>NW_023416329.1:1340000-2540000 GCF_014108235.1 Myotis myotis | reverse complement strand
TGATTGGGTCAGAGAAACTGCAGTGTTCCATCTGTTGAGCAGATCATCTTCTTACCTTGGTAGAAATAAATAAAGCTTAATTCTTAGTCGATACAAATGTTATAGAAATATACCTTCTTAATTGTATAGTGTTAATTGGGTGAAGTTTGGCATAGATAACTTGTATTGGTGACCCACTTTATACATTTTTATCTGGCTCTCAGGATGTTTTTTATAGCTGTATATATCATTTTAGGAACAGTGGTGAGAGTTAATTGTCATAACATTTTAGAAAGTGTTCCAGAACACAAATTAAATAGAGGAATCTCTTGAAACAAATAGACTATCAGTGATAAGAGATAATTGGCATAGGAAAGAGATGAGCTGGCCTGGTGGTCAAAGATCCTGGGTTATATCCCAGCTCTAAAACTAGCTACTGGCAAACCTGGCCAACTTCTCTGGTTGACAGCTTCCTCATCAGTAGAATTGGGGGGTTCCTTAGAGCTGCTAACACTCATCCAGCTTTACACGTGGTGACACTGCTAACTGTAGAGCTCAGGACTCTACCCCGAGCTGCTCCTGGAGGTGCAGGTGCCTTTCTGTGCCCCGTGTGTCCCTGGTGGGCTGGGGACTGAACGTTCATGCACTGGACGTGGCCGGGGGAGCCTGCTCCCGGGGTGCTGTGGCATCTCAGGGGCCGGTGCTGATCTCATCACTTGCCTTCCTGGTTCATTGTTTTCTGTGTTCATTGTTTTACTGTGTAAGACCTTACTTCATGAGTATTTGTTTACTGTCAAATACAGTGAAAAGTAACTTATGGTTAAAATGCAACTACCTAATTAGGTATGAAGATATTACACAAAAATTAGGTATATCTTTAATTCTGCTGGCTGTGCATTGACTTGAGAACCTTCGTGCTCAGGGAGGTGAAGCGTGTGCTGGGATGGTTTTATTCACTTCATGTTCTTTTTCCTGACAGGGGGCATCTGAGAAAGACATCGTGCACTCCGGCTTAGCCTACACCATGGAGCGCTCAGCCAGGGTACGTGCACACGCTGCTGTTTCTGTGGTGACTCAAAGGGCAGCCAGTGTGGTCTCAGCCCCAGACTGTGCGTGAGCGTGTGATCTTCATTTGTGTGTGGCAAAGCACATGCTTTTTCGGTCTTGAATGATAGCCAGTGTTTTCAGGGTCTTGAATATGTTTATCAGGCTTATGGAAATAAGTAGTAATGCCAAGTAGGACGAAGTGAGGTTTGCTTAAATATCAAGTAGTCAGCCAAAGTGGATTGGAACTCAGTGCACATTCCATTATCCTATAGCAAGTGACCTCACTATAGAATGTTATATAAATGAAAGGTTTTTGACCGCTTGATTCTTATTTCAAGATCTTAAACACAGTTTAAGTCCAGTTTTCCTAATTTCTTGAGCAGATGCTACCTGCTTGGATTTAAGTTGGAATAGCACAACAGGTATTACATACTGTGAATTTATCCTTTTAAAGTATATAATTTTGCAGCCTTAAATATACTCAGAGAGCTACATAGCCATCACCACTAACTACAGGTCACTTTCCTCACCCCATTCTTAGTTCTTGCATATTATCACAGAGTATGTCAAATGAATTCATTCCTGATAACACGATGTCTGAAGAACACAGACAGCTCACACCTAAAATTCTGAAGAGCAACTTCTTGCTGCTGCCTAGTCAGTGCTTTATTTAATTCCAGAGAATTAGTCCTTCCTGACTAGAGGTTATTCTCCTGTCTGAGTAGTTTTTTTCTTGCTGCCCAAGTCCTACACTGAAATGGGGACAGGCAACTTGTGCCAGGCCCTTATGTGCCTGTGTGTTCATGGCCTGGATGCTGTGTCGAGTGGTCTTCACTATTTTTTCTACTTTGTTTCAGCAAATCATGCGCACAGCCATGAAATATAACCTGGGATTGGACCTGAGAACAGCTGCCTACGTCAATGCCATTGAGAAAGTCTTCAAGGTGTACAATGAAGCCGGTTTGACCTTCACATAGATGGATTGCCGCTGACTTCTTTACTACCCTCTTCACCTCTTCATCGTAGACCTATCACAAGTTTACATGTAACCACAGATCTTTCTCTCATTGCTTATTAGACAGTGGACAACATTCTCATAGGTTGACTCAAATGAGACCCTTAAGAAAAGAGAAATTAAGGTTAGGGAATCGTGTGCAAAACTAAAAGTAGATGCCAGAGAGCCATTTGGGTGTATCAGCAAAAGAGCTCAATTCTATAGATTACAAACAGAAATAAATGCTGTTTCTCTTTATGCATTTTATTCTTTTAGAATAAAACAAGTACATGCTGCTGTAATAAAATTGCCTTTAATCACTTACTAAGCCTAATCTTGACTAAGCAGTGAATGCCTATAAACATAATGAATGAAAAGCTAGTATTTTTATAACATAACACAGTATCATTTATAGCTTATCAATAGTATGCTGTCCAACAAAACAAAAAGCCCAATGGAGAGCTAGTTATCTTCTTTCCTATCATTGCATAGCAAATGATGGCACCTATTTCTGTTGTGTGAGACTGTTAGAATTTATTAACCACATTGATGACATATAGTCCAAAGAATGTAGTAACCTCCTCATGTTAATTAATTGTTCTTCACTTTTCAAAGTCTATTGTGTTGCCTGATTGAACAATAATTCAAATAGAGTGTCCCAGAAAAAACCACTTGGGCTCCCTCTTTGGAGTCTGGCTGGCAGCTCTGAGCATTGCCAATAATAGCCCAACTCACCCTGACTTTGTATCCCCTTCCAGGGGCCTCCCCCTCGGCACAGCTTCACCAGTGGCCTGGAGACAGCCTGGGGTTGGCAGTTGTGTTTTGCCAGGGCCTTTTGACTAGTAGTGTCCCAATGAAGTGCTAGATATTATTTATGTAAGAATGAGCTTTTTCTTTTTTTAACAATAATATCCTTTCAGAAATTTCTAACTACTTTGTAACTGCATGACTTAACCTGGTGATAAAAGCAGTTATTAAAAGTCTACCTTTTCCAAAGCTTATGTTTCTTTTCTGTTTTTATATTTTAATAGTGTCTCTTAGTAGGTGATGAAAATACAATTGGGTTTCTGGAGTTTTTGAAACAACCACCTAAATAACATTACTATTGCTATGTTGTGAGTGACCAAATTTCATTCTTAAATTCTTTTGTTTCATTATATTGAACTAGAGGCCCAGTGCACAAAAATTTGTGCCCTCGGGGGGGACGGTGGTCCCTCAGCCCGGCCTGTGCCCTCTCGCAGTCTGGGACCCCTCGGGAGATAATGACCTGCTGGCTTAGGCCTGCTCCCAGGTGGCAGAGGACAGGCCCAATCCCTAGGTGCAGCCCCTGGTCGGGCTCAGAGCAGGGCCGATTGGGGAGTTGGGGCGCTGCCCCCTGTCATGCACAGAGAAGGGCGGATCAGGAGGTTGTGATGCCACCCTCAGTCACGCTCAGGGTAGGGCCAATTGGGGGATTGGGGCACCGCCCCCTGTTACACTCAAGGCAGGGTCGATGGGGAGGTTGCGGCACCACCCCCTGTCACGCACAGAGCAGGGCCAATCAGGGGGTTGGGGTGCTGCCCCCTGTCACTCACAGAGCTCCCCCTATCAGGCACAGAGCAGGGCTGATCAGGGGGTTGGGGCGCCTTCCCCTGTCACAAACAGAGCGGGGTGGATAGGGAGATTGTGGCCCTGCCCCCTGTCACACACAGAGCCGCAGGGCCATCGGGGTTTGGGCGCTGCCCCCTGTCACGCTGATCCCGGTGCTGGGAGGCCTCGCGGCTCCACCGATCTCGGTACTGGGAGGCATATTACCCTTTTACTATATAGGATAGAGGCCTGGTGCACAGGTTGGGGCCGGCTGGTTTGCCCTGAAGGGTGTCCTGGATCAGGGTGGGGGTCCCCACTGGGGTGCCTGGCCAGTCTGGGTGAGGGGCTGAGGGCTGTTTTCAGGCTGGCAGGTGACTGAAGCTCCCAACTGCTCCTTTTTTTCTTTTTCTTTTTTATTCTGGGCCAGCTTTAGCTCTGGCTCCAGCTCTTAGGCCTCCGCTGCTGAAAGCAGGTATCTGGTTTGTTTGCGTTCTATAATCGAAACTCTGTATCAACTCCAGGTCTGAGATCCCGGCTCGCTGAAAGCTGGTTTCTGGGGTTTTGTTTAGCTTCTATATTTGTTACAATTTTTCAAACTGCAGACTCAGAGGCCGGCAAGGCAGGCGGGGAACATTGGAGTCCTCCATCACTGAAGCAAGCAAGCCTCATGTTTGCTTCCAGCTGCCTGGCTGCTGGCCGCCATCTTGGCTGGCAGTTAATTTGCATATCGCCCTGATTAACCAATGGGAAGGGTAGCGGTCGTACGCTAATTACCATGTTTCTCTTTTATTAGATAGGATAGGAAATGGCTCTCAAGTTGATACACTGAAGTAATCTCTTCAGTGCCTGTTTTTAATGAAGGAAGGTTTCATTGCTTAGGGTTTGTTTTTAATTATTTAATCACAGAATGTATAAGTTTAAGGCAATACTAACCATAATCAGCAAAAATGGATTCTAGACCTGCTTCCACCAATGACTTAGCTGCCAGATCTGGACTCTGCTTCATCCTGAGTAGGCCCCATGGACCAGGAGCCCTTCCCAAGTGCTAGTTGCCGGCCCCCCAGGCAGAGCACTAGATGTGCTGGAGAAGGTGCTGAAAACAAGTGTCAGAAGAGAACAGCACTGGTGGACAGTAAGTTCAGGTCATGTGATGATCAGGTCTTAGTCTTGGCCTTTGGCTAACTTCCTGGGAGTAGGCATAACTTTTTTAAAGATTTAATAAGCATTGAGGTGTGTTATTGATATTAATGTTAGAAAAGGTGTAATGTCTATGCTAGCTATAAAAAGGCAACATAGCACGAGTAACAACTTTGGTTCCTGGATCTTTTTGAGTTAGAAAATTCTGGTCAATTTAAGTTGCCTCATGAACCCCTGCACTAGAATGTAGTTTACCCTGATGGATAAAGTTAGGGGAGGTTTTTTTGTTGTTTTTTTAAGCAATGTTTCTGGCAACTTAATTACTAGGATTGATTTACTTTTTTAAATTTTTTTTAATGTTTTGATTTTTAGTGAGAGGAAGTGAGAGGGAGAGAGAAAGAAACATCTATGAGAGAGAAACATCGATCTGCTGCCTCCCAGATGCCCCCCACTGAGGATGGAGCCTGCAACCCGGGCACATGTCCTGACCAGGAATTGCACTGTGGCCTCCGGGTTCATGTGTCAATGTTCGACCACTGAGCCATGCCGGCAAGGCTGATTTACTATTTTTCAAAAAAAAAAGCCTGATCCTGGTTCAATTGTTTGGAGCATTGTCCTCTACACCAAAAGGTTTCGGGTTCGATCCCCAGTTAAGGTGGGCGGAGGGGAGCAACTGGTTGATGTATCTCTTTCACATGGCTGTTTCTCTTCCTCTCTAAAATCAGTAAACATACCCTCAGGTGAGGATTTAAGAAAAAAGCCTGGCATCTTAACTCACAAGCTTTAAACGCCCTGAACACCCTGGCAGGCTCCCTGACCCTGTCACACATTAAGGCCGTATATTGATGATGTCAAAGGACATCCTCAAGAAAAGTAGACAGCCCAGCAGGCGTGGCTCTGGTTGAGCATCCACCTATGAACCAGGAGGTCTTGGTTCCAGTCCTGATCAAGGCACATGCCCATGTTGTGGGCTCAATCCCCAGTAGGGGGCGTGCAGCTGATCAGTGATTCTCTCTCATTGATGTTTCCGTCTCTCCTTTTCCCTTCCCCTCAGAAATCAATAAAAATATATTTTTAAAGTAGACCAATAGAATGAGAAAAGATTTGCAAATTGTCTGCATCACATATCCAGACTATATAAAGAATTTTCACAACAATAAAAAATAAAAACCTAATTTTAAAATGGGCAAAAAATTTGAATAGGATAAAAATATTTAAAATTGTTTGAAATGGTTGCTTCGGGAGTGAAAAATGGTGAGGTGGGCATGCATTAGAGGAGACAAGCTATTCACAGTAAGAACTGGTTGGCTCTACACCAGTAATTCTCAATAGGGTGTGACTATTTCAGGTATACAGCATAATAGCTAGATAATTACATAACTTATGAAGTAATCCCCTGATAATTCTAGTACTCATCTGACACCATACATAATCATTACAATATTGGCTATATAGTCCCTATGTTGAACTTGACTGAATACATTTTTGTCACAACTAAACATCCCACAATGCACAGGATAGTCCAAAATTTCAATAGTGCTGATGTTGACAAACTGTCTAAACTACGTGAGACTTTGATCTAAAAACAAACACAAGCCAATAAAAGTCATTTGAATAAAATTAAAAATAACCATATTACAAGACAAAAAAATTTATCTGCAAAGACAACCACTTAGAACAATTTTATTTTTATTCTATTTAAATCCTTTGCCTATTTTTAAATTATTTTGTTGAGTTTATATAGTCTGGATATGTGACTCATAATTTGCAAATCTTTTGTCTCATTCCATTGGTTTGTCTTTTTCCTGATGTTCTTTGACACAAAATCATTTTGATAGCGTTCAAGTTATTTTTCTTTGGTTGTTATGCCTGTCTAAGAAATCAATGCCTAATCCAAAGTCACATATGTTTGATGGATTCTAACAAATATTTAAGGAACTACCACCAATCCTAGTCAAACCCTTTCAAAAAGACAAGATGAGGGAACACTTTCTAACATCTGTGAAGTATTATCCTGATACCAAAGCCAAAGATCACAAGAGAACTGCACGCCAGTGTCCCTTATGAATATAGATATAAAAATATTAACAATCCCTGCCCTAGCTGGTTTGGCTTAGCGGATAGAGCGTCGGCCTGTGGACTGAAGGGTTCCTGGTTCAATTCCGGTCAAGGGCACATGCCTAGGTTGCGGGCTCAGTCTCCAGTAGGGGGCATGCAGGAGGCAGCCAATCAATGATTCTCTGTCATCATTGATGTCTTTATCTCTTCCTCTCTGAAATCAATAAAATATATATATTCAAAAAAAATATTAACAATCCAACAGCCCATAAGTATTATACATCATGACCAGGTAGGATTTATCACAAGAATGCAAGGGTGCTTCAACATAAAGTCAATGTTATATACACACAAATAGAATGGGGGAGGGGGAGAATCATAATCATCTCAATAGATGCGGAAAAAAAACTTGATAAAATCCAAGATCCTCTAAACAATAAAACCACATAATATAAGGGACTTCAACATAATAAAGGACATTTACAGAAATAAAAATGGCCTCACTGGTGAAAAACAATGCTAGCCTTTAGTAGGTACAAAGATTCTTGTCTTCACCAGTTATTCAACACTGTACTGTCTTAAGTCCTAGCCAGAGCAATTAGGCAAGAAAAATTCAAGTCATCTGAAATGGAAAGGAAGAAATAAAACTATATGTAAAGATTACATGATTCTATATATAAAAAATCCCATAGAGTACACAAAACCCCCTGGGGCTAATGTGTTCAGCAAAATTACAGCGTACAGGATCAATACACAAAAAACAGCTTTTTTTCCCTATACACCAAACATCTGTAAAGGAAATTTAAATTCTAGTCTGGCTGGTATGACTAAGTGATTGAATGTCAACTCATGGACCAAAAGGTCCCCTGTTTGATTCCTATGGGCTCGCTCCCCAGTAGGGGACATGCAGAAGGCAGCCAATCGATGTTTCTATTCCTCTCTAAAAATCAACATTTAAAAAAAAAGAAAATTATATTTACAACTAGAGGCCCAGTACACAAAATTCGACAGCCACATATCCCTCTCACAATCCAGGACTGCTGGCTCCCAACTGCTCGCCTGCCTGCCTGCCTGATTGCCCCTAACTGCTTCTGCCTGCCAGCCTGATCACCCCCTAACCACTCACCTGCCAGCCCGATTGCCCCCAACTGCCCTCCCTTGCTGGCCTGAGTGCCCACAACTGCCCTCCCCTGCCAGCCAACTGTGGCTGTGGGTGCCACCATCTTTGAGGGTGGGACTGTCAATTAGTATATTCCCTCCTTATTGTCTGCGGGTGCCACCACCTTTGCAATGGCATGATGGTCAATTATCATATTCCCTCTTTATTAGATAGGATAGCATCTAAAAGAATAAAATATTTAAGAATAAATTTAAGGAGGTAAAAGCCCTTGACACTGAAAACTACAAAATAGTTTAAAAGAAGTTAAAGAATAACTTGATGAAAAGACATCCCATGTTATAGATAAAAATCTTAATATTATTAAGCAGGCATTACTTAAGGCAATCAATAGATTCAAAATTCTAATTCAAACTTCTGATGGCCTTTTGTAGAAATAGAGAATCTGATCCTAAAATCAATATGAAACTTCAAGTGGCCCCAAATAACCAAAATATTGAAAAAGATAAAGTTGGAAATCTCATTCAGTTTCAAAACTTAATGCAAAGCTACAGTAATTAAAACTGGTACTGGCAAACAATCATATAGACCAGTGGTAGAGTCCAGAACATTAGGGTTGATTGCTCTCAGCCTCATGCCAGCACTGTGTTTCCTAAAGCTGTCTTCACCAAGGGCCACAAAATGGAAGGTGTAAAGTTTACACTGTAAACCAACAGACCTTTATTGTCTCACAGTTTGAGTGGCTTCAAATTAGTGTCTGAAAGGCCATGCTTTCTCTGAAACCTGGAGGGGGGAATTCTTGACTCTTCCTAGTTTGTAGTGTTGGCCATTAATCCTTGACACTGGCTTGTAGCTGCATCACTCCAATCTCTACTTCTGCCATGTCATGGCATCATCCCTCTGAGTGTCTGTCCTAGAGGAACACAGGTGAATTGGATTAAAGGCTCACCCTACTCCAGTATGACATCTTAATTAGTTACATCTGCAATAACCCTATTTCCAAATAAGGTCACATTCTGAGGTTCTGGGGATTAGGACTTCAACATATCTTTTTGGGAGTCACAGTTCAACACAACATTATTCAATGAGAAAAGAATAGTCTCTTCAACTAAAGGCACTGAGACAGCCCTGGCTGGTTACAAAAATTAACTCAAAATGGATCAAAGACCTAAGTATCTATCCTATATAATAAAAGCCGAGAGACCATAACGGCAGAACAACCAGAATGACCGCTCTACCAGTCACCCTGAGGTGCACTGACCACCTCCTGGTTCCTTTCCCCGGCTGGCAGGCTCCGATCGCCGATGGCAGACGGGGACCTGGGGTGGGTGGCAGGGGATGCAGGCGGCACCAGGCCAAGCCCCCAGCCATGCTGATTGCCCCCCACACAGAGGGCGACATATGGCAAGAGTTGGGCCAGCGAGCGAGCAGGAACGGCCGACCTCTCCGTCCCTCCCCTGGCAATCAGGCTCCCTTTGCTGGATGGCGAACGGGGAACCGGGGTGGGTAGCGGCAGAGGGCAGGGCCAGCTGCCAGCAGCCGGGGAAGATGGCCCTGATCACAGGCTAGGCCTGGAGACCATACCCACACACAATTTCATGCGCCCGGCCTCTACTCCTATATAATAAAAGGCTAATATGCAAATTGACCAAACACTATGATGCACACTGACCACCAGGGGGCAGATGCTCAACACAGGAGCTGCCCCCTGGTGGTGAGTGCACTCCCACAGGGGAGCGCCACTCAGCCAGAAGCTGGGCTCATGGCTGGCGAGCACAGTAGCAGTGGCAGGAGCCTCTCTTGCCTCCATGGCAGTGCTAAGGAGCAGCGAGCAGGTGGGTGGTAAGGAGCGAAGGGTCCCGCACTGCAAGAGGGATGTCCGACGGCTGGCTTAGGCCCACTCCCCACAAGGAGCAGGCCTAAGCCAGCAGATGGACATCCACCGAGGGCTCCCGGACTGCTAGAGGTTGCAGGCCAGGCTGAGGGACCCCCCTCCAGTACACAAATTTTGTGCACCAGGCCTCTAGTATATATATAAAAGCCTAAGTGACCATTACAGCAGAATGATGGGAATGACTGAAATGACCAGTCGCTATGATGCACACTGACCACCAGGGGGCAGATACTCAACACAGGAGCTTCTTCCTGGTAGTCAGTGCAGTGTGCTCCCACAGCCGGAGTGCTGTGCAGCTGACCAATGTGCACCAGACACAGGACTCACTCACGGCTGGCTACTGCAGCCTGGAGACCATAGTGGAGTGGCAGCGAGCCTACTGAGCAGTGGCAGCAGCAGGCACAGCAGGGCTGGGATGAGCAGGAGTGGCAGGCAGGAGCGGCAGGCAGTGTTGGACTGCTGATTTCAGCCCGATCCCCGCAGGCCATGCTGAGAGACCCCACTGGTGCACAAATCCGTGCACTGGGCCTCTAGCAAGAGATAAAACTATTAGAAGAAAACATTGTGGTAAATCTTCATGGCCTCAAATTTGGTAATGGATCCTTAGATTTGACATTAAAAGCACAAATAACAAGAAAAATACATTCTAATTTATTAAAATTAAATGCTTGTGCTCATCAAATGATGTTATTAAAGAACAAAAAAACCCCTACAGAATAGGAGAAAATATGCACAAATCATAAATATAAAAAGGGTTTAACATGCCTTCAAAGATCTCTTAAAACAATAACAAAGAGACAAATATCCAATTTTAAAAATGGCAAACAATTGAAGAGACATTTCTCCAAAGAAGATACACAAATATTCTAACAAGCACATGAAAGTTATGCAATATCATTAGTTGCTAAAGAAATGCAAATCAGAACCATAGTGAGATACCATTTAACACCCACTCGGGTGACTTTAATTTTTAAAATCAGAAAATATGTGTTAATGAGATGTAAAGAAATAGGAACCCTTATATACTGCTGGTGGGATTGTAAAATGGACAACAGCTTGTCAGTTCCTAAAAATGTTAAACATAGAAGTACCATATAACCCAGCAATTCCAATCCTAGGTAGATACACAACAGAAATGTAAACATATGTCTGCATAGAAACTTATACAAGAATGTATATAGAAGCACCCTATATAATAAAACACTATATGCAAATTGACCAAACGACAGAACAACTGGTCGCTATGATGTGCACTGACCACCAGGGGGCAGATGCTCAATGCAGGAGCTGCCCCCTGGTGGTCAGTGCACTCCCACAGGCTGGCAAGCACAGCGGCAGCGGTGAAGCCTCTTCCGCCTCCGTGGCACTGCTAAGGATCCCAAGGGGAGTGGACCTAAGCCGGCAGTCAGACATTCCCTGAGGGGTCCTGGACTGAAAGAGGGTGCAGGCCAGGCTGTGGGACTCGCCCTACTCCCCCGCCCCCGCCGCCAGTGCACGAATGTCGTGCATCAGGCCTCTAGTTATTAATAATAACCAAACGATGGAAACAAATCAAAATGCCATCAACAGACAAATGGATAAACAAATTGTGGTAGGAATATACAAAAGCATAGTATTCAGCCATAAACAGGAAAGAAATACTGAACCATGCTACAACTTGAATGAACCTCAAAAACATTATACTAAGTTAAAGAAGCAAGACACAAAAGGTCACTAATTTCATGATTTTAATATATCCATAATAAGTAAATCCATAGACAAAGAAAGCAGATTAATGCCCATAAAGCAGGTATATGAAGAGATTATCAACATCACTGATCATCAGGGAACTGCACATTAAAACCACAATGAATGAGATTGAAAATGGCAGCTGAGTAAGTGAATGCTACACAGACACGCTTCCTGGACCAAACTGGAATTATAACTAAAATACAAAAAACATCCTCAATAATCAACTGAAGACTACCTAAAGAGAACCCTAATAACCAAGGACAGAAAGTGGAGACTGCATAAAGATTGGTAGGAAGGGCGGAGGTATGAAATGGCTGGATGGGCTCCCACAAACAAAAGCTGAAGTTCCGGAGAGATATCTCAGCTGTGAGGGGTTGCCCCACTGAGAACCCTGGGGTCTAATCCCCAAGCTATGCCCCCCAGCAGAGACCACCAGAACTGAGAAACATGCCCACATAACATCTTGCTGTGATAAGCAGCAAGGTTGCTGTCTGCCCCGGAAAGACAACTGGAAAGGCAGGCACCCTCTTATAGGGCCAACACACAAAATTCTGTGTGCAGCCACTCACTTTGTGCTCCAGCAGAGGGTAGGCAGAGTGGCCTGGAGTTATGTGAGCAAAAGCCAGGGTTGGGGGCTGTGGGTTTAGAGCTCAGAAGACAGACACCCCGGTTTCCTGTACTGAGTCATTCTCTCATGCTGTGTAGGTCATCTCTCTCAGGCAGATATTTGCTATCCAGGCGGTTTTGCTGGGGGAAAGACAGTTGACCTACCCTATTGGAAAACACCTTGCCCCACAGTGTAGAGTTTCTGAGGCCCATTAAGAGATTGAGAATAACAATTAGCCTCCAGGAAGAAGCAATTGTCCCACCCTGTTGAAAAAACTCTTGCCACACTTGTGAACAATTGACTGAAGGCTACACAGACTGAATCCAATCAGTTTGCAAGCAGAGGCAGGACTCTGAAGGTTTTGAGTCTTTGCCTGATCTAATTAGTCAGAAATAGCTTTTGACACTGTCCTGAACTAGAGATTGAGAGGCATATCAGACCTACCTAATAAATAGTCACAAACCAAACAGGCAGCCAAAATGAGGATACAAAAACAAAACCCTTCATGCCGAAACCGGTTTGGCTCAGTGGGTAGAGCATCGGCCTGCGGACTGAAAGGTCCCAGGTTCGATTCCGGTTAAGGGCATGTACCTGAGTTGCGGGCACATCACCAGTGGGAGATGTGCAGGAGGTAGCTGATGGATGTTTCTCTTTCATCGATGTTTCTAACTCTCTATCTCTCTCTCCCTTCCACTCTGTAAAAAATCAATAAAATATATTAAAAAAAAACAAAACAAACAAACCTTCAAATGAAAGAACAAGAGAATTCTCCAGAAGAGATAAATGATATGGAGATAAGAAATTTATCTGATATAGCGTTTAGAATACTGATGGTAAAAATGCTCAACAGCATGACAAAAGAGATAGTAACTATGAAAAAAAAACAGTCGGAAATAAAGAATGACATAGCACAAATAAAGAACACATTGGAAGGAATATACAGCAGATTAGGGGATGCTGATGATCAGATTAGTTAATTACAAGAGGGTAGAAAAAAAATCACTCAATCAGAGAACCAAAAAAACAATTAAGAAACAGGAGGACAGCTTAAGGGAGCTGTGGGACAATATGAAATGTATTAATATTCTCATAGCAGGTGTGCCAGAACAAGCAGAAAGTGAGAAAGGGATAGAGAACATGTTTGAAGAAATAATGGCAGAAAACTTTCCCAATATGGTGAAGGAAAAAGTCACAAAATTCAGGAGGCACAGAGTCCCAAGCAAGAAGAACCCAAACAAGCCCATAATTAAAATGCCAAAAATTAAAGACAAAGAGAGAATCTTAAAGGCACCAAGAGAAAAGCAAACTGTTACCTACAAAGTAGCTCCCATAAGGCTGACACCTGATTTCCCATCACAAACTCTACAGGCCAGAAGGGAATGGCATGAAGTTCTCAAGGTAATGGAAAGAAAAGATCTGAAACCAAAATTACTATATTCAGCAAGGCTATCATTCAAAATAGACAGTCAAATAAAGAGCTTCCCAGAAAAGAAAAAAAAAAAGGCTAAAGGAGTACATCACCACCATTACAAGAAATGCTAAAGGGACTAATGTAATGAGAAGAAGAAATAGACAGAGAAACCTAGGCATACAGAATTAAAAATGGCAATGAATAAGTACTTCGCAATAATAAATTTAAATGTAAATAGATTAAATGCTCCAATCATAAGACATAGGATAGCTGAATGGATACAAAAACATGACTCAACTATATGCTGTCTACAAGAGACCAAAAGACTCACCCAGGATGAGAGTGAAGGAATAGAAAAAAAATGTTTACATGCAAATAGAAAAGAAAAAGAAAAGCTGGGGTAGCGATAATCATATCTGACAAAATAGACTTTAAAATGAAGGCCATCACAAGAGACAACAAAGGTCACTACATAATACTAAAGGGATTGATCCAACAAGGGATATAACCCTGGTAAACATATATGCACCCAATATAGGAGCACCTAAATATATTTTTAAAAATTCTAGAGGACTTTAAGGGAGAGATTGGCAATAGTACAGTCATAGTAGGAGATTTTAATACCCCACTGATTTCACTGAATAGATTTTCCAGACAAAAAAATTGACAAGGAAAGAGTGACTCTAAAGCATACACTGGATCTTATGGATTTAATTGACATTTATAGAACATTTCACCCCCAACAAAGCAGAATATACATTCTTCTCAAGTGCCCATGGGTCATTCACAAAGATAAACCACATATTAGGACACAAAACAAGTCTCTACAAGTTAAACAAGATTGAAATTATGTCAAGTATCTTCTCAGGTCACAGTGGAATGAAATTAGAAATCAATTACAATAAAAACATTCAAAAATATGGAAGCTAAATAGCATGTTATTAAACAATGAATGGGGTACTAATGAGATCTCTGGAACACACAAAAGCAATTCTTAGAGGGAAGTTCATAGCACTAGAAGCCTACCTCAAAAAGCAGGAAAAATTAATAATAAACCATTTAACCCTACAACTTAAAGAATAAGAAAAAAAACAACAAGAAAAGCCTAGAAGAAAGAAAATAATAAAGATTAGAGCAGAAATAAGTGACATAGAGACTAAAAACACAATACATAAAATCAATGAAACCAAGAGCTAGTTCTTTGAAAAGATAAACACAAATTGATGAACTGTTAGCCAGACTCATCAAGAAACGAAGAGAGGGGACCTGAATAAATAAAATCAGAAATCAAAGTGGAGAAGTAACAACTGACACCACAGAAATACAAAGGATTGTAAGAAAGTACTATGAACGATATGCCAACAAGCTGGACAATGTGAATGAATTGGACAAATTCCTAGAAAAATTCATTGTCCCAAAACTGAATCAGGAAGTATCAGAAAACCTGAATAGGCCAAAAAAACTGAGGAAATAGAAACAGTAATAATTTTTAAAAACTCCCAGCAAACAAAAGCCCTGGTCCAGATGATTTCATGGGGTAGTTTTACCAAACATTCAAAAAAGAACTAACTTATACTCCTCAATACCTATGGCTTTTTTATATACCAACTAGAGGGCTGTTGCACAAAAAGATTCATGCAATAGGCCTTCCCTTCCCCTGGCTGCCTGCACCGGTTTTCCTTTGACACCAGGGACCCAGGCCTTCGCACTGGCCAGAACCACCTTCAAAACCTTCGCTGCTCCAGCCGGACCCGCCTTCAGTCTTCTCTCCGCCGCTTCGCGCCTACATATGCAAATTAATCGCCGTCTTTTTAGCGGTTAATTTGCATATCTCACTGATTAGCCAATGGGAAGCATAGCGAAGGTATGGTCAATTACCCTGTTTGTCTATTATTAGATAGGATAATGAATTCTCAGAAAGAGAAACTAAACAAGCAATCCCATTTACCTTTGAGAGTACTGACTAAGCAAAGGGATGAACTGAGAAGTAGCAAATAGGTGTTGGCCCACCTGTCTGTGCCTACAAATTTCTGCTCCTCCTTAGTAGTCCCAGGGTCCACCCCTGACTGGATAGCAGCCTGAAGATTCTATTGAGCTCTGACTGGCCAGGTCAGATGGGTGCCTGATGACGGAGGCTGAAGTTATAGAACCACAGGTCTAGGTGGTTCAATCTGAGAGCAGCAACTATTAGAAAAGATCAGTGCCCTGCAGAAGAGAGAGAGAGAGGTCCTGAGAGAAAGGACCAAGTCAAGTGTGGCTGAGGGAAGAATGGAAAGAGGACAGGGTCTAACCCAGATGGTAACATCAGAGGCTCTTCACCAAACCCACTCCCTAAATTCAACAGGAGGAGCTCAAGTTCTATAAAATGAAGATAACAAAGTAGAAGCAACCAAATTAATGGACTGGCTAAAATAAGAACTTTAAGTAAGAATTTTGAAATACAACATACATCCTCAAAGAAACAGGGGGAATATTACAAATATGAACCAGAAAAAGAGTGATAAGTGCTGGAGGCAAAGACCAACAATAGTTAGTATAATTATGCAAGAAGTCCTCTGGAAGGCTAATGGACTTTGATATTCAGCAGGGCTGAAAATCAGCAAAATATAGCCCTGCTGTTGGCTGAATGGCTGAAGGCAATCCCCTAGCCCAGCAGTCGGCAAACTGTGGCTAGCGAGCCACATGCGACTCTTTGGCCCCTTGAGTGTGGTTCTTCCACAAAATACCATGTGCGGGCATGCACATACAGTGCGATTGAAACTTCATGGCCCATGCGCAGAAGTCAGTATTTTGTGGAAGAGCCACACTCAAGGGGCCAAAGAGCCGCATGTGGCTTGTGAGCTGCAGTTTGCCGACCACTGCCCTAGCCTGATAATCCTTTTATTGTTTACCAAACTTTACCATTGATATGCCTGTTTGCATTCCTAAAGGGCAAATGTGTATTCAAGTAAATAAAAAATGATGGGTGTGGGGTTTCAGAGAGCCTCTCCTACCAGAGAAAGGTCTCCGCCTGGCTCTCCCATGACTTCTAAATTTATATTTCTTGTCTAGTATATTCATTTGTGTGCAGCCCCTTCTTCAGACCTTCAACCTTAGCCGCAAATGGATGCAGCATTCACAGGTAAGGAGGTCAAAACTCCTTATCTGTGTATCCTATATAATAAAGAGGTAATATGCAAATTGGCCATCACGCCCTAGCACAAGATGGCCACCCCAATGTGGTCACAAGATGGCCGGCAGGGGAGGGCAGTTGTGGGCGATCAGGCCAGCAGGAGAGGGCAGTTAGGGGCAACCAGGCCGGCAGGGGAGGGCAGTTGTGGGGGACCAGACCTGCAGGGGAGGGCAATTGGGGGGGACCAGGCCTGCAGGGGAGGGCAGTTGTGGGCGACTGGGCCAACAGGGGAGGGCAGTTGGGGGCAACCGGGCCAGCAGAGGAGGGCAGTTGGCAGTGACTGGGCCAGCAGGGGAGGGCAGATGGGGGCAATCGGGCTGGTAGGGGAACAGTTAGGTGTTGATCAGGCTCACAGGGCAGTGGTTAGGGGGTGATCAGGCTGGCAGGCAGAAGTGGTTAGGGGAAATCAGGCAGGCAGGCAAGCGGTTGAGAGCCAGAAGTTCCAGATTATGAGAGGATGTCCCACAGGGATCAGGCCTAAACCAGCAGTCAGACATCCCCCAAGGGGTCCCAGATTGGAGAGGGTGAAGGCTGGGCTGAGGGACACCCCCCCTCCCCCAGTGCACAAATTTCATGCACTGGGCCTCTAGTGAAATACATAATAGTTAAAATTTAAAAAATCAAAAGGGAAGCTGAAGAGCAGAGAGAATAGTGCTCTGAAGAAAGCATCTTAAAAATATAGGGTAAGGTGAATGAGTCCTGTATGATACCATTTATATAAAATGAAAGCACAGATACACAAAACAGCACTAGATATCTTTCCAGAATATGTATATGCATACATGTCAATGAACATAGATTAGAGTGACTAATGGTGTGAAATTAGAAAGCAAAAGAAATAAAATGAAGTGAGAAAGGCCTTGCACAGGCTGCTGATGTGCTCTCTATTACAGAGTGTGGTAAACTCAGTTCTCTGTCTCTGCGGACCAAATTATAATTCTTTTCTATGGAATGCCATTTTTTAAAAAGCTGTAAGGAAATACACAAAATAATAATAGTTGTGTTAATATAGAATAAATTTATGGGTGTGTTTTTCCATTAAAAGAAAAAGCTGATGAGGGCAGGGGAGTAGATGAGGAGTGCATAGTTATGGAGTATTTTTCTGAGATAGTGAGAAAGTTTTAAAACTGGAGAGTAGTGATGGTTGCACAACATTGTGAATACACTAAACATCACTGGATCGCATACTTTACAATGATTAGTTGTATGTTATATAAATCTCACGTCACAAAGATAAATAGTGGGCTCTGGCCAGGTGGCTCAGTTCTTTAGAACATCATCCAAAAATAGGCCAAAGGGGCAGGGGAGCAAGGCAAGAGAAAAAAAAAAAAAAAAAAAAAAAAAGGGGAAAAAAAGAGATAGGAGAGAGACGAGAGAGATAGAGAGAGAGAGAGATAGAGATAGAGAGAGAGAGAGAGTCGAGAGCGCGAGCGAGAGATAGCGAGATGAGAGAAGAGAGAGAGCGATAATCGAGTGCGAGAGCGAGAGATGAGAGAGCGATAGAGGATCGCGAGAGAGATAGCTACTATAGGAGAGAGATAGACGGCAGCTCGATAGAAGAGAGCGGGAGATCTAGACGCTCTTATAGATCCTCGTTTCTCTCTTACTACGCTCTCTCTCGATCTAGATCGCTCGCTGGATCTCCTCTCTCTACTCGCTCTATCTCTCTATCTCTCTTCTCTCTCTCTCTCTCTCTCTCTCTCTCTCTTCTCTCTCTCTCTATCTCTTCTTCTCTTCTCTCTCTCTCTCTCTCTCTCTCTCTCTCTCTCTCTATCTCTTCTCTCTCTCTTCCTCTCTCTCTCTCTCTCTCTCTCTCTCTCTCTCTCTCTCCCTAAAACCAATAAATTAAAAAAAAAAATGATGGGGAAAAACAGCAACCAACAACTTAAAGTCGAACCTCAGGAACCATCCAGGGAGTGTAGCAAGTTGGCCCACAGTTATGAGGTAACAGATGTGAGCAGCAATTTTATCCTGTGAGCTGAGTGAAGAGGGCTCTATTCTCTGCTCTTCAGCTTCCCTTTTGATTTTAACTATTATGTATTTCATACTCAGAACATCCAGTTTTGACCTCCTTATCACTTTTTTCTGGCTCATGTTGTAATATTCTCCCTGTTTCTTTGAGGATGTATGTTATACTTCAAAATTCTTATTTAAAATTCTTATTTTAGCCAGTCCATTAATTGGCTCTAAGCCACCCTCTCCTGGAGAGCCTGCAGTAGAGATGCTAGCATGGAGCAACGTCCTCAGGGAGCTGCAGGAATCTGAGACTGCTTGGCCTTTATGGCCCTGCAGTAGGTCACGAAGCTGTGGGACAGACACAGCCGGGGCCCTGCTGGTCTCCCTGGTGACGGCAGGGTGGGCAGCGTGGAGAGGTACTCCCCTGGGTTAAGTGTACTGTGTCTGTGTGAGGCGAGGAGGCTTGGTTGCTGGATATAGAATTCTTGGTGACAGCCTTTTGTTTTCCCAGCACTTTGAAAAGTCATCCCACTGTCTGCTGGCCTCTATGGTATCTGATGAGAAATCACCTCTTAATCTCACAGAGGCTTTCTTTCATGTGATGATTTGTTTTTCTCTTTCTGTTTCAGGATTCTCTCGTTGTCTTTCAAAAGTTTGATTAGAATATACCTACGTGGATTCCTTGAGCTTCTTGGAAGTATAGATTGTCATCGGATTTTTTGTTTTCAGCCATTATTTCTTTAAATAATCTTTCTGCCCCCTTTTCTTTTCCCTCTGGTATTCCCATTATGCATAAGGTAGTACTTTAATCATGACCCACCACTCCCACTCTCTAAGTCTCCGTTCTTTCTTCCTTTCTTTCTATGTTTTGCTTTCTGTTCCTCAGGTTGAATAATCTCATTTGATTTATCTTCAAGTTCACTGATTCTTTTTTTAAGATATGTCTTTATTGACTTCAGACAGAGGAAGGGAGAGGGAGAGACTGTTAGAAACATCAGTGATGACAGAGAATTGTTGATCAGCTGCCTCCTGTAAGCCCTCTACTGCAGATCAAGCCCACAACCCAGGTATGTGCACTGACTGGGGATCGAACCGTCACCTCCTGGTTCATGGGTCAACACTCAACCACTGAGCCACACCAGCTGGAGAGTTTGCTAATTCTTTCATATGCTGCTCAAATCTGATGTTGAGCCCCTCTAATGAATTTTTTTTTATTTCATTTGTACTTTTAACTCTAAAATTTCTATTCTGTTTTTTATTATAACTTCTTTTTATTTGTATTTTCTATTTGGTTTTGCTATTATATTTCCTTTAATTCTTTTTTTAATACATATTTATTGATTTTAGAGAGGAAAGGAAAGGGAGAGAGAGATAGAAACATCAATGCTGAGAGAGAATCATCAATCAATCGGCTGCCTCCTGCACACCCCCAACTGGGAATTGAGCCAGCAACCCAGGCATGTGCCTTTGACCAGAATCAAACCAGGGACCCTTCAGTCCACAGGCTGACGCTCTATCCACTGAGCCAAACCAGCTAGGGCTCCTTTAATTCTTTATATGTGCTTTCCTTTAGCTCTTTGAATATGCTTAAAATACAGGGTGGGTCCCAGGTTTGATTCTGGCCAAGGACACCTGCCCAGGCTGTGGGCTAGATCTCCAGTACGGGGTGTGCAGAAGGCAGCCGATCAACGATTCTCTCTTATTGATGTTTCTCTCTCTCTCTCTCCCCCTCTCCCTTTCTCTCTGAAATCAATAAAAATATATTTAAAAAAATACAGGGTGGGATGCCCTGACCAGTGTTGCTAAGTGGTTAGAGCATCAGCCCATGCACCAAAGGGTCTCAGGTTCAATTTCTGGTCAAGAGCATGGACCTGGGTTGCAGGTTTGATCCCCAGCTATGGTCAGGGAGGTGTGTGGGAAACAACCAATTGATGTGTTTCTCTCATATTGATGTTTCTCTCTCATTCATTCACTCTTTGTTTCTCTCCCTCTCTTTCACTCTCTCTCTCTAAAAAAAAGAAAAAATCAATGAAAAATATCCTTGGGTGAGAATTAGCAACAACAAAAAACTAACAGGGTGGAGCAAAAGCAGGTTTACAGTTGTGAATATGTGAAAAAGAGTTTATCCTTGTATTATTATTTATTAATTCATGTATTATTGTCCATACAAACAACTGTAAACCTACTTTTGCCCCACATTGTAGTTGATTTAAAATTTTTGTCTAGTTAGTCCAATTTCTGGGCCTTTGCAGCCACAATTCCACCAACTCCCCTCCCTTTAAGTGGGTGATAATTTCTTTCCTTGCATATCTTGTGACATTTTTTTGCTGAAAACAGGACATCTACAGTATGAGTTACGTCAGAGATCCATTCCTACTGCACAACGTAACGCGATTTTCACCGTAAGTCGGAACCACCTACATAAACACCTCCGTCACTCACATGGAGCACATGCACAGCAGTAATGAAGTGAAACAGTAAAAAAAATTTAAAAGATAACAATTCCTGACCTTTACTTGTGGTAAATAAATAATAAAAAACATAAAGCAGCCCTAACCGGTTTGGCTCAGTGGATAGAGCGTCAGTCTGCAGACTGAAGGGTCCCAGGTTCAATTCCGGTCAAGGGCATGTACCTTGGTTGCAAGCACATCCCCAGTAGGGGGTGTGCAGGAGGCAGCTGATCGATGTTTCTCTCTCATCGATGTTTCTAACTCTCTATCCCTCTCCCTTCTTCTCTGTAAAAAAAATCAATGATATATTTTTTTAAAAAAAAAAAAAACAATTTAAAGCACACATGTACATACATCAAAATGACAGAACTTTTTTTAAATAAATAAATGGTAGATGGTGATGTAACCATGAAACAATGTACATCGAGTCTAATGTACCCTGAGGACTATCTGTATAATAGTAAAAGCATGATATGCTAATTAGACTGGACATCCTTCCTGACGAAGCCACGGTGGCAGGGGCTGAGGCAGAGGCAGCAGAGGTGGCAGAGGCCCCCGGCAACTGTGGTGGCAGGGGCCGAGCCCCTTGCACGAATTTCATGCATTGGGCCTCTAGTGTTAAATAATATAATGTGGCAACTCTGGAAATCAGATACCCTCCCCCCAGATTTATTGTTGCTACTGTTTGTTTAGTGACCTTTCTGAACTAAGTCTATAGTCTGTTTTTGTGTGTGTGTGTGGCCACTGAAGTTCTACACCGTTTGCTTAGTCATCAGCTAATGATTGGACAGATATTTAAGTACAGTCAAACCTCAATTCTCAAACATCTCCCATCTTGAACAATTCAGTTCTTGACCAAACTGTTCCCGGAAAAAAATGTCTCTGTTTTTGAATGAAACTTTAGTTCTGACCTGACAACCCTTTCATGCTGATACATCAGCATGGCAAAAAGTATCTCTCTGGAGGGACGGGGCAGGCTGGGAGAGGTCAATGGGAGAAACGGAGACATATGTAATACTTTCAACAATAAGGAATTTTTAAAAAAAGAGCCAGGTATCTGGAAAAACAATCCTATCTACTAAAATGGTAATATGCAAATTGACCATCACTCCAACACACAAGATGGCCATCCCCATGTGGACACAAGATGGCCTGCAGGAGAGGGCAGTTGGGAGGGACCAGGCCTACAGGGGAGAGCAGTTGGGAAGAACCAGGCCTGCAAGGGAGAGCAGTTGGGGGGAACCAGGCCTGCAAGGGAGAGCAGTTGGGGGGAACCAGGCCTGCAGGGGAGGGCAGTTGGGAGGGACTAGGTCTTTTTTTTTTTTTAATTAAATCTTTATTGTTCAGATTATTACATTTGTTCCTCTTTTTTCCCCCCACAACTCCCCTCCACCCAGTTCCCACCCCACCCTCCGTCCTCACTCCCCACCCACTGTCCTCATTCATAGGTGCTCGATTTTTGTCCAGTCTCTTCCCACGTCCCCCTCACCCCTTTCCCCCCAAAGAATAGTCAGTCCACTCCCTTTCTATGCCCCTGATTCTATTATAATCACCAGTTCATTCTGTTCATCAGATTATGTATTCCCTTGATTTTTAGATTCACTTGTTGATAGATATGTATTTGTTGTTGATAATTTGTATCTTTACCTTTTTCTTCTTCTTCCTCTTCTTAAAGGATACCTTTCAGCATTTCATATAATACTGGTTGGGTGGTGATGAACTCCTTTAGCTTTTCCTTATCTGTGAAGCTCTTTATCTGACCTTCACTTCTGAATGATAGCTTTGCTGGATAAAGTAGTCTTGGTTGTAGATTCTTGGTATTCATCACTTTGAATATTTCTTGCCACTCCCTTCTGGCCTGCACAAAGTTTCTGTTGAGAAATCAGCTGACAGTCGTATGGGTACTCCCTTGTAGGTAACTGACTTTCTTTCTCTTGCTGCTTTTAAGAGTCTCTCTTTGTCTTTTGCCCTTGGCATTTTAATTATGATGTGTCTTGGTGTGGTCCTCTTTGGATTCCTTTTGTTTGGGGTTCTCCGCGCTTCCTGGACTTGTAAGTCTATTTCTTTCACCAGGTAGGGGAAGTTTTCTGTCATTATTTCTTCAAATAGGTTTTCAATATCTTGCTCTCTCTCTTCTTCTGGCACCCCTATAATTCGGATGTTGGTACGCTTGAAGTTGTCCCAGAGGCTCCTTACACTATCCTGATATTTTTGGATTCTTTTTTCATTTTGCTTTTCCGGTTGGGTGTTTTTTGCTTCTTCATATTTCAAATCTTTGACTTGATTCTTGCGATCCTCTGGTCTGCTGTTGGGAGTCTGTATAATATTCTTTATTGCAGTCAGTGTATGCTTAATTTCTAGTTGGTCCTTTATCACAACATCGAGGGTCTCACTAGATTTCCTGAGGATCTCATTACATTTATCGGCGGTCTCACCAGTCTTTTCCAGGGCCTTACTAAATTTATCGGCAGCTTCTAGACAGTTCTTGAAACACCCTAAAAGTGTGGTTTTGAACTCTATATCCAGCAGTTTTCTTTCCTCCATTTCTGACATTTGTGTCCTTTTTCTTTGTCTCCGCATTTTTTATGCTTTCTTGGTGCACCCCCTTGTGGTCTTTGTGCACAGTCTTGTTGTAGTTAAGCCTTGATTGTTGTAGGTAACACTGGGGGGGATTTGACCTCCAGGCCAATTGGCTGTGAGAATCAGCTGTGTCTGCAGTGGGAGAACTTCTGTCCTCTAGGGAGGTGCTAATCTAGCCTCTGCCTGAGGCTATCCAGCAAATTCCTGCGTGCAAAGCTTGGGCGGGGTGGGTCTCAGGGGATCAACAGGGTGGGAGGATCGAGCAGTTATGGCTGCTCTCAGTCTTGCCTTCAGAGGCACTGCTTCTCAGTGTCCCAGCAATTGCTGCAAGTACCTCAGAGAGAAAGCTGCCCTCGAGTTCCGACCGATGCCAGACAGTCCCGCGTCTCCTGTTTGAGTCTGGGTCCCCAGAGACTCTCCCGGAACTGGAGCTCAGAGCCTGAGACTCCCTCCCGATTGAAAACAACAACCGCGCCCTCAGCCACCAGCCCGCTCCGCATGCACCTCAGCACCTTAGTATTTTACTTCCACACCGCACCTCCTCTGAGTCTCGGTATGCTTTTCTCTTTCCTTCTAGTTGTAGAATTTCCACTCACCCAGCCTTCCTGTGGTTCTGGGTGATGTCCGTTCCGTCTTTTAGTTGTATTTTTGAAGTGGTTGTGCGAGGCAGCAATCTCCGGTGTTTACCTATGCCGCCATCTTGGTTTCTCTGGGACCAGGTCTTCAGGGGAGGACAGTGGGGGGGGGGGGACCAGGCCTGCAGGGGAAGGCAGTTGGGGGTGACCAGGCTGGAAGGGTAGGGCAGTTAGTGACAACCAAGCTGGCAAGGGAGGGAAGTTAGGGGGATCGGTCCTTCAGGGGAGGGCAGTTAGGGGCAACCAGGCCAGCAGGGAGGCAGTTAGGGGTGACTGGGCCGGCAGGGGAGGGCAGTTAGGGGCAATCCGGCCAGCAGGGGAGCAGTTAGGCATCGATCAGGCTGGCAGGTGAGTGGTTAGGGGGTGATCAGGCTGGCAGGCAGAAGCAGTTAGGGGCAATCAGGCAGGCAGGCGAGCAGTTGGGAGCCAGCAGTCCTGGATAGTGAGAAGGATGTCCGACTGCCCGTTTAGGGATGTCCAACTGCCCACCGGGATTGGGCCTAAAGAGGCAGTTGGACATCCCCTCGAGGCATCCCAGAGTGGAGAGGTTGCAAGCTGGGCTGAGGGACACCCCCCCCCCGGCACAAACTTTGTGCACTGGCCCTCTAGTCCTATATAATAAAAGGGTAATGTGCAAATTGACCCTAATGGTGGAATGACTGGGAATGACCAGTTGCTATGACATGCACTGACTACCAGGGGGCAGACGCTCAATGCAGGAGCTGCCCCCCTGGTTGTCAGTGAGCTCCCACAGGGGAAGCTCCGCTCAGCCACAAGCCAGGCTGACAAATGCTCCTGCCTCCTCGACAGCACTAAGGATGTCCAACTACAGCTTAAGCCATCAGTCGGACATCCCCCAAGGGCTCCTGGGCTGTCAGAGGGATGTCTAACTGCCATCTTAGGCCCAGGAGCAGGCCTAAACTGGCAGGTGGACATCCCCTGAGGGGTCCCAGACTGTGAGAGGGTACAGGCTGGGCTGAGAGACACCTCCCCTGCCCCCCCGAGTGCACAAATTTTTGTGTACTAGGCCTCTAGTAAATTTATAAAACAAAGGGGGAAAAATATCTCTCAGGCCACAAACGAAGGAATGTGAGTCATTTAAACCTCGTGTTATTAACATCTCAGGAAATTGTGAATATTTCCATGATGTTGTTGTTTGTTTGCTTGCTTTTGTTGCTGGTGAAATGGACAATTAGCACGATTTTAAAACCTAAAGAGACCATCAAGTGTGCTGATGCTGCTAAGGGTGTAACAGTGCTCACAAAACTATGATCACAGGCAATTGAAGAGGTAGAAAAACTGTTGTTGATTTGGACAAATGAAAAGCAGTTAGCTGGTGACAGCGTTTTAGAGGAATGAAATGTGAAAAAGCGAAGATGCTGCATACTGACCTCCAGAGAGACACCCCTGGAACCAGTGCTGGAAGTGACCCCTTTAGGGCTAGGAGGGGGTGGTTCGATACATTTAAGAAAATAAGTATTTGTTTACAGATTAAACCAGTGACGGCGAACCTATGACACGCGTGTCAGAAGTGACACACAAACTCATTTTTTTAATTGATTTTTCTTTGTTGAATGGCATTTAAATATATAAAATAAATATCAAAAATATAAGTCTTTGTTTTACTATGGTTGCAAATATCAAAAATTTTCTATATGTGACACGGCACCAGAGTTAAGTTAGGGTTTTTCAAAATGCTGACACGCTGAGCTCAAAAGGTTCGCCGTCACTGGATTAAACAGTACATTAGACATGCACTGTGTACAAGAAAGGTTGAAGCAGGGAGTCATATAGGGGCCTGGAAAGGCTTAATTCAATTTACATTGTTTCTAATGGGAAAAAGTGTTCGGTTTTCGGACAAATGGTTTCTCCAACAGCCTTCTGGAATGAATTAAGTCCAAGAACAAAAGTTCCACTCTATCTAGAACCAGTAAGTCTCCCATCTGTGCCAAGGGATTCTGTGCTCATGTTGGGCCTCCCTTTCAACACTCAGCCAGGCAGGTACCATTTTTTCCCATTTTCACTTCCTGCTCGCACAGAGCCTCAAGGTTAGTTAGAGGGGAGTGCTTTGAGCCTTCTCGGGTCTTCACACATGCGACCTACACATAGGATGGTCTTCTAGATTCCCAGGAATAGGTTGGAATTTTCAAAGACTATGGCTATGTTATTCACCAGCTTTTCCTTTTAAGCTTTTGAATAGCCTATTTTTGTGCAAACTGTTATCCAACACCTCATGCAGCCACCAACTTAAAAATTGCCTCTAGGTGTTTCATGACAGGCAGCACAGGGAAAGGTTTTCTGCACTAGGTGAGCTCCAGGTCAAGACTATTTAGGCAGCCTGGCAGTGGGGCCTTCCTAGGAACCACCAGTCAAGTTCAACAATGACAGTTCTCAGAGAATGAGGCTTTGAAGGAACTCCAAAGTTCTCTTTCCAGTACCTGCCAGGCTGTTGGTTTTCAAGGCTACAGTGGAGCTGGGGGAGGGGGTTCAGGGGCAGATGAGAACAGAATCAGCAAGTTAAAAACATCCCAAACCTTGCTGTTCTTTATAAGATTTTGTTTGTTTGTTTTTAATTTGTTTTATATAAATGCTCCCTTGATTGCCATAAGACTTTGGTTAGTTTCCAGAGTGCTGAAACAAGTTCATTCTGACTATATTTTTATCAGTATTCTCATTACTTTTATGGGGGAGAGAATTTGGGGAGGTCCTTGCTCCACCATGTTCTCTGATATCACTTTCTATTGGTTTTTATGGCACATCTAGGGTTTGTCTTAGCTGGATGTCATGTCCCTCCTTGCACAACCCACACAGGGGAAATGAGAGCGGGAAGTGGTTATTCCAGAGCAGCATACTGCCCGGGAACCTGGGCAGCACCGTGCTTCCCCAGCTCTGTGGGGAAGGACCCCTTTCTGTTTGCTCGTTTGTTTCTTAATCTAATTCATCATGGTATGTGGTCCTACTTCATGGGACTAATTCATGTACAACTTGCCTTGCAAGTTGAACAACCTGAGCTGGTCTATACCCTCTCCAGTTGGTTCTGTTTTTTTACTTACCTTGTTGCCAGTGGTAACAAAGTTTGCAAACCAGCAAACAGTAGCACTCAAGTAGGAAACGACCTTGAATAAACTAGTAGGTACCCTCCATGGCCATGATTTATAATGTATCTGTATTGGTTTTCTCTTAAATTCAAGCATCATGGAAACATGTAATGTAGAAAATGAAGACTCCTCATATTCGCACAGACACCAAGACGTGGGCACTGTAATTATGTTTGCTATATATATGCTACTTGTCTTTTTCTTTTTTTTTTTATTTTATTGATTTTTTTCACAGAGAGGAAGGGAGAGGGATAGAGAGTTAGAAACATCGATGAGAGAGAAACATGGATCAGCTGCCTCCTGCACACCCCCTACTGGGGATGTGCCCACAACCAAGGTACATGCCCTTGACTGGAATTGAACCTGGGACCCTTTAGTCTGCAGGCCGACGCTCTATCCACTGAGCCAAACCGGTTAGGGCTCTTTTTCTATTTTTTATACAATTACTAGAGGCCCGGTGCACAACATTTGTGCACTGGGCAGGGGGTGGGGGGGCGTCCCTCAGCCTGGCCTGTGCCCTCTCGCAGTCCCAGACCCCTCAGGGGATGTCCAACTGCTGGCTTAGGCCTGTTCCCACAGGGTCCTTAGCTCTACTGCAGAGGCAGGAGAGGCTCCCGCCACCGCCACTGCACTGACCAGCCGTGAGCCTGGCTTCTGGCTGAGCGGCGCTCCCCCTGTGGGATCACACTGACCACCAGGAGGCAGCTCCTATGTTGAACATCTGCCCGCTGGTGGTCAGTGCATGTCATAGGGACCAGTCATTCAGCTGTTTGGTCGGTTTGCATATTAGGGTTTTATTATATAGGATGTGTTGGCTCTGCTTTGTAAAAAAAGAACTTATTCTACATATATATTTTGCATCTTATTATTTCACATGTGCCCATATGACATATGTACATTTCCTCCTTTTTTTAATAGCCACGGCATATTCCATTTAATACATAAGTAGTCCCTATTGGTAACCAGCTAGACACATGTCTCATTTTTCAAGCTAAGACACTATAATACACTAGGTATTGTAGGTGTCATCTCTATATTGTATCTCAATCTTAATCAGCAGAGAAAACTTGTCATCTAAGTGATTAAGGCTAGCATTCAGGGTGTTTCCAATATCTTGCTGTTACAAACATGCAATGAGGAATCTGTTCCCACTTGGGGCCTGTGCATGCACCTGAACAGTAAAGCCTGCCATCCAAAGAGGTGCCACGGACAATGCTCTTGTCCTGTGGAGAATGG
Source organism: Myotis myotis (assembly GCF_014108235.1). Taxonomy (NCBI): domain Eukaryota; kingdom Metazoa; phylum Chordata; class Mammalia; order Chiroptera; family Vespertilionidae; genus Myotis; species Myotis myotis. The sequence continues at coordinate 2,511,329 of NW_023416329.1, read as the reverse complement.
GTTTGGATTGGGGGATTTCAAAAGTCATCAGAAACCAGACTAAGATACAAGGCACAGATCGAGCTGCACAGGGGTGGTGCTCCAAGTCAGGGCATTTGGTTCCTGAGCTTCAGAAACTTGTGAAGCCGATTCTAAAAGAAAGTCAGAAATATGGGGAGCAACAAACTTGTTTGTAAAAACACCTTTTCTTCTAATTTCTTCTAAGAACAAACTACTTTCAGCAAGATAAATAAGCAATGCTGCATCTTTTCAAATAATTTCCTTTTTATTTTTATTTTATTTTATGTTTTAATATTTATTATTGAAAACTAGTGACCTGGTGCACAAAATTTGTGCACATTAAGAGGGAATTAATTAGAGGAAATATTTTAATATTGTTATTTGCCCTTTCTCTATAATAGAAGTGTCAAAGATGAAAGAAAATTAGGAAAATGTATATGAAAATCTTCCTCCTGTCAGAGTCTAGGGCACGCCACGGGAACCAGAGTCAAGTCCCCACCCACCCATGTGTGCCTCGAAATCATGCAAGACCCAGACCCAGCTGGCCCCACCCCCATTGGGCGAGACCCAGACCCGGCCAGCCCCGCACCCGTCAAGCCCCACTGGGTGGGGGGCATGGCCTCAAGTCACCTGGCCCAGTACTGGGGAGGGGGGCACAGCCTGAGGTCCCCCGGCCTGGCGCTGGGGCATGGGCCACAGCCTGAGGTCCCCTGTCAAGCCCCACTGGGTGGGGTGCAGCCTCAGGTCTCCTGCCCTAGCCCAGCGCCACACAGCCTCAGGTCCCCGCTGATTGCTCGTTAAGGCTCATTACGGGAACTCAGCCTCTGCTGTGGGTGCACCTATCTTGTGTTACGGTATCCCTGCCTCTGCTGTGGGCGCAGCCATCTTGTTACAGCATGATGGTCAATTTGCATATTGCCCATTTGTTAGCTAGGATATTACATATGTCCTCCTTTTCCCCACACTGAACCCTTTAGACCACTCCTGCTCCCCACCCCAGGCTTTCACCACCCTATATGCATAACCCTGTATCCAAGGATTATGCATAGTTGCATACAAGTTCTTGGTTGATCCCACACACACACACACCCTCCCCCACCTTCCCTCTGAGATTCCATAGTCTGTTCCTGCTTCTATGTCTCTGGATCTATTTTGTTCACCAGTTTATTTTGTTACTTAGATTCCACATGTAGTGAGATCATGTGGTACTTGTCTTCCTCCGGCTGACTTATCTCACTTAGCATGATACTCTCCAGGTCCCTCCATGCTGTCTCAAAGGGTAAGAGATCCAACATTTGCTGCTGTCTCTGTCACTGACTGGTCTGCGGGCTCTCTGAGCTGCTGTATTGCCAAGATGTCTCTTTAACAAGCTGACTCTGGACAAGCTGGACATGAAGGGCAAGCGGGTCATCATGAGAATGGACTTCAATGTTCCTATGAAGAACAACCAGATAACAACCAGAGAATCAAGGCTGCCATCTCAAGTATAAAATTCTGCTTGGACAACGGAGCCAAGTCAGTTGTTCTTATGAGCCACCTGGGTCGGCCCGATGGGGTCCCCATGCCTGACAGGTACTCTTTGGAGCCAGTTGTTATAGAACTCAAATCTCTGCTGGACAAGGATGTTTTGTTCTTGAAGGATTGCGTGGGCCCCGAAGTGAAGAAAGCTTGTGCTGCCCCAGCTGCTGGGTCTGTCATTCTGTTGGAGAACCTTTGCTTCGTGTGGAAGAAGAAGGGAAGGGGAAAGATGCTTCTGGGAACGAGGTTAAAGCAGAGCCAGCTAAAATAGAAGCTTTCCAAGCTTCACTTTCCAAGCTGGGGGGTGTCTATGTCAATGATGCTTTTGGCACTGCTCACCGAGCCCACAGCTCTACAGTGGGAGTCAGTCTGCCACAGAAAGCTGGAGGTTTTTTGATGAAGAAGGAGCTGAACTACTTTGCCAAGTCGTTGGAAAGCCCCGAGCAACCCTTCCTGGCCATCCTGGGCAGAGCTAAAGTTGTAGACAAGATCCAACTGATTAATAATATGCTGGACAAAGTCAATGAGATGATTATTGGTGGCGGAATGGTTTTTACCTTCCTTAAGGTGCTCAACAACATGGAGATTGGCACTTCTCTGTTTGATGAAGAGGGAGCCAAGATTGTCAAAGACCTGATGTCCAAAGCTGAGAAGAATGGTGTGAAGATTACCTTGCCGGTTGACTTTGTCACTGCTGACAAGTTTGATGAGAATGTCAAGACTGGCCAAGCCACTGTGGCCTCTGGCATACCTGTTGGCTGGATGGGCTTGGACTGTGGTCCTGAGAGCAGCAAAAACTACGCTGAGGCTGTCGCTAGGGCTAAGCAGATTGTGTGGAATGAACCTGCGGGCGTATTTGAATGGGAAGCTTTTGCCCGAGGGACCAAAGCCCTCATAGACGAGGTGATGAAAGCCACTTCCAGGGGCTGCATCACCATCATAGGTGGTGGGGACACTGCTACTTGCTGTGCCAAATGGAACACAGAGGATAAAGTCAGCCATGTGAGCACTGGGGCTGGTGCCAGTTTAGAGCTCCTGGAAAGTAAAGTCCTTCCTGGGGTGGATGCTCTCAGCAATGTTTAATACTTTTCCTGCCTTTTGGTTCCTATGCACATCCCCTTAGTGAACTTAGTGCTTTCCACATCTCTACTTGATATTAGCTAAAATCTTCCCCCATGTCAAGATTCAGCTAATGGCCAAGAGACGCAGCCCAGGAACACTTAAACGCTTGCACAGCATCTCAGCTCTTCTTTACTGCACCCTGGACTTGCTTCCATTCTTCAGGATCCCATTTGAATTTCTTAGTGACTAAACCATTATACATCCTACAGTGCATATATTTACATTTTGTTTAAAAAAAGTAAGTTGTTAGTTTAATTCTCTTCTTGGAGTAACTTATAATGATTAGCTTTGTCATTGTCTCACTACTCGCATGAAAACCAGGTGAAATTCCAGTTGTAGGGAGGGAGGGAGGCAAAGTTGGTGATCTGTTAAATAAATAAAAATATTCATTGAAACTGGAAAAAAAAGGGTAAGAGATCCTTCTTTTTTACCGCTGCATAGTTTTCTATGGTGTAAATGTACCACAGCTTTTTCATCCACTCATCTACTGATTGGCACTTGGGCTGTTTCCAAATCCTAGCTATTGTAAAGTGTGCTGCTATGAACATAAGAGTGCATACTTTCTTTCTGATTGGTGTTTCTGATTTCTCAGGATATATTCCTAGAAGTGGGATCACTGGATCAAATGTCAGTTTCATATTTAATTTTTTGAAGAAACTCCATACTGTTCTCCACAGTGGCTGCACCAGTCTGTACTCCAACCAGCAGTGCACTAGGGTTCCCTTTTCTCCACATTCTGACAGGTGTGAGGTGATATCTCATTGTTGTTTGAATTTGCATCTCTCTGATGATCAGTGACTTTGAGCATTTTTCATATGTCTCTTGGTCTGTATGTCCACCTTGGAGAAGTGCCTATTAAGGTTCTTTGCTCATCTTTTAATTGGATTGTTTGTCTTCCTTTTGTTAAGTTGTATGAGTTCCTTATATATTTTGGATATTAACCCTTTATCAGATGTATCATTGCCAAATATGTTCTCCCACACAATGGGTGCCCTTTTCGTTTTGTTGGTTTCGTTTGCTGTGCAGAAGCCTTTTATTTTGATGTGGTCCCATTTGCTTATTTTTTCCTTAGTTTCCTTTGCCTTTGGAGATGTACCTGTAAACATATTGCTACAAGAGATGTCTGAGATTTTGGTGCCTATGGTTTCTTCTAGGATTTTTATGGTTTCATGACTTAAATTTAAGTGTTTTATCCACTTTGAGTTTATTCTTGTGTATGGTGTAAGTTGCTGGCCTAGTTTCACTTCTTTGCATGTATCTGTCCAATTTTCCCAACACCATTTATTGAAAAGACTGCCTTGATTCCATTGTATGCTCTTGCCTCCTTCGTCAAATATTAATTGAGTATAATGGCTTGGATGGATTTCTGGGGTCTCTGTACTGTTCCATTGATCTACATGCCTATTCTTGTGCCACTACTATTTTGGGCTGATGGGGGAGCCAGCTGGCTGGGGGTAGAAGCCACGGGATGTTGGCCGACTAGTGGGAGGGGCCGTGGGAGGCTGCCGGCCGACTGGGGGAAGTGGCTGTGGGAGCTTGGCTGTGGGAGCGCACTGACAACCAGGGGGCAGCTCCTGCATTGATCGTCTGGCCCCTGGTGGTCAGTGTGCATCATAGCAACTGTTGATCAGTTGTTCTGGTCGTTCCGGTCATTCGGTCGTAATGGTCGCTTAGGCTTACATATATAGACTAGGGGCCCAGTGCATGAAATTCATGCACTTGGGGAGGGGCAACCCTAAGTCCAGCCTATGCTCTCTCGCAGTCCGGGAGCCCTCAGGGGATGTCCGTCAGTCGGACATCCTTAGCACTGCCACAGAGGCAGGAAAGGCTCCCACCACTGCCACTGCGCTGACCACCAGGGAACAACTCCTGCATTGAGCGTCTGCCCCCTGGTGGTTAGTGTGCATCATGGCAACCAGTTGTTCCACCATTTGGTTGATTTGCATATTAGCCTTTTATTATATAGGATGAATGGGTTACCAATGAGAACAAGAAAGAAATAAAAAATCTCTTGGAAACAAATGAAAATGAACACACAACAACCCAGAATCTCTGGGACACAGCTAAAGCAGTCTTCATAGCACTAGAAGCCTGCCTAAAAAAACAAAAAAAGCCCCCGCACACACAAGAAAAATTAATAATAAACTATTTATCCTTACAACTTAAAGAATTAGAAAGAGAACAACAAGAAAAACTCAGAGTAAGCGGAAGGAAATACTAAAGATTAGAGCAAAAATAAATGATATAGAGACTAAGAAAAAATATATAAAATCAACAACCTGAACAATGTGGATGAAATGGACAAATTCCTAGAAAAATACAATCTCCCAAAACTGAATCAGCAGGAATCAGTAAACCTGAATAGGCCAATAACAACCAATGAAATAAAAGCAGTAATAAAAAAACCTCCAGCAAACTAAAGCCCTGGTCTGGATGGCTTCTCTGGGGAGTTTTACCAAACATTCAAAGAAGAACTAACACCTATACTCCTCAAAATATTCCAAAAACCCAAGAGGAAGGAACACTTCCAAGCTCTTTTTTAAAAAAATACATTTCTTATTAATATTAGAGAGGAAGGAAGGGGAGAGGGAGATAAAAACATCAATGATGAGAGAGAATCATTGATTGGCTGCCTCCTGCACACCCCACACTGGGGACTGAGCCCTCAACCTGTATGCCTAGGTTTCTCTCTCTCTCTCTCTCTCTCTCTCTCTCTCTCTCTCTCTCTCTCTCTCTCTCTCTCTCTCTCTCTCTCTTTCTTTTCCTCATTACATTAGTCTCTATCATTTCTGGTAGTGCTGGTTTGGTAGTGATAAACTCCTTTAGCTGTTTTGTTTTGGGTTTTTTTGGTCTGGGAAGCTCTTTATTTCACCATTTATTTTGAATGATAGCCTTGCTAGATACAGTAAGCTCAGTTGCTTTTCATTACCTTGAATATTCCATGCCATTCCCTATATTGAATATTCCATGCCAGAGTGTCTGATGAGAAACAGCTGACAGCCTTATGGGAGCTCCTTTGTAGGTAAAAGTTTGCTTTTCTCTTGGTGTCTTTAAAGATTCTCTCTTTGTCTTTAATTTTTGGCATTTTAATTATGATGTGTCTGTACATGGGCCTGTTTGTGTTCTTCTTGCTTGGGACTCTCTGTGCTTCCTTAACCAGTGTGACTTTTCTTTCACCATATTGGAGAAGTTTTCTGCCATTATTTCTTCAAACACATTCTCTATCCTATGCAAACTTTCTTCTCCTTCTAGCACACCTATTATGTGACTTGTTAAGTTTCATGTTGTTCCAAAGTTCCCTTAAGCTCTCCTCCTGTTTTTTAATTGTTTTTTTTTTTCCTTTTTGGTTCTCTGATTGAGTGAATTTTTCTACCCTGTCTTCTGATTCACTGATCTGATCCTTGGCTTGCCCTAATCTGCTGTGTATTTCCTTCCACTATGTTCTTTATTAGTGCTATATTATTCTTCATAGTTACTATATCTTTTCTCATGTGGTTGAGCATCTTTGCCATCATTATTCTGAGCTCTATGTCTGATAAAGTTCTTATCACTATTTCATTTAGCTCTTCTTCTGGAGAATTTTCTTGTTCTTTCATTTGTTTTGTTTGTTTGTTTTTTGTTTTGTTTTGTTTTTTGCTCTCCATTTTGGCTCCCTGTATTAGGTGGATCTGCCATGCCTCCAATCTCTTGTGCAGGAGAGTGTCAAATGATGTTTCTGACTAATTAGGTCAGGCAAAGACCCACCTCTGCCTGCAGACTGATTGGATTCAGTCATTACTAGCCTGAGACAATGATCCACAGGTGGGGTGAGAAGTTTTCCAATAGGGTGGAGCAATTGCTTCTTCCTGGAGGCTAATTGTTATTCTCAATCTTTTAATGGGCCTCAGAAACTCAACAGGGTGGGGCAAGAGGTTTTCTAATAGGGTGGGGCTACAGTCTTCCTCACAGGCAAAAAATGCCTGGATAGCAAAGATCTACCTAAGAAAGTTGCCCTCCGCAGCATAAGGGAATGACTCAGCACAGGAAACCAGGGTGCCTGCCTTCTGAGGTCTAACCCCAGAGCCTCCAACCCTGGCTTTTGTTCACAAAGCTCCAGTTCACTCTGCCCTCCCTCTGCTGGAGCACAAGGTGAGTGGCTGCATACAGAATTGGCCCTTTAAGAGGGTGACTGCATTTTCAGCAGTCAGCCATACAGCCACCCTGCTGTTTTTCATAGCCATGTGAAAAATATGTGGGCACCTTTGTCAGTTCTGATGGTCTCTTCTGGGGGGCACAGCTTGAGAATTCGACCCCAGAGTTCTCAGTGGCAACCCCCCACACCTGAGATATGTCTCTGGAACTTCAGCTGCTGTCTGTGGGAGCCTGGCCAGCTCTTTTGTGCCTCTGCCCTTCCTACCAGTCTGTATGCAGTGTCCACTTTCTGTCCTTGGTTATCAGGGTTCTATATCCATCTAGCCTTCATTTGATTGTTCAGAATGATAATTTTTTTGTATTTATTTTAGTTGTAATTACAGTTTGGTCCAGGGAGCATGTCTGTGTAGCATCCTCATTTCCTTTTTAAAAATCCAATGTTAAGCTAAATGCTACTTAAACACATGTTTAACCTTAATGGTACTGACCACTTGTGGCAGGAAGGAGAGAAAGCCAAGTATTCTTGCCCACCAATTAGACCTAACACAAGTGTCAGAAGCGAGATCCGACAGTGGCTTCAACAGCCAACAAGATGTAGCCTCATTCTTGCTTGGCCTGATTTTGTGACTGACCAGCAGACAAGTTTCTCCAACACCTCTTTCAGAATATGAAGCATCTCAAAGCTTTCTGAACCTGTCCCACTGGCCTGTCAATCAGGTTGGTCTGTGATCTTCCTGAATCCTATGAACATTTCAAGGAAAACGCAAAGAATATGTAAGCTGAATTATGGTCCTCCCATGGGCTTCCTGAAGCACTGAGGTGTCTGAAAGCTACATATAGTTCTGGGAAAAGACTCTTTTAAGAAATGTAGCACAGCCTTAGCTGGTTTGGCTCAGTGAATAGAGCATTGGCCTGTGGACTGAAGGGTCCCAGGTTGGATTCCAGTCAAGGGCACATACCTCAGTTACAGGCTCCTAGCCCTGGTCATGGGCAAGGGGGTGGCAACCAACTGATGTGTTTGGTGTTTCTCTCTGTCTCTCCTTCTCCCTTCCATTCTCTCTGAAAATTAATGGGAAAAATATCCTCAGATGAAGAAGGAAGGAAGGAAGGAAGGAAGGAAGGAAGGAAGGAAGGAAGGAAGGAAGGAAGGAAGGAAGGAAGAAAGAAAGAAAGAAAGAAAGAAAGAAAGAAAGAAAGAAAGAAAGAAAGAAAGAAAGAAAGAAAGAAAGAAAAGACACAAGAAATTCTTAAAGAGGTCCTTGCTGAGATGGTAACACTTATTGTGAAAGCACCACTTCTGATCAACAGGGGACCTATCTGAGCCCCAGCAGGTGTCAATGTTTTACAGCAGGTGACAGGACGTAGACAGTGCTTCCACTATCCGGGAATAAGTCCAGGGCGCAGCGTACACATTTCACAGCTCTTTATTGAGATTCAGGAAGAGTCTGGGGCGTGGTCACTGTCCCAGGTTGCCCAGGCCTTCCGCTGCATGGGTGATAGCATTTGTGACTGTGTGGGTGACAGTCTCAGTGACTTCCTTTACCACGTTGCCCCCTGTCTCCTGGGCCTTCTTGAAGGCTTCGGCAATGGCTGTCAGCAAGAAGGAGGAACAATGTCTGGGTAAGCAAAGTAAACATTCGAGCCACTTGCTGGGCTGTGTTCCCTGCAGTGGCCTGTGGGATGTGGCTGTCTTCCTGGGCCATGCCCTGGAGGATCCCCAATGAGGTGGAGGGCAACAGAGCTCCTGAGGAATGTGTGCAAATTTTGTTTTATTTCCCCAAACAGCTTGCATTTCTGACTTCAGTTGTAAGACTGAACACCTGCTCACAGGGTGGCTGCCTGCTCACATGCCTTTTCCTATGAACTACCGCTGTATCTCCTGGCCATTTCTATGTTGGGTTATCGTTTCCACTACAAATATTTCCCCTCAGCTTGTGGTTTTTCTTGGGCTTAGAGTATAATTTTTTTATTATGGAAAATTTGAAGTATTGTCAGATTTATCTAACATTTTCTCTATTGTTGTTGGGTTTTCTGTCATAGTTTTTTTAAAAAAAAAAGACCCTCCTCACTCTGAGATTATGCTAAAATCTCCTATGCACTCCTCTAACAATTTAATCATTTCATGTATTTGTATTTAAGTCTTTGATTCACTTGGAATTTATTTTGTTGTAAGGAATGAGGTGTACTTATACTTTTTACATAGTTATACTCACAGTACACATACACATACAAACATTTATGTAAATATCCTATATAATAAAGAGCCAATATGCAAATGGTCATCATGCCCTCATGCCATCACGCTGTAAAGGCTCAGACACTCAACACTGGGGAGAAAAGAATGGGGACCAGCCAGGCACAAATGAGCTCGCGAGAGAGAAATGGGGACCAGCCAGGTTGTGGCCCAGGAGACGGACAAGCTGCATGCCCCACAGGCCCCAGCGCCTGCGGCTGCACCTGTCGCCCAGGAGAGGGACAAGCCTCCCAACCCACAGCCTCAGGCACCTGCAGCTGCGGCCTGAGCGAAGCCACCCACCCACGGTCCCCTGCGGCTGCGGCCAGCCTGGGTGAAGCTGGCCCAGGTCCTGGGTGCCTGCGGCCAGCCAGAGGGAGGGAAGCCCGGGTCCCAAGTGCCTGCAACCGGCCAGAGGAGTGAATCCTGGGTCCCGGGTGCGGGGCAATGTAGAGGTGGTTAGGGGCAATCAGGCCAGCAGGGGAGCAGTTAGGGGTGATCAGGCAGTAGGCAGAGGTGGTTAGGCGTGATCAGGCAGGTAGAGGTGGTTAAGGGCGATCAGGAAGGCAGGCAGAGGAGTTAGGGGAGATCAGGGAGGCAAGTGGTTAGGAGCCAGTGGTCCTGGATTGCAAGAGGCAGTCGGACATCCCTCGAGGGGTCCTGGATTGGAGAGGGTGCAGGCTGGACTAAGGGCCCCCCGCCCCACCCAAATTTCGTGCACTGGGCCTCTAGTGTATTTATGTAAGTGTATAATTTTATGTCTTGAATGCCTTGTCCCAGCAAGCTGCCGCACTGCCTTTTGTGAAATAGTCTCAACGTTCCACAGAGAGGCCTGTCAGGCTGGGTCCTGCCTTAGTAAAGTTGGCTCTGTGGCCTCAGATGGTGTGATAATTGCATACCATCCGAAAGGGTGCAGCATCTGGGTCAGGGTTTGACCTGCGTAGTCAGAAAGCAGGCTGCTCCCAGCCCCTCACTTCCCTTCTCCCCTCCTTCCCAGCCCCCACCATACCTTTCTCTCCAGCCTCCTTGGCATGCTCCACCACCTCCTTCACTACCCCCTCCACGGCATGAACTGAAAAGGTAAGACAAACCCAGAGTGAGAGCCCGCGCTAGGCAGCTCCTCCTCCCTGCAGGGCTCAGGCAGCTCTGGGTGCTGCCCAGCCAGGACCAGCTGGCTCAAGGGAAGGACCCTCAGCTTGCTTCTTGAGGAGGATGTTGGGGGCAGAGTCTGGCTACTGAGAGAGAAGCTGAGTTTGGCAGACAAGAGCACAGAACCCTTCATGCCCCTCAGCCTGGTGCAGCCTGGAATGCCAACGAGCAGGCCCTCCTGCCAGCCAGGAACTGGTGCCAAGGCTGAGCCGGTTTCCCAGGTTAACACCCCTCTCAGGTGTGCTGCTACCCTGCCTCAAACCAGACGGAGACATGGAGCCGGCAGCCAATGCCAAGTCCAGCGCCTCCTCCAGCAAAACCAGTTCCCCACAGCCGTTCCTCCAGTAGGAGGGGACTGTGCCACCTTGGAGTTGGTTGAGTGTGAGTGCTAGCCTGCTGGGACCGGAGGAACTGGAGTCAAAGGAACTGGCCCTGATCTTAACCGCCCCCCCACTGCCTGGTTCCTTGTCTGTGAATGGGAGGCATAGGAGTGCAGAGGGTCGGCGGAAAAAGGCCACTCAACACCCGCACAGAGTTAACCAATGAAATAGGGACACATCTGCTGCCATTTAGAAAGAGAACAGCAAACTTAAATGCCAGCTGGTGGGCCTGGATCCCCTCCCCAGCAGAGCTGCTGACGTCTACATGCATAAAGGGCTTCCAGGGCCCAAAACATTGAAAATGTCCTTTGTGTAAACCCCAGGGCAGACTGAACAGAGTCAGACTCAGTGGCTTCTTCTTCTTCTTCTTTTAATTTCAGAGAGGAAGGGAGAAAGAGAGAGTTAGAACATCAATGATGAGAGAGAATCACTGATCGGCTGCCTCCTACACGCTCCACACTGGGGATCAACCCCACAACCCAGGCATGTGCCCTGACAGGGAATTGAACCACAACCTCCTGGTTCGTAGGTGGGCAATGTGGTTTCTCAATAGAGAACTCTTTGCAGCCTTAATGTTATGGTAAAAATAACACCTCCTTCCTTTGCCTGTATGGGATATTCAAATTAGGCTGTTGGGATGGGAAGGCTCCCAGGTTTCCAGAGGGAAGTGTCCAAGCTACCAGCTGCTCATCCAGCACCTGGGCTCCCCTCCATCCCCACCCCCACCCTACCAGGGGCTTCCTCTGAGGTGGTCTCCCTCCTGGCCTCACCCCAAACAGCCCTCCTCAGCTTCTGCACCCTCCTCCCATCCTATCCTTATGGGTCTGATTGCCCAGAGCTCCTCATGGGATCAAGGCCTGTCCCCAAGCTGCGGGGATCAGCTTCAAAGAGGCCCAGGCAAGAGGGTCCCCAGCCCCGTGCCTAAGCCCCAGGTCCTTACCGGCTTCCTCGGTGGCCTTCTCAGTGCGGTGGGCCAAGCCCTCAGCAGCAAGCTTCCCCAGGCCTCCCAGCATGGCGCAGCGACCGTGACGACCAAGGAAGATGCTGGGGCCCAGGCCAGCGTGCTTTTATAGCCACTCTGGCGGTGGCTGCACTCTGGGGCACCAGCCCTCACCCGGGCAGCTAGGAGGTCAGCTGTGAGTCAGCGCAGGCGTTGGCAGGAGGAAAAGGCTGGGCGGGGCCACCCTCATACTCTGGCTGTGGCACTGCCCCTCTGGAAGCATGAGACCCCGTGCCCTGCATTCTGGGACCCTGTGGGGTCACGGACAGGGAGCAGGGCCAAGGCCAGACAAGGTCAGCCTGGGGCTCGCGGCTCCTCCCCGGCAGAGGCCCGAGTGTCTGTGGAGGAAGAGACATGGGCAGCAGCCCTGGCCTCGTCCGCTTCCAGCTCTCCGCAGCCCGGCTCAGGGGGCAGCTAGACAAACCGCGGCTCCAGCCTGCTGCTCAGGGTCTCTGTGTGGCCTAGCCAGGGGCTCGGGATTCCATGGGCCTGGGGACCGGGGTGACCCCTTAGGCCAAGAACACAAGCGGAGTGGAGGCCACTGCCTTCCCACACACAGAGCCCAACTCCTCAGCGTGGCTCTCAGCCTCCCTGGGGCAGGTGGGGGCTCCCGGGGTGCCTTTCAAGCAGAGGAGGGCGCATCAAGGCAGGCCTGCCAGTGGTCAGCGGGCCCGCTCTCTCAGGGACCTGAGTGCCCAGCACGGGGCAGTCAGCAGCTGCGGGAAGCAGCCCTCCCTGCACCTCGGGGCCTGGTCTCTCGGGAAGGCCCTGTGAGGGCAGCAGTGCCCCCCAGGAGGTCCCAGAGGAGAAATGGGGACACCACACCCCCACCAGGAGCTTCAGGCCCTGGCAAGAACCCCCAGGAAGCCGCCCCACCAGCCCCGGATGAGTCAGTCACAGGCTTAGGGGCCAGGCTGCCGCCCCAGTTACTCAGGATGGGAGAGATGCCTCAAGCCTGTGCCACGTGCTCCTTCTCTTAGTCAATAGCCCCACCCGAGCCTCAGTTTCCTCATCCATAAAATAGGGACAGCATGCCTTCCTGGCCATGTCACCAATAGTTGTTGAGATGATGTGTGCAAGCTCCTGGTAAACTCCTGTTCCTCCCCGTCAGCACGGCTGTGCCAGGAGGGGCTCCTTGGCAGCGAGCCTGACCCACCAGTGGGCGGGCCAAAGAGTGAGGGTGTGAGGCTGCCTGTAAGCCACGGGCTGGGGGTCTCCACCCCTGGGCAGGAGTCATGGAGGGAAGGTCCTTCAGTGCAGGCCTGGGGCGGGATTCTGAGGCTGCATCCCCCATGGGTGTTCCCTCGTCCCTCGGAGCTGCCCTGGCCAGGCCTTCCCAGCCCGGGTCCCCAGCGCCGCCCTCCCACATTCCCGCATGGTCCTGGGTGGCCCCCAGGCTGTGGCCAGCCCTGGCAGCAGTGGCACTGTGAGCGGCAGGGACTCCGGGCCACAGGTGGCGTCTCCATTGGCAGGAGTGGCTGGCCTTACTGGGACGACGTCTTCTTAAGAAAAGAACATAACACTGCTGCTCCTGCGAGTTCCACAAATATGCAGGCTGGGGCCAAAGCAGGGTTCCAGTTATTCATGTGGAAAATAATACGTTAAATACTAACACAAGAATAGACCCTCGTACTCACAACTGTAACCGGACTTTCGCCCACCATGTATGTGATGACCCTGAGGACTGGAGGGGCCGGGAGTGCGAGGGCCTTGGAGCACAAGCAGGTCCCACAACTCTGTTCTCGCCTCGTTACAGCCAAACACCAGAATGTTCTGTTCAGGGCAGCCAGGCAATGCGCCACGGGTGGGGGACTTCTGGGACAAGACTGGTGGGAATTGGGCTGAGAGACCCAGAGGGACATTCCCTGGGCCCATCAGAGCCCCTTTCCTCTTTGCTCTGAGGTTGTCTGTGTCCCCCACCCTGCAGGCTCTTCTTTGTGCCCTTTCCCTCCAGGCCCCACCCTGAGATACGCTTAACAGTCCCCTCTCCTCAGGAGCTCGCCGGCTCCTCCATGGGCCCTTGTCAGGACTCGGCCACTCAGCAGAACTGAGCCCATGCCAGCCAGAGCCCGCACCACTATAGCCTGCAGGCCGCTGCTGCCCTCACCACATCAGTCCTCTCCCCGGAGAGCCTGCTCCCCCTTAATGCACCATCCTGGTGTGAGCACCGCACTCCAGTCCCTGCTCCCCCTTAACGCACCGTCCTGGTGTGAGCACCGCACTCCAGTCCCTGCTCCCCCTTAACGCACCGTCCTGGTGTGAGCACCGCACTCCAGTCCCTGCTCCCCCTTAACGCACCGTCCTGGTGTGAGCACCGCACTCCAGGCCCTGCTCCTTGTTAATGCACCATCCTGGTGTGAGCACCGCACTCCAGTTCCAACACACCATTGCCTGCTCGCTGCTCTTTAGCTGGGAAGAGTCTACCCTCAGGGAGCCATGGGCTGGGCTCACAGGATAGGTCGTTGGTCTCAGCTGGAGCTGAGGCCAAGTGGGCTTGCACCTGGGCCAGAGCAACAAGGCCTGCATTCTGGGACCCTGTGAGGCCAGGGAGAGGGAGCAGGGCCAAGGCCAGACAAGGTCATTCTGTGCAGCTTGCCTCTCGAGAATTCTTACTTTCTCCCTGTTGGCATTTGGGATTTGTTTGGACCCAGCCTTGCCCAGAGATCTAGGGCCATGGTGTGTTGGAACTGGAGTGCGGTGCTCACACCAGGACGGTGCGTTAAGGGGGAGCAGGGACTGGAGTGCGGTGCTAGACCCTGCTGACCAGGGCTGGATTCCTGGTAACTCCCACAAGGAATAACATTACCCTCTCGGACACCTAAAATTAACACAAAGTAAAACTGAATGTAAAGTAATTGAAATATAAAATTAAAAAGAAACATTATCTGCCTGGATGAGGTTGAGGATGACTCAGGAGGAAACCAACCGCCCTACCTTGAAAGGGGCCTGGCCCACTGGCCTGCAGGACCCCTGTGAAGAAACCCTTGAACACAGTCCTGAGTCAGAAGGTCAAGTCCAGCCCTGGGGCAGGGAGAATCAGGCATGGGCAGGAGCTAACTAATTCTCCGTGTGGAATTTGCTCAAAAACCCTTTGGCAAAAGACCAGTTGCCTGCATCCACTCAAGGAGAGCCAATTTTTCAAATAGCAATTTACCAACTTAGCAATTAGCAATTCGGGGGGGAACTGTTTTAAGTGCTTAAATACTTGGGGCCGTCTTATGTCCAAAGCATGACGATTTCTTGTGTGATTCAAACTGGAGATGTCATGGATGTCCTGTGTCATGATTGTCCATCCTGCCTACGCTTCTCCGACTTCTGCTTCATGCATTTGAGCTCACAGTATATTACAAGCCCACATCTCGTGCACACACTGACCCCTCCCAGTCACTGGGGAGCCCAGCCCAGACCCAGGAGACGGTGTGTCAGTCACCAAAGAAGGACTTCCCCAGCATGGCAGTACCCACACACCCATGGATGTCAGTCAGGTTCCTGGTGAAAATCAGAGGGCGCATCACAGGCGCCTGAGGAGAGGAACTGTTCACATCGGTGGACAGACTTAAGGGAAGGGCTGTGGGATGGAGAGGTGCCAGAGCCCAGCAGTAGCGGGAGTCATCACCTCCCTGGACCTGGACGGGCAGGGGAGGGGCTGCACAGACCCTAAGGCGAGCGGTGCCTGCAGGAGAGGTCACAGGACAGGAACTGCAGCCCTCGGCACAGAGCACTGCTACCATCACACCCTGTCCAGCAAGGAGGGAGCAGGCTGTGCATCCCTCTCCCCTCTCTCCTACTGCTATTTCCCCATTAGCCGAATCAGCTGAGGCTGAGGCTGAGGGAGCCTGGGCAATGCAGTTCAAGAGGGAATGTTCCCGGGGCTCAACCACTGAGCCACACTGCCGGCCATCAGTGGATCCTATGTGCAATGATTATTTCTGTGGTGTTTGCCTAGTGGTGATTGACTATTTCCCATTTCTTCTACATTAATAAATTAATTAGAATTCTGCAGTAAAAGTTGCCCATTCTACACATTCATTTAATCCATTAGTTACTCATATCAGTATGGATTCATGAATAGAATATTCATCTTATTCTATAGGTTAAAACCCAATAATATCATTATTTATTTGTGACTCAAATCAATCCAGCTTGAGCCATTAGAAACTCCTTCAGTTTGGCTCTGGTGTTCTTTCAATAACTCCCCATCTTTGCTGTCTGTCTGTCTCTCTGTCTATCTATCTAATCTGTTTTAGCATTGCCTTTCTTTCTGGCACTACAAAGATGTTCCAGGCTAATCCTGTATTTTCCCCACTCCAGCCCTACAGTCAACTACTTCTCCTTGGAGCTCTGGTTCCTTTTATTAGAGAATGGTATTAGAGATCAAGATTTGGGTGAGAGGTATGCTCATTGCTACTGGGATATCATTGCTCCTAGGAACTTCCAGCAGATCTAGGAAATTATATATATACTAACCCTTTCATATATATATATATATATATATATATATATATATATATATATATTTGTATCGATCGGTATTTATAATTAAAAACCATGAGTATGTATTGATATCTCAGATTCCAGTCCAACACCACTGGATTCACTTTAGTGTTCCCCATTATTTGTAATTTCTTTCCGCAATAATTATAATCTACATTATATCTACTTATGCATTTAATTCTAGTATATACAGGAGTACCCCACCTTATTCACAGTTTAGCTTTCTATGGTTTTAGTTACCCATGGTCAACCTTGGTCCTAAATATTAAATGGAAAATTCCAGAAATAAACAGTTCCTAAGTTTTAAATTGTATGCTGTTCTGAGGAGCATGATGTGGCACCATGCTGCCCAGCATATCCATGAGAGTTCTGGTCCTGGCAATTAGAATATGCCGAAGAGAAGCCATAAAGTGCCTCTTTAAGTGAAAAGGTGTGTGTGTATAGGAAAGACATGGCATAGATAGAGTTTAATACTCCCTGTGGTTTCAGGCATCCAATGGCAGGGGGGGGGGGGCAAGACTTGTTTTTTTCAAGTCTTGGAACATACCCTCCATGGATAAGGGGTTGTATAAATATTGATTCAGAACTGCTAATCCACAATCCTGTGAGAAACACATTTACTGGCCAGATTACAGGATTTATGTAGTTATTTCTGCCTTTAGCCTTAGAAAATCCAGTCAATACAGTCATATGCCACATATGACATTTCAGTTAATGATGGGTCACGTCTGTGATGATGGTCCCACAAGACTGTAATGGAGCTGACAGATTCCTGTTGCCTAGTGACCTCGCAGCCGCCTACCTTCACAGTGCAATGCATTCCTCACGTGTTTGGGGTGAAGCGGTGTAAACAAACCTACTGCGCGGCCACTCCCGTAAGAGTACAGCAATCTAAAACAAGAAAGAAAAGAAATGACAACATCCACTTTGCTGCCTTAGGGCAAACAGACAAACCATGTCTAGAGGGGACTCCGAGTCAAGTGGGGCTGGGAGACTATAAGCAGCCTAAAGCAAAAAAATTAAAAAAAGTACAGCACATGCAAGCATGGGCGGTGCACAGCACTTGGCAGTGGTAATAAATGCCTGACTGGCTTCCGCACCTCGAGGCTACCCTTCCCACCACCACTGCAGAAGGCACCCTTCCTGCTTGTACGCACAGCTTCCTGGACCAGCGCGGGTGGGTGCGCGGCCGCTGGCGCTGGATTTAATCTCTGATGTTGGTGCAGCGACGCGCGGTGCAGCCTGCGGCCTGAGCACCAGGCAGCCCACGCCGGGCGCGCCCTCCAGGCTGCGCGCGCGCCTCTGGGACGCTCCCCTGCGATGCCATGGCCTGCGGACGCCTTTCCCTCTCGGATCCCGCCATTCGGCGGCGCAGGCCCGTGCAACTCTTCCAAAGAGTTTAGGATTCTCCTTCCTTTCTCACCCTGTTGGTGTGGCCGTTTCCTTCATTTCAAGCAGAGTTGGGATCTTTCGTTAGTGTTCGCATTCCGTTCCGGATTCCCCTCTGCTCGGTTCCAGATGCTTTCATCACTTGCTTTATGGAAAGAGTGACTTCTGCAATGGTGGTGGAAAGGATAGCCTCGTGGTGCGGAAGCCAGTCGGGCATTTATTTCATCACTTGCTTTGGGGGGGGGGGGGGGGGAGGATGGGAAATTATACTGTTTTTTTCAAGTCGGAACTATGCGCAGACAGACTCAGACAGCTGTCCCTGTCCTCTCCTCTCTCCTGCCTGTGCCGTGCCCGCTTCTTCCCACTGCCACCCCCACCGCCCGGAGGAACCAGGCTCTGGATTCTGGTTCATCCTCCCTGCACTTCCTGCCCCAGGTGCATCCTCTTACACCCGCCTCCTTCCTTTACAGGAAAGGTAGCCCCCAGAGATGTGCTCCTTTGCACCTCACTTTTTTCTACCTAACAGTAAGAACATACTTTTTAAAAGTATGAAACACTACATGGCATATGAAGGAATCCACCAAAAAGTTTCCCCGCAAAGAAGGCGCGTGCGACGCGCGCCCGCGAGGCCGCGGCCAGAGCCGGGTCTCCGCCCTGCGCCCCAGGACCCAGCAGACGTCCAGGTTATTTCAACGCTGGGAAAGAGGACAGGCGGGACGGCCCCGATTATCTGACCCATTAGACGGCTGGAACGGAAACTGGTCGGCCGGCGGCGGGCTGCCCCGCCCTCCGTGGCGCCCTGGAACCGGCAGGAAGCGCCGCCGCGCACCCACGCGGAGGACAGCAGCGCCGCGGCCGGGTCTGCCGCCAGAGCCTCCCGTGAAGAACATGCAGGTGGTCAGACTCAGCCAGCAACCGCCCCCACCCCCCCGCGATGAAGGTGGTGCAGAAAAGCAGGCGGCGGTAGGTGAAGAAGGCGACGCTGAGGACGAGGCTGCACCGAGCTGCGCACGGAAAGGAGGCGGAGGAAACGAGCCCCGACTAGACCCGAGTCCTGCGGAACCCACGCGAGGAGACGCAGGGGAGCTGCCTGCCTTTCGGCCTGGCTGTTCGGGGCCTGCCTGCAGCGTTTCGCTGGCAATGCAGCCTTCTCAGCCGGCGAGCGGCCGCATCACCCCCACGCCCGCGCGAGTGCGCAGTGTCTCCCGCAGAAGGGGGCGTCGGCTGGCGGGCGGATAAGGGACGGGTAGATGGAGTAAGAATAATCTTTGAGCCCTAACTGGTTTGGCTCAGTGGATAGAGCGTCGGCCTGCGGACTCAAGAGTCCCAGGTTCGATTCTGGCCAAGGGCATGTACCTTGGTTGCGGGTACATCCCCAGTGGGGGTGTGCAGGAGGCATCTGAATCGATGTTTCTCTCTATCCCTCTCCCTTCCTCTCTGTAAAAAGTCAATAAAATGTACTTTTAAAAAAAGAATAATCTTTGAGCTCTTTGAGCCCCAGCCGGTTTAGCTCAGTGGATAGAGCCTCGGTCTGCGGACGGAAGGGCCCCGGGTTCAATTCTGGTCAAGGCACATTCCCGGGTTGCAGGCTCAGCCCCCAGTAGGGGCGTGCAGGAGGCAGCCGATCCATTTCTCTCTCATCATTGATGTTTCTCCCTCTCCCTCTCTGAAATCAGTAAAAAAAAAATATTTTTAAAAAGAATAATCTTTGATTGCACTCTCCCATTGGCTTCGCTGTATCCATATGAACAAGTCAAGTATAAAAAGGGGACTTCGTCCAGATTTTTTCTTCCGATTGAGGTAAGTAACACAAGCACTAATCGGAACCAGGGGGCGCTCTGCCCAAGCCCACCTCCCTTTGTGGAATCCGGCCACCACAGGACAACCAGCCCCTCAGAGGCTGGAGGCTGAGCCGGACCTGGCGGCCCACAGGCGGGGCGGCCCGCAGACAGGCTGCCCGGAGCGGCGCCCGCTCAGCAGACCACCCTCCCGGTCCCTTGCCTCCCAGCACGGGAGGAGCGTGACGGGAGGAGCGTGACGGGGGCCAGCTTTGAAGGGGAACTGATGCGATCCATGAGGTCCTCTCCCGGGACCAGCGCCCGCTCCCTCTCACATTTACGGGGCACAACACTTGCTGCACCTGATCGTGAATCTTCCAGAAGCCCCTGGGGAGATGTCCTTTCTGAGAAGAAGCTGGAGGCTTTGCTGCCACGTGGACTCTCAGGTTTTCGGTGAGCACCGGTGGCTTCCGCCCAGGGCCCGCCTGTTGTCGCTGCCTGGGAGGCACCTGCCAGCCCGGGGGCCCCGGGGCCACTTGGTCACGTTTGGGTGGCTCCGGAAGAACAGCCACTGCCTGGCTTTGCGCTCCCGGTCCCCAGGGCAGAGCTGGGGAGATGGTGGAGAGGCGATGCCCACCCCGGGGGCCTCTGGCAGGGCGGGCCCAGTTATCCGAGTTGTTACCTACCCTCGCTACCTCTGTTAAGGAGCACTTCCTGGGTGCCTGACCACCTCCAACCTCTGACCCTCGCCACTGGACACTCCACCTGCGGCGGGAGAGGAGGGGCCGTGTTCCCGGTGAGCCGTCCCTACCTTGTGCGCAGCTTAGGCTGTTTCAGTAGACGTTGGAGTGTTAGCAATAGCCACATTTTTTAGTTGTTAGCACTAAGCAAAGTTGTTTTTGCAAACTGTTTCATTCGTATAATGAGAATGAGCAACTCTGCCCAACAAATTTTATTTGGGCTTGGAAACTGCAAAATATTCCCAAAATATTTTAGAGGGAATTGATATTGACGGCAAAAGAAAATTTGCAGCTATACATTTGCTTGTTACAGTTCCTTTTCCGTAGAATCTTATTTTTGATGATCTAAAAAAAGCATTGTCAGACTTGTTTGATATTTTATAGCTGTATTTTATTGTGTAATATTATGGTTCCCATTCTGTAAAATGTTATATTTTTGATGTTCTAAATAAAGCAGAATCCATCTTGTTGGGAAAAAAGAATCACATGAAAATGATTACTTAACATGAATTGAATTCTAACATAACATTTTTTCTTTTTTATTTGCTAATCACATCCCTCAGTCACTTTATTCTGGGAGGAGAGGGGCGGGCAAGGCAGGAACACAGGATTTTTTCTTCTGATGGGAATTTCAGTTCTAAAAAAGACCAGTTACTAAGCAATAGTATCTAGTTTTTTATTTTTTATTTTAAAAAAATCTTTATTGTTGAGAGTATTACAGGTTCCCCCCCCCCTCCCCCCCTGCCATTGACTGCTTTAGCCCACTTCCATCCCCCACCCCAGGCCTTCACCATACTATTGTCGGTCTCCATAGATTATGCGTAGATCTTTGGTTAATCTCTTCATACCCCCCTCACCACTTCCCTCTGAGATTCCTCCATCTGTTCCATGTTTCCATGCCTCTGATTTTATTTTATTCATCAGTTTATTTTGCTCATTAGATGACTTGTTCATTTATTTTGATTTTTAGATTCAATTGCTCATAGGTATATTACCATTTTATTGTGTTTTTTTTTCTTCTTCTTCTTCTTCCTCTTTCTCTTCTTAAAGAATATTCTTCAGCATTTCATATAATACTGGTTTGGTGGTGATGAACTCCTTTAGTTTTTTCTTATCTGTGAAGCTCTTTATCTGACCTTCAATTCTAAATGATAGCTTAGCTGGGTAGAGTAATCTTGGTTGTAGGTCCTTGCTTTTCATCACTTAGACTATTTCTTGCCACTCCCTTCTGGCCTGCAAAGTTTCTGTTGAGAAATCAGCTGTCAGTCATATAGGCACTTCATTGTAGATAACTAACTGCTTTTCTCTTGATGCTTTTAAGATTCTCTCCTTATCTTTAATTTCTGGCATTTCAATTGTGATGTGTCTTGGTGTGGGCTTCTTTGGGTTCCTCTAGTTTAGGACTCTCTGTACTTCCTAGATTTTTAAGTTTATTTCTTTCACCAGGTAGGGGAAGTTTTCTGGCATTATTCCTTCAAATAGGTTTTCAATATCTTGCTGTTTCTCTTTGCCTTCTGGTACCCCCATAATTCGGATGTTGGTATGCTTGAAGTTGTCCAGAGGCTCCATACACTATCTTCATATTTTTTGGATTCTTTTTCTTTTTGCTCTTCTGATTGGGTGTTTTTTGATTCCTCATATTCCACATCATTGATTTGATTCTCAGAATCCTCTACTCTACAGTTGAATCCCTGTAAATTATTCTATATTTCAGTTAGTGTATGCTTAATTTCTGACTAGTCCTTTTTATGTCATTACAATCTCACTAACATCCTTGAACGTCTCACTGAGTCCCTTAAAGCTCTCATTAAGTCCCTTGAAGCTCTCATTAAGATACTTGAGTAACATTATAAACATTGTTTTGAACTCTGTATCTGGTAGTTTGCTTGCTTCCATTTCTTTCATTGTGACCTGTTTCTTTGTCTCTGCATTATGGCTACTTCCCTGTGCTTGTTTCTATGTATTATGTAGAGCTGCTATGTCTCCTGGAATTGGTAGAGTGGCCTTATGTATTAGGTGTCCTGAAGGGCCCAGTGGTTCAACCTCCCTCGTCACCTGAGCTGGGCACTCTAGGTGCACCCTGTGTGGGCTGTGTGCACAGCCTTGTTGTAGTTGAGGCTTATTGCCATTGGCAGCACTGGGAGGAATTGACCTCCAGGCCAGCTGGCTGTGAGGACCAGCTACATCTACAATGGAAGAACTGCTATGCAGGAGACACCCCTATGGAGCAGGGCTTGCTTCAGTAGGGCTTTGGTGCTCACTGATTCTGCCCCCTGAGTGTGTCACTTGTGGATGTGTAGAGTTGTAATCTGATACAGTCTGAAGCTGGCCACCGGGTGTACTGGCTCTGGGGCTTCCCAGGAGGTAGAGAGTCAGCCACTCTCTGGGGCCACCTGGCAGGAGCTACAGAGAGATCTGCAGATGGCTGCTACTTGTATTGGTCTAGGAAGTGCCCAGGTGAGGCCCAGCTATTTTCCTTTTTTAAAATAGAAAATGCCATGCACAAAAACAGCCTAACTGATTTGGCTCAGTAAGCAAGGCAGGCTGGTGCTAGTACTGGGTCTTGGGCCTTTTATTGAGAGGTTTGGGACACACTGACGCCAGCTGCTGCTTATTTGAGACATTTTAGCAAAGTCTGAAGCCTGAGCCAGGACAGGCCATTCATATGGAAAAGCTGCTGCAAACATCTTGGGTGGGACTGAAAATTGAATGGGGCAGAGTCTCAGGGAATCACCAGGATGGAGTGAACAGTATGGGCCATGCTGATGGAAACTCAGATATGACTGCCAGTGAGCTCTGCAATAGGGAATGTCTTAGCACAGAAACAGTTATTCCAAGTTCTTGCAATGATGCCAAACAACCCTCTCCATATGTCCAAAGCTGCCACCCAGTGCTGGAGCTCAGAGGAAGCAGACCATGTAAGTTCGTTCACAGGCCCTTTAAGAGGAACACCTGAGACTCCAGCAGCTTCCGTGTCACTCAGCCACAATCCCCACTGGTTTTTACAGTCCAAAGTTACAAGGACTTCTCTTCCCAGCTCTGGAACCTTGGCTGGGGGTCTGGTGTGGGGCTAGGACCCCCTGCTTCTCACGGGAGACCTTGGAGATATCCCTCCCAGGATATATGGTACATGTAGTGTTGGACCAGCCCTTTCCATGCCTCCTTGCCTCCCACCAGTCTCAATGTGCTATCTTCCTTACTTCTCTAGTTGGTGGGCTTCCATTCAGCCAGATTTCAGGTGGCTCTTAATGATGATTGTTCTGTATTTTAGTTGTAATTTTGATGTGGTTGTGGGAAGGGGTGATATCACTGTTTACCTAAGCTGCCATCTTGGTTCCTCAAAATTTTTTCTTTACAACACTTAATAAAGCATTTGGAAGACTGTAAAACAGAATCACCAGAGTTCTGGGATAAGATGGCAGAGCAAAACAGGAACTTACATATCTCAGGAGTAAAATAGAAGAATAAAGGTAAAATAAGCCATTTTAGAAATGAAGGCTAAACTACAAGGAACCACAGTAAGTGCCTATGAATAGAAAAGAATAGAAAGAAAAGGAAAGGGAAGGGAAGGGAAGGGAAGGGGAGGGGAGGGGAGGGGAGGGGAGAGGAGGGGAGGGGAGGGGAGGGGAGGGAAGGGAAGGGGAGGGAAGGGGAGGGGAGGGGAGGGGAGGGAAGGGAAGGGGAGGGAAGGGGAGGGAAGGGAAAGAAAAAAGAAAAGAAAAGAAAAGGAATCACATTAAAAAGATACAGTGTTTGGTAAACAATGGCAGACGTGGAAACCAGGTAGAAGAGACTTCATGTCTGTAATTGAAATTCCCAAAGAAGAAAGGCGAGCAATGGAATAGAGCAAATAGTTTAAGGTACAATTAGGAAGTGCTCCTGAGCTGCTACCTTGAGCTAGTGCGCAGCTGTGTCAGAGCCACGCCCAGCTCATCAGGGTGATCGCAGATGTGAAGCTCGCTGTCTTCACAACATGCTGCACATGTGGCTCTTCCTGCGGGTCGTTCTGTATCTCTAAGTGGCCATCAACAACCCCAAGAAGCAGGACTGAAAGGCCCCAGGGTTTCAGGACATACTCTGAGGAAGATGGAGGGTGTGAGGGGCTTTCACACTTCACTTCATCCCTCTACCCATCACAACATACACCTGTATTTTTCTAAACAACTTTTATTTCCTCAAAGTCTTCTTTAAGCCTAGGGAACAAGAAGCTGCCATTGAGTAAGGCTCAGTATAGGGGCTTTCTTTTCTATACCCCAAGTCCCAATATAAAAAGAGATTTTTTTTGTCACGCCCCCTCCCCCCCAGGAATGTTCCTGAAATAAAAGAAACCTAGAATCTATATTGAAAGGGCATATTGCATGCTATGGAAAACTAAACCAGAACAATCATCACCAACCCAAATCCTAGAAAATAAACATTGTACTTTAAAAAATAAAGCAAGATGGCCGGCCCAAAAGATCAAGTCACTTGTTAGAAATGCTGGGGACTGCTTAACCTCTGTGCCAGAGGGCAGTGCAACAACACCTACAAGACACTCAAGGAAGACAGTGTGGATTGTAAATTTCAAACCCAGTCTAGGATTAAGTATAAAGGCTACAGACCAATAAGACCACACACTTAAGAACTCAGATTATGGCCCTAACTGGTGTGGCTCAGTGGATAGAGTGTCGGCCTGCGGACTCAGGGTCCCAGGTTTGATTCCGGTCAAGGGCATGTACCTTGGTTGCAGGCACATACCCAGTGGGGAGTGTGCAGGAGGCAGCTGATCAATGTTTCTCTCTCATCAGTGTTTCCAATTCTCTATCCCTCTCCCTTCTTCTCTGTAAAAAAAATCAATAACATTTTTTTAAAAAAAAGAACTCAGATTATGGTTCACACAAGCCCTTTTTTCCTTTTAACTTTTTAACCTTTTTTAAAATAGAAAATGCCATGCACAAAAACAGAAAACAATGGATACTCATGAATAACAATTATTCAACCCCAGATTTCTTCTTTGCTTGTTACAGAACTTAAGAGTTTCACTGCTTGGGTGTTTTATTCAAGAATGAGAAGTGGTTGTCCCAAGGTAGTTTTTGTTTTGTTTTGGTTTTTTTTACTTGCAGCAAGTAAAGGAGACAGGGGATTTATAGCCAAAGCTCTGTCTCCCAGAAGGGAGGCTCAATCAATACTTATCTACACTAATAAAAGACAAAGATGCTAATTGACCATACCTTCGCTATGCCCACCAGCCAATCAGAAGAGTATGCAAATTAACCCAACAAAGATGGCCATTAAATTTGCATACTGCAGGTGGGGCGGACAGTGCCAGATGCCACCGGCAGGATCTGGGCGCAGATCGGGGACCGGGCCTGGGCAGGGGCTGAGCCGGGGATCAGTGTGAACTACAGAGGAAACACCTTTTCTGACCGTTCATTGGCTAAGCTCTCTGTATGCCACTGGTAATATTCTTAGTAACTTGGGTAATAAGAATCCAAGAAGATGATGTAGGGTTTTTCCATCTCACTCCTAGAGAAAAAAACAAAGGTCTGCTGCTGGAGTGGCTAAGCAATGTCATATCCTGCCCTAGCTGGTTTGGCTCAGTAGATAATGTCTCGGCCTGCCTACCACAGAGCCTGGGTTCAATTCTGACCAAGAGCATGTACCTAGGTTGTAGGCTCTTCCCTGGCTGAGGCCCAGGTCAGTGCTCATGCAGGAGGCAACCAATCAAAGTGTTCCTCTCACTTTGATGTTTCTGTCTTCCCCTTTCTCTTCCACATTCTCTAAAAATCAATGGAAACATATCCTCAGGTGAGGATAAAAAAATAATAAAGAAATGTCATATCCTATGAAAGACACATCTTGAAAATGCCTAAAGAAAGTTGTCATTTTTTCATGGTGAAGGGACTGGAGTCCGTGTTGATGAAAACACCTTGGTGGCTGCGGTGACTGGCAGTGGCTGCAGCAGTGGGGTGATGGGGCTGGTGCCTTCCCCTGATCAGCCCGGTCGCCTCCCACAAAGGGAGGCCAGACTGCAGCTTAGGCCGCTCCCCAAGGAGAGCAGGGAGCGGGCCTAAGCCATCAGTAGGACATCCCCTGAGGGCTTCCAGTATGTGAGAGGGGGCAGGCTGGGTTGAGGGACCCCCTCCCTGCAGTGCACGAATTTCGTGCACCAGGCTCCTAGTCCTATATAATAAAAGCCCAGCAACCAAATGGTGGGATGACCAGAATGACCATTTGACCAGTCACTATGATGTGCACTGACTATCAGGGGGCGGACACTCAACACAGGAGCTGCCCGCTGGTGGTCAGTGTGCTACCACAGTGGGAGTGCTGCTCGGCTGACCAGGATGAGCGGCTGCTCCTGCTGTGAACCCTGGGCCGATGAGCAGGAACCCAGGCTGCAATCATTGCCTCCTCATCCCAGGCTCCTCCGCCTCGCCCCCTGCCGCCTCCTCTGGACATCCGCAGGCCATGCAGTGCCGCAGCTGGGCTCACAGAGCTGACCCCGGAGGCTGGGAGGTGGGTTTGTGGCCACCGCGGGACTGAGTGCTATTGTCCCCTGCCTGGCCTGGAGAGGTGAAGAAGGAGCAGCCACTCAGAGGGTGGCTCCACAGCCACTCGGCCCACAGCAGGCGATCCCCACAGTCCACGCCCCTCACCAGAGCAGAATCCTGTGCACTGGGCCTCTAGTATTACACTATTTGGTCTACTATACATTGATTTCTTCTTTGTGGCTGGCTACGTTTAGTGGGTTGGGTTCCTGTGAAGCTCATCCTGTTTGCAGCTGGTTTCTCTTCTCTTCTATAATCCAATGGGAATCAGAGCTGAGAAGTCAAGTGGAACCAAAATGTAATGCTAGTGATTGTGCTTTGCCAATTGGAGAACTGGACTTTGGAGAATTAAGAATTATTTGGGGGAATTGGTAATGAAAGGATTCATCTTTGACTGAGACCCAGCAGGTCTAGTGGCCACAGGGTTCCCCTTCTCAGCTGGTCTGGGCTCAAATAGCTTCCTGAACCTCATAGAGACAGGCCTGGGCTCCTACAGGCTCTCATGGGCTCCCCTGGGGCGCTGTGCCCACTGTGTTCCAGACATGGGGCAAAAGACAAGTGGAACCTGGCCCTCCTCCTCAGGACTCAACATTGGGGGACACAGAAATAGGTATTTGCCTGGTGCCATGGGAGTGCCAGCTGCACAGGGTGGGGTAGTGTGGAAGGGACTGCACTAGGAGATGGCACCACTGTGAACCTGACAATATGTGAGCTCCTGGTTATGCAGTAAGTGAACCAAAGGAGCCACGCCTGCATTAATTTAGCAGATGCTACCGGAACACCAGTCTAGGCAGGGCGTGCTCCAATCAGAAGAGACTTGGTTGCAGCCCCATCGACAGTCGTCACAGAGACGCACACAGGAGTGACTGGTTAGTATAACTGTGGAAAAGAAGCATGGCCGTGAGTGTATGTGGTCGACCCATTCTGAGTGTGCGTGTTGGGGGGCAGTCAGGGACCTGAAGGATGGAAGAGTAGGAGCCGCCTGGACAAGGGTACTTTACGAGGGAGGATGGAGAGCATTCCAGACAGAAAAACAAAACAGCATGTGCAGACCCTGAGGCGGGCAGGAGCAGGCGTCAAGGGAAATGAAAAAGGTCCATGTCTGAGGCCGAGGGAAAGGGATGTTGTGAGGAGGTTTTTGTTTGCAATAGAAAGGCTGATACACAGTGGCTCAAAGGATGAGGAAACCGGATCCTCTCACCGCGCATGTGGCAGCTGCAAGATTGGTTCAGGGGCTGCGTAAAGGAAACCGGGACCCAGGTTCTTTCTGTATTTCTGCTCTGTCCTAACCAGCAAGTTGGCTTTTCCTTGGGCTCATTCCCCCTATGGTTAAAGTGGCTGCCACCGTTTCAAGCATCATTTCCAGTCATGAAAATGCACCGTGGAGCCTGGCCAGTGTGGCTCAGTTGATTTGAGCATCGTCCCTGCACCAAGGGTCATGGTTTGATTCCCAGTCAGGGCACATACCCAACTTGCAGGTTGGACTGCTTCTTCCGGTTTTGTTTATTTTTTTATTGTGAAAACCTTTCCCAGAAGCCCCCTGGCCCTCTAAAATCCGGATGAAGACAGATTGTTCAGCCAATTGGGACTTCTCCAGGAGTGACCAGAAAAGATGTGGGGGCTCCACCAGTCCAGCCCCACCCACCCCCCAGCTGGTCTCTCCTCCTGGCGATGCTGGGAGCAGCCCCTCCTGCCCAGGCGTCCCTTGAAGGGCCTGCTCTCAGGGCTGGATGACCAGTCGCGGCCCATCTGCAGACTAGAGGAAGCTTTTGGGGGGACAGCAACAGGAGCTAAGCACTAAGTGGGCTGGCAGGGGTGAGCGTGAGAGGTGCCTAGCCTGGGAGAAGGGACGGGTCTGAGCAGGGCGTCACCGACAGGCCGGCGGGAGGGGAGAGGATACCGACGGGAGCTCCCCGCTGGCGGCCACGGAAGCCCCCTCCCCCCCCTTAGCCGGCATCCCAAGGAAAGACGCGTTTCCACTCCGTCTCCCGGAACCGGGAAGCCGGTGTAATCAGGTCCAGAGGCGACTCCTCGGAGGAGGGGGCACCGCGGGGAAGGCGCGGCGGGCGGAGGGGAGGCAGGGGGAGGGGCGGCAGCCTGGCTGGGGGGAGGGTTGGGTGAAAGCGGCTCCGGGGCGGGGCCTTATCCCGTGGCAACTGTGAGTCACCACGGGCAGGGCGGGCCGGGCTGGTGTCACGCACGCGGACACGTGCGGGGGGAGGGAGAATGGTGGGGGACTACGCCCCGACAGACGGTGCAGGCCTCCGTCGGGCCAGAGGCGCAGACCGGGAAGACGCTGGAGCGGGGGCCGCGCCCCGCGAAGAACCGCGGTCCCAGGGGTGGGTCGTGGGCGGGCTCCTCCCGGCGGCCACGCCGAAAACAAGTCCACGGGCGGGGTTCCCGGGGTCCTCGCCTTCGGAGTGACTCACCGCCGGAGGAATCCGGCACACAAACACCCCGCGGGACCGGACAGGACGGGCGTGGGTGGTGAGGCCCAGAAGGCGAGGGACTCGGCATGGTCTGCGAGCTCCAGAGCCCAGATCTCCACAGGGCGCCGTGCCCAGGGACGCCCGGTGCCCAGGGATGCCCAGTGCCCAGGGATGCCAAGTGCCCAGGGATGCCCCTGTGCCCAAGGATGCCCCTGTGCCCAGGGATGCCCCTGTGCCCAGGGATGCCCGGTGCCCAAGGATGCCCCTGTGCCCAGGGATGCCCGGTGCCCAAGGATGCCCCTGTGCCCAAGGATGCCCCTGTGCCCAGGGATGCCCCTGTGCCCAGGGATGCCCCCTGCCCAGGGATGCCCTGTGCTGGGCGCTATGGGAGGGCAGTTCCGAGGCCTGGGCCCTGGGAGCGCCGCCTGCAGCCCAGAGCTGAGCCCCGGAAGACGGGGGCGGGGGAGCGGAGTGTCCCCCTCCTCAGGGGACGGGTTCCTGGAGGGGGCAGGACAGCTGCTGAACTGAGCAGGGGAGGGTGTGTGCCTAGACGGGACTGAGCTGGGGCTGTAGGGAGCATCGGATACAAGGGTGAGAGACCGCCAGCATGTGGCCGCATTTGGAATTGGGATGGGGGTGTGGGCTCTGCTCTGGACGGGCCTGGGCCAGCCTGGCGGAGGCAGGAAGTGGACACAGGCTCGGGGCACGTGCTTTAATGAGGCCTCATGCCGAGGGGCCGCCGCTGAGCAGAGCTCGGGCGGGAGGGTTACTCGGGGCTCCCTTTCGTCACTTCAGGAGACCTAACTTCTTCCCAAAACCTGAGAAGGTCTCCGAGGCTTGGGTAGCGGTCTTGTCCACGGTCTCCTGCGTAGTTTTAGCCACCTGGTCCATGGCTGGGGAAGGAAAGGAGAGGGAGGTGAGGGCAGGTGGGGAGCCAGGCCAGGCAGGGTCTCCTCCCAGGATGCAGTGTGGGCAGCGGGACTTCAGAGGGAAGGGTGTGCTGGGTCTGCGCACCCTCCTGCCCTCTGCCCAGCCCGCCCCCAGCGCCCAGACCTTTCTGTCCAGCCTCTGCTGCCTGATCCACCACTTGCTGGGCTGCTGCTCCCGTAGCAGTCACTGAAACAAAGAGATTTGCCTTTAGCCTCTGTTGAGGCCCATGGACCACAGGGACCCACCCTGCCACCACCCTCCATCTGTTCTCTGGAGCAGTCTGCCCTCCAGGCCCTAGGGACAGATGCCATCAAGGTAAATAAAGTTCCTTGGCCAAGGCCACCCAGCCAGTGAGGGGCATGAGCTGTTTCCATGCCTCTGGGGTGTTCTTGTTTATTTATAACTCTGGGCTCCTCCCCTCTGGTCTGCTTCCCATCCAATGGCCAGGATGGCTGACAGGAAGGTGGGCGGGGCCAGGCAGGGCAGGGCAGGGCTGGGCTGGGCTGGAGATGGCTCTGGGCTATGGCTGCTGCTGGGCCTGGTCCAGGAAGAACCCTGACTCCTTCAAGAGCCCCTCAGACGCCTGGGTTCCCACCTTTAGTGCACCCTTAGTTCATCACGGCCTGCCTCTCCTTCCTCAAGGCCCCCTCCCCACCTCTTTTCCTGTGCCTCGACCCAGAGGGCACACGGTGACGATGCCAATGCTGCCCCGGGCAGGCAGCTTAAGGCAAAGTGCAGACGGGAGGTAAACTTCCCCGGTCAGGCCCTCTTCTATGAACCAGAGTCTGTGCCTGTGGGGACCTGTGTTTCCAGGGCCTTTGATGGGCAGACATTGGCTCCCGGCCCCCAGAGATCTGGCTCCTCCTTGCTCTGAACAGGAAAGGGCTTGCCTTACCCACACCTGGGGTCTGGTCTGACATAGCCAGGACCCAAAGGAGGAGCCTTTGCACCCAGCTTGCAGGTAGAGTGGGGTCCAGAGGGGGGCCCTGCAGAAAGAGGCTTCCTAGTGGCAGCAAGCGCGGCTGCCCCTGGGGCACGGGTGGGAGGGTGGGCGCGGGTGTGTCTGTTGACTGACATGTGCAGGAGGATTGGAGCCGGAGCCCGGAGCCGGGGTCCCAGGGAAGATGAGCTGACACTGGTGGCCCTGTCCCTTCACATGCCTTCTCCCCACCCTCCCTGGCTGTGACCTCAGTCAGAGGGGTCAAGAGCTGCAGCAGAGCAACGAAGGCTGGGCACCTGCTCTGCTGGGTGAGGTGGGGAGGCCCTCTGGCTGGATGTGAAAACAACTCTTTTTCAGGGGGAGGAAAACTCAAAACAAAGCGCGCAGTGGGGTCTGGCGCCGCCACCCCATCCGGTCCTGTGTGCTGAGCCCGGTGAGCAGAGGCCAGTCTCAGGGAGGCAGGGTGCATGCTCACCCTCCCCCAAGGACCCTGAGGGGCCTCCCCTGATTGGCTCTAGCGACCCCCAAGTGCAGCCCGGGCTCCGCACCGCTGTCCCCCACCCCCTCCACGCCCCCCCCCCCCATCCCCACACACCCAGGATCGTCTCGTCTCCCGGCTGGTCGGGGTGGGCGTCCTGCCAGTCCCCGCTTCTTAGGGGAGGGCAGGCTTCGAGCCTGAGCCTCCTGCCAACTTTCCCTCTGGGGCTGCACCCTGCTCCGAGCGCCCAGCGCCTCCTCACCTGCCTCCTGCGCCGTCCCCTCCACTTGCTGCTTCAGGTCTTGCCAGCCCTTGCCGGCCATGGCTGCGGATCTGCGAGGTCGTCGGGTGGCGGAGGACGTTTGGTCTAGCGGGCGGCTGCGACTGTGGTTTTTAAAAGGAGCCGCAGGGCGGGGACGGGCCCGCCCGCATCGGGAGGGGCGGGGCGGGGCGGGGCGGGGCGGTTCCCAGCGCCCGGGCGGGAGGAGTGACCCGGCCCCTCCAGGCTCCGCCGCCCGGGAGCGCAGCCTGGCCCCGACCAAGGTGGCGAGGGGAGCAGGAACTGCGGGGGACGGGGCCAGGGGCCAGGG
Organism: Myotis myotis; assembly: GCF_014108235.1. Lineage (NCBI taxonomy): Eukaryota > Metazoa > Chordata > Mammalia > Chiroptera > Vespertilionidae > Myotis > Myotis myotis. The sequence goes on along the minus strand of NW_023416329.1, from coordinate 2,479,498 downwards.
CGGGTCTGCGGGCAGGAGGGGCGCACACACCTGCGCACCAGCGGCCTGCCCTCTCCCTCACCGCCCAGGGGCTCCCTCCACCCGTGCGCGGGGCCAGCGCCGGCTCAGGAGCTCAAGAAATTAACAACAGCAGCTGCTTTTGCTGGCGTTTACCTCGTGCCGGGCGCGTCGGGCCGCTTTCTAACCTTTACAGCCTCGTGAAATGGGTGTTGCCAGTTTATGGGAAGAAGCGGCGGCGCTGAGAGGCGGGGAGAGCCGGCCCGGGCCGAGAGTGAGTCACCGCCCCGCGCCCCCGGGACAGCGGCGCGTGGGGAGGGGCCAGGATCCTCCGGGCTGCACGTCGGCGCTCGAGGCACATCCTCCCCGCATTGAAGGGCGAAGGGCGCAGGGCGAAAGGCGAAGGGCGGGCCCCCACCCCACCCCGCCTCGCCCATTAGGAGCCTGGAGGCCACCGCTGCCCACCCAGAGTCTCTGCGGGCCCCCGACCCTCTCCAGGCCCGTCAGCTCCCCCGTGGGCGTCCCCCCATCCTGAAGCTCCGGGAGGCCCCACCTACCCAGGTCCCCCGAGAGCCCACGCCCGCCCTGTCATGGGGGCGGGGCAGGAAGGGGGGCGGGGAGGGTCAGTCCCGGGTGTGAGGTATGGAAGCCGGACACACACACTCCGCGGAAGGGGTGATGGAGAAGAGGGCAACCCCGGGCACGAGGAAGGGGCCTGCGCCGAGCTGGGTGGGGGCCGTGAGCCTGGCCCGGCTCACAGGCTCTGCGGAGCCGTTGGAGGCGGACTGGGGGACTGGCACCATCCTGGTCCGGCCGGGCCGCCAGCCCTCGGAGCGCCCCCGAAGCGCCAGGCCCGTGAGCCCGACGTCCAGGCAGCTCGCGGGGCTGCTGCGGCCACGGCCCAGGCCTGAGCAGAGGGCAGCGGCCTCGGAGTGGCCGGAAGCAGCAGCCCGAGTGCAGCCGTCTCGGCGCAGCCACCCCAGGGCATCCTGTCCTCTCGCTCCCGGGGCGCCGTGAGGACGAAATAGGCTGACGGCGCCCCAGACTCAGCCAGGGCCCGGGCGCAGGGCCAGGGCGCGGCGCTCTCTCCCAGGAGGCGGCCCAGGGAGAGGCGGTTCATCTCCCAGGAAGCCGCGGGGTTCCCAGCGCCCTCGGCCAGGAGCAGCCTGGGGATGTGCGTGGGGTGGAGCCCGCAGACGGAGCCCACAGCGCCACCTTCTCCGCAGCCCGGAGAGCGCGTGGTGAGCGCTGTCCCCGAGGCCAGGCCTCCGCGCCCCTCCGCAGTCACCTGAGTGGGCTAGCTCCTCACTTGCTCCTACAGCCCAAAAGCACCGCGCACCGGCCCACCTGGGCCCTGCTGCCTCCTCCTGACCTGCGCAGACCTGCTGAGTGCACATGTCTGGGCCGGCCTGGGAGCCTTCTAGACCCTTCCCTCCGCCCATGGCGGACTAGCAGGCCCCTGCCCCCTCTGCCTCCTCAGCAGTGGGTGTCCATGCCCAGCATTGGACATGGACCAGTTAGCACCCAGCTCAGCTCTGCTTGCTGGGTTTCCAGCCCCCAGGAGTGCCCTGTCCCCTGCTCCCCAGCACGGAGGCAGGATGGGAAGGTGGTGTGGACTCATCCCTGCCCGCCAGCACCAGGGCTGGAGGCCTGGGGCAAGTCACTTGCATGCTCTGAGCCCAAACTGTCTGGGTGTGAAAGGGAGGGAACCCCTAGTCTCTGCTCAGCCACCTCTGAGCAAGCCTCCAGGCTGTGATGCCCACAGCACTTCCAGGAGGACAGCGACCAGCCTGTACTGGGAGTGGGGGCATCTCCACAAGCTCCCTGGGGCCCACACTGTCCCGTGGCCGCAGCAGAGCTTGGGAGTCGTTAGAGAAAACCACAGACCCCAAATGGTGTCACTTGTGCCAAAAGTCCATGACACCAAACCTCGATTTAAGACCTGATCTAACTGCAGTTTCAACCTCTCCCAGAAACATAATGGTAATCAGCCAATCTGGAATGAATCTCCTAATAAAGTCAATTAGCTATTGCTTGAATTTTGTTTTTTTTTACAGTTAACGGAGTGGTTCTGCAGGGAGGCCACCTGGGCTCCACTCAGCCCCACACTTCCTAGCTGTGTGCCCTTGGGCAAGTTATTCAACCTCTCTGTTCTTCAGTTCATTCTCGGTGAAACTGGGACCAGACCAGTTGCTTGTTCCGAGGACTGAGTGAGGTAAAGCTCTCAGGACTCTGCGGCTTTCTCTCCAGGGGGCTCATGCCTGTGCATCTCTGCTGCTGTGTTTCCTAATGACCCTGGATACGCTCCTTTTCCCCGGGAGACGGGAGCTGGTGCTGGGGGCTGCTGGAGAGCCCGGCGGGCGGTGTCCTCTGTGAGGAGGAGGATGAAAGACGCCTGGCTAAGGGTTTAGGCTGCACATTTTGAAAGTTATCACCTACTCCAGGCAGGGGTGTTCGGAGTCCCTTTCTCCAAAGGACACTGGAGCCCAACACTGGCAGGATGGCCCGGAGCCGTCCCCGAGGCTGAGCTAAAGCTCAGGCCTGGAGGCCTGTCCTGGGAGCCCAAAGCAGGGCCACCTCCTCCAGGCAAAGGCCATGATGGATGGGTTGGGGTCAGAGGAATTCCCTAAAGGCAGTACCTGCCGTCAGCAGGTTCCATAAATGCCCAGGGTGTCCCTGTAAGGCACCTGGTCCCAGGTCAGCAGGTTGGCCTGGCTTCCTTCCCAAGGAGGCCTGAGGGCTTCTTCATGAAGGAGGCAGCATACGGAGGCAGCATGGGCAAGTAGGGCCAGGTGTGGGGACTTGAGTTTTATTTGAAATCATTAAAAAGAATTCACAGCAGCATCTGTGGGGTTAGAAGGACAGAGGCTGGGAGGGTGAGGGAGAGATGAAGGTGGTGTAGCTTGGGAAGACGGGCCTGGGCTGCCAGGAAGCAAGGGCCACCCCAAGGTCACGCTCCAGGACTGACTAGCATGCAGTGGCCGGAGGGGCTGGGCTCCACGCAGAGGGGGTTGCTCTCGGCCTCTGCAGCGGACTTGTAGCCCTCTAGTCTCCCCAACTCTTGGCCTAGGAGAGAGAGAGTGACCTTCACACAGCCCTGAGGGGGCAGGGACAGGAGTCATATCTACCCCTCTGCCCTGAGGGCTCTGATACCCCAGGGGGGAAGCAGTGAGCCTGTGAGGGATGGGGGTCCCTGCTCAGGGCCCCAGGTATAGCTCAGTGGCCCAGCTCCTACCTCCTCTACCGCTTCCTCTTTGACTGCCTCATCCTCCTGGGGCGGGGCAGGTGGCTTCAGCTCCTCCTGTGGGGAGAGAAGGGGCATGGTACCTGGTGGAGGCGCAGAGCCTGGCTGCCTGCCTCCAGGCCCCAGCCTCCCTGGCCTCAAAGGTGAGCAGAGGCCCTAAGCACCCGCTGCACACGATGGGCCAAGGTAAGGGCGTGTGAGGGCCAGACAGACTGGGCGCGATGATCATGTAAGGGCCACAGGGAGGGCTCTGTCTGATGGTGCCATGGCCTTCAGGGTCCCAAACACCTTGGAGCCTCTGCTTGATGCTGAGTCCCTGTGCAGCCCCTGGCTGGACCTCCCTGAGGAGCCTGGTGGGTGGGGTAGGTGGAGGTGGGCAGTGGCCCCTGAAGCCCCAGGCCTCACCCCACCCTCAGTGTCCCTGAATCACATGATCACACACCCTTGTCCTCCTGAGTCCCCAGAAAGCACTAGGAGAAGGGACATAGCATCAGTCACTGCACTGTTCACACGGGTACCCTGAGGCCAGGGAGCCAGGCATCCAGCTTGAGGCCTGACAGCTCAAAGCAGTGGGGCTGCAGGCATCAGGTGGGGCTTGCTCCAGGCCCTCTCCATCCCCAGGAGCATGAGTGCCTCCTCTTTCCTTCTCCCTGCCCCCTGGACGCCAGCTCCAGGCTCAGGCTGGTCTGGATTTATACTGTCCTCTCACTTCCTGTCTCCTACCCTACGCCCAGCTGGATACTTGCCTGAGGTGGAGGCTGGCCTAGGGGTGGTTGTGTGACAGCTGGTGGACAGGACCTGTACCTCTGAAGGGTGTCACCTCTGTGCCACCATCCTACCCCTTCGTGGACGGGGCATAAACCGGCACTGATGTCAGCCAGAGTCGGCACAGGCTCTCCTGGTGGAGGTGGGTGGCCACCTGCTTAGTCTTGCTGCCCAGAGCAGGGGCATGATCGGTGGCATGAGTGGCCAGACAGGTTGTGCTGCATCCTTCCGTGGTTCACTGGAGGGTGAGTCGTGACTGCCCTGAGGCGGCCTCCTCTACACCAGGGCCTGGGTGGCTCCAAGGGTCATTAGCCCTCCAAGGTGCGGGAGGAGGGCCCACCCAGAGCTCTTGTGTTGGGAGCCAGGGAAGGCCTGGTGTGTCCTGCAGCACATGGGGTCCCGCCCAGAGGTCACTGGCCTTTGTTGGGTGCCCACCGTGGCCTGTCCTCATGCTTCCTGGGGGCCATTCCCTGCACCGTCACACAGCCAGTAAGTCATGCTCTCACCCCTCCCGTTTTAAAGATGAGGAAATAGATGCCCTGGCCAGTGTGGCTCCGTTGGTTGGGCGTCATCCTGTGCACCAGAAGGTCATGGGTTCGAATCCCAGTCAGAGCACATGCGCGGGTTTCAGGTTCCATCGCCCAGTGGGGGCATGTATGGGAGGCAGCTGGTTGATGACTTTTCTCTCTCCCTACCCCTCTCCCCCTCTCAAAACAAAACAAAACAAAACAAATCAGTAAAGCATAACCTCAGGTGAGGATTTAAAAAATAATGAGGAAATGGAGGCCCAGGAAGGTTGAGGAGCCTCCCAAGTCGTGGAGCTAGGACGGGGCAGAGCTGGGACCTGGAGAGGGGGCTGTCTCTGCAAGGCCCGAGCCCCTGCACACCCCTCCCGGAGCAGGGCTGGGAGCAGGGCTGGGAGCCGGCCCTGCAGCCTGCCCCGTGAGGGAGCTTTGCAGAGGATGGGACACGCTCTGTAGGGAGCACCTCCTGCCCGCAACGGATCCTGCTCCTGCCACTCTCCGCCGCTGTCTGCCAGAGCACAGGCTTGGAGCCGGAGGCCCTGGGCCTGCAGGCTCACCCAGACTAGCTATGGGGCGTGGGCACGGCACAGCCTCTCGGCCTCATCTGCACACCTGCATGGCGCTTTGTGCCGCTGAAGGAGTGAATGTGTGTCAGATGCTTCACGCAGAGCCTGCCCTGGGTGAGTGGGATGTTTCACCCACCAGCCCCGCCTCGGGGAGTGCCCGTTGTTCCGGTGCGCTCTGCCGGGGCAGCACACAGACACACACGTGCACACTTCACACACACTCTCTGGGGCACACTCCACAGCACACAAAGGCAGAGCAGGAGGGCGGGTTCAAACTAGTCTCCACCACCAGGGGGTGCTGCTTCCCAGCTCCTGGAGGAGGAGGAGGGGCTGCCGGCAGGGGCCAGGAAAGCCTGGCCACTGGCTGCCTGTCACCACCTGGGGCCACAGGCCCCGCGGTCACTGGTCAAGCGTGGTTCACCCTGAAGGCCGGCACCACTCAGAGCGCGTGGCTTTGAGACTCGCTTTCCCTTTGGGCCTCACACTGCCCCCTCACAGGGGTGGTGTGAGGATTCCCCATGAGTCTAGCAGACACCCTTGCCCTAGGCCTCTGGTTCCCTGAATGTCACGGGTGATCATGTCTCCCCCCAGCTGGCCTCTCTGGGGCCCAGAGGAGAGGACGGGGCTCTGAGGACCAGAGCTGGGCCAGGCCTCACCTTGCGCACCACTCCCGAGGTGACCGCGATGTTCTCCGCCTCCTCCACGGTCTTGGTGGCCACGGTGTTGACGCTGCTGACCACCGCTTCACTCACAGCATTGGCCTGCTCCTTGGTCTTCTCAGCCACTGTGGGAGGACTCTGGCTGGCGGTGGCCCTGACCCCTCCCACCAGGGCAGCCTGCCCCAGGCAGGCCTGAGCACCCCTTTCCCAGGGCACTCAAGCCTCTGGTTCTACCCAAGAGCGGAGGCTGCCCCTTCCCGGTGCCAGGGGGGCTCTGATGACTGGGAGGCCAACCCTGGGTTCTGAGGGGTCTGGGTCTGTGTACAGCTCAGGACCCCAGTTGGGAGTAAGGAGGACCCTGAGCTTGGGCCTTTAGTACCAGGGTGCAGAAGTCCCTGGAGGTCCCAGCCCCGTCATCCCCTAGTCCTGGGGCTCCTCACCTGAGGTCACGCTCTGCACGACACCCTCCTTGGTCTTGGCTCCTGGAGAGGAAATGGAGGCATCAGCCCAGACCCACTCCTCCTAGTGTTGGGGGTGCAGCTGTCAGGGCAACAGAACGGCCGGACAAGCTGTGGGGTCAGTAGTGGGTGAGGACGGTGTCGAGACCAGCAGTCCCTTTAAAGGCTGCTTCCTGCTGTGTCTGGGGGAGGGGTCAGATGGGAGTGGACAGGACAGGATGGCGGATGAGAGAGACCAGGCCTGAGGGGGGTCTGGGCCCTGCCTGGGTGTGGCCCGGGCCTGGGAAGCTGCAGCAGGACCGGCTGCTGACCGGAGCTGAGTCATCAGCTCTGCCTCCTCTTCCGTGGAGGGAGTGAGGAGAGGGGGGCTGGGTCTTTGCTCCTCAGTCCCACCCCTTCCTCTGAGGAGGTGGAGGCCTGTGGCAGGGTCTCGGGCTCCGTGTGGCTTCTTCCTGAGCCCAAGGGCCCGTGCGATGAGGAGCAGGGGCTTGTGTCCGTGCACGTGCGCACAAACAGGTGTGTCTCAGAGCTGTGCACCCCTCTTGCTGTCCTGACCCAGAGGCTCCTGGGGCCCCGAGGAAGACCAAATGGACCCTGGGGTGGCAGGAGAGGGGGTGCTTCAGGGCCCGGAGACCTGATGCGACAGCCAGGTCCTCATCCTCTCAGTAACCGGGCATCCCAGGCTCCAGCCCCCGAGCAGCTCCGCCCAAACTCACCCACATACATGACACCCTCCTTGGTCTTCTCAGCCGCTTCCGTCACCCCCTGCTTGGTCTTCTCCACGGCACCCACCACGCCCTCCTTGGCGATGGAGAAGCCCTTCTTGAAGACGTCCATGGTGGTGGCAGGAACAGAGCCGGCTCTGCCGCAGGCTGTGCTGGAGCTGGCAGTGCTGCCGCAGCCGCTGTCCCCGCTGCCGCTGCCTCTTATTGACGCCGATGAAATATTGATGATGCAGCCGCTGGCCTATGGAAGCCCAGCCAGTCTAGGGGTGGGACAGGGGGGAGGGAGAGTACGAGGGCGGGAGGGAGGGAGGGAGGGAGGGAAGGAAGGAGGGAGGGAGGGAGAATAGAGGCTGGCAGCAGGGTCCAGGTCCCCTGGGTCCGGCTGGCTTCACCTCCTTTCCTGCCCTGCCTTCCCCAGGGGCTGCAGCCGTCTGGATGCATCCTTAGCCATCACTGCCTTTCATTCCCTCGTGGCCCTAACCCTGCAGGGCCACTCTGGCCAGGTGCCCCCAGGCCGGGGCTGCTGTGTCTGTGACACCTGGGCCATGAGGGAGGAGCCTGTGCTCCCAGCACCCAGGTAGGCCTGTCAGGCAAGAGTGGCCAACCTTCCAGACCGGCCGGGGCTGCCCAGCCACTCACAGGGAGCCCCATCCTGCTGTGCACAGTTACGTGGAGGAGCTGGGATGGGGCCCACGAAGGCTTGTCCATGCCCTGGCCTCTGGTGACACACTGTGGCCCTCAGAGCCTCTCCCCACCTGCTGGCTCCCCAGGGTGACAGGCGCTGAGCAGGGGTGAAGTTACCCACGGCCTCTTGTAGCCCCACCTCGACCTGTGCTCTCCTGACTCCATGGGACATGGCGAGTGGGGACACCTCCTTGTGCAGCAGGAATGGCACCAGGTCGGGTCCGATGGGACCTGGGTTTGGCAACCTCGGTACTTGAGTTTGGGCTAGGAAAGAATTCAGAGCCAAGGCCCAAACTATAAGAGGACATTTATTTATAAAATCACAGAAGTGGAAGAAGTAATTCGTAGACGAAATGGGCTTAAGAAATGAGTTATAGAGGCAACGGAAGGGCCCTTGGAGCTTGGGAGTGAGGAAGGCAGAGGCGAAGAGGGGGAGGAAGAAGAGGGGAAAGGCTCTCGCTGCTCCCAGGAGGGAGGGAGAGGCGCTGGGCCCGCCATCCGAGGGGCTCTAAGGGTGAGATTTTAGGAAAGGTCCCAGGGGAAGGTCTCAGGGGGGAATGTCTCAATAGAAGATCCAGCAGCTTTCCAGACGTGTCCTTTCAGCCTAAGTCTCCGCTGACGGGTCGCTATCCAGCTGGTCCTGAGGGCAGCCTTGCTGTCACTTGTCTGGTTTTGCTGCCTCTCTGGGCCTGGAGCTGAAACACAACTGAGACCTGGGTGTTACCTCCAGCGAGGACAGGTCACCGCATGCCAGGGAGGACAGGTCACCCTGGGGCGAGTCCCCCTACATTTGTCCTTTGCTGGTACCCAGGGTTCCCGCCTGGTGACCTGTACCTGGCCCATCGTCCTTGCTCTGCTCCTGTCTGTAACTGTCTACCACGCGTGGGCCTCCCAAACCTCAGGGTCCCTGACACAAGCCCTCTCAGGCCGGGAACCAGCTGGGCTGTTGACTGCCTCTGGCGGGGGGTGGGGAGTGTGTGTGTGTGTGTGTGTGTGTGTGTGTGGCTGGACCAGATGCACCGGTGGGCCGGCCTAGGCCACTTCCTTTCTTTGTTGTCCCAGCCTTCTCTTCCTTCTGAGCCTTCACTTGAAGCAGTTTCTGGAATCACCGGCAACGGCTGAGCCTGCCCACTGCCAAGATGATCCTGACACTGCTGCTCAGCCTCGGGGGGGCCCTGGGCTGGGGGCTGCTGGGGGCCTCGGCCCAGGCCCCTGGTCCCAAGTTCTCTGACCCACACAGCCCCCGGCTGCCTGGGGCCTGGATGTCAGAGGCTGAGGACATCGGCAGCGACCGACGGTAAGGAGGAGCCTGGGCTTGGGGGAGGCCCTGGGCCCAGCTCAACCAGAGCGGGGCTCTCTGGACCTCAGTGACTCACCTGTGAAATGGGCTAATGTGATCTATAGGCTGGGCAGTTGTGAGGCTGCATGAGGTGCCAGGATCCCTTCAAGAGGCCACCCCCGACCCCCGTGCCTGGACTGGGCACCCCAGGAAATTCCCTGTCTGACCTGTGGCAGGGAATGGGCCTGAGGGCTGGGAAAGCCTGGAGCACTCCTTGCCATCAACCGGCCAGCATGGGGTGCTGAGGGGCTGTGGTTCCGAATTTTCCAGCTGGCCTGGCAGTGGCACCTGTTCTTCGAAGTAAGTCAGTTCCGAAAGCTGAGCTGAGGTGAGGCTGGCCGTAAGCCATGAAGGACAGAAACTCCTGGGGATGGATTTTGATCTGAGTGCTGGGATGGCAGGGTGTCGGCCTGGCTCTGAGAACGAGCGATCCCAAAGGTGCCCGCTGCATTTGCAGAGCGGAAGGCGTGGCCCCTGGGGATGGCCCAGTGGTCTTGCCACTGGACCAGGACACTGTTTGCCAGCGTTTTACTTATCCAGGGCTAGGGATCCTCCCGCTGGGTGAGGGACCAGGTCCGTGGGTTCTTCCGAGGGTGCCCCATGGTCCGCACCAGGTGCTGCTGGCTGGCCGGGCACCTTGCCAAGTGTTATCTCAGTTCATCCTCCCAACAGCACCCGTTACAGAGGAGGCACCTGAGGCTCAGAGAGGCTGAGCAGCTGGCCCAAGATCACACAGCTCAGGAGAGCCTGAGCCAGGACCTGAGTCTGATTCTCAAGTTCATGCTCTGGTTCCGGGGTGCTCACAGGCAGCCCTGGCCCTCAGTTATGCCTACTCCCCCACTGGCAGCCCCCCAACCCGATTGAAGGATCTACATGGATTTGGAGAGTGAGAAGACCGAACTCACACCTCCCCAGTCTGCCGTCTGGCTGTCTGACTTCAGAATGGGTCTGCCTGGGACGCCGGCACAGCCCTGACTCTTCAAGGTCAATGCGTTTACTGGACACGTTCCCAAACGCAAATTTCATTAGGAAGAGGCCGGAGGGTGAGAGTAAGCGAGTGCACACTGACCCTCAGGAGGGAAGGGCTGGCCCCAAGATGGACCCGTGAGGCCCCATTCCTGTTCTGCCCCCAGCTCTGCTCAGGTCTGGGAGGCACAGGGGACGCTTGGGGAGCCCAAGCCCCAAAGCCATCAGCTCCGCGCCCGTCTCCTTTGACGAAAGGGAGCATGAAGGTCTCCTGGATGGGAGGAAGTAGGAGACGCTCCTCTTCTTCCCCTGCCCGGGGCTGTGAGAGGGTCGGCACTCCCTTAGTCCCGGGGCTGGGGGTGGGGGTGGGGGGGCGGCGGCTCTGGGCTGCTCAGGGCTGTCTTGCGGGGCTCGCTCAGCCATTGTGTGGGTGGCCCGGGTGTGTGCAGAGAGCGAGTGGGTGCGCACAGGGTACCTCGGCCGGGGAATTCCCAAGCAGGGTCCCAGCCCTAGTCCTAAGTGGCTCCTGGGGGTCCCCGCAGGCCTGGGGGGTCTCCTTCCCACAACCCAAAGCTGCGGTTCCCACCGCCAAGCCCAGGTCCTCACGGCCTCCGCAGGGGCTGGTGAGAAAGGAAGGAAACGCTGCACAGCTTCCTCCGCGGAGTGCTTCCCCTGCTCCTGGGAGGGGAGGGCCGCAACCCCCCCTCCTCGGCAGGAACCAGGAACGGGCGGGCCTCCTGCGATCAGGCAGGGCGCCCAGGCCAGGGCCCCGCCTGCTGCCAGGGCCAGGCTCCTGCCCCGCGTTTGCCCCTCATGCCGGGGTGCGAGCCCCGGGGCCAGGCCCTGGGCCAGACCCAGAAAATACCCTTTGCAAGAAGGTTGAACATGTCAACGTGTAGAGAATTATGATGAGTTTGAGCCGACCTGACAATAGCCAGGAAGGAAAACCTTAACACATTGAGAAAACGCTCCGGAGAATGCCAGCTTGCAGCTTGCTCTGTACATGAGAATGGAAGCCGGTGGGTCATATGAAACCCACTGGTGGTAGATTAGGGGGCGGGAGAAAGCCCAGCGGGAAACCCCTGGGACTGGGGAAAAGCACAGCAGACACTGCTTTCACACTGGTGGGCAAGGGTTTACACATTCACACTTACAGCGCCTAGAGGCAGGTGGGGGAACAAGATGACAATGAGGGCTCTGTGGTCTGTGCTCTGGTGTGGGGGTGCCCTGAGGGGTCAGGAAAAGGAGCGGGCCCTGACATTCCAAAGGAATGTTGTCTTAGAGCAAAAAGACGGCCGACAGGCCTGAGGTGGACACTGGCCTCTGGCAGGGAAGCTGGGGGCCTGGATGAAGTACCCCCGTGAAGGTTCATGCTCAGACCCTCCTGGGTGGTCACTTTCCATCTCTGACTTTGTAGCCGGCCTTCCCCGAGCTTGTCGGGTTTAGTACGTGTCCCATTTTTGTCCACAGAACAACTTGGTACCCCGTGCAGGTCCTGGGGAGGAGGGGGATGTGGTTGGTGCTTCCCAGTTCCCTGGGGACCCCAAGGAGCAGGGCTGGGTGAGCCAGCCACCTGGGTGTTGGCCTCCGTGAGAGAAGAGGCTCTTCTTGCTCCTTGGCCTTGGGGGGGGGGGGGGGCAGGTGGTCATGTGAGGTCCTCAGAGGAAGGGCTGAGCCTGCAAGGGGACAGCTGAGCCCCAGACCAGGTGCCCCATATCCACATGGTTGTGACAGCCCTGCAGCCGCCACTATTCTCTCCACTTTACATGTTGTGAGGCGCGGGGGGAGGGGGGGGGAGCAGGGGGGGGGGAGGATCCAGAGCCACCTGCTCCTAAGAGATAGGTCAGAGCTGGGCCCACATCTGCTGGGCTGCAGACCCCAGGTGACCTCTTCCTAGCTCTCCCCCTCCCCACCTCCTGGGAGCGGGGAGTGAAGACCTGCCACTCTCAGCCTTCGGCTGGCCCAGCCCCAGCAGCAGCCTGACCCCTCGCTCATGGAGCATCTGTGATTTTTGCAGCTGGACCTGAGCAGTCATGCATTTCACTGGGAGTCACACAGGATCAGGATGGAGCCCAGGCCTGCGACTGTACCCCCTGCACCCGGTCCTGCTGCTTGAGGCCCAGGGCCCTGGACATAGACAAGGAAGAGCCCCGGTGGGCAGAGTCCTGGGCAGAGAAGCCTGGCTCTGGGCGGATGCCATGGGCTCAGGCTCCTCTGCCAAGGCCTCTTTCTAGCTCAGAGACAAAGCCTTGCAGACTCGCCCCTGGGGGGTCACCTTCCTAGTTGATCAGGCCTCCCAGAGCAAGGCTGCTGAGAGCACGCCTTCTTCCCGGGAAGGCTTCAGGCGCTGGGGCGGCTCCCACTGGCTGGTTAAGAGGCACTTACTCCAGGGCGGTGGCTGCAGCACATCCATAATTCAGGAGGCTAGGCCCCTGCCCTGGGAGAGGCTCTCTGCCTTCCCCATAGCCCTGCTCTCTGCCCCCGAGGGGCCAGCAGTGCGAATTTTCTCCATCTTTCCAGAACCAGGGTCTGTGTGTGTGTGTGGGGGGGGGGGGGGGGGGAGGCTTGTTCAAATGTCACCCTAAGAACAGGCGGGGGAGGGGCAGGCCACCGAGCTCCCATTAGAAGCTCTAAGGACTCAGCCACCGCTCTCCTGCCTGGGACTGGGCCTCAGGTCAGGGCAGTCCCACCACGGCGGGCGGAACCCCGCACTCCTCTCTAGGCCTCTCCGTGGACCCTTGGTGAGGAGGGTGCAAAGAGGGCACAGGCCGGAGACCAAGAGGCAGGGAGAACAATGGGCACCTCAACGAGCTGGGCTTGGGGGTGCTCAGAGGGCCAGCGAGAAGCTGCCAAGAGCTGGAGGAAACCAAAGCAAAGGTCAGGAATGTTCCCAGGGCCTCTGGGCCAGCAGCCTGCGCTGTGCCAGGGGAGGGCTGCCAGGGTGGGGGCGTGGGCAGGAGAATAGCGGCAGGTCGGAGAGAAAGTCCCAGCGGAAGGGTGGCGCCACTGCTGCCAGTTCCGGAGCTCTGGGTGGAAAGTCCTGATCACGCCCAGTGGCTGGACCGGATCTGGCACCCGGGACCCAGGCCTGGACCTGCCGACAGCTCAGAGGGGTGCGAGGAGTGAACGTTGTTCCCCACCTTGGGCTGTGCATTCGGGACTGTGAGTCTCTGTGGCGCAGGCTGGGCCGTGCACTGTGGGTGGGAGCAGCGTTCTTGGCCTCCACCCACCAGATGCCATTAGCACCCCCACCCTCGCAGCTGTGACAACCATAAATGTCTCCAGAGGCCAAATACATGGGAGGCGGGGGGGGGGGGGGCTCTCTCTTTTGAAAACCACTGGTTCCGAGAAATACTTTCTCTAGGGCTGAGCCTACGTTCCAGGAATTTCCATGGGGCCCAGGGCGGGCCCACATTTCTGGTCCTTGGAACAGTGTGTGCCAGCTGACTGCCAGCACCTTCCCGGGCCACCGTTTCAGTGCTGCATGGACGTTCTCTGCTTCAAATCGGGGGCAGCTTCCTGGGCATCTGACCAAGCAGCCTGCACAGCCTGGGCACGAGAGGAGCCCACACCGGGCGCACCTCTGTTGCTGGCCTGCATTTTCATTTTGCACCGTGCCCTGCACCGCATTAGTCCTCTTGTGTAAATACTAGTATGTACTGACTGCCCCTTTATGACCTGCTGGGATAGAGTCAAGCCTTCTACAGTTTGCTGAGATAGTCGGGAGCCCCAGGCCCCTCTGGTCCTCAAAGACAATGGCTTCGGCCCTTTAGGTGGCTCTTTGGCGTTTGCCTCTGGACCTCTAGCATGTTCATGTGGCCACTTCTTGGGACGTAGTATTATCTGTGATTCGGCTCGCGTTCCTACTCCATACCCCAACCCCAACGTGCCCGGGTGACACGCAAGGGCACACACGCACGGTACCTACTTCCTATCTAGCCTTTTCCCATGCTGTCACTCTGAGTGTTTATAGTCATATGACGGCATATGCTACTTAGAGCTGACACTTGAAAAAAACTGTGTATCCCCACCCCGTGAATTTTTGGTTTTCCCTAGAGGAAGCAATTGCCTTTTTCCTTTTGCTACTTTGCTGTGTTTTTTTGTTTTTTAATATTTTTTATTGATTTCAGAGAGGAAGGGAGAGAGAGAGAGAGAAACATCAATGATGAGAGAAAATCATTGATCAGCTGCCTTCTGCACGCCCCCTATTGGGGATCGAGCCTGCAACCCAGGCATGTGCCCTTGACTGGAATCAAACCTGGGACCCTTACAGTTCGCAGGCCGACGCTCTACCCACGGAGCCAAACCAGCCAGGGTGACTTTGCTGTGTTTCTGTCACATTCCATACCCTCAGCCAGCTGCTCACAACAGGAGTCACCTGGTCTCCTTGGTGTGGAGCTTCCGACTATCTCTTTTTTTAAATTTTATTTTTAAATTTTATTTTTAAAATTTGGGCCTCCCGACTATCTCAGCAAACTGTAGAAGGTTTGACTCTATCCCAGCGGGTCATGAAGGGGCAGTCACCTGGACGCCGCTGTCAGCTGCAGCTGTGCTCCATCTGGGTGGCCTCACCCCTGCCCTGGGCCTCCCTGCTGGAACGCCTGTTTCCTGGTTTGGTGCTTTCCTCTTTCTTCTCTAATGGTTTTTCTTTCTTCTTCTTCTTAGCTCCCTACATTTATTTTGCAAATGATAGTTCTCACTTTAGTAACAAATCAGCAAGATTTTCTGAATTATCACAATCTACAATCCATTTTTTTCTTTTTAAAATATACATTTTTTTATTGATTTTTACAGAGAGGAAGGGAGAGGGAGAGTTAGAAACATCCATGAGAGAGAAACATTGATCAGCTGCCTTCTGCACGCCCCCTACTGGGGATCGAGCCTGCAACCAAGGTACATGCCCTTGCCCGGAATCAAACCCAGGACATTCAGGACCTTTCAATCCAAGGGCCAACGCTCTATCCACGAGCCAAACCAGTTAGGGCCACAATCCAGTTTTTTAAACACATAATATTTTGAAAAATCGAGGAGTCCTAAAATTCAATTAAAATTTTTTTTTAAGTTTTGCCCTGGCTCAGTGGTTCAGTTGGTTCGAGTGTTGTCCAGTACACCAACAGGTTATGGGTTCAATTCTCAGTTAGGGTTCGATCCCCGGCAGGGTGCATATGGGAGGCAATCAATCAACGTTTCTCTCTCTCTCTCCCTTCCTCTCTCTCAAATCAATAAACATATCCTTGGGTTAAGAATAAAATTTTTTTTAAATTTTATTTTTCAATTATAGTTCACATTCAATATAATTTTGTATTACTTTCAGGTGTGCAGCGTAGCAGATAGACAATCATATACTTCACAAAGTGTTCCCCCCGATGTTTCAAGTACCCGCCTGGCATCACATGTACTTATTACAGTGCTAGTGACTGCGTTCCCTGAGCTGTGCTTTACATCCCAGGACTATTGTGCAACTACCAATCTGTATTTCTTAATCCCCTCGCCTTTTTCACCCAGTCCCCCAACCCCCTCCCTCTGGCAACCAGGAGTCTGTTCTCTGCATCTATGAGTCTGTTTCAATTTTGGTTGTTATTTATTTTCTTTTTGGATCCCACAGATATGTGAAATCATATGGTACTGTCTTTCTCTGACTGGCTTCTTTCACTTAGCAGCTACCCATTAGGTCCAACCACGCAGTCTTGGCATGGAGGCCTTTGCAGTAGGCCTTGGGGCGCAGTGGCACCGTCTCCCAGGTCGCCTGAGCTGGGTGTCCCAAGAAAGCCCTGGGTGGGCTCTGTGGACCCTCCTGTGTAGTTGTCTTGATTGCGGCTGGCCATCCGTGGGCAGGGCTGACCCTCAGGCTGGCTGACTCTGAGGATCGGCCCCTCACAGTGCATGAGCCGCTGTGTGGGGCTGAGCGGTGAAGTGCATCCCCGGGCCGCTGAGATTTCCCTCCGGGTGTGCCCCGTGCGGAGCGAGTTGGGGGGGCATGGGCTGGTGATCTGATGTGGTTTGAAGCCCACCACTGGTGGGGTGTTGGTTCTGGGCCTCTTGAGAGGGACTCCAGTGCAGGGCAATGGCAGAGGCTGCCTGTGACCAGCCCTGGGATACCTGTTTGCAGCCACAAAATGACCCACAGTTTATGGTGGGCGGGGACTCAGGGAGCCTGCGGGTGAGGCCAACAGAGCTCCTCGGGCTGCCACCAACGAAGATTTGGAAGATTTGACCGCGTGGAGGGAGGGCTCTGCACAAGAACAGGGGTGCCAGGTGGGCGCATGAGAGGAAAACGGCCCTCACCCCAGAGCCACACCCCAAATCTGCCCGGACCCCTCAAGAGCCTCTGAGAAAGTCTGCACCATGGACCCAGGCTGGGCCTGTGCAGACTCCTCCCCAGGGGCGAGCTCACAGGGCAGGGCCACGGGGGTCGGAGGGTGGGGCCAGTGCCTTCCCGCAGGCGGCTGCCCTGTGGGGGGAGTGCTGACCGGAAAGATGGTGTCTGCAGGCGTGTGGGAGAGGGACGCAGCACAGGCCCTGGTGGCGGTGCCCCCTCCCCCACAGCCGCACCACTCAGCCTGTCCCAGTGGGATGCCGTCCGCTCCCCGCCACCTTTCCTTGGCCAGAGCCCAGGGGAAGTGGCCAAAAGGGACATTTTGTGCACTGGCCCTTTAAGAGGGCACTGGCGGATGGAGCTCGCTGATGTTCACAGCCAGATGTCCGCTGGGCCCGTTCTGGCCCTGGTGCTCCGGGCTGCAGAGCCCAGTGTGGGGTGGAAACCTCACTCCTCAAGGGAACCTTTGCAGCTCAGATGTCCCTCCAGGTTCCCAGCTGCCGCACGTGGGCGTCGGGTGGGCCTGTCCACCTCCCCCACTTCCTACCAGCCTCCATGGCGTCTTTGTAAATGCTGGGTTATGAGCGCCACCGGCCAGTCCCCAGTGCTTACCAGGGGTCCTCAAACTTTTTAAACGTGGCCGGTTCACTGTCCCTCAGACCGTTGGAGGACCGGACTATAGTTTAAAAAAAAAACTATGAACAAATTCCTATGCACACTGCACATATCTTATTTTGAAGTAAAAAAACAAAACGGGAACAAATACGATATTTGTATTTGCATGTGGCCCGCGGGCCGTAGTTTGAAGACCCCTGGTTAGTCCTTTGTTCTATGACTTATTTGTAGCCCTGGTTGGTCCTGGGAGGGGTGAGTGTAGCTTCTCGCTAGTCCACCGGCGGCTCCCCTCTCCCTTTCTCTCATTCAGTGGCATTTTCTGGCACAGAGGTACTTAGCTTGGGCAGGGCCTTCAAGGGGCCCAGAGAGCTTTACAGACGGTGCCCAACCCCAGAATCTCACTTAACGGCCTGCAGCAGGGCCTCAGGCTCTAATTTTTAAAGCGCCACCCGATGGTCTGATGGGACGACGTGATGGCGAGACTGAGAACCAGGCTCTAGCAGCTCCCTGATGAGATGGGGCCGGGAGCAAAGGGTTTGGAAACCTGGCGCGTTGAAAATGCCCGCCTGCACGAGTGGGTAGCTCCCTGGGTTGAGCATCGTCCTCGCACAGAAATGTTGCAGTTGATTCCGGGTCAGGGCGCATACCTGGGTTGCAGATTTGATCCCCGGGGTGGGAGGCAACCATCAACGTCCATACACCCCCAAGCGTGTCTTCAGGTGAGTATTAAAAGAAAGAAAGTCTTTATTCTGCCTCCTTACCAACAGTCAGGCTGGATATTGGATTCTAAACTGGAGATAATGATCCTTCAGTATTTTGAAGGCAGTTAGTTCTCCACTCTGCTCATTTCCAGGATTGCTGCTGAGAGGGTAGAGGCCATTCTAACTACCGGGGTGTGTGTGTGTGTGTGTGTGTGTGTGTGTGTGTGTGTGTCTTGGTTTCATCTCTGGAAAAGTGTTCTAAAATATCATGATGATGTGCTTTGCTTTGATGTGAGTTTGTTTTTATTGTATTGTGGGTTGGTGGGGCTTTTTAAATCTGAAGATTCAAGTCCTTCACTTCTGAAATATATATATACTAGAGGCCCGGTGCACAAAAATTTGTGCACTGGGAGGGGGGAGGGGCGGGATCCCTCAACCCAGCCAGTGCCCTCTCACAGTCTGGGACCCCTCGGGGGATAACCACCTGCTGGCTTAGGCCCGCTCCCCAGGGGATTGGGCCTAAGCTGGCAGTCAGACATCCCTCTGGCAGCCCGGCAGCCCTTGGGGGATGTCCACTTGCCAGCGGGGAGCAGGCCTAAGCTGCAGTTGGACATCCTTAGCGCTGCTGAGGCAGTGGGAGAGGCTCCCACCACCACCGCTGTGCTGGCAGCCATCAGCCTGGCTTCTGGCTGAGCAGAGCTCCGCTGTGGGAGCACACTGACCACCAGGGGGAAGCTCCTGCATTGAGCGTCTGCCCCCTGGTGGTCAGTGTGTGTCATAGTGACCAGTCATTCCCAGTCTTTCTGCTGTTAGGGTCAGTTTGCATATTACCCTTTTATTATATAGGATAGAGGCCTGGTGCATGGGTGGGGGCCGGCTGGTTTGCCCTGAAGGGTGTCCTGGATCAGGGTGGGGGTCCCGCTGGGGTGCCTGGGTGAGGGGCTGGTGGCTGTTTGCAGGCTGGTCACACCCCCTTCAGGGTGGGGGTCCCCACTGGGGTGCCTGACCAGCCTGGATGAGGGGCTGATGGCTGCATACAGCTGGTCACACCCCCTTCAGGGTGGGGGTTCCCACTGGGGTGCCTGGCCAGCCTGGGTGAGGGGCTGAGGGCCATTTTCAGGCTGGCCAAGCCCCCTGGAGACGGAAGCTCCCAGCCTCTCCTTTTTATCTTTTTCTTTTTTAATTCTGGGATTTATTTACCTTCTATAATTGAAACTTTGTTGCCTTCAGTGGAGCTCAGAGCCAGCCATGGCAGGCAGGAAGCTTGGCTTCCTCCATCACTGGAGCAACCAAGCCTCCTGCTCGCTCCAGCTCCATGGCTGCCGGCTGCCATTTTGGTTGGGTTAATTTGCATATAGTCGCTCTGATTGGCGTGGCTTAAGGTGTACTGAAGGTACAGTCAATTTGCATATTTGTCTTTTATTAGATTAGATTTCAGGTTGGATGTTGGATTTCCAAATACTGCTCCTCTTTATTTATTTTTTTAAATCTTTTTCTTCTACTTTTCATCTCTCTCTTTGCTCTTCTTTTAGGGAAATTTCTTTAACTTTATCCTCCAACACACACACACACACACACACACACACACACACATTTTATTCTGAGGATATGTTTTTATTTATTTTTAGAGAGAGAGGGAAACATTGGTTGCCTCCCATACTTGCCCCAACCAGGGATCGAACCCTTAACCTAGGTATGTGCCCCGACAGGGAATCATGCCTACAACCTTTTTTGGTGTACAGGACAATGCTCAAATCAGCTGAGCTACCTGGCCATGGCTACTCTCTAGCATTTTTATTACATTTTTTCTGCATTTCTACTGTTATGTTTAATTCCCGAGTGTTCTTTGTTGTTATTGTTTTTGTAAATCCTCACCTGAGGATATTTTTTCCATTGCTTTTTAGAGAGAGTGGAAGGAAGTGAGGAAGGGTGAAATAGAGGAACATCCATGTGAAAGAGACACATTGATTGGTTGCTTCCAACATGCCCCAGCTGGGGCTGGGGATGAACCTGCAACCCAGGTACTTGCCCTTGACAGGGAATTGAACCCTCAACCCTTGGGTCCATGGACTGATGCTCTAACCACTTAGCAACATGGGCCAGGGCCCAAGGGTTGTTTTGCTGTCCCCCTTTTTTAATAGCTTCTTTTTCTAATTAACTGGCTCCAATAAGCACTCACCAATCTACTAATATTAATGCAAATCTGGGGGAAGCTGTCTTCTCTCTGCAGTCTTAGATTTCTACTAGAGGCCCCGTGCACAAAATTCATGAACTCAGGGGTGGGGGGGATCCCTCAGTCTGGATTGCGAGAGGGTGCAGGCCAGGCCGAGGGACCCCACCAGTGCATGCTCGGGGCCGGGGAGGGACACAGGAGGTTGGCCAGCTGGGGAGGGGCCGTGGGAGGGCTCCAGGGCACGTCCAGCCTGTCTCACTCAGTCTTGATTGGCAGCAAGCTAACCTACCAGTCAGAACATCTGCCCCCTGGTGGTCAGTGCACATCATAGCAAGGGGTTGAGCGACCTTAACATATCATTAGCATACTATGCTTTGATTGGTGGTGGACACTTAGCATATTTGGCTTTTATTATATTGGAGAAGCTGATTTTCCCTTTTGCTCATTTTGACCTCCCTCTTTTATAATAAAGGTTTTCTCAGGGATCAGGCTTGGGTGTCCGCCCGCCTGAGAGCAGCGAGGCTGAGCAGCCGACCGGAAGCTGGGAGTGCTGGTGGGCTTTCTGTCTGTCTTGTAGCTGCTCTGCTGGGCTAGTGCCTGGAGCCCAGGATGGCAGTGCCTCTGGGTCTTTCCCCCTGAGCAGGTCGCTCCCTGCTGCGTACTCAGCCTCCTCCTGAGGGAAACGGCACGGCAGGTGCCTGCAGCCGAGGAGAAAGTGGCTGGGAGGGCCTCTGCACTCAAAATGGATATGTTACTCAGTCCACCTCGATCCCTCCGTCCCTCCCAGCAGCCCCGTGTGACCATGCAGGGTGGTCCCAGGACAGAGATCAGCCCCAGACAGTAAAGGCATCCGTAGCCACCGCCACCGTTCAGTGCACACTGCCATCACCTCTGACCTGGAATCCTGACACAACCACTTACCTCTTGTCCCCTCCTGTCCCTTCTGTCCCCACGAAGGAGTGAGGTAGCTCTTTCATGTCCCTCTTTACCTCTGAAGCCTCTCCTAAGTAGCCTCCCCCACCCCCTGCACCTCTGTGGGGCCACCCCCCTCTGTCAGTCCTGGTGCCTCACCTGGCCTCTCTGTGAAAACACAGCCCCCAGCCCCCTCCTCCTGAGAGTCCTCCAGGCCAGGGCACCTGCCACACCACCGGAGACGGCCGGCTCTGCCTGGGCCTAGGTGAGGTCTGCACCTCCATGTGGGCACTGGTGCTCTGCGCGTGAGCCTGGCCCCTGTGCCGAGTGCCGAGCTGAACAGAGCCAGGAGGTCGTTGCTACTTGCCCCCCTGGAGTTCTGCTCTGGGAGCTGACTGCAGGGGAAGGGCCTGCTGAGCCCGTCAAGGCTGCCACCAGGCCAGCGAGCTCCGGCTCCGTCAGCAGAGAACACCGCTGCTCTTGGACCTGCAAGGCACACGGGAGGCTGCCTCCTGGGATTCAGGGTGCGGAGACGCCCCACACTACCCTGTCGGGCCTCAGTGTGGGCGGCCTTTCCCAGAGAAGGGACTGCTTGGCAGGCTGCCTTCCCTGTAACTACTTGAAAGCCTATTTCCGTAATGGCCATAATGGGGCCTGACTAGGGAGCCAGGGCCTTCCTGCGGCCAGGTCCCTGGCGAGGGAAGATGTGAGTGGTGATGTGGAGGCTCAGTCTGCAGCGTCCGCTGAGCACGTGCCAGGCACCGATCCTCATCTGCCCTTGGAGGAGGGGTTACAATCTCCATTGGGGAAATGGAAATGGCAGCTCTCTAAGTGCCTGTTCAAGGCCACACCAGGCAGCGTGAGTTCAAACTCAGGACTCCTCAGGCCCCTGGGCCCTGCTGCGCCCTGGCACCAGGAGAAAGTGAGTTCTCCCTGCCTCCGTGGGTCATTTTGCTGCATGACTTTTGAGGGCTGAGGCCTCTCTGTACTGGCCTTGGGGAGGCTCCCTAAGGTGGCGGGCCAGGTGCCCGGTGTGTGTGTGTGGGGGGGGGGGGCGGGGGGGGTTGGTTTCGGAGCTCTCACTAGGGGGCTGAG
The DNA here is from genome assembly GCF_014108235.1 of Myotis myotis. Lineage (NCBI taxonomy): Eukaryota > Metazoa > Chordata > Mammalia > Chiroptera > Vespertilionidae > Myotis > Myotis myotis. The sequence continues at coordinate 2,457,759 of NW_023416329.1, read as the reverse complement.
GGCTGAGCAGTGCCAAGCACTCCAGCTCGGTTAATGGACCCCACAGTCATGGCACTGGGGAGGCACTCAGCACTGGCGCTTCCTGTTGACCTTAGGAAGGGTGGTGGGTGCCCAGGCATGGCAGCAGCCCTCTCCTCTTGCTTGATTTTTCCAGTAACTGGTGCCCCTACCAGAAGTCCAGGCTGGTCACCTTCGTAGCTGCTTGCAAAACGGAGAAATTCCTCATTCACTCACAGCAGCCATGCCTGCAGGGAGCTTCGGACTGCCAGAGAGTCAAAGTCATGTGAGTGGGGCTGGGGGAGGCCACTGGCCCAGTTCCTGCGCGGCTCACCTGGAGTTGCTGAGGTGGCTGTCTCCCTCCAGGTACCGCATAGCCCACAAGCCGGTGTACCAGGTCAAACAGAAGGTGCTGGCCTCCGTGGTCTGGAGGTGCTGCCCGGGCTTTGCTGGCTCTGACTGCCAGCACCATGGTAGGGCTCCGTGTGTCCCCTCCCACCTCAACCTCTGACCCCGGAGGTCATGCAGCTCCTCTGACCACTTAGGGTCAATATCTGATGCCTCCTCCCTGCAGATCCCGCTGCGACCCCTGAGCCCGCAGATCCGGGTGACGACTTCCAGGAGCACTGGGCCGGGCCGGCTGACGTGGAACCTGGTATGCGGCTTCCCTGGCAGGTGCAGGAGGGGCAGGCAGACAGGAAGAGCTGTGTGCCAGGCTCTTTCTCCTCTGATAAGGCAGTGCCATCTCAGGAAAACTCGGCCCCCAGAACCAGCAGGCCCCTCTGAGGCTCTGCACCGCCCTACTCCATACCTCGGAGGCCAGGCCTGCTGGCTATGCACATCACCCCTGTTCTTGACACCCTTTCTAGGAAGGACAGCTTCGCCTGGCACCTCCCTTGCCCCTGCACTGCACAGGTCCCCGTGGCCTGGAAGAAACCTCCCCACACCCCGCCCCTCAGTCAGGGACAAGAAGTCATGCTGTCCCTGTTCTCGAGTCAGCGTAGGAGAACCATCAAGAGACCCCATGGTTGGGCCTTTCAAGGCTGGACCAAGGTTGGGGTGGCGAATGCGTTTCATCATGTGGCGAACGCCTATCTATTGACAAGGGCTTCTAGCATAGTGTCGAGAGGCCATGCCCACGTGGCCGAGGAGGAAAATGTACCAAGACTGATCAGGCATGCCTGCTGTGGGTGTGGATGGCAGGGTGAAGGCTCACTTACCATGTGTTTGCTCTTCTGGGACTAAAGCAGGGGTCCTCAAACTTTTTAAACAGGGGGCCAGCTCACTGTCCCTCAGACCGTTGGAGGGCCGGACTATAGTTTAAAAAAAAACTATGAACAAATTCCTATGCACACTGCACATATCTTATTTTGAAGTAAAAAAAACAAAAAACAGGAACAAATACAGTATTTGTATCTGCATGTGGCCCGCGGGCCGGAGTCTGAGGACCCCTGGCCTAAAGGCTTCTAAGCGGCTGCTCAGAGGCCATCAGCATACTCCTCTCTGTTCTCAACCCCGAAGTCTCGGTGCCCTATGGTCTGCCCGGGCAGTCAGCCCTCAGTGCGTCTTTCTCACGTGTCCTCCAACCACCAGCTGCAGAGACCAGCAACATCAGGGTGCGGCAGGAACGCCTGCTGAGAGGTCTCCAGAATGACATCCACCACCCGGCAGACAGCCTCCCAGGCCCGGGGACGGCCCCGGCAAGCAACCTCACAGCCGCAGTGACTGAGGCACATGAGGAGTCGCTTGGTAAGAGGCAGGCTCCAGGCTGAGGAGGACCTGATTACACCCCAGGGGATGAGTGGGCAGGGAGCAGAGGACCTCCTTTCAGCCCCTGCCTGGGGTGGGGTCTGCTCAACAGGTTGGTGTGAACATGTCTGTCTGTTGCAGAGTTTCCCGGCAAGTCCTTGGAGCAGGTGCTGCCTTTCAGCCCCGTTTGGAGCGGCTTTAACCAGAGCCTGCACAGCCTCTTGGAGGCCGTCAGAAACCTCTCTCTTGATGTGGAGGCCAACCGACAGGCCATCGGCATGGTCCGGGACAGCGCTGTGCCCAGGGCTGACTTCCAGGAGCTTGGAGCCAAGTTCGAGACCAAGGTCCAGGAGAACAGCCAGAGAGTGGGCCAGCTGCAGCAGGACGTGGAGGACCGCCTGCACGCCCAGCAGCTCTCCCTGCAGCATTCGCTTTCCGAGGTCCAGGTGGACGTGGACACCAAGTTGAAGAGGCTCCTTAAGGCCCAGGAGCACCTGTCCAATAGCAGCCTGGCGGCAGCCGCGGCTGGAGCAGGAGCCCGGCCTGAGCCGGAGAGCCTGCAGGCCCGGCTGAGCCAGCTGCAGAGGAACCTCTCGGCGCTGCACCTGGACACCAGCCACAGGGAAGAGGCGCTGCAGGGCACCCTGGCGGACATGCAGGCGACCCTCGACCGGCACGTGGAAGAGATCAAGGAGTTGTATTCCGAATCGGACGAGACCTTCGATCAGATCAGCGCGGTGGAGCAGCAGGTGGAGAAGCTGCAGGGAACCCAGCAGGAGCTGCGGGAGCTGCGCGTGGCCCTGATGGAGAAGTCGCTCATCGTGGAGGAGAACAAGGTGGACACGGACCGGCAGCTCCTGGAGCTCAACCTCACCCTCCAGCACCTGCAGGGCGGCCTCGCCGACCTCATCAAGTACGTCACCGACTGCAACTGCCAGAAGCCCCCCGTGGGCCCGGACGGTACCCAGGAGGGCCCGGGGAACACCATGCGCGACCCGGAGGGCGCCCACGGGAGCCTGGACCTGCGGCGCCCGGGGGATGGCTCCTCTCTGCGGGCCCTGGAGCACGCCGTGGCGGCCGTGTCGCGGGGGCTGGAGGAACAGCGGGTGGAGGCCCAGCAGGCGGGCGCCGACCGGGCGAGGCTCCGGACGCAGCTGCGGGCGCTGAGCGGCCAGGCGGCCACGCTGCAGGCCGCGGAGGGCGAGCTGCGCCGGGCGGCGGGCGAGCTGCGCGCCTCCTTCGCGGCGCTGCTGGCGGACGCGCTGCGGCACGAGGCCCTGCTGGCCGCGCTCTTCGGGGAGGACGTGGTGGCCGAGGAGGCGCTGGGCCCGCTGGCCCTGAGCTACGAGCAGATCCGCGTCGGCCTGCAGGACGCGGCCCTGGGGCTGCACGAGCAGGCGCGCGGCTGGGCCGGGCTGGCCGCCAGGGTGACGGCCCTGGAGCAGGCGGGGGCGGCCGGGGGCGAGGTGGCGGGGCCGGCCCGGGAGCTGCAGCGGCTGGGCGCCGACGTGCAGCGGCTGGGCCAGTGCTGCGCGGCCGGGGCCTCGGGCGCCGCCGCCCTCAACAGCTCCCTGCAGGGCCTGCACGGGGCCATCTCCGCCGCCCAGCTCGGCCTGCAGCGGCACCAGCAGCTCTTCCACAGCCTCTTTGCGAACTTCCAAGGGCTCGTGGCAGCCAACGTCAGCCTAGACCTGGGGAAGCTGCAGGCCATGCTGGGCAGGAAAGAGAGGAAGGAGCAGAAGGCCCTCGACGCTTCCCGGAGGAGGGACAAGAAGCAAGTGAGACCTTTGGCCGATGCCGACGTCCACGGGCCGGTGCCACGAGCCCTGGGAGCCGAGCCTCAGGAGGCAGGTGAGTCCTGGGCCCGGGTTGTCGCCAGGCTGCTCCCGCAGAGGCTCCAGGGAGACGCGGGTGGGGGGCGTGGCTGCCCGCAGCTTTGCCCGCGGCCCGCCTTCTGGTCAGGGAGGGTCATCTGAAGCTGCCTGAGGCCTAAGGAGGGACGGGTCACCAGAGCCAGCCCTCGGTGGGCGGCAGAGCCCCTCCATTTGAGGGGCGCACGCCTGGCGGCCTCTGTCCATAGCGCAAGGAGGGGTCCTTTCCTCGCGGCCACACCTCAAATGCCTCCTCCCAGCTCTTCAGGCCGCTGCACCCGCCACGCGTCTTCATCCAGGGCGTGGGTGGGGCTGGTGTCACTGGCCGTGGCGCACCCCACTAGGGAAGGCCTGGACCGTGAAAGGCGCTCCTTCTGCTAACAGTTGGCCCACCTTCCTGCCCGTGCGCGCCCCCGGCAGTGCCCTTCCGGGCTTGTCGCACGGAATCATCACAGCAGCTCAGCGATGCGTTATCACCGCCATCTTACCTGAAGCTGAGGCTCCCCGCCGGTGAAGGCAGAGGAGCCTGAACCGAGCGCTGCTCGCTGAGCCCTCGCCCTTGCCTGGGGGGCAGGTCCCTGCAGGGCCCTGGACACCGGGCCTGGGAACCGGGTTCTGAGGCGGAAGCTATGTGCAGCCGCCCCCCATGCTCTCCTTAGTGTGGCCCTGGGCAGGGGACCAGGCTCTGGGCTTCAAGTGACCGCCCCCTGCCAGAGGCTGGCCTTGGGGCTCTGGCTACCCCCGCGCCCAGACATGGGCTAGATCAAAGGCCACCCTCCGGGCGGCCTGAACCCTGCTGTAGCCTGGCATGTGGGATGCCGAGGCCTGGCTGAAGGTCCCACCCCAAGCCGGCTCCCTCCATTGTGGCCCCAGAGACCTGTGTCTCCCCGGTGGCGGTGACAGGGCACAGGCTCTAGCACCATTTGTCTCGGTTTCTTCATCTGTAAAATGGGAGAATCATATCAAAGGCTGTTGTGAAGACAAACAGACCCATTTCCCAAATAGCACGAGGCTTACCATTTAGTAGAGCCAGCAGGGCCTTCCTGTCTCCCAGCATTTTCAGGGCTGAACTGTGCCCACCTGCACTAACGCTTCCATCTTGAGTCCACGTGTGAGTGGTGCCTGGCCTCAGCTGCCTGATGGTTTAGGAGTCTGAGTTTACCACTACAATATTTTGTTTAAAAAAGTTCCCTTAAAATTAAAAAGAAAATTTCTCTTATTTGAGTTGCAGGAAGGCCATAGGGCTAGAGTTTGCACCTACAGGGAAGCCCACTCTCAGGCCGCCTGCTCGCCAACCAGGAAGCGCCCTTCCTCCCTCTGAGGGCATGTGGGCACCCTGGCTGCTGGAGGCTCCCGCGGCAGCCCCGCCCCAGCTGGTGGGACCCGGTGCAGGAGGGCCAAGCACCGGCAGAGGGCTCCCAGGCCCGCCGTCTCTAGGCGGACGGGCGCCCCACCTCCTGGGAACTGGGAGAACTGCAGGGCAGAGCGGGTCTGAGGTGACACAGTCTTACACAAATGGAAACGCTAGTCTGAGCTTTAAATCTCAGGAATCTTCCAGAACTAGAGAAGAGCCACGTTCTGTCATTCACAGGCTGTGGCTGGACCAAAGTCAAGAGCTGGTTCTGAATCCTAAGTAAATAACTGCACACTTGTTCCTTTAGGCCTTGGTTTCATGCCCTGAGAAGTGGGGGCAGGGGTGGGGGTGGGACGTGCACACGTGTTGAGGGAGCATGACCGCATCAGTACCAGGGCCGGCGCCATGCTGGACCCCAGGGGACTCACCCTCCCGCCCTGTGGAGCGTCTTGGCCAGGCAGCCAGCTGGTTCTTCCCCGGCACCTTCCCCCCTGCAGAGGGCTCCCTCTGCCCCCTGCCTGCCAGCTCTGTGGCACTCACCCTGCTGAGGCCGGTCATGCTTCCTTCTTCAAGTGCAAGAACTCCGGAGACCAGGAGCTGCAGGACGGCTCCCAGCCCTGGACCGAGTCCTCTGGAGCACACGCGTCTCCCACCTGTGAGCAGGGCCCTGCCAGCCTTTTGAAAACATTCAGATGACCGGCCTGAGTAGGCGGTTCATCCCTGGCCCCGCCTGCTCCTTCCTTCTCTCCCCAAGGTCCTGGTAGCAAGCACTCACTGCCCCGGAGTCAGCACACCAGTGAGTCTGCCTCCCTGAGGAGCGGGTCTCTCTCCCTGAGGGTCACTCGGCCTTGGTAGGTGGCGGCTGGTGGGAGTCCGAGCCTGGGCTGCCGCCCTCGCCTGCCACTGACAAGCACTCCAGACTCAGTTTTCTCAGTCAGAGGCACTACGACTCAAGGATGTGGGAAGGGAGAAGGGATCGAACACGAAAGTGCTCTGTACAGAGTTACGCCTGTAGAGACAACAGCCTCTTTCAACTAGTGAAACCCTAAGAGTCGCCCGCTAACCCCACTCTGAGACACTCCTGGGACGTTAGGTGCGGTAGCGGGAGTGGCCTGTCTACATCATTACTAGGCTGAGGAAGGCAGGTCTCGGAGTTTAATGTCCCATCCAAGGGAGTGAGTCACTGAGCACTGTCCTCCTGCCCCCAGGCTCCCCCGTGGCCTTCTATGCCGGCTTTTCAGGAGGGATGGCTGCCCCGCAGACAGTGAAGTTCGACACTGCTCACATCAACGTTGGCAACAGCTACTTCGCTGAAGATGGCTACTTCCGAGCCCCTGAGCGCGGGGTCTACCTCTTTGCAGTGAGCATTGAATTTGGCCCAGGGCCAGGCGCTGGGCAGCTGGTATGTGGAGGTCACCATCGGACCCCCATCGGTGCCGCTGAGGAGCAGCGGGGTGGAGGCGCGGCCACGGCCTTCGCTCTGGCCGAGCTGCAGAAGGGCGAGCGCGTGTGGGTGGAGGTGACCCAGGGCTCCGTGCGGCAGGGAAGCCCGCCTGGCACCGCCTTCGGGGGCTTCCTGCTGTTCAGGACCTGAGCCCGGGCACAGCCGACCCTGCGCCGGGACGTGCCCAGCTCTCCTTGCCCTGGGCTCTGACCAGGTGGCCGGGAGACCATCCAGGTTGGTCTAGCTCTTCCCTGGAAACCCGCAAAGACAATGGCCTCCCTCTGGAAGCTGCTCCTGGGCCGGCCCGGGCTGGGCGGGAAGCTGGGCCTGGTGGGCCTCCGTCCGAGGCAGCGAGGCTCGACTCCAGCTCTTGGCCGCTCGTCTTCTCCAGTGTCTGCTGTTTTGCTCCTTGTGGTTGAAAACCTCTGTACAACACTAACCTTTCTCCGGCTTCCTCATGTTTCTAGTCCCTGCTAGAAAAGCATTCTTTCCCAGAGAGAATTTGGGAACTAGAATAGAGGTGGCATTTTGGACAATCCGGGAAACCAGGCTCCAGTCACTGCCGGCAGGAGAAGACCAGCCGGTGAGGTCTGTCAGTCAGAAATGAAAACTGGCTGAGTATTAGGCGAAGGAAACACAATTAGTATCTTTTCCGTAGTCTCAGTCCTTCCTCGAATGTACCTGTAACTTTAACTTCACCCCCTTTTCTCCTGCCGCACATGGACAAAGGCCACGTGCGAACTGCGAGCTAACATGTGTGCAGCTTTCACCCTTTCATGCGCTCCCACGCCTGACCACCCTCATTCTGATTAGCATCTCTATCAGGAAGGGAGCTGAGGGATGAGGAGGGAAGACGACTAAAAGTCTCCCTCAATTTCATCATCTTTGGAATCAAGCAGCAAGCTCTGCCCGGTGGGAAGGATGTGGCGGGTGGAAATGTGGGGCAAAATAAAACGGTTTGCGGTAAGTGTGACTCCCATTACTCTAGGACACACCTTACTCCAGGTTCAGTTAATTCTGCCTAATACACATAGAGGCCTTCACAGTGAGCACTGACATTATTGGATCAGACAGTCCAGCAGAGTTAGTTATTCTTGGTTTTTAAAAAATTGCATATTCTAGAGCAGCGGTTCTCAACCTGTGGGTCACGACCCCTTTGGGGGTCGAACGACCCTTTCACAGGGGTCGCCTAAGACCATCGGAAAACACATATATAATTACATATTGTTTTTGTGATTAATCACTATCCTTTATGTTCAATTTGTAACAATAAAAATACATCCTGCATATCAGATATTTACATTACGATTCATAACAGTAGCAAAATTACAGTTATGAAGTAGCAACGAAAATAATGTTATGGTTGGGGGTCACCACAACATGAGGAACTGTATTAAAGGGTCACGGCATTAGGAAGGTTGAGAACCACTGTTCTAGAGCAAACAGGCTTGAGAAAGCAGTCGTCTAATTGTCGGGAAATGTTTCGTTTTGGTAGGTGTTTAGTGTTGGTTGGCTATATTCTTCTCCGTAAGGAAATCAACCGGGCTGGGGAATGAGGACGGAGAGGGGCTGGTGTCCAGGTTCCCTAGGTCCCAGCCCGTGCTTTCTAGGGCCATCACTCCAGACTCCCTCCGAGTGTATTTACCCGAGGTGGGCGTGCCCACGTGTAAGCCATCAGTGCTAAGGGGAGCCGTGTGCAGGCCACTCTGCCACTGATGGTTTGATGTGAGCCAAAGCACAATCTTTCTTGAACTTTATCCATCCGTAGTATGAGCTGGTCAGCCTACTGGATCTGGCTCAGCCCTCGCTGCCTGCTCTTCCCTCTGGCCAGGGCCTCGCATCCAGTGCAGTCTTTGTTGCCAAGACCACTCCTGACCAAAGGCTGGTGTACGGGCCACGCCTGACAGACGGGAGGCAGTGCCAGGGCACCCTGGCTGCTGGGAGACCAGCGGGCCTTCTCGCCGCTCACTGTTGCTATCGGTCAAGCTGTGCCAACGAGTAAGTGGAACTGTATTGTGCTGAGTAACAGGGAGGGAGTTGATATCCTCCATAAAGGGCACGTGTCCTCCAGAGCAAGGTTACAAATAGGAGTGCTACCTGGCAAGCATTGCCCACAGCTTGGATGAGTCACCCGGCAAGTTTCTGGGGAAGCTAGAGAAACGATGGGTCTTTTAGGTGGGATGCTTCCCATGCAAATCTCACCCAGCCTCACATCACACTGAGTGCCCATCTTCTGTTTTAACATTCGTAGAAGCAGGACTCCAGCTCAGCACGGACTCTAAAGTTTACTTGATAGACTGCTCGTCTGCGCTAGGGATCCAAGTCTCTGGGTGGAGACTCTCAGAGCCTTCAGGTAGACCTGCTACCCAGGTCAGCGTTCAAACAGCCTCCCTCGCAGCATCCTGAGCAACAGCTCACTGAGCCCAGTGCCCAGTGGTATCAGACCTCCCCAACCTGCCGGAAAAAATTCAAAAATACCACTGAGAAGCAAGAAAAGAGTAAGCAGACCGGGAAATCGTAGTAATCCCCAAAACAACAGGAAGGAGAAAGGATCAAGTATAAAATGAAGTAGCAATAAGAAATCATAACCCCAAGCATGTGAGACTGTTGGAGAAATGGGAGTGATTTCGACAGAGTTGCAACTCAAACTCAGCCGCCATCCCTGCCTGTGCTGAGCAGGGCGGCAGTGGCCTGTGAGGTCAATGCTGAGCCCCACACCCTCCAGAGGGTCAGTGGGCAGGAAGCCCCCGCCCTGGTGACCTGAGACCGTAGGGAGTCAATCAGACATCTCCATGTCCACAACATGTCCAAATAAGGCCCGACATTTACTTTTATTTCACAAACACCACGCAGGGGATAGAATGGTCTAGAAACATTGTTTCTTAAAGCTCTCCTCCCCTCCGGGATGCTCCTCTGTAGTCCCCTGTAGTCCATGTTGAAACACCCCTGCGCACCATCCCCCGCCCTCTTCTATCAAGAAGCTCCCCCAAACCTGGTTTGACAAAGACAACCCTCTTGGGGGAGCGGGGAGTGCGGAAGTAAAGGGAGTGGGGCAGCCTGGTGCGCTCGAGTAGGCAAAGAGGAGGAAAGGGTTGCTGATATTTGCTCCAACAAACAGTGATTATCCTACTCCTCCCTGAAAAAATAACGAGTCCAAGGAATGTGGAACCAAGGTGAGCAGGGACCCACTAACTCTGTGAGCGATAGCCCCAGAGTGCCAAGCAAACACCTGTGGAAAATTAGGATCAGGAACAAGGCCCAAAACTCACCAAACTGAAGTTTTTGGAACATGTAAATCTTTAGAAACAAGAGAGAAAATTGTAAAGATAAATCTTATTTACAACCCAGATTCTGGTCTCCAAATATCTCCCTTAAAGGGAACCCGAATGCCTTAGACAGGGGGCTGACTGGAGCAAGAAAAATAGCAGCTGAGCCTGAAACATCATCATGTGCCAAAAAGGCCGGCGTGGCTCAGTGGGTGAGTGTCACCCATGAACCAGGAGGTTACAGTTTAACTCCGGTCAGGGCACATGCCCAAGTTTCGGGCTCGATCCCCAGTAAGGGACATGCAGGAGGCAGCCCATTGATGTTTCTCTCTCATCAATGTTTCTAACTCTATTCCTCTCACTTCCTCTTTGAAATCAGTAAAAACAAAAAATAATGGACACATGTCAAAGAGCTCAGGAGCCAGTGTGATGAACTCCCAATGGCGAAGTCTGGGTCAATTTGAACATCAAAGCCAATAATGACCTAGCAACTCTATATGACCCATGGATAGAATAAAAACTCACGAGTCCCATGCTGGTGGGATGCCCTCAGAAGCACACAAACGTCATGTCCACCCCTCATGGGCCTTTACTCCAGAGAATGTCAGTATCACAAAAGCCAAGAGCTGGACAACTGGTTCAGATTGAAGGGGAGTAAGGAGATATGACAACTAAATGCAAGATCCTAGTCAGACGGTGGGACTGGAAAATGTGCGCTCATGGCTTTTATGAAAACACCTGGCAAAACTTGAGTAGGTCGGCAGATTAGGGCATTACAGGTAAGTGTCATGGTATCGGTTAACTTTCCTGCTTTTGATAATGGGTTGTACAATAGAATACCCTGAAGTACTTAGGGATAGCGGCATGAGCTCTGCAATGTACTCCAAGTAGCTGAGACAAAAGCATGTGGCCACAAACTCCAGGAGCCTTTGTACTTCCTATACACAGATATACAAAATGAGCAGTTGTCGCACAAATGTAAGTTTATGAATCTGGGTGAAGGGTAAATGGCATTTTTTAAACTACTTTCCAACTTCTCTGGAAGTTTGAAATTATTTCAAAATAGTTAAAATAAAATTCGATTGTTTAAAAAATACACACACCTCAGTAGATGGGTGAACAGCAGGTAGGATATAACATAAGAGGGACATGCTAGGAAATTTGGAAGAAATATCCGGGAGACCTAGTATTGGTCTAATGGTAGTTCCAGAAGGAGGAAATTAAAAGGAGGGAGGAAATAAACAATGGAAGATAAGTTTCCAGATCCAAGAAAAGGTGAAAAAGAACCTAATTAGTACTAGCAGAATGGAAATATGTAGACATGCAAGTTTAAATTTCAAAAAGGAAAATTCTGCTTCGTGAATGAGAAACTAAGTTACACACCAAACACATCCATTCTCACTGGCCATGCGGTGCTGGGAGATCGTGGGGCAGTGCCCTCAGCATTGGATTCTAGCTCCAGCCAAAACGCTAGCCCTGGAGGACCGCATCGAATGATAAAAACTGCTTTTTAAGTGTTTGAAGTGCCTCCCACAAGTGTACCACAGCCTTTCAATTCTTTCTATAATGTTTCAGTGTAGTGAACAGAGAAATGAGAACAGATGGCTTCAACTGATTCAAAATTGGTTTTATAAAATGGCTTCCCCCTAAAAATCCAAAAATCTAGTTTGAAAATACTTTCAATGTCAGCATTTTATATTGACTTTAAAATATATATTTTTATTGATTTCAGAGAGGAAGGAAGAGGGAGAGAAACACCAATGATGAGAATCACTGTAATCAGCTGCCTCCTGCACGCCCCCCACTGGGGATTGAGCCTGCAACCCGAGCATGTGCCCTTGACCGGGACTGAACCCAGGACTCTTCAGTCTGCAGGCTGACGCTCTATTCACTGAGCCAAACCAACTAGGGCTTGACTTTGAAATATTACTAACATTTCAGGTTCCCTGTATGCAGTTTAGGATCTGGGTGGTGAGGTGGCTGTGGGGAGCCCTGGGGCATCTGGTGGCCCTGAACGTCCCTTCAAGGGTGCATGGGACACTCAATCAGAGTGATCGGACAAAGATCAGTAAGAGAAGGTTCAAAGGAGGGGTAGGTAGGTCACACATATTCCATCTAAACATGAGAATGACAGTTCCTACCTGAAAGGATTCACCTTTCTGCCCTGCTCTCTGCTTCCACTGAGATACTGTGCACAGCCCTGTCTGTGCACTTGAGTAAGTTTCCTCGCCCTGACTCCCAGCCTCAGGGCAACTTGCCCGTTTCTGCTCACACCCTGAGCTCCCGGGATTGAAGTCCTCATGATCAGAACAGTGCCCTGCCATTGGGTGGCCTCTGGGCTGTGCTCCCAGAGCCATGTGCAGAGTCCACACCTCTCCCAGTGCCAGGAGGCAGTCACAGGACCTGGGACCAGCCACACTCAGCTGGAGGGAAGCAGCCAGATGGCGCTCTCCAGGGCCAGCAGGAGTGTCAATGAGAAATCCTCCAGGCACAATCTTTTAAAAGTTCTTATCTACTAGGCCCATTTTTAGAAAGGTAACCTAAGAAAATATACAAAGATTCCTGTTTAATGATGTTCAATGCATTGGTTGGTTATATTTTCTAAAACAATGGAAAGTAACCCAAATATTGAATGGAGAATTAAAAAAAATATTCCATCTATTTGATGGACTATTGCATGGTCACTTAAAAAAAAGTTATGCTTTCAATGGCTACATAGTGACACACTATGATCTTATATTGGAGAAAAGTATGCAGCAGGAAAACATTGGAAACATTCAAATGTAAATAGTGGTAACATCTGGCAATAGAATTTTGAATGATTTTATTTGCTTTTTTATTCTTTCCTATATTTTCCAAAATTTCTGCAATAAGTACATATTTTTATAACTAGAAAAAATATTTTTAAAAGAAAAATCACCTTTATTGTAATAGGCTTATGGCCCTTCTCTCTACACGAAGGACGAAGGGTCTGGTTGTCTGGGCACTTACCTGCCCCTGCTCCCACCCGGCTTTCTGGTCGCTGAAGTGCACACCTCAGGGACATGTGTATGTTCACTAACTTACTTTTTATGAAAGCTCACCAGACATGCATTCTGATGTACAATACAATCTGAGCAGAGCATCACAAAACACATCACTGAAGTATACTAAAATAAGGTTATTTACTTAAAAATGATACACTGGACGTAATCTCTATATAGAACACAGCAATTAATGGTAAACTTAATAAGGCGTCTTTTAAAGCAGATGCTGACAAAATAAATGTAGTGTGTTACATACCAAAGATGAATCTATATTTTTGGTGTTTTACAATTGCGTAATAAAACTGCTTAACTCTTCTTTCAATGTCTATGTACAACTTCCCTAATTAAGCTATAATGGTATTTTCATTTTATACAATATATACTGCATTTTAATTTTTAAACGGACAGGGACAACAGTCACTACAAGGGCTTAAATAATTCTACTGAAAGCATAGTACGGAGCACAATCTACAGTCACACCCCAGTCAATCTTTTGCAAAAGCAGTGTTTACAGACTTTCCCTCTGGGACAATCTCACAGTGGCCGTACCAACGCTGCCAGATTTACTCTGTTTCTATGAGCGTTGGTTGTCTGCAATTTTCACTGTGATTCTCTTAACAGCTCTGAGGCAAGAACTGGTATTTTAACATCTGACCTAAGCAAATAATAAATATCACCACTTTTAAACAGTACAGGAGCTGCAACAATGCTTTTAAAAAAATGCATATTTCTGCTGTTGAAATTATTTTAGATACTTAGAAACATTTCAAAACAACATGTATGAAGTGAAATATGACTTGAATTTATAAAATATTCCCTGGAATAAATTATTCAATATAAAAGTTGATTTTGTGCTAACTTAGAGATGCATAATTCTTTAAAAATTGTATTGCATTTTTGTTTTAAACATAAACAAAAAATCTGGGGTAAAAGGTGCTATTTTTTTTTTTTTAGTAAATAATTTGGCACATTCTAGGAAAATAATTTTCAAAAATAAGTCACTTTCTAAGTTTAGAAATACATCTGGACATTGAAAAGGCAACATGAATTGTTGATTGAAATATTTTTTGTGAAACTATTTCCAGAAAATTAGATTCCAATTTTATATTTCAGAAACTTGTTCAACAAAAAAGCACAGAGAAAGCTTAGAATAAAGACACTGAAATCAATCCTAATGTGCCTTTAATTCCAGAGATGTTTACAGTTATCTCTAGATAACTGAAGATTAACTTCTGTTATATTCTGGTACCTTTGGAGTTTTGTTTTTATTTTAATTATTTAAAAGGATGACAGACAGGAGCCACATGTTTTTAAAATGCTCAACTGTGAGACCAAATAATGGTTTCTAAGGTTTTTCAAATTATTAACTATGGTACTATATCATACTTCCTTCCTCTTTAACTATTTCACTTACTGGATGAACTTAGAAATTTAAGAGTAAAAGTATGAAGGAAAGAAGTTTCATGCAACATTTTTTAACTTTAAAATTTCAAATAAGTCATCATCTGCTTTTTAAAAAACATGTTATACTAGAAACAAGTCTCTAACATAAATTCTTGCTATCACTTTTAATAATCAATTTAATTTAAAAAATTAATTATGATGGGCTTGTACTTAAACACTATCTGTAATGTTTTGCATCCACATACTATTTTAACATTTCTAAGAATAGTGCTTGCCTTTTCTTATGTATCTTCTTTACTATTAAGATGACAAATGATTTTGAAGATTTATAATTTGTCAAATAAAAATAAATCAAGGTTAACCTTAGCTTAAGTAGATCTAAGCTAGTAAGTATTCTTAAATCCATGGCAATTTAGATAAAAATATCTATGAATCTCACTGTCAGGAAATGGGAACGTTCTGAAGGAGCGAGTTATCTGGTACTACCTACCAACGTAAACTCACTCACCTTGATAAACATTTCAAAATTAAATTATCTTAGATGAAAATTATTAAATTCAGTCAAAACTATTAAAGCAAATTTTAAGTTTGTGAAATTTGATGTCAGTATATTAAAGTTTCACCCTTCAGGGCCAGTCAAATTTTTGGTAATGAATGGAATCATGCTCTGCTGTCCCCCCTCTAAAGTGTTTTGACCATGTTGCAATATAATCACATTTATTTTATGCTCTATTCAAAGAAAACTGTCTTACTTTCTGCGCCTAGGAGTTGTTTTATCAGACGAAGGCATTGATATTTAAAGGCATTACAGAAGTATAAAACGTTTAAGTGAATCCATCGCACACGCAGCGTTTTCTGGAGTAGCAGCTACACGGTACAGACATTGCCACTGACCAGACAGTGAACTCTGTGCCGGATTCTTCATTGTCTTCACAAGTTACAGAACAGAAATCATAAAGCCAGAAATCTCAAATAATTCAAATGTCTAAAACAGCTGTTAATGAACTTGTATCATCTCTGAAATAGAAATTTCTAATGAGAGGACCCTTTCACAATGGAAAAGTCGAGAGGATATATCTTAATGAAAGTCTGTGCCTGAAATGAACAAACTCTTGGGTTTAATATACTATTTTGAGTGTATTAGTTCTAAAATTCATATGTGGTTCTACTTTATAACATTTTCTTCTGATCTTTTATTTTTTCCCTTAAGGATGAGGTGTGAGGTACACGTGAGCTGGTTTCTACAACAGTATAGATGCATGTACATATAAAAAATATGGTTGTAAAAGGAGCATGTATTTTGCAAATAAAGCATATTACACACAAAATATAAATAACTTCCCTTTTAAACATTACTGAGAATAAAGAATACAGAACCTGGTTATAGGCACTTAGCATCGCTATCAAACGCAGTCATCAGTAACTCACTTCAACAAGAAGTGTTTCTCACAAGATCATGGCGTTGGAAGGTCCAACTTTGGACAGGATGCTTTCTATGGCAAAATAGTAATTACCAAAAAAAGGAAAGATGGTGGTAGGAGAAAAACAGTCGAAATTTTCAGGCACTTTAAGCTTTTTTGGCCTTTACATCAACTTTTATGTTAAAAATAAAGTTGGTGGAGAAGCTAGCTCACTTTCAAGGTAAATGGCTTTTATGTGATTGGCGAATCTTGGTCAGATCATGCATTTTTAAAGCACAAAACCAACAGCCTCTAATATCTTCCTGGGTGGTCATAAGTCATATTTTCTTCTAATTCGATGGCAGCAGAGAAATCCTGGCAAGCATGTGTGTGTACACACACCATTATCAAGGCCTGACAAACTATTTCTCATAAACTACGCAGCATCCTAAACAGATGATAATCCATAGGCTGTTTACAAAGGTCGAGTACAAATCAATGCGCTTCCTCAGGCAGGAGGCAAGGACACATTCCTCCGACTCTGCTGAATTCACTGATCTTCTTAGGCTTTCACAGAAAGCACCCTTGTACGAGCAGGTAATTCAGCACCCAGAGTTTGACTGGAGACTCACCCATCAGGACTGAAGTCTCGATGCAGTTCATAAAAACCCGATTTAAAAAGGCATCAGAAACCACACTTAGAGTAAAGCTGTCCGTAGGTAAAGAGTGAAGTTCTGGAGTCCCCAGCTCATACTCTGCAGAGCACGGAAGGTGCCCAGGGCAGCCTGTGAGGGTAAGGGGAGGACAGAGCCTGCGAACCGCTCAAGCTCCTTATCCCACTCTACTCCCTCCGCGCCCTGGAGAAGTCGGTCAAGCGCAGTCTGGAGTTTCTCCTCAGGATTGCTTCACTGTCAAATCTTTACATCTTGGGATTCAACCATCTTTGCCAGCGTCTTCTTGATCCGCAGAGCCGTGAGTCTGGAGGCCGGGTTGTGGGCCCAGCATTCTGACATCAGCTTCAGCACTGCTCGAAGACACTGAAAAGCAAACAGAATGCAGGGAGCAGGTAAACATCTTTGGCCACACTCATCATCCCTCCCTCAGGGGACTGGGTTCCACGTACCTCATCACTGTTCCATCTATTAGACACAATTGGCCGCAAACGTTTGACACACACAACCTCACGCATATCTTCATACGATGGGTCACTGGGCACCATGTTGTAATATGGCAGTTGGTACTCCTCTACTATTCCTGCAGAGAGGAAACAGCGGGCACAAAATGGTGGCCGGACAAAATATACCAATCTACTCAGCGCCTCGTTCTAAACTATGGAGCTAAAACTGACTCCTACATAAGGAAGAAAAACAGAGTGGGTCATTCACTTTTAATAGTAAATGTATGTTGTTCTCTTTTTTTATGTCTCACTAAAGAGGCCCAGTGCATGAAAATTCGTGCACTCAGAGGGGGTTCCTCAGCCCGGCCTGCACCCTCTCACAATCCAGGACCCCTCAGGTAGGGTCCCTAGGCCTGGCCTGAGATTAGGGCCTATCAAGGCTTTCCTTCCCCCGGCTGCAGGCAGCTGGCCCCACCCCCATCGCTGCCACGGCTTGCCATCTGTGCAGCGCTCTCCCCCCTCCCCACCCCGGCCACCAGTGGCCTCCCTCTGCAAGCAACAGGCGTGGGGTGTGATGGCTGGCTGGCCCGGGCCTCCCCAATCACCCCTAACCACTGGTCTGCCTGCCTGATCACCCCTAACCACTCTGCCTGCCTGCCTGATCGCCCCTAACTGCTTGCTTGGGGCGGGGTCAGCCCGGCAAGGGGCCGTGGTGGTTCTGGTCTCTGGTTGTTTTGGTTGTTATGTTTATGGTGGCTGGCCTTTTATTATATAGGATTATTTCCCCTATGCCTATCAGGACCCCCATCATAGCTATGGACATAACAATATTCAAAAAAAAAAAAAAAGCAAGGGAAACACTTACTTACCCTAAATGTTAACCTACTTATCTGTTTCTCTACATTGTTCCTACTAATAGGTGCAGCAGAAAGACAGCCTGATATGTAGCAAAGAGAAAACCCAGTAGGCCTTAGACAGCCATCCTGGGAAAGGCTGGCCTGCAAGGCTGCCGTGCTGGTGTCTGGGAACTTGCAGGCAGGCAGCTCCCTAAGTGTTGAGAGCGGTGCATGGGGCCTGGACTATTTGTGCAGACAGCAGGGTTGGTGCTGAGCACCTGCTCGCACTCTGCATATGGAATTTTGGAACACGCTAGGCAGAGGGCGCTTACCTGACCAGCTGCCAATAAAACCACTGAGAACTAAGTCTCTAACTACTTCCCAGGTAGCAGCATTTCTCACATCACACGCTGGAGGAATTCAGTGCATCCTGTGTGGCTTCCCTGGGAGAGGCCTTTGGAGGCTGCTGTCCGATTTCCTCTGAACTTTGCCCCTGGCACCGTTTCTCTTTGCTGATTTTGCTCTGTATCCTTTCACTAGACTAGACGTTAGCTGTGAGGACAACTATGTGCGTCCTTCCAGTGATGTTACAGACCATGGGAGTGGTCCAGGGGATCCCTGACATCTCAACTATGTAACAGGAGCGGTTACTTTCTGAATGAGGAGGATGCAAACCTAACGGGAAACACCCCCACCACTCCTACCCCCTGTGATGCAGCGCCGAGCCATCTCCCAGATGATCAGGCCGAAGCTGTAGATGTCTGCCATGATGTAGGGCTGGAAGTGGTTCTTGTTGAGGCTCTCGTCCAGCACTTCCGGGGCCATGTACCGCCGGGTGCCCACTCTGGCGTTCAAGGGCACGTCCACTTCATTTGTATCGCTGAGACAGGAGGCAGATGATGTCCAGGTTGATGGTTAAGAACAAAATAGTTTTTCTTCCATTTTTGTTGTATTTTATAAAAGTCAGACTCTCCCCCCTCCCCAAATAAATAATAAAAATCTATCTATCTTTCTAAAACTCCACATTCTTTTATCAGAAACTACTGAGGCCAAATATATTTTTAAATTTAACATCTTTCAGAGTTTATAAAAGTAATATACCCTGTAAATATATGATACCAATCCTAGACCTTCCCCAGAAGAGTCTACAGCAGGACACTTCACAAGCTTACTACCACGTGTGCACTGAAAGCTAAGCATGAAGTTGCTACCAAGCTGGATAAAGACAAGATACCTTGCATGAGTACAGGTAGTTTTGTCACCAAACAAGTGTGGTGTCTCTCAAAGAAAAAGGACAATACCGAACGTAAGCTAACATGGTGGGTAACTGTGTCCCAGAGCAAGCGGAGGTGAAGGGACACTGAGAAGAGTTATTTGCTGTCCATTCTCCTGTGACACAGGGTTACATTTCCTTCCGTATAGGTCCAGCCGATGCGGGCGGGCGCAGTGGTGCCTACATAGTCACACTGATGTAATAAGTGACGCTCACTGGGTTTTCAATTTGTGAGGTAAATTTTAGAGCTGGAAGACATGAATGCTTTTTGTTTAGGTCCCCAGTTCTGGAAACTACTACAAAGCAGAGATTAACCTCTGGAGTGCCAGGGAGCGCGATCACGCTCCTCCTGTCTTTCCCCTAAAGTGCCAGGAGCGCTATTGCACGCCTCCTGCAGTGTTCCTATTAGGTGCTAGTAGTTCACTCTTTATTGACAGATGGCACATAAGTGCAGATTACTTATGATGCTGAATGTTTGTAGTTCTAAAATTGACTACTGCCATTTATCTGCCTAATTTTCATATTTTTCCCCCTAAACTGCTGTAAAATTAGCAAAAATGCTTTGGCAATTTTAGCATAGTTCCTAGGATATTGGTTGGCACTCAAAGGGTTAATGTAGTCTATATTTTCTTATATAGCATCTGATGAATATTTGAGCCAATTAACACTACACTGACTAAAAACAAACAAGATCAGAACACTGGAACAGCCAGGAAAGATGATTTAATTTTTTAATATTTGTTTTATTATGGACTAGTCTTTTTGTGGTTTTTAAAAATTTTTTAAATATTTTCATTGATTTTAGAGAGGAAGGGAGAGGGAGAGAGATAGTAACATTGATGAGAGAGAATCACTGATTGGCTGCCGCCTTCATGCTCCACACTGGGAATTAAGCCCTCAACCTGGGCATGTGCCCTGACTGGGAATCGAACCGTGACCTCCTTCCTGGTCAACCACTGAGCCATGTTGGCTGGGCTGGACTAGTATTTTAATATTATGACCTGAAATTAATTCTGAAATGTGAAATAGCTGTATTCTAGAAGCTATAACATTAAAATGATTTCAATAGTTTATAATATCCTAAAGATGTTATAATTCTAATTATTTAAAACTATTGACGTACAGTGGGGCCTTGACTTATGAGTGTCCCGACTAACGAGTTTTTTGAGATACCAGCTGTCTCTCCACCGAATTTTTGCATTGAGTTGACAGAGTAATTTGAGTTAATGAGCTCCTTAACGGGCTCGGTCTCCGAACGAATTAAACTCGTAAGTCAAGGTCCCACTGTAGCAACAAGTTGTGATGAGAAACGGCATGTCTATTCCAGGTGGGGGAGTATAAATTGATGCAGGCTCTTTGAAGGGATAATGTGCAATATGCCTCAATTTAATACACACATGCCCTTCGTCTAGCCCTTCTAAGGAACCCATCATGACGAAGTACTCGTATAAATGTGCAAGGATTAATATATATCGATAAAATACAATGTTCATTAAAGTATTTTTAAATAGAGACAAACCATAGGCAACTTTAATGCCTGTGAGTCGGGTCATGAAATAAATTATGTTTTGAAAAAATGGCAGCAACACTATGAAAAAGAATGAAGTAGATCTACATAAACTAAAATAGAAGAATGTCTAAGACAATAAAAAACAGGAAATAAAAAATTATGTAGAGTAGAATGTAATTTTTGTAAACAAAACCAACCAGGACAAAACCCCAATCATGCAGTTATGTGAGCACAAACACATCCTTGGCTGTCCTAAATACCAACATGCAAATACTTCTAGAGATTAATAGAATTCCAAAGAGTAGGCAAAGACCACTTACCTATTGAACTTAACTGCAAGGCCCAGGTCAGCAATACAACAACTTCCATTTTTCTTAATGAGAATGTTTTTGCTCTTTAGGTCTCGATGAGCAATTGCGGGCTTCCCTTGGGTGCCGTAAATCTCTGTGTGCAGGTGGCACAGACCACAGGCAGCTGAGTACGCCAGCTTGAGCAGGGCCCTGGTGTCCAGCGTTGTACACTTCAGGAAGTCATAGAGAGACCCGTGCTCATGGTAATCGGTGATCAGATACAGCTGCGTCCAGGAGCCGGTGCCTTTAATGTCTGCGGCTATAAAACCTGGTCGTGGGTGAGTTTCAAGGTTAGTTATCAGAAGTGGCATGGAGAGTAATGAAGGCTCCCAGGGTCATGATACATATAACTCTACACTTCTGCAATACATTTACAATAATATTAATGATCATCCTGAAAATGATAATAGTATGACTAAGAAAATCACATATCATATAATAACCTGGGGGAGTTATCATCTACATGACTATCTGAGCATGAAAAACTTATAAAGAAGACACATGGAAAGGACTCTCAATTTCAAATTGAAAAGTGGACACACTAAAATTAAGTTAAAAATGTTCAACGAGCCAATTCCATGCGCCCATCAATGCCTCCTCACACCTGCCAGCTCTCTGACGAGCAGGTCCACAATGTTGGCCCCTTTCCTTTCCCCTCTCCCTCAGAAAAAGGTCGGCAAAAGTGCTGAGTAGTGCCCTGCCCCCAAACTCATGTCCACCTGGTGCCTGTAAATGCGACCTTATTTGAAATGTAATCAAATCCAGATGAGGTCATACTAGGTTAGGGTGGTAATTCAATGACTAGTGTCCTTGTGAGAGGGAAATGTGGACACAGACATACAGGAAGCAGGAGTGCCGTCTCTCAGCCGAGGGCATGGACCGCTGGTGTCACCAGACCCAGAAAGAAGCAAGGAAGGGTCGTTTCTTCAGAGCCTTTAGGAAGCATGGCCCTGCCGACACCTGGATTTAAACCTCAGGCCTCCAAAGCTAAGAGGGAAGGAGTGCCTGTTATTTTAAGCCGCCATTTGTGGTGACTTGTTAAGGTGACCTTAAGAAACTACTGTAAGTGCCTACTATACTCTTGGCAATGTACTATGCATGTCTACACGAAGGGAAATGATATAGTAGCTGGAAAGAAAGGCCGGGAAAGCTAAAAACGCCTGAATGCCTCTGCTGTTGTGTAAATAAATGGGGTTGTGGGGTGGGGAGGGAGAAACCTACTAAGCTACATCATGTGGTGGTGGTGGCTTAGCTTACAAAAGGCATATATAGTTACCCTAGAAAATTGCTTAAATTTAGCTATAAAACACTTGGTTTTTGTTAGATATGAGTTAGTCCAATAAGCTGGCAAACTTTGAAATTCTTTGTTTCCTCAGCAGCGTAGTAAATACAGTGGCTAGTTAGCATTTAGAACTCTCAGAGCCCGCACCCCACTAACCCTGTCAGAATATGGAATTGGCTGAAAGAATGTGTACCCACCGAGTATGTTTTCATGGCGCATCAGCACCGTCTGGTAGATCTCCGTCTCACGAAACCAGCTAGCTTCTTCAGTGGTAAAGAACACTTTGACTGCCACCTTCTCACCACGCCATTTACCCATCCACACTTCTCCATATCGACCTTTACCAACTTGCCGAACCATCTGAATCTGTTTGGCAATAGTTCGCTGAACCTTCATTAAAAAAAATGTTTTGAGTTCTTGATGAAAAGAACCTATTAAGACTGAGAAAGTGGTCTGATAGTTGATCCCATCAAACAAGATGGTATATAACCAACTCCAGTATTAAACATTAAAATGTATTTAAAAGAAGATGACACAATAAGCAATATATTCTGATATCACAAACTGTTTACAAAAAAGTTCAAAGTAATTGCCTTCCCTGTGCACATAAGCCTCTGGGTGATCTCCTCCAGACTCTGGGCTGGCCGCCTGACTGGCCCTGGAAACAGAACTAGAGAAATGGTGTCCTGCGGGCAGCCCTGAAGCTCCTGCTGTTCCAGGAGCTCTGGAGCATGAGCAGTGCTGTGCTGACACGGCATGCGCACACACCACACCGCCTCACTCTAGCTGAGCGCAGCCAGGAGAAAACTGCCAGCAGACCCACTGGATCGGGAGAAAGAAGACATGTTTGCTGCTTCAAGCCGTTACTCTTTGGGGTGGTTTATTATGCAGTGAAATCTAAATGACAGTTAAAAGTCTTCAGCTCAGTCTCTCAGATGGACATAGTCTGACTCATCATTCCCTGTATTCACATCATCCTCACCCCTTCCATTTCAACTGTTACTTTTATTTATTTTTCCCTTTAACTGCTACCATTCTTTTCTTTCTTACTGAATTTATGGGGGTGACATTGGTTAATAAAATTATACAGGTTTCAGGTGCACAATTCTACAATACGTCATCTGTATATTGTATTTTATGTTCACCACCCCCAGTAAAGTTTCCTTCCACCACCATTTACCCCCCTTTACCCTTTTCTACCCCCGCTTTCTCTCTGGTAATCACCATACTGTTGTCCGTGTCCATGAGTCTCTTTTTTTCTTTACTTAATCCCTTCACCCTTCTCACCCAGCCTCCAGCCCCCTCCCCTCTGAGACTGCCAGTCTGTTCTCTGTATCCCTGAGTCTGTCTCCACTGTCAGTTTATCCATTTCAACTTTTAGAATTACTCAACCTCATTCCCGTCTCAGAGCCTTGTGCACGCGCAGCTTCCTTCACTGGTAAGTGCTGCTCTTTTGTTTAACATCTACATAGCACACATACACTTCTCAGTTGCCGCACTCATCACAATTATAGTTTCTTATTGTTTATCTTATAGATCTGTTTGAGTTCCACCCACCCTGCTCACAGGACATAGGTAGTTTCTGAGAACACACTAAGTGCTTTCATTAATATCTCTTTTTAAAAAATATATATTTTTTATTGATTTTTTACAGAGAGGAAGGGAGGATAGAGAGTTAGAAACATCAATGAGGGAGAAACATCAATCAGCTGCCTCCTGCACACCTCCTACTGGGGATGTGTCTGCAACCAAGGTACATGCCCTTGACCGGAATCGAACCTGGGACCCTTCAGTCCGCAGGCCAACGCTCTATCCACTGAGCCAAACCGGTTAGGGCTCATTAATATTTCTTGAAAGTAATATGTTAATTGCTACCATTCGTGGTCACTCTAAGTTAAACAGAACACTAAGGTCCAGTGTAGATTGTACTTAAAATGGGCCAAATTTTGTGAATACCTGAACTAACTCTATGTATCATTTTATTACAGATCCTTTTATAATTTTTTCAGGAGTCAGGATTACTGACGTATAACATACACAACAAAATTCACTCTTTTTGAGAACTGCACTTTACAAATGCATAGAGTCACGTAACCACCAACACCACAATTAAGAGAGAGAACATATCCGTCACCCAAAAAAGTTCCTTCTTTTCTCTTTAAAGTCAATCTCCCTTCCCCTCCCGCCCCCGGCATTGCTGATTTGCTTCCCATCCCCACAGCCCTGCCTTTCTGAAAACTGCACAAATGGAAACCTGCGACGTGTATGCCTCTGTGCCTCCATCATCCCCAGAACACGCTGCTCTCGAACCCATTTATGCTGCCGCCTGGGCCAGTGGCTTGTTCCTTCTCACTGATGAGGCAGTCTCCTCTGAATGTATCAGCACTTACTATTCACTTACCAACTGATGAACTTCTGAGCTGTTTAAAATGTCTATCTACCATGCACAAAGCTGCTATAAACATTCACATTCAGGTCTGGGCGTGTCTATATAGCTCTTCGGCAAATATTTAGCAGAAGGACTGCTTCACTAGTGTAGAAAATGAGTGCTTAAGTTTTCAGTCAACTGTCAAACTCTTTCCCAAAGTGGTTGCACCATTTTGCTTTTTTTTTTTTTTTAGAAATAAAAGGTACACAGTTATGGTTTATTATTCCAGTGTGCTGGCCACACTGTACACAAAACAGTTCTCTTCAAATATAACCATTTATAATAATAAAAGCGTAATATGCTAATGAGACCAGACATCCTTCTGGACAAAGCCAGGGCTGCCAGGGAAGCCCGAGTCCCGGGTGCCAGAGGGAAGTTGGTGTCGGCAGCCGTGGGAAGGAAGGCCTACTCTTTCACGAATTTCGTGCATTGGGCCTCTAATTATACATAAGAAAACATTGTCCTTATAGCAGAGTGAGCTGAAGATGCAACCAGGCCCCGCTATGTGAAGGCTGTGGATATCTTTTTTTGTGTGTGACAATTTCTTTTTTATTGCTTTATTTTTCGGTGTGTGTGTGTTTTTTTTATAATTTCAAGAAAAATGATTTTAAATATGATAATGTGACATGCAATGAACACCAATTATTCAAGAAAAATGATATTGCCAAAACCGGTTTGGCTCGGTGGATGGAGCGTCGGCCTGCGGACTGAAAGGTCCCAGGTTCGATTCCGGTCAAGGGCATATGCCTGGGTTGCGGGCACATCCCCAGTGGGAATGTGCAGGAGGCAGCTGATCGATGTTTCTCGCTCATCGATGTTTCTGACTCTCTATCTCTCTCCCTTCATCTCTGTGAAAAATCAATAAAATATATTAAAAAAAAGAAAAATGATATTTAAAAATATATATATATATTTATTTATTAATTTCAGAGAGGAAGGAAGAGGAAAAGAGAGAAACATCAATGATGAGAGAGAATCATTGATTAGCGATTGAATCCGCAACCTGGGCATGTGCCCTTGACCGGAATCAAACCTGGAATCCTTTAGTTCACAGAGCGATGCTCAATCCACTGAGCCAAACTGGCTAGGGCAAGAAAAATGATCTTACATATAATAATATTACATACAATAAACATCAATATTTCAATAAAAGAATTTTAAATATAGTATTACCAAAACTGTACTAACAAAGTATGATATCACAAATATTGTAGGAAATATTAAAAGTCTGCAAATAACAGGATTACTTATATTATATTCTAGAATATGTTTTCCCCCTCTGGCTCTATTTTTGTTCATCAGTTTATGTTGTTCATTATATTCCACAAATGAGTAAGATCATATGATATTTATCTTTCTCCGACTGGCTTATTTCGCTTAGCATGATGCTTTTAAAGTCTATTTTGTCAGATATGAGTATTGTTACCCCAGCTTTTTTTTTTTTTTCCCATTTGCATGTAAAACTTTTTTCCATCTCTTCACTTTCATCCTGTGTGTCCTGTGTTTTGAGGTGGGTCTCTTGTAGACAGCATATAGTTGGTCATGTTTTTGTATCCATTCAGCTACCCTACAACTTTTGATTAGAGTATTTAATCCATTTACATTTAGAGTTATTATTGAGAGGTACTTATTTATATCCATTTTAGTTCTGTATGGCTAGGTTTCTCTGTTTCTTTTTTTTTTTTTAAATATATTTTTTATTGACTTTTTTACAGAGAAGAAGGGAGAGGGATAGAGAGTTAGAAACATCGATGAGAGAGATCGATCAGCTGCCTCCTGCACGCCCCCTACTGGGGAGGTGCCCGCAACCAAGGTACATGCCCTTGACCGGAATCGAACCTGGGACCCTTCAGTCCGCAGGCCAACGCTCTATCCACTGAGCCAAACCGGTTTGGCTGTTTCTTCTTCTTGACAATCCCTTTAGCATTTCTTGTAATGCTGGCTTGGTGGTGATGAATTCCTTTAGCCTTTTTTTTTTTTTTGGTCTGGGAAGCTCTTTATTTGACCATCTATTTTGAATGATAGTAATCTTGGTCTCAGATCCTTGCTTTCCATTATCTTGAGTACTTCATGCCATTCCCTTCTGGCTTGTAGAGTTTCTGATGGGAAATCAGGTGTCAGCCTTATGGGAACTCCTTTGTAGGTAACAGTTTGCTTTTCTCTTGCTGCCTTTAAGATTCTCTGTCTTTAATTTTTGGCATTTTAATTATGATGTGTCCGGGCGTGGATCTGTTTGGGTTCCTCTTGTTTGGGGTTCTCTGTGCCTCCTGAACTTGTGTGACTTTTTCCTTTACCAGGTTAGGGAAGTTTTCTACCATTATTTCATCAAACACCTTCTCTATTCCTTTCTCCCTTTTCTGGCATACCTACTATTCTAATATTGTTATGTTTCACATTGTCCCACAGCTCCATTAAGCTGTCCGCCTGTTTATTAATTTTTTTTTCTTTTGGTTCTCTAATTGAGTGATATTTTCAACTATGTCTTCTAATTCGCTGATTCGATCCTCAGCTTCCCCTAATCTGCTGTATATTCCTTCCAATGTGTTTATTTGTGTTATGTCATTCTTTATCTCAGACTGTTCTTTTTTCATAGTTACATCTTTTTCATACTGTTGAGCATTTTTAACATCATTACTCTGAACTCTGTTTCAGATAAATTTCTTATCTCTGCTTCATTTATCTCTTCTTCTAGAGCAGAGATTCTCAACCTGTGGGTCGTGACCCCTTTGGCGGTCGAACAACCCTTTCACAGGGGTCGCCTAAGACCATCCTGCATATCAGATATTTACATTATGATTCATAACAGCAGCAACATTACAGTTATGAAGTAGCAACGAAAATAATTTTATGGTTGGGTCACATCATGAGGAACTGTATTTAAAGGGCCAGAAGGTTGAGAACCACTGTTCTAGAGAATTCACTAGTTCTTTCATTTGGGGATTGTTTCTTTGTTTCTTCATTCTGGTTCTCTGTTTGGGTTTGTGACTATGTATTAGGTAGATCCTCTACACCTCTCAATCTCTAGTGCAGGACAGTATTAAAGGCTGTTTCTGACTAATTGGATTAGGCAAAGACTCAAAGCTTCCAGAGACAGCCTCTGTCTACAGACTAATAGGATTCCGACTTGAATTGCCCCAGGCAATCGTCCTCAGGTGTGGCAAGAGTTTTTTTTTCAACAGGGTGGGGCAGTTGTTTCTGCCTGGAGACAAATTGTTATTTTTAATCTCTTTAAGTGGCCTCAGGGCAAGGTGTTTTCCAATAGGGTGGGGCAACTGTCTTCCCCCCAGGCAAGGCAGATGTCTCTGTGGGAAAGATGTCCTCTGCTGCATGAAGGAATGACTCAGCACAGGAAACTTGGGGTGTCTGCCTTCTGAGCTCTATCCCCCAAGTCCCCAGTCCTGGGTTCTGCTCTCACAGCTGCAGTCCACTTCACCCTGCCTCTGCCAGAGTACAAGATGGGTGGCTCCACAGGGAATTTTTGTGCATTGGCCCTTTAAAAGGGTTCCTGAACTTTCAGCTGCCACACCCTGGCAGACAGCACCCCACTGCTTTTCACAGAGAGATGTCACTTGGGTACCCTTCTCAGTTCTGGTGTTCTCTGCAGGGGAGCCTAGCTTGGGGGTTAGATCCCAGAGTTCTCAGTGGCAACTCCCCACAACTGAGATATCTCTCCGGGACTTCAGTTGCCGACTGTGGGTGCCCAGCCAGCCCTTTCTCGCCTCTGCCCCTTCTACCAGTCTCTATGCGTCTCCACTTTCGGTCCTTGGGTATCAGGGTTCTCTCCTGCGAGTTTTCCATTAATTATTCAGGAAGCCTTTCCATATTTCAGTTGTAATTCCAGCTTGTCCCTGGGAGAATGTCCGTGTAGCATCCTCCTATTCTGTTGCCATTTTTTAAAAAATTAAATCTTTATTGTTCAGATTATTACAGTTGTTCCTCTCCCCCCCCCATAGCTCCCCTCCACCCAGTTCCCACCCCACCCTCTGCCCTTGCCACTCCCCCCCACTGTCCTCATCCATAGGTGTACGATTTTTGTCCAGTCTCTTCCCGCACCCCCCACACCCCTTCCCCCCACTCCTGAGAATAGTCAGTCCACTCCCTTTCTATGCCCCTGATTCTATTATAATCACCAGTTCATTCTGTTCATCAGATTATTTATTCACTTGATTTTTAGATTCACTTGTTGATAGATGTGTATTTGTTGTTCATAATTTGTATCTTTACCTTTTCCTTCTTCTTCCTCTTCTTAAAGGATACCTTTCAGCATTTCATATAATATTGGTTTGGTGGTGATGAACTCCTTTACCTTTTCCTTATCTGTGAAGCTCTTTATCTGACCTTCAATTCTGAATGATAGCTTTGCTGGGTAAAGTAATCTAGGTTGTAGGTTCTTGCTATTCATCACTTTGAATATTTCTTGCCACTCCCTTCTGGCCTGCATAGTTTCTGTTGAGAAATCAGCTGACAGTTGTATGGGTATTCCCTTGTAGGTAACTGACTTTTTGTCTCTTGCTGCTTTTAAGAGTCTCTCTTTGTCTTTTGCTCTTGGCATTTTGTTTGGGGTTCTCTGCGCTTCCTGGACTTGTAAGTCTATTTCTTTCACCAGGTAGTGGAAGTTTTCTGTCATTGTTTCTTCAAATAGGTTTTCAATATCTTGCTCTCTCTCTTCTTCTGGCACCCCCATAATTTGGATGTTGGTATGCTTGAAGTTGTCCCAGAGGCTCCTTACACTATCTTCATGTGTTGGATTCTTCTTTTTGTTTTTCCGGTTGGGTGATATTTGCTTCTTCGTATTTCAAATCTTTGACTTGATTCTTGCAATCCTCTAGTCTGCTGTTGGATCTCTGTATAATCTTTATTTCAGTCAGTGTATGCTTAATTTCTAGTTGGTCCTTGTTCATATCCTCGAGGGTCTCACTAAATTTATCGGCGATTTCTAGAAAATTCTTGAAAAACCTTATAAGATTGGTTTGACCTCTATATCCAGTAGTTTGCTTTCCTCCATTTCTGTCATTTGTGACTTGTTTCTTTGTCTCCGCATTTTTTATGCTTCCCTGTGTTGATAGAGTGGCTTTCTGTGCTAGGTGTCCTATAGGGCCCAGTGGTTCAGCCTCCCCAATTACCTGAGGTGGATACTCTGGGTGCACCCCTTTGTGGGCTGTGTGCACAGTCTTGTTGTAGTTAAGCCTTGATTGTAGTTGGTATCACTGGGAGGATTTGACCTCCAGGCCAATTGGTTGTGAGAATCAGCTGTGTCTACAGTGGGAGAACTTCTGTGCTGAAGACACCCTTCTGGTGCAAGACTTGCTTCAGTGGGGCTTTGGTGCTCACTGAGTCTGCCCCGAGTGTGTCCCTTATGGATCTGAGGAGTTGTAATCTGGACGGTCCCACTCTGACCACTGGCTCTTGGATCTCTAAGGAGGTGCTAATTTAGCCTCTGCCTGAGGCTACCCAGCAGGAGCTACAGAGAAAGCTGCAGATTCCTCTTCTTTGTTTGGGATTTGCAGGTGCCCAGATGAGGCCCAGCTGTGAAGCAATGCAAGCTGCTGTGGGGCCTTGGGCCTTTTTTTGGAAGTTCTGGGTCTCTCTGACCCAGCTGCAGTTTGTTAGGTAATATTCAGATTGCAAAGGGCCAGGCCTTTCATATGCAAAAGCCTCTGTGCACAGCTTGGGTGGGGCGGGGTCTCAGGGAATCAACAGGGTGGAACAAACAGCTATGGCAGATCCTCAGTCCTACCCTAAGAGGGCCCGCATCTCAGTGTCCCCCAGTAATTGCTGCAAGCACCTCTGAAGGAAAGTCACCCTTGAGTTCCGACCGATGCCAGACAGTCCAGTTTCTCCCTGTATGAGTCTGGGTCCCCAGAGATTCTCCCGGAATTGGAGTTCAGAGCAATCCCTCCCGATTGAAAAAGACAACTGTGTCCTCAGTTGCCAGCCCTTTCTGCATGCATCTCCGTACCTCTGCACTTTACTTCTGCACCTCCTCTGAGTCTCAGTGTGCTTTTCTCTTTCCTTCTAGTTGTAGAATTTTCACTCAGCCAGCCTTCCTGTGGTTCTGGATGATGTCCGTTTTGTCTTTTATTTGTATTTTTGAAGTGGTTGTGAGAGGCAGCAATTTCCAGTGTTTACCTATGCCGCCACCTTGGTTTTTGTTCTGTTGCCATTTTTAATCCCTGTGGATATTTCTATTTTGCATTTTAATCAGCAATGTTGAGACTGCCCGTTGACATCCACAGTCTTGGCCATATTTGTGGATGTGCAGTAGCATCTTATTGTGCTACTTTGCGTTTCCCCAATGATGCTATCCTTTCATATGCTTATTTGCCATTCTCATATCTTCTCTGGAGAAGTGTCTATTCAACTCTTTTGTCCATTAAAAAAAATGAAATTGTTTGTCTTATTACTGAGTTGTAAAAGTGTTTTATATATTCTGCAACACAAATTTGTGATTTATTTTTTAATTTTCTTAACAGTGTCTTCTAAATAAGACAAGTCTTACATTTTGAGAAAGCCCAATTTATCATCTTGAAAACTGCTTCATGCCTTTTGATTTCCTAAGAAATCTGTGCTCAAGTCAAGGGTCACAATGATTTTCTGAAACATTTTCTTGTAAAGGTTTTATACTTCAACTTTTGCATTTAGGCCTTTGATCCATTTCAAGGTAATTTTGTGTATGGAGTAAGGTAAAGATTGAGATTCACTTTACAGCAAACAGATGCCAAATTTTTCCTGTACTATGTTGCACAGACGGTCTTTCTCCCACTGAATTACTCTGGCACCCACATCAGTTGGTTACATATGTGCATGTCCACTTCCGGGCTCTCCATGCCGTTCACCGACACTCCCCACCCCTTATCTTTATGCAGCACCATGGTGGTTACATGGCTTTACACTAAGTCCAGAAATCAGGCCGTGAATCCTGTTTGTTCTTCTTTGTCAAAGTTGTTTTGGCTCTTTTGGTCCTTTATATTTCCATATTAAATGTCAGAGTCAGCTCATCAATTTTAGGAAAACTGACATCTTAATACTGACTCACAGACAGGATATACATCTTCACTTATTTAGGGCTGTGTTGATTTGTTTTGGCAATGTCTTCTAATTTTCAATGTACAAGTCTTATATAATTTTGGTAAGCTTCTTGCAAAATATTTAACTTTTTTAATGCTACTTCTAGTGATACAGCTCTTATAATTTTAATTCCTAATTATTTTTTTTTGCCAGTGTACATGAATTCAGTAATTTTTGTAGAATGACCTTGTATTCTGATGGACTCACTTATTGGTTGTCTTAGCTTTATGGTATCATCCTTGAGGTTTTTTACACAATCATGCTGTCTGTATATAAAGACCATTTTACTTTTACCTTTCCAATTCAATTACAGAAATTATTTAGTTCAGTTAAGTGAGAGATAAATGTATTTAAACAAGTGTAATTAAACAAATATCTACCTGAATATCTGGTGTTTATCTTAAGGGTCCTCTTGATCCCTAACCTTGAGTATTTCCTTACATATAACCCTCTTATAATTACTCATATATGGTATCGCATTGTGGGAAGTGTCTTCTCTGTGAAGGTCTGTGGGAGAAACTTACTTTTGAGTTCAGAATTGGAATAGTCGAGGAGTCACACACCTGATTTGCCTTCAGAATGGCTGTTAAAGCAAAGCTTGCAAGCTAACTCCAGCACTTATGTACCATTCCATGACCACACTTCCTTTCCTAACCTTACTTGCCTATTTTCCTTGTTTCATATCTCTTATTTTTGACTAGTTTCATCTCGTATTACTGCAGCCATCTTTCTAACTAAGAAGGAAAATACATGTTCAGTCATGCTCCCAAGCCTGTCATGACCAGGCACCAACTGTAACCATGCCCATCATCCTGTCACCCTGTCATGACCACATCCCATCACCCTGCTGTGACCACGCCCCATTACCCAGTGAGGACTCTGCTTCCACAGATGCCCGTCTTACCAGCAAAGGCAGCCCGGAGCCGCTGCCAGAGCTCTGCGACTGGTCAATGAGGTCTTTCAGGGACTCTCCCGCGGGGATAAATGCTTCATCCTGCTCCAAGTCACGATTGTAACGGCGTCTGCTTGAGATGCTCTTGCAATAATGTCTTTTCAAAAAGCAGAAAATAATCTACATTAAAATCCTAAAACTATAAAATTTAAAGGTTGTCAACAGCATTATCCTTCATTCAGACAGGATCATATCAAAATTAGCTTTAGCCCAGGATAACATGCCTCTCCCAACAGAACCTCCAGAAGTGGTTCTGCCATTCTAACCTGAGTGCTGCTGGGACAAGTGGGAAAGCCAAATAAAAAGAATAGCATGTCGATGTGACTCCACAGTTTTAAATTACAGATATATATATATGTCTACAAAGTTCAGAAAGGATATATAGCAAGTTTTAACTAAGGCGAATTGTTATTTTTAATCTCTTTAAGTGGCCTCAGGGCAAGGTGTTTTCCAATAGGGTGGGTCAACTGTCTTCCCCCCAGGCAAGGCAGATATCTGTGGGAAAGATGTCCTCTGCTGCATGAAGGAATGACTCAGCCCAGGAAATTTGGCATGTCTGCCTTCTGGGGATGTAGGAATATAAACTTTCTACTTTACACAATATTTTCATTTGAATTTGTAAGTATACTAGTTCATTTATGTATCAAAATGAATAAATATATTTCCATTTTTTTAAAAAGGAAAAAGAAGTGTATGGAAAAGAAATCAAACAAGTCCTCTTCATTCACTCTGATATTTTTGAAGGCTTCTCTTTTTAAAATTTCAAATTATGAAATATTTCAAACATATAGGAAGGTAGAGATTTGACACTGTGTATACCATTTACATTTAATAAATATTAAATACTATAATTATTTTAGATCTATTGAAAAGAAATAAACATTAGGAATATCTGAAGCTCCAACCATTTCTCTGGTAACTCCACTGCCCTCCTGTACTCCTAACAAGTTCTATCCTAGAAGTGATCGTATCTTTCCAATAATGTAGTTATACTTTTACCATAACTGTATGTATTCATAAACAACATTGTTTCTCTGGATACAAATTTACATACATGGCCTATTGTAGTAATAATTTATACCTTGCTTTTGAGTGAAAAAACAAAACCACCCTCATGTTTTACATATTTATTCATGTTGATACTTATTAAAAAAACAGCTCATTTTTTTGAAGCCATGTGTCAGGCACTATTCTGTGACTCCATCTTTACAAAACTCCTAAGAGGTAAGCACTACATTCCCATTTTACAATGAGCGACCAGTGGCTCCCAGGCTCATCTGCTGAGTGGCACAGCTGGCCAAGAGGAGAAGCTAGGATCTAAACCCAGAGGCCAAGTCAGAAATGCACGGTCTAGTCATTACTATTCTGACAGGGAAATAATTTAAAGGGCACTTAGTAATTCGCTTATGAATTTGCTACAACTTACTCTGCTGCCATATTTTGGTTATTTCCAAAAGTTTGTTAATATAAACAGGGCTGTAAAAACCATTCCTGGGCCTGTCTCTTGTGCAGATGCATAACATTTCTTGAAGGGACACATACCATACTTTCAGTTTTGACACCCACCAAATTGCTCTCCTTTATACTTCCACCAAGCGTGCCATCTCCCAAAGCCCACCACCCACGTTCCACCCTAAACAGGAACTGCCACAGTTCTGGCTTTCGCCAGAGGGCTATGAAACAAACAGTAACTTGTTTTTGTTTGATTATGAGGGAGGCTGGAATTCTGTTTTTCACTGAACTGCCTATTCATGGTTTATGCACATTATTCAATTGGGGTGATTTATCTGTTTTTTTTTTCTGATTAATTCATAATTCTTTAATCTTTGATAATTATGTGTTATAACAGTTTTCTCTCGGTTGATATTGTCATATCATTCCATTTATGGTGTTTTATGTCAGTTTTTAATTTTAATGCTGTCAAATTAAATTCATCAAACTTTCCTCTTTTTTGATATATGCTTTTGTGTCCTATTTAAGACAACCTTCCCAACCCCTAATGTCATAAATACATTTTCAAGGTTTAAAAATTGAGATTCTCTCACTAGTCCTTTAATCCATTTGGAACTTATAGTACAGAACAAAAATCTGAGAATAAATCAAATTAAATTATTTACCATATGAACATATTTAACCATTTTTATAATTTTATATTTATAACTTAATATGGGTAACTGACTCAAATGGTTTAAAATTCAAAAGGCACAAAAGGGTGCACAGTGAGAAAGCTTCCTCCCGCCATCATCTCCGAGAAGGACAACTAGAACTAGTTCCAGTGTCTTAGGTGACCTTCTGGAGACGTGATACTCAAACAAAAACACACACATTGGGGCTCATGCCCCTTGCTCTTTTTCCTTCCAGAAATGGCAGTATACCACATCCTGCTTTCTCACTTAGCTTTCTCTCTGAGGGGTCATTCCATAGCAATGCATAAATGGCCTCTGTTTTCTTTAATGGCTAAATAGTATTTCATCACATGCCTGTCAACCACTCCCTTACTGGTAACATTTAGATTGTTTACAGCTTATCTTGTCCCTCAGCTGTTTGAATTAGAGGAGCTAGCAATCTTGGGGTTAACTGCCAGGTGCGTCTCATAAGCAAAGACAAAGAAAGGCCTGTGCCCACCCTAACAGTCTTGCTCCGCACACGGCTGAAATGAAAACCATTTCCGGCACATCTGCAGTACAAGTCAGAACTGAATTTGGAATTTTGATGGAATGCTCTACTGACTTGAAGGCTACACCAGTTATTATCTCTCCACCACTGTATGAAAGTGCCCATTTCCGCACACTCTCATCCACACCCTGGTTATAAAACTTTTAGAACACTGTTTTTAATTTTATCAAATTTCTTTCTCTATTTGTCTATTTTTAAGTTATATATAGCAGGTCCTCAAATAACGTTTCATTGTAGCATTGATGAGATGCCACAGGAACTTAACTCTTTTTTATATCAATTAGTCTTTGGTAAAGCTGATTTAATTATACTGTTTCACGTACAAGTCACAGAACCTATGGACATTACGTGAGGACTCACTGCAGTTCTCTGTGGCTTAGTAACCAAACAACAGTTCCTACCCATCTCATCTCATCCTTTCCCATCCATTCTGCACTTCTGGAAATCAAACATTTTCAACTTTTCTAAGCTGATTTGCTTCACATTTACCTCATTATCTATCTATATAATAGAGGAATATGCAAATTAGCCTGGACACCGTAATGTCATGACCAGAGAGCAGGGACCTGAGGCTGCATGGCGCCTGGCCAGGATGAGGGACCTCAGGCCGCGCCCCCTGCCCCAATACCGGGCCGGGAGACCTCAGGTTGCGCCCCACGCCCCAGAACCGGGCCGGGAGACCTCAGGCTGCGCCCCACACCCCAGCACCGGGCCAGGGGACCTCAGGCTGCGCCCCACACCCCAGAACCGGGCCGGGGGACCTCAGGCTGCGCCCCACGCCCCAGCGCCGGGCCGGGGGACCTCAGGCTGTGCCCCACGCCCCAGCACCGGGCCGGGGGATCTCAGGCCACGCCCCCTGCCCGGCGGGGCTTGATGGGGGACCTGAGGCTGTGCCTCCCACCCGGTGCTGGGTTGAGGGACCTGAGGCTGTGCCCCTGACCTAGCGCTGGGCTAGGGGACCTGAGACTGCGCCCCCTACCTGGAGTGGCTTGACTAGGGTGGGGCCGGCCAGGTCTGGGTCTCCTGTGTTTTGGAAGTGCATGCGGGTGGTGGGCAGGGACTTGACTCTAGGTCCTGCGTTGAGCCCCAGACTCTAACAGGAGGGAGATTTTCATATACATTTTACTAATTTTCTTTTATCTCTGACACTTCTATTATAGAGAGAGGGCAAATAGCAATATTAAAATATTTCCTCTAATTAATTCCCTTTTAATGTGCACGAATTTCGTGCACCAGGCCACTAGTTACTAAATAACATGCTTATGCTGACATTTTCAGTTTTTCAGTCTTAGGCTTTAACTACTGACTTAAAACTGTAGAAGATGAGGATTTAACTCAACATTTAATACCCTCAGCACTTCCACAAACAGAAATACTTTTATCCTTAGATCCTCCCAAAAATGGTCATAAGCACAGTACTTGTTCAGGTTAGCATTCAATGTCTCCATACCGAGGACTAGGTAAACTCTGTCCACACATGGATCTCACTGTATACCATGGTTATTTTTTGCTTTCCTGCAAACCCTCCCCCCACTCCACCTTTAGGACACAGGCCAAGATTCACTAATTTTGGGAAAGAGTAGAAGCAAACCCTGCTGCCTCTAGGAAATGTGTAGGATACATTTCCCTGCTCCCACCAGACAAAGAGCCACTGATGCTGAGGAAAGGTCAGAACTCTAAGAACATCTCCTTAAGGTCTAGCAACACAGAAGCCTGCCCGGAGGACCAGGCATTCCCTCCGCCCCTTTCCACCCGTGCCCCACACCATGAGGAACAGCAGGCGACTCTGAGAGAGAGCCAAAGGATGAGAGAGAGCCTTGCTGTGGGCAGGTGTGCAGCAAAGGCAGAGTGGGTTAGCGGAAACAGAGAAAAGCCCCTGCACCCAAACCCCAGCCCCAAGCAGAACATAACATCAGACCGTCTGCCCCAAGGGCGTGTGAAACCTGTGATGCACTGAAGGCACGGGCCCAAACATTAGACAAAGCCCAAGGCCTATTCACCTCTTAACCAACTGACTCACAACCCAAAACACTCATGTCAAGAGAATAGGCATGCCCGTTTTTAGGTGTGTGTGTATTTTACATCTCAGTCTATTATTCTAAACATGATGTACAACATTCAATCAAAAGTTATGAAGCAAGGAAAAGCAGACCACTGTCGGGAGGCAAGGCCATCAATAAATAGGACCAGCCTGAGATGACTCACATTGAACAGGTTCCTTAAAATAACCACAATTAAAATGGCAAAGCACCTAGCAGAAAAAGGGGACAAGCCTTTTCAAAAGATGGGAATTTTCAGCAGAGAAATGGGTAGAGTCAAATGGAATGGCTAGAAATAAAACATAATGTCAAAGATGAAGAATTCCTGTGACAGACTCGTCAGAGAATGGACACAGTTGAGGAAAATAAAAACTAGCTAACTTGAAAACAGAACAGGAATTACCTGAAATAAAAAAACCCCAAAGAGGAATAAGAATGAGAAAAACTCAATACAGAATAAAAGAGCTGTGGGATAATATCAAGTAATCTAAAATATGTGTAACCAGAGTCTCAAAAGAAGAGACAGCTAAAGGAACAAAGTATTTGAAGTGATAATAGATAGCAATTTTGCAAAATAATGAAAGACATCAAGCCATACATTCAATAAGCTCAGTGAGTCTCAAATGACAGTAAATACCAAAAAAGAAACACACATATCCTTAATATATTGTAGTCAACTTGTTTAAAACCAAAGAGAAGGAAAAAACCTTAGAAGAAACCATGAAAAAAATTACATACAGTGAACCAAAGATGAGAATTATGAAAGAAACCATGTAAACCAGAAGATAAGGAATTCCAGTGGCCAGCAGACCTACATGCAGGAAATTAAGAGGAAGTTCTTCAGACAGAAGGAGCACATCAAATGAAAACTTGGACCTAAAACTTGGAACGAAACAAATAAATGGAGGATGCTGAAAATGATAAAAATGAACACGAATATAAAGGTCTTTTTTCTTAATTTTTATCACTTTAAAGCTGATTTGCAGCTTCTTTTTTAGGTACACAATAAATGTTTATCATCCTTTTTATTATATGGAACATTACTTAGAAAGATTTTTTGCAATTACTGTAGTTTCAAAATAATGCATTTTTCATACTGAACTGAGTGGGACTGAGATATCCTCTAATGGCAGTGAGCATGTTGGGCCTATTATAAAGCTGGAAGTGGACTTTGTATCTGATAAATTAATCTGTGATACTGCTGTTAAGCACACATTCTGGGTCAAGGGGAGGTTGATGATGATCAACAAAACTTAATGAGTATCTACTGTGTGCCAAAGATAGAGACACACAAATTCATCATGTTCATTATTATTTTTTAAATATATTTTTATTGATTTGAGAGGAAAGGAGAGGCAGAGAGATAGAAACATCAAAGATGAGAGAGAATCATTGACTGGCTGCTTCCTGCACACCCCACATTGGAAATCGAGCCTGCAACCCGGGCATGTGCCATGATTGGGAATTGAACCGGCGACATCTGGGTGCATGGGTTGACACTCAACCACTTCAAGTATTTATTATCACTTCAAATGAGCCACACAGGCCAGGGCCACTACGTTCATTCTTAATACTTAAACAGAAAAGTGGTCATTTATCAGCTAGCCATCATCACTGTCAATGAACAAGTTAACCTCTGCTATCACTGAGGTTCCTGTACAATGGGAAAGGCAGACTTTAGGCAAATGATTATAAACAAGTAAGCAAATGAAAAAATGTTAGGTGGACGTAGTAAATGCTTTAGGTGTGGATCATGGGCTCTACCCAGTTTTTTAAGGTAAAAGAAATTGCTTACAAAAATGATAGGAATTCCACGTCAGAGGAAAGTACAAAGAGCTGCCAGATGGAACAGAAATGAGAGCTACTCCAGAATGAAAAGAGGTGACAGCTAGAGAGGAGTTTCTGGAAAAGGTACTGATTTTGAGGACTATATTATCATGAATGTAAGTCAGATTCAAGAAGAATAAATTTGCAAATTTTTCTGGATTGGAACAAGAGTCATCAGAAAAAAAGTGAAAATATTAATGAAATATATAAACGAGTAATCTCAACATGTAGTAATATATACCCCTCTTTAACTTTAATCTTTTATGGCTTGCTATAGATACAAATTTGTGTCTTGTTAAAATTGAGCTAAATGTAAATGATTCATTAAATTACTAATCTCTACTCAATAACTGGTCTTCAAGCAAATAAATCTAGTACATAAAATTCAAAAGTTAAACACACAGAGCAGTCATTAGATTCTCTGTAATAGTTTAAAACTATAAAGGGAACCTAAAGGATCAGTGTGTGTGTGTGTGTGTGTGTGTGTGTGTGTGTTGTGTGTGTGTTGTGCACACACACACAACACACACACACACATGCTGGTTTGAAGTACCACAGCTTAATAGTACTTAGTTTTTTAAGTTTTGTTGTTGTTCTTAATACTCACCCAATAATATTTTTCCATTGATTTTTAGAGAGAGTATAAGGGAGGGGGACAAACACACAGAGAAACATCGATGTGAGAGACACACATGGATTGTTTGTCTCCCGCACATAGCCTGACCAGGGCCAGGGATCGAGCCTGCGACTGAGGTACGTGCCTTTGACTGGAATCGATCCTGGGACCCTTCTGTCTGTGGGCCAAAGCTCTATCCACTGAGCCACACAGGTCAGGGCTGGAGTTCTTTTTAAATGTTTGTTAATATCTATTGTTGTCTTCATGCTCATTGCCATTAATCTCACCCAGTATACAATTCATCTCAGGTACTATAATAGAGTTCATTTCCTAAAGTTTGAGTTGGATCTTTTTAAATATCTTTTATGTCTCTAAATGCAATTATAATAACTGTTTTAATGCCCTTGTCTGCTAATCCTAAACTTTGGGTCAGTGGTACTGACTGCTAATGTCCTCTCATTCTAGGTTGTATTCCCCGCTTTTTGCATGGCTGGCCATCTTTGACTGAGTAGCAGATACTGGTTTTACTTGTGGGGTGCTGGCCATTTCTGTAACTGTGCACATGCTCTTGGGCTTCATTTGAAACGCAGCTACCTGAAAAAGGCCCGATCCTTTGGGGTCTTGTTTCTGAGGTAGGACCAGAGCCATGTTCAGTGTAGGTCTACATACTCCCCAATACTGAGGCCAGACCCTCTCAGGATTGAACCAGTGCCTGGGGAACGGTGGGCTTTCAAGCCTCAGAGCTGGTGGGACAGACCCGATATCCAGCCTTGCATCGTTTCCTCATCCGTACTCGCTGATCAAGACTCGGCTGCATACTTCACAGGAACCTTCTGCGGGTCTCCAGCCTCTCTGCAAGGCTCTCCTCTCCAGCTCTGTGCTGTGAGCTCCAAGCTGTGCTACCCACCTCTCCGCTATCCCTCCATCCAGACTGCAGGGCTGCTAGGGCTTCTCCTGTGTCCTACAGCCAGAGCTCTCATGCCGGATGCTGGGCAACCATCACTCACCTCGCTTGTTCCCTGCTTCTCAGGGACCAAAGTCCTTCACTGCCCAAGGGGCAGCTTAGTGTGAGGGCCTCACTGACCACAGGCCTCCCTGGACGGTCATCTGCCCGGGCCACTTCATGGGACGCTCATGTCAGCATGGCTAGGTTTTCTCCTGGGCTACATGGATTTCCCTGAGAAGAATCTTCCCATGTGTTGTCTTGCGGGTACAAGCCTGGTGATGGAGTTCTGGGAGGGTTGAGGGCCCACTAATCAGTACAAAATGTTCACGTGACCTCTGTGTTTTCACTATAATACCTCACCCTCCATAGCAGGGTTCCACAGTTGAGAATCTTACTTTTGTTCTTTCGGAGAATACACTTCTAGCCTTCTGTTGGGGAGATGGTAGGGGAAGTCACGAGTTATTCAGAATAGGAGCAGGGAGCTCGATGTCTGAGGCCTGTGAAGATCCTCACCCGGGACGCATGCCATGCTGACCTCCCTCCACAGTGCACAGGCCTGGCCCAGGGACCAGCAGGACATGGCAGAAGTGAGGATGGACTTCTGCGTTAAGACCAGCGATTTCCAACCGTTTCCATCTCATGGTGCATAAACTAATTACTAAAATTCTGTGGCACACCAAAAAATGTTACATTTTTTGCTGATCTGAAAAAAAAATTTGATATAAGTTGTAGGGCGTGGCAATAGGGTTAAGCCTTTGACCGACCTGTTAGCAAAGCCACAAACAAGTCCCAGTTTAGAGGGCACAGTCCTCTTAGCATAATTAGGCTTGACCTTATAATGCTCCTTAGATCTTATCTGGGAAGCTAATGGGCTTCCAAAACAAGTGAAACTTACAAGAACATTGTAACCATGGTGACCACTTCCTTGTTTACCTCTGGCTATAAAATAAAGGCTCAGCTTGCCTCTGGATCTCTCACTGTGGCCTCAGCCAAGCACACGAAGATCCACCTAGACCAGTGATGGCCAACCTTTTGAGCTCGGCGTGTCAGCATTTTGAAAAACCCTAACTTAACTCTGGTGCCGTGTCACATATAGAAATTTTTTGATATTTGCAACCATAGTAAAACAAAGACTTCTATTTTTGATATTTATTTTATATATTTAAATGCCATTTAACAAAGAAAAATCAACCAAAAAAATGAGTTTGCGTGTCACCTCTGACACGCGTCATAGGTTCACCATCACTGACCTAGACCCAGCTTATTCTCTTTGTCATTTCTTCATCCATTTGCCACCCTCACTCAGGCTTTCGAACCCTTGACTGAGCTGGCTCGGAACAATAAGTCTGATTCATTCACACCAAATGGCTATTGCTGTGTTGGCTGCTGTCAATTTCCAATTTGACAACTTAAGAGAAAAGAGGTCCTTGCCTGACTAAATGGTCAGGTACTGCGTAAACATTCTTGCTGTGCCCCGTGGAAAATCGCTGGTCTGTATCAGAACAGCCCTGCCTTCCTCCAAGGTCTCAGGTCACTCCCTCTGCAGGGAGGCAGGCCTCTGAGGCAGCTGCGAGGACTCATGCAGTTCTATGCAGAGGCTCCCAGAGAGGAACAAGGTCGCCTGCTGCTGGAAGCCGGTCCATCCTTGCTGCTTGACACAGTCGCTGCAGGATAGAAACATCTGCACAGCATATGTTTCAAGGGACCTGGCGTATATAGCATACTGTTCTTAATATGTTTGCTCCCCTTAGCGCTGTGTGTTTTAACCAAGGTCACCTCTCCGAGAAAGGTTGTTTTCCCAGGTAGGGATTTTTCCCTGAAGTTAGGGAGGGGATGAAACTCCTTAACTAAGTGCCAGGCGGGTAGTTAATCACTTTAACTACAAACAATCATGCTTAAGCTACATAATCTTTACTCCCTGGAATGGAGATAAGAAATGCCCTAACCTTTGTAATAGAAATTGACAGGATTAAAATCAACTGGTATAAATACGGATGTAACAAGACAATAAACAGCAGAACCTCTCTGGAGATCCAGACCAGAACTTGGCTGGAGATCCTGGCTAGGCTGCTGATCAACTGAACACTGTCTCCGTGTCCTTCCTTCTTCGCCGACTCCGTCTACGCCTCTGGGAACCCCTGGACCTGCTGGGGTTGGACCCCGGCAGCCTGCCAACTTCTGTGCCTTGGAAGTAAGCCACCT
This sequence comes from Myotis myotis, assembly GCF_014108235.1. NCBI lineage: Eukaryota > Metazoa > Chordata > Mammalia > Chiroptera > Vespertilionidae > Myotis > Myotis myotis. Next base: position 2,415,126 of record NW_023416329.1, on the reverse strand, counting down.
TGGGAGGTGCTCTACCAGCTCCAGCCCAACCTTCAGGTGGGATCCTGAACCAACCAGACAAGTCACTCTATTCCTGACCCACAGAAACAGTGAGGGATAATAACTGCTGTTTTGAGCCAACAAGTTTAGGAGTGATTGCTTTTGTTGTTGATCCTCATGGGAGGATATTTTTCCATTGATTCTTAGAGAGTGGAAGGGAGGGGGAGAGACTGAGAGAGAGACAGACAGAAAAACATCGATGTGAGAGAGACATTCATTGGTTGCCTCCTGCACACACCCCAACCAGGGCCGGGATCGAGTCTGCAACGGAGGTTATATGTATGCCTTAACCAGAAATGAACCCAGGACTCTTCAGTCCATGGTTTGATGCTCTATCTACTGAGTCAAATCAGCTAGGGCTAGGAGTGATTTCTTCATGCAGTATTAGACAGCCAACACAGCCTCTGACTTTCTAAAATGACTTTTAAGTAATTTTCTTGGTTTTACTACCACTCTGCTTCACTTCCAGGTAATTGGGACTACCAATTCCTGAGCTTCTTGGGGAATTCTATAGTATAAACTGGCTGCTTCCTGGCTATCAATTTCTAGCCTGGGATTACAATATTTTATGTCTGCAGTCACTATTCATCCACATGTTTCATAGGTCCCAAAGATTTTGCTGTTACTTCCCGTGCTCCTTGTACTAGTTGGACAAAGAAGTTAAAAGCTATTGCTGTTGGGTCAGGGGAGCAAAAGTAAGTAAGTAGTAGGCCCAAGCTGCCTCTTACCTCAAAGACCGACTAGCAAACGTTTAAATCCTTGCCAGTATAATAGGTGAAAAACAATCTCAGTATGATTTTAATTTATATTTTTCATATTATGGGCATTCTTCAGTCATCTTTTAATTTTAAGAGCCACATGTATTTCTTTTTGGATAAATCATATGTTCATCTTTGTGGCCTATTTTCCCAAGGACTTGCTAGATGTTTTTTCTTTCTGACTTATATAAGTTCTTTATATTTGAGAAATCCATTCTTTGAAATATGAGTTGCCAATGTTTTTCACTGATAGTCGTCTTCTGATTGTTTATGGTGATTTCTGCCACATAATAAAGTTTTATTTTTGGGTAGTTGACACCATCAATATTTTCTTTTTTAATTTTAAGGGCTTAAATTTTTTTAAAATTTACTGCTATTACAGAGAGAGGAAAGGCAAGGGAGGGGGAGAGAGGGAGGGAGAGAGAGAGACATCGATTTGTTGTTCCACTTATTTGTGCATTCATTGGTTGATTTTTGTATGTGCCCCAACCTTGGTGTATTGAGACTGGACGATGCTCTAACCAACTGAGCTCCCCTGCCGTGGCCTAAGGATTTTATTGTTTGTTTCTACATTTTGTGTCAGACTCACAAAGGTCTTCAACCTCTCAGATTATTTTTTAAAATTCCTCCATGGTTTGTCCTCTTACTTTAATCATTTCATTTGTATATATCTAGCTCCAATCTAATTAAAATTTATTTCCATGTAGGGAATTGATTCAACTTTACTTTCCCCCCAATATAGCTACCTACTCCTAAGTCTACTTATTAATCCATCTTTTTCTTAAAGATCCGAAATGCTGCCTTTATACTAAATTTCCTTATATAGTTGTATCTATTTATGGGTTTAATAACCTGTTCCACTAACCCCTCTGAATTTATGTCAGTAAGATAATGTTTCATTTTTGAAGTTCGTGCCTTCCTGTTATTACTCTTCTAACAACTTCTTCTGAAATCATGACTGAGTAAAACAATTCTTAAGCCCCAAATAACTAAAGAATAATATCACTGGTTTCGTGGAACTGGGTTTAAACATTCAGATATAAGAAAGTTGAATATTCCATAAATAAGAAAATCATAACTACTCATGAACATAACAAGTATAAAGTTATGTCTAATTAAATGATTGGTAGTGAGATCCTCTTTTACCTTAAAAAAAGTGCTCTGGCTCAGTGGATACAGCACTGGCCCGTGGACTGAGGGTCTCGGGTTCAATTCAGGTCAAGGGCACCTACCTTGGTTGTGGGCTTGATCCCTGGCCTCATTCGGAGTGTGTGCTGGAGGCAACCAATCGATGAGATTCTCTCACATTGATGTTTCTCTCTCTCTGTCTCTCCTCTCTCACTTCCACTCTCTCTGGAAAGCCCTCTGGTAAGGATTAACAACGACAAAAAAGAAATGTATAATACAGTTAATTTAAGGAGACAAACAGAAGACAAGGAATGGCTTCTAAATTACAGTTAGCAATTGACGATTTCTGCCCACTGGCTTTAAGAACAACTATTTATACCTACTATTCAACAAAATATTTTGCATCAAAATAATTATCATCTTACTTGTAACAAAAGCAGCTGGAGAAGATGATCATAGCAATTATGCAGATAGCCATAGAAATGAGCACCACCAGCCATCGAATGCTGCCATCCAGAAACGGACCTGCCAGTGAAAGCAAACAATGAATAAACACATTGTCTTTTTCTCACATCTTATTAAAAGAAAAAATCACTTGTAGTGTTAAATTTTAGAAAATTTGCATATTGTTAAAAGCAGAGAAAATATTTTACTGAAAATTGTAATCCTGCTTTTTTTTACTAACTTACCTATAACAACAGGGGGCAGTGTAGGTTGTAAATACTGGTTACATAAATTGGTCCGACAACATTCTATTGTCCGGCGAAGCTGGGCTTTTGGTGAATCCTAGAGGAAGAATAATGATAAATTAGAAATTATTTGATATACTAAGTTGAGAATGAAAAATATTAAATATTCATTAAAATATAACTTCTAATTCAGTGAGTGAAAAGCACCTGAACATTTTATATGCAAAAAAAAAAATCGTTAAAAATTAGAATTTGTGCTGAAATAGTTTATAGTAGTGAAGACTATAAAATGGTTTTTATTTTTATTTTTAAAATACATTTTTATTGATTTCGGAGAGGAAGGAAGAGGGAGAAAGAGATAGAAACATCAACGATGAGAGAGAATCATTAATTGGCCCCCTCGCTGCTGCTGTTAAAATACTCCACTGAGATCTCCTCACTAGGACTTACCGTTTCTAAGTTGTCTCAGAGTGATACAAAGTTTAGTGCCCATCACCTTTCAGTCTTTTCAATTTTTTAATCCACAAATAAGTGTGACAGTGTCATTTTTTTGCAGCCTCATTTAGAAAGAGGATGATTTAAAACTTTTTTAAGTTCTTGGGAACCTCAATTACCACAATCATGTCACTTGCAGCAAGAGCTAAGCTTCCCAAACATATCTGCTTAAAGAACATAAAGCACTGTGCAGACGGCACCTCTCTGAGGGAGTTGGTACTTTCTATGGGCCCCTCCCTTCTTTATTTCACGGGCCCCAAATGAGATCTTACCTTGCACTGAAAATCAGATCCTTCATATTTCATACATCCTGAAGCTAATGTGGTTTCTCCCTGGTCATCTTCTTCTATGATGGCAAAGCAATGCCCATTAGTTCTGAAAGAAAAAACAAACAAAAAACCCCTCTAAGAAACGGAAAAAACCCCCAAAACATAACTTAGCATCAGCAAGTACTAATGAATATGTGCTTGAATGTGACCAGCTACTGACAGCCTTGAGTACCTTGTTGGGATTTACTGGCAAATCACAAGGGCTTTAAGGCAAATGAAAGTTATCGCATCTGAACTAAAACTTAAAGGTCCAATAGCCCTATGTCAAGTAGAAAAGGTGCACTTTTTAAACAAGTGCTCCACATAGGAATCATTATGGAACTTCTCTTTGCTAATCAGTGATGTGAGTGAGTACAGAGAGCTGATCTGTAAAATTTGATAAACCATCATAATTTTTTAAAATATACTTAAAAATAACTTTTTTTAACCCATAAAATTTTCCAACGTTCACATACTGTACACAAACAATAAGAGGCACGTTTTACTGAACATAAAAAAGGGAGAACTTTTGCCCTGACTGGTATGGCTCAGGGTTGCGGGTTCAATTTCCGGTCAAGGGCATATACCTGAGTTTCAGGTTCACTTCCTGCCCCAATGGGGCGCATGCAGGAGGCAACCAGTTGATGTGTCTCTCTCACATCGATGTCTCTATTTCTGTCTCTCTCTCTTTCCCTTCCTTCCTCTCCCCCTTCCACTCTCTGAAAAGCAATGGAAAAATATCTTCTAGTGATGATTTAAAAAAAAAAAGGGAGCACTTTTGAATAGCTGAGTTTTTAAGAAATTTACATAAATGTATTTGTCTTTAATAAAATTTATCATTTTAATAATATATGTTGGAGCCCTAATATGTTCATTTACACTTTAATGGATAGAAAAAAAACACTAAAAGCTTTTTGTGTGCTCCTATACTTATTGTCCCTATCAGGAAGTGTATTGCTTCTACTTAAAAGAATCTTGCAGACGCCCGGCTGGCGTGGCTCAGTGGTTGAGTGTCGACCTATGAACCAGGAGGTCATGGTTCAATTTCTGGTGAGGGCATATGCCCAGATTGCAGGCTCAATCCCCATTGGGGGGAAGGGTGTGCAGAATACAGCCAATCAATTATTCTCTCTCATCATTGATGCTTCTATCTCTCTCCCTCTCCTTTCCTCTCTGAAATCAGTAAAATATATTTTAAAAAATAAATAAAATAATCTTGCAGAATCCTAGCTGGTTTGGCTCACTGGTTAGAGCATTGGACTTCAGACTAAAGGGTCACGGGATTCATTCTCATAACTCGGTTGCAGGCTCAATCCCCGGCCCATTGGGGTGTGTGCGGGAAGCAACCAACCTATGTGTCTCTCACATTGATGTTTCTCTCTCTGTGTCTCTCCTCTTCCGTTCCACTCTCTCTACAAATCAATGGAAAAAATATCTCTGGGAGAGGATTAACAATAACATATAAAAGAATCTTGCAGAATTTTCATTTTCTGTAAGGAGAAAATGTGAACTGAGGGATGAAATTCTGATAAAATCAATGACTTGGTTTCACTCTGGGTTACTCAGCCACTAACAAATACCATTAGGCAGGCACTACGGACAAGAAGTCTGGCAAGAAGCCATGTGGTAACATAGTGGAGAGCAATCCCCTATGACACAGGTCACCCAGCCTGTCACAATAAAGTCAACCACCACCAAAGGACAAACAATAAATTTATGATGTGAAGAACCATCATATAATTTCAAGATTTTACTGTAAACATTTATGCTTTATATCTGGTCACATTCAAAGAGCAGCCAATTATCAGAAGAGTACAAAATAAGACATAAAAAGGAGACAATTAATTGACTAGATTGAGTTGTTTAAGGGAATTCTTTTTTGGCTAGTGAAACAATTCTTCGAATGTAGGAAGAGAATTACGTGGTCATGTATAGTGTGCTGAATAGCTAACATAAAACTAAGCAGGAAAACGAAAATGCCTACATAAATCAGATTGGTTTAGGGAGTTGGCTTAACACCCACAATATCATTCTTACATATCTGTAAAATATTTCAGCCAATTTAGAATTACAAGGTTTTGGTGGAATTTTCATGTGTTTTGTTTTCTGTTTGTTTGTTATTGTTTTTTTATAATCTCAATGTTTTCTATGAGAATCAATTTTATGATAAAAAGATCATTAAATAAGCTCAAAAGGTTAAATAAAAATCACATTCTTCTTATCTCGTTTAAAAAGCTATATTACAATGTTACTCTAAGAAAGTAACCATCACGGAGCATTTGAGATCTTGTTTCCCAACATGTCATTTGTTGGGCTCAAATACACTCTTATAAAAATTCTCTATAGGTTCATTCTTACTCAACAAATTCATCAATAGAACAGCCCTGAGGAGGCAACAGGAAAGAGACTTGCAAAAGGAGGACACATTATCTGGAACCTGAAAATCAATTAAAAAAACAACAACAGATAGAAACACAATTTTGAAAAATGGCGGCAGAGTAAGTAGATGCCGCAAGGACACGCTCCCAGGACTAAACTGGAATTATGACTATAATACAGAAAAACTTCCTGAATAATCAACTGAAGACCTGCTGGAGAGAACCCTGATAGCCAAGGACAGAAAGTGGAGACTGCAGAGAGACTGGCACCCAAAATAAGGAGACAAAGAAACAAACCCCAAATGAAAGAATAAGAGAATTCTACAGAAGAAAAGATAAATCAAATGGAGGTAAGAAATTTATCTGATATACAGTTCAGAATAATGATGGTAAAGATGCTCAACAGCATGAGAAAAGATATAACTATGAAAACAGAAATAAAGAATGACATAGTACAAATAAAGAACACATCAGAAGGAATACACAGCAGATTAGGGGAAGCTGCGGATTGGATCAGTGAATTAGAAGACAGGGTTGAAAAAAATCACTCAATCAGAGAACCAAAAAGAAAAAAACAATTTAAAAAACAGGACGACAGCTTAAGGGAGCTATGGTACAACAGGAAACGTTAACAATATTCACATAGCAGGCATGCCAGAAGAGGCAGAAAAGGAGAAAGGTATAGAGAATGTGTTGGAAGAAATAATAGCAAAAAACTTCCCTAACCCGGTGAAAGAAAAAGACACACAAATTCAGGAGGCATAGAGTACACAAGCAGAAGAACCCAAACAGGCCCATGCACAAACATATCATAATTACATTGCCAAAAATTGAAGACAGAGACTCTTAAAGGCAGCAAGAGAAGAGCAAACTGTTACCTACAAAGGAGCTCCCATAAGGCTGACACATGGTTTCTCATCAGAAGCTTTACAGGCCAGAAGGGAATGGGATTAAGTACTCAAGGTAATGGAAACCAAGATTACTATAACCAGCAAGGCTATCATTCAAAATAGATGGTGAAATAAAGAGGTTCCCAGACTACAAAAGGTTAAAGGAGTTCATAACCACCAAGCCAACATTATAAGAAATGCTAAAGGGACTACTGTGATGAGGAGAAAGAGAGAGAGAGAAAGCTAGGCATACAGAATTAAAATGGCAATAAAGAAGTACCTATTAATAATAACCTTAAATGTAAATGGATTAAATGCTCCAATCAAAAGGCATAGAGTAGCTAAATGTATATGAAAACATGACCCAACTATATGCTATCTACAAGAGACCCACCTCAGAACAAAAGACTCACACAGGATGAGAGTGAAGGGATGGAAAAAAATGTTCCATGCAAATGGAAAAGAAAAAAAAAGCTGGGGTTGTAATACTCATATCTGACAAAACAGACTTCAAAATGAAGGCCATTTGAAGAGACAACAAAGGTCACTACATAACACTAAAGGGATGGATGCAACAAGAGGATATAACCCTGGTAAACATATATGTACCCAATATAGGAGCACCTAAATATAGAAAAAAACTTCTAGAGGACTTTAAGGGAGAGATTGCCAACAATACAGTCATAGTAGACTTTAACACCCACGCTGATTTCATTGGATAGATCTTCCAGACAAAAAATTAACAGGGAAACAGTGACCCTAAAGGACACACTGGATCAGATGGATTTAACTGACATTTATAGAATATTTTACCCCAAAGCTGCAGAATATACAGTCTTCTCAAGTGCACATGTGTCATTCACAAAGACAGACCACATGTTAGGACACAAAACAAGTCTCTATAAGTTGAAGAAAATTGAAATCACATCTAATGTCTTCTCAGATCACAGTGGAATGAAATTAGAAATCAACTACAGTAAAAACACCAAAAAAAATTCAAACACATGGAGGCTAAATAGCATGTTATTAAACAATGAATGGGTTACTAATGAGATCAATAAAGAAGTCAAAAACTTCCTGGAAACAAATGAAAATGAACACACAACAACCCAAAATCTCTGGGACATAGCAAAAGCAGTCCCGAGAGGGAAGTTCATAGCACTACAGGCCTACCTAAAAAAAAAAAAAAAAAAAAAAAAAAAAAAAAAAAAAAAAAAAAAAAAAACAAGAAAAATTAATAATAAACTATTTAACCCTATACAATGTAAAGAACTATAAAGAGAACAACAACAAAAGCCCAGAGTAAGTAGAAGGAAGGAAATAATAAACATCAGAGCAGAAATAAATGACATAGAGACTAAAAAAACAATACAAAAAAAATCAGTGAAACCAAGAGCTAGTTCTTTGAAAGGAATAAATAAGATTGATGAACAGTTAAAACAAAGAGAGAAGACCCAACAAAGTAACATCAAAAACGAAACCAGAGAGGTAACCACCGACACCACAGAAATACAAAGGATTGTAAGAAAATACTATGAACAACTATATGCCAACAAGCTGGACAATGTTAAGAAATGGACAAATACCTATAAAAAATACAATCTCCCAAAACTAAATCAGGAAGAATCAAAAAACCTGAACAGGCCAATAACAACTGATGAAATAGAAGCAGTAATTAAAAAAATCCCAGCAAACAAAAGCCTGGGTCCAGATGGCTTCACAGGGGAGTTTTATCAAACATTCAAAGAAGCACTAACATCTATACTCCTTAAAATACTCCAAAAATGCAAGAGGAAGGAACACTTCTAAGTTCTTTTTATGAGGCCAGCATTATCCTAATTCCAAAACAAGATAAAGATACTACAAAGAAAGAGAATTACAGGCCAATCTATATATATAAAACCCTAATATGCAAACAGACCTAATGGTGGAACAACCGGTTGCTATGATGTGCAATGACCACCAGGGGGGGCGCATGAGGAACATGGTGGGCGTTGGCAGCAGAGCATGGAACATGGCGGGCGTTGGCTGTGGTGGGATGGTGGAGCAGGTGAGTGGTGGCGCCAGACCAAGGCGGGGTGCCGGCTGCTGGCATTAGGGTGAGCCTCTGGTGGTTACTGAAAATTCTTTGTGCTTGTGCCCTGCTGCTGGCGCAAGAGCCACTGCTTGCATCCACTGCCGGCGCTAGCCACACTTGCACCTGCTGCCGGCCCTGATGGCCCCTGAGGGCTTCTCCACCTCTCCCTGTTCCTGAGGGGCGATCGGGGCAGCAGCCACTGCTCGTACCTGCTGACGGCGCCAGCCCCGCTCACTCTGCGCCGTCAGGAGGTACAAGCAGGGCCAGTGCCATCAGCATGTGGGAGCAGCGGCAGTGGAGCAGGGCTGCTGGCGGACAGGGGACCAGGTGCCGCAGTGGGAGGGGCCAGGCGGGGGCGCGGAGGTTGGTCCGAGACCTGCTCCTGTGCCCACCGCAGCCTCGTGGCCCACAGTTCCTTTCAAGGTGCATGAATTCGTGCACTGGGCCCCTAGTATCCTAATAGCAAATCATACCCAGCAATCTATCTATAATAATAAAAGTGTAATATGCTAATTAGACCAGCTATCCTTCTGGACAACCTTCTGGACAAAGCTGGGACTGCAAAGGAAGCCCGGGTTCTGGGTGCCAGAGGGAAGCCGGTGCTGGCAGCCAGGGGAAGAAAGGCCTACTCTTGCACAAATTTTGTGCATCAGGCCTCTAGTATATTTAAAATATCATACACCATAACCAAGTGGGATTCATTCTAAGGAAGTAAAGCTGATACAATATTTGCAAATCAATGAACATGATACATCACATAAACAAATTCAAAGACAAAAATCACATGATCTTATCAATAGGTGCAGAAAAAGCATTCAACAAAATCCAACACCCAGTTTTTATAAAAACTCACCAAAGTGAGTATAGATGGAGCATATCTCAACATGATGAAGGCCATATATGACAAACCTACAGTGAACATCATACTAAAAACATTTCCCCTAAGAACAGGAACAAGACAGGGATGTCCGCTTTCACCACTGTTATTCAAAATGGATAAAAGACTTAAATGTAAGTTGGGAAACCATAAATGTAGGAGGTAATCAACCAAAGACCTTGTATGCATATATGCATAACTCATGGACATGGATAATTAGGTGGTGAAAGCCTGGGGTGGGAGCAGGCTGGAGGGTGTTAATAGGGGGGAAAAGGGGAACACATGTAATACTTTCAACAATAAAGATTAAAAAGAAATAAAGTAAGCATCAATCAACAGAAATAAATATTCCCATATACAGAGCAAAAAGCTTTTGGCTCTTAGGAAGACATGATATAAAGTTAAAGGAAAAAAAGCTGCAGACGAGGTAAACAATTGTTAAAATAGCACTGAATGCCATGCCATCCTCCTGACTGTAAGGAGAAGTACTCACATGCACGTGTTGTTGACAGCATCATCGGGGCAGTGGCCCGAGCAGTAGCACTTCAGAAAAGGCAGGGTGTCTTCCGGGGCTAAGGTGACTCCATTTTCTGACTTTTTCTGGTCAGAGTCTGATTTCATCCCAGTGCCATGGAGCATACTGTCTAGATTCTGCCCTGTAATCATACATGAAATTTAAACCATTTCTGAAAAGCTAATTCCTTGATTTTAGTTTTCAATGAGGAAACGTTTCTAAGCTTTTTTATCATAGAAATTATAGCTAATGTGTCTTTAATTAAAATTGAATTTCATAAACACAAGTCAGAGTCATTTATTACTAACCTATTTATTATGCACAGAATTACTATTCCAGAGACTGGGATGTACAGAGATGATACGCCACAATGTTTGCGCTAGTGAAGGACAAACAAGAGTGGCACAGGTAGAATATGGTCCTAAGTTTTAAGAAAGGTACATGGAAGCAACTTCAGGGAAGGCTGATATTGTTTCCAATCATTATAAAACAAATAAATTGTGGCATTCTTCCCCTTAAACTCTTTGATTCAAAGCCTGTGAGTACTTAAAAAAAAATAAGCCTTTCATTTGTGCCTTTATGTGGAAGTGGAATTACTAAGCATCTTGCTTTGACTTTAATTGCTTAAGTAAGGGAACTGTGAGAGCACGGGGACCAATCATAGTATGTAGTGCCTTTTATCTTCAAGGTCACTGGTTCAAATTTGACTCTGCTGCCAGAAACTGCAGGTCATTCTCCCATTAGAGTCTAGTAGCTTCAAATAACAGATACCGTCACATTTGGTACTGAATCTTTCAGGCTGAAGGCAGACCAGAACTAAAACAATGTTTTAGTAATTCCTTCCTCCCCACGAATCAGCTGAAATCCACTAAGGTTGATCTCAAGGGAATAAAATGTAGAGCCAAATAGGTAGGAAATATTAAGATACTTGGGTATGCATTTAATTATAAATGTTAAATAAGTGGTTCAAGGCTTAATAATTAGACCTGATTTTAAATTTTACCATACTGGTGAAATGAACTATTGAAAAAGAAAAAACACACATATATTCACACTGATAACAGGAAAAGAATGTGCTATTAAGTACATTATGGTGATTCCATACCTTGAGTTTTAATAATCTTCACTTACTCCTCTAAATTACTACAAAACTTAAAGACTTCATTTTTGTTAAGAACATCAAATATAAAATTAAGTCAGGGGGCAAAGGAAGGAGAAAGGGAGGAAATCCTCAAAGCTGGAAAAAAGGAGACCCAGATTCTGGTCTACAATGGTCCTACCACAATTCAGCCATGGGTGCTCATGGATGAGCCACGTCACTTCTCCAGGCTTCGTCTCCTCAATAAGTCCTTAGGACCAGAGGACATATGAGGTCTCTTAACTAGCTTTAAAATCCTATTACAGTAACAGAAGGAAGCATCAATTGAACTACAGAGAATAAATGGCAAATAATATATCACGCTATTAATTTTTCAAAAATCTAATAACATAGAAAAAGTAGTATAGTGTGGCAGAAATAGTGCTGAAATAGTAAAATGTCAAAGGTTCAAGTCCCAATTATGTTCATAGATAAGTTACTCTCTGAGCCTCAGTTCTTTATCTATAAAAAATGGTAACAATACCTGCGCATTCAAATCAGGAGGTTTTATACAGATCAAACGAATATATCATAAAGTAATTAAATATAATGTGGAAATGAAAATATTACTAATAATAAAGATTATACTAAAATATCACTGACACTTGAAAATTCAGTTATATGATCATTAACACACGTAACTTCCTAGAAAACTATCTGAATTTAAGAGATAAATACCAATTACAATAATTTGCATCTGGGATTTGTATCATCTCAAATATTTATTTAACAAAGCACTAATTAGAGGCATACTATGTTTAGGCAAGGCACTGAGTTCTGAAAACTGATGTGATCCTTGGAAGGAGACGGGGGGAGGCACATAAACACAATATGAAAAGTGATAGAATACAAAGGTGTTATATAAACAAAGAAGGGAGCAAATAACAGACTTGTCTGAAGATGTCAAAAGCAATGAAATCTTAGTTATATATCTTCTTAAAAAATACACTTTTATTGATTTTAGAGAGAAAGGGAGTGGGAGAAAGATAGAAACATCAATGATAAGAGAGAATCACTGATTGGCTGCCTCCTGCATGCCCCCTAGTGGGAATTGAGCCCATAACCTGGGCATGTGCCCTGACTGGGAATCGAACTGTGACCTCCTGGGTCATAGGTCAATGCTCAAACACTGAGCCATACCTTAAAATTGTAAGATTACACTAAGTAGTGTTATGGATGCAAAGAAAAATACCTAGCAGCAGCCTCTCTGCACTCTCTCCTTAGGTAACAGCACCCATTCCCAAATCTTTTTGTTGATGGTTCCTTGATTTATCCCTCCAGCCTTGGCTTGCTTAAGTATCTCAAAATTAAAATGGCACTCTTGTCTTTTCTCCTTTGAGATGAAAATCTCCACACTGATCTCTGATCCTGTCACTCACCTGCTTAAAACCAATTAATGGCTTCATATGTACTCAAGATAAATCTACCCTCTGTCACCAGCCTACTGAGGCCCAGCAGGGTTTGGACCCTGTGTACCTCTCCAACATCAATTCACAGCACTTCCCTCCATCACACTCAGGCACACTGGCCTTCTGTCAGTTCCTATCCACAAATCCTCTGTTTACAAAGTATAAAATTAAGAGGCCTGTGGTGGGCTGGGGGTATAGATTATATTTCAAAACAAGCACATGTAAAAAATATTTAATAGCTTACATGCTTAGAAACACACACATATGTAAATAGAGACAAATAGCTGAAAGATACAAGTGACTATATATAGGAACATTATATCATGCTCTTTTGTCCTTCATAGAAACTTTCAGCATTATTGATTTTACTAGATTTTCATTCCTGGCTAAATAAATTTTCCTACCTTCCCAGCAATCTATTGGATTCTTTTGTATAAAGAAGAGAAACTCCCTCTCTCCTATCCTTAAGATAAAAAACATCTACAACTGAATCAGAAGGCAAAAGACAGGTGAGTTGCAGAGACCGGTGGGATGTCAGTGCATTGCATGATGGAGGTAGTCAACAACAGCAGTTTTCTGTAACCGATGTGCTATGGAGCAGTGACTACTGAAGGTTTTTTCCAAGCTTTCCTCCTGAGTGGACGCTTATATAGTACTTGTCATATTTCTTCTTCATCACTGAATACTGGGTGAGTTGGACATCGGTAATTTCTCTTTTAGCCATACATTGCGGGACCATGAGAGTCCTGATGGGGAAGGCTACATAGAATCCAAACACCCTGGGTTAGTAGCTGAGTACTAAGTGAATGAAACTCTGGGTTATAAATCCCTTTGGGGAGATCTGAATATTTCATATCAACACTAGCACTTTTAGTATATGCATGTGAGAAAGGGGATGCATGATGTTAGGTAGACAAACAGGCTGCCGTACAACAGCTACTGTTAATTGTTCTACTCCCCTTTACTTTCTGACAATGTATGCGGGCACCCACTCCCACCCCCTTTTTGTGTTTAAGTATTTGCCCCTCCTTCATGTGACTCAGGGAAGCACAGCTCTACTCTCATTAGAGATAACTGTTTGTCTAATCTAACAATTGTAGTTCCATTCCCCGTGCCGTTTACACAAGAGCATATAATAAATTCTGCCTAATAAAATTACAAGGAAGTTGGGTAGGTGGAGGCTGGGGAGAGGGTCTGGGGAAAGATTTCTTAAGCAAGTAAAAAAAGACATCCACCCTTTTCCTCCACTGAAAGCTGTCAACTGAGGTTTCTACATCTGCATATGATGCTTCGTCCCAGCAGCCACAGTGGCCATGAAGTGAGTTAGCCTATGGCTAAACTGCTAAGTGCAGAATAGCACAGTTCAAACAGAGAAAGGCTTCGATGAGCCAAGCAATGAACTAATTGGATTACCCCTATGTTCACCCCATGTGTGATATTAACATTTTTCTTATTGTTTAGCTATTTCACTTAATTTGGATTTTTGTTACTTAATAGCTGAAAACTTCTTAAATGTTTTCAGATAAAAAAGATAAAATCTGTTTCAGATTCTTTTAGTTGCCCAATGGATATTTATTCCCTCACCCTTTCCCCGTCTTCCTAGTCAACAGAACTCTAATTTTGTCGGGGTAGGGGTGTCCAACCCTAGTTAATGGATTTAGCTATTAACCTAAACCGATTGTGGCAATCCTGTCTCCCAGTTTTCCAGTAGCCCTAGCAGCTGCCTCAATTTAGCCAATAAAACAAGATAAAGTCAGCTGGCAGCGGGTTAATTTCTAGGGACACTTTTGCTTTCTTGATATAAAGTCCAGAGGAGGCCAGGGCTGACCCTTTCCCCATTTTTTCTTCCTCAATGCAAATAGCAGCAGCCATTCTGTAACCCTAAGGGAAATGCCAAGAAAATCACAGAACTGCCAACCTTGACACTACTCAACCACTAAAAGAACACCAGAAAACATTTACCATCTCTCTCCTCAAAAAACTAATCTCTCTTTAAGTCTGTTTATTGGTTAATTTTAACTTAAAGCTAAAATATGACCAAGTAATAAAAACCAAGGACTATCAGACGTTAAAATGAGATGTCTCATTCTTCTAACTGGAGCAGCTTTATCTCAATGTAAAAGCGCTTTAATCTGTATCATAACATTTGATGCTCAAAATACTCCTGTTTATATCTAGGATAAGTGTTACTATTTCTATTTTCTAACAAGGAAAACAACATACAGGAAAATTCACTTTCCCAAGACACAATTCAAGATAAAGATGGAGCCAAAGTCAAAGTCATCTCCATTAATACCACTCTGCAATCCTTCTTAGTAATCTCTAAAAAATAACATTTTTTTCCTACATTCGATTTCCCCCGCTACACTCTTTAAGAACAAATGTTGTTATCTTAAAGCAACTATATATTAGGGGCAAAGAGGGAAATGGGGGACATTTGTAATATTGTCAACAATAAAAAAATAAAATTAAAAAATAAAGCAACTACAAACTATTCTTTTTTTTGAAAAGAAACATAACAAATTTTGCTCTTTATCAGAGAAATAGAATTCATACTAAGATTTTTCACTTATGCCTTATAACTAATTATCAATTTACTTCATCTAAAAATTTTTATTATAGAACAAGCTAAGTCAGGGTGGGGAATGAGAATCTTATACCATATTCCCTCTGTGTGATCTGCATAGATTAAGCATTTTTAAAATACCAAATAAAGATTACTTGGAAGCAAGGTAGCAATGTAAGGGTTATTTAATTCATCTTCAAAACTCTGACAGCTTTGGTTGATGCTGATCAACAAGGCATATAACAACAGATGCTAAATAACATGGCATTTCATTTAAAAAGTTGCTTTTGCACTCTAGCTGGTTTGGCTCAGTGGATAGAGCATCGGCCTGTGGACTGAAAGGTCCTGGGTTCGATTCCAGTCAAGGCACATGCCTGGGTTGCAAGCTCAATCCCCAGTGTGGGGCGTGCAGGAGGCAACCAATCAATGATTCTCTCTTATCATTGATGTTTCTCTCTCTCTCCTCTCCCTTCCTCTCTGAAATCAATAAAAATTATTAAAAATAAATAAATAATAACAAGTGGCTCTTGCAAGAGGGCTCTGTATTCCAAGCATGGTAATAATGAGGGTATTATACCTAAGACAAAGGACAAAAAAACTACAGGATTATTATGCTCATGCTTTAAAGTAAAAATGTCAAAAGATTTATGCTGTTAATATTTTTTTCTTGTTAGATCTTAATCCATATCACTGTGAACAAAACATGAAAGAGCAATCTGTGGTCATAAGTATAAAATAATAAAGATGACCAATAAGTTCTATCTAAATTCCTTTTGCAAAATAATACTTTCTTTTCAGTTTAAGTTATTGTTCTAATTAAACCATACAGGAAAAAGCTCATATGCAAATACAGCCCATTTGATCCTATGAGTTATCACAGTAACTTCCTGTTTGAGAGTGCCAAGCTCTGAACACACCAGAGTAAAGTTACAATACTGATCACAAATAAAACAGTAGTTTATGAAGAACTATTAGTATTCAGCACACATACATAAGTGCCATTTATATTTCTGGAGCCTCTTAATAACAATAATTTTTTAATTATTTAATTTATTCCTTATTGTATTGTATTTTATTTTTTAAAAAATATATTTTATTGATTTTTTACAGAGAGGAAGGGAGAGGGATAGAGAGTTAGAAACATCCATGAGAGAGAAACATGGATCAGCTGCCTCCTGCACACCCTCTACTGGGGATGTGCCTGCAACCAAGGTACATGCCCTTGACCGGAATCGAACCTGGGACTCTTCAGTCCACAGGTCGACGCTCTAGCCACTGAGCCAAACTGGTCAGGGCTCCTTATTGTATTTTAAAGGAGACAGGGGTTTTGAACTAAGTCTTTTAAAAAAAATGTTTTTTTATTGATTTTTTAGAGAGAGAGGAAGGGAGAGGGATACAGAGATAGAAATATCGATGAGAAATATCAATTGGCTGCTTCCTGCATGCCCCCCACTGGGGATGGAGACCAAAACGCAGGCATGTGCTCTAACCGGGAATTTTCTGGTTCATGGGTCCAAGCTCAACCACTGAGCCACATCAGCTGGGCTAAGCTAAGTCTTAAGTACCTATTACCCTGTACCTCATGCACTAGGTCAGTTACTTTATCTCATTTAATCCTCACAAGACTTGACGCTACGTATCGCAATGCCTACGTTATGAATAAGAGAACAGTTCAGAAAGGCTGAGATTTTACACATACTGAAAATGTTTCTATCATAGTCAAGTTCAAAAGTTATTTGAGAAACATGTTCTTTGCCTCTTTACTTAAAATTTATGCTGCTATACTGGACCTATCTGTTCAAAAAAGGATCAGGAACTGAAACAGTTGCAGGAATAAATGCTTCTTTATATACAGAAAGAAATTATGTAAAAAGATAGTAAGATTGCTTAAATGAACAATGATTTACCTTGAACATGAGAAACGACGGACAGATAGGCTCCCAATAATGTGACGTAAACATATAGCTGAGTCATTGTTCAATTTTAATGTTTCTTTCCTGTACACTGTCACCTTAATAACTGATTTTGTTATGTCACTAATTTAAACAACTTTTATTCACTGAGATTTTCTTGTAAAAGTTTTCAATGGCTTTACAATGACTCCAATTTCCACTGCTTTCTTCTGACTCCTGGAAGATAAAAATATGAAATAGGTAATAAATATGACTGAATTCTAAAAAGTTTTTAAAAACAAAGAGAGAAAACAAATGCCCAAATGTAACTTTATTTTTTTAAATATGTTTTTATTGATTTCAGAGAGGAAGGGAGAGGAAGGAAGAGATAGAAACATTAATGATGAGAGAAAATTACTGATTGGCTGCCTCCTGCACGCCCCCCAATGGGGATCGAGCCCACAACCCAGGCATGCGGCCCTGACCAGGAATGGAACCGTGACCTCCTGGTTCATAGGTCTACGCTCAACCGCTGAGCCACGCAGCCAGGCCCAAACATAACTTTAAATAATGAAATATATTTTTAAAGACTGAAGCTACCTTAGCTTTTTAAAAAGGGCATTGTAATGTAAAAGCTTAGATAATTTAGTAATGGGTAATCACCACTCTGACCTTAGATTACAATATGTAAACAAATAAACACACTAAATAATCTCAATAGTCTTTTCTGGATACTCTAAAGTAATTAAGTTATTTAGGAATAAACAGGAAAAGTTGAATTTAAAATACTACACTCTTCATTAATAATCTTTCAAATCCTAGTAGATGTGATAAAAATGTCTTGAATCTTTCTAATAAATAATGTATTCTATAGATAGAAGCGAAAGCCCACCTAGAAAATCACATTTAAATATGCCGTGTGCTCTATCATGAAAGTAAAACCAATAGAATTGTACCTTAAATAAAATTATTTTCCTAAAATATGGTAAATATGACTTTGCTAGAATAAAATTGAGTTTTTAATATGGATGATGTGAAACAAAACCTCTCCAATTAAGGTTCAGCAACTGTAAAATATTTAAACAGGTAACAGAAAAAAAGGCTAGTTTGTATAAAGATGAACCTAATTCTGTTTTGCTCCCATCCTATTGGTTCAGGCAATTTGATTTTATTTACTTCAGCCTGAATTATAGAATGAATAAGACTTTATTGATGACACAATTAACCCTGGTATCATTTCTACTATAAATAACCTGAGCTTTCTACTTTACCCACCTGAGAATTTTCCACTTTTACCAGCTCTCCAAAGGCACTCCCAGTACTGAGGAAATAAGGTTTACAATGAGATGTCACTTATATTGCACATTTTATATGCAGCTTAGTTCTAAAACCTCTGCAATTCCTCACTTCTCTACTAGGAAATTAATTTGCTTTCCATCTATATAGTGCTGAGAGAGTAAGATGCAAAGTCTGAAATAATTACAGAATAACACCTGCAATGTGACAACAGCATTTCTCAGGAAAATCTGACATTATAAAACTTGTTCCAGGTTCCAAATTCCAAACAAGTTTCCAATATGTTTCCAACATTGTTGTCTCTCTATTTCTATGTGCCTATAACTATCTCTGCTAGGATTATACTCCACCTGTCTAAATCAAACGCCTAACTTTCCTTCTCACTCCCCTAGGCCTGCTCCTCCTCCTCCTCCTCCACTTGCTAGCACAGAGCAGGGTGGAGCTCTCTGTCCAGTCACTCAAGCCAAAACCTTTGGATGCTTTCTGCCTCCCTCACCAGCTCTAGCTCTCACACCCTCATGACACTTTTCCTTATTTATTAATGCACTCACTCACTCACCAACAGCATTTTTTCAGTACATATTACCAATAAGTATAAGGTGGTAGAAAAACAAATATGAGCATGACATGACAGTTTCTGCTCCAAGAAGCTCAGTCTTAGTGAGAAAATGGATTGCTATGATTAATTCCATCTTTCAGTGTCAGTTTCTTCATCAATTTATTGAAACTTAACACATGGTCTTAATCTCATCAAAGGTACAACCAAGACATCTTGCAGGGTGCTCCACAGGACTCTAAGCACCTTCCAGAGCAGAGGGATTATGTGTGGTTCCTCCCACATAACCATCTGTGACTCTGCTACTCTGGGCACCTCAAACTGGATCTGCCTTAAAGAAGTAACCCAACGTCTCTGGTTAGTTTCCTCATCTGTAAAACTGGAATTATATTATTAACGCCCAATTATTTTGAGAACTAAATGAGAATAGCTAAAACATAGTCACCGGTAACTCTGCATCAGCACCATTATAATTGCTTTGAATACATTAATATTAATTTATCAATTCATCCCAACTCTGAAATCCTGCATGAACAGTAGTCTTGCTATTGAATATTAATTTACTTACTAATTATTTATTAAAGTGCCTATTATATGCATGATTCTGTATTAGCCACCAAGAATATAGTGATGAAAGCAAAACAGACCCAGCCTTACAAAATTCATAGTCATTAAACAAGACAATACAAATTATACCATTTCTGGTGCTAGGTTCCGGAGAGACAAGAGGCACTGATGGAGTATGCAAGGGAAGTGACACTTAAGTTGAGATCTGAATAATAAGAGCTAGTGAGGTTAAAAGAAAGGGGGTGAGGGAAGAAGGGCTTAGGCATAAGGAACAGCCTGTGCAAAATCTTGAGGCAGGGAACAACAAAGAGCAATGTTTCTAAAATGTTCTGAATAAGGGGTAGTGTGGTGGGAGATGAGGGTGAAGAAACAAAAGCAAGAACCAGGTCAGGCAAGATCGTAGGAAGGGGTCGGAATTTAAATCTAAGTGGATGGGAAGACAACGATCTGGTTTCGTGTCCTAGACTGGAGAGGACAACAGGAGTGAACACATCAGTAAGGACACTGGAGGACTTTAGGGGAGGGGTGATGGTGGTTAAGATTAAGGTGGTGGAGGTGCAGTGGCTGAATTCACAATATGCTTCACAAATAGACTCAATAGGACTTGGCAATGGATCAGATGTGGGGAAGTGAGGGGTCAAAGAAGATCTGGCATGAGCAATTAACTGAAGTAGGGACAAGTGGATTTTCAGAGAAGAGATCAGGGTTCCATTTTAGACCAAAGGGAATTTCTACGAGGCATTTGGTTCTGAAGCTTAAAGGAAACATCTGGAACCAAAGAGATAAGTCTGTTATGACAACAGCATGGAGATATGTAAAGCTGTGACTCTACGAGATGGCCTTCTAAGAATGAAAAGGAAAAGGGCCCAGAACACCAGCGTTCTATTCATATGAAATTCACCGATAAAATAAAGTCATGGTCCAGGATCCATCATGAAATGTTATTGGAGTTTATATTACGATATCTGGAATACAAACTAAAGTTCACAATAGGTATTTTTTTCACAGTTAAAAAAAATCTACTGAAAGATCATCGTATGATCAAATATATGTCCAAAAATGCTGATACTACCTTCAAAAGGTGAAGCCTACTTCCCTCCCCTGATTTCCCACTTCTAAGAAGTCAAATGGAAACAACAGAATGTGACTTCTTGAAATACTCTGAGGGAAGCCAGCTTACATGTCACAATGACACTCAAGTAGCCTCACAGAGACGTTCCTGTGCCAACAGCCATGTGAGTTAGTCGCCTTGGTCATGGATGGATGCACCAGCCCAAGGGACGTTTTCAGGTGACTGTAGCTTAACAGACATCTTAACCACAACTGATTATCATCCTAAATTAGAACCATCCAAGCTAAGGCCCTGGTGGATTCTCAAACCTCAGAAAATTTTTTTTTGTGTGTGTGTGTTGTTCTTTTTAAAATATATTTTTATTGATTTCAGAGAGGAAGGGAGAGGGAGAGCTAGATAGAAATATCAATGATGAGAGAGAATCATTGATTGGCTGCCTCCAGCATGCCCCACACTGGGGACTGAGCCTGCAACCTGGGCATGTGCCCTGACCAGGAATCGAACCACGACCTCCTGGTTCATAGGTCGACGCTCAACCACTGAGCCATGACGGCTGAGCAATGTTGGTTGTTTTAAGCTGCTAAGTTTTGGGATAATTCATTGGGCAGCAATAGATAATTACTATAATACAGTCGTTATGAGAAATTTGCTGAAATAATAAAGCCTAATTACTGTAAGTTACTGCACAGTCAACCAAAGACAGAAGCCCAGAAACCATACTCAAGTCAGAATCCTATATAATAAAAGACTAATATGCTAAGTGTCCGGTCAACTGGTCGGCCATTCAACCAAAGCGTAATATGCTAATGATATGCTAAGGCCCCTCAACCACTCACTATAATGTGCACTGACCACCCGGGGGCAGACAGTAAACCAGTCGCTATCACAGGCACTGACCACCAGGGGGCAGATGCTCCAACTGGTAGGTGAGCTTGCTGCTGGGATCTGACCAATCTGGACTGAGAGAGACAGGCCGGACATGTCCTGGAGACCCCCTCAGTCCCTCTCCGGCTGGCCAACCTCCCGCATCCCTCCCCAGCCCTGATCATGCTCCAGTGGGGTCCCTCGGCCTGACCTGCACCCTCTCGCAATCTGGCACCCTCGGAGGATGTCGGAGAGCCGGTTTCAACCCGATCCTGCAGGCCAGGCCGAGGGACCCCACTGGTGTACGAATTCGTGCACCAGGTCTCCAGTCCTATATAATAAAGAGCTAATATGCAAACGATCATCATGTCCTCACACTGTAACAGCTCAGACACTCAACACTGGGGAGAGAGGAATGGGGACCAGTCAGGTACAAATGAGCTTGCGAGAGAGGAATGGGGACCAGCCAGGCTGCGGCCCGGGGGAGGGACAAGCCACCTACCCCATGGTCCTGGGTGCCAGTGGCTGCGCCTGTGGCCCAGGAGAGGAACACGAAGCTGCCCGCCCTGCAGTCCCGGGCGCCTGCGGCTGCGGCCCAGGCAAAGCCATCCGCTCACAGTCCCCTGTGGCTGCGGCCGGCCTAGGTGGAGCCAGCCCAAGTTCTGGGTGCCTGTGGCTGGCCAGATGGAGGGAAGCCTGGGTTTTGTGTGCCTGTGACTGGTCGGAGGAGGGAAACCTGGGTCCCGGGTGCAGGGCAAGACAGAGGAGGTTAGGGGCGATCAGGCCAGCAGGGGAGCAGTTAGGGGAGATCAGGCTGGTAGGTGAGCAGTTAGGGGCGATCAGGCAGGCAGGCAGAGGTTAGGGGCAATCAGGCAGGCCGTTAGGAGCATGAGGTCCCAGATTGTGTGAGGCTGTCAGACATCCCCCGAGGGGTCCCGGATTGGACTGGAGAGGGTGCAGGCCACCTCACAGCCCCCCTTCCCCGGTGCACAAAATTTGTGCACGGGGCCTCTAGTATAACAATAAAAGTATAAGACAGTCTTAAAGAACTGGATAATATAACTGACATATTTCTTTCAAAGGAGTAACCAAAAGTATGCTCTTTTGTTTTAAAATTATATAAATAAGGCTCATTAAGAAAACATTTTTTTACTGAATTTATTGGGGTGACATCAGTTAATAAAATTATATAGATTTTAGGTATACAATTCTATAATACATCATCTGTATATTGTACTGTATATTCACTGTCTCAAGTCAAGTGTCCTTCCATCACTACTTATCACCTCATACCCTCTACTTCCTCCCCTACTCCCTCCCTATTCCCGTTCCCTCTGGTAATCATCATACTGTTGTCTATAGGGTTTTTAGGGCTTAATCCTGTCCCCTTTTTCACCCAGCCCATTCCCCTCTCCCCTTTAACAGCTGCCAGTCTGTTCTCTGAATTTATGAGTCTGTTTCTATTTTGTTTGTGAGTTTATTTTATTCATTAGATTCCACATATAAGTGAAGTCATATAGTATTTGTCTTTCTCTGGCTTATGTCATTTATAATACTACTAGAGGCCCGGTGCATAAAAATTTGTGCACTCGGGGGGTCCCTCAGCCCGGCCTGTGCCCTCTCGCAGTCTGGGACCCCTCGGGAGATAACGACCTGCTGGCTTAGGCCTGCTCCCAGGTGGCAGAGGGCAGGCCCAATCCCTAGGTGCAGCCCCTGGTCGGGCTCAGAGCAGGGCCGATTGAGGAGTTGGGGCGCTGCCCCTGTCATGCACAGAGCAGGGCGGATCGAGAGGTTGTGATGCCACCCTCAGTCACGCTCAGGGTAGGGCCGGTTGGGGGGTTGGGGCATGGTCCCCTGTCACACTCAAGGCAGGGTCGATGGGGAGGTTGCGGCGCCACCCTCGTCACGCACAGAGCAGGGCCCATCAGGGGGTTGGGGCACTGCCCCTTGTCACGCACAGAGCAGGGCCCATCAAGGGGTTGGGGCACAGCCCCCTGTCACGCACAGAGCAGGGCTGATCAGGGGGTTGAGGCGCTCCCCCCTGTCACTCACAGAGTAGGGCCGATAGGGGAGTTGAGGTACCGCCCCCTGTCACACACAGAGCAGGGCAGATCAGGGGGTTGAGGCGCCGCCCTCTATCACCCACAGAGCAGGGCCGATCAGGGGGTTGGGGCGCCGCCACTCTCACACTCAGGGCAGGGCCGATGGGGAGGTTATGGCTCTACCCTGTCACACACAGAGCAGGGCTGATCAGGGGGTTGGAGCGCCGCACCGTCACACACAGAGCCACAGGGCGATCAGGGGGTTGGGGAGCTCCCCCCAATCAGGCACAAAGCAGGGCAGATCAGGGGGTTGGGGCGTCTTCCCCTGTCACGAACAGAGCAGGGCAGATAGGGAGGTTGTGGCCCCGCCCCCTGTCACACACAGAGCCACAGGGCGATCAGGGGATTTGGGCGCTGCCCCTGTCACGCTGAACCTGGGGCCGGGAGGCCTCGTGGCTCTGCTGATCCCGGTGCTGGGGGGCATATTACCCTTTTACTATATAGGACAGAGGCCTGGTGCATGGGTGGAGGCCGGCTGGTTTGCCCTGAAGGGTGTCCTGGATCAGGGTGGGGGTCCCCACTGCGGTGCCTGGCCAGCCTGGGTGAGGGGATGATGGCTGTTTGCAGCTGGTCACACACCCTTCAGGGTGGGGGTCCCCACTGGGGTGCCTGGCCAGTCTGGGTGAGGGGCTGAGGGCTGTTTTCAGGCTGGCGGGTGACGGAAGCTCCCAACTGTACCTTTTTTTCTCTCTTTTTTTTAAATTCTGGGCCAGCTTTAGCTCTGGCTCCAGCTCTGAGGCCTCTGCTGCTGAAAGCAGGTATCTGGTTTGTTTGGGTTCTATAATCGAAACACTGTATCAACTCTAGCTCTGAGATCCCGGCTGGCTGAAAGCAGGTTTCTGGGGTTTTGTTTAGCTCCTATATTTGTAACTATGTTTCAAACTGCAAGCTCAGAGGCCGGCAGCGGCAGGCGGGGAACGTTGGAGTCCTCTGTCACTGAAGCAAGCAAGCCTCATGTTCACTTCAAGCTGCCTGGCTGCCGGCCGCCATCTTGGCTGGCAGTTAATTTGCATATCGCCCTGATTAGCCAATGGGAAGGGTAGCAGATGTAGGGCTAATTACCATGTTTCTCTTTTATTAGATAGGACTAGGGGCCCGGTGCACGAAATTCGTGCACTGGGTGGGTGGGGGGGGCGGTCCCCTCAGTCTAGCCTGTCCCCTCTCACATACTGGGAGCCCTCAGTGGATGTCCTACTGACAGCTTAGGCCCGCTCCCTGCTCCCCTAGGGGAGCGGGCCTAAGCCACAGTCTGGCCTCCCTTTGTGGGAGGTGACCGGGCTGATTAGGGGAAGGCGCCAGCCCCATCACCCCACTGCTGCAGCCACTGCCAGTCACCACAGCCACCAAGGTGCTTTCACCAACACGGACTCCAGTCCCTTCACCATAAAAAAATGACAACTTTCTTTAGGCATTTTCAAGATGTGTCTTTCATAGGATATGACATGTCTTTTTTTTTTCTTTTTTTTTTTAATCCTCATCTGGGGATATGTTTCCATTGATTTTTAGAGAATGTGGAAGAGAAAGGGAAAGAGAGAGAGGAACATCAAAGTGAGAGGAACACTTTGATTGGTTGCCTCCTGCATGAGCCCTGACCTGGGCCCGGGCCAAGGAGGAGCCTGCAACCTAGGTACATGCCCTTTGTCAGAATTGAACCCAGACCATGTGGTCGGCAGGCTGAGGCATTATCCACTGAGCCAAACCTGCTAGGGCAGGATATGACATTTCTTAGCCCTCCAGCAGCGGACCTTCGTTTTTTCTCCAGGAGTGTGGTAAAAAACCCTAGATCACCTTTTTGGATTCTTACTACTCAAGTTACTAAGAATATTATCAGTGGCATACAGGGAGCTAAGCCAATGAACGGTCAGAAAAGGTGTTTCCTCTGTAGTTTACTACGATCGCCGGCTCCGCCCCTGCCCCTCCAATCCTGGCTCCACCCCTGCCCAGGCCTGTAGCCTCTGGCCAAGGCTGCAGGCCTGGGTAGGGGACCCCCAGACCTCTGCGATTGCCGGCTCCGCCCCTACCCAGGCCTGAGGCCTCTGGCCTGGCAGGGGACCCCCAGCCCCTCCGATCACTTGCTCGGCCCCTCGGCATCCTCCCTGCCTCCCCCGTCCCCTGCCTGGCCAACAGGCCCGGACACTTCAGCGGTGGGGCTGAGGGGACTGAGCGCCGCTATCTTGTGGCTATGGGTGTGGCCATCTTTGTGATGGAGTGACGACTATTTTGCATATTACTCTTTTATTAGATAGGATTTGCCAGGTCTATCCATGTCACAAAAGTGTAAGATTTCCTTCTTTACTATTCCGACTAAGTAGTATTCCATTGTATAAATGTACCAAGCTTTTTTATCCACTCATCTACTGATGGGCAATTGGGCTGCTTCCAAATCTTGGGTATTGTAAATAACGCCGCAATGAACATAAAGGTACATATATTTTTTCAAATTAGTGTTTTGAGTTTCTTCAGATATATTCCTAGAAGTGGAATCACTGGACAGTTTTATTTTTAATTTTTTGAGGTAGCTCCATTATGCTTTCCATAGTGGCTGAATCAGTCTGCATTCTCACCATGAGTGCACAAAGGTTCCTCTTCTTCCGCATCCTGGCCAGCACTTGTATTTGTTTATTTGCTGACAGGTGTGAGATGATATCTTATTGGGGTTTTAATTTACATGTCCGATGATTAGTGACCCTGAGCATATTTTCATGTCTCTTAACCATCTTTATGTCCTCTTTGAAGAATAGTCTATTCAGGTCCTTTGCCATTTTTTAGTTGAATTGTTTTCTTGGTGTTGAATTTTGTAAGTTCTTTATAAATTGTGGACATTAACCCTTTATCAGATATATCTTTGGCAAATATGTTCTCCCATTTAGTGGTTTGTCTTTTCATTTTGTTGATGGTTTTCTTTGCAGTGAAAAATCTTTTCAGTTTGATTTAGTCCCAATGGTTTATTTTTTCTTTTGTTTCCCTTGCCCTTGACAGTGGTCGGCAAACCGCGGCTTGTGAGCCACATGCGGCTCTTTGGCCCCTTGAGTGTATTCCACAAAATACCACGTGCAGGCACGCACGTACAGTGTGATTGAAACTTCATGGCCCATGTGCATAAGTCAGTTTTCGGCCTGGGTAAGTCTATTTTGAAGAAGTGGCATTAGAAGAAGTGGGGGGTGTTGGTCGGTTGGGCGACGGGAGACGCAGCACGGGGGAGGCACGTGCGATTCATGCACGAGCTGAGTGTGGATGGGAGAGTTGCAAGGGGTCGACCTCAGCGAATGTTCCTCAATTAGAATGAGGACGTTTTCAGCAAAGGCCAGCTTAGGAGTACCCTAATTAAGTTAATACAATGTACTTACCGATATAGTTTAAGTTTAAAAAATTTGGCTCTCAAAAGAAATTTTAATCGTTGTACTGTTGATATTTGGCTCTGTTGACTAATGAGTTTGCCGACCACTGCCTTAGGAGAGACATCAGAAAACATATTGCTACAAGAAATGTCTGAGATTTCACTGCCTGTTTTCTTCTAGGATTTTTATGGTTTTGAGTCTAACATTTAAGTCTTCAATCAATTTTGAGTTTATTCTTGTGTATGGTGTAATTTGGTGGTCTAAATTTCATTTATTTGCACGTACCTGTCAAATTTTCCCAACATCATTTATTGAATAGACAGTCTTTACTCCATTGTATGTTCTTGTCTCCATTCTCAAATATTAATTGACCATAAAGGCCTGGGTTTATTTCTGGGCTGGGGAACCTCTGCAGCTGAGCTATCCCTCCGGAACCTCCACCGCCGCCTGTGGGAGCAGGACCACCCTTTTTGTATCTCCATTCTTCCTACAATTGAAGCTACTGGTCTTGATGCGGCTTCTTCTGTAAACCCTTGGTTATAATGCTTCTCTCCAACTAGTCTTTGGTTGGTTATTCAGGATGACTGTTCAATAATTTCGTTGTAATTCCAGTTTGGTCCTGGGAGGAGGTGTGTGCGGCTTCCCTGTACTCTGCCACCATCTTGGATCCTCAAGGCTCATTTTTTGTGTGGGAAAAACTGCCACTAGTTATACACTGTTACATTTGCCTCTTTAAACTATAGATTTCATAATGATGACATCAGTTTTGTATTTTAGGTAAAGGCACTTTTCCTATACAATCCTGGCATTTTAAGAGAGGTAATTCTAATGTCACTACTGGTTTTGTGGGGGGTCAGAATGAGTGCCCTCCAAAGGGGCCAACCTGGCATGCAGGTTATTTCAAGCTGAAAACAAGTACAACAAACTCAAGAAGAGGGTTTTTTTTTCCTTCCCTCTTACCTACCTAAAGAGATTCTGATAGAAAAACTTGCTTCATGAAGGGAACCTCAGCATATCCATCTCCGCACATATGAAATGAGGGTGGCAGACAGGGAGGATTCAAGCATCAATCTGTTTGCTAGATTCCCCTCTGTTTCTGGGTGGTCCTGCCAGAATTTGTTTACCAAATGTTTGCTCCTTCCCATCTACTGGTGAATTGCCTATCTCCCACTCCTTGGTCCAAAATGACATATATATCTCTCATTTTGCCTCAATGTCTTTGCAATTTTCATGCTTACATGAATTTCCCCCATACACGTATTAAAATTTGATTTTTTCCTAGTAATAGTCCATACATCTTTTGAATCATTCGACCTGCAGAACTAAATGGGTAAGGGGAAAATTTCCCCTGCCCCGACAGTTTCATATATCAGCTCTATCTATAATTGATCTGCTATGTAATTTTGGGGAGATTTGTGATTTTAGTTGTTAATATAAATGCTGATGATTTTCCTAATTATATAAATTATATTATATTAAAGAGTCCAAATAAGCATCTAAATAAATTTCCTTTGCTACATACATAGACAGACTGGTGCAGTTTCTTCTTCAGGAAAATAACATTAAGGCAAAGTAACTCTGTAAAATTAATTTCTTTCAAAATAAAAAATGTTAAAGCTTTGCAAACTGTAACAAGGGTGACCCAATAGTTCGATCAGAGTATTTAAAAAACCACCACAAAACAGGCAAAGGGTGAGGCAGGCTGAAAAAACAAACTAAGGTCATTCTTTCCTCTTCCAGTTAAGCTCACACCCTTGATTTTTACTTTCTAGTACTGAGGTTTGGGAATTTTCAACAAGCTGGCCTGCTGCCAAACCCTTCAAGCACAAGGAAAAGACTGGCTTCTAGAGGCCCCTCCCTCGGCAGCTCCAGGCGCCGGGTCTGACAAGCCTTCTGAGAAGGCTCACTCACTGCAGACTTTCTGGCTCCTGGGCCATTGTTTGTATGGCTCCTTTGCTCCTTATCCAGAGCCTGGATTAGCATAAGAATAGTCTTTTCCCTTAACCAGCAACTCATCCATTCTCTTCCCATTTCTAACCTCCACCCCATCAATCCCTAAACATATACACATATGCCTGGAGCAACTCTACTCACGGTTATTTTTATATCAGTGTAAAAAACAATTTCTCCCAAATCTAAACATAAACCCTTAAGAAAATAACATGCTTAAATAAACAGGTCTGTGATTGTATGTGCGGTAATACACAGGAATCTCGCCAAAAAGCCTGCCTTGGATCCATGCTGTGGGAAACTGTGATGAGTGAGACATTCATAATGAGGTTTTTGAAAAGTCTGAAAAAGGAGTAAAAACGACCAACCACCTACCTAAATTCTGACTTACAGCAGGGATGGCAAAGTTTTGCTTTATGAAGAAACTGTCCTGTCTTCATCACCTAGAGGGCACATATTTCATCATCCCCCCTGAAATTACTTTTCAACTGGACTTTACCTTTCCCCAATGCTCACTTATTTACTCAAAATAAATTTAACCTTTGTATTTCTGCTCAACCATCTCCTCTTCATTCAAAACCTTTCCCTTTCCTTCTGTGCTAAGACAACTGTCCTCAACACAAGTATACATTCTGTGGATGAAGAAAAGGGGTCCTCTGGACAGTAACCTCATAGGGCGATCTGATCATAAAGTCTTACCTGGGCAAGTCTTAGTGGGTGGGCAGTCATGCTCCGGGCCTTTAACTTCTTTAATGCAAGGTTCTAAACAAGCCCTGTCCATTGTTTCTGTGCATCTTAGGTTAACACATCTTGGAAATAAGTCTTAACTACCCTCAAGAGAGCACATAATTATTCTCTCACATCCACAGTTCTCTAGTTTCTCTCTCTCCACTCTCCCCCTCCTTTCCATTCTCTCTAAAAATCAATGGAAAAGTATCCTCAGGTGAGGATTAATAAACAAAAAAGAGAGCACATAACCTTCTGAGTATCCTGTAATCCAATCCCTGCTTTACTTTCTCCCACCTCCATGTAACCTTCCTTATGTTCCTTCCTTAATTTCAAATGCATAAAAGAACCTGCAAAACAGCTATTCTCTGAAGCATTTCAGATCTTGCTCCCAGTTATATGCGGTCAAAAAAAATCACAAAAAACCCTCAAAAATTCTCGATAGGTTTGGACCTTACATTGACACTTCCAAAAACAGAGAGGAAAGACAAACTAGTATGGCATTATGTTTTATATCCCTTACTAGGGGCCTACATATTAGTATACAATAAGTGCTTCGTTTCTAAAGTATTTTTAAAAAACAGGAGATAATCTACTTTCAAAATACCATTCAACTTTGTACTACAAATTCCCTAACCTAGTTTCTCCAAAGTTTTTTGTTAATTATGTTAAACAAAAAACACTCACAAATAATTAGAACTATATGATGCTATACAGCAATTTTTGACACTTCTGTGCTCAGAAGAGACTCTTTAATAACAGCTGTTAATTGAGGGGCTCTGGATGTGTCTTCTGTCTCCTCTGGAATAAGCACAATGGTCCAAAACAGAGTCAACCAGTGGTTGTAGAAATGGCTGTGAGGGAACAGTGTGTGGTCATCCCTCTAGATTTATTATGGGTAATGGTAAACAATACTGTCTGTGTTTCTGCACAGTATTTTATAGAGATAAGATCAGTTTAACGTGGTACAGAAGAGCTCGGGATCTAGGTCTTCTGTGCAGAGTAAATGAAAACTGATGTATAGTATTTAATGGTAACTTTATGTTACCACATCACCATCTTTACAACCATCTATATGACCATCACAGTAAGTAAAATTACTCCTACTTTTACCGAGGAAAGATGGTTCAGGGAGCTAAGGTGACTTACTGAATTTCTCACAGCTGGTAATTTGAAGACAGACTGAAACCCAGGCCTTCTGATGCCAAGTGGAGTGTTTTAGGTGCCATAAGTACAGGAGTAAATACATCAAAAGGGAAACTTGTATTAAGCCACTTAAGACTATTTCATCTTCACAACTCTGAAGGAAAAAGTGAAGCTCAGCAAAGTTAAGCAATTTGCCAAAGTGCACACAACCAATAAGCAACAAGTATGCATTACTACAGTCAGGAGTTGGTAGGTGATGAGAAAATAACAGAAAGTACTGCTGGAGGCATTTAGACAGACATGAGTAGAGCAAGAACGACGGGCCAAGTACAGAAGGTCACCAGGGCAGAAAGCCCTGGGTGCTTAGAAAGGATCTTGCCCCCAGGGTAACATTTCCTCCCTTAGGTTATTGCTGGTCACATGGTTTGGACTCCCTGACCTTTCATATCATTGGTCATGTGGTCTGGACCTTCCATATTGCTGGTCATGTGGTTTGAAACCCCTGACCTTTTCGTCTCTAAAGATAATATCTAGCCTGTATTTCAGCTCCAGACCCAGAAAAGCAGCAAAACCAGACAAGTGACACTGGCTATCTAAGGACCAGCTTCACTGGATAATGACCCCCTGCCTGGCGTCAACCAATCAGTGGAGACCATGAACCTGAAAGAGCACCCCTGGAAAGCTGATGAATATTCTATTCAGACCCCCCTCCACCACCCAGAGACCACCTCCACTTGCAAGAGAGAGATAAATACCATCAATACAAAGGATCCAGTGTGAGCTCTCCCCATGGGGCACAGGGAGCACATATGTGCCATTCCCTTCCCCCACAGGCACGCATTCCCTAACCTCTAAGGCAGCGGTTCTCAACCTGTGGGTCACGACCCCTTTGGCAGTGCAACGACCCTTTCACAGGGGTCGCCTAAGACCATCCTGCATATCAGATATTTACATTACGATTCATAACAGTAGCGACATTACAGTTATGAAGTAGCAATGAAAATAATTTTATGGTTGGGTCACAACATAAGAAACTGTATTTAAAGGGCCAGAAGGTTGAGAACCACTGCTCTAAGGGACCCCATGAGATTGCAACCAGGAGAGCAATGGGCAGTGGCAGCTCGTCCCGGGCTCACCCCCTGAACCTGTCTCTAAGGCCCCCTTTTCTCTGTCTTCTCAGTGAGCAAAGCAGCCCAGCCTAGGCTCTCCTGTTGCTTCTAATCTAAGCCCTTTCTTGTTTCACTGTCCTGAGTGTGTTTTGCTGCAGCCAATAAATTCTTGCTTGCTTCACTGCACTGTGTCTCTTGATTGAAATCTTTCCTTCAAGAGGAAAAGAACTGAGGTCTTGTCATCTCCCAGGTACCATCCTCCTTAATATGATTACTATCACTTTTTAACAAAAAGACAAAACCAAACCAGAAACTCACACTTGGACCCACACCCCCGCTTTGTGATGCTGAATGGGACACTGCCAACCTGTCTTCCACTAGCTGGCTCCGGGAAGGTTCTGCCTGCGGGAAACTAGAGAAAGCTGGAGGGGGAGAAGAGACTTCCTTCTTCCTAAGCTTGTTTGCTGTTCCAGTAGACGTCACCTGAACAACACCCTTCGCCCTGGCAGCAGCAGTAAGCCAGTTCCCAGGATCCTTTCACATTCCCAGAACCAACCTCCTGCCGCCTTCAGAGCCAGTGGTACCTACCCCTCGGGGTCTGAGTGCCAGCTCCTCAGGGCCCTCCCTGAGCTCCAGGGGTGCCAGCAGTAGCTGGCTCTGAGTCCCAGAGAGGGTCCACAGAGCACACTTTCTTCAAGCTTCCAGGTTCTGTAAGTTCAACCTCTGGGGTGGCAGGTGCTTCCCACAACTACTACTGGTTAAGCCCAGTGTTCCTTTAGTTTTTTCCAATCCCCTAATACTTGTGCAGTCAATTCCCGAAACCAAATTCTCTCCATTAAAATAATCAGTGTGGCTCCAGCTTTCCTGATGAACCCTGGCTGACACAATCCTTCCAGACACCAGGTCTCCAAGAACACAGACTGACTACCAGGGGTGGGCAAACTTTTTGACTCGAGGGCCACAATGGGTTCTTAAACTGGACCGGAGGGCCGGAACAAAAGCATGGATGGAGTGTTTGTGTGAACTAATATAAATTCAAAGTAAACATCATTACATAAAAGGGTACAGTCTTTTTTTTTTTTTTTTTTTAGTTTTATTCATTTCAAACGGGCCGGATCCGGCCCATGGGCCGTAGTTTGCCCACGGCTGGTCTAGTGGCACAGCCTCCCCGTTTACCCAAGCTGGGTACTCCAGGTGTACTCACCATACCCATGTGGGCTGTGTACACCCTCCTGTTGTAGTTGAGCCTTGACTGCTGTTGGCATGGCAAGGGGAGAAATTTATCCCCTGGCTGATTGGCTGGGAGGACTGGCTGCGACCACTGAGGATCAGCTGTACAGGGGCCCATGCCATAAAGCAAGACTTACTTCAGTGGAGCTCTGGTGTCCACTGAGTCCTCTCCTTAAGTATGTTGCTTATGGAGGTGGTTGGGTGGTGCTCTGATGTGGTCTGAAGATACCCACCAAGTGCACTGGCTCTGGAGAATCCCAGGACATACAGATCAAGGTCAGCCATGGCCTGTGTTCTGCCTGGGGCTACCTGGAATGAGTTACAAAGTGATTTGCAGATGGCTGCTACTTGTGGAGGCCCAGGAGAAGCCAAGCTGTGAACCAAGGCTGGATGACACTAGAGCCTGGCCTGGAGTCACTTAGTGAGAGGTGTGGGGCACGCCTTGGCCAGATGATGCTTCTTTGAGAGATTTTAGGAAAGTAGGAAGCCTGCACCCCAGACAGGCCATTTTTATGGAAAAGCCACTGGAAACAGCTTGGGTGGGCCCACATGTTGGTGGGATTGGGGTCTCAGGGAATCACCAGGGCAGGGCTAACAGTGTAAGCCAGGTTGATAGAGACTCTGATATGGTGCCTGCCTGCTGGCTCTGTGGGGGAATAACTCAGCAAAGGAACAATGGCCTCTACCAGCACTTCTGTCTGGGAGAAAGCTGCCCTGCCAGCTCTTGCTCTGATGCCAGACAATTCAGTTTCTCCCTGTATGTACCTGGAACCTTGTAAACTGCTGCATCTGTGCTATAAGCTTAGAGCGAGTTAGTCTGAGTACATGTGTGCATGGCCCTTTAAGAGAAACACCTGGGACACCAGCAGCCTCTGTGTCACTCAGCCACAATCCCCACTTTTTTTTACGGCCAGAAGTTATGGGGAGTTCTCTACCTAGAACTGGAACCCTGGGTTGAGGGGCCTGATGTGAGTCTGAGACACCTTGCTCCTCAGGGAGACCTCTGCAGCCGAGATGTACCACCCATTTTTTAACTACCACTCCTACCAGTCTTGATATGGCTTGTTTTTTATATGCTTAGTTGTAGGACTTCTGTTCAGCTATATTTCAGGCAGTTCTGAAAGATGGTTGCTCTATAGTTTAGTTGTATTTTTGATTTGGTTGTGAGGATGTGAGTATCGCATTTACCTATGCTGCCATCTTGACCCAAAGCCTTGGGCTGAAAATTGTTGTTTGAATTGTAAAATTTATTGGCATAGTTATTCCAGGTATTGTCTTATTTTAAAAGATTCTCTTCTATATCTAAGGTTATGTCCCCTTTTACATTTCCAATACTATTTGTGCTTTCTGCATTTTTCTTGATCCATCATTCAAATGGTTTATTTTACCAGTCTTTTCAAGAAACCAAGTTTTGGCTTTGTTAATCCTGTCCACTGAATCTTTAAGAAAAATTTCCCCATTAATTTCAAGCCCCAATTCTATCACTTATTAGTTAGAAGTTTGAATAAGTTTCTCTCTGTGCCTTAGTTTTCTCATCTGTAAAATGGGAATAACAACAGTACCTACATTACAGGGTTGTTGTAAACATTAAATGAGAAAAACCTTGTAAATTACATGGAACAGTATTTAGTACATAGCAAGTGCTCTACAAGTGTTAGCTTTTATCTTTATCATCTATTTCATTCACTTGAATTTCTCCTGTTGTTCTTTTCCTAATTTAGATACTTAGCTGATAAATATTTAGTATTTATTTATTTATTTATAAATATATTTTAACAGAGGGGGAGAGGGAGAGGGGAAGGAAACATCAATGATGAGAGAGAATCATTGATCAGCTGCCTCCTGCAGGCCCTACACTGGGGATCAAGTCTGCAACCCAGGCATGTGCCCTGACTGGGCATCGAACTGTAACCTCCTGGATCATAGGTCAACACTCAACCACTGAGCCATGGCAGCGGGCTTAATTTCTATTTTTAAATATGAGTACACAGGGCTTCCCTATGTCACACAAGTTCTAATATATCCTAATTGTCTTTATTATTTACCTCTAGGTATTTTCTAATTTTAATTATTTTATTTTTGATCAATGGGATTTACAGATGGTACACTTTTAAATTTTCAAGTGTGGGGTTTGTATATACTGTTTGCTATTCATTTTTAACTTAAGTTCATTTATTGACAGAAAATATGGTTGATATAACTTTTTGAAATGTATTAGTACAGACTAGTAAATGGTCACTTTTAATAAAATGCTAACTTATAAAACCAAATGATCATGTCATGCTCCCTGCTTAAAAATTTATAAATATCCTCAGTTCACAGGGTGGAATTTGCAAGACATAAAAGAGCTGTTATGATCTGGCCTTTGCTGGGCTAATACTAATATATCCACCCATTCCACCACACCCTTACAATGACCTGACTGTGCAGAAATCACTGTGGCCTCTCCATCTCTACAGGCATTCCCTCTAAGACAGTGGTTCTCAACCTTCTGGCCCTTTAAATACAGTTCCTCATGTTGTGACCCAACCATAAAATTATTTTCGTTGCTACTTCATAACTGTAATGTTGCTACTGTTATGAATTGTAATGTAAATATCTGATATGCAGGATGGTCTTAGGCGACCTCTGTGAAAGTGTCGTTCGACCGCCAAAGGGGTTGCGACCCACAGGTTGAGAACTGCTGCTCTAAGACTTCCTTCCTCTGCACATTCTTTGTGCTCTTCCCTTTGTTTTTCACCAGGTTAACTGTAATTCATTCTTTCAAGATTTGCTCTATGAGTAATCTTTCTAAGTAATCCCTGATCCCTATTCATCGGTCTGACCGAGGGTCTCACCTCTATACTTCAAGTGTACTCAGAACACACACCATAGCAATTTCACAGTTCTTCACTAACAGTATTCAAAACTATTTATTAATTACTTGGTATGTGCCACACACTGATTAGACAGACATGATTCCTCCACTTAGAAGGTTTACTAAATCAGGTGATCTTTTTTACTTATTTTACATCAATCACTATAATCTCTATTTCCAGCACATTACTAAGCAAAGCAATAAATGTTTAATAAATGAATGAAAGGAATAAAAAATACTATACTCATAAGGGAAACATAATTAGGGAGTTAAAGCTACTATAATATCACACAGTATACTCTTAATAGCTCTTTATAAGTATACTGATATATAAAATTGCATCTCCCAAACATGATCACTGCCCTCTAGTGATTTTTAGATGCCAGAGAAAAGAAATTTAGATCCGAGTCATAAAATGGAGACCCTTACTATACTCAAAAACCTCTTCTCAAAATATATCTGTCTGGCTTACTCCACATTTTAAATCCCCTTAGTTCTACGTGTATTAGCTTTTTCTTAAAATACTGCTTTTATACTATGAAATAAGAAATCTAATATCTTCTACATACTTGACATACATGAACTCATTTAATCCTCACACTAACTTTATGAAGCAAGTATTCTCATTATGCACTTTATAAGAATAAATTTGAAAATCAAGAAATATTACGTAACTTTTTAGAAAGATATTAAAAATTAACTCGAGGGAGTAGATTATATAAATAGACCAGTAACCTGACTACAAGGTAAGTGAGATGGAAATGGGGTGAAGGGGAAGGTGGTGAGGAGGACAGTGGAATGGGAGGGAAGTGAAGGAGAACCTAGGTTGTACTGTTCAAAATCTACACTAATAAAAGAGAAAAATGGTAACTGGCGTACGACGCTACCCTTTTCATTGGCTAATCAGGGCTATATGCAAATTAACTGCCAACTAAGATGGCAGTTAACTGCCAACAAAGATGGCGGTTAATTTGCATATGTAGGCACAATGCAGGGAGGCGAAAGGGAAAGCAGGAAGAAGCCCCCTGCCACTGACAGTGATCAGAAACCCAGGGGGGAGCTAAGAGCCGGGGGGCAGGGCAAAGGCGGCCCCCCAGCCATGATCGGAGAATCAGGCGCCTTTGCCGCCCTGGCCAGTGATAGCAGGAAGTAGGGGTGGAGCCAGCGATGGGAGCTGGGCACGGTCGAAGATGGCAGTCCCGGGAGCTAGGGGTCCCTTGCCTGGGCCTAAAGCGGAGCCCACGATCGCGGGGCCGCTGCCACTGTGGGTCACCGCTGCCCAGGCCGGACGCCTAGGCCAGAGGCGTTAGGCCTGGGCAGGGGCGGAGCCTGCAACCGCGGGGAGCTGGGGGTCCCCCGCCCAGGCCTGACACCTCTGCCGGAGGCCTCAGGCCTGGTCAAGGGGCCGATCCAGTAATTGGTGATCGGAGGGTGATGAGGGTCAACTCCTCTGGCCGAGGCATCAGGCCTGGGCAGGGGGCTGGGGGTCCCCTGCTCAGGCCTGATGCCTGGGCCAGAGGCATCAGGCCTGGGTGGGGGGCAGAGCCGGGGATTGGGGGGATATGATGGTCCCCTTGCCCAGGCCTGAAGCCTGGGTCAGAGGCGTCAGGCTTGGGCGGGGGGTGGAGCAAGCGATCAGAGGGAGATGGGGGTCCCCTGCCCAGGCATGATTCCTGGGCCAGAGGCCTCAGGCCTGGGCGGGGGTCAGAGCCAGTGATCGGGGGGAGATGGGGGTCCCCTGTCCAAGCCTGACACCTCTGGCGGAGGCGTCAGGCCTGGGCAAGGGGCCGATCAG
The DNA here is from genome assembly GCF_014108235.1 of Myotis myotis. Taxonomy (NCBI): domain Eukaryota; kingdom Metazoa; phylum Chordata; class Mammalia; order Chiroptera; family Vespertilionidae; genus Myotis; species Myotis myotis. The sequence goes on along the minus strand of NW_023416329.1, from coordinate 2,377,360 downwards.
GTGATCGGAGGGTGATGGGGGTCTAGGCCTCTGGCCGAGGCATCAGGCCCGGGAAAGGGGCAGAGCCAGCAATCGGAGGGGTTTGGGGGTCCCCTGCCCAGGCCTGACGCCTGGGCCAGAGGCATCAGGCCTGGGCTGGGGGCAGAACCAGTGATGGAGGGAAATGAGGGTCCCCTGCCCAGGCCTGACGCCTCGGCCGGTAGCTGGCCAACCTCCTGCAGTCCCTCCCCCCGGCTTAGGCTCCAGGCACTGGAGAACCTGAGTCCGGAAAGCCTGTAGGAGAGGGACCCCAACGCTAATTGAGACAGATTAGCAGCTCAGAGGGGGCAGAAGGGGCAAGGCAGCAACCTAACTGCAAAGACTTAAAGTAAGCACCATCACCATCTTACCTCTGCCACTGCACTGTGTGCCGCTTGCTCTTCTGCCCCCATCAGCCACTTCTAGCTCGGCCCCACACCTTTCCAGGCTCCCAATCGCTGATTGGCTAGCACTCCTACCATTGGCCAAAGTCAGCTACCTATCATGCTTGGGCGTGGAGCCCCCCAAAAATGTGTGGCTGAGGTAGGAGAGACAACCTATCTGTCTGTCAGCAACTCCTCCCTGGGGAGAGTGAGGCGGCCTGAGCACAGGCAGCGAAGTAGAGCTGTATTTCCACCTCAGAGCGTAGCTGGTGTTCAGGCCATTTTGGGCGCTCTGTCTGTGGTCTTTGCTTGCCGCTACCTCAGCACATCTACACAACTAGATCGGGGCCTGCCAGCCAACCTCTGGTGCTCCCCCCGCCCCCTCCAGTGCACACATTCGTGCACTGGGCCTCTAGTTTTATATAAGTACTTACTCATGTCTTGCCTATGTAATCTTTTTTTTTTTTTAAATATATTTTATTGATTTTTTACAGAGAGAAAGGGAGAGAGATAGAGAGTTAGAAACATCGATGAGAGAGAAACATCGATCGGCCGCCTCCTGCACATCTCCCACTGGGGATGTGCCCGCAACCCAGGTACATGCCCTTGACCAGAATCGAACCTGGGACCCCTCAGTCTGCAGGCTGACGCTCTATCCACTGAGCCAAACCGGTTTCGGCGCCTATGTAATCTTTTAAAAATTAAAAAGTTGTTCTGAAAAGAGACAATCAGACCTCCCCTACTAACTCACAAAGGATGGGTGAAGGGAGAGAGAGGAAAGGAAGAAAGGAAGAAAAAGTGGGAAGTAGATGGTGCTCAGAGGAACTGGAATTTCTGACTGAGAGGCCTGGCACAAAAGGGGCCACATGCTAACCTGGCAAGCTCAGGGAAGGCCTGCATGGCGGTCTTGCAAACTCAGAGACCTAAAGTAACCACAAAGGATGGTCTGAAATTAAACTTAACTAAAAGCAGTTATGGTGGGGTAGTTACATCCTAGGCTGGTACCTTCCCTGACAAGGTCAACCTTTACCTTAACTGAGCCTATCTGTTTTTTTGCATTTGTAGTAACATATCCTTAAAATGTCTGGTTAACTTGTAACTTCCTTTTTTCTGGACCCCTTGGGGCACAACCTAATGTGCCTGGGCACCAGGTCAGATACCACAAATTCCTTCATTGCTATCATGTTAACTGTTCCTGCACCCACCTAAGTATGTGTCTATCATTTTACTTTTTATCCAATCCCAGGGGTTTCCCCGCTTTACTTTCTCCCGCCTCTCTAATCTATCACCAATGGATTTCAGGTAACCCACCTACATCCTCTCCTTTGATTGCAATGTATAAAAATAGATGGAATCCCTAGTTGGTCTGACTCAGTGGATAGAGGATCAGCCTACAGATTGAAGGGTCCCAGGTTCGATTCCGGCCAAGGGCAAGTGCCTGGGTTGTGGGCTTGGTCCCCAGTGGGGGGCATGCAGGAGGCAGCCGGTCAATGATTCTTTCTCATCATTGATGTTTCTATCTCCCTCTCCCTTCCTGTCTAAAATCAATAAAATATATTTTAAAAAATATATAAATAAAAATAAATAGATGAAAAACCACCTTTCTCCAAAGCATTATCCCAATCCATTGAGATACTGCTTCTTGGCAATTGTCCACAGTTTGGCTCAAATAAACTCACAAAAATCCTTTACAGGTTTGTATGTTTTTTTATATTAACAGAAGTATTGGGATGGAGGATGAAGCTATGAATGGAAATGTTGCTACAGAATATTAACCAGAAAGATGCTCCCATAAATCTTGTGGCATGCTCTCCCCACAGTATCATATACAACGCAATACACGAAACAACCTGGCTCTACCATAAAAGCATCCAAACTGGAGAATGGTCAAGTAAGAAAGCCAGGAGCATATCTACCAAACTTATATTAAGAAAAGAGCCATGGTACCTTAGCTAAGTGGAAGCAGCCTGAACTGAAGGGGAATAAACTTTCTGTCTCCCTTCAGAGGAGCCTATTAACCAAAGAGCTGAGGGCAAGGCCTGCAGGATGTCTCTGAGACCCCAAGGTCTAGGTTTCCCTAGAGAAGAGAGGAGGTGTGGGACTAAATTTTTAATGGGGTCCAAGGAGAGACCAATAGGAAAGATATAGCTCAGCTTTTCCTCAAGCCTGGAGCTCTAACTGCTTTGCTACAATGCAGCAACTAATAGATTTCCTCAGACCTAGAGTCACCCTTCACCTGCGACGATAGATGTCTCCAGTCAGAACGAAATAAGTGCGTAGGGATCCCCAAATCCCCAGGAGTGGGGGTAAAAATACACAATTCATTTAAAGGGAACTCAGCAACTGCAGCAAAATCGAAGGTAACATCAGAACAGGTGGCTTCAATTTAAGCAGAACTAACAGTCGACATTGGTGACAGCGGACACCCAGATGGCGTAAGTCATGCCAGTGAAGGAGAAGAAACTTGTGGATGTCAAAATGAAGGAGCTGCCAAACTGGATGCTGATGTGAGATCTCACCTCCAGAGGCACTGTCTGAGCATTCCAAGTTACTACCAGTGTCACCACAAGTATGTCAATGTGAAAAAATGGAGCATTTCTGGCGTTTCTGTGGTGATGGCAGCTGACATGCTTTCCTGCTTTTTGTACAAGGAACTCAAACACAAATGTCTCCACAGAACCCCTGAAGAGGGCCCCGCATGAAGGGTGTACTTTGCATTCCCACCATGACCTTCTCTGCCCTGCACTCTTCCTTGTGGAACTCAACCTTTGCTGAATCGTTTCACACACTAACTCAGAATTAATACCTAATGAAAGATGACTGGTACAGTTAAAAATATTTAAACAATGTTTTAAACCTTACTGATCTGAGAGAGAGAAAGAAACATAGATTTATTGTTCTACCCATTCACACATTCATTCACTGATTCTCACATGTGCCCAGACCAGGGATCAAACCCCCAACCTTGGCATACCAGGATGATGTTCCAACGAACTGAGCTATCCGCCCAGGGCCAAAACATTTAAAACTTTTTTTGTTGTTGTTAATCCTCACCTGAAGATATTGTTCCATTGATTTTTAGAGAGTGGAAGGGATAGGAAGAGACAGAAACTTCATGTGAGGGAGACACATTTGGTTGGTTGCCTCCTGTATGCACCCCGACCAGGGCTGGGGAACCTGCAATCAAGGTACATGCCCTTGACGAGTATTGAACCCAGGACCCTTCAATCTGTGGGCCAATGCTCTATCCACTGAGCCAAACCGGCTAGGGCTAAAACTTTTTTAAAGGATGAGACTGGCTGAATCAAACGGCTGCAGTGTTGATGAGAAAGGAGAGCAGAGGCCCCAGCATGTGGAGCTCCAGGGCAAGCTGCCTGCTGCTCTGACTCCCCGACTCCAAAGGACTGGAGGTACCTGGGGCAGACAGAGATGCTGTGTAGATTCTCTGACAAGTCCCAAAGAGATTATTGCAACACAGTCCTCTAGATTTTCTGATGGAAGGACATGCCTTCTATAACACTGTATGAAAAGTATAGCTCCTTGCATGATTATTAGGCCCTAGTAAAGAACCCAACCATGAAACATCAAAGGTTTTGTGACTACGGCTACCCATCACGATCCACCAACTCACAAGGTCAGGTGTACGGTGGAAACAGTGTATTTGTAGCAGGACCTAGGCAGGTGTAGAGGGACAGGAAATGACAAGAGGCTAGAGCCTCATGTCACTGACCCGTGTCACTCTCCTGTCTTCACTCTGCTCACACCAATGGCTCTATGGGAGGTCCTTGGTACCAATGACGAAACAAACCTGGGGCCTGGTTATCAGATTCAAGTCACAGGTGAGTGTACTACTCTCCAGCCCTACATGATGGATCTGAGACAACTGTCAGGAGAAAATTCTCTCAGTGGGATAGGCTAACTCAGCGGTCAGCAAATTGCAGCTCGCGAGCCACATGCGGCTCTTTGAGTGTGGCTCTTCCACAAAATACCGACTTCTGCGCATGGACCATGAAGTTTCAACCACACTGTACATGTGCGCCTGCACGTGGTATTTTGTGGAAGAGCCACACTCAAGGGGCCAAAGAGCCGCATGTGGCTCGCGAGCTGCAATTTGCCGACCACTGGGCTAACTGATTAGGGAGACAGAAGGAGGAACTATAAAGAGACAAGAAAGCTGGAGAACAGCCATGTGGATGCACAAAGTGCCAATCTTTATGTCTTATGCTAATGCCCACCAACCACAGAGGAGGCATTTCACGACATCCCAGCTACAGATGGGATAACTCATCGGTGGACCTCAGCCACCTCAAAGCTTGACCAACATGGCCATGAGTGGAGCAGCCACAGTGCCTGAGGAATGCTTTACACAGGCCAACAGCACAGGTTCCTTCTGATGAAGGTGACCTAATGACTGCCTGTGTGGAATGCCAACTGACACATGTAGGTGCAGAACGGACACTTACTTCAAATGTGGGCTTGCCTCCTCCCTCCCAATCCCCGTTACAGCACATCCTATTGCCAGCTCCATTATCGCCAGGTTTATAGTGTCTCACAGAGAACAACAACTATGGTCCAGGACTAGAAGCAGTTATGGGTACTACCGCTTGTCCCACTAACCTCCTGCCTTAGAGATTTCTTCTAGCAATTATAACCAGCACCACTTTGAAGGGTCACCGACAGAGCACACTTAATGGACATGCGGTGATCTAAGTAGTAATAGGTGTGGACCAAGCAGGCACACAGGGTGCTCTGCACATACCTCCTCAGCACAGCTGCCATCTCATTACAGCCACGTTGCGCTTGTGTGCACTACCTGGCAGTACCTGGGGAGCACTGTGAGCCCAAGCACTGCTAGGCTTTCTTCAGGGTTTTCTGTAACACTGAGGCACAACCACGTGAGTGTCCTCTGGTGGGACAATATTGAGGTGCATTTTGAGGATCCCCAGGATGATGGAATCCCAGTTGCCCAATGATAACTAGTTCATTAACACACTTTATGTAAGTTTATGCTGTCTCATTTTTCCTATTCTCTCATTTCTGCTTCATTGGATGACCTCCCAAATAAACTACTCAGCCATAGTCCTTATCTCAAGCTCTACTTTCAAAAGAATCCCCAACTGAGAAGTGATGCAGTCAGGGTTCAAAAGGAAGCAGCATCCATGCTTTTGACAAGAGTGGGTTGCCTCTTTAAAGCAGCAGCATGTGGTGCTGCACGTATGGGATACTAAACATAAGTCCAAAGCCATGAACAATGTACACAAAGCCACATGGAGAGATCTTATCCTTCTAGTGTTAAAGAAAACCGGGAAAAGTGCAAAATATTTGTAGCAAAAACCTAGTTAAATCAACTACACACATATACACACGCCAACAACACTATATGTCCTACAAAGATATATTCATTCAAAGGCATATTGCTTACAAACTAGAGAGGTTTGCTCTGGCAGGAAGAGAGGAAAACGGGAGCAGAGATCAAGAATAAAAGAGATAAGATAAATAAATGAGGGACCTTATAAAGAACAAAGACAGTAATTTTACTGCCATAAACTGAAAGTCTGATTAACTCAAGTTTCTGAACCACAGTTCAAAACAGAGAGAAAACAAAGGGAACATATTGTCACTACCTTAAATAAAAAATGTTACTATCAATGGAAGTTATAAAAATAAATATATAGCTATGAACTTTAAAAAAAAATTCATCTGTGGCCCTGGCCAGTTTCACTCAGGGAATAGAGCATCAGACTGCAGACTGAAGGATCCTGGGTTTGATTCTGGTCAAGGGCACATGCCCAGGCTGTGGGCTCGATCCCCAATGTGGGGCATGCAGGAAGCAGCCAATTAATGATTCTCTCACATCATTGATGTTTCTTTCTCTCCCTCCCTCCCTCCCTCCCTCTCTCCCTCTCTCTCTCTCTCTCTCTCTCTCTCTCTCTCTCTCTCTCTCTCTCCCTCCCTCCCCCCCGCTTCCCCTCTGAAATCAATAAAAATATATTTAAAAAAAAATTCACCTGAGTACTACCTAAACTCATTCTGAATACTACCAGTAGTATATACTCCACGCTTTGGGAAAAACTATTGTGACTATTCTGAGATAAGAATGATAGAGGGGATCTTTAAATATAAATATACTAGAGGCCCAGTGCACAAAATTTGTGCACTGGGGGGGGGGGTGTCCCTCAGCCCAGTCTGCACCCTCTCCAATCTGGAACCCCTCAGGGGATGTCCAACTGCCAACTGCTTCAGGACTAAACCGGCAGTTGGACATCCCTCTCACAATCTGGGACTGCTGGCTCCCAACGGCTCACCTGCCTGCCAGCCTTATCACCCCCTAGCCACTCCCCTGCCAGCCTGATTGACGCCTAACTGCTCCCCAATCGGCCCGAACACCCCCAACTGCCCTCCCCTGCCGGCCTAGTTGCCCCCAACTGCCCTCCCCTGCCAGCCTGGTTGCCCCAACTGCCCTCCCCTGCAGGCCCGGTTGCCCCCAACTGCCCTCCCCTGTCAGCCTGGTCACCACCAACTGCCCTCCCCTGCAGGCCTGGTTGCCCCTAACTGCCCTCCCCTGCTGGCCTGGTCCCCCCAACATTGACTGGCTGCCTCCTGCAAGCCCCCTACCGGGCGTCATGCCTGCAACCGGGCATGTGCCCTGACCAGGAATTGAACTGTAACCTCCTGGTACATAGGTTGGTGCTCAACCACTGAACTACTCCATCTAGGCAGAGAATTTAACTGAATTTATTTAGAGAGGAAATAACTTTGATAATAGTTCAAAGTCCAATGTTCTCTTAACATGAATGCTTTCTTTTTTCCACAATGTAATGTGTTCTGATTTTACACAATGTACAATTAGGAGGCAAACAGTGACTACTTTATTTTCAATATACAGTGTTGGGTTTTCTCTAAATATTGCAAAGTCCTAAGTCATGAATTGAGTTGAAAAAAACAAAAGCATCAAAACTAGCTAGTTTTATCCAAGGTAACTTATTAACTCACTACAAGGTATTTCTCTAAGGACAATACCATACTACGCTTATTTGTTAATGTGGAACTATCACATTTTAATAAATTTCTCCACAGGCCGTATTCATTTACCAGTAATTCTATTAAAACAAGATACCATCCTTCATTAAGTGTCAGATTTACACCTGTAGAAATACTTTATTTTTATTTTTTTAAAATATATTTTATTGATTTTTTTACAGAGAGGAAGGGAGAGGGATAGAGAGTTAGAAACATCAATGAGAGAGAAACATCGATCAGCTGCCTCCTGCACACCCCATACTGGGCATGTGCCCACAACCAAGGTACATGCCCCTGACCAGAATCAAACCTGGGACCCTTAAGTCCGCAGGCCGATGCTCTATCCACTGAGCCAAACCGGCTACGGCTGTAGAAATACTTTAAACATTAATTTCACTGACTCTTACATAGCATTTAAAACTATAGCAAAAGAGATAAATATGAACAGAACAGTATTTTTCTATAATGTGCTCTTCTATAAGAGACAATACTTGTCTTTTTTCATACTAGTACCTTTCAATATGCTAAGGCTTGAAAAATAATGTATAAAAACATTTATTGTATGTAAGAATTTACTTATGTTTGCAATTAATGATGCTCAGCACTATTCCTACAATCAAGATAAAAATATGAACATCATCACCTCTTCATAAATCGAGTCACAAATCAGTTTCTTCTGCCTTCACAGTATCTACTCCATTTAATCTTTTTTATTTCCACTACTAGAGGCCCAGTGCACGAATTCATGCATGGGTGGGGTCCGGCTGGCCCCCACTGATGGGGGCTGATCGAGGGTGGGGCCGGCCGGAGGGAGGGGCTGTGGGCGGTTGGCGGCCGACCGGGGGCAGGTTGGCCTGGGAGGGAGGGGTGCCATCAGGCTGGTTGGCTGCTGTAGTGTGCGTCATAGCCACTGGTCTTTCTGGTCATTCTGCGGTTGCGGTCACTAGGCTTTTATATATATAGACTAGAGGCCCGGTACACAAACATTTGTGCACTAGGTGGGGTGGGGGGGGGCGTCCCACAGCCCGGTCTGTGCCCTCTCGCAGTCTGGGACCCCTTGGGAGATAACAACCTGCTGGCTTAGGCCTGCTCCCAGGTGGCAGAGGGCAGGCCCAATCCCTAGGTACAGCCCCTGGTCGGGCTCAGAGCAGGGCCAATTGGGGAGTTGGGGCGCTGCCCCATGTCATGCATAGAGCAGGGCGTATCGGGAGGTTGTGATGTCACCCTCAGTCACGTTCAGGGTAGGGTCGATTGGGGGGTTGGGGCACCACCCCCTGTCACACTCAAGGCAGGGTCGATGGGGAGGTTGCGGCGCCACCCCGTCATGCACAGAGCAGGGCCAATCAGGGGGTTGGGGTACTGCCCCCTGTCACGCACAGAGCAGGGCCGATCAGGGGGTTGGGGAGCTCCCCTGTGTCACGCACAGAGCAGGGCCCATCAGGGGGTTGGGGAGCTCCCCCCTGTCACGCACAGAGCAGGGCCCATCAGGGGTTTGGGGAGCTCCCCCCTGTCACACACAGAGCAGGGCCCATCTGGGGTTTGGGGAGCTCCCCCCTGTCATGCACAGAGCAGGGAGGATCAAGGGGTTGGGGCGCCGCCCTCTATCACCCACAGAGCAGGGCCAATCAGGGGGTTGGGGCGCCACCACTGTCACACTCAGGCCAGGGCCAATGGGGAGGTTATGGCTCTACCCCATCACACCACAGAGCAGGGCCCGTGGGGTCGGGGGGCTGGGGCACCAACCTCTATCACCCGCAGAGCAGGGCCGATCAGGGGATTGGCACGCTTTACCCTGTCAGGAACAGAGCAGGGCCGATAGGGAGGTTGGGGCCCCACCCCGTCACACGGAGCCGCAGGGCGATCAGGGGGTTTGGGCGCTGCCCCGTCATGCTGATCCCGGTGCCGGGAGGCCTCTCGGCTCCGCTGATCCCGGTGATGGGAGGCATATTACCCTTTTACTATACAGGACAGAGGCCTGGTGCATGGGTGGGGGCCGGCTGGTTTGCCCTGAAGGGTGTCCTGGATCAGGGTGGGGGTCCCTACTGGGGTGCCTGGCCAGCCTGGGTGAGGGGATGATGGCTGTTTGCATCTGGTCACACACCCTTCAGGGTGGGGGTCCCCACTGGGGTGCCTGGCCAGTCTGGGTGAGGGGCTGAGGGCTGTTTTCAGGCTGGGACTGAAGCTCCCAACTGCTCCTTTTTTCTTTTTTATTCTGGGCCAGCTTTAGCTCTGAGGCTTGGCTCCAGCTCTGAGGCCTCAGCTGCTGAAAGCAGGTATCTGGTTTGTTTAGGTTCTATAATCGAAACTCTGTATCAACTCCAGCTCTGAGATCCCGGCTCAATGAAAGCAGGCTTCTGGGGTTTTGTTTAGCTTATATATTTGTTACAATGTTCAAACTGCAGGCTCAGAGGCCGGCAAGGCAGGCGGGGAATGTTGGAGTCCTCCGTCACTGAAGCAAGCAAGCCTCATGTTCACTTCAAGCTGCCTGGCTGCCGGCTGCCATCTTGGCTGGCAGTTAATTTGCATATCGCCCTGATTAGCCAATGGGAAGGGTAGCGGTCGTACGCCAATTACCATGTTTCTCTTTTATTAGATAGGACTAGGGGCCTGGTGCACAAAATTCATGCATGGGGGGAGGGGGGGTCCTCAGCCCAGCCTGCCCCCTCTCTCATATTGGGAGCCCTCAGCGGATGTCCTACTGACAGCTTAGGCCCACTCTCTGCTCCCCTAGGGGAGCGGGCCTAAGCCACAGTCTGGCCTCCCTTTGTGGGAGGCGACCGGGCTGGTCAGGGGAAGGCACCAGCTCCATCACCCCGCTGCAGCAGCCACTGCCAGTCACTGCAGCCACCAAGGTGTTTTCATCAACACGGGCTCCAGTCCCTTTACCATGAAAAAATGACAACTATCTTTAGGCATTTTCAAGATGTGTCTTTCATAGGATATGACATTTCTTTATTATTATTTTTTTTAACCCCAACCTGAGGTTGATTTTTAGAGAATGTGGAAGAGATAAGGAAAGAGAGAAACATCAAAGTGAGAGGGACACTTTGACTGGTTGCCTCCTGCATGAGCCCTGACCTGGGCCCTAGCCAGGGAGAAGCCTGCAACCTAGGTACATGCCCTTAGTCAAAATTGAACCCAGACCCTGTGGTCGGCAGGCTGAGGCATTATCCACTGAGCCAAACCTGCTAGGGCAGGATATGACATTTCTTAGCCCTCCAGCAGTGGACCTTCGTTTTTTTTTTCCAGGAGTGTGGTGGAAAAACCCTACATCACCTTCTTGGATTCTTATTATCCAAGTTACTAAGAATATTACCAGTGGCATACAGGGAGCTTAGTCAATGAGCGGTCAGAAAAGTTGTTTCCTCTGTAGTTCACACCAATCCCCTGGATCCGCCCCTGTCTAGACCTCAGGCCTCTGGCCAGGCGTTAAGCCTGGGCAGGGGACCCCCAGCCTGCTCCCATTGCTGGCTCCGCCCCTGCCTAGGCCAGAGGGGCGTTAGGCCTGGCAGGGGACCTCCAGCCTGCTCCAATCGCAAGCTCCGCCCCTGCCCAGGCCTCAGGCCTCTGGCCGGGGCGTTAGGCTTGGGAAGGGGACCCCTAGCCCACTCTGATCACCAGCTCCGCCCCTGCCCAGGCTTCAAGCCTCTGGCCGAGCCTTAGGCCTATGCAGGGGCTCCCTCAGCTCTGACTGTAGGCTCAGGCCCTACCCAGGAGCCCCCTGGCTCAGGCCCTTCCTAGGCTGCTCAGGGCCCACATGGGCCTTCCTCGGAGTGACCTGGGTGCCCTACGATGTTTCTGGGATCCAGGCCACTGGTGCTTAGTATGCAAATTAACCGCCATCTTAGTTGGTTTAATTTGCATATTTGCTCCTGATTGGCTGATGGGCGTGGTCAATTTGCATGTTTCTCTTTTATTAGATTATACTAGACTAGAGGCCTGGTGCACAAAATTTGTGCACTGGAGCGGCAAGGGGGGGGGGCGGGTCCCTCTTGCATTCCGGGACCCCTCGCTCCTTACTGCCTGCCTGCTTGCTGCTCCTTAGCACTGCTGTGGAGGCAGGAGAGGCGCCTGCCACCACTGCTCTGCTCGCCAGCCATGAGCCTGGCTTCCGGGTGAGTGGCACCGCCCCCTCTCCGCCTGATAGTTTCTCCTCTAATATTGGTGGAGCCTTTCTATGTGATGCCACTACACTTTCCAATTTCATACAGCACTTTCCAAACTGCACTAGAGTGAACTGTTTGCATACTCATCTCTAAACATATTCTTTGAGGCCCTGGCTAAGTAGCTCAGTTGGTTAGAGCAGCGGTCGCCAACTTTTCGGACCTCACGGACTACTAGCAGACCACTGGTTGGCGACCACTGCTCCAAAGGTTTCCTTAAACCAGCGGTTGCCAACCTTTCGGACCTCACGAACCACCAGTGGTCCACGGACTACCGGCTGGCGACCGCCAAGGTTGCAGGTTCAATTGCTGGTCAGGGCACATACAAGAATCAACCAAGAATGAATGCATAGTAAGTGGAACATCAAATCGGTGCTCTCTCTGTCTCTCTCTCAAAACCAATAAAAGCATATCCTTAGCTCTGGCCGGTTTTGCTCATTGGTTAGAGTGTCAGGCCGAAGGGTCACAGGTTTGATTCCCAGTCAAGGGCACATACCTTGGTTGCAGGCTTGATCCCTGGCCCCGGTCAGGGTGAATGTGGGAGGCAACCATTCAATGTGTCTCTTTCATACTGATGTTTCCTCTCTCTTTCCCTCTCTATTTCACTCCCCCTCCTTGTCTCCCTCCCTTCTACTCTCTCTAAAAATCAATGGGAAATTATCCTCAGTAAGGATTTTTTTTAACGTGTATGTCTTATCTATTTTTTAAAATGTAGATCCCTGAAGAATTCAAACCTCTACCTGATAATTTGAGTCTCAAAATGAATTTGAAAATAATGAATATGGTTTATCTGTACATATTCTTTTAGAATGATTTCTTTCTCCTATCCCTGGTCTTATTACAGTTCCTACTTCTTTAAATTAAATACATTCTATCTCCAAAGATCTAATATTCTAAGATAATTTTATCCTAAAATCTAAACGTCTGAATGTTTCAGAAAACATTCATTTTAACATAATCTTCCATTCTGAACTCTGCTTAGTCATCTTTAGCGGGAATCTATACATATAAAAGGCTAAGTGACCAACCGTTCACCTATCCGACCGACCGATACATATGCAATGTATCGGTGCAATGACAATTTAAAAATAAACATTGACTAGCGCATGCACGATATATATAAATCTCTCACTATTGCCAATCACGCACATGTTTTAATTTTATAATACTCTAAAAGCCTGGCACACAAAATTCATGCATGGGTATGGTCCCTAGGCCTGGTCTGCGATCAGAGCCATCTTCCCTGGCTGCCCATAGGCAGCCCTAACCCCTGCTGCCATCACCCCCCAGATCCCCATTTTCCATTGGGTGATGGGAGCCTGCTGGCTGGGGGGAGTAACCAAAAGTTCAGCCATTCCCGCCTGCTCGCTGGACCTGCCCCTGCTGCGGGTTGCCCTGTGTGTGTGGGGCAACTGGTGGGGTGGGGGCCTTGGCCTGGCACCACCGGCATCCCCCGCCATCCACTCCTGGTTCCATTTGCCATCAGGCAATAGGAGCCTGCTGGCTAAGAAAAGGGACCAAGAGGTAGTCAGTGTGCCTCATAGTGACTGGTTTAACAGTTGTTCTGGTCATTCTGCCATTAGGGTCAATTTGCATATTACCTTTTTATTATATAGGATGCTATATATACTATTTTGACATGTAATTTTTTGCAGTAATGTAATAACCACATGAATCTTTTTTCTAATTAATTTCCTTTCAATGTGCACGAATTTGTGCAATGGGCCACTAGTCCTATCTAATAAAAGACAAACATGGTAATTAACCGTACCTCAGACACGCTTTCCATCGGCTAATCAGGGCGATATGCAAATTAACTGCCAACCAAGATGGCGGTCGGCAGCCACACAGCTGAAGCTAACATGAGGCTTGGTTGCCCTGGCGATGGAGGAAGCCAAGGTTCCCCGCCTGCTGTGGCCCAGCTCTGAGCTCCGGATGCAACAATGTTGCAATTATAGAAGCTAAACAAACCCCAAGATACCTGCTTTCAGACAGCTGGCCTCGGAGCTGGAGCCGCAACACAGTTTCAATTACAGAAGGTAAATAAATCCCAGAATTAAAAAAAGAAAAAGAAAAAAGGAGAGACTGGGAGCTTCAGTTGCAGGCTTGGCCTGCCTGAAAACGGCCCTCAGCCCCTCATCCAGGCTGGCCAGGCACCCCAGTGGGGACCCCCACCCTAAATGGGATGCGGGCAGCCTGAAAACAGCCATCAGCCCCTCACCCAGGCTGGCCAGTCACCCAAGTGGGACCCCCACCCTGATCTGCGACACCATTCAAGGCAAATCAGCTGGCCCCCACCCGTGCACCAGGCCTCTATCCTATATAGTAAAAGGGTAATATGCAAACTGACCCTAACAGCAGAACCACTGGGAATGACTGGTCACTATGACACACACTGACCACCAGGGGGCAGATGCTCAATGCAGGAGCTCCCCTCTGGTGGTCATTGTGCTCCCACAAGGGGTAGCTCTGCTCAGCCACAAGCCAGGCTGACGGCTGCCAGTACAGCGGTGGTGGTGGGAGCCTCTCCCGCCCACTCAGCAGCGCTAAGGATTTCCGACTGCAGCTTAGGTCTGCTCCCCGCTGGCAAGTGGACATCCCCCGAGGGCTGCTGGGCTGCCAGAGGAATGTCTGATTGCCAGCTTAGGCCCAATCCCCTGGGGAGCAGGCCTCAGCCAGCAGATGGTCATCCCTTGAGGGGTCCCAGACTGTGAGAGGGCACAGGCCGGGCTGAGGGACCCTCCCGCCTCCCTGAGTGCACAAATTTTTGTGCACCGGGCCTCTAGTCTATACTAATAATAGAGGAATATGCAAATTGTCTAGGATGCCGTCACATAACGACCAATCAGGACGGGGGCGGGGGCAGGGGCAGGGCTGCAGCAGAGAGTTCTCAGCAGGCCTGCACCGGGTGTCCGAAGGGCATGGAGCGGAAGGGAGAGCAGATAGGCAGTTAGGGTGATCAGACCAGGAGGGGAGAGCAGATAGGCAATTAGGAGGATCAGGCCAGGAGGGGAGAGCATATAGGCAGTTAGGGGAATCAGGCCAGGAGGGGAGCACAGATTGGCAGTTAGGGCGATCAGGCCAGGAGGGGAGAGCAATTAGGGCGATCAGGCCAGCAGGGGAGAGCAGTTAGGCAGTTAGGGGATCAGGCCAGGAGGGGAAAGCAGTTAGGCAGTTAGGGGAATCAGGCCAGGAGGGAAGAGCAGTTAGGGCCATCAGGCTGGCAGGCAGGTGAGCGGTTAGGAGCCAGTGGTTCCGGATTGTGAGAGGGATCCCCAGATTGGAGAGGGTGCAGGCCGAGCTAAGGTACACCCTCCCCCAATGCACAAATTTCGTGCACCAGGAATCTAGTATATAATTATATACATAATTTAATGCTTATTTTCTACAGTTAAAGAAAGTGTTATTAGTAATAAATGAATATTTTTTATTCCTGAAGAGGTTCAACATTATTAGGAGAGGAGAATATATTACAACTACTTATGATTCATAAGGAAGGTGATTAAAGAAACTGAGTTAAAGGTATAGCAGTGATTTAGAACTATTTTCAATTGTTAAAAAATGATTGTTTCACATTATTCTAATTATTTTCTTAAAAGTCTTTTCCTTACCTCAGAGATGTACTAGAGATAAAACTGTGCTTCCAATTTTCTCCAAGCAGCTTTGACCTATGCTTCCATCTCATGAATTCCAAGACAGTATTAAACTGATGCATATTTTCATAAATCTGTTTAGGAAAAAAGAACTTATTTCAGACTGAAAAAACTTTTATTTGTCAAAATGACACACACAGAAACAATACTAAAAATTCATCATGTGTAAAACTATATACTTTTGATGTAAATTCAATGAAAAGTTTGACAGTATTTAAGAAACTTATCACTTTACCATTTCCCAACCTCTACCCAAAGAAGTGTCCCATTTTGAGTATTTTTATCTTTAAATAGACCCTGGCCAGATGGTTGGAGTGTTGTTCAGTACACCGAAAGGTCTTGGGTTCGATCCCTGGCGGGCGAGAACAGGAGGCAACCGATAAATGCTTCTCTCACATCAATGTTTCTCATTCTCTTCCCCCGCCCCACGCCTCTAAAATCAATAAAAATATATCCTTGAGTGAAGATTTAAAAGAACCATGTGTATTTAAAACAAAAAAAGTAATAGTTCCATGGAAAAAATTACTCACATGTAAAATTTCTGAAGTGGCTCAGGCCTTTTAAAAAAAAAATCATCTCAAATTGAAAAAACAGAAATAGCTAGAAGCAGCACCAACATTTATAATTCTACAACATTCAGATTCCTCCCTAGACAAAAATATATTTGAACACCTAGCTAGTACCCCTATTTTTTCACTGTTTTTCTTTTAATCCTCACCCGAGGATATTTTTTCCATTGATTTCTAGAGAGTGGAAGAGAGGGAGGAGGGGAAGAAAGAGAGAGACACATCGATTGGTTGCCTCCTGAACGCACCCCTACCAGGGCTGGGGAACCTGCAACCAAGGTACATGACCTTCAGTCCCGTGGGCTGAAGTTCTAACCACTAAGCACCCAGCCAGGGCCCTATTTTCACTCTTTATCACAAAGTTTCAGTAAACACTTTTTTCATTTCTGTCAAACTTCCACCTAGAATATTAGGAATTGTGAGGGTTAAGAATTAATTGCACAGCGTGTCTAAATCATGGGATAGGTTTCAACTACAAGACTACCCTTCTGCATTAGTACACCCCTGCATTGAGAGACAATATTCATAAATCTAAACAATGGAAACAAAAATGTTAAAGATAGGTGTGCTGTTTCCTTAGAGGTCTTAAAAATAGTTCCTTCAAATGTGTCTTTTAACTAAAACTTCAAACAGCAAATGCTGTTTCATATTTAAAAAGTGAAAAGTTTACGCTGTATGAACATTATCTATGCCCCATTGCAAGGTCAAAGTGCCCTTGTCTTCCAGTCCATTTAGAAGTATCATGTATGTCACACTGAGCTTTGGTAAGTAGTCTTACCAATAATGACTAAATTCATGTAAATGGGCAATCTGAACCTGTCTCCATATCAGATAACAGCCTTTCTTACAGTCAAGCGTCGCCCCTCAGCAGGAAGGCTGCTGCAGTGCTGTGCAAATCTTACCCGTGGACAGACTCCAGGGAAAGCAATCAGGAATGCTTTGCCTGCGTTCAGGAGCCTTAACAGTCTTCTCAATGCACTAGTTAGCTACAACTTAACCAGGTCCGTAACATTTTTCTGGGTAAGACTCCAACCATCACTCAGAAAAATGACCCAGGGCTGGAATGGAGACTTGGTGTTAAGGTCTTTTAAATTATTTTTTTCTGAGACATTCAGTCTTAAAATGTTCCCTTATACTAAAAATAAATAAATACATTGTGTTTCCATTTTAGAAATGGCATAAAGATTTTCCTCCAAACTCATTCTTTGCTAACAACTCCATTCTTCCCTAAGAGTGTGTATGGAAAAAGAGAGTGGAGCAGATGAACCTATTCTCATAAAGGTTAACACAGTCCATTAAAGTGACTATAAAAATATATGGACTGATTCTAATTCCACCAGATATTTCCAATGGATCAAATAATAAATAAAATGAACATGCAAACCACTTACCAATCACTGTTTATTACAGCACTATTTATTACAACACAGTTTCCTTGGTGTGGAAAAAAGAGTTTCAAGCTTTAGGCTGAAAAGTCTATAATAAAGGGAAATATACTGTCTTCAAAGTCCAAGATCCTGAATCATCTATCCTCCCTCCATTCTCTTACATGTACAAATCTATGACAAAACATAAACTTCAGAAAACTTTTCCTAAGGGTTGTTTCAGACCAGCTAAGTCACACTGGACTTCTTTACTAAGAGGTAAATAAAGGCAATTAAAATGACAGAGTGTGCTTCACAGAAGGTACAGATCTGCAAATCCCTTTTTGCAAACCAGAAATTCTGTGAATGAAGAAAAGCTTTCCCTACTTTGCAGTACAGTGCTACAGTCCTATAAACCGAGGTGTAAACACGCACATATGCAGAAATGAGATTTACATGGGCAAAATGTCCCCAACAACTTTAATCACTTAGCTTTCAAGGTAATTTACCACAAGCTTTCAGCATGATGAACTTGTGTTCAACGACCCTAAGACATCCAGTCAAGACTGAACACTAAAGCTAGTATAAGTAATACAATTTTCATCGAAGATTTAATGTCTAAAATTTCAAGCCTGTAAGTTCTAGGGAACATATTAAGGAAAAGGTAATTCTTTTAAAAACACATCAGAGCTTCTTTTTTTTTTTTTTTTTTTTTTAAATATATTTTATTGATTTTTTACAGAGAGGAAGGGAGAGAGATAGTTAGAAACATCAATGAGAGAGAAACATCGATCAGCTGCCTCCTGCACATCTCCCACTGGGGATATGCCCGCAACCCAGGCACATGCCCCTGACCGGAATCGAACCTGGGACTTTTCAGTCCGCAGGCCGACGCTCCATCCACTGAGCCAAACCGGTTTCGGCCAGAGCTTCTTAATGACTCAGAATTCATGAAAATTAAACCTTTCCAAATATACAGTCTAATATTTTGTAATACAAACCTAACATTAGAATTTTTACTCAGTGAACATCTACAAACAAATACGGAAAGTTCATTTTAACCCACACTGCCTTTACAAAATATCTTCTTTTGCCATCAAAATGTACACATCCTTTTTGGTTCTCCAAATTATTAAAGTGATTAAATCTTAAACCACTGAGGTGATTTAAAAATCACCTCACAAGTGCTTTAAAGAGCCCATCAGTGACAAACATCAATTAGCTCTGAAGTGTTACAACATCACCCATTAACTTCTATATTAACAAGATTTACTTTCTAGAAAATAATAGCATAACTATGCTTTTGATAAATATACTAAGTCTAAGAAAGCTTTAAGATGATTTTTGATTTTGTACTAGATGTCAAAAAATAGATTTCTTAGTATTCACAAAATCAGTAATATTGACTATACATTTTTCCTTCCACCACTCCAAATCCCGTCTGCCTCATCTTCATTTTCCTTCTCTTAGCACCCATAAGAAGCACCCCACACGTACTGTACAAATACTGTTGTAAACACTACAGCTGCATTTATAGAACCATTAAAAAAAAAAAAAGAACTGGCCCTGGCCAGCTACCTCCGTTGGTTAGTGCATTGTCCTGATACACCAAGGTTGTGGGTTCAATCCCAGATCAGGGCACATACAAGAATCATCAATGAATGCATAAGTGGAACATAAAACCCCTCCCTCACCCCCCCTTCCGGCCCCTCTTTCTTTCATTCTCTAAAAAAAAAAAAAAAAAAAGCAATCAATAAAAATAAGAACCAAATTACCAAATAATATCTTACAAAACATTTCAGTTGGCTTTTAAACTAAAGGTATTACTGTTAAAACCTTTGGTACATTAAATGGAAAATTAAAACATTATGCTTCAGAAACACATAGTACAGTTTTAGATGTAAGTAACTTGAATAATTTCATTTAGGTTAATTTATCATGCACTTCTTTCTTTGTAAAGATTTTTTATTGATTTTTAGAGAGGGAGAAAGAGAAAAACATCAAGAGCGAGAAACATGGATTGACCGCCTCCTGCATGCCCCTAGGGCAGTGGTCGGCAAACCGCGGCTGGCGAGCCACATGCGGCTCTTTGGCCTCTTGAGTGTGGCTCTTCCACAAAATACCGGCTCTTCCACAAAATACCGACTTCTGCGCATAGGCCACAAAGTTTCAATCGCACTGTACATGCACACCCGCACATAGTATTTTGTGGAAGAGCCACGGCCCTAGGGGGATCAAGCCCACAATCCCCAGCATGTGCCCAGATAAGGAACTGGCAACTTTTCAGTACACGGGATGACACTCAACCAACCAAGCTACACCAGCCAGGGCTCTCATGCACTTCTATAATAAAGCATGTGACCACATAACACAGAAGGGAAGGTCAACTTAAGAACAACTGTGTTTGAAATATTCCAAAAGATTCTTTTATTAATTAAATATAAGCTTGAATTTGAAACTCAAGATTTTTCTCATAAAACCAAAGATATAAACAATGGTATTAAACCCATAATACAAATTAACTTTAGTGCACAATTCTATCAAAACACTCTTCTGTTAAGCATATTTCCAAACGATACTGTAACTTTCTTACTGCTGTATCCTAGAATCTAACACAGTAGATGACACAGAGGATTTCAACAATACTCGCAGATTTGTATTGAATAACAACAACTCAATTATGTGAAACCGAGTAGTCTAGAAAACCTTACCTATCTGAACTATAGCAGAGAACCAAAAAGCAAAGCAAGCGGAAAAAGCTTCTTCCAAAAAAGAGATAAGAAAAAATTGCTAACACTGAGGTTATAACACTCTGGTCTAAGTCAGTTGTGGCACCTTCCATTCCCCTTGCCAATGAGCGGTTTAGCAATACACATCTTATGCAATTCTGGCCAATAAGACAAGAAACTTAAGTTTGCTGGGAGCTTCTGGGAAAGGTTTTCCTGGCTGATGAAAAAAAAGACACCCAGATGAAAACATCCATTTTTTTCTGAGCAACTGTGGGTTTGAATTTGTCAAGCAGAACTATGACAGCTATCTTAGGGACCATGAGGAAGGAAGCAGCCTCGGAGGCCAACCCAGCAGACACAGGGGCAGCACTGAGAGATGGAAAGAATCAGGTCCTTAGTGATGTTCTTATGCTCAGACAGATTAATCCTTGAACCATTTTATTAACTTGTATTATTATATTGTATTAATTATATTAATTATGTTAATTATATTAATTATATTATATCGTACTATACTATACTATACGCCTGTTGCACGAAAAGATTCGTGCAATAGGCTTTCCCTTCCCCTGGCTGCCGGCACCGGTTTTCCTCCGGCACCCGGGACCCAGGCCTTCGCTCCGGCCAGAGCCGCCTTCAAGCCTTCGCTGCCCCGCCCGGCCGCCCCGGGGTCGGGTCGCACACTGGATGCCCGATGGCGGCCAGGCAGGCCAGCCGATCGCTGCTGCACCGCCCGGCCACCCCGGGTCGGGTCGCACACGGGAGCCTGCCGCCCCAGGTCGCAGATAGCAGGCCCGGATGGCGGCAGGGCAGGCGGGATGGCGCTGTCCTGCCCCACCACCCAGGGTGGCAAATAGCAGGCCCAGATGGCAGCGGGGCAGGCGGGATGGTGCTGTCCCACCCTGCCTGCAGTATGCAAATTAGCCACCATCTTTGTTGGCGGTTAATTTGCTTATCATGCTGATTAGCCAATGGGAGTCGTAGCAAAGGTACGGTCAATTACCATGTTTGTCTATTATTGGATAGGATTATATTAACTATATTATACTAGAGGCCCAGTGCACAAAATTTGTGCATGCATAGGGTCCCTAGGCCTGGCCAGCGATCAGGGTCAATTTGCCTGGCTGGCAGGCCCCCACTGACACCCGACTTGGCCGGCCTGGCACCACCTGCTCGCCAGCCCCGCCCCCCACCGCCACTGCTGCGGGTTGCCTCCCTCTGTGGGGCGACAAGCAGAGCGATTGGAGGGGGGGCGCTCGCACCCACCTTGGCTGGCCTGGGACCTGCAGGCTGGGGGCAGCTCCTGCGTTGAGAGTCTGCCCCCTGGTGGTCAATGAGCATCATAGCTACTGGTCATTCAGCTGGTCATTCCATGGTTCGGTCGATTTGCATATTAGGCTTTTATTATATAGGATTATATCCTTCACTGTTTAAATAGTTTTCAATTATCAATAGTGACCCCACGGATGTAGTTAAGCACAAATACACCATTTATTTTCATGAACTCAACTGCTATTTAAACAATGACTACTCCCCTAAATTTGTATCTCAATCCAGATCCTTCTTTTGAACTAGATACATATTTTCAAACTACCAAACAGTTATATTAAATATATTTTTCCAGTAGCACATCAAGACAACAGGATTAATATAAAAGCCATCACAAAAAGTGTTTATGCCTCTGTATTCCATTTTCTAATGGCAGTACCATCTACCCAACTGTCAAAGTTTGAAATCTTGGGATCACTGGCCCTACCTCTACCTTCGTCTGCTTTACTAAATGTTGCTTATTCTAATTCTGATCTACCTTTAAAACCTGTCTCCCTCATCTCTATACACATGTAGTGCGGACACTCACCTGCATGCAGCCTGCCTCCACTCTTATCACCTTCACTGTACCAGTGTTTCTAAAATACAACTGTGCCTCATGAAAAAAATTATACACATAATAAGTCGTTAGGGAAATACACATTAAAACTATAATGATACCACTACCTACCCATCAGAATGGTCAAAATAAAAAAGACAGACAATACCAAATGGCGGAGAGGATGTGGAGAAACGAGCTCTCACACACTGCTGTGAAATGATGCCATCACTTTAGGTAACAGTTTGACAATTTCTTAAAAAGTAAAATATAAACTAAACCATATGATCACAAATTCCCTCTATAATAACCCTAGAGAAATAAAAATATGTATATATACAAAGACTTCTTTACAAACATTCTCAACATTATTCATAAGAGTCCCAACTGGACACAATCCAAAACAAAGTGAGGCATAATCACACAGTGGAATACTATCAGGTAATAAAAAGGAACAAAATACCGATACATGCTATAACATAAACGCACCCTAAAAATATGCTAAGTAAAAAAAGATAGACGCAAAATATTACGTTATAGTTATTACAGCAGGTGCTCTAATTAACACCATTTCATTATAATGTTGATGAGATGCCACAGGAACCTAATTCTTGTTTATATCAAATAGTCTACAGTAAAATTGGTTTCATTATACCTATAGACTTGTAATGACATTAAGTGAGAACTGACTGTAAATGAAATGTTCAGAGAAGAGCAAATTTAGAGAGAAAGAAATCAAAGCAGTGGTTGTCTAGAATAAGGTGAGAAGTGGGAAATTTTGGACAGTGATCAAAATATCCCAAAATATTCACAGAACAACTTTAAGAATTTACTAAAAATAAAAAAATACAGGTTAAAATTTTAATGATTTTCACACATGTACAAAATGCAGTCCAAATTCTTTAGGAGGGCATTCATAGATTGCTGCTTTTAATCTATTTAATTTGCTTTATTTTCTGCTTCAATCTCTGCCCAAAAGCCTCCCGCTGGCCATATGAAACTATTTCCTATTTCTTAAACGTGCCAGGCTATTTCAAGTTTCTACCTTTCTTCAAACTCGCCTAATTAAAAAGTCAAACTGTTCTTATGCCAAATGAACTTCACTTGTGTTTTAAGCACAGTCCAGTGACCAGCATATAAAAGACAATCTATATATTTTCAAATAAGTGATTAAGAATGACAGTGAAGAGAAAAATCCTAAAATAGGTAAAATGGGCTCTGTACCACAAAGACATGTGTATAAGGATGTTATATAAGAATGAAAAATAGGGAGTCACTAATGTCACCTAAATGTTTATTAGTGTAGGATCAGTTAACAATCACACTGAAAACCATAGTCATTAGAAAGAATGAGATATACCTTATTTATCTGTACTGACATAGAAAGATATCCCAAATACCCTTAAGTTTAAAAGAAGTATAAAATAAGTCACACTGAGGGGGTTAACTTGACACGCAGGCAGACAGGGCAGGGGTCCAGTGGAAAACAAAGGCGGGTGGAACATAGGCAGGGGCAGACATGGCAGTTTGAGCAGCCTAATCACAGAAACCAACCAAGCAGAAATAATAAAATGTTTTTGGACTCAAAGCAGGAGGCATGGGAAACCAAGGGAGTGCCTACAGCAACAAGGTGTACAAACGCATAGAAACAGAAAGTTCAGCATAGGAACTGAGAAAGAACACATAGAAACAGGGAAAGTTCAGGTCTGCTGCTGGGTAAGAACAACTGAGACAATCAATCAGGTGACGACAAGAATCCTATCTAATAAAAGAGAAACATGGTAATTGGTGTACGATTGCAACCCTTCCTTGGCTAATCAGGGAATATGCAAATTAACTGCCAGCCAAGCTGGCGGCCGGCAGCCAGGCAGCTGGAAGCGAACATGAGGCTTGCCTGCTTCAGTGACGGAGGACTCCAACGGTCCCCGCCTGCCGCTGCTGGCCTCTGAGCTGCAACTCTAAGCAACTATGTTACAAATATAGAAGCTAAACAAAACCCCAGAAACCTGCTTTAGTCGCCGGGCTTCAGACAGAAGGATCACAACATTGTTTCAAATACAGAAGGTAAACAAAGGCCAGAAACCTGCTTTCAGCAGCAGAGGCCTAAGAGCTGGAGCCTCAGAGCTAAAGCTGGCCCAGAATAAAAGAAAAAAGAACAAAAGGAGCGGTTGGGAGCTTCAGTCACTCGCCAGCCTGAAAACAGACCTCAGCCCCTCACCCAGGCTGGCCAGGCACCGCAGTGGGGACCCCCACCCTGATCCAGGACACCCTTCAGGGCAAACCAGCCAGCCCCCACCCTTCAGAGCAAACCAGCCGTGCACCAGGCCTCTATCCTATATAGTAAAAGGGTAATATGCCTCCCAGCACTGGGATCAGCGGAGCCGCGAGGCCTCCCGGCACCGGGATCAGCGTGACAGGGGACAGCGCCCAAACCCCCTGATCGCCCTGCGGCTCTGTGTGTGACAGGGGGCGGGGCCACAACCCCCTGATCAGCCCTACTCTGTGTGTGACAGGGTGCGGCACCCCAACCCCCTCCCCCCACGGGCCCTGCTCTGTGTGTGACAGGGTAGAGGCATAACCTCCCCATTGGCCCTGCCCTCAGTGTGACAGTGGCGGCGCCCCAACCCCCTGATCAGCCCTGCTCTGTGGGTGATAGAGGGTGATGCCCCAACCGCCCCCCACGGGCCCAGCTCTGTGTGTGACAGGGTAGAGCCATAACCTTCCCATTGGCCCTGACCTGAGTGTGACAGGGTGCGGCGCCCCAACCCCCTGATCCGCCCTGCTCTGTGGGTGATAGAGGGTGATGCCCCAACCGCCCCCCACGGGCCCAGCTCTGTGTGTGACAGGGTAGAGCCATAACCTTCCCATTGGCCCTGACCTGAGTGTGACAGGGTGCGGCGCCCCAACCCCCTGATCCGCCCTGCTCTGTGTGTGACAGGGGGCGGTGCCCCAACTCCTCTATGGGCCCTGCTCTGTGCGTGACAGGGGGGAGCTCCCCAACCCCCTGATAGGCCCTGCTCTGTGCGCGACAGGGGGGAGCTCCCCAACCCCCTGATGGGCCCTGCTCTGTGCATGACAGGGTATGGAGCCCCAACCGCCCTGATGGGCCCTGCTCTGTGAGTGACAGGGGGTGGCGCTGCAACCTCCCCATCGACCCTGCCCTGAGTGTGACAGGGGGCGGTGCCCCAAACCCCCAATCAGTCCTACCCTGAGCGTGACTGAGGGTGGCATCGCAACCTCCCGATCCGCCCTGCTCTGTGCATGACAGGGGGCGGCGCCCCAACTCCCCAATCGGCCCTGCTCTGAGACTGACCAGGGGCTGTACCTAGGGATTAGGCCTGCCCTCTGCCACCTGGGAGCAGGCCTAAGCCAGCAGGTCGTTATCTCCCGACGGGTCCCAGACTGCGAGAGGGCACAGGCCGGGCTGAGGGACTCCCCCTTCCCCCCCGAGTGCACAAATTTTTGTGCACCGGGCCTCTAGTCCCATCTAATAAAAGAGAAACATGGTAATTAGCGTAACACCACTACCCTTCCCATTGGCTAATCAGGGCGATATGCAAATTAACTGCCAGCCAAGATGGCAGCCGGCAGCCAGGCAGCTGGAAGCGAACATGAGGCTTGCTTGCTTCAGTGATGGAGGGCTCCAAAGTTCCCTGCCTGCCTTGCCGGCCTCTGAGCTTGCAGTTTGAAACATTGTAACAAATATATAAGCTAAACAAAATCCCAGAAACCTGCTTTCAGTGAGTCGGGATCTCAGAGCTGAAGTTATACATTGTTTCGATTATAGAACACAAACAAACCAGATACCTGCTTTCAGCAGCAGAGGCCTCAGAGCTGGAGTCAGAGCTAAAGCTGGCCCAGAATAAAAAAAAGAAAAGAAAAGAATAAAAGGAGCAGTTGGGAGCTTCAGTCACCCGCCAGTCTGAAAACAGCCCTGAGCCCCTTACCCAGAATGGCCAGGCATCCCAGTGGGACCCCCACCCTGAAGGGTGTGTGACCAGCTGAAAACATCCATCACCCCCTCACCCAGGCTGGCCAGGCACCCCAGTGGGGACCCCCATCCTGATCCAGGACACCCTTCAGGGCAAACCAGCCAGCCCCACCCATGCACCAGGCCTCTATCCTATACAGTAAAAGGGTAATATGCCTCCCAGCACCGGGATCTGCGGAGCTGCGAGGCCTCCCAGCACTGGGATGAGCGGAGCCGCGAGGCCTCCCGGCACTGGGATCAGAGGAGCCGAGAGGCCTCCCGGCACCGGGATCAGCGTGACAGGGTGCAGCGCCCAAACCCCCTGATCACCCTGTGGCTCTATGTGTGACAGGGGGCAGGGCCACAACCTTCCTATCCACCCTGCTCTGTTCGTGACAGGGGAAGGTGTCCCAACCTCCTGATCAGCCCTGATCTGTGCCTGATACGGGGGAGCTCCCCAACCCCCTGATCAGCCCTACTCTGTGTGTGACAGGGTGCAGCGCCCCAACCCTCCCCCCCCCCCCATGGGCCCTGCTCTGTGTGTGACAGGGTAGAGCCATAACCTCCCCATCGGCCCTGCCCTGAGTGTGAGAATGGCGGCGCCCCAACCCCCTGATCGGCCCTGCTCTGTGGGTGATAGAGGGTGGCGCCCCAACCCCCCTCCCCCCACAGGCCCTGCTCTGTGTGTGATGGGGTAGAGCCATAACCTCCCCATCGGCCCTGCCCTGAGTGTGACAGTGGTGGCGCCCCAACCCCCTGATCCACCCTGCTCTGTGCATGACAGGGGGTGGTGCCCCAACTCCCCAATCGGCCCTGCTCTGAGCCCGACCAGGGGCTGCACCTAGGGATTGGGCCTGCCCTCTGCCACCCTGGAGCAGGCCTAAGCCCGCAGGGCATTATCTCCCGAGGGGTTCCAGACTGCGAGAGGGCACAGGCCAGGCTGAGGGACTCCCCCTTCCTCCCCAGGTGCACAAATTTTTGTGCACCGGGCCTCTATTCCTATATAATAATAGGCTAATATGCAAATAAACCAAACGGTGGAATGACCAGTTGCTACAACATGCACTGACCACCCAGGAGCAGACGCTCAATGCAGGAGCTGCCCCCTGGTGGTCAGTGTGCTCCCACAGGGGGAGCACCACGCAGCCAGAAGCCAGGCTCACAGCTGGCAAGCACAGTGGTGGAGGCAGGAAAGCTAAGGATGTCCGACTGACCGCTAAGGCATCAATTGGACACCCCCCGAGGGGTACCGGACTGCAAGAGGGCGCAGGCCAAACTGAGGGAACCTCCCCCGTCCCCGCCCCCCGAGCACACAAATTTCGTGCACCAGGCCTCTAGTAGATATAGAAGCAGGCTTGTAGCAAATATATGCCCCTGAACTACAAGGCTTTAGGGGGCAGCCTATTATTGGGCCCCTCTCCTCTTGAGGGGAGTCTGAATCTGCTTGTACTAAATTTTCCATTCTTTTGCTTAAATCTTCTGGTCTGTGGAGCTCATTCTTTGGCATCGCGAGACAAAAACCTCAGCTCACCGTTCCAATTATCAAATCCTCCATTATTAAAAGAAAATTTGTACACATACAAGAAGTGTTGTGTGTGAGTAACATATGTGAGGAAGTTGAAGGGCTAAAAGGATACACACAAATTGTTCTGAGTGTAGGCAAAAAAGTGGGAACAACCTAAATGTCCCTCAACTGATGAATCGGGGTCTATCCAACCAATGGAATATCACTCAGCCAAAAAAATAAATGAAGCCATAAAAAGAATCAATTCTGATACAACATGGATGAAATTTGAAAATATTAAGCTAAGTGAAAGAAGCCAGATGCAAAAGGCCACATATTAAATGATCCCACTGACATGAAATACTCAGAATATGTAATTCCACAGACAGAAAATAGATTAATGGTTATATGGGACTATGGGTAGAGAGTGGTAATGGAAAAAAAACACTCAAGGAGTAATCCATAAAGAGGGAAAAAAAGTAAATTAGACTTCCATCAAAATTCAAAATGTTTGCTCTTTAAAAGACCCTGTAAAGAAGATGAAATAACAAGGTACAGACTGCGAAAACATATTTGCAACCATATGTTTGACAAAAGACTCATCTAGAAAATATAAGAAATCTTAGAACTCAAAATTTTTTAAAAATCACATAGAAAATGTACAAAGAATATGAAGAGCTCTTTCAGTGAAGAAAATATTTGGATGACAAATAAGCACATGAAAATACATGGCCAACAACATTAGCCATCAGGGAAACGCAAATGAAGACCATGCTGAGATATCCCTACCTACCTATGGAACAGCTAAAATAAAAAAAAAAAAGTGACAATTCCCAGTTTTGGCAAGAATGAGAAGATAACAAATCTCTCACACAGCTTGTGAGAATATAAAATAGCACGCCCATTTTGGAAAATGGTTTGGAAGTTTCTTTAAAAACTAAATATACATCCCAACCAGTGTGGCTCAATGGTTGAGCATCGACCTATGAACCAGGAGGTCAGGGTTTGATTCCCATCAGGGCACATGCCCGGGTTGCAAGCTCAATCCCCAATCTGGGACTTGTAGGAGCAGCCAATGATTCTCTCTCATCATTGATGTTTCTCTCTCTCTCTCTCTCTCTCTCTCTCCCCCCCCCCTTCTCCCTCTCCCCTCCCCCCTTCCTCTCTGAAATCAATTTAAAAAAAATTAAATAATGTGTATTTAAACAAACAAGCAAGCAAAACTAAATATACACTTATAGGTTACCAACTATACTCGCGGGTCTCTGTTTCAAAGAACTGAACATGATTATTCACAGCAGCTTTATTTTTTAACTAGAGGCCCGGTGCACAAAATTCATACACGGGGGGTAGGGGAGGTCCCTCAGCCCAAACTGCACCCTCTCCAATCCAGGACATCCCTCTTGCAATGCGGAACTGCTGGCTCCTAACCGCTCCCCTGCCTGCCTGCCTGATCGCCCCAAACCCCTCTGCCTGCCTGCCTGATCGCCCTAACTGTTCCCCTACCAGGCCAATAGCCCCTAACTGCTCCCCTGCTGGCCTGATCGCCCTAACTGCCTCTGCCTCACGCGAGACCCAGTATTCCCTCCTCCAGCTGGTCACATGCACCTGGGACCCAGGATTCCCTCCCGCTGGCTGGCCACAGGCACCCCGGACCCAGGCCAGCTTTGCCCGGGGCTGGCCGCAGCCGCAGGGGACCGTGGGCGGGTGGCTTTGCCTGGGCCGTAGGCGCCTGAGACCGCGGGGCAGGTGGCTTGTCCCTCTCCCGGGCCACAGCCTGGCTGGTCCCCATTCCTCTCTCGTGAGCTCATTTGTGCCTGGCTGGTCCCCATTCCTCTCTCCACAGTGTTGAGTGTCTGAGCCGTTAGAGCGTGATGGCATGAGGGTGTGATGACCATTTGCATATTAGCTCTTTATTATATAGGATAGCCCCAAACTGGAAAAGACAAAATGTCCTTCAAAGGTAAACGGTTGGCCTGCCCAGCGTGGCTCAGTGGTTGAGTGTCAATCTGTGAACCAGGAGGCCACAATTCAATTCCTGGTCAGGGCACATGCCCAGGTTACAGGATAGATCTCCAGTGAGTGGCATGTAGGAGGTAGCCAATCAACGATTCTCTCTGATTATTGATGTTTCTATCTCTCTCCCTCTCCCTTCCTCTCTAAAATCAATTAAAATATATTTTGCAACTTTTTTGTTGAATGGTAAAACAAGCTGTGGTAGGTCCATATAATGGAGTCCTACTCAGCAATAAAAAGGAATGAACTATTGAGTCACACAACTTAGATGAATCTCAAAGAATCAGGCGGAGTGAAAAGAGATCATATACTATAAGATTCTATTTACAGAACACTCTCAAAATGACAAAACCATAGAGCTAGAAAAGAGACTAATGGCTGCCCCAGGGGGCAAGGTGTGTGGTAGCACAGGGAGACCTCTGAGGGAATGGAATGTGTTTCTTAATTCTGTGATTACACAAATCTACATATATGTTTACATGGTACAGAATCACACACACAAAATGTGTCAATTACAATTTCTGGTTTGATACTGTACCATGTGTAGCATGACATAACCACTGGGGGGAGGGGAAGGGTAATAGGGATCTCTACTTACTATTTTTGTAATTTCCTATGAATGTATAGTTATTTCAAAATTTTAAATTTTACAAATTCTACTTTCTAAAAATGTTTTATATCTCTGCTTTAAATTGGATTTCAAACAGCAAAATAACTGTTCAAAGGCTACTCAAGAAATATTATTCTTTTCAAATCAGCTAAGAAACTTCAGTGGTTTCTAGTATCCTATGGGAATAAAGAGTCCCCACAATAGAGGTCCTAAAGAAACCAGCAGTTCCTAGATGAAGTTTTGGGCCTTCGAGTCCCTCTGTCTCCCTCTCCTCTGGCTGGGAAGTGCCGAGCTGTCTACATCTACAGAAGCAAATGCAATGAGTTTCAGGCAGCCACCTGCAGCAGAAAGAACCCCTAAATAATCATCCTGTTAAGGAAGCATGAAAACCACTTCTATGTTTTCATTTTTTTTCTAGAATTTGTATAATAAATACAGTAATGATCACAGGGAGATATTTAAATTATTTGATACATCTCCTTTCCATTTCCAAGTAAATCCAATTCAGTCAGTAGAGAAATTTATATTACTCATTTCTTTTTCCTGTAGATTTTTGAGAAATTATGAATAGATTATTTGTTTCATTAGTTAATACAGCCGTGGGCAAACTACGGCCCGCGGGCCGGATCCGGCCCATTTGAAATGAATAAAACTAAAAAAAAAAAAAAAAAAAAGACTGTACCCTTTTATGTAATGATGTTTACTTTGAATTTATATTAGTTCACACAAACACTCCACCCATGCTTTTGTTCCGGCCCTCCAGTCCAGTTTAAGAACCCATTGTGGCCCTCGAGTCAAAAAATTTGCCCACCCCTGATAAGTAAAAGCAGCATGGAACAAATTCCTTTGACTAGTTTTATTACATATAAATAGTAAAATTTTTATTATCAGGAATAGTCAGGAAATGATTCTAAATTGCTTAGGTTTCACCAATTCTTCTCAAATGTGTATTGCTGCACCTTCTCAAAAGAAGTATAAAGATTACTTAGAATTAACAATATGAACACCAATCACAGAGTTACGCTACAACAAATACAGTGAAATCGTCAGGGACTATTAAAACGAAGTGCTGTTTGCTCCAGTTCTAAAATGGCCCCAGAAGCATGCTGTGTTTATTGATTTATCCATGTCTGCTAATAAAAACAGCACTCCCTACACTTTTCATTTGTACCATCCCAGAGAACCAGAAAACTAGTAGCGCTGTGGTTCAGGGCCTATTTTTTAAAAAAGAAAAGGCTGTATATGATAGCCTGAGACTGAGGGTATAAAAACTGAAAACATTGCCCTGGCCAGTGTGCCTCAGTGGTTGGAGTGTGGTCCCGGGCACTGAAAGGTTGAGAGTTCGATTCCTGGTGAGGGTAGATACAGGATGTCTCTCTCTCTCTCTCTCTCTCTCTCTCTCTCTCTCTCTCTCTCTCTCTCTCTCTTTCTCTCTCCCCCCCCTTCCCGCCTCTCTCTCTCAAAGCAATAAAAACATTTCCACAATCAAAAAAATTATAAAAACTGAACTGATCTTCCATTATGACCCAGTAATTTTTATGGTGTAATGAGATGTTTTTTAAAAATTTGTTTAATTCTCAAGGGTATGTGTTTCGTTTGTTTTGTTTTAATAATGTTAGAAAGGGAGGAAAGGAAAGGGAAAGAGAGAGAAACATCCCATATAAACTCTGGCCAGAAATCGAACCAGCAACCTTTCAGTACACAGGACAATGTTCCAACCAACTGACCCACTCAGCCAGGGCAACAGTAATTCTTTTTTTTTTTTTTAAATTAAATCTTTATTGTTCAGATTATTACATTTGTTCCTCTTTTTCCCCCCCATAACTCCCCTCCTCCCAGTTCCCGCCCCACCCTCCGCCCTCACTCCCCACCCACTGTCCTCATCCATAGGTGCACGATTTTTGTCCAGTCTCTTCCCGCATCTCCCACACCCCTTTCCCCCCCAAGAATAGTCAGTCCATTCCCTTTCTATGTCCCTGATTCTATTATGATCACCAGATTATTTATTCACTTGATTCTTAGATTCACTTGTTGATAGATGCATATTTGTTGTTCATAATTTGTATCTTTACCTTTTTCTTCTTCTTCCTCTTCTTAAAGGATACCTTTCAGCATTTCATATAATACTGGTTTGGTGGTGATGAACTCCTTTAGCTTTTCCTTATCTGTGAAGCTCTTTATCTGACCTTCAGTTCTGAATGATAGCTTTGCTGGATAAAGTAATCTTGGTTGTAGGTTCTTGGTAGTCATCACTTTGAATATTTCTTGCCACTCCCTTCTGGCCTGCAAAGTTTCTGTTGAGAAATCAGCTGACAGTCGTATGGGTATTCCCTTGTAGGTAACTAACTGGGTTTCTTTCTCTTGCTGTTTTTAGGATTCTCTCTTTGTCTTTTGCTCTTGGCATTTTAATTATGATGTGTCTTGGTGTGGTCCTCTTTGGATTCCTTTTGTTTGGGGTTCTCTGCACTTCCTGGACTTGTAAGTCTATTTCTTTCACCAGGTGGGGGAAGTTTTCTGTCATTATTTCTTCAAATAGGTTTTCAATATCTTGCTCTCTCTCATCTTCTGGCACCCCTATAATTCTGATGTTGGTACGTTTGAAGCTGTCCCAGAGGCTCCTTACACTATCCTCGTATTTTCGGATTCTTTTTTCATTTTGCTTTTCCAGTTGGGTGTTTTTTGCTTCTTCGCGTTTCGAATCTTTGACTTGATTCTTGCGCTCCTCTGGTCTGCTGTTGGGTGTCTATATAATATTCTTTATTTCAGTCAGTGTATGCTTAATTTCTAGTTGGTTCTTTATCGCAACATCGAGGGTCTCATTAGACTTCTTGAGGATCTCACTACATTTATCGGCGGTCTCACCAGTCTTTTCGAGGGCCTTAGCCTTACTAAGTTTATCGGCAGCTTCTAGACAGTTCTTGAGAGACCTTAAAAGTGTGGTTTTG
The DNA here is from genome assembly GCF_014108235.1 of Myotis myotis. Classification (NCBI taxonomy): domain Eukaryota; kingdom Metazoa; phylum Chordata; class Mammalia; order Chiroptera; family Vespertilionidae; genus Myotis; species Myotis myotis. The sequence goes on along the minus strand of NW_023416329.1, from coordinate 2,344,552 downwards.
AGCTCTATATCTTCCATTTCTGACATTTGCGTCCTGTTTCTTTGTCTCCGAATTTTTTTATCTTTTCTTGGTGCACCCCCTAGTGGTCTTTGTGCGCAGTCTTGTTGTAGTTAAGCCTTGATTGTCGGCAATACCAGGGGTGATTTGACCTCCAGGCTAACTGGCTATGAGAGTCAGCTGTGTCTGCAGTGGGAGAGCTTCTGTGCTGGATCTCTAGGGCGGTGCTAATCTAGCGTTTACCTGAGGCTATCTGGCAAATGGCTCAGCACAGGGCTTGGGCGGGGCGGGTCCCTGGGGATCTACAAGGCGGGCGGAGCAAGGAGTTATGGCTGCTCTCAGTTCCGTCCCTAGGGGCTCTGCCTCTCAGAATCCCAGCAACCGCTGCAAACCTCGGAGAGAAAGCTGCCTTCGAGTTCCGACCGAAGCCAGATAGTCCCGCTTCTCCCGTTTGAGTCTGGGTCCCCAGAGACTCGCCCGGATCTGGAGCTCAGAGTCTGAAACTCCCTCCCAATTGAAAACAACAACCGTGCCCTCGCCGCCAGTCCGCTCCGCACACGCACTCTGCACCTGAGTATTTCACTTCAGCACTGCGCCTCCTCTGAGTCTGGGTATGATATTCTCTTTCCTCCTAGTTGTAGAATTTCCACTCAGCCAGCCTTCCTGTGGTTCTGGATGATGTCCATTCTGTCCTTTAGTTATATCTCTGAAGTGGTTGTTCGAGGCAGCAATCTCCGGCGTTAACCTATGCCGCCATCTTGGTTTCCCTCCAATAGTAATTCTTAAAAGACTACTCAAGAAGGGAAAAATGAGACACCTGAATGAGTCAACCCAGAAAAAACAAAACAAAAATTGTGTGGAGCTAAAAACTGTAAACACATCTCAAATGCCTATTCAACATTTCTAACAAGATGCTAAAACTCAACATACCTAAAAAAGCACCTCATTGTTTTGTTTTCCGTGCTCTCACAAACCTAATCCTCTTGAAGTTTTTGTTATTTAATTTTTATTTAAATTCTTTATTGTTTAAAGTATTACATAAGTCTCCTTTTCCCCCCACTGACCTCTCCCCAGCCGCCCCCACCCCCCACCCCAGCACATATCCCTCACCTGCTCCCCCTGTGTCCACTGGTTATGCTCATATGCATGCATACAAGTCCTGTGGTTGATCTCTTACCTTCCCTCATAGGTTAGACAGTCTGCTCAATGCATCTATGACTCTGGTTTTATTTTTGTTCATCCATTTATGTTGTTCATTATATTCTACAAATGAGTGAGATCATGTGATATTTATCTTTCTCTGACTGGCTTATTTCGCTTAGCATAATGCTCTCCAGGTCCATCCATGCTGTTGCAAATAGTAAGAAATCCTTCTTTTTTACAGCAGCGTAGTACTCCACTGTGTAAGTGTACCACCGTTTTTTAATCCACTCATTTGCTGATGGGTAATTAGGCTGTTTACAAATCTTAGCTATTGTAACTTGTACTGCTATGAACATAGGAGTGTATATATCCTTTCTCATTGGTGTTTCTGTTTTCTTGGGGTATATTCCTAGAAGTGGGATCATTGGGTCAAATGGGAGCTCCATTTTTAATTTTTTGAGGAAACGTCATACTGTCTTCCACAGTGGCTGCACCAGTCTGCCATTTCCACCAGCAGTGCAAGAGGGTTCCTTTTTCTCTGCATCCTCGTCAGCACTTGTCATTTGTTGATAGCCATTCTCACAGATGGAGATGGTACCTCATTGCTGTTTTGATTTGCATCTCTTGGATGATTAGTAACTTTGCACATGTTCTCATATGTCTCTTGGACTTCTGTATGTCTTCTTTCAACAAGTGTCTATTTAGGTCCTTTGCCCATTTTTTTATTGGATTGTTTATCTTCTTTTTGTTAGGTTGTATGAGTTCCCTGTAAATGTTGGAGATTAAACCCTTATCAGAGATAACACTGGAAAATGTGTTCTCCCATGCAGTGGGCTTTCTTGTTGTTTTGTTGATGGTTTCTTTTGCTGTGCAGATTTTTATTTTGATGTTGTCCCATTTGCTTATTTTCTATTTAGTTTCCATTGCCCTAGGAGCTGTTATCTGTAAAGATATTGCTACGATAAATGTATGGCTTCTTTTTTTAAAAAAATAAATCTTTATTGTTCAGATTATTACAGATGTTCCTCTTTTTTCTCCCCATAGCTCCCCTCCACCTGGTTCCCACCCCACCCCATGCCCTTACCCCCTGCCACAGTCCTCATCCATAGGTGTAAGATTTTTGTCCAATCTCTTCCCGCACCCCTCACACCCCCTTCCCCCCGGGAATTGTCAGTCTGCTCCCTTTCTATGCCCCCACTTCTATTATATTCACCAGTTTATTCTGTTCATCAGACTTTTTTATTGACTTAATTTTTAGATTCACTTGTTGATAGGTATGTATTTATGTCACTTTGTTGTTCATAATTTTTATCTTTACCTTTTTCTTCTTCTTCCTCTTCTTAAAGAATACCTTTCAGCATTTCATATAATACTGGTTTGGTGGTGATGAACTCCTTTAGCTTTTTCTTGTCTATGAAGCTCTTTACCTGACCTTCAATTCTACATGATAGTTTTGCTGTGTAGAGTAATCTTGGTTGTAGGCTCTTGCTATTCATCACTTTGAATATTTCTTGCCACTCCCTTCTGGCCTGCATGGTTTCTGTTGAGAAATCAGCTGACAGTCGTATGGGTACTCCCTTGTAGGTAACTGTTTTTCTCTTGCTGCTTTTAAGATCCTCTCTTTGTCTTTTGCCCTTGGCATTTTAATTATGATGTATCTTGGTGTGGTCCTCTTTGGAGTCCTCTTAATTGGGGTTCTTTTCGCTTCCTGGACGTGTAAGTCTATTTCTTTCATCAGGTAGGGGAAGTTTACTGTCATTATTTCTTCAAATAGGCTTTCAATATCTTGCTCTCTCTCTTCTTCTGGTACCCCCATAATTCGGATGTTGGGACGTTTGAAGTTGTCCCAGAGGCTTCTTACACTATCTTCATATTTTTGGATTCTTTTTGCTTTTTGCTTTTCAGGATGGGTGTTTTTTGCTTCCTCGTATTTCAAATCTTTGACTTGATTCTTGGGATCCTCTAGTCTGCTGTTGGATCTCTGTATATTATTCTTCTTTATTTCAGTGAGTGTATGCTTAATTTCTGACTGGTTCTTTTCCATTTTTTTGGCATTCTCATTAAGATCCCTGAAGGTTTCACTAAGTTCCTCGGAGGTTTGTAGAAGATTCTTGAGTAACCTTATAACTGTGGTTTTGAACTCTATATCCAGTAGTTTGCTTTCCTCCATTTCTTTCATTTGTGACATCTTTCTTTCTCTCCGGATTTTGGCTGCTGCCCTGTGTTGATAGAGTGGCTTTGTGTGCTAGGTGTCCTATAGGGGCCAGTGGCTCAGCCTCCCCAATCATCTGAGGTTGACACTCTTGGTGCACCCCTTTTTGGGCTGGGTGCACAGTCTTGTTGTAGTTAAGCCTTGATTGCTGTTGGTATCCCTGGGAGGAAATGACCTCCAGGCCAAATGACTGCGAGGACTCGCTGTGTTTGTAGTGGAAGAACTGCTGTGCTGGAGACACCCTTATGGGGAAGGGCTTGCTTCAGTGGGGCTTTGGTGCCGGCGACCAATTCCAGCATGTCATAATTTCAAGAGTTTCATCAAAAGGTTGATGAGACTTGGGGACTCAACAGGGTTGAGTCACACATGTAGTCACCTGTTGGGAATGGCTAAAGGCATTTCCCCAAACCTGAATAGGAAACTGATTGTGGCTGCCAGACAGTTAAAGGGCTTCTTTTTTTTTTTTTTTTTTTTAAATATATTTTATTGATTTTTTACAGAGAGGAAGGGAGAGAGATAGAGTTAGAAACATCGATGAGAGAGAATCATCGATCAGCTGCCTCCTGCACATCTCCTACTGGGGATGTGCCCGCAACCCAGGTACATGCCCTTGACCGGAATCGAACCTGGGACCTCTCAGTCCGCAGGCAGACGCTCTATCCAGTGAGCCAAACTGGTTTCGGCTAAAGGGCTTCTTAATCTACATGGCCAAACACCTGAACAGCCATAGGCTAAATCCCCCAAACCAGTAGTTGGCAAACTTGTTAGTCAACAGAGCCAAATATCAACAGTACAACGATTGAAATTTCTTTTGAGAGCCAAATTTTTTAAACTTAAACTATATAGGTAGGTACACTGTATTAACTTAATTAGGGTACTCCTAAGCTGGCCTTTGCTAAAAACGTCCTCAATATGATTGAGGTACGTTTGCTGAGGTCGACCCCTTCCAACTCTCCCATCCACATTCGTCTTGTATACTTGTTTGCGGACGCGACTAGCACTAACCACTGCACAATGAGACTGCTGACTGACTGGCTCACTCAACTCGTGCATGAATCGCACGTGCCTCCCCTGCGCCTCGTCTCCTGTCGCCCAACCAACACCCCCCACTTCTTCTAATGCCACTTCTTCAAAATAGACTCGCCCAGGCTGAAAAGCGACTTCTGCGCATGGGCCATGAAGTTTCAATCGCACTGTACGTGTGCACCTGCATGTGGTGTTTTGTGGAAGATCCACACTCAAGGGGCCAAAGAGCCGCATGTGGCTCACGAGCCGCGGTTTGTCAACCACTGCCGCAAACTGACAATGCTTCTGTACCCTTTGAAACCTTACCCTTTGAAGTGTATTATCTCTACCTTGCCTTAGGACAAATTGTGTTAATAAAAAGCAAGGGTCTTAGACAAGGAGGGAGTCTTCAGTTCCTTTAGCTGAAGGAACCCCCTATGCCTTTCAAAATTATATCTCGTCTCCGGACTCTATTAGTCTCTGGATTCCTGTGTCATCTACGCACAGCCTTTTCCAGATTCCTGAACCCTTCTTGATGCTGGGACAAGAACCCCAGCACTTTGGTGCTCACAGAGTCTGCCTCTTGAGTGTGTCACTTATGGATGTGAGGAGTTGAAATCTGGTATCTGACCTCGGGGTACACTGGCTCTGGCTCTCCAAGGAGGTGCAAAGTCAGCCACCGTGTGAGTCCACCCAGCAGGAGCTACAGCGAGATCTGCAGATTTCTCCATTTTGTTTGGGGTTTGGAAGTTTTGGAGCTCTCTGATCCAGCTGCAGTTTGTTAGGTTAGGCTGCCAAAAGACAGGCGATTTGTTTGCGCCGATGCGTGCACAGCTTGGGTGGGGTTGTAAATTGGGTGGGGCGGGGTCTCAGAGAATCAACAGGGCGGAGCAAACAGTGATGGCTGTCGTCAGTCATCCCCGGGTCTCCGCGTCTCAGAGTCTCCACGTCCCCAAGTCCCACGCCCCCACAGTAAGAATGATCCCTGCGAGCAGCTCTGCGAGAAAGTCACCCTTGCTTTCCAACCCGCTGCCAGACAGTCCAGTTTCTCCCCGTAGGAGTCTGGGTCCCAAGAGTCTCGCAGGAAACGAGTTCAGAGCAGTCGGGAGCTTGTATCTCCCTTCCAATTGAAAAAAACCGAGCACCCAGTTGTAGCCCACCTCGCGCGCCTCTGTACCTCTGTTCTTGGAGCCTCCGCACCTCCTACCCAGTCTCAATGCGCTTTTCTCTTTCCTCCTAGTTGTAGAACTTCCACTCAGCCAGCTTTGTCGTGGTTCTGGATGATAGCCGTTTTGTCTTTTAGTTGTAATTTCAATATGGTTGTGGGGGGCAGCACATACAGGTATATAACCTATGCCACCATCTTGGTTCTCCCAAATGTATGGCTTCTTCTAGGATTTTTATGGTTTCCCGTCTTACATTTAAGTCCTTTATCCATTTTTAGTTTATTTTTGTGTATGGTGTAAGTTTGTGGTCTAGTTTCATTTTTTTGCATGTATCTGTCCAATTTTCCCAACACCATTTATTGAAGAGACTGTTTTGACTCCGATGTATGCTCTTACCCCCTTTGTCAAATATTAATTGAGCATAATGGCTTGGGTTGATTTTTGGGTTCTCTGTTCTGTTCCATTGATCTATATGTCTGTTCTTGTGCCAGTACCAAGCAGTTTTGAGAACAGTGGCTTTGTAGTATAGCTTAATATCTGGTAGTATTATGATCCCTCCAACTTTGTTCTCCTTTCTCAAGATTGCTGCAGTTATTCAGGGTCTTTTTTTATTCTAGATGAATTTTTGGAGTTTGTTCCTGGTCTTTGAAGTATGCTGCTGGTATTTTAATGGGGATTACATTGAATCTATAGATTGTTTTGGGCAGTATGAACATTTTAATGATGTTGATTCTTCCAATCCATGAACACAGTAAATTCTTCCATTTGTTTATGTCTTCCTCTATCTTTTTTTTTCAACATTCTGTAATTTTCTGAGTACAGGTCCTTTACCTCCTTGGTTATATCTATTCCTAGGTGTCTTAATTTTTTTTGTTGCAATGGTAAGTGGGACTTATTTATGTTTTTAGCTTATCTTTCTGTGAGTGCATCATTGGCGTATAAAAAAAGCCATAGAGCCCTAGCTGGTTTTGCTCAATGGATAGAGCGTCAGCCTGTGGACTGAAGGGCCCCAGGTTCGGTTCCGGCCAAAGGCACATGCCTGGGTTGCAGGTTCAATCCCCAGTAGGGGACGTGCAGAAGGCAGCCAATCAATGATTCTCTCTCATCATTGATGTTTCTATCGCTCTCTCCCTCTCCCTTCCTCTCTAAATTCAATAAAATATATGTATTTTAAAAAGCCATAGATTTCTGGGTGTTAATTTTGTATCCTGCTACACTGCCCAATTCATTAGTTCTAGTAGTTTTTTTATGGAGCCTTTAGGGTTTTCTATGTACAATATCATGTCATCTGTGAATAATGACAATTTTACTTCTTCTTTTCCAATTTGGATGCCTTTTATTTCTTCTTCTTGTCTGATCACTATGGCTAGCACTTTGAGTACTATGTCAAACAGGAGTGGTGAAAGTGGGTATCCTTGTCTTGTTTCTGTTCTTAGGGGAAATGGTTTTAGTTTTTGCCATGGAGTATGACCTCTTAAAGTTTTTATTTGACTTAATATACAACTTGTTTGCAATAAAATTTTTTCCATTACCTGGTAAAGTTGACAGTGTATATATCCAAAGAGCCAAAAATTCTAGCTATAGGTATATAAACAAGGGAACATTTTGCAGACATCTATCAGAAAGCATAATCAAGAATATTTACATCATCATTTTCGTAATAGCAAAAACTAGAGGAAACTCAATTGTCTACCCAACAACAGTAAATTGTAGTACATTCATATAATGAAATTAGAACAGAGCAGTGAAAATAAATGTACCTCAGATAAATATGTCAACATAAATGAAATCTCAGAATCATAGTGTTGGACAAAAGAAAATAAATATCAAGCCCAAAAAGAACCATGTATGCAGTATGGTTTTATTCATATAAAACTCAAAAACAGGAATCAGTAAAATTGTATATTAAAAGGAAAATATAAAAGTGGAAAAACTTAAGGAAAAGTAATGGAAAAACTTGTCCTGAGGTCTGGAGGGTTCAAAGATGCCACTACATTCCTGAGACAGAAGGTGGAGACAGACACATCCATTTATTATTTTTCTGTAAAATGTATATCTACATTATATCCTTGTATGTAGGGTAGATTTTAGAATAAACTTTTATTGTAATCATTTAATATGGTTAAATGCTAGTATTTTCTAAATCTGGGCATCAGGCACAGAGATGTCTATGTGTACACCACTTCCTATATTTTTGAAATCTATCGTGAACTTAATTTTTAAAAAATTAACAGTAAAGCACTACAAGTATTTTGAAATCTAAAGATAAAATATCATAAGTCTTTAGAGCAACAAGTCAAAACAAATACTAAGCTATTATAAAATGAAAAAATTTACTTCACCTCCTAATATAATGTAATGGAAAATACACAATGCAATCTACATAGTATTCATTCAAAAAAATTTTAACTTCAATCTAGTCATGAAATTAAAAACTACAAAAAGCAAATTATGGGATATTCTATTTTTAAAAACCAACTAGAGATTGCATAAAAGACCACTGTGAGGGTGAGGGAATAGGTGTGGGGGGTGCAAATAGTGGCTTATTCTAAAATAAAAGAAACTAAAGAAATATGGCAACCAAATGCAATACATATTCCTTGATAGGTTTCTGAGTCAAAAACCAAAAGAGCTATAAAGTACTCTTTTGGAAGAAAAATAAAGGAAATTTAAGTAAGGGCAGTACATTACATAACATTATTCTATTAATATTGTATTTCTTGGGTATGATAATGTAGTTCTTAAGGAAAACAACCTAGTTCTTAGGATACAGATGCTAAAATGTTTAGGGGTAAGGCGTCAAGATGTCTGTAACTTACTTTCAAATGGCTCAGAAAAAGTGTGTGTTTTCATAAACAGAGAGAAAAAGCAGATGAGGCAAAATGTTAAGCAAGCGAACATAGCTGAAATGGGTATTTACTTTCTGTTCACATTTTATCACAATTTAAACATTTTTAAAGTAAAAACGTTCGGGGGAAATATGTACTTTACCAATTCTGAGTTATAATTTTACACACAAATTTTAGTAAAGAATGTTAGTGTGGCTGCGATTATTAAAATCAAATACCGACAGATCTACAAGGAAGTCCCAAAAATTATTTCTTATCAACAAATTTTAAAACATTTTTCCTAGAAATTGTAAATTATAAGTTGTTTAACAGGATAAAACATTACATCTTGCCTAAGAAGTCAAAGATTATAGCTATGCTTCAGAAACAGTATCCTCATCAATCTGAAAGCATATGGGCTTAACAATTTCTTACAAGATTTTACTTGATACTGCTGAAGTAGATATAACCATACTAGTACATTGGAACATATTTTTAAATATCCTAGGTAGCAAATAGAAGGTTGTTTTAAAATTTCTTTCTCAAAACAGACCTATTTCCTAATGATGCATCCCTGTATTTTTCAGGATTGCTAAGGCAAGGTAGTCAAGAAGGAATAAATTCCTTTAAAACATGGGTAGTTCCTACAAAAATAATTCTACCTACACTTCAAGGATGCAAGGGATGTACTGGTTATGTCAGAATTTAGTTCATTTAACCTGCTGCATAATATTTTGCTTAAGTATTATTTACTAAAAACTTAAAACTAACTTCACTACAAACCCAATTTGCCATTCATCCAAATATATGCATCAATGAGACTAAACAAATGGCATTCTATAAATTACAGAAAATAAAATTATTTTCAATTAACAGCACCCACATTACATGTATCACCTGAACAGTAACATGTAAACAAATCACTTCCAACGGGAGGGGAAATGGACTACAGACATTTTCTCCAAAGGCAGGGATGGGCATCTGCAGGGGGGTAAGCAAGAGGGAAGAACGATTCAGCTGGGAAGCCCACAATTAAGTTCATATCTCTACCATATATGATGAGGCAGGTAGTTAAGTACTGAGTAGCATTGTCTTTTACATCAGCGAGTCACGTGCTTAAAAGGGAGGGGCTGGTATGCAGGATGAACAACAATCAGGGCAATCATGCAAGATTTCGAAAAGAAGCAACAACAGATTTGAAGTTTGAGACAGACAATTAGAAGCAACTGTCCCAATATTATGCACATAACCCAATAGCCTGACTACTAATTTATTCACCTTCTTACAAACGTATCACATACTTTTGGGACTAATTAGTGAGGCTAGATTTGCTTCAATTTCAGAGAACAGTTCTATTATCAATAGGCAAGGAGACTGAAAGAGAAAGAAAAAAGATCACTTGATAATACTGTTGAGGGCAGTACAGTAAATTTTAAATAATTTAAGAAACAGTTCTGTACAGACAAGAACATGTAATAAGCTCAAGGACTCAAGCCATAAATACGTTAAAGTTTAAATAGTACCAGATGATAATACAAATATGTTCATACCAACACACACCATGATTAACTGAGAAGTAGACGACTGCCTCACAATCAAAGAGGGCACTGTGGGCTGAATTTAAAGAGGCCTTCCAAAAAATGGCCAGATTTGACAGTATGCAAAGAGGGAGTGGGCGAGCCATGGAGGGGCCAGGAGGCTCAGGGACATGCACTGGGCGGCCACTGTCCCCCACTGGGGCCGGGATTCTATAGCAATGGAGAAGGACAGTCAATGCATGGTCTGACCCAGACGATGGACACACAGCAACCCTGAAGCCTACGTCCATAGCAGACATCGACACTTATCTTAGTTCTCCTTCCAATAAAGAATTCCCACTTTTATCACATCACCATAAAAGAAAGTACTAGAGCTATGGTCGGCAAACTGCGGCCCACGAGCCACATGCGGCTCGGCTCTTTGGCCCCTTGAGTGTGGCTCTTCCTAAGCCTTCGGAGTACCCTAATTAAGTTAATAACAATGTACCTACCTATATAGTTTAAGTTTAAAAAAATTTGGCTCTCAAAAGAAATTTCAATCGTTGTACTGTTGATATTTGGCTCTGTTGACTAATGAGTTTGCCGACCACTGTTAGAGGAAGTTGGGAAAATCATTCTTCTCCACACTTAGCATGCATGTTAAGGTACACCACACAAAAACAATAGAATCCATGGTATGTCTTAAAACTGTTACTCTATTAGTACTCTCTAAGATAACAACCACTGTAATAATCTATGAAGTGGATGTTATAAAGTGACAACACTTTCATGTTATTTTATTTTAATGCATTTTTATTAATTTCAGAGAGAAAGGGAGAAGGGAGAGATAGAAACATCAATGACGAGAAAGATTGGCTGCCTCCCGCACGTCCGTCCCACACTGGGGATCCAGCCTGCAATACGTTCTTCCACTCCCCCACTGTGATCCCAGCATATACAAACCACTGCTCAACAGAGGGGAAATACCTTTCACATTTACCTATATTTTTAAAGAATCACACTTACTTTGAGAATTTTAAATATTGTACCATTTTGTTCATACTGTTGCCCTCACTATAGGCACACTTTTCTTTCCATCAACTTTGTAAATTTTAAAACAAAAGAATAACCAAGGCCAGATAGCTCAGTTGGTTAAAGCAGCATTCCCCACACGCCAAGGTTGTGGGTTCAATCCCTCAAGGCACATATAAGAAAGAATCAACCAATGAATGCATCAATAAATGGAATAACAAATTGATGTTTCCCCCCCTCCTTTTCTCTCCCTCTCTAAAAATTAATCTTAAAAAGTTAAAAAATAACCCAACTAAAAGAAATCAGATCTCCTTGCTTGCTCCCTTAAATTGGATAACCAAAGAACTGTTCATGCTTCAGCACACTCCTTAACATACCGGAGGCAAAGGGTGTAGGGCTGAGATTGGAGAGGCACCTCATCACAAAGACTATGTGCTGGTTTTTTCCTTTTATTTGTATTCTCTACCTGAATTATCTTAATATACAAACAACTCACTGCCGCTGTTATTATTGTCTTTCCTTTAAGGAGTTTCTTTCCTGTTAGAAATTTGCAAAAAATATCGGGCGATACTTGGATACTGTTTATGTAAGAGTGAAGCACAGGAGACGGCCTGGACGATGCTGTGGGAATTAGAAGGCCTTACAAATTAGTGAGTAGGCAGTCACCTGCCTGTGCAAATATGGAGACCCTCAGCAACATACGAGTGTCTAGAAGAGTCGTGCCTGATGGAGGCAAGACATCTAAGACCACCGGTGCTCTGGGAAACAAGTGGGAAAAGGGACATGGGACAGAAATTAAGGGCACATCTCCTGATCCAGCAAGTAGACTTTTGCTTAATCCCCATTTACAATGTAATCTTCTACTGTATTCTCTCCAAATTTGGAGTTTCACTAGCTTAGTAGTAGCTCTAGACCAGGGGTTCTCAACCTTGGCTGCACATTAGAATCACCTGGGAATCTTTTAAAATTCCTGATTTCTGGGCCTCATCCTCTAGAAATTCTGTTTCTTTGTTATGGGGTGAGGCCACAACATTAGTATCAAAGAAACAGAATTTCCGGAGGATGAGGCCCAGAAATCAGGATTTTAAATAGATTCCCAGGTGATTCTAATATGCAGCCAAGGTTGAGAACCACTGCTCTAGACAACTGAACATCCAACTTCTGCCAGGACTACTGAATTAGTCCAGGTAGAGTTCTGCACTGTCCAAGATAAATATAATGCCAACAAATATGACACATGTGATAAATATAAATTTTCTAGTACCCTCATGAACAAAAGTGAAAGAGCTGAATTAATAGTTTATTTAGTCCAATGGATCCAAGATATTATTTCAATGTCATAAGTATAAAAACTTAATTTAATAAGATATTGCCCATTCTTTCTCATACTTAGACTTCCAAACCTGGTGTGTACTTTACAATTACACCACATCTCAATTAGGACCAGCCACATGTTAAGTGCTCAATAGCCACATGTGGCTACTGGCTATCATATTAGCTAGCACAGTCTAAATTATACTGTGGTAACAAATAACTCCAAAACTTCAATGGTTCTAAAGCATAGTAATCCCTCCTTTGGAAAACTGCTGTTTGAACTCTGTTATTCTTAGATAGTCTCTTATTCTGTAGGTCAACCCTGTTATTTTTAGATAGTCTCTTATTCTGTAAAATAACTGTTTTTTAGCTTAAATAACAGAAAAGATAAACCTAACTGTCTGACCTTGCAAGCTAGCCATCTAACGTAAGGGACTGATACTGATAATACTCCCATGCCAGCTGTCTGTATAGATATGATATGTACTCAAGGTTACAAATTGTCTGTAAAAATAACTTACACAAGGACCTGAAAAGATATAAAAAGAGAATACTTCCTTCTTTAGGGGTTCAGAATTTGACAGAGGTAATCTGCTTTGAACCTGCGCACAATAAAGATGACTCCTAACTAACTGGCTCATTAAAACATCTTGCCTAGCTTGCTGATTTGCGATACAACAGTTCCAAACAGCAAAAGTTTACTTCTGTCTCATGTAAGATGTCCACCATGGGTGACCTAGGCTGACCATCTTATTCCTGTTACCAAATGAAACACAAGGCTAGGTACTTCCCAGGTAAAGAAACAGAGCCGAGAATCTTCATAGGCTTTTTACTATACCAACCCAGAAAGAACATACACTTTCCTTCAAAGTCACTTCAAGGAAACAAAGGAATTAAATGTTCCCAGAGGCCTGGTGAAGAGCTGGATGTGAAGGCACACTGTAAGTCCTTACCACAGGCAGGCACTGGGGACAAGTGTGGGATGAGGTCTCAGTCCTAGATTCCATGGTCAACTGGTTCTTAATATGGGACTTTTAACTCTTATCCTTGTATTAGGTCAAATGGATTCCTGTAACTATGGGGCCTTCAAAGAACAATAAAAACTGGTTAGTTTGTTAGCATGTATCTCTACAAGCCAAATAGGAAATAAGTATTCACTGGAAAGAACACTAGGCAAATTTGAAAATACAAGTAAAACTGGGGAGGGTAGTTTTACACCAATTACACATGGTGGCCAGGGGCTTACAAGCAATAGGTTTCAAGTTAATACATGGGGTCAAGCCTCTCAGAACTAATAAAAAGAACAACCAGGCCTCCCTCCAAGGACAGAGCCTTGAATGGAAGGAGAAACTGCTGGGGGTGAAAACAAAATGGAACAAGAAGGGACGACAGGGACAATGGAGAAAAGGCCCATGTTGAAGTAAGGGACATTGCTAGAACTAGGAGATCTTGGAAGGAAGTCAGCCATCTTCTTAACATAGTGGAAAACAATCCCATCAAAGTAAATATGCCATCCTGAATCACTGTATTTCTTTCTAAAAATTCAGGAAAACTAATTTTAAGATGACCTATGGGAAAAGTTTTCAGATCCAAACCTCAAGTTATTATGGAAAAAAAAAAAAAAAAGAGCAAAATGTCATTCCTACACACAACTAAAGTATGCCAGAAGAGCAGAAACAGAAAACTGATAGAATGCTAAAAACGTTAGTGAAATTATATAAAGAATGAAAAAACAACATCAGAACTGGAGAAACCCAGAAATGTGAGAACATAACTAAAATAACAATTAGAACTTAAAATTTTTTATTTCATAAATAAATCCTAAAAACAAAGAAACACAGAAGTAAAGAAACACAACATGTAATGATGCCTTACAGTGGTTCTCAACCTTCTGGCCCTTTAAATAGAGTTCTTCATGTTGTGACCCAACCATAAAATTATTTTCGTTGGTACTTCATAACTGTAATGTTGCCACTGTTATGAATCGTAATGTAAATATCTGATATGCAGGATGGTCTTAGGCGACCCTTGTGAAAAGGTCGTTCGACCGCCAAAGGGGTCGCAATCCACAGGTTGAGAACCGCTGCCTTAAGAGAAATAGAAAGTGAAAAGGAGTCTAATCCTCAAAATAAATAAATAGATAGATAGATAGATAGATAGATAGATAGATAGATAGATTCTAGGGAAAGTGACAAAAACTGTTTTAATTTTTTATACAACAGTAGTCACTGAAGAAAGCCTAAGCAGAAGAACTAAATAATAAAAGCTATAATAAAATTCTAAAAACTACTTCAAGAAAACTTTCCTGAAAAAAATTTTAAACTACAAACTTAAGACATACAATACATACTTGAGAACACTGACACAAAATAACCAGCACCAAAACATACATAGTGAAATTATATGCACTGGGAATCATGGGATGCTTTACTGTGATATTCTATTTATTGTGGTGGTCTGGAACCAAACCAGAAATATCTACAAGGTATGCCTGTATTTGAAAGTGGACTTAATTAAAATGTATACTGAAGACTCTAGGGCAAGGGTGGGCAAACTTTTTGACTCGAGGGCCACAATGGGTTCTTAAACTGGACCTGAGGGCCGGAACAAAAGCATGGATGGAGTGTTTGTGTGAACTAATATAAATTCAAAGTAAACATCATTACATAAAAGGGTACTGTCTTTTTTTTTTTTTTTTTTTTTTTTTTTTTTTAGTTTTATTCATTTCAAACTGGCCGGATCCGGCCTGCGGGCTGTAGTTTGCCCACGGCTGCTCTAGGGCAACCACTGAAAATAGTTTTTTTAATGTGTAACAGATATGGTAAAAAGATACACCAATTCGTATTGTGCATTTTTCTAGCACCAAAGCATCAAAGTACATGAGACAAAAGCTGATACAACTGCAAAGATAAATAGGTGAATCCACTATTATAGTTGAAGACCTCAACATCCCTCTCTAAGAAATGGGGAGCTCCAACAGGCAGAAAATAATTGAGGACACAGTTGAACTCCATAGCACCATCAATAAATTGGGAATAATTTATACCTATCATCTACTTCACCCAACCAACGGCAGAAGACACACATTATTCTCAAGCTCACTTGGAACACTCACCAGGAGTCCACACTCGGCCATAAAATAATCTTAACACACATAAAAGAATAGAAATCATACAATGTCTCCTCTTAGACAGCAATGAAATTAAACTAGAATAAAAAACAGAAAAATACCTAAAAAAATCAAATATACTTGGAGTTTAAACAATACACTTCTAAATAAATAAATAATGTACCAAAGAAGAACTCTCAAGAGAAGTTTAAAAGTAATTTGAACTAAATGAAAATAAAACTTTTCAAAATTTGTGGGATAAACTGAAAACACTGCTAGGAGGAAGTTGATAGGATTAAATGCATATAAACTTTGTAATCTAAGCTGCCATCTAAAAGAACTACAAAACTAAATCCAAGCTAAGCAGATGAAAATGAATAATAAAACAAATGAACTGAAAGTAGAACATAAGTAAAACCAAAAGCTGGTTCTGTGGAAAGATCAATAAAATTGATCAAAAAGAAAAATTACCCAAATTACTATATCAGAAATGAAATAGGGAATATCACTACAGGTCCCATGATCATTAAAAAAAAATATATCAAGGAATATCATGAACAACTCCATGCCCACAAATTAGATAACTTAGATGAAACAAACCAATTCCTTAAAAGGCACAGTCTGTTGAAACTCACACATGAAAAAAACAACTTGAATAAGCCTATATATATTAGATAAATTGAATCCTAACTAATAATCTTCCAAAACAGAAAGCAGCAGGCTCAGATAGGTTCTCCAGTGAATTCTAGGAAACATTTAAGGAGATATTATACGAAGTCTCTAAATTCTTACTTAGACGATAGAAGCCAAGAGAATACTTCCTAATTCGTTCTGAGGCCAGCATTACCCTAATACCAAAATCAGATGAAAACATTACAAAAAAAGGTAACTACAGACCAGTATCTCCCACGAATACACACACACACACAAATCCTGAACATAATATTAGAATCCAACAACGTATAAGAATGATATATTTCAACCAAGTGAGATTTATCCCAGGTGTGCAGAGCTAGTTCAACATTTCAAAAGATCAATACATACAATAATACATCACATCAACATACTAAAAGAGAAAAATCACAGGATTATACCAGTAGATGCAGAAAAAGCACTTGATAATATTCAACACCAATTCATGATAAAAATTCTCAGCAAACTAGGAATAGAGGGGAACTTCCTCAAATTCATAAAGAACATCTATCAAAAATCTATAGCTAGCATCACACTTAATGAGACATTCAAAGCTTTCCCACTAAGATCGGGAACAAGGCAACAATATATCTATTCCCTCTCACCACTCTTTTTCCACATCATATTGGAAGTCTTAGCTAATGGAATAAGACAGGAAATAAATGGTATACTGGTAGAGTGGAAATGAAGAGAAAAAAACTATCTTTGTTTACAGATGACATAACAGTCTATGTAGAAAATAGTAACTATACAGTGGAGAAACTGAGTAACACCTTGACCTGTTGATCAAAATATTACCAATGACAAGTAGGACAAGCATATTATGTCTCTGAATGTGATACCATGAGAAAGGACACCACCATTTATGCATAATTCTGCATCATCTACTAGTAAATCTAACAATGAAAAAATGTCACACTACTCCAAAACAAGGAATCTATACTAATAAAAGGGCAATATGTGAGAGGAGGAGACAAGATGGCAGCGGAATAGGCAGACGTGTCCCAAGGCTTGTCCCGGAGCAAATAGAATGTGCAGCTGAAATGAGTAACATCCACCCCGAGGTGGCGAAGGAGACTCAGCTGGTGAGACAGTTTGCAGCCGGGAAGGGCAGAGTTCCCCTGGAAAGGCAAAAACCAGGGATCTGGGCAGGAAAGTCTGCCAGATGTCTGAGCCCAGAGGGTCAGAGGGAAACTGCGCGGCACCCAGCCGTGTCCTTTGGGACAGGGACAGCCTCTGACTGGGGAAAGGAGATCCGCAGGACTGTTGGTGCCGGGGGATTTGAGATCTGGGTTCCATAATTATGGAAGACTGAGCCCAGAGGGGGCAGCCTAAAGCACTGACCAGACCATGCAGTGCTGGTAAGAGAGGAGCTCAGAGAGACTCAGTCTTCCCCGTTTCTGCAGCCGGCGTTTGTTTGTATTTTTTCACTGAACCCTGTTCATAGGACAACTCGGATACAGACACTCAACCGTGGAGAGGCCTTCAGTCGCAGCAACAGAAAAAAAAAAAATTACGGACATTCCAGAAAACTGGGATCTTAAGCCAGCCAAAGGAATGACATTTCAATTGTTCATTTTTATTTTTTAATTATTATTTTGTTAGCTCTTTTTTTTTTTGCTTTCCTTTTGTTTGTTGCTTTTTTTTTGCTTTTTTGTTTTCCTTTTTTGTTTGTTGCTTTATTTTCTACTTCTTTTCACATTTTTTCATCATTCAATTTTTTATTTTTACTTGCTATTTTCTATTTTTATACCATTTTTTTAAATCAGTCTTTTTGTAAATATATTATTTTGTTCCCCTTCTGTCTCTTCTTATCCACTCATCCCTTTTTTACTTCCTCTATACTGAATTGAGGTCCTCCCCATATTTATCCAATTCTTTTTTTTTTTTTATTTATTTTTATTTTTATTTTTTTTAATTAAATCTTTATTGTTCAGATTATTACATATGTTCCTCTTTTTTTTCCCCCCATAACTCCCCTCCTCCCAGTTCCCGCCCCACCCTCCGCCCTCATTCCCCACCCACTGTCCTCATCCATAGGTGCACGATTTTTGTCCAGTCTCTTCCCGCATCTCCCACACCCCTTTCCCCCCCAGGAATAGTCAGTCCATTCCCTTTCTATGTCCCTGATTCTATTATAATCAACAGTTCATTCTGTTCATCAGATTATTTATTCACTTGATTCTTAGATTCACTTGTTGATAGATGCATATTTGTTGTTCATAATTTGTATCTTTACCTTTTTCTTCCTCTTCCTCTTCTTAAAGGATACCTTTCAGCGTTTCATATAATCCTGGTTTGTTGGTGATGAACTCCTTTAGCTTTTCCTTATCTGTGAAGCTCTTTATCTGACCTTCAATTCTGAATGATAGCTTTGCTGGATAAAGTAATCTTGGTTGTAGGTTCTTGGTATTCATCACTTTGAATATTTCTTGCCACTCCCTTCTGGCCTGCAAAGTTTCTGTTGAGAAATCAGCTGACAGTCGTATGGGTATTCCCTTGTAGGTATCTGAGTTTCTTTCTCTTGCTGTTTTTAAGATTCTCTCTTTATCTTTTGCTCTTGGCATTTTAATGATGATGTGTCTTGGTGTGGTCCTCTTTGGATTCCTTTTGTTTGGGGTTCTCCGCGCTTCTTGGACCTGTAAGTCCATTTCTTTCACCAGGTGGGGGAAGTTTTCTGTCATTATTTCTTCAAATAGGTTTTCAATATCTTGCTCTCTCTCATCTTCTGGCAGCCCTATAATTCTGATGTTGGTACGCTTGAAGCTGTCCCAGAGGCTCCTTACACTATCCTCGCATTTTTGGATTCTTTTTTCATTTTGCTTTTCCGGTTGGGTGTTTTTTGCTTCCTCGCATTTCAAATCATTGACTTGATTCTTGCGCTCCTCTGGTCTGCTGTCGGGAGTCTGTATAATATTCGTTATTTCAGTCCGTGTATGCTTAATTTCTAGTTGGTTCCCCAATATAAGATCGAGGGTCTTATTAGTTTTCTTGTAGATCTCATTAAGTTTATCGGCGGCTTCTAAACAGTTCTTGAGAGACCTTAAAAGTGTGGTTCTGAACTCTATATCTTCCATTGACAATTTTGTCCTGTTTCTTTGTCTCCGCATTTTGTTATGCTTCCTTGGTGCACCCCCTAGTGGTCTTTGTTCGAAGTCTTATAGTTAAAACTTGATTGTTGTAGCTAATTCCAGGGAGGGTTTGACCTCCAGGCCAAGTGGCTATGAGAATCAGCTGTGTCAGCAGTGAGAGAACTTCTGTCCTCTAGGGAGGTGCTAATCTGGCATTTGCCTGAGGCTATCCGATAAATGCCTGTGTGCAGGGCTTGGGCGGGGCGGGTTGCACAGGATCAACAGGGTGGGCCAGAGAGAGCAGTTATGGCGGCTCTCAGTCCTGTCCCCAGGGGCTCTGCCTCTCTGAGTCCCAGCACCCGCTGCAAAGCTCAGAGAGAAAGCTGCACTCGCTCTGACCGAAGCCAGACAGTCCCGCTTCTCCCGTTTGAGTCTGGGTCCCTAAAGACTCGCCCGGATCTGGAGCTCAGAGTCTGCGACTCCCTCCCGATTGAAAACGCCAACCGCGCCCTCCGCCGCCAGCCCGCTCTGCGCACTCCGCACCTCAGAATTTGACTTCAGCACTGCGCCTCCTCTGAGTGTCCGTATGCGTTTCTCTTTCCTCCTAGTTGTAGGACTTCCACTCAGCCAGCGTTCCTGTGGTTCTGGGTGATGTCCCTTCCGTTTTTTGGTTTCACTTTTGAAGTAGTTGTTCAAAGCAGCAAACTCCAGCGTTAACCTATGCCGCCATCTTGGTTCTCCCCAATTCTTAACCTTATTTCCTGTATATCAGCTCAGCCTCTACAGATTCTGCCCCCACCCTCTTTACTGGGTGTTTGGTGTTTGTATTTGTTTGGTTTATCTATTGGTTCTGTGGTGTTTTTGCCATACATACATATATATGTGGGTGTTTATATATATATATATATATATATATATATGTACATGTACACACATACATACATATATATATTCTCCTTTTTCTTTTCTCTCCTATCTTTTTTTTCTCTCTTAGATATCATTTGTACTCTCTTTTCTCTCCCCTAATTCTCTTTTCTCAGGTGATCACTTATATTGGGGTTATCAGTGTCATGAGTACATTCATGCTTTGTTCCCTTTGGGTCATGTCTTGTTAAGGTGAATTTTATCCTGTCTGGCTAAAGTGCTAGAGAGCAAGCCACATAACCTGGAGAGGAAACTTCATTAACGAACGGGACAATTACACCCTAGACCAGGGGTGGGCAAACTTTTTGACTCGAGGGCCACAATGGGTTCTTAACCTGGACCAGAGGGCCAGAACAAAAGCATGGATGGAGTGTTTGTGTGAACTAATATAAATTCAAAGTAAACATCATTACATAAAAGGGTACGGTCTTTTTTTTTTTTTTTAGTTTTATTCATTTCAAAGGCCCGCGGGCCATAGTTTGCCCATGGCTGCCCTAGACCCAGCTACAGAGGCAGGAAGAAGGCCTCAGCGAGGGAGCAAAAGAGGAGTGTGTGGTTGTGTGTGTGGTGTGGTGTGTGTCTGTGTGTGTGTGTGTGAATGAGACACAGTTAGACCCCGCAGGACCTTCGGGGACAGGCTAACCGGGCTAGCCTAACTAGGCAGCCTCTGCTACCATTGCAAACAGTACACGAAGGCCAGCTCTTCTTCAGAGGTCTCACCTTTTCAAAGGGGAGAGCTGATGTAACTGAGAGGCCAGCCTCACCTCCACCCAGGGTGCCCTCAGGTAACACCTAGGACTCTACAGCCAGCCCTGCCAGGGACCTGCTACCTCGGCTGTGGGGTCACCGAGTCTCCAGCCTTTCCAGGTGCAGGCTCCTGTGAGTTCTGAAGCATGCTCCCCTCTGACTAGCCCAACGCTTTAGTCCAGGGCACTGCAACCATGTGAGCATCAGCCCCGCGAGCAGCCTGCCCAGGCCTAAGAGCAGCAGCCTCATGTGGCCTGCCCCTGTCCAAGGAGCAGCACCTGTGTGAGCAGCCTGCTCCCCCGTCCGAGAAGCAGCAACCACGCGAGCAGCCCAACCTGTCCGAGGACCAGCAGCCGCACGAGCAGTCTGTCTACGTCTGAGGAGTGGCAGACCTGCGCAGCCCGCCCTCATTCAAGCAGCAGCAGCCACACGAGCAGCCTGCCCAACTCGAGGAGCAGCAGCTGTGTGAGCAGCCCACCCCCATCCGAGGAGCAGCAGTTCTGCGAGCAGCCCCTCCCCATTCGAGCAGCAGCCACACAAGCAGACCGCCCATGTCCGAGGAGCGGCAGCCCTGCGCAGCACGCACGGGTCCATGAAGCAGAGCCACACACAGCCTGCACCTGTTTGAGGAGCAGCAGCCAGGTGAATGGGCCATCCCCATCTGAGGAGGAGCAGCCACGCGTGCAGCTCACTCCCGTCCGAAGAGCAGCAGCCGCACGAGCAGCCCACCCCCATCCGAGGAGCAGCAGCCTTGTAATCAACCTGCCCATGTCCAAGGAGCAGTAGCCCCACAAGCAGCCCACCACATCAGAGGAACAAAAGCAGCGTGCAGCCAGCCCCCATCCAAGGAACAGCAGCCACGTGAGCAGTCGGCCCCAGTTCAAGGAGTAGCAGCTGCGTGTGTAGCCCACTCCCATCCAAGGAACAGCAGCCTCGTGATCAGCACACCCTCTGTCTGAGGAACAGCATCTGTGTGAGAAGCCTCCCCTACCAGCCAGAGGAGCCACCACGGCTCTGAGCACCACCCACCAGAGGAGCTGCTGCCAACTGAGGAGCAGCTGCCAACTGAGGAGCAGCTGCTGCCACAACCGCCCGAGGAGCAACCACAGCCCGAGAAGCCACTGCCACCTAAGGAGCAGCCCCTGAATGACTCAACATCTATATCTGTCGGTGAGATCAAACATGGGTAGACAAAGAAACCCCCAAAGGAAAGAAAAGGAGGACTCGCCAGAAAAGCAGCTAACAGAAACATAGGCATGCAACATGTCAGAAAAAGAATTCAGATTAAGGCTCCTAGAGTGCATAAACCAGATGGAGGAAAAAATCAACAATTTATGTAAGAATCAAGAAGAAATGGATGAAAAAAAAATCAATAACTTATGTAAGAATCAAGAAAAAATGAAGAGTGATATAGCTGCAATAAAAAACACCATGGAAAGTTTCAACAGTAGACTAGGAGAAGCGGAGGACCGAATTAGCGAATTAGAAAACAAGGAAGCAAAACACACCCAAACTGAACTGCAATTGGAGAAAAAAATTAAAAGACAGGAGGAGAGCCAACGGGAGCTATGGGACAACATGAAACGAAGCAACATACGAATAATAGGGGTGCCAGAACAACAGGAAGAGGAACAAGGGTTAGAAAACCTATTGGAAGATATAATGTCAGAAAACTTCCAGAGGTGGGGAAGAAATAAGTCACACAAGCACAGAGTCCCAAACAAGATGAACCCGAAAAGACCCACACCAAGACACATCATAATTACCACGGCAAATGTTCAGGACAAAGAGAGAATCTTAAAGTCTGCAAGAGAGAGGCGGAAAGTTACATATAAGGGATCTCCCATTAGAGTATCAAATGATTTCTCAACAGAAACACATCAGGCCAGAAAAGAATGGACGGAAATTTACAAAGTGATGCAAAGCAAAGGACTGAATCCAAGAATACTCTATCCAGCAAGGCTATCATTCAAAAGTGAAGGGGAAATAAGAAGCTTCACAGACAAAAAAAGGCTAAGGGAGTTTATCACCACCAAGCCAGCAATGCAAGAAATGCTAAAGGGACTGGTGTAAAAAGAAGAAATAAAAAGCTAAGGAAGAAAACAGGCACACAAAAATAGAAATGGCTACAATCAAGTACCTTTCAATAATAACTTTAAACATAAATGGACTAAATGCTCCAATCAAAAGACACTGACTGGCTGAATGGATAAAAAAACAAGACCCATATATTTGCTGTCTACAAGAGACCCACCTCAGAATAAGGGACTCACACGGACTGAAAGTGAAGGGATGGAAAAATATCTTTCAGGCAAACGGAAATGAAAAAAAAAAAAAAAAAAAAGCTGGGGTAGCAATACTTATATCGGACAAAATAGACCTCAAAGTGAAGGCCATAACAAGAGATAAGGAAGTCCACTTCATAATACTAAAGGGATAGATACAACAAAAGGATATAACCCTGATAAACATATATGCACCCAATGCAGGAGCACCCAAATACATAAAAAAACTCCCGGAAAATATCAAGGGAAAGATCGACAACAATACAACCATAGTAGGGGACTTTAATACACCACTGATATCACTGGATAAATCCTCTAGAGAAAAAATCAGCAAAGAAACAGCAATCCTAAATGACTCACTAGATCAGATGGACTTCATTGACATCTTCAGAACATTTCACCCCAAAGCCATGGAATATACATTCTTCTCAAGTGCACATGGGACATTTTCAAAGATAGACCACATATTGGGTCACAAGCAAAGTCTCCCCAAATTCAAAAAGATTGAAATCATACCAAGCATCTTCTCAGACCACAGTGGCATAATATTAGAAATAAACTACAATAAAAACAACCCAAAACACTCAAACACTTGGAAGCTGAATAGCATGTTATTAAATATTAATTGGGTTACCAATGAGAACAAAGAAGAAATTAAAAACATCCTGGAAACTAATGACAATGAAAATACAACAATCCAAAACCTATGGGACACAATGAAAGCAGTCCTGAGAGGGAAGTTTATAGCTCTACAGGCCTACCTCAAAAAACAAGAAAAAATGGTAGTAAATCATCTAACGCTACATCTCAAAGAATTAGAAAGAGAGCAACAAGAAAACCCCAGAGTGAGCAGAAGGAGATTTAATAAAGATTAGAGCAGAAATAAATGGCATAGAGACCAAAGAGACAATACATAAGATCGATGAAACCAAGAGCTGGTTCTCTGAAAGGATAAACAAGATTGATGAACCTATAGGCCAGGCTCACCAAGAAGCAAAGAGAGAGGACCCAAATAAATAAAATCAGAAATGATGGAGGCGAAATAACAACAGACCCCACAGAAATACAAATGATTGTTAAAAAATACTATGAACAACTCTACTCCAACAAACCAGACAACCTGGAGGAAATGGACATATTCCTAGAAAATTACAACGTTCCAAAACTCAATCAGGAAGAATCTAAAAATCTCAATAGGCCAATAACTATGGAAGAAATTGAAGCAGTCATCAAAAAGCTTCCATCAAACAAAAGCCCAGGGCCAGACGGCTTCACAGGGAAGTTTTACCAAACATTCAAGGAAGAACTAAAACCTATCCTCCGTTCCAAAATATTCAAGAGGAAGGAACACTTCCAAGCTCATTCTATAAAGCCAGCATCACCCTAATACCAAAACTAGGTAAAGACAACAAAATGAAAGAGAATTACAGGCCAATATCCGTCATGAACATAGATGCCAAAATCCTCAACAAAATCTTAGCAAATCGGATCCAGCAGTACATCAGAAAGACCATACACCATGACCAAGTAGGATTTATCCCAGGGATGCAAGGATGGTACAATATCCACAAATCAATAAATGTGATACATCACATAAACAAACTGAAAGAAAAAAAGCACAGTCATATCAATTGATGCAGAAAAAGCATTTGACAAAATCCAACACCCATTTTTGATAAAAACTCTCAGCAAGGTGGGAATAGAAGGATCATACCTCAACATAATAAAAGCCATCTATGACAAACCCACAGCCAACATCATACTCAATGGACAAAAACTAAAACCATTTCCCCTAAGAACAGGAACAAGACAGGGATGCCCACTCTCACCACTCCTGTTCGAGATAGTACTGGAAGTACTAGCCAATGCGATCAGACAAGAAAAAGAAATAAAAGGCATCCAAGTTGGAAAAGAAGTAAAACTGTCCTTACTCCCAGATGACATGATATTGTACATAAAAAAACCCTAAAGACTCCTTCAAAAAACTATTACACTTAATAAATGAATTCAGCAATGTAGCAGGAAAATTAACGCCAAGAAATCTATGGCATTTCTATACACCAATAGTGAACTTACAGAAAGAGAGTCGAAAAAAGCAATCCCATTTACCATTGCACTAAAAAAATTAAGATACCTAGGAATAAACTTAACTAAAGAGGTAAAAGGCCTCTACTCAGAAAACTACAGGACGTTGAAAAAAGAGACAGAGGAAGATATAAACAGATGGAAGAACATACCATGTTCTTGGATTGGTAGAATCAACATCATTACAATGTCCATACTACCCAAAGCAATTTATAAATTCAACACACTTCCCATTAAAATACCAACGGTATATTTCACAGACCTAGAACAAACACTCCAAAAATTCATCTGGAATAAAAAAAGACCCCGAATAGCTGCAGCGATCCTGAGAAAGAAGAAGAAAGTAGGTAGGATCTCAATACCAGATATCAAGCTGTATTACAAAGCCACTGTTCTCAAAACTGCCTGGTACTGGCACAAGAACAGACATATAAATCAATGGAATAGAATAGAGAGCCCAGAAATCGACCCGAACCAATATGTTCAATTAATATTTGACAAAGAATGCCGAAACCGGTTTGGCTCAGTGGATAGAGCGTCGGCCTGCGGACTGAAAGGTCCCAGGTTCGATTCCGGTCAAGGGCATGTACCTGGGTTGCGGGCACATCTCCAGTAGGAGATGTGCAGGAGGCGGCTGATCGATGTTTCTCTCTCATCGATGTTTCTAACTCTATATCTCTCTCCCTTCCTCTCTGTAAAAAATCAATAAAATATATTTAAAAAAAAATATTTGACAAAGAAGGCAAGAACATACAATGGAGTCAAGACAGTCTCTTCAATAAATGGTGTTGGGAAAACTGGACAAATACTGCAAAAAAAATGAAACTAGACCACCAACTTACACCATACACAAAAATAAATTCAAAATGGATAAAAGACTTAAACATAAGATGGGGAAAAATAAAAATATTAGAGAAATCCACAGGCAGCAAAATCTCAGACATATGCCAAAGCAATTTCTTCATAGATACAGCTTCTAGGGCAGTGGAAACTAAAGAGAAAATAAACAAATGGGACTACATCAAAATAAAAAGCTTCTGCACAGCAAAAGAAACCATCAACAAAACAACAAGAAAACCCACTGCGTGGGAAAACATATTTGCCAATGTTATCACCGATAAGGGTTTAATCTCCAACATTTATAGGGAACTCACACAACGTAACAAAAGGAAGATAAACAATCCAATCAAAAAATGGGCAAAGGACCTAAATAGACACTTTTCAAAAGAGGACATTCAGAACGCCAAGAGACAAATGAAAACATGCTCAAAGTCACTAATCATCCGAGAGATGCAAATTAAAACAACAATGAGGTACCATCTCACACCTGTCAGAATGGCTATCATCAACAAATCAACAAACGACAAGTGCTGGAGAGGATGTGGAGAAAAGGGAACACTCGTGCACTGCAGTTGGGAATGCAGACTGGTGCGCCACTATGGAAGACAGTATGGAGTTTCCTCAAAAAGTTAAAAATGGCCATGACCAGTTTGGCTCAGTGGATAGAGCATCAGCCTGCGGACTCAGGGTCCAGGTTCGATTCCAGTCAAGGGCATGTACCTTGGTTGCAGGCACATACCCAGTAGGGAGTGTGCAGGAGGCATCTGATCGATGTTTCTCTCTCATCGATGTTTCTAACTCTCTATCCCTCTCCCTTCCTCTCTGTAAAAAAATCAATAAAATACATATTTTTTAAAAAAGTTAAAAATGGAGCTCCCATTTGACCCAGTGATCCCACTTCTAGGAATATATCCCAAGAAAACAGAAACACCAATCAGAAAGGATATATGCACCCCTATGTTCATAGCAGCATAATTTACCATAGCTAAGATCTAGAAACAGCCTAAGTGCCCATCAGCAGATGAATGGATGAGAAAACTGTGGTACATCTACACCAGTGAAGGCGAACCTATGACACGCGTGTCAGAGGTGATACGCGAACTCATTTTTTTGGTTGATTTTTCTCTGTTAAGTGGCATTTAAATATATAAAATAAATATAAAAGATATGTCTTTGTTTTACTATGGTTGCAAATATCAAAAAATTTTTGTATGTGACACGGCACCAGAGTTAAGTTAGGGTATTTCAAAATGCTGACATTCCGAGCTCAAAAGGTTCGCCATCACTGATCTACACGATGGAATACTATGCTGCTGTAAAAAAGAAGGAATTCTTACCATTTGCAACAGCATGGATGGAACTGGAGAGCATTATGCTAAGTGGAATAAGCCAGTCAATGAAAGAAAAATACCACATGATCTCACTCATTTATGGATAATTAAGACCATTATAAACTGATGAGCAAAAATAGATACAGAGGCAGAGCAACATCGAACAGACTGTCAAACTACAGCAGGAAGGCCGGGGAGGGTTGTGGGGGCGGGTAAGATATCAACCGAAGGATTTGTATGCATGCATATAAGCATAACCAATGGACCCAAGACCCTAGGGGGTAGGGGAGGCTAGGGGAAGGTCAAGGGGAGAATAAAAAAAGGAGACATATATAATACTCTTTGTAATACTTTAAGCAATGAAACAATTAAAAAAAAAAGAGGGTAATATGCTAATTAGACTGGGAGACCTTCCGGATGTCCTTCTGGAAAAAGCCATGGTGGCTGAGCTGGGGCAGAGGTGGTTAGGGGCAATCAGGCCGGCAGGGTGGGCAGTTGGGGCGAGCAGGATGGCCGGGGGTGGGGGGGGCAGTTGGGGGCGAGCAGGCCAGCGGGGAGAGCAGGGGGGGCAGTTGGGGGGGCGATCAGGCTGGCAGGCAGAGTGGTTAGGGGCAATCAGGCAGGCAGGCAGGTGAGTGGTTATGAGCCAGCGGTCCCGGATTGCGAGAGGGACATCACCCGAGGGGTCCCAGATTGAAGAGGGTGCAGGCCAGGCTGAGGGACACCCCCTCATGCACGAATTTCATGCACCAGGCCAAGAGTAAATCTAACAATGAAAAAATGTCAGACAACTCCAAAACAAGGAATCTATATACATAAAAGCCTAAGCGACCGAATGACTAGTTGCTATGACGTGCACTGACCACCAGGGGGCAGACGCTCAACGCAGGAGCTGCCCCCCTGGTGGTCAGTGTGTTCCCACAGCCAACCTCCCATAGCCAGCCAACCTCCTGCAGTCCCTCCCCCCAGCCGGCCAGCCCCAATCAATCCCGATCGCCAGCCAGGCCAAGGGAACCCAACTGTGCATGAATTCATGCACTGGGCCTCTAGTATTTAATAATCTCATTTCACAGACAACCTGCGATAGAGTTCACAAAGTTCTCAGTGTTTGTTTCTCAGCATTTGGAATCAAACAAAAATGGTTAGCCTCTTCTTTTGACAGGTACCATCAATCAAGAATAAGTACAAGCAGGTAATCCTGACCCCGCAGATCCATAGGGAAGAGCCCTGGTCTGAAGTTTGCAGATCTGGATCCAAACACTGCTTCACCATGAATTTAGCAACTGAGCAAGTACCCTTAGTTCTCTGAACTCCTGTACCCACATCTATAAAATGAAGATGACAGACCTTAAAAAAAAACCAAAAGAATAATTATAACCATCTTAAGTCACTAACAAAAATGCAAAAGGTGTTGAAAAAATAGCTAGAACCTTAATTTCAACTCCTTAAATTGATCAGTTTCATAGATCTTCCAAACATTGAAATAGTCATAGCTGTTTTTAAGACAACTAATACTGAAGTCAGCTCTGCTTTTTGGTTGGTATGTTTTTTCCTCTAAAAAGTTTTACAAAAACCAAACCATTTTTATTAAAGAGGACTAAAAAAAAAAAGATCACAGCTGCTGCCACACACGTTACTTACAATGCGGGGCGCTGGGCTAGGCCACTAACACAACGAGCCCACTTAGATTCTCTCCTCACGAAGTGCTGACAGTTTCTAAGAATGGAAGCAGATCTTAATGAAAGGTTCATACAAACTGTAATTTAATTACAATCATGATAAGTATTACAAAGGAAATTTAAATGGGGTATAGATAATAACTCCACGAAGGTGTGTAAGTTTAAGTAAAAAGACATTATTGTGCAAAATCTCAATATACTCAGAAGACAGAAAGACAAACGGCTGTGTTCCAGTTAAGAGGCTCCTTAAAAATATTCAGTCTGAAGGCTTATATTAAACCTTATAAATACATAATTCTATTTATATTTTATATAACCTAGCATAAGTTTCTATGTTTAAGTCAATTTTGATGTTTTGCTTTTTCCCCCTCACATGAGAATATTTTTTCCACTGCTTTTCAGAGAGAGTAGAAAGGAGGAAAGTGGGCGGGGAGGGGGGGGTTTGAGGGACAAGGAAGTGAGAGAAACACATCGAGTGGTTGCCTCCCACAAGCCCTCTGACTGGAAATTGAACCCAAGACTCTTCATTGCAAGGGACGATGCGCTAACCACTTAGCAAAACCAGCCAGGGCAATTTTGATGTTTTAAAAATTATTCATTTCAACCGAAGGACTTGTATGCATGCATATAAGCATAACCAATGGACATAAGACACTGGGGGGTAGGGGAGGCCAGGGGATTGTCAAGGGCGAGGGAAAAAATAAAGGACACATATGTAATACCCTTTGTAATACTTTAAGCAATAAATAAATAAATAAATAAATAAATGAATGAAAATTATTCATTTCCCTATAAGACACACATCCTACATAATAAAAGCCTAATATGCAAATCAACCTAATGGCAGGACGATTAGTCACTATGGCGCATGCTGACCACCAGGGGGCAGATGCTCAACTCAGGAGCTGCCCCCTGGCAGTCAGTGCCCATTCAGCCAGAAGCCGGGCTCACGGCTGGCAAGCACAGTGGTGGTGGCAGGAGCCTCTCCCACTCTGCGGCAGTGCTAAGGAGCAGCAAGCAGGCGGGCAGTAAGGAGCGAGGGGTCCCGGACTGCAAGAGGGATGTGAACATCTCCCGAGGGCTTCCGGACTGCACAAGGGCGTAGGCGGGGCTGAGGGACCCCCCCCGACCCCCCCCACCCCCCCCACCCCCCCCCCACCCCATGCACGAATGTCATGCACCGGGCCTCTAATAAATAATAAAAAGTAAAGTATTTTAAAAAGTAAAACCCTTACCAGGACTTAAGTCAAAAGCTCAATGAGCCGAACCGGTTTGGCTCAGTGGATAGAGCGTCGGTCTGCGGACTCAAGGGTCCCGGGTTCGATTCCGGTCAAGGGCATGTACCTTGGTTGCAGGCACGATCCCACTGGGGGGCATGCAGGAGGCAGCTGATCGATCTCTCTCATCGATGTTTCTGACTTTCTATCCCTCTCCCTTCTTCTCTGTAAAAAATCAATAAAATATATTTACAAAAAAAAAAAAAAAGCTCAATGAACACTTAAAATAATTAAAGCACATTATATATTTCTTTTAAAAAGCAGACAAGACTAATAACATCAAATAATGTAGAGATGGTTAAAAATATACTTTTATTGATAACATGCAAAAGATATATTGATTTTTCAAGTATGGAAACTCTGATAAATGGGTTAATTACTTGGTTTTTGCAAAGACATAAAAATAACATAGGTTAGGAAACTACAAAAGCAAAGCACTAAAACGGGTCATAGTTTTCTAGTAAAAAGTTGGCCCCATAAGTAACAGACACCAAAATTGTCAAAATATGCTTAAGAAAATGTGTCAAAAATGTATCTCAAATCTCACTAAGCAATTATGATTTTCATGTGAAGATAATAAATATAGCAAACAGTGTTCAAATCAATAAAAGATTCAAAAGTAAAAAACGTATCATGAGACTTATCTCCATTTCTCCCATTTCTTTGAGGTTTATCTACATCTAATTTTTGAGTATATAAATCTATTCACTTAATGATTTAAATAACAGCATCCTACATTAGCATGCTCTATTCTCCCTAGTCACTTTCAAATAACTTTCCCTGCTTCATGCAGTCATAGAATGTTTAACAATATAGAGAGCCACACCTCAATTTTTTTGGAACAAGGTCCATATTTACACACGGAAGTTTAAAAGAACTAAAGCCTATGATGGTGCCTGACAATGACATGTGATTTAAAAAAGTGAAAAATTCACAAATCCCAGGCTCCGCTTCTCTCGCCCCTTCCCAAAACCACCTTTAAGAGAAAGAACAAACCAAACAAGGTATGAGTCATTTAATCACCCCATATTTATTCAGAATCTAATTATGTTTGAGGTATGCAGCATGTGTGATAGCAGCTAAGAGAAAAGGACGTGACTGGCGCTCCGGCACAGTGTAACTGACCTCCACTCTCCCCAGGAATAGGCTAAAACCTACCTGCCAGGTTATTTTAAAGATCCACGATATTGACACAGTACTTAGCATATGAGAGGTAAGCAAACGGTAGCTAATGAAAATATTTTAAATCAAATCAGAAATAGAGAACAAATACTTGGGAAGAAAAATAACAGTACAAAGTGGCATTCTAAGCCCTACAGAGCACAGAAAAGGAAGAAATAACCAAGAGCCCAGATGAAAGTAAAGAGGCTTCCTGGAGAAAGTAAGACTTAGATTGAACCTACCAAGAAGATCTAGACAAGAAGGGGGGAGGCAGGGATTAATAGAAGCACAGACAAGACTGGAGAATAAGGACCACAACACAGAAAGCCAAATACACTATCATATTATTGAGCAAAAATATGTAAATTACTTAAAACTCAAGAGCTAAAGAGAATAAAACCTATATAAACAGGCCAAAACAGAACATCAAGTCCCAATGTCCAACCACTAATTTTTATAAGCTGTAGCTTTTCTTTTTGGAAAAAGTATGTTGGGACAAATAGTCTGTTTAGAAAATATGACACCTTCTCCCAAAGTACTAAAAAGATTGATACAAATGTGACCCTATTTTCTCTGACATAATCTGATTACTAATTATAGTGACTTTCTCCAGAAAGTATTATACAAATTGATGAACAGTAATACAAATGAGGAAAACATTAATACTTTTTAATGGACTGATAATGTTTAACAGAGGTATAAATTTACAAATAATGCTTAAGCTTCTTAAATCCTCATTCAAATTTTAATAACCAAAATTTTTTAAAGGCTTATATTCTAACTACATCTGAACTGGGGAAAATTAACATAAAATGATCAAATTAACACTAAGAATGTGGCACTGAGATTTTTATGAGTGTTTATGTGAAAAACCTTTTTAAGATCTTCATTTATCTAAGAACAGCAAGGAAACAGAACAAAGGAAATACTGTAACTGACATGGGGACATTTTTATCATCAAGTTTCTGAAACATACAAACAGTCCATGTCATTTTATGCCAAGAAAGTTATTCTTTCTCGAAATAAAATTTAAAAAGCTTTCTAAATTTAATTCACTGTATTAATTTGAGTTAAATTTATGTTTAAGTTCAATATTAAAATGTAACTTTTTTTTTTTTAAAGTGAATTTTTTTTTATATATATATTTTATTGATTTTTTACAGAGAGGAAGGGAGAGAGATAGAGAGTTAGAAACATCGATGAGAGAGAAACATCGATCAGCTGCCTCCTGCACATCTCCCACTGGGGATATGCCCGCAACCCAGGTACATGCCCTTGACCGGAATCGAACCTGGGACCTTTCAGTCCGCAGGCCGACGCTCTATCCACTGAGCCAAACCGGTTTCGGCTAAAATGTAACTTTTTATAAGTACTTGTTAAAATAGTTCTCTTTTGGGGGCCCTCTCAGGGAAAATGTCTGTCTCTTGCTCCCTAAGCAGGGCAGCATGAGACACTGGAGAATGCAGACTCCGGCCTCGCCAGCTAGTCTCCAAGCCTGAAATGCAGGGTAGGCTCTGCAACAAAGAATGTGTAACCTGATCGCTTTCCTTCTCTCCTCCTCCATGGCAACATTTAGAAAGCAATTTAACCTTTCAAAATGCCATTTCAGTACTGCCTAAGGTCACTATGCTAATCCACAACCGGCCCAACTCCAAATCTTGCCACTTGACCACTACAACAGTCCATACACTGACCAAAATTTATCAAAACAAAATGAACAGTTTAATGTTATGTAACTGATTGAAGCCAACTGTGGTTAGCAGAATAATGCTCCTCTCAAAGGCACCCATGCCCTAACCCCTGGAACAGGGGACTATGTTACTTTGCATGGCAAAAGGTGTGGAGAGCGGCTTACAGCATTTGGACAGGATCAAGCCTCGGACTGATGAGAGGGCCCGGTCCTCTTGTGGCAAAGCCACATACAAGTTCCAGCTTGGAGGGTAAAGCCTTCCCAGGACAATTATAGCCAAAGGCTATGGTTGTATGTAAGCTTGACCTAATAGTCTGACCTTGTAGCCATCCCTAGGTAGCTGAGGGATGTGGGCTGCAGGAGGTGCAGCGAGTGCTGCCAAAACAAAGCTTGATAGAGTGCAGAGAATTGCAACAACAGGAAAGTAGTAGATATGAAACTTGTAAGAACACTGTAAACATCTTGACCATTCTCTTTTTTTAAAAATATATTTTATTGAGTTTTTACAGAGAGGAAAGGCGAGAGATAGAGAGATAGAAACATCGATGAGAGAGAAACATCGATCAGCTGCCTCCTGCACACTCCCCACTGGGGATGTGCCCGCAACCAAGGTACATGCCCTTGACCGGAATCGAACCTGGGACCCTTCAGTCCGCAGGCCGACACTCTATCCACTGAGCCAAACCAGTTTTGGCATTGACCATTCTCTTATTTTTGCTTTGTGTGATCTGACTACAAAATATAAAGATTCAGCTTACAGGCTGTGTCACTGTGTCCTCATCCAGGTGCAGTGATCAACCTGGCCCCAACTATATTCTCTTGTCAGTTTTCTTTAATCCTTCACCAACCCTCCTCAAGGTTCACCACTGACCCTGCTGGACGAGGTTCAAAAAGGGACTTTGCAGATATAATTAAGTTACAAGTCTTTCAATGGGGAGACTATCCTGTTGGGCTGAATCTAATCACATGAGATCTTAAAAGCAAAGAACTCTCCTAGCTGTGGTTAGAAAGAGGAAACAAAAAATGACAAAGGGTCAGAGAGATGAGACCTTGTTGGCTCTGAAGAAAAGGAGGAAGGAGGCTAAGAGCCAAGGATTGTGGTTGGCCTCTAGAATCCAGAAAAGGCTAAGAATCAAATTCTCCCCTAGAGCCTCCAGAATAGAAATGCAGTTCCACTGATACCTGATGAAATCTGTGTTGGACTTCTGACCTACTGACCTGTAAGGTAATAAAGTTTGTGCTGTTCAAACCACAAACTCAGTAGTTTGAACAGCACAAATTTATCTTACAGCATCAATAGGAAACTACTACACCAACCATACATATAATTGACTACTATAGACTGAGTGTTTGTGTCCCTCCAAAAGTCATGTTAAATCCTGACGCCCAAGGTGATGATTTGGAGGTGGAGCTTTTGGGAGGAGACGGATTAGGTTACCAGAGTGGAGCCTTTATGAATGGGACTGGAACCTTCATTAAAGAGATGCAGGAAAGCTCCCTTGCTCCTTCTGCCCTGTGAGGATACAGTGAACAGACACCATCTGTGAACCAGGAAGCAGACACTCACCAGACACCTAATCTGTCAGCATCCTGATTCTGGGCTTTTCAGACTCCAGAGTGTGAAAAGTAAACTTCTGTTGTTTATAAACCACCTAGTTTATGGTATTTTGTAACAGAAGCCTGAATGGACTAAGAGAATTGACTATTCTATATATTTTAAATTAAATGAAAACTGTCTTACAAAACAAACAACAATCTGTCAGTGAGCAAATGTATTATCAGAAATCCTTGCCCTAGCCAGTGTGGCTCAGTTGCTAGAGCATAAGCCTGCAGACTGAAGGGTCTGGGGTTCAATTCTGGTCGAGGGCATGTACCTCAGTTGCAGGCTTCACCCCCAGCCCTGGTCAGGGTGCATGCAAGAGAGAACCAATGTGTCTCTCTCACATCGATGTTTCTCTTTCTGTGTCTCTACTCCCTTCCATTCTCTCTAAAATCAATAGAAAAAATACCCTCGGGTGAAGATTAAAAAAAGAGAAAGAAGAAAAAGATAAGACATCCTGCCCCACCTATACATGAAATAAAAACACAGGTACCTGTCACTATACACCTGGATGTGATTTTGTTGCTAATGACATTCTGGCCCAATAGCACCTTTTAACTCTTCTTCCTCCTTTCCCAGCAAGTCAAATGTAAATACAAAATTCTGAAATCCCAAAGCACAGATCCAACTGACTTTCTTTTGCCTTGTCCAAACTAGCATTCGTGCAGATGCAAAAGTCAAGGGAGCATCAAAGGACACAGAATAACTGGGGAAGAAACTGCAGTGGTGACCAAAAAAGAATGGGATCAATCCAACAGAAGCAGCAGAAGGGTTTTCAGAAAGAAGGCAGCAGGCTACTGAAGAGGGTCTGGAGTGCTGAATATAACGCAAAGAATATTTGCTAGACATAGTAATAATGAACATTAGTCCTTGACTTAGCGCCATTACCATCCCATTTTACAAATGGGTACACTGAACACAGACCATTATGTAACTTAGCAAAGTAACACACCTAACAAGTGGCCAAGACAAGGATTCAAATGCCCTTATTTGGGCTTCAGAGCTAGTGCAATTAACTAGTAAATTACGTTGCTCTCCAGAGTGTGAGCATCTTGTTTAACCCCTTTATGCAAAACAGAAACAATTTCTACCTCATAGATTTGAGGAAGATTAAAGAGAACATGTGTAAAGCACTCTTAAAAGTGCTTGGTATATTATATAGTAACTAGAGGCCCGATGCACAAAATTCGTGCACAGGTACGGTCTCTATGCCTGGCCACGATCAGGGCCGATCTGTGGGGTGACCGGTGGGGCGATGGGGGGCCCCCCCCACTGGCAACCACCTTGGCTGGCTGGGGCCTGTGGGCAGCTCCTACATTGAATGTCTGACCCCTGGTGGTCAGTGCACGTCATAGCAACCAGTTGTGCGAGCGGTCATTCTACCAGTCATTTCGCCATTTGGTCTATTTGCATATTAGGCTCTTATTATATAGGATCATTCAATAAATGCTAGTGACTAGTACTAAGTGCCAGGTGCTATGCTAAACATTTTCCTATCTGATCTTATTTAATTCTCACCACAGTCCAGGGAAAAATTTTTTTGTTTCTGGTTATGGGAAAACTGCTTAGAGAGGTTAAGGTAACACAACCAATAAGTGACAGACAATTCTAACTTGGGACTTACCTCACTACTGGTCACTAGTGTTTCTGGCTCCAGTATCCCCAGATATAATTGTGAAAACCTACATAATTCCTCACATATTTTTAAGTTAACATCTAAAATTTTTCAAAAGTCAGATAACTGCAAAGAACATGATTTTTGGCATATTGTAAATATCAACATTTTAACTAAATCAGTAGCATGACTCATCTGTTCAAGAGAATACAAACACTGGGATCTGACATCCACCATGATCCATTTTAAAACAATTTCACATAGTTGTTGTTTTTCTCTTTGAGCTCCTCTTATCATTCCATTTGCCCTGTATGTCATATTTTTATGTCTATTATTAATCACTCGGTCATACATGTCTGCAGTTTAAACAGAAATCTTTTAACAATTATCTTTGACCATAAGTAAGCTTCTAAGTGTTTAAAAATTATTTGCGATTCAATTATCATTATTATTCATATATACAATTGATTTAAATGACATATGAAAGATTTGACAAGTAATTAACATTAGATATAGAAATTTTACTGATAATGTGTTTGTTAATAAGATGGATGAAGGCCCTGGCTGGTTTGGCTCAGTGGAGAGAGCATCGGCCTACAGACTGAAGGGTCCCGGGTTCGAGTCTGGTCAAGGGCACATGCCTGGGTCGCAGGCTCGATCCCTAGGAGGGGCCTGCAGGAAGCAGCAGATCAATGATTCTCTCTCATCATTGATGTTTATATCTATTTCATCCTCTCCCTCTCTGAAATCAATTAAAAAATGTATTTTTTTAAAAAAGATGGATGAGGCTTTTTAAAGTCAGTTCATTTCAATGTTTGAATAAGTATTGCTAAAATGAGATGATCAGCATATTCCCACTTTTCTCCTTTTGGTTTTTGTGTTTTGTGTTTGCTTGTTCATATAAAGAGGTAAACAGGAACGGAAGGAATTTTGGCAGTAGTGTTGCACAATTTTCAAAATTCCTTTTGCGTTTTTTATTGAAAATTCCCATAGTGATTTACCATCAAAAATATGTTTAATAACTTAGCAGCTAACAAATTCATTATTTTTGAATACTGGAATTGAAAAATCTTTCAATTTTCTTGGAAGAAAATTGGAAACCATCAATGGATTTGTTACCCAAAGATTAGAACTACTTACACTTTTCTCAATATTAAAATTTGGAATTGCCACTGCCAGGGGCCCCTGAGGTTTTGTTTGTTTTGGGGAAAATAATTCACATACCATAAAATTAAATTTTTTTAAAGTGTACAAATCAGTGGTTCCCAGCATATTCACAAACTTGTGCAACCATCACCATATCTAATTCCAGAAGATTTTTATCACCATTTAAAAAAAGAACCTAGTAATTAGCATTAGCAAACACACCCAACTCCTCCCCACTCCACCTAGTTCACTAATTTCTTTCTCTATGAATTTGCCTATTCTGAGCATTTCAAAAAATGAAATCATATAATATGGTGTCCTTTGTGACTGCTTTCTTTCACTCAGCATGTCTTAAAAGTTCATCCATGTTGTAGCATGAGTATGTCTTTTCTTTTCATGGGTAAATATTCCATTGTATAGATAGACCATATTTTATCTCTTTATCAGTTGATGGGCACTGGGGTTACTGCCACTTTTTGGCTGTTATAAGTAACTAGAGGCCCAGTGCATGAATTTGTGCACCAGGGGGGTCCCTCAGCCTGGCCTGCAAGATTGGGCCGAAACTGGCTCTCCGACATCCCCCGAGGGGTCCCAGATTGCGAGAGGGCACAGGCCAGGCCGAGGGACTGCGGGAGGGCTCCAGGTGTGTCCGGGCCTGTTTCACGCAGTCCCAATTGGCTGGACCCCAGCAGTAAGCTAACCTACCAGTCGGAGTGTCTGCCCCCTGGTGGTCATTGCACGTCATAGCAAGCAGTTGAGTGGCCTTAGCATATCATTAGCATATTACGCTTTGATTGGTTAAACGGCCAACCAGTTGACCAGACACTTAGCATATTAGGCTTTTATTATATACTACTAGCCCGGTGCATGAAATTCGTGGATTGGGGGGGGGGGGGGGGAGGGGGGAAGGGGACGCCTCAGTCTGGCCTGCACCCTCTCCAATCCAGGACCCCTCGGGAAATGTCCGACTGCCTGTTTGTGCCCGCACTTTTAACAGATGACAGCTCCATTTTTGTTTCTTTTCATGTTTAAACCCATTGGAATTAGTATGTATTCAAAGTGTGTATACATTTTGGGGGGACACCTTGTATATCTCTGGTCAGCGGTGAAAGGAACCAACAGGGGATTTGGAACCCCCAGACAGGGAACCTCGCTCACTCCCCGCATGTCTCCCCACTTCACTTTCCACCTTCACGGGCAGCGGGAGAATCAACGTTTTCTCTCATTAACTCGGAAAAGCATGACCTGTCACCCACTGCCTGGCAGGAGTGCACTAGGACCCACGCGAGCAAGGCTCAGTCAGGGCAGCCTTTGCTCATGGGTGCCAGCACCCAAAGTACACATTCCTCCTCTGCAGTCACCCCAACTATCCCACCGTGTCACTGAGAGGACGGAACTCCTCGCCTCCTCTGGGTTCCAAATTTTGAATGCTGACCGAAGGCACCTCAGCGAGGGCTGCCCACGCCCACCAGGTGTGTCTGTCTCCACCTGCTCCCGCCTCAGCACCTGCATTAGCCCCACAAAGGTGATCTCAATCTCGTCGCTGCACTGGCCTCCGTGGGAACAGAGCATCACCACTCTGCCCCCTCAGTGTCATCTCACAGGCGCCCACCCTCAGCACCCAGAACACCCAGACACTCTCCAAAGGACGTGAGCATGCCGGAGGGGAGGTGTGTACATCCGGTGGGGGACATAGGCATGCTGGGGTTGATGGAAGTGCGGCGGAGGGACGGGGGGGGAAACTTGTGCGTGCCTTGGTCCAGGAATGTTGCAGGCGTGCGAGGGTGACAGTGCGGTGGGGGATGTTCACACATGGGGGGGGGGGGGGATGTGTGCAACGGAGGCCTGTGGCTTTGCAGATCCACAAACCCCTGTGGCACGGCCAGGAAGACGTCAGTCTGGCCCGCCACGGTGGCTGTCCCTGCAATCGCGCACCTTCTGGGCCAGGAGGCGGGGCTTGGGCAACCACTCCTCAGCACTGATGGCCTGCAGGTGCTACTTCAGCTCGGCCCCCAGGCTCCACTTGGCACGCTCACGGCTGCCACTGCAGCCATGTGGGAGTAAAGGCCACCCTCCGCTGGCCCGCCTCCCCTGCCCAGAGGCTCCTGTGCACTGCCCACAGGCTGGGAGCAGCCTGGGCGGGGCGGGACACTGGAGCATGCTGCTCACCTGCCCAGAGGGGGTGGGGCGGAAGCCAGGCGTCTGCCCCACCACGGCCGCTCCTTGCCTCCATGCGCTGCACACCGGCCTGGAGCAGCCCCTGGGCATGCTGCCCATCCTCCCGGATCAGTCGGGGCAGGATGCCTGCCCCCAGCCACTCAGCACCTGTGCATGTGCTCACTGCCCACAGGCTCGCCATCTTTGTTGTGTTAATTTGCATACTCACTCCAATTGGCTGGTGAGCGTAGCAGAGGGATAGTTAATTTGCATATTTCTTTTTTATTATATAGGAAGATGACCTTTCATGTACAAGTTTTGTGTTAACACATTGTGGACCAGTAATTTTACTGCTAGCTTTACCCAGTGGCCAGATAAGTTTCTATTGAACGAGTACAAAAAATGTTTTACATAAATGTTAAAAGCATGCTTTAAAATTAAATACCCATTGCATTTTGAAGTTACTTACTACATGTTCTTACAAGCTAATATCATTTTAAAGTATGACACTTTGTAAAATGCTGTGTAATATGAAGCGAGAATTCTCATGATCTGTCCGCAATTTAACATATTTCTAATTCCCTTGGGTATATAACTAGGAGTGGAATTGATGGGTCACGTGGTAACTCCATGTCTAACTTTTTGAGGTACTGCTAGTTTGTTTTCCCAAGCAGCTGCATCATTTTACATTCCCACAGCAGTGTCTAAGGGTTCTCATTTCTCCACATCCTTACAGCACTTACCTGTATTTGTATTACAGCTATCCTAGTGAGTGTGAAGTGTAATCCCATGTGGTTCTCATTAGTACTTTTCTCATCATTAATGATACTGACCATTTATCTATCTTTTTTAAAAATATATTTTATTGATTTTTTTACAGAGAGGGATAGAGCGTTAGAAACATCAATGAGAGAGAAACATTGATCAGCTGCCTCCCGCACACTCCCCACTATGGATGTGCCCACAACCAAGGCACATGCCCTTGACCAGAATTGAACCCGGGACCCTTCAGTCCGCAGGCCAACGTTCTATCCACTAAGCCAAACCGGTTAGGGCAATTTATCTATCTTTTATCTATTTTATTGAACACTTGTACATCATCTTTGGAGAAGCATCTATTCAGATCCTTTGTCCATTTTTAAATTCAGGGTGTTTTATTCTGTGAGTTATTTATTCTTTTATAGAACTATACATATTTCTTTACATAGCTAGTGTTCTTTATGTATCTGGTTGTTATATTATTAAGCAAAGGACTCTCCCTTTGCTTACCAGGCATATGATTTGCAAATGTTTTCACTCATTTTGTGGCTTATCATTTCACTTTCTGATAGTGTTTTTTGATGTACATAAGTTTTTAATCATGAAGTCAAGCTTATCTATTTTTTCCTTTGATTGCTTGTACTTCTAATGTCATATCTAAGAAACCCAAGAACTTACACCTGTTTTCTTCTAAGAGTTTCATAGTTTTAACTCCTACATTTAGATCTTTGATTTGTTTTGAGTTAACCTTTATACAGTATATGGTGTGAGGTAGGGTCCTACTTCATTCTTTTGCAATTGATATCCAATTGTCCCAGCACCACTGTCTTGGTGTCTTGGAATTGTCTTGCTATCCTTTTTTCTCCTGAGGTACTTCCACCACAGGGCAGATACATCGTGGTATGAATAGGGTCAGGGGGAAGAGTTATGCCACCCATTCTTTTGTAAAATGGAAAAGGACAATAGTGGAAAGGGATGTGGGAAAGAAGAAACTACCTGAAAGACTGGTTCACAGGAAAATCAATTTTAGGAAAGAGCACATATGGGAGTTTAGGGTCTGGAAACTGATTCATTTAAAACTATCCATGTACCTGTGTACCTCCAGGAGTCTGTCTCTCCACTTTAGACCCAAGACTAATAATGTTTAAATACTGCTCTTGGCCAGTGGTCGCCAACCTTTCGGACCTCACGGACCACCAGTGGTCCGCAGACCACCGGCTGGCGACCATGGCTCTACACTACTGCCGCCTAAACTCTGGCGGGAAGGAATATCACTTGTAAACAACTTTTTTGTATTTCAATTGTCTGAATAATAAAATGAGACAGGCTTAGGATGAAGCTAGTGATAAGAGGAAGCCTACAGGTTTTTCACCCCACACTACTCAGCCCAATAGAAAAGTTCATTTCCATTCCCCATTTTACATGAAACACATTTGATTCAATGTATGCACTAATGGAATGAAAAATTTGAAAATTTTTATTTCATTAATGCAAAAGTAATAATAACCAAAAAAAGCACTAGGAAATTTTTCTGTGAGTCCACTAGTTTATTCATCTTATGCATAGGGTCCTTGAAACAAACCCTAGGTAGACTAGGGATATAGTATGCCATCACTAAACGGAAAACTTAAGACCAAACCTTCAGGCCCATGGTACACCACTTACCTTTCCCCTAAAGCGCATCTGTAGTCAAATCCTTTTCCCCTAAGATTGATGCAATTTATGAGACTGTGCTATTTAGTCTATCACGCAACTATGCCAGTTTAATAGATGTGCAGTGTAACCTTGGGGTTATTTCACTTCCCCATGCCTTTAATTGGGATGAAACATAGATAGTATTTTTACTTGCAATGATTTATTAAATATTTCTACCCATGTAAACTAACTGTTCATTGCTTTTTAATTCTAATCTAAGTACTTACAAACGAATTTGTATACTTCATTTTGGATTAAAAGCTTCCAACCAATAATATATTTCATACACCACTGCTGTCTTCCACTTTAAATTTATTTTATTGGTGCCCTGCCAGTGTGGCTCAGTTGGTTGAAGCATTGTCCTGTACACTGAAAGGTTGCAGGTTTGATTCCAGTCGGGTCACATGCCTAGGTTTCGGGTTCAATCTCTAGTCAGAGTGCAAAAGGGAGGAACCCGATCTATGTTTCTCTCTCTCTCTCTCTCTCTCTCTCTCTCTCTCTCTCTCTCTCTCTCTCTCCCTCCCTCCCTCCCTCCCTCCCTCCCCCCCCTCTCTGCCTCTCACCTCCCCTCCCCCTCCTTTTTTCCCTCCCTCCCTCCTTCCCTCTCACTTTCTCTCTCTCTGGATTCAAAGAAAAACACAGCCTCCTCAGGTAAGGATGGAAAAAAAAATGTTAAGAAAATTAGTTTTATTGGTTTTGACAGTGTAAAAGTTATTCTTTTCAAACTAAAATCCAAGTAGCCAAGCATTAATTCGTGACCCCTTCTTCCACTGGTGTGTTGTTCCTGGTCTATTACACAAATTGAAAAAACTACTCTATTTCTATGCTCTTATTCAATTTGTCTAATTATTCCTTTATTTTATTGTATTTATTTTTAAAATATATTTTTATGGATTTCAGAGAGAGAGAGAGAGACAGAGAGAGAGAGAGAGAGAGAGAGAGAGAGAGAGAGAGAGAGAAACATCAATGATGAGAATCATTAATTGGCTGCCTCCTGCACACCCCACACTGGGGATCGAGCCTGCAACCCCAGCACGTGCCCTTAACAGGAATCAAACCATGACCTCCTGATTCATGGGTCAACATTCAACCACTGAGCCATGGCAGCTGGGCTTATTTCTTCTTTTTAATCCTCATTCCAGGATATGTTATTGGTTTTTAGAGAGAGAAAGAATCATTGATCACTTATCTCCTGTACACAAACCTGGACCGGGGATCAAATCCTCAACCTAGGTATGTGCCCTGACCAGGAATAGAAACTATAATATTTCCGTGTATGGAATGATGCTCCAACCGAGCCACACGAGCCAGGGCTAATTATTCCTTTCTTTTGTTGTTGTTGTTTTTTTAACCCAGTATCAGTTATTCTACTTCACATGGTTGTGCTCTGAATTGAGATTATATCTTTTAAAAATATATATATTATTGATTTTTTTATAGAGAGGAAGGGAGAGGGATAAAGTTAGAAACATCGATCAACTGCCTCCTGCACACCCCCTACTGGGGATGTGCCCACAACAAAGGTACATGCCCTTGACTGGAATCGAACCTGGGATCCTTCAGTCCACAGGTCGATGCTCTATCCACTGAGCCAAACCGGTCAGGGCTACATCTATTTTTAAAGTATGAAATCTATAATGCAATCAGCAGATGGTGTTTTTATTTGTAATTTTTAACCCTTATATCATTCACAGGATG
Source organism: Myotis myotis (assembly GCF_014108235.1). NCBI lineage: Eukaryota > Metazoa > Chordata > Mammalia > Chiroptera > Vespertilionidae > Myotis > Myotis myotis. The sequence continues at coordinate 2,300,776 of NW_023416329.1, read as the reverse complement.
ATAAAGATTATATTTCAACCAAATAAAAACTGACTATTCAATTAAGACTTTGAAAAACTGGCTACCCATTGGCTTTAAAAGAAATTGAGCTCTACCTCACTCCTTAGGCCAAAAATCATTTGTTGATTGGTAAGATATTTAAAGTAGAAGAAAATAATTTTGCTTTTGCCTTTGTGGTATTCTCAGACAAGAGAATACTACAATCTAAGCATGACACATTAAGTTAGTGAGGAGAGAATGGTTAAGTTCCTTTTAAGAAAAAGTACAAGCATATCAGCTGCCTATTAGACATCTAAATAGAGTGTAAATATGCATTTCTAAGAAAGGGTTCAGGGTAGAGATTAAAAGTTGGGCATTATCAATACACACACAGTTTCAAAGTTTTAAGGTCAGATAAGATCAACAAGGGAATAAGTATGGCTAAAAAAAGAGGGATACGAATGAGCCCTGGAGGCACACCAGGATAAAAAAGACTGAGATGCAAACTAAGGAGAGTAGGCAGTCGTACAGTGAAGACAGTGTCTCCAGAGGACAGAATAAGTAACCATCTGGGTCAAACACTGTTCACAGGTCAAATAATTCAAGGATGAGAAAGGGAGAGTCCTGGGTAGCCTTCATAAGAGCAGTTGAGGCAGAGTGCTGCGTGGGAGAGCCTAGAATGAGAGGATTCATGACAGTTGGAAGAGAAAGGCTAGAAACAAAGTATAGACACTTCTTTTGAAAAAAAAAAAGGGAGAGAGAGAGAGAAAATGGAGCAACAGTTAGAAGGGAAATTAGAGACAGCAGAGGTTTTGCTATTTAAGAGGAGAGAAGAAAGAGTATGCTGGGGTGCTCATGATAACCACCCTGCATCAGGTGAGAAAGGGGGTGAAAGAGCACCACAGAGGTTGTGGCCCTGCCAGCACATGGTCAGCTCACTGCATGATAACAGAAATCAGAATATGGAGCACAGATGAAGACGGATGGATGTAGTAACAGGAGCTTAATGGATGGCATCTACTGTCTCAGTGAGATGAAAGCAAAGTTGTGTACTGAGAGTAAAGAATGTGGAAGGTGGTGTCCGAGGTTTCAGAAGGTTTAAATCAGGGGTGGGGAACCTTTTTTCTGCCAAGAGCCATTTGGGTATTATAACATCCTCATGGGCCATACAAAATTAACAACTTAAAAATTAGCCTGCTATATTTGGTCAAACATTTAATTAACTCACCCCTAATGCTTTGGCGGGGCCAGACCAAATGATTTCTCGGGCCTTATATGGCCCGGAGGCTGGACGTTCCCCACTCCTTAGTTTATGATCACCATCTAGGTCAGACTGGGAAACGAAACAGACTAGAGACTGAGAAACTACATGGACTAGGAACTATTGCTAAGCAACATTAAGAAGCTCATCTGACCTTAGTGGTCACTAACCAGAAGTAAGACCAATGAGCAAAACTGATTTCCAGCTACTGACACCAGCAAAAGTGCAAGTGTATGATCAAAGAACCTAAACAAGAAGCAAACACTGACAGAACTGAAAGGAGAAATAGACAGTAAAACAATAACCAGAAGAGATTTCAATATCCCACTTTCAATAATGGATAAACAACCATACAGGAAACTGATAAGACAACAGAGGATATGAGCAACATATGGACCAAGGGGACCTAACAGACATATACCGGAAACTCCACCCACGAGCAGCAGAATACACATTCTCTCAAGCATACAGGGAATATTCTCTAGGACAGATCATGTGTTAGACCACACAAAACATGTGTTGACAAAGCTAAGAATACTGAAATCATTCCAACTATCTTTTCTAATCACAATAGAATGACTCTATAAGTCAATATTAGGAAAACTGGAAAATTCACAAATATGTGGAAATTAAACAACACACTCATGAACAACTTAAAGTTCAAGGAAGAAATCACCAGGGAAATTAGAAAATATGGTGAGACAAATGAAGGGAAAAACAGAATATACCAAAATGTATGGGGTATGGCAAAAGCAGTTTTAAGAGGGATGAGAGAGAGAGACCACAAATCAAAAATCTAACTTTTACAATTCAAAGAACTAGAAACCCCAGTGGCTCAGTGGTTGAACAGCAACATATGAACCAGGAGGTCATGGTTCAATTCTCAGTCAGGGCTCATGCCCATGTTGCAGGCTCGATCCTCAGCATGGGATGTGCAGGATGTAGCCAATCAATGATTCTCTCTCATTATTGATGTTTATATCTCTCTCTCCCTCCCTTCCACTCTGCAATAAATAAATGTATATTTTAAACTAAATTCAAATAAGGAAGAAACTAATAGAGATGACAGCAAAAAAAAAAAAAAAATAGAGAATCCTATCTAGTAAAAGAGAAACATGGTAATTGGCGTACGACCGCTACCCTTCCCATTGGCTAATCAGGGCTATATGCAAATTAACTGTCAGCCAAGATGGCAGCAGGCAGCCAGGCAGCTTGAAACTAACATGAGGCTTGCCTGCTTCAGTGACGGAGGAAACCAACGTTCCTCGCCTGCCTTGCAGGCCTCTGAGCCTGCAGTTTGAAACATTTTAACAAATATAGAAGCTAAAAGAAAACCCAGAAACCAGCTTTCAGCCAGCTGGGATCTCAGAGCTGGAGTCAGAGCTGGAGTTATACATTGTTTCGAACCGAAACAAACCAGATACCTACTTTCAGCAGCGGAGGCCTAAGAGCTGGAGCCTCAGAGCTAAAGCGGGCCAAGATTTAAAAGAAAAAAGAAAAAAAGGAGCGGTTGGGAGCTTCCGTCACCCGCCAGCCTGAAAACAGCCCTCAGCCCCTCACCCAGGCTGGCCAGGCACCCCAGTGGGGACCCCCACCCTGAAGGGTGTGTGACCAGCTGCAAACAGCCATCATCCCCTCACCCAGGCTGGCCAAGCACCCCAATGGGGACCCCCACCCTGAATGGTGTGTGACCAGCTGCAAACAGTCATCATCCCCTCACCCAGGCTGGCCAGGCACCCCAGTGGGGACCCCCACCCTGATCCAGGACACCCTTCAGGGAAAACCAGCCAGCCCCACCCATGCACCAGGCCTCTACCCTATATAGTAAAAGGGTAATATGCCTCCCAGCACCGGGATCAGCGTGACAGGGGGCAGTGCCCAAACCCCCTGATCGCCCTGCAGCTCTGTGTGTGACAGGGGGCGGGGCCACAACCTCCCTATCAGCCCTGCTCTGTTTGTGACAGGGGAAGGCGCCCCAACCTCCAGATCAGCCCTGCTCTGTGCCTGATACGGGGGAGCTCCCCAACCTCTGATCGCCCTACGGCTCTGTGTGTGACAGGGTGCAGCGCCCCAACCCCGATTGGCCCTGCTGTGTGTGTGACAGGGTGCGGCGCCCCAACCTGCCTCCCCTCCCCACACACACACAGGCCCTGCTCTGTGTGTGACAGGGTAGAGCCATAACCTCCCCATTGGCCCAGCCCTGAGTGTGAGAGTGGCGGCGCCCCAACCCCCTGATCGGCCCTGCTCTGTGGGTGATAGAGGGCAGCCCCACAAACCCCCCCCCCCCACGGGCCCTGCTCTGTGTGATGGGGTAGAGCCATAACCTCCCCATCGGCCCTGCCCTGAGTGTGACAGTGGCGGCGTCCCAACCGCCTGATCCGTCCTGCTCTGTGTGTGACAGGGGGCGACGCCCCAACTCCCCTATCGGCCCTACTCTCTGAGTGACAGGGGGGAGCTCCTCAACCCCCGGATGGGCCCTGCTCTGTGCATGACAGGGGAGAGCTCCCCAACCCCCTGATCGACCCTGCTCCATGCGTGACAGGGTAAGGAGCCCCAACCCCCCTGATGGGCCCTGCTCTGTGTGTGACGGGGGCAGCACCCCAACCCGGATTGGCCCTGCTCTGTGTGTGACAGGGTGTGGCGCCGCAACCTCCCCATCGACCCTACCTTGAGTGTGACAGGGGGTGGTGCCCCAACCCCCCAATCAGTCCTACCCTGAGCGTGACTGAGGGTGGCATCGCAATCTCCTGATCCGCCCTGCTCTGTGCATGACAGGGGGTGGCGCCCCAATTCCCCAATCGGCCCTGCTCTGAGCCTGACCAGGAGCTGCACCTAGGGATTGGGCCTGCCCTCTGCCACCCGGGAGCAGGCCTAAGCCTGCAGGGCGTTATCTCCCGAAGGGTCCCAGACTGCGAGAGGGCACAGGCTGGGCTGAGGCACGCCCCCTTCCCCCCGAGTGCACAAATTTTTGTGCACCAGGCCTCTAGTCTAATCTAATAAAAGACAAACATGAAAACTGACCTTACCTTCACTATGCCTAAAGCCACGCCCACCAGCCAATCAGAGCAACTATATGCAAATTAACCCAGCCAAGATGGCGGCCAGAAGCCACAGAGCTGGAGCAAGCAGGAGGCTTGGTTGCTTCAGTGATGGAGGAAGCAAAGCTTCCTGCCTGCTGTGGCCGGCTCTGAGCTCCACTGAAGGCAACAAATTTTCAATTATAGAAGATAAATAAACCCCAGATACCTGCTTTCAGTCGGCTGTGGCCACGAAGCTGGAGCAAGCAGGAGGCTGGTTGCTCCAGTGATGGAGGAAGCCAAGCTTCCCGCCCGTCCTGGCCAGCTCTGAGCTCCACTGAAGGCAACCAAGTTTCAATTATAGAAGTTAAATAAATCTCAGAATAAAAAAGAAAAAGAAAAAAAGGAGAGGCTGGGAGCTTCCGTCGCCGGGGGGCTTGGCCAGCCTGAAAACGGCCCTCAGCCCATCACCCAGACTGGTCAGGCAACCCAGTGGGGACCCCCACCCTAAAGGGGGTTTGGCCAGCCTGAAAACAGCCATCAGCCCCTCACCCAGGCTGGCCAGACCTCCATGAGGTGAGGGTTCCCACGGGGGGGGGGGTGGGGGGAGGGGGTAGGGGCTTGACCAGCCTGCATACACCCATCAGCCCCTCACCCAGGCTGGCCAGACCTCCATGAGGTGAGGGTTCCCACGGGGGGGGGTAGGGGCTTGACCAGCCTGCATACACCCATCAGCCCCTCACCCAGGCTGGCCAGGCACCCAAGCGGGACCCCCACCCTGATCCGGGACACCCTTCAGGGCAAACCAGCCAGCCCCCACCCGTGCACCAGGCCTCTATACTATATAATAAAAGGATAATATGCAAACTGACCCTAACAGCAGAACGACTGGGAATGACTGGTCACTATGACACACACTGACCACCAGGGGGCAGAAGCTCAATGCAGGAGCTGCCCCCTGATGGTCAGTGCACTCCCACAGGGGGAGCTCTGCTCAGCCACAAGCCAGGCTGATGGCTGCCAGTACAGTGGTGGTGGTGGGAGCCTCTCCCGCCTCCTCAGCAGCAGTAAGGATGTCAGACTACAGCTTAGGCCTGCTCCCCGCTGGCAAGCGGACATCCCCCGAGGGCTCCCGGGCTGCCAGAGGGATGTCTGATTGCCACCTTAGGCCCAATCCCCTGGGGAGCAGGCCTAAGCCAGCAGGTGGTCATCCCCCGAAGGGTCCCAGACTGCGAGAGGGCACAGGCCGGGCTGAGGGACCCCTCCTCCCCCCCCCCCCAGTGCACAAATTTTGTACAGCAGGCCTCTAGTCTATATATATATACAAAAGGTTAAGTGACCGTCCAACTGTCCGACCGTTCGGTAGGTATGATGCGTAATGACCACCAGCAGGCAGACAATGCAGGAGCTGCCGAGCTGTGGTGACTTGGCAGCGGCAGTTCTTGGGCGACGCACCCCGAAACCAGAGAGGAGGGAGCCTGATTCCTCTCGGGGCTGTGCGATTCCACCTTCAGCCATGGGTTATGTTGTTGCTGGAGCACTGTTGGCCCGAATCTGGTTTACTGCATACTTATGTTCCACACCCTGTACAACAGCAACTTTGCAGAGTACCCTCTCGCATTCCGGGACCCCTCAGGGGATGTTGGACTGCTGGTTTCAGCCTGATTCCCACAGGCCAGGCCAAGAGAACCCACCTGGCCTGCTGAAGGGACTCCGCTCACTCCACAGATGCCCTTCCAGACTGCGGGAGGCTGGCTCCAGGGCGTGTCCAGCCCATCTCAGCCAGTCACGCCCCACCAACCAACTTCTAATTAATTTCCTGTCAATGTGCACAAATCTGTGCACCGGGCCACTAGTAGAATAGGAAAAAAGTGAATAAAACTAAGATTTGTTATTTGAAAAGACCAACAAAACTGACAAACCATTAGCTAGACTAAGAGAAGACTCAAAGAACTAAAATCAGAAAAGAAAGAGGAGATATTACAACTGATGTCACAGAAATGAAAATGATTTAAGAGAATATACATATATATATATATATATATATATATATATATATATCAACATCAACAATTTGGAAACATAAAACCTACTAAGACTAAATAATAAAGAAAAAAAAACCCTGAAAAACTTGTAACTAGTTAGAAGACTGAGTCAAAACTCTCCCAACAACAAAAAGGCCAGGACCAGATAGTTTAAGTGGAGAATTTTACTAAACATTTAAAGAAGAATTAATGCTAATCCTTCTGAAAGTCTTCTAAAAAAACTGAAGAGGAGAGAATACTTCTTAACTCATTTTATGAATTCAGCATTACTCTGATAACAAAGCCAGACAAAGATATCATTGGAAAAGAAAATTATTGACCAATATCCCTGATAAATATAGAAGCAAAAATATTCAAAATACTACCAAACTGAATTAAACAGCTTGTTTAAGGTATTACACACCATGACCCAATTGGGTTTATCTCTGGGATGCAAGTGTAGTTCAACATAAGAAAATCAATAAATATACTACACCACATTAACACAATGAAGAACAAAAACATAGGGTCATCTCAATTGGTGCAGAAAAAGCTTCTGACAGATTTCAACAACCTTTCATGTAAAAGCACTCAACAAACTACTAGCAGAAGGAAATGTACTTCAGCATAATAAAGGTCATATACGAAAACATAACATCATACTCAATGGTGAAAACTGAAAGCTTTTCCTCTAAGATCAGGAACAAGACAAAGATGACTGCTCTCACCACTTCTATTGAACACAGCACTGGAAGCCCTAGACCAGGGGTCCCCAAACTTTTTAAACAGGGGGCCAGTTCACTGTCCCTCAGACCATTGGAGGGCCGGACTATAGTTTAAAAAAAAACTATGAACAAATTCCTATGCACACTGCACATATCTTATTTTGAAGTAAAAAAACAAAATGGGAACAAATACAATATTTGTATTTGCATGTGGCCCGTGGGCCATAGTTTGAGGACCCCTGCCCTAGACAGAACAATTAGGCAAGAAAAAGAAAAGTCATTCAAATCAGTAAAATCATCTCTGTTTACAATGATATTGTATGTGGGAAATCCTAAACAATCCATAAAAAACAGCTGTTAGGACTAATAAATTCAGCAAAGTTACAAGACAGACAATCTACATGTAAAAATTTGTTGTCTTTCTGTATAATAACAATGAACACACTGAAAAGGATATGAAAAATAAACCCATTTACAACAGTATCAAAAAGAATACAACACTGGACTTCTGGTCAAGATGGCGGAGTAGGTGAACATTGTGTTTTCCTCTTCCCACAACAACTTTATTACAACTAACTTATACAACAACCACCTTTCAGAATCACCTGAAGACTAGCTGAACAAAACTCCTATGAGCAAGAATACAAAAAAGAAGCCATGTCAAGACTGGTAGGAGCAGAGAAGAGGAATGGGCTGATCCCACATGCACATGTGGCAGTCAAGAATCAGGAGGGATATCTCAGCTGCAGAGATGCACCCTGAGAAGCAGGGGTCCCATGCCCACACTAGGCTCCTTAACCCAGAGCACCAGTGCCGGGAAGAAGAGTCCCCATATCATCTGGCTGTGAACACCAGCAGGGATCCCAGGAGGGAGGGCTGCTATAGACTTAGGCATCCTCTTACAGGCCTGCCCAAAGACTTACTGACAAACTCACTAGCTCTGAGTTCCAGCACTGGGGCAGCAGCTTCAGGGTGAGGGCTGGAGAAATAGCTTTGGCCACAGCAGAAAAGTAGACAGGTGCCATTATTCTTTTGTTGAGTCTCACCCCCACCATCCCAGCTGGCAGGCATAGATGGGTACCAATCTGAGTCTCAATCAACTTGGCTAACACTGCTCGGCCTACCCTGGTGATGCCTGGGACCCCCAAACCACACACCCCCCACACCAGTCCAAACATCATTCAGTAGTTGTTTCTTACAAGTTGACAGCCTTGGCGCATACTGTGGACTTGCCTAAAATCTCTCAAAGGTCCACACACCCAAACAAGTAGCAGCTGGCTTCCGTGTGCCCTGTACCTCTTGTTAACCACCCCTGGCCCAAGAGGCAGCTGCCCTCTTTGGCAGCAGTAGCTTCTCCCAGGCGTCTCCAAATCCAGCGCAAAGAGCTACCAATAGCAGATCACTTTGTAGCTCCTATGAGGTGGCTGGGATGGCACAGGCAGCAGTTGACATGGGCCTGCATTGGAGCCCATTCCAAGAGGCCCCAGAACCATGACAGCCAGCTTCAAACCATACCAGAGAATCACCCAATTAGCTCCAAAAACCACACCTCCAAAGGGTAGACCCACCAGGCACCAAAGCCCCACTGAAGTGAATCCCGCTCCATGGGATCAGCCTCCACACAACTGGTGGTCCGCTCCAGTCACTCTCAATTCGCAGTCAGCCAGCCTAAGGGCCAACTCCACCTACTGATGTGCCAACAATAATCAAAGCTTAACTATACCAGAAGAGCCGACACAAGGGTGGGACACCCCTGAAGCATCTGGCTCAGGTAACCAAGGAGTCTGCACCACTAGGCCCCACTGGACACCTACTACATTAGGCCACTCTACCAAGACTGTAGCAATTCTCCTAATACACAGAAACAAACACAGGGAGGCAGCCAAAAACAGGAAACAAAGAAACATACCCCAAATGAAAGAACAAAGCAAAACTCCAGAAAAGATCTAAATAAAATGGAGGCAAGCAATTTACCAGATGTTGAGTTCAAAACACTGGTTATAAGGATGCTCAATCAACTTGGGAGAAGAATAGGTGTGAGAACTTATACAAAGAGATAGAAACCATAAAAGAACCATTCAGAAATAAATAATACAGTAACCAAAATGAAGAATACATTAGAAGTAATCCATCTCACTCAATCGGCCGGACCCCAGTAGCAAGCTAACCTACCAGTCAGAGCATCTGCCCCTGGTGGTGAACAGTTGACCAGCTGACTGTCTGCCCCCTGGTGGTCAGTGCACATCATAGGGCAGGCGTGGGCAAACTTTTTGACTCAAGGGCCACAATGGGTTCTTAAACTGGACCAGAGGGCCGGAACAAAAGCATGGATGGAGTGTTTGTGTGAACTAATATAAATTCAAAGTAAACATCTACACTAATAAAAGAGAAACATGGTAATTGGAGTACGACCGCTACCCTTCCCATTGGCTAATCAGGGCAATATGCAAATTAAATGTCAGCCAAGATGGCGGCCGGCAGCCAGGCAGCTTGAAACTAACATGAGGCTTGCTTGCTTCAGTGACAGAGGACTCCAATGTTCCCCGCCTGCCGCTGCAGGCCTCTGAGCCTGCAGTTTCAAACATTGTAACAAATATAGATGCCCAGAAACCAGCTTTCAGCCGGCTGGGATCTCAGAGCTGGAGTTGATACACAGTTTCCAGAACCGAAACAAACCAGATACCTGCTTTCAGGAGCGGAGGCCTAAGAGCTGGAGCCTCAGAGCTAAAGCTGGCCCAGAATAAAAAAAGAAAAAAGAAAAAAAGGAGCAGTTGGGAGCTTCAGTCCCAGCCTGAAAACAGCCCTCAGCCCCTCACCCAGACTGGCCAGGCACCCCAGTGGGGACCCCACCCTGAAGGGTGTGTGACCAGCTGCAAACAGCCATCATCCCCTCACCCAGGCTGGCCAGGCACCCCAGTGGGGACCCCCACCCTGATCCAGGACACCCTTCAGGGAAAACCAGCTGGCCCCCACCCGTGCACCAGGCCTCTATTCTATATAGTAAAAGGGTAATATGCCTCCCAGCACTGGGATCAGCGGAGCTGAGAGGCCTCCCGGCACTGGGATCAGTGAGAGAGGGGGCAGCGCCCAAACCCCCTGATTGCCCTGCGGCTCTGTGTGTGACAGGGGGTGGGGCCACAACCTCCCTATCTGCCCTGCTCTGTTCGTGACAGGGGAAGGCGCCCCAACCCCCTGATTGGCCCTGCTCTGTGGGTGAAAGAGGGCGGCGCCCCAACCTCTCCTCCCCCCACAGGCCCTGCTCTGTGTGTGATGGGGTAGAGCCATAACCTCCCCATCGGCCCTGCCCTGAGTGTGACAGTGGCGGCGCCCCAACCCCCTGATCGGCCCTGCTCTGTGGGTGACAGGGGGCGGTGTGCCAACTCCCCTATTGGCCCTATTCTGTGCGTGACAGGGGGGAGCTCCTCAACCCTCTGATGGGCCCTGCTCTGTGCGTGACAGGGGGAAGTGCCCCAACCCCCTGATGGGCCCTGCTCTGTGTGTGACAAGGGGCAGCGCCCTAACCCCCTGATTGGCCCTGCTCTGTGCGTGACAGGGGGTGGCGCCACAACCTCCCCATCGACTCTACCTTGAGTGTGACAGGGGGCGGTGCCCCAACCCCCCAATTGGCCCTACCCTGAGCGTGACTGAGGGTGGCATCGCAACATCCCAATCCCCCCTGCTCTGTGCATGACAGGGGGCAGTGCCCCAACTCCCCAATCGGCCCTGCTCTGAGCCCAATCAGGGGCTGCACCTAGGGATTGGGCCTGCCCTCTGCCACACGGGAGCAGGCCTAAGCCAGCAGGTCGTTATCTCCCAAGGGGTCCCAGACTGCGAGAGGGCACAGGCCGGGCTGAGGGACCCCCCTCCCCCCCGAATGCACAAATTTTTGTGCACCGGGCCTCTAGTCATTACATAAAAGAGTACGGTCTTTTTTTTTTTTTTAGTTTTATTCATTTCAAACAGGCTGTAGTTTGCCCACGGCTGTCATAGGGAGTGATTGAGCAGCCTTAGCATATCATTAGCATATTACACTTTGATTGGTTGGTTGTTCTGCCGTTTGGTCTATTTGCATATTATCCTTTTATTATATAGGATAAACTTGCTTAATTATACCTGCTTTCTGATTTAGCTAAACTTTTTCCAGCCCAGTGAAGCACCCCAACTTCTCTTTCAGGTAATTGTCAGCAATACAGCAGTAAATATCAACATGAAGCAGATTATTATTGTAGATCACACAGGGAGAACAAAGGGCGTAATATTTAACGGCAGCAGTGTTTGACTATATTCCGCACAGTGAGAAAACCTGAAGTCATTTTCAAGGTCCACCATTTCTTTTCAGTTGGGTCAAGTTTCTAAGCTTTCTAAATCTCCATTTTCCGGCTAATTAAATGAAAACAGGATTCCACTGAGTCTCCTATCTACCTACTCCAGGACTTCTGTGAGGATCAAATGACATGAGGCACGGGAAAACGCTTCACAGACATTTAGTTAAAATGTAAAATGTTTCCACCTGTGTTGAGCATCTGCCCCGATGGTCAGTGGGCACCAGTGACTGGTCAGATGGTTGGACACTTAGCATATTAGCCTTTTATATATATAAAAGATGGTCAACATTACTAACATCAGTGAAATTCAAATCAAAACCACTACAAGATACCATTTAGTATGTTAAACTGGCCACTATCAGAAAAATAAAAAATAGTAAGTGTTTAAAGGACATGAAGAAATTAGAAAACTATACATTTTTGGTGGAATTATAAAATGGTGTAGTTGCTACGTTAAACAATATGGAAGTTCCTCAAAAAATTAAAAATAAAACCACCATATGATCCATCAATCTCACTTCTGGGAATATATTCAAAAGAAGTGAAAACAGATCTCAAAGAGATATTTGCACAGCCATGTTCACTGCACTGTTATTAAAAATAGCTAAAAAGTAGAAGCAACCTACAACTCCACCAATAAATGAATACAGGGTCTTCTGGTCAAGATGGTGGTGCCGGCCCTAGCTGCTGCTGCTCAGTGGTTAGAGTGTCAGCACCACAAACTGAAGGGTCATGGGTTCGATTCCCGGTCAAGGGCACATAACTGGGTTGCAGGTTCGATCTCTGGCCCCAGTTGGGGCAGGTGTGGGAAGCAAACAATCAATGTATCTCTCTCACATTGATGTTTCTCTCTCCCTCTTTCTTCTCTCTCTCTCTCTCTCTCTCTCTCGTCCCTCCCCCCACCCCCCGCCCTCCTCCCTTCCACTCTCTCTAAAAATCAAAGGGGAAAATATCCTCAGGTGAGGATTAACAACAACAAAATTTTTTTAAAGATGGTAGCACCAATAAATGCTGTACTTGTTTTCACCCACGACCACGTCAAACTTATGACTCAATTACAGAACATCCACCATTCAGAACCACCTTAAGTCTAGTCCTGTAACTAAGGAAATACAGAAGAAGCCACATTGAGACTGACAGGAGGGGTGGAGACACGGAATGAGCTGGTCACACACCCATGTTTGGCAGTTAAAACTCAGGATGGAAATCTCAGCTGTGGAGGTCCCTCCTGAGGAGTCCCACCCCAGCCCAGGGTTCCAGAGCTGGGAAGATAAGTCCCTGTAACTCCTGGCTGTAAAAACCAGCGGGGATTGTGGCTGAGTGAGACTGAGGGTTGTTGGAGTCACGGGCGATTCTCTTCAAGGATTTACTTGCATGGATTTACTTGCTCTGAGTTCCAGAGCTAGGGAAGCAGCTAGAAAGGCACCAGGACTTATGGGGAGGTAGTGAATTGTCTAGTTCAGGGAAAGGGCTCAAGGGGCAGCTTTCTGCCACAAAGAAGTGCTGGCAGAAGCCATTGTTCCTTTGCTTAGTCCTCCACCAAGAGAGCTGGCATGCGGGCACAACATCTGAATCTCTATCAGCCTAGCTAACACCATGTGCCCCCATCTGGTGATTCCCTGAGACCCTGCCCCACCCGACTTGTAGGCCCACCCAAGCTGCTTCCAATGGCTTTTCCATACAAACAGTCTTCTTGGCTCATGCTGCAGAGTTTCCTAAAATTTCTCAAAGGTTCAGAAACCCAGAAACACAAGCAGCACCTGGCCTCAATGGGCCCAGGCCTCTTGCTAAGCAGCCCCAACCCAGCACTAGCAGCATAGCCTGCCTCAGGCACCTCCCAAGCCCAGCACATCTGCAGACAACTTTGTAGCTCATACCAGGTGGCCCCAGGCAGGGCACAGGCGGCCGCTGGACCTGAGGCCGGAACAAAAGCATGGATGGAGTGTTTGTGTGAACTAATATAAATTCAAAGTAAACATCATCACATAAAAGGGTACGGTCTTTTTTTTCAATAGTTTTATTCATTCCGGCCCCGCGGGCCATAGTTTGCCCACGGCTGCCGTAGAATCAACGCACCTGGTGGCCAGCTTCAGACCACAGCAGAGCATCACCTAACCACCTCCACCAACAGTACACTCCAAGGGCAGACTTGACAGGCACTAGATTCCGCTAAAGCAAATCCTGCTCTGTAGGGTCAACTCCTGCACAACAGCTCCTTCCTATGGTCATGTCCAGGACTCACAACCAATCAGCCTGAGAGTCAATCCCTGCCCCTGACATGCCAACAGCGATCAAGTCTTAACTACAACAGGACACACACATCTCATACGAGGGATACCCCTGAAGCACCTGGCTCAGGTAACCAAGGAATCTGCACCACTGGGCTCCACAGGACACTTACGACATAAAGCCACTCTACCAGGACTGTAAGCCATAGCAGCTCTACCTAAACACAGTAACCCAGGGAGGCAGCCAATGAGGAGACAAAGAAGCATGTCCCAAATGAAAGAACAGAACAAAACTCCAGAAAAGAACTAAACAAAATGGAGACAAGCAATCTATCAGATGCAGAGTTCAAAACACTGCTTGTGAGGATGCTCAGTGATCTCAGTGACAGCTTCAACAAAGAGACAGAAAACATCTAAATGGAGATAGAAACATGAAAAAGAACCATTCGGAAATAAAGAATACAGTAACGGAAATGAAGAATGCATTAGAAGGGCCAGGACAGTGTGGCCAAGTGGATGAACCAGGAGGTCACGGTTAGATTCCTGATCAGGGCACATGCCAGGTTTCAGATTCGATCCCAGTAGGAGATGTGCAGGAGGCAGCCGATCAATGATTCTTTCTCATCATTGATGTTTCTATATCTCTCTTCCTCTCAGTTCCTCTCTGAAATCAATAATGTATGTGTATGTGTGTGTGTGTGTGTGTGTGTGTGTGTGTGTATACATTAGAGGGAATTAACAGCAGATTAGATGAAGCCAAGGTACAAATCAGAAATTCTGAAGAAAACAATCAGAACAGGAAAAAGAAAAAATAATTTTTTTAAAAAATGACAATAGGTTAAGGGGTCTCTGAGACAATATCAAGTATACCAAGATTCCCATCATAAAGGTACCAGAAGGAGAAGAGACCAAGGAACTATGTGAAAAAATAATGACAGAAAACTTCCCTAACCTGGTGAAGGAAATAGATACATGAGTCCAGGAAGAACAGAGAGTCCCAAACAAATGAACCCAAGCACATTAGAGGGAATCAACAGCCGATTAGATGAAGCCAAGATACATCATAATTAAAATGAGAAAGGCTAAAGATGAAGAGAGAATCTTAAAAGCAGCAAGAGAAAAGCAGTTAGTTACCTACAAAGGAGCTCCTGTAAGACTGTCAGCTGATTTCTACTTCAACAGAAACTTTGCAGGCAAAAGAGATTGGCAAAACATATTCAAAGTGATGAAAAACAAGTACCTACAACCAAGATTACTCTACCCAGCAAAGCTGTTATTTAGAATCAAAGGGCAAATAGCAAGCTTCCCAGACAAGAAAAAGCTAAAGTTCATCACCACCAAACCAGTATTATAAGCCAAAGAACATCTATGCATAACCCATAGACACACCCCATAGTGTGGTGATGGCCAGAGGGAAAGGGCCAGGATGAGGGCTGGGTAGAGGTGGGCAAAAGAGGAGAAAATGGGGACATCTGTAATAATGTCAACAATACAAATAAAGTAAAAAAAGAAGAAAATAAAAGATTAAAAATGTGAATTATAAAATGGAAATAAGTACATATCTGTCAACAATTACTTTAAATGTAAATGGATTAAGTGCTTCAATCAAAAGGAGAATGGAAAACACTGGAGAAGGTCAAGAAACCATGAGGCCATGAAGGCAGTGGAAGTGGTACCCAACTGGATGATGAAACTAACTATCAAGACTTAGAATAAAGTCGTAGTGGAGAGAGCACCATAAGAGAAAGTCTCATGGAATAAGGGGAGAGGAGGAGAGAAGCAGCCAAGGTTCCCTGGGAAACTGCAAGGAGCAGCAGTAGTAGGTGCTCATCTGATCAGGAGATTCAAAGTCACGTTTTTGTTTGATATTAAATGAGGTGGGAGGGAGAGTGCTGAAGAAGTAGCAAAGAGGGACGAGGAGGTACCCCATCTCCAGGTTCAATGCAGAAGTGGTCTGGACGAGAAAAGCCTACCACCTGAGAGGAAGGCAGAAGAACTGGTGTCCTTTAGAGCAAACCAAGTGTCAGTTGCAGCAGGGCTCATTAAATTCAAGAGGTCCAGAAACTTGGGGGGGGGGGGGATTATTTCTTTGGTTTCGCTAGCCTCTAACTAAAATTTAAATGTACTTCATTATGAGAGTAGGGAAAACCCACAGTAGAATTAGTACTACCTGTAACTTTGTAATCAAAAGATATTGGATATTACCATTATAAATTACATTGTTGTAGAAAACTCAAAGTATTATTTATGCTTATCATTATTTTTAAGAAAGGGCAGTTAGCCCTAGGTGGTTTTGTTCAGTGGTTACAGTGTCGGCCGGGGGACCAAAAAGTAGTGGGTTCGATTTCGGGCATGTACCTCGGTTGCAAGGTTCCCCAGCCCCTGTAGGGTTGTGTGCAGGAGGCAAACCAATCAGTGTGTCTCTTTCATGTTGATGTTTCTTTCTCTTTCCCCCTCCTCTCTCCCTTCCACTCACTCTAGAAATCAATGGAAAAAAATATCCTCGGGTGAGGATTTAAAAAAAAAGGGCAGTTAAAACTCATCACTGGGTTTCTTTTTTTTTTCTTTTTTAAAATATATTTTATTGATTTTTTACAGAGAGGAAAGGAGAGGGACAGAGAGTCAGAAACATCGATGAGAGAGAAACATCGATTAGCTGCCTCCTGCACACCCTCTACTGGGGATGTGCCCGCAACCAAGGTACATGCCCTTGAATGGAATCAAACCCGGGACCCTTCAGTCCGCAGGCTGACGCTCTATCCACTGAGCCAAACCGATCAGGGCTCATCACTGGGTTTCTTAATGAGTTAATAAAAGAACATACATATTACTATATCAAAAAACTGTAATGACTTTAATAGCTGGATTTCAATATAGTGGTTTCCTTTGTAATCCAATGGACTTTATTTCATATATTTAAAAACAGTAGTCTGAGAAAGGGGACACAGACTGCTCAAAAAAACTTAACACTTGAGGGCAAGATGGTCAGAAAAAGAGGCCCAATGAAAAGGCTTCAGGGGTTGAAGAGCAGTGGGAGAAGAGTCTGCAGAGAGATTATACAGAGCCTTACGGGGAGTAAAACTCAGTGTGAGGTTAAAAAGAATGAGGAAGATACAGAAAATGTTATGTGAAAAAGACAAGCTGCCATATCGAATGCAAGATACCATTAACATAAAACACACAGAGAATGAAAGTATAGTTTTATAAATGGAGAGAAAATTCTGGAAGGGTACATAACATAGCAACAGTGGTTACCAATGAGAAGTAAACTGAGAAGGAGAGCAAGAGAAACATTTGCTTTTCTGCACTGCCTGAATTGTTTACTGCAAGCATGTATTACATTTTTCAAAGTTATTTTTAGGAGAACCCCCTTCTAATTTCCTTATTTTAATCTTTGCAGGACACTAAGGGCTAGGCCTCCAGGCTCCCCAGAGAACTCATGGATACATTCTTTCAAGGAATGCTGTCCAAACCACACTTTTTTATAGCAGGGTGAGCTGGGCACAGGAGGGAATCGTTTTAGCTATTTGGGCTGTCATAAAGCAATCAGCCTTGTGTTAGCCTTCAAACACTTGACTTCTGTTGAGCCAGCAGGAAATCAGAGCTCTCTCAGGCATGTCTGGGACAGGAAACTGCCAACAGGCCAGGATCAAAAGGCACTTATCTAATGTAGCCAACACTGCTAGTGCTTCTCAAATTGAATGGCTATCACTGGTGTATAGGGAACCTACCGGTATCTTCTTTCACCATGTATTCAACCTTCTTTTACTGAACTTTTACTTTTCGTTTTTGAAGTTTGTCAAACTTCAAAACACTTCACTTGTGTTTTATATGCTCTACAAAGAGCATATGCAAAGAGTAGAAGTTTTGACCTTCCCTTTGAGATATTTATACTTTTTTTCTTCAGACTCCCATATTGCATTGGCTGGGCCTCCAGTTTAATGTTGAACACTAGCATTAAAAATGATTTTTATTCTTTTTTGCATGGCAAATATTTAACAACTGGGTTTATAATATGCCTCAAGTAATTTTACCCCTTATCAGGTTAAGGAACTTCTATTCTTTTCCTAAACTTAGTCTATCAGAAATGGTTACTGAATTTTTTCTAGTATCTTATTATTTTTGTCATCAATTGAGATGATCGTTATGTTTTTCTTCTTTATTAAAATAGTGTAGTAGATGCTAATAGATTTCCTAAGGTCGAATCATCCTTATCTCCTTGGTCTAGCTTTACCCTATAGTTTAAATACTGTTGGATTTCGTTTGCTGTTATTTTATTTTGGATTTTAGAATTAGGTGATAAATGGGAATTGCCTATTATTTTCATCTCCCTTGCATTTTCTTTCTTTCCAATAGAAAGTGTAACACAGGAATCATCAAAGTCTTATAAAAACATCTCACCGTTGTAAAAGATACATATATGCCCTAACCCAGTGGTCGGCAAACTCATTAGTCAACAGAGCCAAATATCAACAGTACAATTGAAATTTCTTTTGAGAGCCAAATTTTTTAAACTTAAACTATATAGGTAGGTACATTGTTATTAACTTAATTACTCCTAAACTGGCCTTTGCTAAAAACGTGCTCAATTTGATTGAGGTACGTTCGCTGAGGTCGACCCCTTCTAACTCTCCCATCCACACTCGTTTTGTATACTTATTTCGTCTATCTCCTTTCCAAAAACCGACTTCTGTGCATGGGCCACGAAGTTTCAATCGCACTGTACATGCGCGCCCGCACATGGTATTTTGTGTAAGAGCCACACTGAAGGGGCCAAAGAGCCGCATGTGGCTCGCGAGCCGCGGTTTGCCGACCACTGCCCTAACCGGTCTGGCTCAGTGGATAGAGCATTGGCCTGCAGACTGAAAGGGCCCCAGGTTCGATTCCAGTCAAGGGCATGTACCTTGGCTGCAGCACATCCCCAGTAGGAGGTGTGCAGGAGGCAGCTGATTGATGTTTCTCTCTCATCGATATTTCTAAGACTCTATCCCTCTTCCCTCCTCTCTGTAAAAAAATCAAAATATACTTTAAAAATATAAATAAAGGTACATATATTTTTGACAATATTTTTATTTCTTCATCAGCAACTACTGGACTATCAAGCTTTTTTATTCCTCTGACAATTTCACTAATTTTTACTTTCCTAAGAAATAATCCATTCATCCAATTCCTAGGATGTGTGGTATATAGTTATACATTATATTCTAAGATTCTTATCTTGGTATTTATAGACAGGTCCCTAGCTCCCTTTTAAAGTTTACTTCGAGCTTGTTTTCTTCTTGATCAGGTTCTCCCAGAATCTGCTGGCTTTTGAACAGGTGGTCATTACAAACTTATCAAGTTGATTTAAACTTTCCAAGCCTTAAAGACTTAGAAATTACCAAGACTAAAACTGATCATCTCAAAGAGTTCGTCTCTGCTTCCTCAGAAAACCTGTTTCTTTCTATTTAGAAAAGTTAAAGATCATAAAGGGTACTAAAATAAAGCCTCCTAGAAACCAAGTAAACTAGGAATCAAGCTTGGGGGGTTGGGGGAGTTCAAACACATTAATAGGGAAGCAAAGTAAACCGATTTCCATCAATCATATCTTTTTCCTCCTGTCTTGTTAAAAAAAGAATCTGATGTAAAAACATAAAACTTAAATATCCCCACATTCCCTACAATCAAAATTGAGAAAGAGGAAATCCCAATCATCTTAATTTCTTACAATGGACATTTAAACTGTTGGTTTTAGGCTTTCTACTTTTTTAATACATATACTTAAAGCTGTAACATTTCCTCTAGGCATAGAATTAACTATATCCCAAATTTTAACATGACATATTTCCATTATTATTGAATCCAAAATAATTTCTAATTGCTTTGTAACTTATTTGATCTATGGATTATTTAGGAGTGCACTGTTTAATTTAAAAGATTTTCTCATCTTTCACATTATTGATTTCTAACTTAATTCCATTATGGCCAGAGAACACTATGAATGACTTCAATCCTTTGATATTTGTTGAGGCTTGCTTTATGACCCAGCAAATGGATCCTATTCTGTCCTTACTGGGTATGTTATTCTATATAATTTTTTTTGTTGGGGTTTTTTAGGTTAAGTTTTTCACTGTGTCTTCCATTTTCTATATCCTTACTAATTTTTTGTCTACAGTATAATAACAGTCCCTGATTAAAAATTTTATCTTACACAGTGCTTACTATGCATTAGATTATAAGCAGAAATTTAAACCCAAGCAGAGTCCATGCTCTTAACCACTATATATAGATAGCTAGATCTAGATCTAAAGCTAGAGCTATAGATATAAAGATATATATACATATAGATATATACATATAGATCCTAGGATAAAATTTTTTACCTCAAGTAAAAAAACATTTTATTTGGGGGGTGGGGGGGGGAGGGATGACCAGGTAAAGAGTACACAGAGCCTCAGTTATCTTTGCAACTTCCTGCAAATCTATATTTCAAAATAAAATAAAATAAACATTTTATTGAAACAGTGCCCCCCCTTTAAAAAAGGTTAAGAGCAATTTTTTATCAAAAATACTTAAGATGTGTATTTTCTTTTTTTCTTCTTCTTCTTTAAAATATGTTTTCATTGACCTTATAGACAGAGGAAAGGAGAGTGACAGAGAGATAGAAACCTCAATGAGAGAGAAACATTGACCAGCTGCATGCCCCTACTGGGGATTGAGCCTGCAATCAGGGCATGTGCCATGACCAAGAATCGAACTGGGTGGACGCTAAACCACTAAACCACATTGGCCAGGCTTTTTTTTTTTTTTTTAATATATTTTATTGATTTTTTACAGAGAGGAAGGGAGAGGGATAGAGAGTTAGAAACATCAATGAGAGAGAAACACTGATCAGTTGCCTCCTGCACACCCCCTACTGGGGATGTGCTCGCAACCAAGGTACATGCCCTTGACCGGAATCGAACCTGGGACCTTTCAGTCCCCAGACTGATGCTCTAGCCACTGAGCCAAACCGGTTAGGGCAAGATGTGTATTATCAAAGAACACAAATATTGCATCCTCAGGGCAAACTGTGCAAAAATATATATAAATAAAAAAGATTAAAAGAGAAAAAAACACAAAGAAAAGAAAAAAGAAGATGGGAAAGAATCATACTAACATTAACACCGGTTATTATGAGATTTGGAGATGTCTTTCCTGCTGTCCTACTTTCCCATGTTTTCTAAATGATGACTAGATATCACCTTTCTCATAAGGAAAAACAAAAGAGTGTTCTATAATCACTGACTGGACAGTGCTCTGTCTTCATTTTCAATTTAAGAGATAAAAAATGCTAACAAGACAATGAGAAAGAATCACAGGGGAAAATGGACATAAAACTGCTTTGTAAACCAGAGTTGTACAGTACAAATGTTAGTCATTACAAAGCATTCTAGGACTAAATAAAATAAAAACTCTTTTAAGCTCTTTCCCTTTTTAAATTTCAACTGCTTTAAAATGCCTTGTCATTTTAAAATTTAAATATTTTGTTTAAACAAATTCAGAAGACTTGATATTTGAAGAGCAAAGATTAAAGTGCTACATACCCCCTAAATACTGACAAAAAGAAAAGCAACAACAAATGGAAACATCACACTCTTTCAGTATCACTGAAAATCCTGGATCTGTAATTTAATAAAATGTTGATTCAGTGATAAAAATAGAAAACCTAAATTTAACCCCCAAAAGTGATGTTCTTTTGAGAAATAAAATTTATAACTCCTAAGAAAAGGAATAACTTATTTAAAGATGAATTGCACATACTTGTGTAACTGAAAATGTACTTATCAAAGTGATAAGAATATATGCTCAGTCTACTTAGGGTTTGTCTTCCTCTCAGTTTCCTCTGCCATTTCTGGGACAGACCCCGTGAAGACAGATGCACAGCTGCCTCCCAGATGGATAGTTTCAGTGTTTAGATTCCATTCTTTCTAGCTTCATTCTGCTAGAGCAGTGGTTCTCAACCTTCCTAATGCCGCGACCCTTTAACACAGTTCCTCCTGTTGTGGTGACCCCCAACCATGAAATTATTTTCACTGCTACTTCGTAACTGTAATTTTGCTACTGTTATGAATCGTCATGTAAATATCTGATATGCAGAATGTATTTAGGCAACCCCTGTGAAAGGGTCATTTGAACCCCAAAGGGGTCGCGACCCACAGGTTGAGAACCGCTGTGCTAGAGAGGGTTTGAATTTTCTATTTCCATTTGGTTTTTGACCTCCCTCAGTTTAGGTTCTACCTCCCCACATCTTATTCTATTTTTGTCCACTATTACAGAAAAATACATCAAATTTGAAACATCTTAGCTTTATTTAAAGCCTAAAAAACGCAAAGATGAAAACGGGAGGGAGGCTATACAGGAAAAAAAGATGATCACATAATTAGAACAAGACAGCCAAATTCCAAAAACTTTCCATTTCCATTTACCTGTTTTTATTTTTTCACTTGTAACAAGGATTGCTAACAAACTCCACTCATTTGGCCACAGACCCCTGTGGTGTTGGCGAAAAACTTGCCCCTCATGTAGCACACCTCCCACACAGTGAGTTCCATTTAAATAACTCCCCTCTTAGCTCCTTCATTCTAAGGTTTCTGATATTTTAGGTTCACACATTCGTGTTTAATGTACAAACAGAATGTCAGCTTTACTCGCCTAATTTCCTCAAATTCATAAGTTATGGCAGAAATATTAAGTAGTAAGATATTTTTAACTTACATTGTATATACCAAAATGTTTACAGATGTTATCTTTGAGTACTACAAATATGAGGGATTTAACTTTTTTCCTTGGGGCTTTTCTGTGTTTTAAATTTATTCAGTGAGCATTACTTTTATAATCAGGAGGCAAAAAAAAAAGGGCTTTTGTTTTGAAGAGAAACCTATAAGGAAAGAGATTATTTTTAATATCTACCTGACATAGTAAATTATGTTTAAATGACTTTACAGAACAACATAAGCAATTTAATAATATTCTAAAAGACAATCTCAGCATCACTGACAGGTAAAAATTGGTTTCATTTCTTAACCTATTTGGCTCCAAAAACTGTTCCATAGATAGGTTTATTTCCTTTGATTTTCAATTGATACAGCAACCGTATATAATAAAAGCCTAACATGCTAAGTATCTGTTCAACCAATCAAAGCGTGATATGCTAACGATATGCTAAGGCTGCTCAATCGCTCACTATGATGTGCACTGACCACCAGGGGACAGACAGTCAACCAGTCGCTATGATGTGCACTGACCACTGCAGGGCAGATGCTCCAACCAGTACGTTAGCTTGCTGCTGGGGTCTGGCTGACCAGGACTGACCTAGACGGGTGGGACACACCCTGGAGCCCCCCGTGGTCCCTCCCCGGCTGGCTAACCTCCCATATCCCTCCCCAGGCCCTATCGTGCACCAGTGGGGTCCCTTGGCCTGGCTTGCACCCTCTCACAATTCTGGACCCTTTGGGGGATGTCAGAGAGCCAGTTTTGGCCTGATCCTGCAGGCCAGGCTGAGGGACCCCACTGGTGCACAAATTTGTGCACCAGGCCTCAAGTATTTTATAATCTTTTTTCTTCCTGTTCTTTCACAGGGTAATTTTAAATGTATTCTAAGAGCCCTGGCTGGGTGGCTAAGTTGGTTGGATCGTCCTCCATACAACAAAAAGGTATCAGGTTCGATTCCCAGTCAGGGCACATATGTAGGTTTCGAGTTCGATCCTGGTTGTGGCACGTACAGGAAGCAACTGACCAATGTTTCCCTCTATCCCTCCTTCTCTCCCTAAAAATCATTAAAGAAATATATCCTCAGATGAGGATTTAAAAAACAACAACAGTATTCTAAGAAACAATACAAATAATATAACTAGGCTATGCAAATATCTACCCAATTTCAACAACTTGTATAGCCATTGCGTCAGCCTGTGGACTGAAGGGTCCCAGGTTCGATTCTGGTCAAGGGCACATGTCCAGGTTGCAGGCTCCATCCCAGTAGGGGCATGCAGGAGGCAGCCGATCAATGATTCTCTCTCATCATTGATGTTTCTCTCTCTCTCTCCCTCTCCCTTCCTCTCTGAAAAAAAAAAAAAGAGTAATAGCCATGGTAAAGCTATAAAATAAGGCTTGTGTGTGATCACCATCAACAATTATATATATATATATAATGAGATATGTAATCAAACACTATTTTAAAAAATACTTATTTATAGAAAGGGTTCAGGATAAATATTTAAAAAGCAACTGTATTCCACTGACCTTTTAATATTTTCTCTACAATGCAAATGAAACATTAGGCAAGTCATAAAGTATCAATCAAAAAGTTCCCCATGAAAAGTTTCTAACAAATTTTAAATATTAAAAAGAGAAGAAATGCCCTAGCTGGTCTGGCTCACTGGATAGAGCATCGGCCTGGGGACTGAAGGGTTCCAGGTTCGATTCGGTCAAAGGCATGTACCTTGGTTGCAGGCACATCCCCAGTAGGAGGTGTGCAGGAGGCAGCTGATCGATGTTTCTCTCTCATCGATGTTTCTAACTCTCTATCCCTTGCCCTTTCTCTCTGTAAAAAAAATCAATAAAATATATTTTTTAAAATAAACACCACATTGCTCAATACCAATGATGAAAAGAAAAATCTTTTAAGTAGTCAGAAGAAAAGAGACACACTATAGACAGGAATAAACATAAGGATTACAAAAGACTTCTCATCAGAAACAGTGTAAGGGAAAAGATAGTAGAGCAACATCATTAAAGTACTCACAAGTGGGGGAAAAACCCTCTCAATTTATAATTCTAGACTGAGTGCAAATATTTTTTAAAATAGTTAAAATATATTTTTCATATATAAAAGACTGAATTTTTTTAGCACCAGATTTGTAGTGTAAGAAATGTTAAAAGAAATCCTGCAAGCAGAAATAAAATTTTGCCAGATAGAAATAACCATCTATGCCAAGAAATGGAAAACACCAAAGACAGTAAATGTATAGGAAAAAATATAATAGAAGTTTCTTATTATTTAAATATATTTAAAGATAATTAACTATTTAAACAAATAATAATGTAATGTCAGTTTTATAACATCTGTGAAAGTAAAATACATGACACCAACAGCACAAAGACTGCCTGGGAAAAATGAAATTTTGTTACAGTAAAGTTTCTATACAAGATGTGAAGTGGTATAATATCCACTTGACAAGTTAAAATCCTATATAATAAAGAGCTAATATGCAAATAGTCATCACACCCTCTTGCCATCACACAACAGCTCAGACAATCAACTTTGGGGAGAGAGGAATGGGGACCAGCCAGGCTGCGGCCCAGAAGAGGAACAAGCCACACGCACTGTGGTCCCGGGTGCCTGCGGCTGCAGCCTGGGCGAAGCTGCCCACCCACTGTCCCCTGCAGCTGTGGCTGGCCTGGGTGAAGCCGGCCCGGGTCCTGGGTGCCTGTGGCTGGCCAGAGGGAGGGAAGCCTGGGTCCCGGGTGTGTGGTGAGGCAGAGGCAGTTAGGGGCAATCAGGCCAGCAGGGGAGCAGTTAGGGGCGATCAGGCTGGTAGGGGAGCAGTTAGGGGCGATCAGACAGGCAGGCAGAGGTGGTTTAGGGGTGATCAAGCAGGCAGAGGTGGTTAGGGGCAATCAGGCAGGCAGGCAGATGAGTTAGGGGCGATCAGGCAGGCAGGCAGAGGCAGGGGAGAGTAGTTGGGGGCGACCAGGCTGACAGGGGAGGGCAGTTAGGGGTGAGATCAGGCCTGCAGGAGAGGGCAGTTGGGGGTGAGATCAGACCAGCAGGGGAGGGCAGTTAGGGGCAATCAGGCAGGCAGAGGCAGTTAGGGGCAATCACACAGGCAGGCAGCTAAGCGGTTAGGAGCCAGTGGTCCCAGGCTGAGCTGAGGGACCCCCCCCCTCGCCCCCCGTGCACGAATATCGTGCACCGGGCCACTAGTAGAGATATACAGGGAGGAACTAAATTGTCTGACATCAGGGCAAGAACTCAGGACCAGCTTTCTCCAAGACAAAAGTGCTTGCAGAGGTCACTGTTCCTATGCTGAAACCTCCCCTACCACAGAGCTGACTGGCAGGCACTATAGCTGCATCTCCATCAATCAGACTCATACTGTTTGTCCCACCCTGGTGATTCCCTGAGCTAGCACCCCACCAAATTTGCAGCCCTACCCAAGCTGTTTGCAGCATCTCTCCCATATGAATGGCCTGTCCTGGCTCAGGCTTCCGACTTTCCTAAAACCTCTCAAACAAGTAGCAGCTAGACTCAGCATGCTACATACCTCTGGATAAGTGGCCCCAGGCCCAGCACTAGCAACAGTCTGCCTTGGTTCACAGTATGGCCTCTCCTGTGAACCTCCAAGCTCAACACAAGTAGCAGCCATCTGCAAATCACTCTATAGCTTATGCCGGGTTGCCCCAGGCAGAGCACAGGCAGTGGCTGACTTTGCACTTCCCAGGAGGCCCCAGCCAGTGCACCTAGTGGACAGCTTCAGTCCACACCAGATTATAACTCTACACATCCATGAGCGACACATTCAAGGAGCAGACTTGGTGACCACCAAAGCCCTACTGAAGCAAGTCCTATTTCATAGGGGTCTCTCCTACACAGCAGCTCTTCCAATGCAGTTGCAGCTGGTCCTCAAAAACCATTGGCCTGGAGGTCAATTCCCACCCAGTGATGCCAACGGCAATCAAGTTCAACTACAAGAGAGTGCACACAGGGGTGCACCTAGAGTGTGCCCAGCTCACTGGACCATACAGGACACCTACTACACAAAGCCACTCTACCAATCCCAAAAGACATAGCAGCTCTACCTAATATATAGAAACAAACACAGGGAAGCAGCTAAAATGCGGAGACAAGGAAACATGTCAAAAATGAAAGAACAGAAGAAATCTCCAGAAAAAGAACTAAATGAAATGGAAGCAAGCAAACTACTAGATACAGAGTTCAAAAGAATGTTTATAAGAATGCTCAAGGTTTTTAATGAGAGTTTCAAGGGACTTAATGGAATTGCAAGGATCTTAGTGAGAACATTAAAGACATGAAAAAGGACTAGTCAGAAATGAAGGATAAACTAACTGAAATGAAGAATAATTAAAGGGAATCAATAGTAGAGCAGAAGATGCCGAGAATCAAATCAACAATTTGGAATATGAGGAAGCAAAAAATATCAAATCAGAAGAGCAAAAAGAAGAAAGAATCCAAAAATATGAAGATAGTTTAAGGAGCTTCTGGGACAATTTCAAGTGTACCAACATTCACATCATGGGGATGCCAGAAGGAGAAGGGAAGAGAGCAAGATATTGAAAACCTATTTGAAGAAATAATAACAGAAAACCTCCCCTACCTGGTGAAAGAAATCCTATATAATAAAGAGCTAATATGGTAATTAGACCAGACAGTGGAACAACCTTCTGGAACGACCAGTGGGCAGGGCCACAAGGCAGCCAGAGCCGTGAGGGCCAAGCCCCTTGCATGAATTTCGAGCATCAGGCCTCTAGTAGGCTTGTAAGTCCAGGAAGCACAAGAGAAACCCAAGGAGGCCCACACCAAGAACCATCACAATTAAAATGCCAAAGGTTAGCCGAAGCCGGTTTGGCTTGGTGGATGGAGCATCAGCCTGAGGACTGAGGGGTCCCAGGTTCGATTCCGGTCAGGGGTGTGTGCCTTGGTTGCAGGCACATCCCCAGTGGGAGATGTGCAGGAGGCAGCTGATCGATGTTTCTCTCTTGTCGATGTTTCTGACTCTCTATCTCTCTTCCTTCCTCTCTACAGAAAATCAATAAAATATATTAAATAAATAAATAAATAAATAAATAAAATGCCAAAGGTTAAAGACAAAGAGAGAATCTTAAAAGCAGCAAGAGCCCTGACCAGTTTGACTCAGTGGATAAAGCATCAGTCCACAGACTGAAGGGTCTCAGGTTCGATTCTAGTCAAGGGCATGTACCCTCGTTGCAGGCTTGATTGCTGGCCCTCAATCACGGTATGTGTGGAAGGCAACCTATTGATGTGTCTCTCTCACATCAATATTTCTCTCTGTGTGTCTCTCTCCCTCCCTTCAACTCTCTCTAAAAAACAAAACTAAAAAAAAAAACAATGAAAAAAATATCCTTCAGTGAGGATTAACAACAACAACAATTTAAAAGGCAAGAGAAAAGCAGTTACCTACAAGGGAGCACCTATATGACTATTAGCTGATTTCTCAATGGAAACTTTGCAGGACAAACAGGAGTGGCAAGAAATATTCAAAATGATGAAGAGTAAGGACCTACAACCAAGATTACTCTGCCCAGCAAAGCTATCATCTAGAATTAGGTCAGATAATGAGCATCAGAGACAAGAAAAAGCTAAAAGAGTTCACCACCACTAAACCAGTATTATATGAAATGCTGAAGAGTATTCTTTAAGAAGAAGGAGAAAGAGAAAGACGACTAAAAAATATGAACAATAAATACATATCTATCAACAATTGAATCTAAAAATAAAAATAAACGAAAAAGGAATCTAATGAACAAAATAAAGTGTTGAATAAAATAGAACCAGTGGTATGGAAACATGGAATAGACTGACGAATCTCATAAGGAAGTGGGGAGAGGGTGTAGGAAGAGATTAATCGAAGGATTTATGTGCCTATATGCATTACCTATGGACACAGACAATAGGGTGGTGAAGGCCTGGGGCAAGGTGGGAACTGGGTGGAGGGGGGGAAACAGGAAGAACATCTGTAATACTCTCAACAATAAAGATTAAAAAGTACAAAACAAAAACAAAAACAACACCATAGACTCTAAAGTCAGACTCCCTGTGTTGACCAGTGATTCAACCTCTGCAACCTCCATTTCCTTGTTTGTAAAAGGGAACTGATAATAATACCTATTGAATACCTCACAGAATATTTATAAGAAGTAAATGGTTTAATATGTGTAAAGTGCTTAAAATAGAGCCAGGCACATACTAAGGAAAATATGTCAGGCATTATCTAATCAATCCACCTCAGTCTTGTATTTTATTGCTCTAGATTTCTTAAAATAAAACCAACTTACCTCCCCCACCCCGAGGTCTTTCTGTGCAATGCATCTATACCTCTGGACCTATTTTGCTCATCAGTTTATTTTGTTCTTTTTGTGATAATGGCTGAAAATTAAAGCTTCATAAATTCAAAATCTTCTATATTAATAAAATAAATTAAACTAATATATTTTATTAGTGCTTTGTATTTTATTTAAAGTTTCCAAGGTTTGATAAACCCCAACAACTCCATAAAAACTAAGGAATAAGATATTTTCTGTAATGTCCAATTAAAAAGATTATCATAGTTTATAAACTTGAAAGTTAGAATTATATAAAATATGCTTAATGCTAAAATTATATTGAGCAGAATCGTTACACATTTGGAAATAGAACTATTAAGATCAAATGGCCATGTACAGCAGCAGGTCCTCAAATAATGTCATTTCATCCAAGGTCCTGTCACTGTAACGTTGATGAGATGCCATAGGAACTAAAATGTTTGTATCATTAAGCCTCTGGCAAAATTGTTATACATCGTTTGGTTTAAAGCTGCAGAACTTATCATCAGTGGCATACAGTAAAGACTGGACACTATTCTAATAGCCTTATACAGAGACAAGAATGACGTCTAGGTCAGAAAGACTTTAGCAGGAATTTACACTATACAGTATGTAACTTTAATAAAAAGTCTAAAATTGATACAATCATAAGGAAGGTTATTTTTCTCTAATTTCTACTCCCCAGTTGGTCCAATTTCCCTTTCCTACCCCTGAATGACATCTGGAACAATTCCTACAGCTTTCCAGTAGCTTTCAGTTATCAGAAAGTCCAGTCCAATTTACTACTGTATAAAAATTTAACCTTTAATCTCACAATCATTTCCTTCCTCTGCAAACTCTAGCTGGTCTGGTCTAAGAAAGGGGTGTGGTCTGATCTACTGGGGAGGGGAGGGGAGGGGAGGGAGCCTGAGGGAGAACAGAATAAACTGTCTGGACATCTAAGCACTGTGTAGTCTTCTGACACCACTTCCCTAATACTGACTGGCTTTACTATCTGTGTCACAGGCAGCCAGATGACAGCTTTTTTCCTGGGGACAAGCTGGAGCTCTTTGGTGACTGAGGGGCTCTAACCTACTGCACATTTCCCTACTTGAAGATCTGCTTCAACTCAACAGCTACTACTTCTGTTCCCTTCTCCAGCAGAGCCAGCCCTGTCAAGAGGCTGAGATCTTCTGTATTACCCATCTGCACTAACAGATTTTCAAAACAAATACAGGCTGTTCCTTCCACTGCCACCCCCTCTGTCCATATTGAGATTTCCCTCCAATTTTCTTTATCCCTTGCTCAAATATGCACAGATAAACCAATCAACTGCATAATGACTATCATCTAGGTAATGAAATGTTCCGCTTCATTTTTAGCTAGTAGTCCTAACCTTTAGGATTGGTTTTCTTAGACCTCCCCACACTAAGCTTCTAAGGGAAAGCTACCCCAAACGAGGAAGAAGGGGCCAAAAATCACAGTGTTCCCCAAAGGCAAGCCAGCTGCTGCTGTTACACTGTGCACAAGTCCCCTCCCCTCCACCTTCTGGTGGGTTTCTGTCGCATGTGAATAAGCCCTGGAGAGGACTCAGGCCACTAAGTGCTTGGGCTTTCTTTTTTATTTTAATTCTTTTTTTTTTTTTTTAATTTCAGAGAGGAAGGGATAGAGAAAGATAAAAGCATCAATGATGAGAGAGAATCATTGATCAGCTGCCTCCTGCATACCCCACACTAGGGATTGAGCCCACAACCCAGGCATGTGCCCCAACCAGGAATCGAACCATGACCTCCCGGTTCATAGGTTGATGCTCAACCACTGAGCCACACTAGCCAGGCGCTTGGGCTTTGGGGTCTTGACTTCCCTTTATACTTCACTCTACAGTCCTAGTCCCATTCTCACATAACTAGAAGGGTCTGATTCTACATCCTTTCTGCTCTTACTTGTTTGACCTTGGTGGAACAATTCACCTTCATTAGCCTTGAATTCTTCAGGTACAAAAGAAGGTGCAAAACCTCCTATATCAAGTTGCCAGCACTACTGGGATACAGATACTTTGCAAATTCAAAAGTCAATATAAACAAAAATAACATATACTTTCAAAAGGGATTAGAAAATCAGGATTAGATTTAATTTTGAAGGACCCTATATATGGTCCACAGCCACAGCCACTCAAATATGCTTTTGAAGATAACACTGACCTCAACTTCTCTTACACAAAGATTCACCTTTATGAACATTTACTAATAAGCATTACTATGTGGCAAGAGCAGTGTTCAGTGCTTAACTGCATCCATTCATTCAGTCTCCACAGTAACCCTGGAGAGAGCACTACTATTATCCTCATCTAGTGTATGAGGAAATAAGGTTTAGAAAAACTAATTACTTTGGTGAAAGGTCACAAACCTAGTAAACAGAAGCCTGCAAAGTACAGAATACAATAAACATATAAATGGATAACTAAAAATATAAATAATTCAACATTTAATGAACCTTTTTAGTTATCTGGAATTCAGATAAGGAAAAGCCACTGTAATCATATCAAGATTCCTTTATTCTTTTAAGAAATTAGCATTTTCTTTGTATAAAGATTTCATTTACTTAACCTTCTGTGACATGACCATTAGAACCTGTCACCATCTTCTACGCAAATTGATAAGATGATAAGAAAAAACAGAAAACAAGAAGAACTTGAGGAAGAATAAAGCTTAGTCAATACAATTAGAGTAATTATGCCACTTAACAACTAGCAATTATTATTGTAGGAATATATTCAGGAAGGGGAGTGATGTTTCTCTAAGAGTATATTCTTCATCTAACAAATTTTTAACTTTGAGGAACACATTTTGAAAAAATATAGCTTAAAGAAATTTGATTTATGCCCTTTATATTTAAAACTAGAGGCCCAGTGCACTGGTGGGGTCCCTCAGCCTGGCATGCAGGGATTGGGCTGAAACCGGCTCTCCAACATCCCCCAAGGGGTCCCAGATTGTAAGAGTGTGGTTCTCGGGTGACGCACCCTGGAATCAGGCTCCCTCCTCTCTGGTTCCAGATGCGTCACCCAAGAACTGCAGCTGCCAAGTCACCACAGTTCAGCAGCTCCTGCATTGAGCATCTGCCCCCTGGTGGTCATTACGCATCATAGCTATCGAACAGACAGTCGAATGGTCGTTTAGGCTTTTATATATATATGGATACTTAACTTTGTTTTAGACATAGAAACTCCACTTGCTTATTTTATCCCTTGCCCCAACAGCCAGAAACAATTAATCTGGCCATTGTCAAGAAGGAAAAACTCTACCCTCTGCAAATTAAACTAACAAAAAACAGATTAGCAAGAGAAAAAACTGACTTTTATTCACTTATCAGAGTTAACTGAAAAATGTGACTCAAGAAGGCAGTTAGAATTTGGGACTTATACTTTTAGGAAAGATAAAAGGATCCCTAGATAAATAGATGGGAAATATGGTCCCTTTATGACAATGTCAGTATAGGTGTGCTACCCACTTCTCATCTCTTCTCCTCTCTATTCATGAGAGTTGATATTTCCTGGTCTCAAAACTCCAGAGAGAAAATTTATGATAAATGATTTCTTCTGAGAGGCTCATATCTGCCTTAAAGCAGATATGAGAGGGGAGAGGGGAGAAGGGAAAGGGGAAGGAGAGAGGGAGGGGGGAAGAGGGGAGAGGGGAGAGGAGAGGGGGAAGGGGAGGGGAGGGGAGGGGAGGAAAGGCCTATTGTCAAATGCCTGCAGTTGAAAATAATTTTTATGCCAGTGGCATCTTCTATACCTATTCACCACCAAAACATACAGCTATCTGAACACTTACTCTTTACAAAGCACTGAATTAGCTGACTAAACAAAATATTTTAGGGCAAATTCAGCCACCAAAGAGCTTATATAGTAAGTTGAGAGTATAAGATAACTTAGCTTTTTATTTTTTGTTTTTCAATATTCTTACAGCAGCAAGGAAATTTTTATATATACCATGAACAAAAATAAAAAACAAGTGACTAATTTAAGAAATACAACATACCTCAAAACAAAGTTCCTACAAATAAGTAAGAAAAATCTAAATTAGAAAAATGAACAAAGGACAGAGGAATGCAAAGAGCCAACAAACATATAAAACCCTGCTCAACTCACAATCAAAGAAACACAGATTAAAACTGTAGCACTGTTTTTTCAGCTGGCAGACTGGCAAAGAGTTACTGTGTTGGTGAGTGGGGGGCGTGGGGAGAATTCACTCAAGCACTGCTGCTTGGAATGTAAATGGCTGCAGACTCTCCAGAGCAGTCTGGCACTGCTTCAGATCTGCATGGCTCCTCTTACAGGAAATGCAAGTCTAAGAATTCACCCTATAAAATAAAAATGCTCTCACAGGATACGTGCATGCACCACAGTAATGCACCCCACCCCCCAAAAAAGAAACAATCTTAGTATTAATCAATGGGGGACTGGTAAATAAAACGAAATATTACTTGACTACTAAAAAAAATGAGGAAAGGACCCAGTTATTCCACTTCTAGGACTATATCCCAAGAAACCAGAAACACCAATCAGAAAGGATATACGCACCCCTATGTTCATAGCAGAACAATTTACAATAGCTAAGATTTGGAAACAGCCTAAGTGCCCATCAGCAGATGAGTGGATTAAAAAACTGTGGTACATCTACACAATGGAATACTATGCCGCTATAAAAAAGAAGGAACTTTTACCATTTGCAACAGCATGGATTGAACCGGAGAGCATTATGCTACACAAAATAAGCTAGTCGGAGAAAGATAAATATCACATGATCTCACTCATCTGTGGGATATAATGAACAACATAAACTGATAAACAAAAATAGATCCAGAGACAAACGGGGGGGGGGGGGGGAGGGGGGGGGAGGTCAGGGAGCAACCAAAGGACTTGTATGCATGCAATTAGCATAACCAATGGACACAGACACTGGGGCAGTGGGGGCTTGACCCCAGGGGTGGGAAGGGGAGAGGGGGGGACTCAATTGGGAAAAAGAAGACATATGTAAACTTTAAACAATAAAAATAAATAAATAAATGCCAAAAAGAAAAAGAAAAGAAATGAGGAAAGCTACACTTATGGACATAAAGCGTTCACCTATATATTCAGTGAAAACAAACTTAAAGAGAAGGATGCACAGCCCTGGCAGGGAGGTTGGGTTGGTAAAGGAAGCACTGTCCCTTACACCAAAAGATTGGGGCTTCAATTTCCTGTCAGGGCACATACCTAGGTTTCAGGTTCAATCCCGGTTGGAGTGCACATGGGAGTCAACCGATAGGTTTCTCTCATATCAATGTTTTTACCTCTTTCTTTCAAGTCAATAAAAATATTTCCTTGCCCTGGCCAGTGTGACTCAGTTGGTTGGATGTCATCCTATGTATCGAAGGTTGCTGGTCCTGCTCATCACAGGTCTGGGTTACGGGCATGATCCTGGGTAGGGAGCATGCAGGAGGCAGCGGATCGATGTTTGCTTTCAGCGATGTTTCTCTCTCTCTCTCTCTCTCTCTCCCTCTCTCTCTCTCTAAAAAGCAATGAAAATATTTTGGTTTTATTTTATTTAATATATACTTTTTAAAATAATTTTGTTTAAAAAAAGAAAAGGGTGCATAGTACAGCCCCATTTTTGGAAAGGAGAAGAGATTAAGAGAAAGAAATAAATGAAGATAATAGAAAAGAAAGGTTCTATTTATCTCTGTACTTTTAACAGTTGTAACCTGTGGGGTGGGGTAGGATTGCAGAAGCCTTTCACTTTCTACTCCATGTCATATTGTTTGAAGTTTCAACCACAAATATGTGTAACTTATGTAAACAGAAGAAACCGAGTTGGGTTCTATGGTAATATACAGTTAGGGAAACTATCTGGAGTTTCACTAGGTTAATCCTGAGAAGGCCTGTACTAAAGAAATCTAATATAGAAGGTGTCCCAAAATTCATGCAAGAAGTAATTTTGATAGAAAACACAGGTTTATAATTAAAAATTGTAAATTTTTTTATTGATTCATAAAGTATACAGTATAGGGTTATGTATGGAATAGCATATCGGGTAAATGGATTATCATGTCGCGATAGCAAGCACCATTAACTGTTATTGCCTGAGCAGCCGCATTTTTGAAGAATGGTCCAATGATGCCTCCAGCCCAAAATCCGCACCAGTGACACATTGTGGATGCATTTGTTTCTCAACAATCACTCGTGGATTTTCTGAACCCCTAATGCGACAATTTTGTCGATTAACCAAGCCATCCACAGTAACAGGTTTAAAGATTCTGAACTCAAACCCAGAATAGGATATTTAGGTGATGTAGGCTAATGAAAGAGCAGTAGCACGTGAATGACCAAGTCTTGTCCATTCTAGGTGCTACTTACCTGCCACCATCCTAGTCCAGGCCAGTCTTACTTTCTTCAAGTTGATTCTCCACTACGTGACTAATCTCCATAAACTGCAAATCTGATTATTTTATCCCTACATTTGACATACCACTAGCCTACTGCTTAAGTCAATAGCAATTACATACAGCTAGAGCAATATAGAGATAGAGCAATAGCTCCAATGTTTCTGATGTTTAGTGGTATAAACAAAATTATAAGAGTAACAACATCCACCATATCAGAGTAGCTCAGATTCACTGGTTCTTAAAAAAAGATATTCAAGAATAATTTCCTTATCCAATGTCTTCATCATCTATATGAACTTGGTTTAGGGGTCCAGTGGACCCACCATGAGTTGTATTCCACTCACTGATCATCTCATCTCCCTAAACACTACAAGTGTTTTCTTCAAAAAACACTACTGGGGATCTCCAAGCACATCATTTTGTTTCTATTTTTAAAGACTTGATAGCCTTTAAAATATTGGCTACAAAAATTGATACACATAATTATGAGTTAGTAAAATAGCCAAATATTTACAATTATTTTTATACTTACTTTTTTTAAAGGCATATGATTGATGATGACTATATAAATACTCAATATTGTCTTTAAAATAACTCATAAAATTAGCTATCACAATTCTCCCACAATTCTCCCTTTACATAATTTGTGCCATTTTGTGAAAACTATTAGCTCTTTGAGGATCTGAGTTCAAAAAATCAAGGAGAAAAAATACTGAAAGCTGTTGTGGGAGCTCCCCCATCCAAAAATAAATATTTCTCTATACTGCTTGTAACATTTTACTTGTTAAAGAGGTTTAACAAGCATCCTCTTTTAAAAAATAACTTTTCATTATAATAAAATGCCCTAACCAGTTTGGCTCAGTGGATAGAGCGTCAGCCTGAAGACTGAAGGGTCCCAGGTTCGATTCCGGTCAAGGGCATGTACCTTGGTTGCGGGCACATCCCCAGTAGGGGGTATGCAGGAGGCAGCTGACCAATGTTTCTCTCTCATCGATGTTTCTAACTCTCTATCCCTCTCCCTTCCTCTCTGTAAAAAAATCAATAAAATATATTTAAAAATAAAAAAAATCTTTAATGGTTTTTTTAAAAAATAATAGTGAAGCTATGTCACTCCCACATGTGTGATTTAAATTCTCCTTCCCAATATCCCTAAAGGAATGATCCTATATAATAAAAGTCTAATATGCAAATCGACCAAACTGCGGAATGACCAGTTGCTATGACGCACACTGACCAACAGGGGGCAGACGCTCAAGGCAGGAGCTGCCCCCCTGGTGTTCAGTGCACTCCCACAGGAGGAGGGTCGCTCAGCCAGAAGCCCTGAGCCAGGCTCACAACTGGCTGGCGAGCGCAGCGACAGTAGCGGGAGCCTTTCCCGCCTCCACGGCAGCACTAAGGATGTCCGACTGCCGGCTGGACCTAAGCCCGCTCCCCACAGAGAGCCGGCCTAAGCCGTCAGTCGGACATCCCCGGAGGGCTCCCGAACTGCGAGAGGGTGCAGGCCGGGCTGAGGGAACCCCCTCCCCGCAAAATGCAAAAATTTCATGCACCAGGCCTCTAGTAGTTTCGATAAACGAGAACCTCTTTTCATCAATCCTAATATGCATAGTTTTGTTATAGTTTAGCATCTCTGAAGTTAGGGTGTATCTACAATCAATGACTTCTTTAAGTTAACTGGAAGCATATTTTCTTTATATAAGTGATCTATAAAATTATAGTGCATCTTCAATTGATGTAATTCAATACAACTCAACAGTTAATATTTTAAGAATTAAAGAGCTGAACTGACTTGTTCGCTATGAATCTTGAGTTATTAAAAAGGCATTCGAAAAGCGTACACACTAATAAAAGGTGGAAGAAGAAAGAAGAAAAGACTTTGTAGTTCAAATTAAGCCTGAGAGGAAACCCATTTTCCTCTCTCTCTGATTCCCTGCTCCCAAGATGCAAAAGTCAGGTCAGTACTACTGTAACTAATGTCAACTGCTAGGCTAGACAGGGGCCTTTCTCCATTTATTCGTTTTAATATGCAACAAAGTCAGTTACAGACCCAATCTTTGGTCTAGTAGCAGAACTAGTATTTGTATAAAATTGTTATAAAAGACTAAATGACTCACAGAGCTGCACACTTAACGTGTGCATATCACTGTATATAAATTATACTTCAATAGAGTTGATTTCTTTTAAAAAGACAAATGAGTAAGTGCAGTAAGAAAATATTAGATAAAAAACTTCATCCCTTAAAAATATCTCTTCCTTCCAAAGGGATTCTACTCAGAAGACACTGGGGACGACTTCAGAGAGATGGACTTTATTCACTTGTTTACTTATATTTATTTATTTTTCTCACTGTAATTTTATCTTACATAGTCTTTGAGTTGCAGATTTTTTTTTACCTTATTACATTTTTGAAGTATAACTGATACCCTATTAGTTTCAGGTGTATATCATAGTGATACAGAATTTATATACATTACAATGACCCTCACAATAAATCTAATTCCATTTGTCAGCATATAGTTATTACAATATTATGAACTGCAGATTTTTTTTCAGAGTAATATATGCACAGGGTTAAATATCAGCATTCTGACGGCCTATAAGAAAATTGACCAACCCATGCCCTGTCCATCTCCACTGTAGTGTCACTAACTAGTGATAACAATTTTAAACAATATTATTTTAATGCCTCTAGTGAAAATCTATCTACAAATAAGCTCACTAAACTTCTATTTCAAGAATCACATAATTTAGATATCAACTATTGACTTCTTGGGGTTTCTTTTTTTTTTTTTTTTTTTTTTTGGTTTACTGATCCTCATGGAAGGATTTTTTTTGCCCCCCATTGATTTTTAGAGTGAAAGGGAGGGAGAGAGACAGAGAGAGAGGCACATCGATGTGAGAGAACATCGATTTGTTGCCTCCCACACATGCCCAGACAGGGGCCAAGGATTGAGCCTGCCCTTGCCTGAGACCCTTCAGTCCAAAGTTCTAATGACCCATCCAAACTGGCTAGGGCTGACTTCTTGGTTTGATAGATAAGGATTTAATACACTTTTATCATAGAAAGACAGAATTTGAAATGGAACTTGAAGGACTTGGACATATGCAATCCAAGTAGAGGGAAAAGTATGGGGGGGGGGGGTTGACACATGTACAGGAAGCAAAAATAGTAGAATAAGAATAAGGTAAATAGGAGGCAAATCCCATGGAAAGGTCTACAGTTAACAGAAGACCCTGGAAACTTCTGAGTAAAGAAGTGACAAGAACTGAGCTTCAAGATTAGTTTAGGCAGAAATGCGTAAGATAACCTGCATAAAGGTGGAAATGAAGGCAAGAAGATCACACCTGTTCAGGTGGGAGGAGAACCTGATTCAGCTAGAAATAGACACATATAAATAGACAAGGGGAAAGTATCAAATATACAAATATATACACATATATAATATGATATGCAAATATATATCAAATTAAAATTTTAAAGAAAAAAGAACTGTGAAAACCAAGTAACACTAAATTTAAAAACTCAATAAATAAATTTGTGGAAAATAAACAAAAACAATTTGTGGATTAAATACTAAAATTAACACAAGAAATAGAAAACCTACATGGAACAACTACTGAACAAATTAAAATGGGATGCAAAGTCCTCTTCAGGAAAAATAAAAATAAAATAAATAAAACACAAAAACTGAAACCTGAATGTCTTATAGGTGAGGTCCACCAAACTCTCAAGTAAAAGATAACCACAGTCTAAACTGCTCCTGAAAAGAGAATCCAACTCGTTTTATAAGTCTATCGTAACCTTGAGACCAACGTGTATTAAGAACTGTACCAGAGTTTTAGCAGGAAACGAGAAGAACCCACAGATGTTGGCTACAGACAAGATGTGATGGAATGGGTTTGGTATGACATCAACAGAAATAAGGAACACCAGGGAAACAAGTTTGGTAAGGAAGAAGAGTTCAGTTTAAACCAGAATAACCAGACAGAGA
Source organism: Myotis myotis (assembly GCF_014108235.1). Lineage (NCBI taxonomy): Eukaryota > Metazoa > Chordata > Mammalia > Chiroptera > Vespertilionidae > Myotis > Myotis myotis. The sequence continues at coordinate 2,261,742 of NW_023416329.1, read as the reverse complement.
CATGCATAGGCAGTTGGTTATACAGGGATTCAAGTGCAGAAGAGAAAGAACAGAGATTTGAGAATTATTCAGACAGAAGGGTCTAAACCAGTGGTTCTCAACCTTCCTTATGCCGCGACCCTTTAATACAGTTCCTCATGTTGTGGTGACCCCCAACCATAACATTATTTTCATTGCTACTTCATAACTGTAATGTTGCTACTGTTATAAATCGTAATGTAAATATCTGATATGCAGGATGTATTTTCATTGTTACAAATTGAACCTAATTAAAGCAAAGTGATTAATCACAAAAACAATATGTAATTATATATGTGTTTTCCGATGGTCTTGGGCGACCCCTGTGAAAGGGTCATTTGACCCCCAAAGGGGTCGCGACCCACAGGTTGAGAACCACTGGTCTAAACAATAATATCAAAGGACTAGAGATCTAGGAAAGTGAACTGAAGGTGAAACTTGGAGAACACATTTTAAACAGGTGAAAGGAAAAACAGAAAGCAGAAAAGGGGCAATGAGAAACAAAGTTAGTACTAAGGCAAAGAAGCCCTCCTCTCATCTAGTTAGTTCTTCCTCATCCTTCAGAACTGTCCAGGGTCCCAAGGTCATATTTCAAGGAGGCCTTTTCAGATTCTGCCAGCATCACCAGCACCAGATCAGGTTCCCATTTTAAGCTCTTATAATATGCTATACTTTAATTACCATATTTAATTACAGAATTCATTCTGCAATGTATGTCTCCCCCACTAGACTAAGCTCCATGAGGGCAAGAGCCATACCTGTTGTTGCAGCCTATTACTTTGCATGGTGTGTTAGAAGATAGTATTTGTTGAATGAAATTAAAAGATAAATGAAAGCCAAGAAAAGGGCTTTCAAAATGCTACAGAAAGCTGGCGGTGAAATCCAGATAACAAGGGGTTAAGAAGTGAATAGATGGCCAGGAAGTAACAGTAGAAAAAGAGGACTATTCTTGGCAATCTCTGAAGATGGGATTATGAAGGACTGAATTTTAATTTTACTTCAATTTTAATTTTACAATTACTCTTTAATGAACATGTATTACTTTTATAAGAACAAATTTTTTAGTTTTTATATGATTTGAAAAGGAGAAGCAATAGCAAGTAGTAGACTCAAGGGAAGGTGTTTGTAAATTGAGGGAATCATTTTTAAATATTTTTAAAGTTTTCAATTACAACTGACATTTAGTATTATATTAGTCCCAGGTGCTGTCATAGTGGTTAGACATTTATATACCTTACAAAGTGATTCTTCTGATAATCCTAGTACCCAGCTGACACCAGTTATTACGTTGGCCGTATTCCCTATGCTGTGCTTTACATCCCTGGGACTATTTTGTAATTGCCAATTTGTACTTCTTACTTGTGAATTATTGGAATCTTAAACACATTCGTACTTTCAAGAACCCTAAGACAAAAGAGGGGACAACTCATACTCCATGAAATAGGAAAAAGAAAAATGAAAAAGTTGTCAATAGAAAGAACTTAAAAATTTTTTTCCCAACTGAGCTGGAAGGAAAGAAGCCGACCAGAGGAGGACTCCGGCGAGTGCCGGGAGGAGCTCTCCGTGAGGCTGGAGAAGCGGAGACAGAGGAGAGAGAAGGACGCGTTTGCACGGAGCTGCGGGGACTGCGGGGGGTGAGGGGGGCGCCGCGAGCAGCGGCTCTGTCCTCGGAAAAGAGTTCCTACATTTCAGCCAGCCTTTCGGAAACTCAACCTATTCCTAGCTCAGAAAGCCCGGATTTTAGCCGTAAGTTCTTCTCCTACAAGTAAACACAATAAAAGAGTTGTTTTCAACTCAAGTAACAAAGCAGCGACCATTTCAAGCATCAGTAACTGAAAAGTGCTCCGAACTTAACGCGATGCAGGAGGGCTGGGTGCCGACGCGCCCGCGCCTCGCCTCGCCTCGCCGTCCCAGCGCCCCGACCGCAGGCCCGGGCCCGGCGCCCCAACTTCAAGTCCGGGGCCCGGTCCCGGGGCCCCGACGCGCTCCGCCACCGCCGTCCTTCTCAGTTTCCTCGTCTAACACAGAACAAGGGCCATCGCCGGCCCCGACCGCACGGTGAGCGCCGAGGTCGCACTGCGCTCGGAGCAGCTGCTCACCGTTCACCGGGGAGCCTTCCACCCGGACGGATCGACATCCCGGCGCCGCAGAGTGCAGGCGCAGCGCCCCCCGCGCGGCACCCTGTTCCCTCCGACGCAGCCCTCTCCCAGCCTTCCCGCTAGAGTCGGGGAAGGAAAAGTTTCCGGACGCGGTGAGCGGAGCCGCTCCGCCATGGCAGCGCGGCCGCGAGCACAACAGGTGAACCGAGGGCCGGCCGCTCCCCCGGCGCCCCCACCCGCGGAGCAGACGCGCTTCTTCCCTTTTTGGCAGAAGCGCCAGGAGACAAATCGCGACCATCAGCCTCGCAGCTCGCGGGCGAGGGAGGGCCGCGAGCGCTTCCCATGTAAGGCTTCACGGAGCGCCACGGAGGCGGCTCTCGTCCACCGCCTCCCGACCTCGGCCCGGAGCCCGGAGCCCGGGGGTGGGAACAAAAGAGAGGCCGGGAGGGGCGGGCGGCCGGGCTCGGGCCCGGGTGGGGGTGCGGGACGGCGGGCCCAGCGGGCCGCGGCCTGAGACGCCGGGCGCCGGGGACTCCACGGGGCGCCCGGCTCCCCCCGAAACTCCTCGGAGTCCGCGGCGGCCTCCCGGCCGGTCGCCCCGACGCGCAGCACCCTCCCTCCCGAGAGGCCAACTCACCCGGACCCCGCGGAACGCATCCTCCAGCCGGGCGCGAAGCGGGGTGCGCGCGGGAGCCGTCGGGAGGCGGCGGGGCCCGGCTCGGCCTCCCCCTCGGCGTGCGGCGGCCCCGGCCCGGTGGCCCCTCGCGCGGCGTGCGCTTCTCGTCTCGCGCGGACGGACGCCCCGGAGCCGGGCCTGCCTTCTGGCTCCCTCGTCGTCGTCCTCCTCCTCCTCCTTCTCCTCCTCCTCCTCCTCCTCCTCCTCCTCGGACGCCCGCGCCGAGCGCCAGCAGGCGGATTCCAATCTCGGCCGCGGCCGCCACAGACACAGCGCGGGGGAGGGTGGGGGAGGGGCGGGGGCGCCTCCGCGGGACCCGGCTGCGCGCGCGCACTGGGCGCACCCCGCCCGCCCGCCCCGCCCCGGACGCGAAAGGAGCCGAGCGCGCGGCGGAAGTGCCCGAAGGACCCGCGGTCCTGGCGCCCCGCTGCCGGGGAGGAGAGCCCTCGGCCGGCAAGGGGGCGCCGGTCTGCCGTCGGGAGCGCTGGGAGGGGGGCCTCACCGGGGCGGCTGGTCTCTGGAAGCCGCTCGGCCGGGCCCTTCGCGTGGCCCCTCCGACACCCGCAGGCTCCATGCGAGCGCCCGTCGGTCGGCGGGTGCCAGAAGGCCGACCGCCCCGAATCCGCAGCCCACGGCGGCCGCCTGGAGAGGAGCCGTGTGGACGCACTGCTCCCTGTTCCCTCCCCGCGCCCCCGCTCCCCCGCTCCCCTCTCCGGGCTCTCGGCCGGGCGAGGCGCCCGCCCCGCGGGGATGTGCGTGGCCGTCCCTGCTGCTCCCGCAGCCGCGTCTCTGGACGTTCGTTGAAAGGATTCGGTGCCCTCCCCGCGCGTGAGGAAAGATTCAGGCCCCTTTTCCTACCCGGGGGACCTTACTCTGGTAAATATTGCAAAGAATGTGTCAAGTCTCTTCACCAAAGATACTTTTTTAAAAAGTTCCCTTTATAAAGTCACCTTTTAAACTGTGAGTAAAAGAAAGAGGGAAGGGAAAGACTGTGCCGGGCAGTAATATTTGTTTTTATCCACATTCTTCCTAAGATGTTTAGATTCCAGAATAGTCCCTGGTAGTCTTGCTCAAAGACTTGCTGTCCATCTTTCTTCTGCCCTTTTCTCCTTCTACCTGCTTTGTCCTTCCTGCCTCACGTTCCCGCTGTAATTCCGTTTCTCTTCCAGTTCTGCGTACTGGTGCGCGCGTATGTGTGTGCGTGTGTGCGTGTGTATTCGCGCGCGCGCGCGTATGTGTGCGTGTGCGTGTGTGTGCGTATGTGTGCGCGCGTGCGTGTGTATTCGCGTGTGTGCGCGTGTGCGTGTGTGTATCCTGAGCTCCACTGTCGCGGCGGAGACCTGGGCTGTAGGGCTGCTCTGCAGGAGGAATGAATGGTTCCTGAGTTTCCTTCCATCAACTAGAATGTGTCGCTTTTCCGGTTTCCCACGTGTACATCGCTTTCGTGTTAGGGAGAAGCGGAACCTTTTGCTCGAGGAGAGTTAGCCTGGTTGGCCAGAGAACTCACTGCTTATGGCGAGTGGTGGCCACGACAGGTGAAACCATGACGGGTGAGTCCACATGCCCTCAGGCCTACCTCCCTGTGCAGACACACGGATCAGCCTGGACAGTGGACAGGCCTCAGGCTGGAACTTGAGGACATCAGGTTTCTGAGAGGCACAGTCAGTATTGCCTGGGAGGTTACATGCCACTGAAAGGGAGAGCGAAAAGGAGGCATCGCATTTTAAGTGATGTCTTTCTTCTTTACAAAAGGGTCTTCTTTTAAAGTCTTTGGGACTTTTACCTGACATCCTTTTGCTCTCCTTCGATAAGGACTACCTAGTGCCCACACCTAAATCCTTTGCGTTATTTCTTCAGTGGACTTCCTGCCGCCTGCTGATTGAGCAGGGTGTGGGGTTCTCTTGCATGCCCGCCTGCCCCTCCGTTTGCCTGCCCGCTAAATGCAGAGAGCAGCCAGGAAGACCAAGGAGGCAAACGGTCGGGCCCCCAAACTCAAAGACAACAAACATCTCAAGGCCCAAATTTAACGTTCTCTCATGTGAAGGGGTTGGTGGTTCTGTGTGTGTTTTCAAGTAGATGAACAGCATGGGCTGAAATGGACCTTTCTTCTGTGCTCACTTAGTTTGGGGCACGTTTCCCAAGAGTGGTAGTTGCATGCCCAAATCATAGAGCATTAATTTGGAATTGAAAATTACCCTTCTCATACAGTTCTGAGATCTTCAAGGACACCTTCCCTGATCACCTGTCTTTTTCTTTCAGTTCTCACTTGAGGATATTTTTTCCATTGGCTTTTAGAGAGAGTAGGAGGGAGGGAGGTGGTGAAGAGAGAGAGAGAGACATGGATTGGTTGCCCCCTGCATTGGCCCCGACTGGAGCCAGGGAGTGAACCTGCAACCCAGGTATGCGCTCTTGACGGGGAATCGAACCCAAGACCCTTTGGTTCCAGGGCTGGTGCTCTACCACTGAGCAACACTGGCCAGGGCTCACCTGTCTTAAATTAGCACCCCAACACACCCAATTTCATTTTCTTTCTTTTCTTTTTTTCCAGGGAGAGTGGAAAGAAGAGAGGAAAGGAAGAGAGAGAGAAACATCCATGTGAGAGAGACACATGGATTGGTTGCCTCCCACACACGCCCTGACCAGCCAGGAATTGAGCCTCCATCCAATATACATGCCCTTGACTGGGAATTAAAACCACTGAGCCAAACTGGCTAGGGCTTGTTTTCTTTATACCACTTTTTAGTCTATGAAATTACCTTCCTCATTTAGTTATTTACTTATGGTCTGATCTGCATTTCTCTGCCCCACTAGAATGTAAACTCCATGAGAGCAAAGACCTTGCCAAGCTTGTTCTCAACTGGTTCCTCAAAGCCTAGTTCCTGGCACATAACAAATACTCACACTTGTAAAATCCTAGAGATAAGGATAGAGTTTCCTCTAAGCATTTCTGAACCTTGTCATCAAGACCCAGTTTTAGAGGGTGGCGTGATCTATGTTGAAAAGGGTGAGGTTGTCCCAGCTGGCATGGCTCAGTGGTTGAGTGTGAATCTATGAACCAGAAGGTCACAGTTCGATTCCTGGTCAGGCCACATGCCCAAGTTGTTGGCTCGATCCCCAGTGTGGGGTGTGCAGGAGGTAGTCAATCAATGAGTCTCTCATCATTGATATTTCTATCTCGCCCTCTTTCTTCCTCTCTGAAATCAATAAAAATAAACATTTTTTAAAAGGATGAGGATAGGTCAGGGAAGCTATGGATTATACATTCTTCAGTGAAATGGAGACTTCTACTTTCAGGGAAGGCAGTAGTTCAATAGATTAAATCAAGTTAATCCATCCAAAGTCATTTTCCTGTTGTAGAGACTTTATGAGGCAAAGGCAGTGCTAAGTCTTTGTGGGTATGGAGAGGGATGCCCTTGGCGGGGATGCTTGAGGTTGGTTCCACGCCTAGTGTTAAGTGGACAAAAGCATAATGAAGAGTAGAGGAAACGGACATTTTTCAGCATGGACACGACTACATCATTGGTTAACAATATGGTCATGGTTTAGAAGGACCAAACCAAAACAAATTATGTTTTAAAAAAAAGATTGCAGCCCTGACCGGTTTGGCTCAGTGGATGGAGCGTCGGTCTGCGGACTCAAGGGTCCCAGGTTCGATTCCAGTCAAGGGCATGTACCTTGGTTGCGGGCACATCCCCAGTAGGGAGTGTGCAAGAGGCAGCTGATCGATGTTTCTCTCTCATCGATGTTTCTAACTCTCTATCCCTCTCCTTTCCTTTCTGTAAAAAATCAATAAAAAATATATTTAAAAAAAAAAAGATTGCATATAAATATAACTCAGTGCACAACACAGAGAAAAGTTTAAAAATCTAAATTTGTTCTTTTCTTTATAATCGTATATCTTACTTTCCCTTTTATTTTTACTTCTAAATAACTTGCTTCTTTTCCCATTTCCATTTTCATTTCTCTTTGCTTCAAAGCACTTGTTTACTTTGGTTAAAAGACACTTTACTGAGGCCCTCACTGCAAAGTAGCCATCACTTGGTCCTACCTAGTCCCTGGTCTCCAGCCCTCCTCTCCCTACTATCCATAAACCCTGTGCCATAAGACCCAACCCCTGGCCCTGGTGCGATTCCGTCCTGCGAGTCTGTTCTGCAGCACAGAGCCATTCATCTCCGTCCACCTTCTCTCTCCCCTGAGCACGTGCTACCACCCCATGGAAGATTCTATGGACGTGGACAAGAGCCCTCTGAGGCCCCAGAACTATCTTTTAGGTTGTGAACTAAAGGCCAACAAAGATTATCACTTTAAGGTGGACAATGATGAAAATGAGCACCAATTATCTTTACGAACGGTCAGTCTAGGGCAGTGATGACGAACCTGTGACACGCGTGTCAGAGGTGACACGCGAACTCATTTTTTTGGTTGATTTTTCTTTGTTAAATGGCATTTAAATATATAAAATAAATACCAAAAATATAAGTCTTTGTTTTACTATGGTTGCAAATATCAAAAATTTCTATATGTGACACGGCACCAGAGTTAAGTTAGGGTTTTTCAAAATGCTGACACGCCAAGCTCAAAAGGTTCGCCATCACTGGTCTAGGTGCTGGAGCAAAGGATGAACTGCACATTGTCGAAGCAGAGGCAATGAATTACGAATGCAGTCCAACTAAAGTAGCACCGGCAACTTTGAAAATGTCTGTACAGCCAACCGTGTCCCTTGGTGGCTTTGCAATAACACCACCTGTGGTCTTACATTGAAGTGTGGCTCAGGCCTGTGCACATTGGTGGACAGCACTTAGCTGTGGAGGAAGATGCAGAGTCAGAAGATGACGAGAAGGAGGATGTGAAACGCCTAATCATGCCTGGAAAGCGGTCGGCCCTGGAGGTGGTAGCAGGTTCCGCAGAAAAAGTGAAACTTGCTTCTGATGAAGATGACGACATGCAGCCCTTTACTTGTGCGAGTCTGTTCACTTGCACGGAGCCTGGCTTTTTCTGCCTGTCGTCTGGAGTCTGCTCCATCCTTACAGCACAGACTTTGCTGTGTACTGTTAGACAACGCTGCTGGCCACCCGTCCTTGCCTTCAGCTCTTTGTTCCTAATTTCTCTGCATCCATCTCCTACCCATCTATAGGGCCTCCTTTCCTCTATTACCTGATGTCTGCTGCCCTCTGGGACTCCGCCTGTTGTTTGCTCACGGTTCTCTGGCTCTCAGGTGCTCCTGGAGGGCTGGAGTTCCTCCCACAGAGCAGCTGGAGCTGAGGCTTCCCACCCGGCTCAGGGGAGTCTCCTCCATCCTGCAGCAGTTACCACCTCACCCCTGCCTTTCTCTGTCCTGAGAGCAGAGGCCTTATGATCTATTACACTTTGGTTATTTTTTAACTAAATTAAATTTCAAAGTGTAATAGGTGTATTTATGTGTGTCCCAAAAAATGTATACACATTTTGAATGATTATAAAGTCAGTATTTATTAACATAGAGTTCATGTTCAAAATTTAAAAGAATCTACAGAAATGAATAATCTTTTTTTTGTCAATGCCTGTTTTCAAACTGATGACAATTCTGGTCCAGGCACTGCTGATAACCCAAAGCAATGGAATCAGAAACGTCAAGAATCAAAAGAAAAAGAAACCAAGAATCATTTCTCACAATATTTGTGCGCCCTCAATTTGTCAACTGTTGCAGGTTTTGTACCATAAACTTTATCTTTTATGTATCCCCATAAAAATGTCTAGTGGACAAATTTTCTTTGTTCAAAGCTTGGTCTGGCTCCACCCATTATTTCAAATCAGTTAAACCTAAAAAGGAAGGAAAATTGAGTTATCAGCTGTTAAAGTGTGTATACATGTTTTTGGGACACCCTGTACATGATTTTTATTAACATACATTATATTTATACATATGTATATGTGTAAGCAACTCATGCGTGATTCTGCTTTCTAAGGGTGTCCCAAAATTCACGCAAGAAGTAATTTTGATAGAAAACACAGGTTTATAATTAAAAATTGTAAATTTTTTATTGATTCATAAAGTATACAGTATAGGGTTATGTATGGAATAGCATATCGGGTAAATGGATTATCATGTCATGATAGCGAGCACCATTAACTGTTATTGCCTGAGCAGCTGCATTTTTGAAGAAGAATGGTCCGATGATGCCTCCAGCCCCAAATCTGCACCAAACAGTGACATGTTGTGGATGCATTTGTTTCTCAACAATCACTTGTGGATTTTCTGAACCCCAAATGCGACAATTTTGTCAATTAACCAAACCATCAAGATGAAAATGAGCCTCATCAAAATTCAGCCACATTTATGCAAAACGGTCATGGAAAATTTCAACAAAAGAGTGCATATGTGCCAGCAAAGCTGTGGAGGCCATTTACCCGATATGTTATTCCATACATAACCCTATACTGTATACTTTATGAATCAATAAAAAAATTACAATTTTTAAGTATAAACCTGTGTTTTCTATCAAAACTACTTCTTTTTTTTAATTAAATCTTTATTGTTCAGATTATTACATTTGTTCCTCTTTTTTACCCCCCATAACTCCCCTCCTCCCAGTTCCCGCCCCACCCTCCTTCCTCACTCCCTACCCACTGTCCTCATCCATAGGTGCACGATTTTTGTCCAGTCTCTTCCCACATCTCCCACACCCCTTTCCCCCGCAAGAATAGTCAGTCCATTCCCTTTCTATGTCCCTGATTCTATTATAATCACCAGTTCATTCTGTTCATCAGATTATTTATTCACTTGATTCTTAGATTCACTTGTTGATAGATGCATATTTGTTGTTCATAATTTGTATCTTTACCTTTTTCTTCCTCTTCCTCTTCTTAAGGATACCTTTCAGCATTTCATATAATCCTGGTTTGGTGGTGATGAACTCCTTTAGCTTTTCCTTATCTCTGAAGCTCTTTATCTGACCTTCAATTCTGAATGATAGCTTTGCTGGATAAAGTAATCTTGGTTGTAGGTTCTTGGTATTCATCACTTTGAATGTTTCTTGCCACTCCCTTCTGGCCTGCAAAATTTCTGTTGAGAAATCAGCTGACAGTCGTATGGGTATTCCCTTGTAGGTAACTGAGTTTCTTTCTCTTGCTGTTTTTAAGATTCTCTCTTTATCTTTTGCTCTTGGCATTTTAATTATGATGTGTCTTGGTGTGGACCTCTTTGGATTCCTTTTGTTTGGGGTTCTCCGCGCTTCTTGGACCTGTAAGTCCATTTCTTTCACCAGGTGGGGGAAGTTTTCTGTCATTATTTCTTCAAATAGGTTTTCAATATCTTGCTCTCTCTCATCTTCTGGCACCCCTATAATTCTGATGTTGGTACGCTTGAAGCTGTCCCAGAGGCTCCTTACACTATCCTTGCATTTTTGGATTCTTTTTTCATTCCGCCCCTCTGGTTGGGTGTTTTTTGCTTCCTCGCATTTCAAATCATTGACTTGATTCTTGCGCTCCTCTGGTCTGCTGTCGGGAGTCTGTATAATATTCGTTATTTCAGTCCGTGTATGCTTAATTTCTAGTTGGTTCCCCAACATAACATTGAGGGTCTCATTAGTTTTCTTGTAGATCTCATTAAGTTTATCGGCGGCTTCTAAACAGTTCTTGAGAGACCTTAAAAGTGTGGTTCTGAACTCTATATCTTCCATTGACAATTTTGTCCTGTTTCTTTGTCTCTGCATTTTGTTATGCTTTCTTGGTGCATCCCCTAGTGGTCTTTGTGCGCAGTCTTATAGTTAAGCCTTGATTGTTGTAGCTAATACCAGGAAGGGTTTGACCTCCAGGCCAAGTGGCTGTGAGAATCAGCTGTGTCTGCAGTGAGAGAACTTCTGTCCTCTAGGGAGGTGCTAATCTAGCCTTTGCCTGAGGCTATCAGGCAAATGCCTCTGTGCAGGGCTTGGGTGGGGCGGGTCACACAGGATCAACAGGGTGGGCCGGAGAGAGCAGTTATGGCTGCTCTCAGTCCTGTCCCCAGGGGCTCTGCCTCTCTGAGTCCCAGCAACCGCTGCAAACCTCGGAGAGAAAGCTGCACTCGCTCTGACCGAAGCCAGACAGTCCCGCTTCTCCCGTTTGAGTCTGGGTCCCTAAAGACTCGCCCGGATCTGGAGCTCAGAGTCTGCGACTCCCTCCCAATTGAAAACGTCAACCGCGCCCTCCGCCGCCAGCCCGCTCCGCGCACTCCACACCTCAGAATTTGACTTTAGCACTGTGCCTCCTCTGAGTGTCCATATGCGTTTCTCTTTCCTCCTAGTTGTAGGACTTCCACTCAGCCAGCGTTCCTGTGGTTCTGGGTGATGTCCATTCCGTCGTTTAGTTTCACTTTTGAAGTAGTTGTTCAAGGCAGCAAACTCCGTCGTTAACCTATGCCGCCATCTTGGTTCTCCCCAAAATTACTTCTTGCGTGAATTTTGGGACACCCTTTATATTGCACTACATTGCATTACTTTACAAATGCCATGTACTTTTCAGGGCATTTTGGGGAAATAAAAGTGGCTAGATGCATATTTATCAAAATTAAGTCCATTAGAGTCCCATATGTGCACATTTTTAATGAAAGTTATTCTATTGTTATACTTGCAGTTATACATTTTACTAATTAATTTTGATGCTATGTAACCATATTTCATCAAAACTAAGATATGATTGATTATAAGAAGCATCATTATTTTATGTAAAACTAGGAAGGAAAAACCAATGAAACTAGGGCACATCACCAGTTATAAGATATCCTAATTTCAGGATGACAGAATGTCAAAAAACTGTGTATCTAGGACAGTGATGGCGAACCTTTTGAGCTCGGCGTGTCAGCATTTTGAAAAACCCTAACTTAACTCTGGTGCCGTCTCACATATAGAAATGTTTTTATATTTGCAACCATAGTAAAACAAAGATTTATATTTTTGATATTTATTTTATATACTTAAATGCCATTTAACAAAGAAAAATCAACCAAAAAAATGAGTTCGCGTGTCACCTCTGACACGCGTGTCATAGGTTCGCCATCACTGATCTAGGAAATAATGAAATACCGTGTGTTTTAATGCATCTAAAAAGCAAAACAATGCCATACAGGCCAATAGCTTGAAATGTTGAGTTTCTAGGTTTTTGACCTATAATCTTATTTGTTAGTTATTCACAATCCTTGAATAGCCACACTATGAATGTTAACCACAAAAGCAGAGACAGGACAGTTTAAGTGCATATAAACACATAAAACAAACAAAAGTGAATAACTTGTGATTCAGTCATATAAAGTTTAGAAGAAATACTAGCACCAAGTCCTGTGCTTGGATTATATTACAAACAAAAATTAACTTTCTGACAGCTGCTTATCCTGAAAATGTGTGAGGACAAGAACTGAATTTTAGATGTTGCACATGCTTTTATCTTTGGAAGAGTGAAACTAAACAATCAGAAAAATCTCGGCAGTGCAGTGGAATGACTTTGCATCTGTCCCGGAAGCTGAACAATAGTGCTTGTTGCTTATGGGGCCATCAGGAAAAGCCAGCTGTGGATTTCTTTCTGGTACAATTAATTGCTTCCGCTGTATATAATATTGGGTGCTTTAGTGCGGAAAAAGGATATCCTGCTACACTCCTATTTCCTCACAAAGGCTATTATTGAGTCTTTTGCCATTAATTCACAGGCCTTGGATTATCCTGTGATGAAAGCCTGAGAGGCTTTTCACTTTTATATTCTCTTATCTCCTCTGTAGTTGGACCTCTCTGGACTTACCTGCTCTTCTCCCAGGACTGGTTAATTGCTAGGATGTCAGAAGGTAGCTAATGACTGACTTCCTCTTCAAAGACTAACTGTGAGCTCATCTCTATACTTTTTCTTGGAGTGGCCTTTCTCATTGTTGAGAAATAGTCTGAGTTCTGTCATAATTTGAAATTACAGATGTGGCATTTCTGATGCCAACTTTCGATCCCTGTCCACCCTACACCTTGAGACCATCAGGGGACTCTTATAAATCCTCTGTATAGACCTTCATTGTCCAATATGCTAGCCACTTGCTATGTGTGCTTATATAAATTTTAAATTAGTTAAAAGTAAATAAAATTAAAATTAAATTTCTGTCTAAGCCTATTAAGTGTTCCATAGCCACAAGAGGTTAGTGGCTACCATATTGGAAGAGTGAAGAAATAGAACACTTCCATTGTCACAGAAATTTCTGTTGGACAGTGTTGGTATAGATTGTGACCTGCTCAAGTCAGCCCTTCTCCTGAGTTGGTGTTTCCATTCTTACCATTTAAAACAGTGGTTCTCAACCTTCTGGCCCTTTAAAACAGTTCCTCATGTTGTGACCCAATCATAAAATTATTTTCGTTTCTACTTCATAACTGTAATGTTGCTACTGTTATGAATCGTCATGTGAATATCTGATATGCAGGATGGTCTTAGGCGACCCCTGTGAAAGGGTCATTCGACCGCCAAGGGGGTCGCGACCCACAGGTTGAGAACCGCTGATTTAAAACAAATGGTGGGAAGATTAGGACTCTCTGGGATCATGCCTAGCGTTTGTTACTAGAGTAGTCTGTCTGAGCATGTAGAGCAGGGGTGGGGACCGTCCAGCCTGCGGCCATATAAGGCTCACAGGATCAATTGAGCTGGCCCTGCCAAGGCATTAGGGGTGAGTTAATTAAATGTTTGACCAAATATAGTAGGCTAATTTTTAAGTTGATAATTTTGAATGGCCTGTGAATGACTTTATAAATATCCAAATGGCCCTTGGCAGAAAAAAGGTTCCCCACCCTGATGTAGAGTCTCAGAAATGGGGGATTGCTGTTCAACAGGTATCAAGTTACAGTCATGTAAGTGTTCTTACCACATACAATAAAATTGTTAAGTGGTAGAAAGTTGGCCAAAAGTCTAATAGTGGATGGAGGAGGTCTAGTCTACCACGAGTGTCCAGGTGGTAGAACTATGATTACTTTTTTCTTCTTCCATTTACATGTGTTTTTCAGATTTTATTCAGTAAGCTTTCTTAATTAATAAAAATTACATTTAAAATCCTTAAACCCATTCTTTTTTATCACTAATTTCAAACTAAAGTGGTTTTAAATAGCCCCTGTCTCTAAGGGAGGAAGGAGTCATTTTGAGCAACTGTTTCTTTGAAAACTACTCTTAGCCAACATCATTTAATTGAGAAATCTGTATTCCCTTCTATCTTAGCATGAAAGCATCAAAGAGCCTGCATTTGGGTGCCCTAGAGCCCCACTAAATAGAATCACATAACATCTTCGTAAGCACTAGCAGTCCTCTCACCAGGCACTTGTCGGGCATTTTGCCAGGATCCACACATTTCTAGATGATAGTCCAGAGTCTTGAAATCAAGGCTCAATAGGCTAACGAGGATCATGGAGATGAAGAGGGCTCTAGTTTACCTCTGAGGGGAGAACCATAAAAAGAAGTACTCTTTTCCTAAAAGCTCAGGCATGACCATACAGGTTTAATTAGGAACAACGATCTGTTTATAGCAAATTATGAACTGTATAAAGCAGACCACAGTGGACACTCCCAAAGGGTGTCCCATGAACCCTTCTCCAAATCCAGGGTCAGCAGATCTGGCTTGGTGAGGTAGGGTGCTGCAGTGCCAGCAGAGGAGTGTCCTGGAAGTCCCTTTCCAGACTTCCCATGACCAAAGGAGGTGGCCAAAGAGCACAGAGAAAGCTGTTTTTCTTTTCTTTCACCTTTGAAAGGTGAAGCCAATCCTCTGTTTTCTTGACTGGTACTGCACCCACCCTGTAGAGAGACACTTCTGAAACAACACAATGTGGTGGGAAGAGCACCAACTCCAGTCAGAATTCTGTCTGAACTTCCTAACTAGAGTTTGTCAACCTATCTGAGTCCCAGTTTCTTCACCTATAAAATAGGGATACATAATATCACTCAAATGAGACAGATATGAAAGTTAACTGAGAATATGTGGGAAACAGTTTGCATAGAGTCAACAAAATTAATTTTAGTTACTTTTCCTTTTCCTTCTAGAAAGTGTTGGTCCATTAGTGTTTAAGTTGCAGGGAAAAGAAAAGAAACTATAAAACTCTTTTTTAAAGTAGTAATATTTTTATTAAATAAAGTAAAACTGCAAACAAATATGTGACTTTTCCAAAAGTTCACTGCTTTCGAGTGCTCTTCTCTCTGGCCTGAGAATCATCTACTTGCTGGGAAAGGTCTCTCAGTGAAACGAGCTCTCTGGTCAGGTGACTGTGGCAAAGGTGTGTATGTGGGCAAATCATTAATAATAGCCTTTAGGAAAAAAGGACGCGGTTCCCGCCATTTTTCAAGCCTAAAAATAAAACTTTCTCCACCATTAAAAAAAATAATAATAATAGCCTTTAAAAGAAGATGCCCAGACCCACCAGGACCAGGTCTGAGTGGGTTAATAAGAGACACAGCTGTGGAACAGGGTTTCACAAGCAGAGTGCTTTGCGGGTGGGAAGCTGAATGAGATTCTGCTCCGAGATTTTTAACAAAGTTCTGAAAAAGAACCCTTATGCATGGGCCGCTGCCTTGGTCTCAGAAGTGTGTTAGGAACACTGTGATCCAGGCCCCCAGTTGTCCATCTGGTAACACCATCTTGATCTTCATTGAAGAGCTGCTCCGTTTCTTCACTTTTGATACCTAAAGTACTTTCCATTTATTGTAACGCTTCATGGCATTCACGCTTTGGTGTTAAAGTATCCCATAAAGAGGTTTCTCGTAAGTTTCTGCGACTTTTCCTTCCGTGCTACTTAGTAAGTGCATCAGTTTCTTTTGTACACCCTGTTGGACCTCATTATGTTTTTCAGATTCTTCTGTTTGTCCTTCCTTCAGAGCCAAGCCAGCATTTTCTTGCTGCAGATGTCCCTGTAACACCACCAGTTTTCCTGCTAGACCTCTGTCTCCTCCACCCACCCAGCTAGTGCCAACTCCAGGTTAGCTAGTGCTCGAGCAGACTGCTTTTCTTGTTCCCGGGAGACAGAAAGCTGTAGTGCGCTTTCATCTCTCTCCTTGGTGACAACATTCAGTGGTTTCTGCAATGACTGGCTCGATGGCTTGCCTCTTCCATTGCATTAGAGGGTGAACATAGCTTTTCCTCCAGTACTGTGGCTTCCCTTCTTAGTTTAGCCACCCTATCTTCTGCAGACCAACCACTGGCAAAGGAGGATCCTCGGGTTCTAAAGCATGGTTAAGCCATCTCACCAGCTCCTGGTTTAAGCGTAATTCTTTGGCATGTAAATGTTGAACCTCCTTCTCTAAGGTACAGTTTTCCATTTGTTTCTGTTTCAGTGACAACATGACTTCATTTCTCTCCTATTGAAACATAGCTGTCTTCTCCTGCATTGATGGAACTGCATTTAGAAGTTGATTTAATTCCCACATCTTGCCCTGTTCTTTTTCTTTCAATAGTTGCTCTACACCAAGAGCCTTCTTCATTGCAACATATTCCAATTCTTTCTCTTTTTTCCTCAGCATAGAAAGTTGCATATTTGCCTCTTGTAGTGTTTGCTTTTCTGTTTTCTTTTCCCTAGATATTTCTACTATTTTTTCATTCTCCTGTTTAAGTTTCCACCTGTGCACTCAAACTTCAATAAGTCTCTCCTTCAGGTTGGGTACTGCCTGCCTCAAAAGTTTATTTTTGCTCACTTCATTAGTGAAATTTTCATTTAAAGAAAAGTCCTTACTTTTTGCTTTGATTAAGAGTTTTTAAGTTTTGTAAAACATCTTATTTCTCCTTTAGCTGCTTAATTTCTGAATAAGTTTATTCATGTTATTTTCTTTCTAGTTTAGAGGTGGCAGCAATTGAATCAGACAATCTTTGATTATTTTTCTTGAGTGTTCTCATTCTTTCTTTTTTCCTGTGTTGATTTTCTCAGCTCTTGTACCTCTTCTTGGAGCAACTTAGAAAACTCACTGAGTTCATCAGATTCATTTTTTTAAATATATTTGTATTGATTTCAGAGAGGTAGGGAGAGAGAGAGAGAGAGAGAGAGAGAGAAAGAGAGAGAGAGAGAGAGAGAGAGAAACATCAATGATGAGAGAGAATCATTGATAGGCTGCCTCCTACACACCCTTTACTGGGGATCGAGCCCACAACCCTGGCATGTGCCCTTGACCAGAATCAAACCCAGGACCTTTTAGTCCACAGGCCGACACTGTATCCACTGAGCCAAACCGGCTAGGATGAGTCCATCGGATTTAATTGCCTTAAGAGACTCTATAGGTTCTGAAGTAATTGGTCCTGTGGAGAGCGGTGGTGAAATAGCTCGAATTTACCTAAAGGAGCAGCCTTAGCATTGCAAAGCTGCCCTATGCTGAGCTGAATTTGTGCTAATCTCTTCTCCAAATTTTGGACTCCAGAAAGCTCCTTTTCATTTTGTTTCATATGTTACTTAAACTCAAAGTTCTTCTGGATGTTTAAATTATATTTTTATGACTGATTTAGCTGATTACTAAATCCTCTATTTTATCCTCAAGCCTCTCCTTGGTTACATACAAATCATTAATAGCCAATTCGCTTTGGATTAACTGTTCTTCCTGCAGGCCTGACTTTTCAGTGATGTTCACTTTATCATCTTCAAGTTGATGAACGCTCTTTTTTTCATCATCCAGAGCTTGTTTTACTTTTCTGATAATGCTCTCACCTTCGTTTTGGCGTTTTGACAGCTGATCTTTCATGAAAATGTATGCTTTGCAGGCTTTTGTTTCTGTTGAGCTAGCTCTCCTAACTCAGCTATTATCTGGTTGAGTTTTTGATCCGAGGCCTTCAAGTCACATTTTAAACTAGGGGCCTGGTGTATGAAATTCATGCACGGGGAGCAGGAGGGGAGTCCCCTCAGCCCCACGTGCCCTCTGTCACATTCCGGGACCCCGGCCGCTCCGGGCCTAGGCACAGGCCTACAGGCTTGGGGTGGTCTGGCTCCGGAGGACGCCTGTCCTGGGGACACAGGCCTTTTGGCACCAGCGCGCGCGCAGGCAGCCACAGAGCCAGAACCTCTGCCAGCACCCGCGTACGTACGCACTCTAGGCCCCGCCCCCGGCTTTCACGCATGCCGCCCCGCCCCCGCTCCCTGGCGCCTGTGCACGCGGGCCAGCTGGGCAGGAGCTTCCCCAGCGTCTGCGTGCACTGCCCCACCCCCAGCTCCCTGGCGCCCATGCAAGCAGCCGCAGGGCCAGAACTTTGCCAGTATCGCCATGGCAACACAGGGGAGGTACCTGCCCCACCCCCGGCTGCCCGGTGCCTGTGTATGCAAATTAATCCGCCATCTTTGTTGGATTAATTTGCATACTCACCCCTCATTGGCTGGTGGATGTGGCTTGTGGGCGTTGCAGAGGGACAGTTAATTTGCATGTTTCTCTTTTATATAGAGAGACTAGAGTCCTGTTGCACGAAAAGATTCGTGCAATAGGCCTTCCCTTCCCCTGGCTGCCAGCACCGGTTTTCCTCCGGCACCTGGGACCCAGGCCTTTGCTCTGGCCAGAGCCGCCTTCAAGCCTTTGCTGCTCCAGCCAGAGCCGCCTTCAGTCTTTACTCTGCTGCTTCGTGCCTATGTATGCAAATTAACTGCCATCTTTGTTGGTGGTTAATTTGCATATCTCGCTGGTTAGCCAATGGGAGGCGTAGCGAAGGTATGGTCAATTACCATGTTTGTCTATTATTAGATAGGATGATTTACTTCTGAATCTGAATTCATGTCTCTGTAGCTATACTTTTAAATTCCTTCACACTCGTTCAGTTTTAAAATGGTAGTTGAAGATCTTCCTTTTCTGGACTTAATCATGAATTTTCATTTTCTAAAACCTGAACTCCTCCTTTAAGTGTCAGGCTGTCGTCAATGAGATTGTCGCCTGTTTAAGTTCCTCATCTCATTTCATTTTCAGCATCAGACAGCGCTGCTGCACTCTGAGCTCTTCCACGGTGTCCTCTGTGAAGAACTGTCCTTTTCTGTCACGGTATCACTTTGCTTCCTAATATAAGATTTCAATTCACTTTCTGCAATTGTTTCTTTCCTTTTCTCATTTATCTGGTCTTGTTCTCTCCTGGAAACATCTCTCTCATTTCTTTCAGAAGATAATTTTTTTTTAAATCCTCACCTGAGGACATTTTTATTGATTTTAGAAAGCGGGGGAGGGAGAGAGAAAAGGAGAAACATTGATGTGAGAGAGAAACATCTACCGGTTGCCTCCCATACATGCCCTGACTGGGGACAGAACCAGCAACCTAGGAATGTGCCCTGATTGAGAATCGAACCCACAACCTTTTGATGCACCAGACAATACTCCAACCAACTGAGCCACCAGGCCAAGGCCAAAAGATACTTCTTTATTGATATTTTAATTGTAACCTCAAGTTCTTCAATCTTTTTTTTTAATATATTTTATTGATTTTTTACAGAGAGGAAGGGAGAGGGATAGAGAGTTAGGAACATCAATGAGAGAGGAACATCGATCAGCTGCCTCCTGCACACTCCCCACTGGAGATGTGCCCATAACCAAGGTACATGCCCTTGACTGGAATCGAACCTGGGACCTTGCAGTCCACAAGCCGACGCTCTATCCACTGAGCCAAACCAGTCAGGGCAAGTTCTTCAATCTTCTTGGTAAACTCTTTTTCAGTTTGTAGAACTTAAAAGATTTTTTTTGCATATCACAAATGTTAGAGCCATCAGTGACTCTGAATTCCCAAGACACCCTGCTATAACAGCTTTTCCTTTTCTTCACTTCTTTCTTCATATTAACTTATTTTATCTTGATGCCTATGACTTCTGCCAGTTCTGTTGATGAGCACTCTGCAATACTGCCTTACAAGTTGATGGCCATCAATTTCCTTGTTTCACTTCTAAGTTTCTTGATGGTATTTTGCAATTTGTGGATTTCATTGTGATCAAAGCCATATGCTGTGGAAGTCTGAGCAAAACGCCTCCAAAGGCTCACTTCAGCCTCAAGTCTTAGAGGTTTATTCGAAAGTCTGTTTATTTCCTGTTGTGATAAAATGCGGTCAGCCAAATTCATGTCATCTCCGTTGCAGGCTGACGCTGATGGTTGCTGTGTAAACCAGTGAAGGTGATGCAGTGGGAGATGGGACATGGCCAGCCCAGAGTTTCCTGACTGAGTGGCCAGGTGCAGCTTTGGCAACTTGTTCTTTAGCGCCATCTCCCTTTCTGAACCTCAGGTTCTCAGTCTTTCTGTTGTAGTTGATGTCAGTAAGCAGCAGTTTGCTGCTTTATTCGAAGCTCTGATGTCTCATACTTCTGTTCTAGGTCACTACAAAGAGTTTAAGTCTCTCAATCTTTGACCTTAAGGTGTCTTTGTGGCTCCAACCTCCATTCTCGTAGAATCAGGTGACTCTTCCTGCTTTTGGTTCCCTTCATGGGCACATCTTATGTGAAGTTAGAGATGTGGCCTGTGAAAGAAGCCACATTGCCACCCACTTGCCCCAAGGAATGGCCTAAGCCAGAGCAAAAGCCACCAAACCAGGAGGTCATCATGAGGTCATCAGACCAACCTGGTCCACTACACCAAAAGTATACAGCGCCGTGGCACAACCATGCCAAGGGTCTGGGAATCGCTGCGTGGGCAGGGTTAAGAATCAATCACAATGGCCCACTTTGGGCAACATGGAATGGGAGGGGCGTCCACCTGGGAACGCATGGAGGCCTGACCTTGGCCTGACAAGGGAGCCTTCTTCAGTGACAGGACCCTGCGGGGCTTCTCTGTCCCTTCTGTCTCAGTGACTGTCCCTAATAGAAAATACACATTGCTTTTGACTTTCTTGTTACACAGTCTGTGTTTTCCTGTAACTTGTGATTTCCATGCCACCATGTTTTTTTACATTTGAGGTCAGATGCACACAGTGACACACATCCACCTTAAGAGCACACATGGGTGCGTTTAGCCCAGCCGTGGGCAAACTACGGCCCACGGGCCGGATCCGGCCCGTTTGAAATGAATAAAACCAAAAAAAAAAAAAAGACCGTACCCTTTTATGTAATGATGTTTACTTTAAATTTATATTAGTTCACACAAACACTCCATCCATGCTTTTGTTCCGGCCCTCCGGTCCAGTTTAAGAACCATTGTGGCCCTCGAGTCAAAAAGTTTGCCCACCCCTGGCTTAGACAGATGCATCAGCGCCCGCGCTAGTCACTTTCAATTGCCAGTTATAATGCCCACTACTCCAGAGCTGTTAAGAGTGAGAGCAGCCTCAGGGTCACCCTACATGATGGCCTTGGGAGGCTTGCTTTCACCACTGACCTAGGAATTGAGAAAGTAGGCCAGCGTGGCTCAGGGGTTGAGCATCGACCAGTGAACCAGGCACATGCCCAGGTTGCAGGGTTGTGGGCTCAATCCCCAGTGGGGGCGTGCAGGAGGCAGCCAATAAATGATTCTCTCTCATCATTGATGTTTCTCTCTCTCTCCCTCTCCCTTCTTCTCAGAAATCAATAAAAATATTTTTTTAAAAAGAGAGAGAAAGTAGGGAGTACATTTGCTATGCTTATAGGCGACACCGGTTTGGAAGATAGGGTGGTTAGAATTGGGAAAAATTAGAGTGACTATCATCAAAGTTAAACAGAACACACCAAGATAGGCAAGTTAGCAGTATGTTCAGATTTTTAACTAAGGAATTCTAATGTCAAATATAGTGTTATTTCTGGGGAGAGGACGCAAGGAAATACTAGTATAAGATGATGAAGGACTTAATTATAGTAAATTACAGTGGAAATTGTCTACTAGATCGTAGTTAGAATAGGGGTTATAACATTACCTAAATGTTTCATCTATAGCAGCAATGCAGTATTAAGGCTCTCTTTTCTTCTCTGTCTTGTAAGGAGCTTGAGTGATGTTGATGAAGAGCCCACTTTCGGAGTCATAGTTTCTAGGTTTAAATCTGGGTTTTGCTACTAATTTATGGTTATGTGGGCAGGTTATGTGACTGATTCCTAATCTGTAAAGGAGTAGATGATAGTGCCTGCTTTACACAGTGTTCTGCAGATGAAGTTACAATCTATGTGAAGTGCTTACTCAGGATTAGTCCATAGTAAGTTTTTAAATGCTATTATTATTTATTGTAGAGGTTCTAAAATTAGAGTACTGTATTATGGGTATCAAAGTATTTATTATCCTTAAACTAGGGAGTCTTAAAAGTTAGAAGTTCTGAGCTATCATTTAAGTCCCTTCTGAGATTTAGATCTTCCTCAGGGAGGGTTGTCAGTCAGATTACCAACCTGTCTCTGAGTGCCGCAGGGAAAGCTGTGGAACTGCAAGTGCAATCTGTTCAACAGTATCGCCTTTATTCCAACTTAAAATAGTGACGCCATCCTTCTCTATCAAGGCCCTTACCACACAGTCACGAGGACCCAGAACTCAAAAGGTAGAGGTAACATAAACAGTCACTGAAGGTGACATTAAAGTTTTTGAATAAAATTTTCAGAGTAGGAATGAAACATGCTCAAATATATTATTAGATTTGTTTAAGACATTTTCAAACACTGTACTACTTGATCAGAGTATTAAATCCTGACAGATATATAAGCACCACAAGGTTAAGGATTTTAATATGCTTTGTTCATCGATTTCCCAACCCCTCCCCACCACAGTCAGAATTGAGCCTAGAACATAGTAGGCACTTAGTAACTATTTAAATGAATGATTAATGAAATTGTTATTTAATTCAACATATAGTATTGTCAGAAATTATTAAATTCATTTTAATAGCTCCTAGAGTACAATTCTTTGGACAAAATAAGAGTTAAAAAAAAGGCTTAATAAGTATTTATTGAAAGAATTAATTCATATAATTTACATTATTTGTACATTTTTTTAGCTATGGAATATTGTAGAATGTTATTTGCCTATGGAGGTACTAAAGAAGATGAACTTACTTTTAAAGAAGGAGGACCGGGCTGGTGTGGCTCAGTGGTTGAGCATTGACCCATGAATTAGGAGGTCATGGTTCGATTCTTGGTCAGGGCACATGCCCGGGTTGCAGGCTCAATCCCCAGTAGGAGGTGTGCAGGAGGTAGCCAATCAATGATTCTCTCTCATCATTGATTTTTCTACATCTCTCTCCCTCTACCATCCTCTCTGAAATCAATAAAAATTATATTTAAAAAATAAAGAGGGAGAGATGTAAGATATTTCTTATTTTTCACTGAATCATGTAATTTATTCCCAGAAATATTTATCAATATTCTTACATTCCCCCAAGAATGTCGCTCTAGAAGACTTTGGCTTGTTTATTTCTATGCCCTGAAAACCTGGCACATAGTAAGTGCTCAGAAAGTTCTTTTCTTTTTAGGAAATTTTTTATTGTCTATATTTGTTACAATTTATATATTAGGAATTATTTTTACAATCATGTTGTATTTTTTTTTCTCTTACCCTAACCTTCTCCAGGTTTCTGTTATCACTTCATTTTCTACCTCATTCCATTCCTCCCCCCTACTTACTGTTTGTTGTATTGTTTATAACATAAAAAGACAAATAAAAGTAAATAAATGTCCCTCAAGATGTAAAAGGTTGTGAGACTTCATACTGTGGGAAATGGTGCAGCTATTTAAAAGAATGAGGTAGTTTTATAACTAGGAATAAATTAGGGCAAAAGAAAAAGAAAACCCAGTAGTATTGGGGTGTGGACAGAATCCTATGATTACTATTTGTAATAGAGTAGAATTAGAAATATTTTGTTTTTGCTGTAATCCTATCAAATAGTTTTTCAAATTACTTCCCATTAAATTAATGATCAGATTATTCTGTGTATAAAACTTTTAATATTCATACAATTTGGACTAATTTTTCAAGGAAAGATGGCATTTGAAAGGAATAGGACATCCTGTTAATTTCTAAAGCAAATGAATAATGGGATAAGATCCAAGATGGCAACAGAATAGGTGAAAGCTACACTCATCTTGTTCTAGAACCAAATTGAAATTACACCTGAATTATAGAACAACCATCCTGAATAACCAACTGAAGACTAGCTGAAGAGAAGTCTTATTACCAAGGACTTACTGAAGGAGCCACATAGAGACTGGTAGGAAGGGCGAAGATATGAAAAGGGAAAAACCTGCTCCCAAAGGCTGTGGCTAAGGTTCCGGAGGAATATCTGCTAAGGTTCCGCCTGAGAAGTGTAGGGTCTAAACCCCAAGGCAGCATGGCTGGTATGGCTTAGTGGTTGAGTGTCGACCCATGCACCAAGAGGTCATCAGTTCAATCCCCAGTCAGGGCATATGCCTGAGTTGCAGGCTTGATCCCCAGCAGGGGGCTTGCAGGTGGCGGCTGATCAATTTTGATGTTTCTCTCTCATCGATATTTCTATCTCTCTTGCTCCTCCTTTCCTTTCTCTCTAAAGATCAATAAAACATTTTAAAAAAGAGAAAAGCTGAAGCAATTATTTAAAAATAATAAAATAGAAATAAACCCCAAGGCAGGCTCCCCAGTCCAGAGTACCAAAGCTGGGAAGAGCTGCCCACATAACATCTGGCTTTGAAAAGCAGCGGGGTTCTGTCCTCTAGAAAAATGGCTAGAGACACAGGCACCCTCTTAAAAGGCCAAAGCACAAAATTTTAATCACAGTCACTCACCCTGGGCTCCAGTGGAGGGAGGGAAAGCAGACTAGAATCCCATGAGGAGAGTCTGGGGTTTGTGGCTCTGAGGAGAGAGAGCTTGAGGGCCACCCATCAGGATCCCTGTGCTGAGTCATTCTCCAATGCCGCAGTCATCATCTTTCTTAGGTGGAGCACTCCCCTCTGTGTGGCATTGGCCTGGGGGAAAGCAGTAGCCCCACCCTCTAGACTCCTTTTCACCTCACCCTGTGGAGATTATGCCCAGCTGAGGAGGACAGCCAGAGGCTCTTCCAGTGACTGAGCCTAACAAGCAACTGGCAGACGGACTCAGGTAGAGGCAGATCTCGGGGTGCGTTGTACTATTTCTGACCTGCTCCTGGGCCTTATGCTGTTAAAAGCTAGCACTGGTGAGCAGCTTACTCCTTCCTGAGTGCATCCATGCCCAGCAGAGGCAGCCACAAACTGGAACGCTGGTAGCTCCAAACAGGATGACCAGGGCAGGCCACAGGCAGTGTGTGAGTCATAGCAGATTCACCCAATACATAGAAACAAACACAAAGAGGCAGCCAACATGGGGAGACAAAGAACTCACAAATGAGAGAAAAGAAGAAACCTCCAGAAAAAAGAACTAAATGAGATTGAGGCAAGCAACCTATCAGACATAGAGTTCAAAGCAATGATTATAAAGGTGCTTAAGGAACTTACTGAAAATTACAACAGCATGAAAAGAGAGGCCATGAACAAGAACCAGACAGAAATGAAGAATGTTATATCTGACATGAAGAACAACTGGAAGGTATTAAAAGTAGATTGGATGAAGCAGAGGACCAAATCAGTGATTTGGAAGATAAGGTAGAAATAAATACCCAATTAGAGCAGCCAATAGAAAAAAGAATTAAAAAGCAGGGAGATAGCTTAATGAAACATAACAACATCCGCATTACAGGAATACCAGAAGGGAAGGAACAGATGAACAAGAAACAGAGGACCTGTTTAAAGAAATAATGACAGAAAAATACTTTAACCTGGTGAAGGAAAATGTCACACAAGTTCAGGAAGCACAGAGACTCCCAATCAAGAGGACCCCAAAGAGACCCACATCTAGACACATTATAATTAAAATGGAAAATGTTAAAGAATTTTAAAGGCAGCAAGAGAGAGACAGAAAATTAGCTACAAAGGAGTTCCCATTAGAATTTCAACTGACTTCTCAAGAGAAACAAACACTTCAGGCCAGAAGGGAGTGGCATGAAGTACTCAAAGTAATGAAAAACAAGGGCCTAAATCTGAAACTACTGTATTCAGCAAAGCTATCATTTAAAATTGAAGGGGAAATAAAAAGCTTTCCAGACAAAAGGTTAAAGAAGTACATTACTACCAAACCAGCAATGCAAGAAATGTTAAGGGGACTGCTTTCAGAAGAAGAAAATGAGAGAGAGGATCATAGGCATAAAGAAAATAAAAATGGCAATAAATAAATACCTATCAATAATACCCTTAAACATAAATGGATTAAGTGCTCCAAAGACATAGGGTGACCGAATGGATAAGAAAACATTGCCTTGCCAAAACCGGTTTGGCTCAGTGGATAGAGCGTCGGCCTGCGGACTGAAGGGTCCCAGGTTCGATTCCGGTCAGGAGCATGTACCTGGGTTGCGGGCACTTCCCCGGTGGGGGATGTGCAGGAGGCAGCTGATCGATGTTTCTCTCTCATCGATGTTTCTAACTCTCTATCTCTCTCCCTTCTCTCTGTAAAAAATCAATAAAATATATTAAAAAAAAAAAAAGAAAACATTGCCTATATATGTTGTCTACAAGAGACCTATCTCAGAACAAAAGATATACATAGACTGAGGGTGAAGGAATGGAAAAATATATTCCATGGAAATGGAAAGGAAAAAAAATGGAGTAGCAATACTCATATCAAACAAAATAGACTTCAAAAAAAGGCCATAATAAAGAAGGCCACTTCATAATACTAAAGGGGATGATTCAACAAGAAAATATAACACTTGTAAACATATATGCACCCAATATAGGAGCACCCAAGTACATTAAAAAACTCTTGATGGACTTTAAGGGAGATATTGACAGCAATACAGTCATAGTGGAGGACTTTAACACCCCACTGACATCACTGGATAGATAGAAAATTAAGGAAACAGAGGCCTTAAAATGACACACTAGATCAGATGGATCTAACCAATATTTACAGAACATTTCGCCCCAAACAACAGAATGTATATTCTTCTCAAGTGCACATGGACCATTCCCAAAGATAGACCACATATTAGGGCACAAAACAAGTCTATACAAATTCAAGAAGATTGATATAATACCAAACATCTTCTTGGGTCACAATGGCATGAAGTTAGAAATCAACTACAGGAAAAAAAGAACAACCTCAAAAACACTTAAATACAGGGAGGCTAAATAGCATGTTATTAAACAATGAGTGGGTTACCAATGAGATCAATCAAGAAATTAAAAACTTCCTGGAAACAAATGAAAATGAACACACACCACCCAAAACCTATGGGACAGGGCAAAAGCAGTCCTGAGAGGGAAGTTCATAGCACTACAGGTCTATCTCAAGAAAGAAGAAAGAGGACTAATAAACTAACCCTATAACTAAATGAGTTAGAAAGAGAACAGCAAGAAAATCCCAGAGGAAGTAGAAGGAAGGAAATAAATAAAGATCAGAGTGGAAATAAATGACATAGAGAAGAAAAAAAACAACACACAAAAAACCCCAAACAGTACAAAAGATCAATATTTCCAAGGGCTAGTTCTTTGAAAAGATAAACAAGACTGATGAACCCCTAGCCAGACTCATCAAGAAACAAAGAGAGAGGATCCAAATATATAAAATCAGATATGAAAGAGGTGATATAACAGTGGACACCACAGAAATACAAAGGATTGTAAGCAAATACTATGAACACTAAATGCCAACAAACAGGACAACCTAGTGAAATGGACAAATTCATAGAAACATACAATCTTCCAAAACTCAGGAAGAATCAGAAAACCTGAGTAAGCCAATAACAATGGATAAAATTGAAGCAGTAATTAAACTTGCAGCAAACAAAAGTCCTGGACCAGATGGCTTTACAGGTAAATTTTACCAAACATTCAAAAAAGAACTAACACCTATCCTCTTCAAACTATTCCAAAAAAAATTCAAGAGGAAGGAACACTTCCAAGCTCTTTTTACAAAGCCAGCATTATCCTAATTCCAAAACTAAATAAATACACTACAAAGAAAGAAAATTATAGGCCAATATCCCTGATGGACACAGATGCTAAAATCCTCAACAAAATATTAGCAAATTGAATCCAACAATACATTAAAAAGATCAGATACCATGACCAAGTGGTATTTATTCCAGAGATGCAAGGCTGGTACAATATTGTCAAGTTAATGTGATACACCACACAAAAAAGATTGAAAGATAAAAACCACATGATCATATCAATAGATGCAGAAAAAGCATTTGACAAAATCCAGCACCCTTTTTTGTTAAAAGTGGGAATAAAGGGATCATACCACAACATAATAAAGGCATTTATGACAAACCTACAGCCAACATAATACTCAATGGGCAAAAACTGAAAGCGTTTCCCTTAAGAACAGGAACAAGACAGGGATGTCCACTTTCACCACTCTTATTCAACACTAGAGGCCCAGTGCATGAAAATTCATGCACTGGAGGGGGGGGGGCCCTCAGCCCGGCCTGCCCCCTCTCACCTTTAGGGAGCCCTCAGGGTGGGGAGGCGACCCGGTGATCAGGGGAAGGCAACGCCCCCATCACACCTCTGCTGCTGCCACTGCCAGCAGCACAAGCCTCAGCCGGCCCTGGTTACCTGAGCCTTGGGCAGCCCTGGGTGGCTGGGCAGCTGCCATCAGAGGCTTGCCTGTGCCTCAGGTCGGCCCTGGGTGGCTGTGGGGCTGAGGGGACTGGGGGACACTAAAGGCAGGCGCGCGGGGCTGAGGGGACTGAGTGCCGCCATCTTGTGGCTGTGGGCACCGCCATCTTTGAGGGTGTGGTGGTCAATTAGCATATTAGATAGGATAGTACTGGGAGTCCTAGCCACAGCTATCAGACAAAAAAAAGAGATAAAAGGCATCCAAATTGGAAAGGAGAAGTAAAACTGTCATTACTCACAGATGACATTATATTGTACATAGAAAACCCTAAAGGCTCTACCAGGAAACTACTAGGCTTAATAAATTAATTCAGCAAGGTAGCAGGATACAAAAATTAACATCCACAAATCAATGGCATTTTTATACACCAATAATGAATTCTCAGAGAAAAGAAAAAAGCAATCCCATGGCAACAACAACAACAAAAATAAGATACCTAGGAATAAACTTAACCAAAGAGGTAAAAGACCTGTACTTGGAAAACTATAGGACATTGAAAAACGGAATAGAGGAAGATACAAACAAATGGAAGCATATGCCATGTTCATGGATTGGAAGAATTAGCATCATTAAAATGTCTATACTACCCAAAGTAATCTATATAAATCTATATATTCAATGCATTCCCTATTAAAATACCAATGGCAAATATCACAAAGCTAGAACAAATACTTCAAAAATTGATATGGAGCCATAAAAGACCCCAAATAGCTGCAGCAATCTAGAGAAAGAAGAATGAACTAAAAGGGATCACAATACCAGATATCTAACTATACTACAAAGCCATTATAACCAAAACACCTGGTACTGGCACAAGGACAGGCATATAGACCAATGGATCAGAACAAAGACCCCAGAAATTGACCCACACCATTATGGTCAACTAATATTTGACTGCTGGAGGCTAATTCCAGCATGTCATAAATGCAAGAAGTTCATGAAAAGGTTGATGGAACCTTGAGGCTTCAGCAGGGCTGAAGATACATACTATTGCCTGCTGGAGTAGCCAAAAGCATTTCCCCAAACCTAAAGATTTGCATATATTTTTGCCTGCTACTGAGACAGCGGAAAGCAGTTCCCCCCTAACTGACAATGCCTACTGTATCAAAACCTTACCTTTTGATATGTATATCTGCTTTGCTTTAGGGCAATTTGTGTTAATAAAGATCGAGGGGTCCAGAGATTCAGAGAACGTGGTTACTGAAGCTAGGTCTCCTCTGGCTCCCCAAAATGCCTTCCAAATTTATATTTCATGTCTAGTCTCTTTATTAATTTACATGCAGCCCTTCTCCAGATTCCTAAACCCTTCTAGATGCTGAGAAATACCCAGGCATTTGACAAAGGAGGCAAGAACATATAATGGAGTAAAGACAATCTCTTCAACAAATGGTCCTGGGAAAACTGGACAGACTCATGCAAAAAGATGAAACTAGACCACCATCTTACACCATGCACAAGAATAAACTCAGGGTGGATAAAAGACTTAAATGTAAGGCAACCTATTTAACAAAGAGGGAATATGCTAGTTGACTCTCATGCCATCGCAATGATGGCGGCGCCCACAACCAATAAGGAGGGAATATGCTAATTGACTGCCCCGCCCTCAAAGATGGCGGTACCCCCAGCCAATAAGGAGGGAATATGCTAATTGACTGCCACACCCTCAAAGATGGCAGTTCCCACAGCCAATAAGGAGGGAATGTGGTAATTGACTGCCCCTCCCTCAAAGATGGCAGTGCCCACAGCCAGTAAGGAGGGTATATGCTAATTGACTGCCACGCCCTCAAAGATGGCGGTGCCCATAGCCACAAGATGACAGTGCCCAGTCCCCTCAGCCCCGAGCATCTGCCTCTGGAGTCCCCCAGTGCCCCCAGCCCCCCAGCTGCCCAGGGCTGCCCAAGGCTCAGGTAACCAGGGCCGCCCGAGGCTTGCACTGCTGGCAGTGGCAGCAGCAGAGGTGTGATGGGGGTGTCGCCTTCCCCTGATCGCTGGGTCGCCTCCCGCCCCTGAGGGCTCCCGGACTGTGAGAGGGGGCAGGCCAGGCTGAGGGATCCCCCTCCAGTGCATGAATTTTCATGCACTGGGCCTCTCTATATATAAAAGGCTAAGCAACTGGCTGGCCAGCCTGCCGGCCAACGTGCACTGACCACCGGGAGCAGACCCTCAATGCAGGAGCTGCCAAGTGACAGCACCTTTGCAGAGTGCCCTCTCACACTCCGGGACCCCTCGGGGATGTTGGACTGTCAGTTTTGGCCCAATACCCGCAGGCCAGGCTGAGAGACCCCATCTGCTAGAAGGACCCTGCTCACTCTGCAGACACCCTTCGAGCCCCAGTGCTGCCCCAGGTGTGGCTGGCTGGGGAGGGAGCATGGGAGGTTGGCTCCAGGGCATGTCTGGCCAGTCTCACCCAGTCCCACCCCACTGGCCACCTTCTAATTAATTTCCTCTCAATGTACACGAATCCATGCACTGGGCCTCTAGTAAAACCATAAAAATCTTATAGGAGCCCTGACAGGTTCGGCTCAGTGGATAGAGCGTCGGCCTGCAGACTGAAGGGTCCCAGGTTCGATTCCAGTCAAGGGCATGTACCTTGGTTGCAGGCACATCTCCAGTGGAGGGTATGCAGGAGGCAGCTGATCAATGTTTCTCTCTCATCCATGTTTCTAACTTTCTATCCCTCTCCCTTCCTATCTGTAAAAAATCAATAAAATATATTTTAAAAAAATCTTAAAGGAGAACATTGGCAGTAAAATCTCAGACATCTCACGTATATGTTTACGGATACATCTCCTAGGGCAAAGGAAACTAAGGAGAAAATAAACAAATGGGACTACATCAAAATAAAAGCTTTTGCACAGCTAAAGAAATCACCATCAAACTAAAAAGTGAACCTGCTGTATGGGAGAACATATTTGTCAATGATACATCTGATAAGGAGTTAATATCCAGAATATATAAAGTGCTCATACAACTTAACAAAAGGAAGACAAACAATTCAATTAAAAAATGGGCCAAAGACCTGAATAGACATTTCTCCAAAGAGGACATACAAATGGCCAAAAGACACATGAAGAAATGCTCAAAGTCACCGAGCATCAGAGAAATGCATATTAAATCCACAATGAGATAGCACCTGACACCTGTCAGAATGGCTATCATCAACAAATCAACAAACAAGGGCTGGTGGAGAAAAAGGAACCCTAGTGCACTGCTGGTGGGAATGCAGATTGGTGCAGACACTGTCGAAAACAGTTTGGAGTTTCATCAAAAAATTAAAAATGGAACTTCTGTTTGACCCAGCAATCCCACTTCTGGGACTATATCCCCAAAACCCCAATAAACCAATCAGAAAGAACATATGCACCCCTATGCTCATAGCAGTGTTATTTACAGTAGATAATATTTGGAAACAGCCCAAGTGCCCATCAGGAGATGAATGAATAAAAAAGCTGTGGGACATTTACACTATGGAATACTATGCAGCTGTAAAAAAGAGGGATCTCTTACCCTTTGGGACAGCATGGAGGGACCTGGAAAATATTATGCTAAGTGAAATAAGCCAAACTGAGAAAGACAAATATCGCATGATCTCACTTATTTGTGGAATCTAATGAGCAAAATGAATTGCCCAACAATATAAGACCTGAAGCAGGGAGGCATGGAACAGACTCACATACCTCGATGCGGGCTTTGGGGGGATGAGAAGTGATAAACCAAAGACCTTATATACTTACTAGAGGCCCAGTACATGAAATTTGTGCACAGATGTGGTCCCTAGGCCTGGTTGACCATCTAAGCACAAGCGTTTGGCTTGGAAGGGCAGGTCCCAGCGGACCTCTGGGCCCTGGGCAGCACCTGAGCCCCTGGGCTCCCATGCACCCCCCTCCACCTGAGTCATCGGGCCCCCGCCCAGCTGCCTTAGCACTTGGGAGCCGGGCGGCAGCCCCAACCCCGCCACGGCTGCTGGTCACTGTCTGCAGGGTGATCAGCAGGGATATCGGGCCCTGCTCACACCTGCCTTGGCCTGGCACTGCTCCACCATCCCGCTGTGGTCCCGCTTTCGCCAGGGCCTCAGGGCCAGCAGAGCCTCCACTGCCACCTGCTGCCAGCGCTGCGTTGCCGACACCTGCTATATTCCATGCTGCCCCCTGGTGGTTAGTGCATGTCATAGCGAGCGGTCGAACTGATCGAGGGGACAATTTGCATATTAGGCTTTTATTATATAAGATATGCATAGCCCATGGACACGGGCAGGAAGGCAGTGGAGACCTGGGTGGGTGAGTAGGGGCTGGGAGGAGGAGGGGAAAGTGGGGGGGGGGGAATGGGAGATATCTGTAATACTATCAACAATAAAAAATATATTTAAAAATGAATTAAAATATTTTCAATTACAATTGACATTCAATATTATATTAGTTTCAGATGTACAGCACAGTGGTACTATTACCAGCAAGGTGATGAGACCTTGGTTCTAGTCCTCTTGAAGGAAAATTTTAATCAAGAGACAAAGTGCAGCAAAGCAAGCAAGAATTTATTGACTGCAGCAAAACACAGGACAGTGAAACAGGGAAGTTATATAAATGTCTGTTATTGGCAGTAAGTTATATAAATGTAAGATTAGAAGAAGCAACAGGAGAGCTGGGGCTGGGCTGCTTTGCCCACTGAGAAGTCAGAGAAAAGGGGGCCTTGAAGACAGGCCACTGCCCACTGCTCCCCTGGTTGCAAGTCTCCTGGGGTCCCTTAGATGGAAGAAGGGGGGAAGGGAATGGTGTGGGTGTGCTCCCTGGGGGAGAGCATGAGCTGGGTCTTTTGTCCTGAGCGTATTTATCTCTTGCAGGTGGGAATCTTAGGGGAGGTCTCAGGGGAGGGTGTCAGTAGAATATTCATCAGCTTTCAGGGGTGCTCTTTCAGGGTCATGATCTCCACTGATTAGTTGGCGCTGGGGCGGGGTCATTACTCAATGCAGCTGGTCCTGAGGCAGTCTCAGTGTCCCTTGTCTGGTTGTGCTGCAGTACACCTGAGGCCTAGATGTTATCTTTAGGGAGGAAAAGGTCAGGGGGTCCAAGCCGCATGCCCAGCGATGTGCTAGGGGAGGACAGGTTACCCTGGCGGTGAGGTTCTTGGTCTTCCAGTTTTGCCCCTTGCTCGGCACCAGGCTTTCTGCCCTGGTGAGGTCTGTACCTGGTCCATCGTCCTTGCTCTGCTCATGTCTGTCTAACTGGCTATAACAGACATTTATATAACTTACAAAGTGATCCCCCCCCCAAATAAATTGTTTTTAAAAGACAGCACATCTCCAAATAGTATGTACAGTGTGATTCCAATGAAGTAAAATAGTGTGTGCACAGCATTCAGCATAGGTCCCTGTGTCCCAGAGGTGGGAAAACCGGGGTGTGCCGTGCCCACACAGACCTGGGCTTTCCGACTTTAACAACCGGGACAGTTTTGCCATCTTCATCCAGAACTACCTGATGAACAACTTAGACATTTTTTTCAAGTGAAAGTCTCATAGGAAAAATAAACTCCATTCTTCTATCAAACGTGAGGCTCTTGCTCCTAGCCCGTTTGGCTCAGTGGCTAGAGTGTCGAACTTCAGACTGAAGAATCCTGGTTTGATTCTGGTCAAGGGCACATATCTTGGTTGCAGTTTCAATCCCAGCCCCTTTCTGGGCGCATGTGGGAGGCAACCAATCAATGTGTCTCTCTCACATCGATGTTTCTCTCTCTGTCTCTCCCCCTCCCTTCCACTCTGTCTGAAATCAATGGGGAAAAATACCCTTGGGTGAGGATTAACAACAACAAAAGTGAGGTTCTGATAGTCAAATATTCTCTCTCTGCATTGGCAGGCATTTGAAGTCATTACCTGCATGTCTGACCATGGCTGGCCAGGCCCTCTGTGCTCGCCACCCTCCTGCTGCTGCCCTCTCCTTCCCTCTGCTCTCAAGCCCTGTGCCTTCCCCATGCCCAAGTGTCTTAAAGCTTTCCCACTTAGCGCCCCTCTGTCTGGGACACTCTACATTCTTCTCACCATTCACCTCAGCCCAAACGTCCCCTCCCCAGCAAGTTCTTCCCTGACCGCCCGACCAAAAGCAGCTACGCCAGCCCTCAGCACACCACCCTGCTCATTTCTCCATAGCACTCACTATCTCGGACTGAGTATGTATTACATGTTCATGGTTATCTCTTCCCGTTAAAGTGTGCGCTTCGTGGGAGCAGAGGCTGCTCTGCACTATCATCCTCCATCCCTGCGACAAAACTAAACCTCGGGACGTCAGAGAAGAAAGGGTCGGCCACTGCACTGGAATATTACCCAGCACTAAAAAGAAATTAGCTCTCACTCCATGAAAAGGCCTGGAGAAAAGTTAGGTGCATATTGTAATGACAGAAGCCAGTCTGAAAAGGCCACACACTGTGTGATTCCTGCTATATGACACCTTGGAAAAGGCCAAACTCTGGAGACAGTAAAAAGATCAGTGGTTGCCAGGGTTAAGAGGGAGGTGGGCATGAGTAAGCAGAACAGAGGATTCTTAGGCCAATTCTGTATGATAACAATGGACACATGTCATAATAGATTTTTCAAACCTATAGACTGTGCAACACCAAGAGTGAACCCTAATGTAAACCATGGGCTCTGGGTGATAATGATGTGTCAATGTAGGTTCATTGATTGTAATAAATGCACTGATCTGGTGGGGATGCTGGTAACGAGAGAGACTATACATGAGTGGGGTCAAAGGGTACATGGGAAATGTGTGTGCCTGCTGCTCAATTACACTGTGAACTTAAAGCAGCTCTAAAAATAAAGCCCAAGTTGTGGAAACGGTTCAAACGTGTAAGTGGAACATCAAGAAAGGTGATTTGATATTGGGGTTGTTCTGGGAAAGCTAGAGTTCAGGGAAGACTGAGCTCAGGCATTAGGCAGTGTGCTCCGAATTGGAGTTCTATGTTCTGTGCTCAGACAAGTTAAGCAGGTTCTTGGTTGAGGGACCTAGTGCTCCTCCAGCTCACCTGCCTACGCCGAGTCTCAGGGGAACCGCATATGTATCTGTTTCTGACATTGGATCCAAAACCCATCCCTCACGCCATGTCTTTATTATTAGCGAGTCTGAGTCCAGCTCAGTGCTGGTGTTACCCTGTAGAGAAGCTTTCAATTTTGAAAATGTTTCTCCTCAGAACTAATCCAGCATAATTTAGTTACTTATTTGGTTGGCTGATTCTAAATTACTAGAATCTAAGTTCCATGAAAAGAGTGTATTTTGTCTTTTATTCACTCTCATGTTCCCAGTGTTCAGAGCAGTGCTTGACACACAGTAAATGCTCAATAAATATTTGTTACAAGAATGAGTAAGTGAGCAAATGAATAAACAATTTTTATTCTGATCATAAGTCCTCAGTGAAGAGGACAGAAAGGTTGGTACAAGGTGAGTAGCCCCCCTTTATCCATGGTTTCACTGTCTGTGGTTTCAGTTACCCACAGTCAGCTGTGGTCTGAGAATATGAAATGGAAAATTCCAAAAATAAACAACTCGTAAGTTTTAAATTGCATGAGCTGCATGATAGAATCTCACCTGAGCTGTGAATCCTCCTCCTTTTGTTCGCATATCTACACTGTAGGTACAGTACAATAAGATACTGTGAGAGAGAGAGACAGATCACATTCACATAACATTTATCATGGTATATTGTTATAATTGCTCCATTTTTTATTGCTAATTTCTTATTCTGCTTAATTTATAAATTAAGCTTTATCACAAATATGTATACATAGAAAAAAAACCAAAGTATGTATAAGGTTCAGTATATACAGGCATCCACTGGGGGTCTTGGAACATATTCCCCATAGATAAGGGAAACTACTGAAAACCAAATTCTGATCTACGTGGTTCATACTTCTGGGCTATTTGTGTCATATTTATTCTCACTGCTGGTTTTCCCAACGGACTTTTTTTCTGGATGGAGAAGTTGGAGGAATTAAGAAAATGAAGCAGGAGTGCCCTAACTGGTTTGGCTCAGTGGACAGAGCGTCGGCCTGCGGACTGAAGGGTCCCTGGTTCGATTCCCGTCAAGGGCTTGGACCTTGGTTGCGGGCACATCCCCAGTTGGGGGGGAGTGCCGGAGGCAGCTGATCGATGTTTCTCTCTCATCGATGTTTCTGACTCTCTGTCCCTCTCCCTTCCTCTCTGCAAAAGATCAATAAAATATATTTTAAAAGAAAACGAAGCAGGAGTGAAGGCTTGGGTTCCGACCCCATTTTATCGGTGATAATAACTAACATTTGTATTGCAGTTTTCTTCCAAAAGTTATTGCAGGTGGTTGCCAACTGTCACTGTGAGGCAGGTGTTAATGCCTCATTTCCAGGTGAAGAGGCAGGCTTGGAGAGGTTCTCCCAGTGTCACGTGGGTAGGATTAGCTCACCCTTGCTATAAGCCTGGTTTACCATGTCCAAGTCCATGTTTCTTCTCTTGCTCCCACTCATCCCTGGCTGGTGTATCCTGGGAAACCGTTCTCTTCTGGGCCTCAGCCCTTCCTCACCCCACCCGTCCCATCTGGAGGATGTCCAGGTGATCTGAGGTCCTTCCCCAAATTTCAATGCCTCCCTCACAGATTTTAAGAACTGCTATAGCTTTAAAAAGTACTAAAATAAAGAGATTTTCTTTCTACTTGTAATTGCATAGCTCTTTCAAAATATGATTTAGATACTCAAAAGTAAATTACAAAAAATGTCCTTTCTTTTCAAGTAATGCCTAGAAACAGAGTACCTTGGAAAAGATTTGGTTTTGTTAAGCACAGGACCCTCAGAAAGGTCTTTTTGTTCTTAATGTCATGAGAGGATTTTTCTCTGAGCTTATTTCAAAACTAAAGATATGGAAGAAAATATAGCAACTTTTTAAGATATGAAGCCATGTAGAGCAGAATAAAAATAAATATGAAATATTTAACCACCAAGTAGCTAGATAAATAAACCTTTCCAAAAGAAAGGCCAGGCTGGGCTTCATTTACCTGGAAACCGCTTTGCGAGCGTGTGTGCTCCTCACTGGGAGGCGCCTCGGGCCTCGGGCCACGGGCCAGCACAGCGGCCTGGCCTTTCGCATCGTCCAGCTTCTTTGGTGGCCATATAGAAAACCCTGCTTTCAGTGTCTCATGAAACACTTTACACAGAAAACTGTTTTTGCGGTCTTTTGGGAGTTTTATTTTGCTAAAAAGTAGAATTCACATGGCAAGAAAAATCAAAACAAAAACCATGCCAAATAGTTTTGTGCACACTTCTAACACACTACATTCCACTTCTGAAATCTTAAAATTAAAAAAGAAATCCCAAAGCAAAAGTATCTGTGTTGAAAAGTTAACATTAGAAAAGCTAGGTTCCTAACCCCAACACTGCAAGCCCAAGTCACTCTGTTGCAAAGAGTCAATGTTTATAAATGTTAAATAAATGTGAACAATACGGGGACAGAAACTGCAGATCCAAAGTGTACTCTACACCATGAACTATTAAAAATTGTGTTTGGTGTTGTAGGCCATCCATGAAGTTAACCTGAAATAGATACGGCCTTCACACTGAGGCGATGCAAACTTACAAACACGAAGAAACCCTGTTCAAAGCTACTCCTTTCCCTGCTGCCCTAAAAAACATTTTGTTTTGGGCTCTGATAAATAAAAGAGTTCCTCAGAATCTCCACTAGCTCTGAGCTGTAGAAACACCGACCCAATACAGGACTATGACGTTCTCCTTTGAGATATTTCACTTTTCAGTGATCACACACTTTTTGATCATCACCCGTGCGGTGTGTGTGTGTGTGCACCATTTTAAAAGATATTTTTGAGAACAATTCTAGGGAACTTTTTCCTTTCCTCATGACCAGTCCCTGATAATTTAATTGTTTTGTTTTATTTTGCTTTGTTTTGTTTTAGAGAAAGCTGCCTAGAGCCTTTCTGTACAGTCTGCAACCTCCTTGTCCCTGTGCCTTTGAACTTTCCAAAAATAACAGAATGTCCAAGGCACTTTGCAGCTCCTGCAGAACCTGCAGGCTCTCCTGCGCCTGGCTCTCTCGCAGCCCCTCGCTGAACAGGGCCTGGAGGGAGCTCACTCATGCCCCTCCTGGTGCTCCCTGGGGGCTGGGGGTTACCCTGGGAATGAGACATGGGCTTCCTGCGAGGGACACACCTAGCTGCACACAAGAGAAGCCTCCACTCCAACCGCGCGGGTCGCTGCCCAGAGGGGAGACCAGGTACCGGTTCCAACTCAGCACAAGCTCCCAGATGCCTGCTCAACGCTAGCTATTACTGCTATTTTAAAGAAGTTTAAAGGCCCAAGTCTATTTTAATAAATATTTATAAACAATTGCTTGATCAACCCAGCTCAAACATTTTCAAAACCTGAGCCCCAGTGGCCATGATGAGTGTCAGTCCCTCTTCCTTCCAGCACCAGCGCGCGGGCCGGTGCTGGTGGGAGGCCTGCCTTCCGACTGACGCTGGCAGAGGGGGCCTCCCGCTGCCCCGAGTGTGGGCAGCCCCCCGCCCATCCGCCACCCAGTTCCATCGCCGCCTCCCTCCTTCCCGCTGGCCGGGCCGCCGGGCTTCGGGGCCGCCGGGGGCGGGGCTTCGGGGCCGCCGGGGGCGGGGCTGCAGGGGCGGGGCTTCGGGGCTGCAGGGGGCGGGGCTTCGGGGGCCGGGCTGCAGGGGCGGGGCTTAGGGGTTGCAGGGGGCTGCAGGGCGGGGGGGCTGCAGGGCGGGGGGGCTGCAGGGCGGGGGGGCGGGCCCCAGCCGCACACACACAAGGCCAGACCGAACGGGGAGGCTTTCAGTCTCTCCCGCGCGGTAAAGCGAAGCCGGGAAAACCCGCAGTCACTTTCCCGTCGCGACTTGTAAAGGAGCTAAGCGTCTGGGACATCGCGGCCTCCGACTGAGAGCGGAGCTGCAGAACCGCCTCTGGCTGGGAGGGTGGGGGCGAGGGGGGGAGGGGGATTGGGGGAGCGGGGAGGGGAGGACCTGGCCCTGCGAGGCGGGGCTCCCTGACCGCGCTCCTTCCAGGTCTGAGGCCTGAGGTCCGAGCCGCACCAGCCAGGACGCCACCTCCTCCCCGCAGGGAGGCCTCCCCGCGCCCCCTGGGCTCGGCGGACCCCCGCCCCGTGAGGACACCCGCCCCGTCGGCACGTGGCGCTGCCTACCCGGAGCCCGGAGCCCGGAGCCCGGAGCCCGGCCTTGGAGCCTCCTCCGCCCGCTCGCCTGGCGCTGGTGGCCCGGGACGTGCATCGCTGGGGAAAGTTAAAGTTACTTTTTGTTTTTCACTTTTGAGTTCCCAGGATGCGGTCCTAAACGTCCGAGGTGCAATTCCAGTCTGGGGTTAATTACTACTTTGGCTTAGGAACCTCCATTTGGCTTCTAGTCTGAACTAGGCAAATGCACAGTCTGTGCAGAGAAGGACTAAGTTACACTCAGGAGCGCTCGGTGCTTCCCTCTCCATCCGTCAGGGTCTCCGTTCCTCCGGCAGCGGCAGCGGCAGCGGCCCGCCTGCCCCGCCCGGGCTCCCTACACGTTGATGGCGTGCGCGTGCTTCTTGCACAGGGGTTTGTCCTTCTTGGAGTAGAACGGCTGCCCCTCCAGATTCACATGGCAGACCTGGGACAGAAAACAGACCGGGTGACACAGGCCGCGTGCAGGCCCGAGGGGGAGCACCCGCCAAAGGTTTGTCACCCCTTTAGGGAAAGCGCTGTCCCGGGCAGAGGGGGCAGCAGCCCTTTCTCCCACCTCCAAGCCTTAACTGCGGAAGCAGACTCGCTGGGTTAAACTGTATGAACTGAAGACTTCCTGAGAGGAACATGGAGTAAAACTCAAATTAAATTAAATTAATGGAGTAGAGAAATATGCATGCTGAAGACCCGTTGGCACTATCCAAAAATTAACAAGGAACCAATACTAGTCAATATCCACAGAGATGGTTAACATCTAAAAAAATACCGTTAGTAAACTAGCAAACACGCCAGAAAATTATCCTCACTCGCAATGAAATAAGAAAAGCTCCACAAACACCACTAGAGAACTCTCACTTTAGTAAAATAAAAAACCAAACAAAGCCCTCAGTAGCTTGTCACCTCTAAGCTTACATACCTCTAGCCAGAGTGAAAGAAAGTAAGAGTCTGCACCGCTGCCCTGGCCAGTGTGGCTCAGTGGATAGAGCGTCAGCCTGTGGACCAAAAGGTCCCGGGTTCGATTCCGGTCAAGGGCATGTACCTTGGTTGCAGGCTCCCTGGCCTGGGCCCTGATCAGGGCTCATGCAGGAGGCAACCAATCCATGTGTTTCTCTCACATCGGTGTTTCTGTCTTTCCCTCTCTCTTCCACTCTCCCGAAAAATCAATGGGAAAATATCCTCGGGCGAGGATTAACAAAAAACAAAAACAAAACAGACAAAAAAAGTCCGCACTGCCCTATGGGACCCTGCCTCCGTGTGGCAGGTGTACCTGAGAGAAGAACTCTTAGAGGAAGGGAAGGGATGGCACCGAGTCGGGTTCTGTGTGCGTTATACCATGAAGGCCGGATGATTGAGAGATTTATGCACATTGTTTGGCAAAGCGCCCGCCTCGTGTTATAGATGTAAGAATGTCCAAACCTGAGAGAAGCTTTATAAAAATGTATTTGAGCCAAACAGAAGATACAACTGGAAGCAAGATCTCAACAGGCTTGGAAAAATGCTTCCAGCCCTCCC
Source organism: Myotis myotis (assembly GCF_014108235.1). Taxonomy (NCBI): domain Eukaryota; kingdom Metazoa; phylum Chordata; class Mammalia; order Chiroptera; family Vespertilionidae; genus Myotis; species Myotis myotis. Next base: position 2,220,754 of record NW_023416329.1, on the reverse strand, counting down.
AGCTTTTAGACTACCAATGTGTAGGCTGGCCCTGGGTGAGCGATAATGCCAATGAGTCAGAGTCAGATGGGAAGCCACATTGGCTGGGATTGGCCCAGCCTCAGAGAGGGCGCTGAGGGTCCCTAACGGGGAGTAGAACTGGGGCCACAACCAGGACACTAACATTGGGTAAAGAAATGCAGGTGGAGTTCCCACATATGGGGAGGCATGAGGATGGGGCAATCACCCCACGGGGTCAGTGAGCGTGTGTCCACGCCAAGAGAGTTGGCAAGAAAAGCGGCATCATGAGGGCCCGTGTGCAAAGCCCTGATGTCACCCGTAGGGTCCCACAGACTTGCCAGGGGGCTCTGGAAGACATGACCTGAAAGTGTCTGAAAACTTCCCAGGCAGATACAGTCATATTGAGCGTAACCAGGCTCCTGTGGTGGCCTCAAGCTGCTGATGACAGTTTGGAGCCAAGTCCAAGAAGGTGGCACTCAAGATCCAACTGGAGATAGGTTTCATGGAGACAGAAAGACCTCTCTGGAGTGAGTTGGCCAGGAGATGCCTGCCAACCCTGCCTGGTCTGCGACAGTGCTGGCCGCTGGTGAGAACTCTGGGATGAGTCAGGCTGGACAAGGAGTTGGGGGGACTGAAGACCAAAGATGAGGCAGGGCTAGAACCTCAGAGGAGGCTCCCTTATGAGATGAGACTGAGAACAGGATTTGTCATAACAAGGTTGTGCTCAGTGTCTTGGGCCAGGAGGCTGCAGGCAGGATGCATGGTGGCTTCGTGGTGGAGGGGGTCTCCAGCCTACTCAGCACCGGCACAGCCGGGATGGCCGCCTCCCCAGGTCCGGGGTCTAGGAGCATCGGGCCTGGCTGGGAAGGAGTGGTGGCCATGAACAGTGCTGGCTACAGAGTGGAAGGCGATGAAATAGGCCGGGTGCAGCAGCCTCAGCACTGCCCACAGAAGTTATGCCACCAGCGTCCCCTCCTGTTACCCACGCTGGTGAGGAAGGGCCAGAAACCCACTAAACTTGGAGGAAACGAGGGGCCAGGAAGACATCCTTCCCCCAGGAAGGTAGGACCCAAATTCTTTCCCTGGAACTCAAGTGCCAAAGGCAGACAGGAGCTGAGCCCTTCCCTTGACCCACACTGCCTTTTCTGAGCCTTCGTTCTATGTGCGTGGGATTTCAGCAATGCTGTCTGTGCTGCTGTGAATTGCTGGTATGTGCTGCTTTGCTTTCCTTCAAGATTCTAAATTCCCTGAGGGGGAACTTCTGGAATGCTCTTGCGCTCCCAGACTTGGTCATTGGAATTAGTCTGAAGGATGTGCTCTCCTGAGATATGACTGCAGGAAACACCGTCAACTGGGGGAGCTAGTCCTGGTCTTCCTTTCTTACAGTTTTTTTGTTTTTTTTTTTAAGTTAAAAGAAAAATATATGCTCATTAAAAGTGATTTGGAAAGAGAACCAAGAAAACCCTCAAAGTTTTCCAATTGAACGATTGTTTTCCAAAAATTCAAGCCATGTTCCATTTTGATAAACCCTAACAGGACAGGGAGTGCCACACAGGGCTTGTTGCGGGGAGGACATGGTGATTCTCCACAGGATGGGATCTGCCTGGTTCCTTTGGGCGGATCCTTTGGGCAGAGCTATGGATCTCTCACACTTGACCAGAGCTTAGCTGTAATCTCAGTCTGAACAGCCCTAAGCTTTGCTGCTTCTTTGGTTCTCCCTCTGGGACTTGTGCTTGTGATCATGCCTCTCAGCCAAACACAGCGAGCTCAAGGGAGCAGACCCCGCTCACGTTTGCCACAGCTCCCTCTCCATGCAACGCAGACCTCTCCTCAGCCTGCCTAGGAGAGGCCTCTGTGCCACTGTCTCTCTGGACCTTCTCCAAGTCTCCTGGGTTCTTGCAGAAGTTGGGTAATCAGACATGTAGGCAGCATCTTAGGATCAGACAAGCCACAGCTGGAGTGTAAGGGTCAGAGAGCCATATTCTGTGCCTTGCTGAACTGGGGACAACCCCAAAGTCAGCATATTTATATCATTGTCCCTCTTCTCTTTGGAGTGCAGGCCCTGATGTATTTAAAAGACTATAAAAGGCAACTAGAGAATGTGTTCAAAGATCTGGAAAATCAGTGTCTCCCCCACCCCGCACCCCCCATTTCATTTGTTGAAGTCTCAACCCCCAGCTCACCCGGCGTAGGGACCCAGCAGGGATCTTGGTGGAAACGGTCTTTGCAGATGTGATGAAGATGGAAGTTAAGAAGGGGGCACACTGGAGTGAGGTGGGCCCTCACTCCAATGCGGCCAGTGTCCTTTTCAGAGGAGCCACACACACAGAGGAGAAAGCCATGTGAAGACAGGCACACGGAGGGCAAACAGTCATGTGACGATGGAGTCGAAGACTAGAGTTACGCAGTTAGAGGCCAAGAAACAGCGAGGACTGCAGGCAGAACCCAGGGGAGAGAGCACAGCCCTGCTGACACCTTGAATTTGGACTTCTAGCTCCCAGCACTGTGAGCGAATACGTTTCTGTTGGTTGAGGCATTAGTTTATGGTACTTTGTTATGGCAGGCCTACCAGACTGCTACACAGAGGGGATACAGTGCACCCCACTACTTTGAGGGGGCAGTGTAGAAATGAATTGTAAAACCTGATGTATAGCAGTAAACTTTATGACTTAGGTTGTCCTATGTCATAAGTTTATAAAAACGCTTCAAGTTTAAACTACACAGATCTTTCACACATCCCCGAAATTTACCTTGATCGGCTCTGGTAAAAAGAAAAAAATAGTAGTAGCACATTAACTTTCCCAAATTAAGTTGGCTATTCCCCTACTTTAAATGTCAGGATGTAAATGTCAGCAGGCTCATTGCCGAGTCCCCTCCCCAACCCAAAGCCCGCGGGAAGAAAATGCCAATCTCCCTGATCAAAATGATCGGGCTGTCTAGCAGAAATACATCACACATGGTTAATAGTTAATGTAGGGCTTATCTCCTGGCAACTACACATCAAGAAGAAGACCATTTAGGAAAATGAAATTATATTCAATCCTACTTTCTAAAGGTTGTATCAAAAGAAACTTTATCTCAACTTTTTATAGGATTAGTCAATAAGCTCCAATCTATCGATCCTAATGAAAATTTAGGGGGGGGGGAAACTCTTGAATCACTTCATCATATCTGAAACAACTTACAACTATAGGAAGCATCTGCCTCCTTTAAATCTCAGCGTAAGTCACTGCTCTCACCTACTAAGAGCAACGCTGGTGAGGCAGGTCCTGGGCTCTCTGTTGTCCCTAATGAAATGGAGAGTAACAAAGCCATCCTGGTTAATAAAAATTACTAGTAATAAAACTTTGTTCAACTGTGAAATATCAAGGCATCATGGTATTTGCCAGCTTTTATAAACAATCAGAATATTAGAAGGCCAGAGTTGGAAGGATGTAGAGTGTGGGTCTGGCCCTCTAGGTCCCTCCTGCCCCTTCTCAGAAAGCCAGAACCCCATGCTAAAAACATACTGCACAAATGAAGCAGGTGTCGTGCCAGGTATGACCCAGGGCTTCGATGAACTTGTCACCAGCCTCCACAGGGAAATCGCAGCCGTGGCACTTGGTGCTGAACAGAGTGATGTAGTCTGAAACGAAAGGCAGAGTGAGGACCAGCAGCCAGCCGCGAGGAGGAGTGTCCCGGCCAGTGCCGGCCAACCCCCGGCCAGGGCCAGGGCAGTGGGGGAAACCCAACGGGTTACTTGTCATCTTGCAGACGAAACACTCAGTTACAAGATTTGTTTTTTCCTTTTCTATTAAGAACTGGAATCGTGCAGGCTGAGGCTTAGTTAGCACCCTAGGCCTATTTGACTTGCGAGCACTTTCTCAAACTCTCATTCACTTTCTGCAGCTGAGCTTCTCCTCCATCTCTGTCCCCTTAGAGCCAGGCAGACAGTCACAGAAAAAGGAAAAAATTTCCCAGCAACTTTGCTTATTTCGGAAGAATGAGAGCCCTTAACATTTTTAATAGCTATAGACTGTTCTTTGCTTGGTCATTCTTCTGTTATTGGGCATTTGTTTTAATAGCAAATTTTCACTACTGGAAACAATAATTGAGCTACTTTGTTGGGGCATGTACCCTTTTCCCCACCAGACCCCTCCCCGCTCCTCTGCCCCCCGCCTCCGCCAAGAAGATAATAACAAATATTATTTGTATAATGCTTTATAGTTTACCAAGCATTCTCAGTAGATGACACTATTTACTGATATCTCAGTGTCAAAGTCTTTGTACTCCCAGCTCAGTGCCTGGTACACATATGTGTTGAATGAATGAGTGAATGGATGAATCAATGAATCAATAAATCAATGAATGAAGTTAACCTTTGTGAAATCCCTCAAAGACTGAACTATCATTGTTTTTCTGTTTGGTTTGGTTTGACTTTGTGGCTGAGCAAACGGGATCAAAGAGGGAAGGGCCTCGCCAGAGTCCACGGCTGAGACCCCAGGGCCAGGCCCTGTGCACCTCGGCCACAGGAGCCAGGCTCTGGGACCGGGGCAGCAGACCCACTGCGCACTGGGGCACTCTCCCAGGTTCTCTAGAAAACCCTGACGACTGCTACGAAGCCTTCGTTTCCCCAGAGCTGTCTCCACAGCGCTGCCCCGTGGCTTTTCCTTTCGGCAGCTTTCTGGACAGTAGCCTGGGGACAGTAGCCATGGGGGTTATGACTTTGAGTTCTGAAGAAAGAGTGAGCCGGGTTCAAATCCCAGCTTTATTAAGGAATTGTTCAAACCTGAGGTAAGTTGCCTGACCTCTCAGTGCCTCTACTTTCTCATCTATATAGTGGGAATAACTACAGCACCTAACTTGTGGCGTTGTTATAAGAATAAGTAAGATCATGTATGTGAAGGACTTGGCACAAAGCCTCAAAATGTTGGCTCTAATTTTGAGTGTCTTTGTGAGTGATGAGAGGAGGGGAGGGAACTGGTCCCGCTATTAGTCTGCTGTTAGTGCTTCTCTGCGTGTCTTGTTTGATCTTCACAGCAGCTCTGAGAACAAGCATGATTCCCATGTTAAAGACCAGGAGTTTGGCTGCAGAGGTTCCGTCACACAGTGGAGGAGCGCGGTGGACTGACCCCGTCCCATGACTGCCGGCTGCCTCCAGCGACTATCTGCCACTGAGCTTTGGCAAGTTCCATCTCTTGCATATTTTCCAATGTACAGTTTCCCTTTTGGGGTTTAATTTAGTTTGACATGCAAATGCTTTTACATATATTGCAGTCTGTCAACCTTGTTTCTGACCAAACATTTAATTTGTTCAGTAGACAGAAATCTATCACCACACCAGAACTAGGAAAACATTATTCTGCTTCCTTCAGGAACACAGCAGGTTATGGTTCACTCTCTGCACTGTAGGAAATTATCAATGTGGGATGAGAAACAGGGCTATAGGCCACCATCTCCAAACCCTGCACCCACTCCTAACTTACTCCCTGTTGGTCTCCAGATGCCCTGGGCTCTGTCCTCCACCTCCACGCCTCTGCATGGACCAGGACCAGGCTTGGAACACCCGCCTCACTTTGTCTGCCTGGACCCCTGACATTCTTTGGGCCATGCCTTCCTTCTGGGGAGTCGTCATCCCCAAACCCACCAAGAAATATGAGATGGCCTTCTGGAGGCTTCTCCTGGACTTCCCTTCCTATTCACTCACTCATTCATTCATTCATTCATTCATTCATTCATTCATTCATCTCTTAACTGTCCACTGATGTGTTGGCATCTCATAGGTGATGTCTTCTTGAGGTGTTTGAGCGCAGAACTCCCCCACCCCATGCTCAGCATTTTGCACAGGAACTGGCACACATTTGATGGATAAATGGTTCAAAAAAACCATATTAAATAGTAATTCCTTCTCTTGTGAAACCAATGATTTTTCATAGATTAATCTCTTAAAATGGCTTGATTTTATTTTGGGGGTGTTTAGTCTATACCAGCCGTGGGCAAACTACGGCCCGCGGGCCGAATCCGGCCCGTTTGAAATGAATAAAACTAAAAAAAAAAAAAAAAAGACCGTACCCTTTTATGTAATGATGTTTACTTTGAATTTATATTAGTTCACACAAACACTCCATCCATGCTTTTGTTCCGGCCTCCGGTCCAGTTTAAGAACCCATTGTGGCCCTCGAGTCAAAAAGTTTGCCCACCCCTGGATACTATGGATTGATTTTTCTGTTTTTAACTTAATTCTATATGACCTTGAGAACTGCTAATTTGCTTTAAAATTTGGTAGCACTTGCCTAGCCGGTGTAGCTCAGTGGTTGAGCATCGACCCAGGAACCAAGAGGCCACCAGTTCGATTCCAGGTCAGGGCACAGGCCCAGGTTGTGGGCTCAATCCCTTCTGAGGGGTGTGTAGGAGACAGCTGATTGATGATGTTTCACTCTCATCAATGTTTCTATCTCTCCCCTCTCCTTTCCTCTCTCTCTAAAAAAAAAAAAAAAAAAAAAAAAAAAATCAATAAAAAAATATTTTTTAAAACATTATAGCACAGATCTGACCCTAATACATTTTTTAAAAAGCTGATATTTTCCTCATTTATACTACAAAAGGAGAACATAATCCATAATGAATTAGCTTGTACATGGGCCTCCCCCCAGAAGCATAATCTAGTTCCTCATTTATTAGGTTGTTACAATGTTCTTTGACTGTCATTTGCCCCAAACTGAATTCATACCCTGTATTTAATGGGTTTATTGCTCTTGTAAAAGGATTTCCATCCATCAAATCACATGCTCTGAGTTGAAAAATGGTTCAGTGCTTTATCAGACAATGGTTCTCACACGTCAGAATCATCTGGAGGTTCATTAAAGCACAGACTGCCAAGGACTATAAGAAAATACTATGAACAACTATATGCTGACAAGCTGGACAACCTGGTTGAAATGGACAAACTCCTAGAAAATACAATTTTGTAAAACTGAATCAGGAAGAATCAGAAAACTTGAGTAGGCTGATAACTATTGATGAAATTAAAGCAGTAATCAAAAAACTCCCAGCAAACAAAAGCCCAGGTCCGGATGGCTTCACAGGGGAGTTTTACCAAACATTTAAAGGAGAACTAACACCAATACTCCTCAAACCATTACAAAAAATTCAAGAGGAAGGAACATTTCCAAGATCTCTTTGTCCTAATTCCAAAACCAGGCAAAGACACTACAAAGAAAGAGAATTACAGGCCAATATTCCTAATGAACATAGATGCTAAAATCCTCAACAAAATAATAACAAATTGCTTCCAGCAATATATTAAAAAGATCATACACCATGACCAAGTGGGATTTATTCCAGGGATGCAAGGCTGGTACAATATTTGCAAATCAAAAAACGTGATACATCACATACACAAACTGAAAGAGAAAAATCACATGATTATATCAATAGACACAGAAAAAGCATTTGACAAAATCCAACACCCATTTTTGATAAAAGCTCTCAGCAAACTTGGAATAGAGGGAGCATACCTCAACATAATAAAGATCATATATGACAAACCTACAACCAACATCATACTCAATGGGAAAAAACTAAAAGCATTTCCCCTAAGAACAGGATGTCTGCTTTCACCACTCTTATTCAACACTAGAGGCCCAGTGCATGAAATTCGTGCATGGGGGGGGGGTGTATCCCTCAGCCCGGCCTTTACCCTCTCCAATCTGGGACCCCTCTGGGGACATCCCCCACATAATCCTGGACTTCTGGCTCCTAACCATTCCCCTGCTGTCCTGATCCTCCCCTAACCACTCCCATGCCGGCCTGATTGCCGCCTAACTGCTTGCTCCCCAGCACCAGCCTAATCTTGCCCCTAACTGCTTGCTCCCTTGCCGGCCTGATTGCCCCTAACAGCCCCTGCCTTGGCCCCTGCCACCGTGGCTTTGTCCAGAAGGAAGTCAGACTTTGGGAAGGTGTCTGGTTGATCTGGTCTAATTAGCATATTACCCTTTTATTAGTATAGATAGCACTGGAAGTCCTAGCCACAACAATCAGACAAGAAAAAGAAATAAAAGGCATCCAAATTGGAAAGGAGGATGTAAAACTCATTATTTGCAGATAACATGATATTGTACACAGAAAACCCTAAGGACCACCAAAAAAACTATTAGATTTAATAAATCAATTTGGCAATATAGCAGGATAAAAAATTAACACCCAGAAATCAATGGCATTTTTATACACCAATAGTGAACTCACAGAAACTAAAATCAATCCCATTTACCACTGCAGCAACACAGTTAAGATACTAGGAATGACTTAACCCAGGAGGCAAGCGACCCGCACACATTGCTGGCCCCACCCCTCAGAGCTTCTGCTTCCACAGTGTTGAGGTGGGGCTGGAGCCCGCGTTTCTAAAAGGTTCCGGTGATGTTCAAGTTGCTGGTGGGACTGCACTTGGATCCCCAGACCTAACTGCATTTAAAATCACCTGGTCGGGAGGGCACCCCACGAGTTCGGCTTCTGGAGGTTTGGGAATTTATTTTCTCTATCTCTTTAAAAGTCCCCAGGTGACTAAGCCCTGCCAGGCCTGGGCAGTGCTCAGGTGCAGGCCAGCCCGGGAGGGCCTGACCTCACACCCGTCTCACTTACGTGCAAGCTGTTGCACAGAGTGTCAGCTCATTGTTTCAGCCAACTGAAATCTGTCTGCGTCCGAGTCCTATCGCTCTGTACCTTCTTCCAAGTTGTTAATAAAAACTATGACAAAGTGCCACAATGAGACATCACATCACACTCATCAGGATGGTTGCCGGCAAAATATTTTAAAAATCAGAAAATAACTGTGGGCAAAAATGTAGAGAAATTGTAACCCTGTGTGCTGTTGGTGGGATATACTAGTAAAATGGAGCAACTACTATGGGAAACAGCATGAAGGTTCCTCAAAAAGTGAAAAAACAGGACCATCACATGACCCAGCAAGTCCTCTGGGCGCAGACCCAACAGAACTGAGAGCAGGATCCTGAGGGGCCATGTGCACACCTGTGCTCCGAGAGTCAAAAGGGAAAGCAGCCCAGGGCCCCTCGTCATGGAGAGGGGCAGGGGCGAGGGTGGAAATCCATCATTCTTTTCGAAAACCTGAGACACAAAGTGTGATTCATCACAAATTATTAAAGTTGCAATGCTCTTAGGTGACTAAGAAGAGCAACACACATTTGGAACAATAATACTTAATTACCAGGAATCACCATATGTTCATAAGGAGGAAAAACGCATGTTATCTTCGCCCTTTCACAGATATGGAAAATGAGACACAGAGTATTACTTATTAAGTAACTAAGTCATTCAATTAACTTCAGAGCTGGAAAGAGAATTTACCAGTATGTATGAACCCAAGAAATTATTTTATAATTTATTGACAGAGGGGCAAGTTTCATTTTGTTTTGCTTTTCCCCGTGAGGGGCTGGACCGTTTCCCTTTCTCACTTAAAGTAAACTAACTTGCCGCGGCTCAGTGGTTGCGTGTGGGCCTCCGAGCCAGGAGGTCGGGGCACATGCCCGTGCTGCGGGTTCGATCCCCAGGGCGGGGCGGGGGCGGGGGCGGGGGCGGGGGCGGGCGTGCAGGAGGCAGGCGATCCGTGACTCTCTCTCATCATTGATGTTTCTCTCTCTCTCTCCCTCTCCTTTCCTCTCTGAAATCAATAAAAATATATTTTTTAAAAATAACGTAAATGACTTACTGTGTTTCTCCTTTTCCCTCGAATGTGCCCCCAGCCACTGCGGCTCCGTTCCTCTTCGTAACCAGCCCGCTTCTCTTCCCTCTTCTACTTAGAACTGACTTTCTATTCCTAGTGTCTTATTCATGTCTATGTTGCCTTTGTTGGAATCTGCCTCAAACCCTTTTCTGAAAGAGGCAGGCTGTGAATAAATGAGTGAGCGAGTGAGTGAGTGAGCGAGTGAGTGAGTGAGTGAATGGCCAGTTAGCCCGACCCCCTCCTCTCTGATGCAGTGCTTTGTCTTCAGAATTGATGATACGGTACTCCAAGTTCCAAGATAACATCCTGGCCTTTGGGAAGCAGAGAAACTCTGCGTTCAGGCGGGAGGAACACTAGGAGCAGGGAGACGGACTACCACGGATTTGCTTTACACAGGTTCTCTGTTTAATCCTCACGCAATGACGCGAGGCAGGTACTTAGTTCCCCCATTTTACAGATGGGAAAAGTGAGGCTCTGAGGAGTTCAGTAACTCACTCAGGGTTGGACAGTCAGCCTGAGGTGGAGCTTGGAACAGAACCCAGCATAAAGTCCAGAGCCAAAGCCTTTTCAGACTAGACTTTTTCGTCTCCAACTCAAAATCATCTGAAGGGTTTCCCACGCTGCTACAAGATGCCAACTTGTGATCCACGTAATTGGTGCAGGGAAGGGGGCAGAGGTTGAATGTGTATAAAACAAGCCCCTACCTTGCCCCGCAGCCCCCACCCCTCACCCCCACCCAAGGAAAGCTGCAGCCCAGGGGGCAGGGGAAACAGTGCAGTAAACGGCCTTTGTGTAGTAGTGGCAGAAGCTGCCACTTGGAGCCTCCGGGTGGTTCCATCCACTGGACCTCTGCAGGCGGTCCCTGTGCTGCCCCTTTCTCCGGGATGGGGGGATGGGGGGGAGGGGGGTGGGGGGGTCCCAGCACAGCAGCCTACCTTTCTCACAGTAGGGCTCCCCGTCTTCCATGTGGAAGAGGCTGTTCCCGAAGGGCTTCTTGCAGGCTGCGCAGATGAAGCAGCTGGTGTGCCACGTCTGCCTCAGGGCGTGCATCACCTCCTGCGGGAAGAAGCTCCTTCAGGCCAGGAGCCGGTGGGGAGCGCCCCCCCACCCCCAAAACAGCAGGCCCCGCCCACGGAAAGGCCTGCAGCGGGCTCCTCTCCCGCAGTGCTGGCTGGGCCGGGCTGCCCGTGCTCACGTCACTGTGAGGCTTCACTGGAGGAGGTGCTGCTTGTGGCAGCCCTTTTCCCAAAGGGGGGCCCAGGGTCACGGCCACGTGTGGGTGCAGGGAAGGTCGGGGGTGAAGACATAACTTGCTTTGCAGAAGCTCCACTGCCACTGGGAGCTGTGGCCCAGGGAGGTGCTCATCTCTCGCCTCAGGTTCACTGGCTCCCTAGTTCGTTGGTGGCAAACCAACTTCCTTCCAGAACCAGAGTGGAGCTGCCCTCGCTGTGAGCAGCCACTTCTCGGCTTTCTCGGAGGAGGGAAGAGGTCGCTTGGGGAAAAGACAAGGCCAAAGGGAAGGCTCTGCCCACTTACCCCCATGATCTTGGTGTTGCACTTGGCACAGATCGGGGCAAAGAACTGCTCGTAACACCGCTCGCAGTACACGGCGCCCTGCTCCTCCAGGAAGCACACGTCGGCCAGGGAGGACTTGCAGTAAGCGCAGTTGAACTCCTCTGGGTGCCAGGAGCGGCCCATGGCTACCAGGAAGGGGCCCCTGGGAAGCAGAGAACAGCACCTACTAAGGAAGCCCCAAAAGCTTGAGGCCAGATCCTTTGAGTCCCCCCAACAACCCCGACTTGTGACTGTTCTAATGAAGTCATGGAAAATTCACACGAAGCTCCTTGAAGGGTGTTCCTGTTGCACCCCTTCCCCAGGGACCTGGAAGCCACTCCCACACCTGCAGCAGGGGCGGCTCACACGGGGACAGCCATTCCGCTGGCAAGAGCAACGAGGTGCTGACGCCATACACTTACCAAGGCCTTCCTCTCTGCCAGGCACCAGTCAGGCACCAGTCGAGAGGAACCTGTATTTGTTAACTCCATCCCCCAGCAATCCTACGAAGTCAAGTCGGCTCTGCTATCAGGCCTGCTTTGGGTAAGGGCCCCGGGGCGTGGAGAGGTGCCGTTGCTCCAGGCCAGTGGCTGGTCGGGTGGGCCCAGCACACAAACCTGGGAGTCTAGCTCCACTTTAGTAGTTAGAAGAGTGGGACGCTGAGGAAATGTTTTATATTTTCATTCTGATTTTTCTAATTCTCCTCTGAGGATGTGTTACCTTACTTTTAAATAAAAGTGTATTTTTCATATATACGTAAATATGCCACCCTCAGCGCCTGCCAAACACACACCAATACTGTAGACATACTATATTCAAACCAGCACCACCCATCACCCGGCTTCTAGGCTTGAAATGACTTGTCTCTTAGAGTGGCAGGTGCCCCGATGCCCTGAGCACACAGGCCTGTCCGTGGACGGCCCCAAAGCTCCCCTAAAGGAGAGCTGGCTCCCAGCCTGCACTGCCAGCAAGCGTGCAGCCAGCAGGCCCCAACCTCCCCACCCACAACTGCTGCTGCAAGGACTGGCCTGAGCCCAAGGGGGTGGTCCCCGCACAGGCACCGCTGGGGGCTTCACCCACTTACCTCACTGCACCCTCCAGCTCCTCAGGGAAGCGGGTGTCACCAGGGATGGAAGCCACAGCTCAGAGAAGGTCAGACCTGACGCTGACCCCGAGGGACCTGAGGCTGCCCCGCGGGCCTGGAGTCTCCCTATACCTGCCCTCCCGTTCCCCCGCCCACCACAGGGCTCAGCGGCGCCTGCCGCACCCCCAGCACCCCAGCGCAGGGCCACAGCCGGTCATACCTGATGACGTTGTTGCAGTGGCCACAGAGCGGAGTCCGGCTGCTGGCTGGGAAGCGCTCAGCCCTCTGGAAGGTGCCCCTGGCGAGGGGGGACACCTGGGAACCTGGGGTGTAGGCAGAGGTCCCTCCAGGCAGGGGCTGCTTGCTGATAGAAGTGGTGCTCTTGCCAGGAGCAAACTTCTGAGAGAAGCTGTCGTCTGTGGCCCAAGGGGGGCGGCTGGAAGGTTCAGCAGGACCCCTGCTGTGGGCCACTGAGGGTGCAGGCTCATAGCTCGGGGCAGGCGAGGGGGTGTAGGCTGGTGCTGGGGAGGGGGAGTAGGTGGGGGCAGGCGAGGGGGTATTGGCAGGGGCAGGGGAGGGGGTGTAGGTGGGGGCAGGCGAGGGGGTGTAGGCGGGGGCAGGCGAGGGGGTGTAGGGAGTTGGGCTGTAATTGGCCCCCGGAGATGGGCTGTAGGTATTTGCAGGCACTGCAAGCCAAAAAGATCCAAAGAAAGTGTGTCAGGGATTCATTTCCCCCACGTCCTGTCCCACTCCCTCCAGGAAAGGGGCTTTAATATCGGAGCAGGACAATTCCATTTTAACCAGAGACACAGTCCTGGGCTTCTTGGGGCCCAGGTTTGAATTGGCAGCGGAACTAAGGGAGATGGGGAGCCTTTGGAGCAGGGCCCCAGGCGCTATAAATATCTGCAGCTGCCAGGGTGGGCGCGGGGATCCTCTCCCTCTCCAGGGAGAGGGCAGGGGGTCATCTTGGCCTCGACTGGAAGGTGCTTCCGGTGCGCTCTGGCCGGTGATTTGACGTCCGAAATGCCTAGCTGCATGCGTTCGCGGAATCTGGACCTAGTCCAGGCTTTGGGACAAAGCAGATGGCAGCCAGGGCAGTAGGGTTTTCAGTTCGGGTTCAGGACGAGCTACAATTGTTTTCCTGAAAAGCATCTTGGCTTGAATTGTATTGGGGGACCTCCATCTTGGTGTGATTAGGGTGTGGGGTAAGGGTCTGGAAGGAGTCGCTCAGGGAGCCTGGGGTGGAGATGCTGAGGAGCCGCAGCCCAGGTCCGGCTGCCTGGGCACCTGTGCTCTCCATCTTTGGTAGAAAGAGTGGGTGCCAGGGACTGGAGAGGTCACCCGGGAGGCAGTGAGAGAATGCACGGCCGCACCTCGGGACCCCCCTCCAGTTCACTGAAAGCTAAAACCTTTTTGGGGTGACAGCGCAAAGGAGCATTGCAGTTACTTGCCCAGAGCTCTCTGAGGCCTGGGCTTTCAAAACCCAGGTCTCAGCGCTCTGTGCCTCCACTGTGGACCGCTGGGCAGACCTGTGCACCATCCAGCCAGCCAGCACCCTCACCCAGTGAGGAAGGTTCCAGATGCCTTCCCTCAACTCAGTCTGCTCTTATGGAAAGAGGCCTCCTTCTCCCGCCCTGGGAAGCCAGCCAGGGCCGTCTCCTCCCCATTTCTGAGCCTGGCCTGTGGACTGTGCTGAGGGGCACTGCGCCCTTCCCTCCCCTCCACCAGGGTCCAGCCTAGAAAGTAAGGCCTTTCTCAAGGCTAAAGGCCCTGACCTGGCCTCAGACTCTCCCACCTGGTTGCCCTGGACCACCGCGGGTGGCCTGTGGTCTGCTGTCCAACTCTGTCCCTCCTACTCCCAGATGACTGGCTCCTCGGAGCTGGGCATCATGGAAACCCTGCCATGGGGATGGGGAGGCTGGGCTGTGTTATGGAAAGCTGCGGGGTAAACCCTCCACAGCCCTGCCCTGGAGCCTCCTGGGAGCTACGCTGGCTTCATCCACAAGGAATCTTCTTCCCACTCACTGAGGAGGCAGACGGCACATAACAGATCATCCTTGTTAGTCCTGTTTACAGTTGAGGTCACCGAGGCTCAGACAGAGCCAGTAAATGAAAAGCAAGTCTCCAAAACTATTCTTTCTATCACCCCAAGCTGCCCCTGTAAAGAACACAAGTCCATGCACTAGCTAAGATTTGGAAACGGCCCAAGTGCCCATGTAGATGAGTGGATAAAAAGCTGTGGTATGCCCAGCCAGCGCGGCTCAGTGGCTGAGTGTAGACCTATGAACCCAGAGGTCATGATTCGATTCCCAGTGAGGGCACATGCCTGGGTTGCAGGCTCAATCCCCAGTGTGGGGCGTGCAGGAGGCAGCTGATCAATGATTCTCATCACTGATGTTTCTATCTCTCTATCCCCCTCCCTTCCTCTCTGAAATCAATAAAAATATATATTTTTAAAAGAAAGAAACTGACAAACAAAATAGATCCAGAGACATAGAAGCATGCAACAGACAGAATTCTCAGAGAGAAGGGTGGGGCGGGAAGAGATTAACCAAAGAACTTATATGCATATATGCATAACCCATGGACACAGACAATAGTGGGGTGAAGGCCTGGGTAGGGGGTGGGAGTGGGGAGGAGTGGGGGAAAGAGGAACATCCGTAATAGTTTCAACAATAAGATAAAATTTAAAAAATAAGAACCCAAGTCCAATTTCCATAAAATCTTGGTGTACTATGTGATTGAGGAGCAACTGTCAACAGGGAGGAGGCCCCATCCTCGGCATTGAGCTGGCCGGGAGCACAGCCCTACTAGGTCCAGGCTGTGTGTCCTTGGGCAAAGTCCTTAACATCTCTGGGCCTGAATGTCCTTGTCTAAGAATGGCAATATGATTGTTAGTGCCTTACAGCGTCGTGATGAGGGTTAAGTAGCTGGCACTGTTAGTGTGTCACTAAATTAGTGACTCCTGGGTCTCAGCTCAGCATGACAGTCAGCTTGTCTCACAGCCTGGTCGCCTGAGGGAGCCCAGCCCACACGGACTTGGTGTGGGGGCTGGAGTGGGAGACTGACACCCTAAGTCAGAGCACCTAGATCCTAGACCGAGTGCTCCCCATGGTGGGTTCATGGCACCGGCCTGCCTCACCGGCAGGGACGCGGGGGGGGGGGGGGGGGGGGGGACCGCCCCTGTGACGTGAGGTCCAAACTCCAGGTGCTGCCACCCTCCTAACAGCCCTGCATGTCTCCCAAGTGCCAGAGCAGCGTCTCAGAATGGGTCCCAGCTGCCCACTCCCGAGACAGCAAAGCCGCCCTGCCCACGGCCCTCGCCCACCTGCCTGCCCCTCCGCGCCTCCTCCCCATCCCCTCCCCCGGGCCGCACTCCCCCGCCAACCCGCTCTCTCAGCCCAGACTGCGGGTCGGCGTCGGAGGCCGCTTCCTGGGCGGGGCTCGCCCCAGCGCTGGGACCTCCCTCCCTCCCTCCCGGGCGGCCCGCAGCCCCTCCCCCGCTCCCCGCTCCCGGCGCCGCCCCGCGGGCCAGGGAGGGAGGACCTGGCACCCACGGGGCGGCTGTCCGTCCCGATGAGAAGGTGACGTTCCATCCCGATTGGCAAGTTCGAAAGGCCCCACCGCCTCGCAGGCGGGACTGTGCAGCCGGCGGCGGGATCGCGCTCCCCGCAGCTCCGCCTCCCGCCCGCCCGCGGCCGCGCCAGGTGCCGGCCACCAGAGGGCGCTGCGAGGCCACCGTCACCTCCCACCCCCCTGCCACCCCGGCCACACCCCCATCGCCACAACCCGACCACCAGCCACCCCGACCACCCAGCCACCCAGCCACCCCAGCTACCCGTCACTCCCACCCCCTGCCACCCCGGCCACACCCCCATCGCCACAACCCGACCACCAGCCACCCCGACCACCCAGCCACCCAGCCACCCCAGCTACCCGTCACTCCCACCCCCTGCCACCCCGGCCACACCCCCATCGCCACAACCCGACCACCAGCCACCCCGACCACCCCGACCACCCAGCCACCCCAGCTACCCGTCACCCCCACCCCCTGCCACCCCGGCCACACCCCCATCGCCACAACCCGACCACCAGCCACCCCGACCACCCCGACCACCCCGCCACCCCAGCTACCCGTCACCCCCACCCCCAGCCATCCCGGCCGCACACCTCGCCCCCCGCCACCCCCCCCACCTCCCCTACCCGCCCCACCCCCCGCCACCCCGCGCCCCGCCAGGAGCCCCACGGGAGCTGCGGAGGCCCTGCCGGCAGAGGAGGGAGGAGGGTCGCAGCGCCGGGTCCCCGCCTCTCCCCAGACCAGCCCTCCCTCCCCGCAGGAGTGAGTTAACGTCTGGGCCGAAGCCGGAGGGGAGCCGAAGCCGGGGCTGCCCTGGAAGGTGCCCTGCCAGGCCCGCCCAGAGAGCCCGACCGCGGCCGGTCTGCCTTCCTAGCGCCTGGGAGGACCTCCCGCTCCCAGTGCCCGTGTCCACCGCCACCTGACACTTGTCACGGGATTTTAACTCCGAACCCTGTGCCCCTGCCTCTCAAGGCACAGAGGGCACCGCCAGTGTGCCCAGCGCTGCGCGAGGAGCCTCCCTTCACCCCAGAACACAGGGAGTACCCAGTCTCAGGACCATTTTCAAAGGAGACCTCACCCAGGCAATGAGGTATTTTTCCATGGATGGCAACTTGGCGGGCCCTGCAGGGAGCCCCCTGAGCACCAGGCCCTGGGGGAGCCCCCTGAGCACCAGGCCCTGCAGGGGGCCCCCCCTGAGCACCAGGCCCTGGGGGAGCCCCCCCTGAGCACCAGGCCCTGGGGGAGCCCCCTGAGCACCAGGCCCTGGCAGGGAGCCCCCTGAGCACCAGGCCCTGGGGGAGCCCCCTGAGCACCAGGCCCTGGCAGGGAGCCCCCTGAGCATCAGGCCCTGGCAGGGAGCCCCCTGAGTACCAGGCCCTGGGGGAGCCCCCTGAGCACCAGGCCCTGGGGAAGCCCCCTGAGCACCAGGCCCTGGCAGGGAGCCCACATACAGGGCTGGCACTCTTGCGAGGCTGGCAGCCAGGCCCTGCTGGACTCAATATCTCTGTCTCCCCTGCTCCCCAGCCGCAGTGAGAAAACTTAACCAGACGTACCCCGAGCCCAGACATCTCTCTTCCTCTGTCCCCCACACTGCTACCTAGCTTTCCTCCTGCCGGACGCCCAGCAGCCCCCTCCCTGCCCCTTAGAACTCGCTGCCTCATTCTTTCCCAAACAAGAGAGTAACCGCCTCACTTTCTACCATATGTCAGCTTTACCATATGTAAAAATGGGATGTGTGCAATAATGTGGGGGCGGGGGGAGACAGTTTGTATTACTGCTGCAAGAGGAAAATTGTTAATACTTTTTCCGTAAGTTCAAGATGGTCGTAAGAATAAATATGTTAAAAGTAGAATGCTTTAAGCCCAGCCGGTGTGGCTCAGTGGATTGAGCCTGGCCCCATGGACCAAAAGGTTCCTGGTTCCCTTCTGGTCAGAGCACATGCCCAGGCTCCATGCCCAGTAGGGGTCGTGCAGGAGGCAGCCTATTGGTGTTTCTATTGCTCTCCCCCTGACTCTAAAAATCAACAACAACAATTTTTTAAAAAAGAAAGCATAATGCTTTGAATAAAAAGTGTCTGCCTGCCAATATCCTATCCGGCCCAGGCTATCTCTCTGGAAACCCTTGTCATCCATTATCCCTGGTGTTCAGCCACCAGACCATGCAGCTCACAGCCCCTTCTCCTCCCACTCCCCATTCCCCACTCCCCACTGCCAGTGGGGGGACACACAATTCTCACCAGCATTCATTCGTTCATTCGTTCCTGTTCACTTCCTTGCTGAGTAGCTCCTCGGGGCCAGAGCTGAGTCTCTGGTGCTGTGGAGACAGCCCTCCCTAGCCCTGCCTCCTGGAGTTCCCAGCCCAAGTCCAGCGGGATGAGGGGCCAAGCAGTGCTATCAGCACTCAGGGCCTAGGTGCCAGGAGCCCTCCTGTGGGCACATCCTGCAGACCAGGACACCGGGGGCCTTCCCCAGCAGGGGCGGCACCTGCTAAGAGCCCTGAGCTTCTGAGCAGGAACAGGCCAGCCTGAGAGCTGCCCTGGGCTCTGGGGAGCAGGCCCAGCTTTAGCTAGGAAAGAGGGGGTCATGGGCTGAGCCCTCATTCCTGCAAGGGAGTCCTAGGGAGTGAAAAGAATGGGGACCAGTGTGAAGGCAGGGAGCGTCCGTGGCTCAGCCACTGTCAGGCCCGGTGCTGGCCGCTCTGCTGCCTCACCTGTGCTTCCCCTGCCTCAGCAGAGAAACCAAAGACCAGACGGGCTGAGCAGCTTGCCCAGGGCCACTGCGAGGCAGTGGGGCTGTCCCAAGCCCCTGGCATTGTTGGTGTAGCTGCCCATCCTCTGGCTTGAGCCAGAACCAGACTGCTGGAGGAACAGCTCCCCCCAAACCCTCTTCCCTCACCTTGAGCCTGAAAGTCCCCAGCAGGAGTGTCCTCTCCCTAAGAGCTGGGAGGCTCGTCCCTGCCTGGCACTGCCCACCTGTCTCTTCAGTGCCAGAGGCAGGCTCCATAGGAATCGGGCCCACAACTGAACTCAGTAGCAGGACCTCACTGACCACCATCCTTCTGGGAGTTGACCGCCGCAGCCCACACCCAGCCCGCCAGGCCCCGCCCACTCTCACCTGGCTGGTAGACAGAAGGCCGGATGCTGGCCGTGGTGACAACCCGAGGCCTGGGCGCAGCAGCTGCTGGGGCTTCCGTGTACGGGTGGGCAGCAGGTGCCGGAGAGGTCGCCGGGGCCGCACCGTGAGCAGAAGCCTGGGGCCTGGAACCAAGGGGGCAGAGTTAGCAGCCGGAAGGACAGCCCGGCCTTGTGCTGGCAGCCGGCAGGTTGTTCTGCATCCTCGGGAGCCTCTGGAGAGAGGACATCTGACGGGTGGTCTGGAGCTGCCCGAGGCTGCAAGGAAAGACCACGAGGTTGTGGGCAGCGGAAGCTGCTCCTTAGGTGAGGAGTTTTGGTGAGTTTCGTTAAAGCAGCAAAGACACCTCAAGAAATGGAGCCCATTGCTGCTGTCACCGCCTTGCGGAGGGAGGAGGCCAACCTGCCAGCTGGGCAGGAGGGGGCACAGGAGGTTCTCCACCCGCTGGGGAGAGGCTGCCAGGCACGGTCTGGCGCTGGAGGGACAGAGGCTGGAGAGAGGAGAGATGGAGGTAGTCAGAGCTGCCCGCTCCCTCCACCTTCTGATCTTGGGGCACTTCACAGCCTTAGGCCCCTGGCCTCCTCCCCTCCCCTTTCTCCTGTTGCCGGAAGGAGCAGTAAAGTCTCGGGTTTCTGGGCTCCAGCAGGGAGACCCTCACCCCAAACACGGTTCTCTTCCATATGGTTCTCTGGCCTCTCCCACTGCGTTCCCCCAAGAGGCTGAGAGCAGCCTTTTTCTGCTGTGACCCAGGTATCATCGGACCAAAGAGAATGGAAACAGTGACTCCGTGCACTGCCCTCAGGAAGTGCTGTGTGGCCTGTCTGCTCCAAGAATCCCTGGAGTGGAGCAGCTTGTTTTACTGTGGCTGATCCAGTGTGCCCCAATTTCATTTGTCTGTGAACCCTGCCCCTCCTTTTCTTTTCTCATTTAAAACTAATGAATATCTTACAGAACACGCCCTTGTCTCTCCCTACCTTTTCCAGATCCCACAGGGACCACGTGACCACACCCAGTGGAAATGGGGTGCTAGAGACATGAGCCCCTGGAAACATGCTGTCCTCCCCAGCCCATGGCTTCCTGCCTTCCTTCCACCTGGCCTGAATGCCCCTCCCCCACCCCCTCGTGCATCACGCTGGGCGGAGCCACAGGAGCAGGGCCTGCCTTGTCTCTCCTGCTCTGGAGGGCGTGGCCCTGAACTAGAACCTCGAGCTGCCTCAGACGGTGGGAGGTGCAGACAGTGCCAGTGGCCAAGCCTCCAACCCTCGTCCTGGGCCCGGTGGAGGCAGCTTGCCCTGCCACACTGCCACGCTGCCGGTTGAGGGAGGCCATCGTCTCCCCTTCCTGGGCCTGCCCTTCTCTGACCGACCTGTCGAGACCAGTGGAGTAGGGGCCTCCAGGGAAGAGGAGGAGGCAGTGTCCATGGGGTGCCCTGCTTCCATTGGTGGGAGGAGGCCAAGGTAGTGGGTGTCAGCCAGTCTTTCTCCCCCGTGGAGGACGCTTTCCCCACATCCCAGGAGCAGCGGTCCTGGTCAGAGGGTGCTGTTGGAGGAGGAGGCCGAGGCTTCCGATATCCAGCAAGAATTCTGAGGCCAGGCTCCAGGACAGTTTGGGTGGCCATTTGCCTCCCACTTGCTCCCTCTACCTCCATCCCAGCCCCTGTGTCAGAAGGGAGGGAGCTGGGCCCGGAGGTGGTCTCCTGCTCCCTTCTGCTCCAGCCCACGTGGGAGCTCTCCAGGCTCCTCCCCAGCCTCCACCCAGGCATCACTCTCTTTGCAAAACAAAGTGAAGGAAGGGTTTGCCCTGTTGAAGGAGCCCTGAGGGCCCAGGATAGAGGCCTGGAGCCTGAGCAGGGCCCACATCTACAGCTCCCCAATCCAAACTGGGGGGGGGGGGGGCATCTTTCCACTCCGCAGCAGGGACATTTCAACCCTCCTCTGCCTTCTTTGGCTCTCACCGGAGCCATTCTGGTGCGCAGAGGGAGGGGTGGGCTCACCCTGAGGCTTGAGTTGGGCTGTGGAAAGGCCAGCTCTGCACCACCTGGGTCATTGTACAGCCCAGGGCTAGGGGTACAGACTGCAGGCCTGTGGCTAATCTGCCCCTCGCCATCCTCCTCAGGTTGCACCAGGGACTTGTGCACCCGACGCAGAGAGGCATGTCCTTTCCACAAAACCGGGGGCGGGGGGGGGGGGGGGATGAGGGAGGTGGGGAGGGCAGGAGACTGAGAGCTGGCTCTGACCCTAACACCAGGTGGACACTCCATGCAGCCTGTAGAGAGCTGGGTCTGGAGGCCTGCTTGCTGCCTGGCTGTGCCAGACCACCTGCCAGCCTGCCCCCACCTCCCCAGGTGCTCTCCACCCAGCCCCGTTGCTGGGCGCCAGGAGAACGGGTGGGGAGCAGTATGCTGCAACACTGGAGACCACTTTGTGTGCGAGGTGGCTTAGGCACACTTTTCCTGTCCCAACCCTACAAATCAACGTTGCATTAAACGTCTTAGCAGATGAGGAAACTGACGTTCAGATTCAGTAACTTTCTGGAGATTACAGACAGGAAGTGGCGGAGGAGAGGTGGAAGCCACACTGCACCAGGTGCCTCTTGCTTCTCCGCCCAGAGAGCAGAGGCTAAGGGCCAAGGGCACGTCAGTTGCTAAATATCTGGCCTGTCTCCTGTGACCAGGTCAATGCTCCTCCCTCCAAGGAGCTTTCCTCAGCTTCCCCAACCCAGGCGACAACTTCCATTCCCCTAATTTCAGTTCCAGAAACAGACTTTCCAGTCTCCATTTGCTGTCTTACTGTGTGTGTGTGTGTGTGTGTGTGTGTGTGTGCGCGCGCGCGCGTGAGTGAGAGAGAGAGAGAGAGAGAGAGAGAGAGAGAGAGATCCCTCTCTTGCCCAAGGAGAGGTTAGGGGCCCACATCCCCTCCTGTCTTCAGCCACACTCACACTCCCCTGCACTCTCTGCAGCAGGCAGTGCTAGCCTTGGCCTCCTGGGCCCTGGGCTCCTAACCACCTGGGGTGGGCCTTTCTGAGGGTGAGACACAGCTGCCCACACATGGAGCCAGGGTGAGGCCACTCCTGCCTCCCTTCCCCACAGCCGGGGTGGCACCTGTGGGGCAGTTACCTGGGACTGTCCGCAGGGCTTGAAGCAGGGGCCGAGGCAGAGGCAGTGGCAGCATGGGCAGCGGTTGCAGCCAGGGGTGGCGAGGCTGCGCTGGGAGAGGCAGCAGTAGGCGGCTGGGCAGAAGCGGGCAGCAGCGGGGTGGTGGCCTGGCTGGTGCACACTGGAGCATGCTCAGTAGGGGTGCTGATGAGGCGGGACCAAGAAAGACAACAGGTCAAGGGGGCCCTCTGCATGGCGGTGGTGTCTGCAGCAGAGGCACGTTGGGCAGAAGGCACCGTTCATACTGCGGAGTAGGATCTTCCAGAAGCCTGTTCCCAGCTTCAGAGAAAGAGGCCCTCAGGACCCCAAGAGGGAAGGGCTCAGCCCACAAGGAGGATCACAGTAACATCAAAATTATTCTCAAGCCTGGTAAGAACACCCCATTTTAATATATATATAATTGATTTCAGAGAGGAAGGGAGAGGGAGAGAGAGAAACATCAATGATGAGAGAGAATCATTGATTGGCTGCCTCCTGCATGCCCCACACTGGGATTGAGCCTGAAATCTGGGCATGTGCCCTGACTTGGAATCGAACTGTGACCTCCTGGTTCATAGGTTGACGCTCTGGCAGAGCAAGAACCCCCCATTTTTGTGCTTCCTGGTTTTTCTGAGTACAAAAACACAGTGTGATGGAAAACCCCATCCTGCTTTCCTCCCTTCTGCATTTAGTCGCAGGCACACGGCCTTTGAGAAAAGCAGAGGTAGACATTTGAGGGTCAACGGCTTAGGCTCTAGAGTGGCGAGAGCCTGGGCTCTTAGGCGGTGGAGGACTCAGGCAGTGACAGCGCGTTCGGAAGATGGATGAAAGCTGCCATGCCAGGCTGATCAAGGTTATCTGGACCAGAAAGGGTTAACGTGGCGTGGGGGATTCAGAAATAGAGGCAACGGTGCCCCTTTCCCGGATAAACCAGAGAGGTGGCAGGATCTCAGGGTCTCCCGTACCCGTGGTGAAGGAGCAGACGGATTCAAGACCATCCTGAGGTGCCCAGGCCCTCGTGTGGCCTGGCGGCCAGAGGGTTTCTCACATGCCCAAGGTGATGTGCTGTGGCCCTGAGTGCCTGCATGTCTGAAAGACCAGTGGCTGGGAACAAGGGGGGGACTGCAGTGCCAGTGTAGACCAGTGTGACCAGTGTGACCAGATGGGAAGGGATATCCCGGCAGGTGCCAGCACAGGGAGACGGACCAGGGCCAGGTGCCCAGGTGCCCACCCTGCCTGCCTTGCTGTTCAGTGAGCATCTCTTCCCCAAACCTCTCCCAGGAAGAGGGGGCACCAGAGCCTGGGCTGATGGGCTGGATTTCTGCCACCTGGGAAACTGGGCAGAGAGACAAGCCAAGTTACAGGAGAGCAAAGAAATGCATTCTCTGCCCCCCGGCCTCGAGCCTGAGACGGGGACTTGCTGCCACAGAGCAGGAGCTGGCTCCCGTCGCGGGTGGCCCTGCACGGAGTTTGTTCTTGACCTGGCCCCGTGTGCCTGGCCTCTGTCTGTAGTCCTCACCGTCACCCTCTGACATGGGTATTAGCAACTCTGTTCCGTAGACAGGGGATGGAGACACAGATTTCAAGCTCCTGGAACAGGTAGTGACGGCGGGATCTGGCGGAGGGACACTTGGGCTTGAAGCCTCCCCCAGTACCCCAAGTCCCTCAGGGAGGGAGGAAGACGCTTCTTCGAGTCAGGCAAGTAGGGTCCTTCCCCACAAAAGGCACTCTCCTATTGGACAGGGTGGGGAGTGGGTTTGCCACGCACCAGCTGTGCTGACGGGAGGGCGGGGAGGGGTGGTGGTGGTGGTGAGCATCACTCCTCTGATCCCCTCCACCTGCTGGGCCATTGGTATCAAGACCCTCATTTTCCAGGAGAGGAGCCTGATTCCAGAGGCCGGCACTGCTGGTAAACCCTCCCCGCTGCCCGCTGCCTCACTCCTGCCGCCTCAGGTCGAACATGCAGTGAATGGCCTGGGGATCTTGCTCAAATGCAGCTTCTGATTCGGGAGGTTGGGTGGGGCCCCAGGTGACGCTGGTCCGAGGACTGCCCTGGGAGTAGCCAGGCACTGCCCAGACTGTCCCAGGGCAGAGGTCACGAGCTGTTTACCAGGCATCACTGAACTGCTCTCCTCCCCCAGTGAGGTGTAGGGTTGGCAGAGGGAGCCACGGAGCCCTGGAAAGGCTGGGGAGCGGGCTGGAGAATGCCTCCCACAGGAGGGAGTGAACCCCGACGGACCAGGGCAAGGGCCATGTCCTGACCAGCCCCCCCCCCGCCAGCTTTAGTTCAGAAAGGAGGCCTCGGACAGCCCTGCTGGGGCCTGCAGCATGCCGGCCCCGCCCTCCCAGGAAGCTGCTCACCCGTCCTCATGGAGGAACCTGGCTGCTCACAGCTTCTCTGGGAAGCAGCTGCAGTTCCTGGAGCCATACTGCCCAGCCAGCCGCCAGGCCCTCCTCATGCCATGGGCCGCCAGGCCTCAGAGAACACCCAGCTTCCCTGTCTGCTTCTCCCTGACCCTGGCCCAGGTTTCCAGGGGCTTCTGGGAGCCGAGGCCGCTGCTCAGGACAGGAGGGATGACGATGTCTGGGGGAGACAGGACTGTACAGACAAACCGAACATTGATTTTGTCCCCTTCACTCCAATTGCTAGTCAGACCAGCTTACGTGGTGTGTCCCAGGCATAGCTCCAAACGACCCCTGGGCTCCAGGGGCGAGGTGGGCCCCAGGAGAGTCCATGCTCTACCGCAGGGCCAGGGCCAGGGACAGGCCGCCGCTGGGGCCTACGAGTGGCATCCTACCGAGCAGCACTGTCTGCAGATGCCAAGCAGCAGGCCCCAGGAGAGGGGCAGCATGTGCCCAGGGTCTTGTCCGGGCTGTTTCCTGCCCGAAGTTTCATTAGCCCCAAACGCCGAAGAAGGTGTCCCAGGGAGCAAGCAGAGCACTTACGTGGCCCCAACTGCGAGGAAAGCCACGCAATCCCCCAGCCAGGCGTAGGAGTCTACCTGCCTCTTGCCCTGGTCATAATTCACTTCAAACATCTAACAAGAACCAAACCAAACCAACTGTACTCAACTACTCAAGGCTTCAGGAGGGGGTGTGGCGAGAGGAGAGACAGGCTGGCCCCGGGCCCCTTGGCAGGCCATCTCGTCCCTCGACCCAGCTGGCATCAAGGGGGAACACGCCAACCTTATGCCTGCTCTGTGGTGCTGGCCTTTGGTTGATGCTCTTCCTGATGCCAAGGGTATTAGGTACGGAAAGGACATTATGGACGCATTATGGACGGATTGGGGAGGTGCTGGGCTTGGGCTCTGTGGTTGCTGGGCTCAGGCTGACCTGCTGGGGAGGTGGAGGTGTTGTGGTTGATGGTGCTGGGGGTGCTATTGTCGGGGTGACAGTGCTCATTGTATTAGTTCAGAGAATGGAACATGAACATCTCTACTGACTGGATCACAGAACCCAGTCAGGCTAAATGTTCACGCTGCCATCCGCCTGGTCAGCGTTTCATCTTGCAGCCTGAAGACTGGCTGTGGCTCGGGGCGCCCTGACCACGTCACTCCGCACGGTCACCTCCAGGGCCCATGGACACTGCAGTCTGTGCAAATGACACCCTCGAGATCGGGCCCGCGATCCCCACAGGCCGCAGCACCCGGCGACATTCACTAGCTCCAGGCACAGTCAAAACCCCACAGCCCTCACTCCACTCCGACCACTCCTGACCAAACGCCCTCTGCACTGCCTCTACCCCAGCCACCGTGGCTAACCCGGGGTTCCGGGACCCCCCTTCTCCTCCTCGTCCAGCCGTCCCTACCTACACAGCGATCCTAACTGCTCTTGAGGACCAGGGCCCAGGCCCTTCTCCCAGGGAGCCTGCTCTGACACCCAGTCGAGGGGCTTGCCCTGTCTCTAGACCTCACGCCAACAACCTTGCCTCATGGTCAGCCACGGCCACATCAGCGCTTTCTCGTTTCTCTGGCACCCACAGCAGCCAGGCGTACACGGGCTGCTGTGTGAGGACAGCCCTGCACAGAGGGCTGCCTGCAGGGGCTGGTGGGCATCCCTGGGAACCTTCCAGAGCACCAGGAGGGCTTCCACACCCCGGGGTCAGGACAGGGAAATGTGAGGCCACCAGTTCTGACGGGCTCGGGTCCTCTGTCAGCCCAGGACACTCACTGCCTGGGCCTCTCTCTGGCAGCCTCGAGCCCCACAACCCACCCCGGGGCCTCAGCTAAACATGTGCGTGCGCTCCAGGATGCCTCGGTGCAGGCAGGAGCACGCTCCATCTCCTGGCTGATCCCTCAGCACACTGGCCCTGCCTGGCCCGGAGCAGAGGCTAGAAATGGGAAGAGATAGGAGGCCCGAATGGAGCCGCTGGCAGGGGTTTGGAGAGCGTCTGGGATGTGGGCGGGATAGAGCAGCCGCCCTGGCCAGCCCTTCCAGATGGGATTGCCAAGGTCCTTGGAGGCAGAGAGGAAGCCTGTGCCCAGGCGGCAGGAGCGGAGCAAGGCTCTGGCCAATCCTGACACGGCGGCAGGGGCGTCCTGATGGGGGCCTTGGCGTCCGCCTCTGTTTGCTAAGTGCAGTTGGTGTCATGTTCTCAGCCAGTGGTTTTGCTTTCAGGAACCAGGCTGATGGGTTGACAGAAGGGTGGGAAGGAGGTGAGCCCGCCAGCCTGGCCCTTCCCAAATGCTCTGGATGAGGACAGGCCCCAGGTGGGTGGGTGGGGCCAGCAGGCCAGCTGGAGGTCCTCCGCACCTCCCTGACCCAGCAGGACTCCACCGGGCACATTTTCCACCTCCTCTCCCCTGTGCCCTGCCCCTTAGTGCAGGCGTGCCCTCCTGAGCCCTCCCTGTCCCCGGCACAGGGCCAAGCAGGGGCAGTGCCTTCCTAGCTACAGCTAGGGGTGGGCAGGGGCCTCTGTGCACCCACCAATATACACTGCCCTGGGGGACCCTGGGGCTGCCCACCTGGCACAGCACAGACTCCCACGTGCATTCTCTGGCCTGAGCTCACAGCCCAGACAGGGCCCTTGTGGGGGAAACCAGCGGAGGGCAGAGCCCCTGGGGCGCCTGTCCCTCCCTGGCTCAGACCTGCGCCTCTGGAGGATGCACACAGCACAGCAGGACCGAGGCTGGTTTGTTATTTCAAATCCTCTTTATTTCAGAATGAGCATGCATATCTGTACCGGAGAGAGGGCTGGGCAGCTAGCACACATGGCACGGAGGGAGAGCACATGCCAGCCTCACCACAGGCGGAGGGCCTGCCGCCTCTACCTAGGCTCCCGCTCCTCCAGGGCTCCAGCTCAGAGGCAGCAAGGGAGGGAATGGGGCAGGGAGTCGCCTCCTCCCAGGACCCTGCTCTATGGGCGACTCCTCCCAGACGGCACTGGGCAGGGCTACTCTCCCAGCCACTGAGGGTGGCAGGGAATCCACTAGGGGCGAGCTGCCTCCCTTGGTTCTGGGGTGTTAGGCCAGCAAACCCCATCACATCCTCTCTGAACTACGGCTACGGCCCTGGGTATGGCCCTGGGCGGGGAAGCGGAGGCACAGGCTGTCTGGGCGGTGAGGGTTGCACTGAGGGGGTGCGTGGGTGCAGTGCCGCCCTGACTACGAAGGTGCCAGCACAGCTCTACATATTCAAGCATCGCCGTGGGGCTCACACGCCAGATCTGTGGGGGGAGTGGCAGGCGGGGGCTCCAGGCAGTCTTTTAGCTTTTAACGTTAAGGATTTGGGCTGAAAGGCCATGGTGCCAGTTGCGCAATTTGGCAAAACGTGGGCTGTTACGTTCCGTTTCAAACCTTTCCCTGTGGCAGAGAGAGAGAGAGAGAGAGAAAGAGAGAGAAAGAGACAGACAGACACAGACCCAGAGACAGAGAAACAGAGAGAAGAGAGAAAAGGGAAAGAAAGGGGTTAGGGGATGTGTCCGCCAGTCTCTTGTCTGGGGGTGGGGGGTGGGCAGAGGTCATGGGAGCGGGGGTTTGGCTTGGAGAGGCTTTGCCTTCCCGGGAACTTTCTACATGGTCAGGCCTGGTTTGGGTCAAGACCAGAGTCCCAAGGACCAGTTTGGAGGGACTGAAGCCTGGACCTGAGTGAGTGGGCGGCATGGAGAAGCCTGGCTGGAAGCCTGAGGACAGCGTGGCCTCGTGGTGAGGCCTGGGCAGGGCTGCTTTGGCTGTGGGATCTCGAGGCTGAACACATAGGCGGGGGCCTCTCCTGGCCCCAGAGCCCTCACTGGGCATGAAGGAGGAGAAACACCTGTCCCTGTGGTGAGGCTGGGCGAGCAGGCCTGCCACCTCGCTGTGCTGCCCACTCTCTGCCAACCCTTGTCTGTCCCCAGAGAGAAGCCTTCCGACACCATGCCTGGCCCTGCCCTTCCGGGCCTGAGCACGCCAGCACACACGTGCACACGTACTCACAAGACTGCCGGCACACATACAGGGCCAGGACTTCCTCCACTTCCCACCAGCAGGGCTCTGGGCTCAACCCACAGCCCCTCGGCTGAGGGCACAAGAAAACTAGGTAATGAACAGCCAGAAACACAGAAATGGAGGGGAGGAGACTCTGGGAAAGGCCGTTGACATGGATGCCGGAATCCTGACCCCTGCCGGGGCTGCAAGGGCCTCTCACGCCTTCAGGCCAGAGGCGCACCTGGTGGCCCAGGGTCACAGTCAGCCACATGGAACTGCTCACGCAGGCCATGGACTACTACTCAGCAACAAAAAGACACGAGCGAGCCATAGGTGTGCTCAGTGGGCACGGGGAAATGCGAGGAGGGCATGAGGAGCCGCGGCAGGTGGATCGGGCAGTTGCGGGAGGGCTTTTAGAGGGCGACGGTGTTGGTTTGAAGGCAGATCTTAGCTGCCAAGAAGCAGAGGAACCCTCGAGTGAAAAGTGAGAGTGGGTGCTTCTTTGGGAGAGACACTGGCCGGGGGCTGGGAAGAGTCCGGAATCCAGAGGCTTTGGGGGAGGGGGTGGGAGAAGAGATGTGTATGAGGAGAGGGAGTGAATTAGGCCAACAGAGAATCCAGTCCCACAGGCCGGAGGCTTTATGATCCTACTTATACAACATTCTCTAAATGACAAAGTTATAGAAATGGAGAAAAGATCACCGCTTAGCGGTTGCCGTGCCACAGGGTGGGGAGGGGGTGTGGTGGTGTCGCGATAAAAAGGCAACAGCAGGGAAGGCTTGGGGTGGAAGGGTTCTGCACCCGACCGCCAGCGGCCACACCCAGCTGTGCCATTACCATTGGGGTAAAGGGTGCTCTCTGTATTATTTCCTACAACTACATGTCAATCTGCAATTATCTCAAAATAAATGGCTCAATAAGTGAATTGCAGCTATAAAAATCAGGAAGGTCAGGGTTAGGTCTTTAAAAACCAGAGGAGGCTCGTCCTACATGTCTCCGTGTAACAGTCCCACGTCCCCACATTTACACTTGGCACCTGCCCCTATCGGCGTTACCTGGTGGACGCCCCACACCTTGAGTCCTGCATATTTGGTCTCTGTAAGATTCTGCTGGACAGAAGGGGCCCACTGCTCACATAGGTGAAAGCACCCTAATGCCCAGAGGAGCCTAGGCCCAGAGGCATCGTGAATGGCCTGAGCCACCTGGAGACTCAGCATCGGACGCCCTCCACGCGCCAGCCTCTCCGAGGTCAAGAGAAGGGGTAAGACAGCATGGGCAGAGGCCCCGCCGCCAGGCCACACAGCCTGCCAACAGCACCAGAGACCACCCGGAGAGCCACCCAGGCTGCAGTCGCAGCACAGCCAGCCGCCCTGCCCAGCCAGCCGCCCTGCCCAGCCAGCCGCACTGACCAGCCAGCTCCACTGCACAGACAGCCGCACTGCCCAGCCAGACACCCTGCCCAGCCAGCTCCACTGCCCAGCCAGCCGCACTGCACAGACAGCCGCACTGCACAGACAGCCGCACAGCCCAGCCAGCCGCCCTGCACAGCCAGCCGCACTGCCCAGCCAGACACCCTGCCCAGCCAGCTCCACTGCCCAGCCAGCTCCACTGCCCAGCCAGCCGCCCTGCCCAGCCAGTTCCACTGCCCAGCCAGACGCCCTAGCCAGCTCCACTGCCCAGCCAGCCGCCCTGCCCAGCCAGCTCCACTGCCCAGCCAGCCGCCCTGCCCAGCCAGCTCCACTGCCCAGCCAGTCGCCCTGCCCAGCCAGCCGCACTGCCCAGCAAGCCACACTGCCCAGCCAGCTCCACTGCCCAGCCAGCTCCACTGCCCAGCCAGCCACCCTGCCCAGCCAGCCGCACTGCCCAGCAAGCCACACTGCCCAGCCAGCTCCACTGCCCAGCTAGCTGCACTGCCCAGCCGGCCGCCCTGACCAGTCAGGCCTGCGGCCGCTGCATCAGCTCAGGCACAGCGCAGGGAGCCAGGGAGCGCCTGAGTCTAGGGAGCCTGTTCTGGTTGGAGCTGTTTGGAAATCCACAGGCAGCCAGACAGGAGTGGGGAGAGAAGGAAAAGGAGAGGGGAGGGAGAAAGGAAGGGAGAGAGGTCCCAGACGCCCATAAGGGCTGCTCAGGGGACATGGAGGCTGTCCTGGTCTCTCCAGCTGTGGCTTTCAAACGTGCTAGGCTGGCAGAGCACCAAGGACCAACATGTCCACAAAATGCAGGTAATTTCGTTGCCAATAGCTGCCCACTGCTCCTCACGGGGGCTCCCTTTGAGCGAGGGCCCTGAGCCAGGTGGCACCGGAGTGGGCCAGGTGTACACGGAGGAGCTGAGTGCTCCCAGGGAGGGAGGACCCTGTGGGGAGGGAGGACACTTTGGAGTCCTGGGCTATTGGGAGGGCCAGGCGAGGAGAGGAAAAGGAACCCCGAATGGGCTTGGAGAAGGGATTGGGGGAGGTCACGTTGCTTGTGGAGGGGTGTGCAAGGCAACCCTCCCCTTCACCTCCTGTGAGCTCATCACTACAATCAGCCTGATTCCTTCACCTGGGGGCCTTGGCGAGGAAGGCCCTTTACAGGGAGCATTAGGTGAGCACAGAGACTTGGAGATAGTTGTGCCACCAGGTGGGGACCAGGGATCTCTACACATAGGGATCTCTACGCCAGAGGAATCCCAATTCCTCACAATTCCGGCCCTGCCTGGATGAAGCCCCATCAGGGCTGCCTCGCAGGGACCTGCCTCCTACGGTCCCAGAGAGGCTGGCAACTTCTCTGAGGTTAGAGGTTTGGCTTCTGGGTGGAGGCCCGTTGGTGCTGCTCTCCCAGAGGCGCTGGGCGCCCGGCACTGCCCGCCTGCAGGGAGGTGCCTGCCTGCTGCTGGGGCTGAGCAGGCTGTCTACAGAACCAGGCAGGACCAGCTTTAGCAGGTACTCCTGAAAGCCAGGATGGGGCCAACAATGAGGCCTGGGGCCACCCTAAATACTGCCTGTTGTGTCTCCTCACTCAATAACTTCTCAGTGTCTACAAATATCCCAGGGAAAGACAAAAGACAGGAGTCCCTGTAATCTGCCGCCACCAGTACCCTCCTGCCTCCTGAATGGCGTCCAGTTAATGCGGTACAAGCGGAGAGTGGCCTGCGGGAGGAGCGGCGAGTGGCCAGAAGTACACCAGAGGGGGCAGGGGCCAGAGGCAGGGCTGCCTCATGGGAGGGAGAGCAGGCCCCCCTGCCAGCTTCTTGTTGGAAGGAACCTGGGGACTTTGAAGCTGTTTGTTTTGTGTGTGTGTGTATGGGGGGGGGGGGTGGTGCTGTGAAGCGCTTATCAAGTCTCAGGTAAGGCTAAGCGCCCGCATCTACTAGTATGTGGGTGGCTTCAAAGGGGAGGTGGGACGAACAGAAACAGCACACAGGAGCAGGGACATAGGACAGGGTGAGCTGACAGCTCAGTCACACTTAAAACAGCTGGATACTGGTCCTGGCCGGGTCGCTCAGCTGGTTTGAGCATCATCCCCATACCCCAGGGTTGTGGGTTCAATCCCCAGTCAGGGCACATACAAGAATCAACAGATGAATGCATTTAAGTAAGTGGAACAACATCCACCTCCCCACCCCCCGTGCCTCAACCCAATAAATAAAAAATTGAAAAATACAGCTAGATACTAACTCTTGAGCTAAATCAAACATCATCTCATTCCAGGCGCAGATGGCACATCGCAGGCACTGACAGGCGGGACCCGCCTTGGGAGCTGCACGCTGTGTCAGCAGCCTAGAGGGACCTTTAGGCCCGGAAGCCCAGCCAAAGAGTGGGAGCATTCGGAGCAGCAGCAACCGGTTCAGAAAGCAAGTCCACACCAACTCCAGCAGCCCGAGTTCCACGCCCGCACACCCTGTGGCCACGCCAGCAGGTTAGCGAGGACAGAGAGCTTGGCCCAGAGCGGAAGGCGGCTCTGAGCCCCAGCCTCCCACAGAAGCCACGCAGGGTGCACTTCCAGGGCGGATTCTCTCAGGAAGAACATGCAGGTGACATTTGCATCCAAAGTACAGTACAGCACAGTCACACTGGGCTCGATGCCCATCATGGAAGACCCTAGTGGGTTCCAGTGGGTGCCTGGGCAGTGTGCCCCCTCATGCCATGGTCCATGAGCACCTGACAGACCACAGGTGGCAGGTTAGTGGCTGTGGCCTCAGGCCTGCCAGTGTTTCAGAACCATATCTTGACCTTGAGACACCTAGTCCTGCACAAGCTCCTCCTCATGCCCAGGGCTTGTCCTTCCTTACAGCAGCTGCTGTATTTTGAGCAATTTACAGAACTGATACCTCACGGTCTGGACAAGTGAGCCCAGGGCTCAGCGCCCATGCCCAGCACAGCCCTCCTGGTGCCTGCTTCCTGCGCCTAGCCTCCAGACTCACAGGGTGTGCAGGCACGGCAGCTGGCTCGGTGCCCCACAGGGAGAGATGCCCTCGTTCTCAACAGCCTAGCAAAGGCCAAAGCAGCCCTGCCCCCGGCCCTGGACAGGCCAGGAGAGCCCAAGTCCTCACACCTGGGCCCAGGGGACAGAGACTCAGCTGCAGGCACCCACCTCACTGACCTGGGCAAAGGCCCCTGCATCTGCTGAAGCCCCTTAGGGGCCAGGTGTTTCCAAATACATGAACGTGAGAGGTGCCTTCCATAAGTCCTGTGACCTGGGGGCTGCCGGGAGGGGTGGGATTAGGAGGGGCAAGGCCAGAGCCTGAGTCCGGGCGCTTACCTTGACCTTCGCAAAGCTTCCTCATCAGGGTCTTGCACTGTGGGGAGAAAGCCGCTGGTCAGGAGGCGAATCGGGAGCCCAGGAGAGAAAAGCTACCTGAGCTCTGAGGACAGAGGCCCTGCCCAGGACTGGACAGGGCCTCCCCGGCCTATGAACGAGGAAGGGAGAGCTGTGTGCTGGGCAGAGGGCCGCTGGGTGCGGGTGGTCAGAGGCGTGGGCAGCTCTGGGCAGTCATTTTGCCTGGAAACACCATGCAAGCCTGCTGCCCGTTGTTTGGTCAGGGCGCTGAGCAGAAGGCTCTGTCACTTGCCTGCCCCAGGGTCCAGAAGGGCTCCAAGGGCCGCTGTTCATCTCAAGGCCAGCTCAGCTTCAGGGGGTCAGGGGTCAGGGGCTCAACTCCCTGGCTTCTGTGGACTGCGGAGTGGGACCCAGGACCCTCGTGGTCCCGCAGCACCTTGCCTTTCTGCCCGCCCCCGGCCCCACTCACTGTACTCAGTTCCTGTCATCTGGGCCAGGATGCGGAAGGAGCGAGACTGAAGGTTGGAGGAGCGGCGGGCCCACTCATCAGCCTCATCTTCCGGCTTGTTCTGGTTCTTAATCACAGCCTGGTACACGGGAGAGGCGCTGTCCACCGCGAGGTCTTTAACCGGAAGGCTCCTGCGATGCAGAGCGACCGGTGGGCGAGGGCTGGGCTGGAGCCTGCTCCCTACCTCCTCCCCTCCCCCACACTGACTCCCGGGCACCCCCCGCGGTGGCCCCTACTTGTCTGAACCCACCATGCCCTTTCCCCACTGCCACCTGAGAGCCTGGGGCAGGGGTCAGCTGGGTGCTCAGTGCTCAGGGTGGTCACAATTAGACAGTGATTCCTCTCACAGGGGGTCAGAGGCGCAGGTCCTCCAGCCAGCACCCCCCCACCCCAACTTGCAAGTTGCAGGCACAGACCTGAGGACATCCCACCTTTAAGGAGAGAGGAGGCAGGAGACATCTTCTAGAAGTAATTTCCAGCGCCCTGAGCAGGCCCTGAGTTTGGGGCTAAGTGAGGACGGGTCAATCGGGACCCTCCCCCCAGTGCCGTGACCGCCTTAGGAGAGGACTGAAGGCTGTGACTTGGCTACACACAGGCAGGCACAATAGGGTGGGGTGGGGTGGGGTGGGGATGAGAAACACAGCAACGAGGCCATGTGGGGGGTATCACCTGCAGATAGCAGGCTCTGCCCTGGGGGTGCTGGGAGTGGAGCTGCAGGCGGGTTCCTGGTCTCTGCCCCCGCCTATTGAGGGCGACCTGGTGGCCTTCCCTTGCCTTAGACTCCCAGGACCCGGCACATAGTAGTGCTCACAATGTAGCTGGATAAATTAATCCCATATCGGAGCCAATCCCAACCCAGAGCCGCTTGGGTTCAGTGCCTCCCAGACTGCGGGCAGGGTAGATCCAAAGCTTTCTGGGTGCCCACGCACCCTGCCCAGCCTGCGTGACTCAGGGGGAGCTCACAGCACTGCCGCCTGCCTCCCCGGCCAGCGGCCCAGCCAGGCACGTGCTGATGCTGAAACAGCTCCAGCGAGACCAGAAGACCAGCTCCCGGTTACAGCGTGTAGGGGCCCAACAGAGTCAGGGCCAGGCTTCCCGGCTCCCAGCCCAGTGTCTTTCCGTCAGACTCACAGTGACAGGGCTTGGAAGGCCACTTCTGTGCACTGGGCCTCAGACACCGCAGACGCTCTATGCCTAGAAAAGGCCCAGCCCAGACACCGGCCCTGTCGGCAACCCCTGCCTGCCTCTCAGGCTGCCTCTCCCTGCACCCCCAGGGCCTCCTCAGTTCCCACATCTTCTACCCTCTGGACAAGGAGCCCTCCAGCACTGATCTTGTCTCCCATGAGTCTCTGGGCTTGGCACCCTGTGTCTGGGTCAGGGTGGGCTACAGCTGCAGGTAAAGACAGGTGACAACAGGAGGCAGAAACGGGCGGAGCTGCCTCCTTGCCTGAAGGCTGTGCCCTGGCCAGGGAGCTACAGGTTGGGGTCCATGGGGAAGACCAGTGAATCCCTCGGGGTCCAGGCAGGGAGGAGCCCTTTGGATCAGGAACAGAGGAGGGTGGGGTCTCACTGGGGGTGCCATTTCCAGCACAGGCAGATGTCCCAAGGGTCTCAAAGCAGAGGCTGGGCCTACTGTCTTTGGTGAGGCGGGCGATGGGAAGGCACAATCAGGGCGCCCTGTTCTGCCGGGAGGAAGTCTGGACTGTGCTGTGGGCCGGAGTGCAGGCCCAGGCCAGGCCTCTCCTGTGAGCCTGCCCACACTGAACTCTGTGCCAGGAAGCAGCCGGACGCCTTTGCTGCAGTCTCCCCAGAACGTGCCCTGAGGTGCTCCCCGTCCTCCCTGAGCTCCCAGGGCTCCAGGCTGCTGGGAATGTGTCGCTGGGGCTTCCGTCCTCGGCCCCTTCCTACCACCTGCGCGGAGACGGGTGAGCCTGCAGCAGAGCCGGGAGCCCGCGAGGGCACTCTGAATAATAGACGCAGAGAGCAGAACAGGCCCCACGTCCTGGGACCCTGGGTCTGAGGCTGGAGCTCCTCCCAGCACGACCTTCTTGCCACCAAAAACACTCCAGAGACCACAAGTTAGGGTCACCCTGGGGCATTGACCCCACTCACACTGCCCTCAAGCCTGACTCGTCGTTGGCCCCCTTGGGTGGCCTTGGCAAGCGCTGGCTCCTTCAGGTCCAGGTTCTGGGGTCTGGGGAGGGGCCTCTAAGAGGCCCCCTTACCACCCTCTGCCCTGAGTAATGGCCGGCGTGGATGCTGAACGGCAGGTCTACAATCTCCCAGTGCAGCAGAAAAGGCCGGGGGAGCCCCGCGAAGCATGGCAAGGAGAACACAGAGACCCCAGCCTGGGGCCAGCATGAGTGGTTTTAACTCTCATCTGTGTCCATAGTGACATTATTCGGGGGCAAACCCTCAAAGACAAGCCTGTACAGGCCGCGGGGCATGTCATGTGGCTGTGAGGTAGGCGTGAGGAGAACACAGACAGAGGCACTGTCCTCAGGCACAGCCCACCAAACCCACACACCGCCCCACAACCAGACAGACGGACGATGGAACAGACACTGGAGTCTACTTACGCCAGTGGCGACGCCCTGCCAAGCAGAGGAAAGCCCAGCAGTGAGTGTGTGTCCATCAGGGGATGGCAGGGGCGGCGCACACACAGGGGAGCAGGGTTGGGATCAGAAATGAGTTATGGGAGTGGGATGGATAAAGGAGGAAGAGAGAGACAAAAAGAAAACTGTCAGTGAGGAAGGCATCATGGAAATTCACAGCAGAAACGGAGCACCTTAGGCACCGGGCCGAGGGCAGCTCTTACCACGCGCACCAGCCCCGCAGGGCTGCGTTAGGAGGAGGGGAGTGCATGGTGCTTCCCAGGCACACAGGGCAGGGCAGGGCAGGGTGGGGCTGGGAGAGGTAGCAGGGAGATGGGAACAGTCCTTCCAGAAGACCAGATAAGGTTAACGGTGCATCATGTTAAAAAGACCAAACAATAGCATCCTTTTCCCAAGCGCAGAAAGTCAAGTTCTTTTGCAGAGTCGTTCTTCCATTATCTGCCACTGAGCTTCCCCTTGGCAATGGTGGCCACCCTTAGGAGCACACCAAGGACACACCTGCCACATTCTGGGGCAAACAAGTGTGAGCAGGAAATCCCTGTTATCTCTTCGGCTTAGCCAGGCCGCTTTTTTCTGGGTTCACATGAGATAAAGGTTGTGTTTTTAAAATTGCATTGTCATGGTTTCTGCTTCGAGCCATGGAATGAAATCAACACTGTCTAGAGTTCCGCCTGAGCCAGGCCAGTTTGAGACCCACAGCTCCAGGGCGAGCAGCTCCCGCCCGCTGGTGGCCCCAGGAAGCACCGCCTCCTTGGCTAGGCTCCCCCCTCTGCCCCGAAGCCTGCACTCAGAGCACAGTGGCGTTCTGCAAAGGTCAAACACTATTGGAGTTTTCTGGGACTTTTTAACCCCTTGATCCCTCTTACAACATTGTTTTTCTTAGTTTCAGAAAAAAGTACATCATTTTAAGACTTTTTTTTTGCCTTGAGTTGCTGGAGATACTGAGTCAGGGATAAGATGTTGGCCAAAGAGATAGTCAGTCAGCTCTGAAAATCAACACTCATGTCATTCCCAAGCAGAAAACAGTCGCTCTGTGTGTGTGTGCGCACGTGTGAGACAAGAGAAAGACAGAGAGAGGCAGAGAACAGAGAATGAAAGAGGCAGAAGCACACACAGAAAAAGGAAGAGAAAGAGAAACCAAGGGAGACAGAAACACAAAAAGAGGAAGAGGTCCCACCCAGCCAGTGTGGCTCAGTGGTAGAGCCTCGACCTGTGAACCAGGAGGTCACGGTTCAATTCCCAGTCAAGGGCACATGCTGGAGTTGCAGGCTCGATCCCCAGTAGGGGTGTGCAGGAGGCAGCTGATCAATGATCCTTTCTCATCATTAATGTCTCTCTCTGTCCCTCTCCCTTCCTCTCTGAAATCAATAAAAATATTTTTTTTAACAAAAGAGGAAGAGGTCCCCATTAATGTTTGCACTATTAGCAGTTTCATCCACAAATGATTTTCAGCCAACTCTTCCCTATTTAGCCCTCAAGTGGAGAACAGGCAAATTCCAGGGACCCCGACGCCCTCAGTCCCTCGGACCTGGGGTCAGGCTGCCTGGGGCAGGCAGGAGGAGCAGCAGCCCAGCCTGGGGCTCCAGGCTCCACAGCCCTTCCTAGACAAGAAGCCAGTCACACATTGGAATCGCTCTCATCTCTGGAAGAATGCAGCAACCTCTCTCCACAGAAAGGCTCAGTGAGGGAAGACCGGGGTATCCAGAACGAGAGTGTGACTCAGGTTAACGAGATTCCAGAGGTCTCTTCCCAACCCAGCCCCACGGGGCCCGGGAAAGGCAGAGGCTGTGGCAGCATGTGGAGGAGTCGCCATACTCTGCGTCTCTCCCTTTCTCCTACAGCTGGCCCAGAGATTAGTTCTGAGGAGAGGACACCCTGTGCTGGGCCCCTGGGCTGTGCCGGGAAGCCAAGGCCAAGGAGGAGAGCCGGTCTTGATGCCTAAGGTCTCTGCGGGTGCCGGCAGCCTGGCACCCTCAGCCTCGCGGGATGAGGCCCAGCCAGCGGCTGAGGTGGTGAGCCGTGAGCCACTGCGGAGGGAGGGCGCTTACCCACTGAAGTCACTGCCCTGGGCCTGGGCCTGCCCAGCAATGGCGTCCATGATGGCGTCCTGGGAGTACATGCTGATGGGCGTGTTGTACTGTGCGTGGATGATGGTGGCCTTGCCGCCCAGCCCCTTCACCTCGATGGGCTTGTGGGTGGACAGGGCCGAGTCCTTCAGGGCATTGGGGTTGAAGCGCTCCTGGTAGTCCGCACTAGGGGGAGCAGGGGGTGCAGGGGGGAGGTGGGAGGAGAGAAGGGCAACAGGTGGAGTTACCTGGGCCATCCAGGGAGGGCTGTGGAGGTGTCAAGAGAGACCACCCAAAGTCTGATCCCCGGGCCAGGTCGGAAATCCTCGCACCTCCCCACAGCCCCCTGCAGAGGCTGCTCTTGCCCGTCTGGGCTTCCCCATCCCTGGAGGTCCCCGCTCAGGCGAGCCATCGCCCAGGGCCAGCAGGGGGCGCCAGGCGTTGGAAGCTCTCACCACACCAGCCGGGAAGCAGAGACAAAATGGGTTGGGGAGAGGGGCTTGGGAGTGTGGCACAGGCGCTGGGCCACGGGGCCAGGCAGCAGCAGCCCAAGCAGAGTCCAGGACGGCCAAAGGCGAAAAGCAGCCCCGCTGGGCAACCATGGAGATGGTGGCCTCGTTCCTCTGCCGCGGACCTCATCCTGCCAGCCGCCCCCTGGTGGCCAGCGTTCTGCTCCTCTGGATGCTTCGGGCGAGCTTCTTCCTCAGAGCAGGGCTCTGCTCAGGCCCCCTCAAGTCCCGCCTGCTGTGTGGCCACCAGTCTACCCAACAGGGCTCTCCCCTTGACAGGCAGGTGCTCCCCAGGCAAACACAAGGTCAGGGGCAGCCCGCTGAGGGTCCCACCAGGACAGAGATCTTCAGGCTCAGGAAGAGCCCAGGTCAGGCGGCGCTCCCCCGCCGCCCCAGAGCCGCCTGCTGGCCTTGGGCAGCTGCCCGAGATGGAGAACTGCACGCAGGGCGTCAGGCCGAGCCCTAGCACCCCTCCCTGCGCTTCCCTCCACACTCGCGGCTTCACGCATGCAGGCGCACTTGAGACAAATGCACCCCCTCGCACGCATGCACACACACGGACACATGCTGGCACAGGCACACGTGGTCCAGACCGACGCATGCTGGGATATGCACGCAAGAGCACACGCATGCTTTCCTTCGATACTAACTTGGCTGGAGAGTTGGCTATCACCTGGGAGGAGAGAAAGAGCAGGGAAGAGGGCTGTCAGGGAGGCTGGGCCAGGAGGCTCGGCCAGGGCCAGGGCCAGGGCCAGGGCCCACGGCAGGGCAGAGCCGCAGAGAGTGCCGAGAGGGGTGCAGAGCTGAGTCCACAGCGGCTTTCCTCAGTGGGTCCCTAGTACCCAAAGCTTTGCCAAGAAGGGTTATGGTCCATCTTTAAGGGCACATGTACATGCAATCCCCACACAGCCTGGAGGAGACCCTTAGCTGCCGCTGCCAAGGCCCAGGCACCTCCTGGCCAGACAGCAGCTTTGGACGTGCCCTTGTACAGTGGGGGCTCTGGGAGCTCTGCTCCCTGGGCAGGAGTTGCATGGTGCTAGGGTGTATGTGAGGTGGGGTGACCCACAGCCCCAGGGACCTGCCCTCCCTCTCAGGTGAGGGGCAGGCAGCCGTGGCCACTCCTCCTGGGCACAGGGGTGGGGTCTGTGCGGGCTCCAATTACGGCTCCTACAGGCCCTGGATGGGCAACAGGCAGAACGAGGAGCAAGGAGGCTCAGAAGTCTGGCTCCAAGGCTGATGGCAGGAAAGCCTCAGGCAGGCAGCCCGTCTCGGGTACCACAGAGGCCCTCGGCCCTCTCCTCTGAGTGAGCCTCCGGAGCACCCTCTCCTTGGGCAAGCATTGCCTGCATTCATCCCTTTGAGCACAAATTCCTTGCCCCAGCAGATCCTGCCGCTATCTGAGGCCTGGAGGGGTGAGGGCGGAAGAGTGCATGTAGCCTCCTTGCCCCAAACTCAGCCAGCGTCTCAGATGTGACCACGGTGGGCTCTGACAGGGGAGCCTGGGCCCCAGCTGGCCTGGCTCTGCTCATCCTTTGGCCCAGACCCTGGGGATCCAGGCAGAGCCAGGGCCCCTGCTCAGCCTCAAGCCCATGTGTCAGAGCTGATAAAATGTCCTCTGTCCTCCCAGTCTCAAAATAGCTGCCAGTGGCGCTATATTAGGAGAGGCCAGCACAGAGCTCCCATCCCCTCTCCATCTTTGGCCAGTGCTGACAGCTGCAGGGTCAGCTCTTGCCCTGACCAGTGTGCCCCCTGCAAAGGGCAGCCTTGACCTCTGGGGCTGCCTCTGCCCTGCCTGGGCAGCCAGCTCCTTCTTGGGCATTGATTCCTGCCCCCTGCTTAGCTCCCGTCTGCAGACCTGGGGGCTGGGAGGCCTGCAACAGACATAACTCAGAGGCCCCAGAGCTGAAAGACCTGCACAGGGCCCTCACAGCAGGGTGGCCTGGCGGGCACTGCCTCCAGTCCAGCCCCAGAGAGAACAAGAAGGGGTGCAGGGATGCTCAGGCCCACTGTCCCTGTACCCCATTCGTCTTCTCACGCCTCCCAGGATAGACGCTGCCAGGAAAACACACTGCAAACTGCTCAGAGAGAGAGAAGGAGAGAGAGTTGGGGAAGGAACTTCCTTTTAAAGCCAGACTGGACAGAGTCCAAATCTTGGCCCTGCCTCTTCCCAGCACTGACTGGGCAAGTCACCTGCCTCCCTTTGTGAAAGGGAGGTGGCAGCGCCTGCCTCACAGACGGCTGTGCAGACTGAACGGAACACCGAGAGGAGAGCCTTGGGTGGGCTCCGTGTCCAGTGGGCGGACTCGGAGCATCTGCACACTTAGGAAGGCAGCGCCTCGGCCCAGCAGAGGCTGCCCAGGCTGGCAGCTCGCAGGCTCCGCCCTGCCTGTGGCCCTGCCGGCAGCAGCGCTGGCCTTCCTCTGGAGGAAGCCCTCCCTCCCCAGCCGCTTCCCTTGGAGGACACGCTGGCCTCTGGTGCTGAGTGGTGCCAAGTTATACTGTAGTACTTGTCAGGTTCCCAGAAGTCCCTGTGCCCAGAGGAGGGCACCTTGGGAGTCATGGGAAAAGGGGGTGGGGCTGGCCTTGACTTCCCGGGACAGGTAGGTGGGTCCCTGTGGCCATGCAGGGGAGGAGTCAAGTCGACCCAGGTGCCAGTCCTACCTGCCACTCATTAGCTGTGTGACCTGGGGCGAATGACTCACTCTCTCTGGGCGTCTAGTCTCAGCGGTACGGGGTGGGGAGTGGGGGGCGGGAATGATGCTGTCTCTGAAGGTGCTAAGAGAGAAGTGCTTGCTGTTGTAGGGCCCTGACCAGACTGAGGCTCAGTACGGCGGGCCTCATGCAGGCCGGGGACCAAGAAGAGTTACCAGCCCCTCCAGGGCAGAGGAGGGGCCATTTCTATGCTGTGTTGCTGGAGTTTTCTGGCAGAAGCTGCTGGGGAAAGAGCCAGGGGTATATGGCTCTGCCACCTCGGCCCAGGGAAGTGCCGAGGCCAGCTTCACTCAGGATCTGAGAGAGCTGGGGCCCTGGGGAGGGGGTTTTCTGGGGGAGTAGCGAACTGTGGGGCACCTGGTTCTTTCTGTGGCATGGGCTTGGGTCAGACTGATCTGGGTTGTAATTCTGGCTCTTGGTGTACCAGCTGTGCACCCCCAGGGAGTGGCGGGTAGTACGTACTGAGCCGCCAGAACAGAGCTCAGCGCTGTGCGGGCTGTCGCCCTCAGTCCTCCCAGCTGCCCTCCTAACCACTGGACCACACGCCTCCACTCAGCCTGCTCTGCTCCGAGCACGCAATTATTAGGGAGCACTAGGCAGACTGCACGGGCCACGGAGAATTAGAATGAGGTTAACAAGCAGGAAGCACTCAGGGACTGCCGCAGGCTCTGCTTGAGGCTCCTTCCACACCCCCACCCCCACACCCCCAACGCGCCGGCTCTGGGTTTTTCATTCCTGTGCTCACAGGGTCCTACCAGCCAGACCTCAGCAGGCAGGGTGGGCTGCTATTATGCACAGCCCCCCTCTCCTTGGGGTCCTGCTTCCTTGCGGCCCCACCCCAGCAGGATCAGTACTGCAAGCCCACACCCTTCACAGCGCTGCCAAGCCTCTCTGAACCCAGCTGAGATACTTCCCCCTCCAGGCAGCCTTCCCAGACCAGTTAGCCTTAGAGAGCTGCCTTCCCACCTCTCTAATTCCTCCTTGCCCCTGCCTCCAGGCCCCCGGAAGGGTAGAGATGAGCCTGTCCCCTGCCCTGGAGCTCCTGGGGGCAGCAGGCTTTGTCCTGTCCTGGGTGTGTGTGTGTGTGTGTGTGTGTGTGTGTGTGTGTGTGACAGTTTTGGGTGTCAGAGTCTCTTGCATTCAAGCCCAGCTCGGCCATTTAGTTGCTGGACAGCTGGACTTTGACTTAACCCTCCCCAAGTCTGTTTTTCCCTCTGCAAATCCAACCCGTCCCCCAGGTAGTTGTGCAAAGCAATGCGCGTGGCCCACGCCGACGCCAGCAGCAGCTGCTCCCACTCTCAGCCTGCAGGTCCTCCTGGGGTTGGGGCTGGCGATGGAGGCCAGCTCCTCACTCTGATCACCTGACCAGGCTGTCTGAGCACTGAGGACCCAGGTGGCCCCGGACCACCTTGGAGAGCTGTGTCCGTTACCTACCCTCCTGGGAGTCCAGCACCTGAGGCCTTTCCTCGGAGGCTCATCTGATACAGCTGAGCCATCTCCCTCAGCGTCTCCGCCGAGTACAGGCCAATGGGGTTGTTATACTGCCTGGGCTGGCTCGAGCCCTGGGGCGCTTTCGGGCTGAGCGAGTGCAGGGCTCCCTCCGAGCTGGTCTTGGCCCCCGGGCTGCCCTGAGGAGGACCAGGGTCAGAGGCCTCCATGTGGGAGGAGAAGGCGGAGGTCTGGGAGAAGGAGGCGCCTAAGGTCTGCCTGACCTCCGTGCCCGGGCCGGCCCGCACCTCGGGGTTGGTGTCCAGAGCAGGGTCCTGGCACAGGGTGGCCGCCATGCAGGGGAGAGAGAAGAGAGCAGTGAGAGGCCACACGCATCCAGCGCTTCTGTGTGGACCTGAAACAGAGGGTTAGTGCCGGCCGCGCAGCTGCTGCTCTGGGCTCAGGGGGCAGACGGCACACCTGGAAGAGGGCGTTTGTCAGGAAGAGCAGGGGGCACAAAGCTCTGGCCCAGGGCTGGCACCCCCTGGACAGAAAGCCAAGCCACCTGCCTGGGGGGTAGAGGAGGCTGGAGCAAGGGACTCTGGGTGGGTGGGGGCACCCACCTCCACTCCATGTCTGCTTCTCCTTCTCCTGAGTAAGGAGCCCTGGTGGGCAGAGCCCAGCCTCCTGTTCTGACCCCACACTGATGCCCCCACATGGCCAGTGAAGGCCCAGCTGGCAGTGGGCAGGCAGAGCGGAGGTGCAGGAGGGGAAACCGAGGAAACAGGGGCTGACATTTGGCCCCTGGGCTCACCTCTGCAACTTCCCCTGAGCAGCCTCTGCCTATGTCCCAATCTGCCACCCTCCAAGCCCGTCAGCCTTCCTCTCCCCTCATCCTGTCCCGTGCCCACTCTGCCTCACTGAAGAAACAGGGATCAGCATAAGCTCATGTCGGGAGGGGAGGTGGGGTGGACCTCCCAGGCCTGGGGCCCACAGGGCTGAGCTGCTTAGAGGAAGCTGGGAAGGAGCCTGGGGCACAGGGCGAGGTCTGTGGCCAGGGCTCCACCTTCTCTCCTGCCTCCTGGTCACCACCAGCGTTTGGGGCTGGGCTCTATGGCGATGCAGTTGGGAGGAGGAATGGAAATCGGAGGAAGAAAGCCTAGATCAGAGGAGAAAACCCAGGCCCCTCCACACCCAGGGGCTCCTCCAGGATGCCCGT
Source organism: Myotis myotis (assembly GCF_014108235.1). Classification (NCBI taxonomy): domain Eukaryota; kingdom Metazoa; phylum Chordata; class Mammalia; order Chiroptera; family Vespertilionidae; genus Myotis; species Myotis myotis. Next base: position 2,176,341 of record NW_023416329.1, on the reverse strand, counting down.
TCAAGCTGGGCCTCCAGCTCTCCTGCCACAGTCCCCTGTCCCCGGCCTCAGGAAGGGGAGGGTCAGAGCCCTGGACACTGTGCCCCCGGCTGTGAGGACGCGGCCTAAGCTGCTGGCACGTGGGCCTAGCCATGAGGCCCTGGCAGGTGGCACCCAGGCAGGCTCTCCTCTCCCAGGGCTGGCCCCCTTCCCGGGTCAGCGACGGCAGGCAGTGGTGGGGCAGGACTGACCCCTTGCCATGGGACTGCACCCCAGGACCAGGGTCAGCGACGGCGGGCAGCGGGGGGCAGGACTGACCCCTTGCCATGGGACTGCACCCCAGGAGCCGCGTCTGGGAGTGGAGTTGGCCACCAAGTCAGCACCTACCTTCTGGTGGGGGATCACTGGCAGAGGAGACTGGATCGGGGGCGCTGCCGTGGAGATGGGAATGGGTCGCTTCGACCTGGAGAAACCAGAAATGAGGCCACGTGAAGACAGTCACGTCTGGGCCAGGAGCTCCGCGGAGAGCCATGGAGGCCGGTCAGAGAGCCCGAGACCCACTGCCCACCGGCAGGCGGGTGGCTCCAGGAAATCGCTCGTCTAACCGGGGGGGGAAAGCATGGCCTTGGGCACTGGGCAGCCACGGGCCTCTGCTGGGGCCTTGGGGGGCTGCCTGGAGGAGAGAAAGCAGGGAGGCCTGGCTTCCAGGCCTGACGGCCCACGCCTGGCAGCACCAGACCCACCCTCCCAGCCTCGTCTGTCTAGTGAAGCACAGACGTGGAGGTGCTTGACGATGACTTGGGCCTGGTCCTCCTCTGGCCCAGCTGCCCTGCGAGACCTTGGGCACAGGGCTGGGCCCACCCCCAGCCTCCCCGTCTGGAGGGCTCCACCTACTTCTGCAGGGTGAGGCTCAGGTTGTAGCTGGCAGACTTGATCTTGTTCTGGGCCTCCAGGTGGGTCATGGTGTCTGTGTTCACGCCGTCGATGGCTACCACGAGGTCCCCCTGGCTGAGCTGGGACTGTGCCGCCTTGCTGCCTGGAGTGATCTGAGAGGGCGCAGATGGGGGATGAGCATCAGGAGGGTGGGCCTGAGGTTGGGTCAGGCTTCGGGGAAGCGTCACCTGGAGTCATGGGTAGAGGCCTGCCATTTTGTCTTACACTGTGGCTGGCACCGCGGATCCCCAGCCGATCCCTCCTGCTGGCACGCAGCCGTCACATCTCCTAGTGCCTGTGTCTGCGTGTGGCTGGTGGATGTGGGGGGAGGTGGTGCACACACCCCCAGCCTGTCCCCAGCAGTCGGTCTCGTACCCTGCACCCTGCACTCTCTCTTCTCGCCGGCTGACTGCATGCAGAGGACCCAGAGGACAGCTGAGCTACTAGCAGAAGAGACCTGAGCCCTGGGGCCGCACTTGGAGGAGAATGACCACAGTGCGCTGCACTGGATGCTGCATGAGTGAGAAATGAACTTTCCCTGTGCCGAGCCATTGGGCTACACGGGCTCTTGCTACCAGTTTGCTGACTGCACCACCTGCACCTTAGAACCCACGAAGCACCTCCCAGCTCCCGGAGGGAGGCGATAGGCAGGAGCAGGCTCAGCACCACCACAGAGATGCTGCCAGGTCACAGGTAGGATGAAGCCCCTCACAGAGCATCCTCGTGTGAGTGCCTAGAGCTGCCATGCGAGGGAGCCCAGCAGGCTGGGCGCTGTCAACCCTGCCGGGTGAGCAGGCTGGCACACGGGGCAGGGCTTGGTGCTCTGAGGCCTTCATCCTGCCCGAAGGGGAGGTGTGCTGGTGGGAGCCAGTTCCCAAACCCTGCACCCTAATGACAACACAGAATGTTAGAGTCTGCCCCCCCTCCCCCCGCATCACAGAATGCCAGGCCTGCACCACCTGGAGCACCCCACACAATGCCAGGAAGGCCACACCCCAGGAACATTATGTGGGACTCTGGCTCCGACCCCACTGACATCATGGGCAGTGCCCCGCTCTACACACCTGGCTCCCGCCACAGAGCCTGGGGCTGTGGAGACCCGGCCAGCAGGGCCATCACGGGAGACTCTGGAGGCCTCGTGACGTCACCTGAAATAGTCTGGTGGCCGCTGTGGGGACATTCCGGGGAATGTGATGAAGCCTCACCTCTAAAGACGCCTGAGGACACGCCAGGTGGCGCTGTGCATCACTGGAGTGACCACAACGTGTGGAAGGCCAGGCAGGCCCCACCCTGAGTGGCGCTGGGAAGAGGAGCCTGGCTTTGCCTCCCCAACTGCCCACCAGCCAGCCTTCCTGGTTCTCTGGGCACATGGCTCCACCGTCCTGGCTGGGCCCAGGGACGAGGCCGGCTCCTGATGCTGGCAGACGTTCTTTTCTGGCCAGGGCCTCGGGACCATCTTAGAAGGAGCCAGAGAGGACGCGGGGACAGTCGCCTGTCCTTGGGTGTCAAGCCTCACAGGGCTTTGGCCCGGCAGGACTCTCCCCTAAGCCAGAGCCCTGCGGCCACTGCCCGCCAGCCTGTGCCCAGGTGCGCTCGGCAGGTCGGCCCGAACTGAGCGGATGACCCCGTGACCACAGCAAGAGTGCTACCTGCTTGCACAGCCACCTCTGCCCAGAGCAGCCTCCCGCCCTGGGTCTGCTGAGACCATGAGGACAGGAAAAAAACGAACCCAGGACGCGGTTGGCAGTGGGCCTGCAGTCCAGCCTGCTCCCCAGGACTTCCGAGCTACCTCTCAGCCCGCCTCTCACACTGCACACCACCCTCCTGCCGGCCCAGGCCCAGGAGCCTCCACCAACACAGGCGCTAAACAGGGCCCAAAAGCAACAGCAAAGGAACACAAAACACCGCAGGCTGAGAAGGGACTCCTGAGGCAGGAGCCGCTCTCTCCTCCTGGCTTCTTCCGGCCTGTGCTCTCCCAGCATCTTATACAGACATTGTCTACAAAAGTGGAACAGACTTACTCTGAACACCCAAATACCCACCACCAAGGCTCTAATCGACGGTGACATTTCACTCAACTTGCTGCTCCACGTGCCGGTCCCTCCCTCCACCCACCAGGCCAGCTTCGCCAGAGAAAGCACAGCCCCGGGGCTCCCATTGGGATGAAGTGAGCAGGCCACTGCCCTCCCGTGGACTGCCCCCAGGGCCCCCCAGCCCACTCCCCCACACCAGGGCTCCCCAGATGCTTCTAAGGAACCACAGAGAAGGCCCATCACCCTGCGGCAGGGAGCTCCCAGGTGAGGGGGTGCTGTCCACACAGACCCCAGACAGCAGGGCAGGCCTGCTGCCTACAGAAGTGATAACTGCCAGACAGGCCCAGAGCCATGTCCAGAACATGGTGGCTGACAGTGTGAGCAAGGACACCAGAATGACATCCAAGAGAGGCTGGGCCAGATCAACTCAGGAAGGGGGTGGGGGTGGGGTTGGGGAATATGGAACGTCCTGCGCTTGGAGCCCCTCTGGGCACAGGCTGGCTCACACCAAACTTCCCCTTGCCAGGCCCTGCCTTGCTCCCGGCAGCCTCAGGTACCCATGGGTGGTCCTTGTCCCCAGGGTAGAGCTCAGCCTCCCTGAGGCCTGGTCAGGACCAGGCTCCTCTGCCCCTGGCGCCTCTCTCCCTGCACCTGTGTCTGCCCATCCTGGCTCAACTGCCTGGCCTTTGGCCACTGAGCAGATCCAGGACCCTGGCTGCCACCCTCCTGCAGGGAGTGCTCTTCAGTTCTGCCAGCTTTCCACAGAGAGGCGGGTGCAGGCTGGGATCTCCAGCTGGGCCCAAGGGTCATCCCATCCCTCCCCACTGCAGGGGAGGTGGGCCCACAGAAGGGTGGGCACCCTGCGCTCTTGCCCGGAGCCCCGCGCTGTGAAGAGTGCGGTCCAGGCATAAGACACACATGGGTCTCTTGTTGGACTCTAGCCCTCTCTGCTTTCCTCACCCCAGGAAGGACCCAAAGCAGCCAAATCCTTGGGGGTTTTCTTTTCTTTAGTTTTTCTCCTCTTAAGCATTTGAAGGGCTCTTTGTAATCGTTACTTCATCCCACTGCACTTTCCGCCTCTCCTGTCACCAGCTGGGAACCAGTCCTGGCAGAGCTCCAGGCCTGTGTCTCGGCTCACAGGTTCCCGCAGATGGGCTCAAAGTGCTTGGGGCCAACATTGCCACCAGGAGTCCTTCCACCTGCTGAGCCGGGTCTTCAGGGGCCCCAGAGGGACACAGGGCTAACGATGCCAGCGAGCAGCTGTGGCCCCACCACCTGCAGGAGCCCGTGGGGAGGAAGTGAAGGGACAAGCATGGACTTTGGTCTGAGCCAGACCTGAGGTTGCAGTGCCAGCCCCATGCCCTGTGCGTGTGGAGAGAAGGACACCCTGGTCCCAGGGCAGCGAGCATTGCACTGTTAACAGGGAATTGTGTAAGGCGGGCAGAGAGCTGAGGGAGTTTCAAGGAAGCTCCCAACTAAGGAGCCAAGTGCTGCCCCAGCTCCTCCCCCTGGAGGAGCCAGCAGGGTGGGGCTGGGAGGCTGCACCCCTGGCTCCAGAACGAGAGCCAGAGCCGGCAGAGTGGGGTGCACAGGGCTTCCCTGGCTGAGCAGCCTCAGCCACATGCCGCCCCTGGAGGGCCTCGCACCCACCGGGGAGAGATACTCTGTCCAGGCTGCTGGGGAAGCAAGGCGCCGGTGGGGCTCAAGGGCACCCATGCCACTGGCTCCTGTCTCCTCAGTTCCCAGGCCGCTGGCAGCGGAGGGAAGCTGGAGGGCAGCTGCGCTCCCCGAGGAAGTCCCCAGCCATCTCTCCCCATGCTCAAAAGCAGACAGGCCCTGCCTGCCTCCCACTCCAGATTTGTCCACATCAGGGTGATGGGAGGGGTGCGGGGTGGGGGGGAGTGGAGCGAGGGCAGCCGGTGGATGCTGGGATGGTGTCGCTTCCAGCATCTCCTCCCCACCCTTCCCGGGGGATTTCCCGTGGAGCCCTAAGTGCATCTAACATTGTGCGATTAGATTACTGCCTGCCACGCTCTTAGAGTCCCATCTGGACTCCCCTGGGGCCTTGCTCCATCCCCCACCCTCCTACTGGAAACGTCTGTCTCCCCATGGCCCCATTTCCAACCCCAGCCTGGCCAATAAGCAAGGCAGAGTCTTATCTAAGCTTAAAAAGCGTCTCCTTGCACAGAGGGTTCTAGGGCAGGGAAACCACTGTACACTGGATGGCAAACGCATGTCATCGAACATTTGTCCAAAACCACAGAACGTATAACAACAGGAGTGAGCCCTAATGAACGGGTGGTGATGTGTCCATGTAGGCTCATCAGCTGTAACAACTGCACCGCTCCGGTGGGAGAGGCTGACAATGGGAGGCTGTGCATACGCAGGGCCGGGGGGGGGGGGGGGTGACGGAAAATCTCTGTACGTTCCCCTCAATTTTACTGTGAACCTGAAACTGCTCTAAGAAAATAGTCTAAAGATAAAGTCTCTCCCCGCTGCCTGACCTACTCCAGCGCCTCCTGGCACGTTCCCCTCCCTCCTCACCTCAGGCTTCCTCAGGAAGGGACAGCAGGCCCTGCCTCCGCCACCTCCCAGTGGCTCACACCAGCCATCTCGCTCTGGCCCCTACACTCCACACAGGACAACGACCTCCCTGCGCCCAAAAGCCAGGGGTCCCTGGTTCTTCTCCAGCTGACCACACCATCCCCTTCCCTGGCCCTCCAAGGGTCTCTCGAGAGCGCTCCTCCTCCAGTCCAGGCCCACAGCTCCGTCTGTGTCCGGGAGGTCACCTGCAGAATGCTCCCGGGGGCACATCCCTCCCGGCGGGCCTGCAGAGTACTGGGACACGGCAAAGTCCCTCCAACCCTCTTAAGACGCTTCCTGGGGAGAGGGGAGGCGTGGTCCTAGGGGCCTTTGCAACGATAGACTCTGACCTGGACGGGAGGGGCCTGTGTAGAGAGGGACAGAGCTCTCCCAGCCTGGAGGGCCGCCCAGCAGGGCCCAGGGGCCTCCTCATGCTTGCTGCCGCTGCCCTGGAGCCTGGGGCGGTCCATGAAGTCGGCCCAGGGCCTTGGAGGTTCTGGTCTCTAGGACCCCAGCCAGCCTCGTGCCCACTGCCTTTGGGCGTCACAGGGCAGGGAGATCTGCCAGGGAGGGCCTGCTGGGGGCCGCTAAGACGCATTCCCGTGGAGGGCCTGTGGGCTCTCCAGTTTGCTCCTGGGTGGGGGCGCCTGGGAGGCTTGCCTGACCTTAAAGGCTATAAACAGCTCGGCCTGTCAGCACTTGGAGGCGCTGCCCAAGCAGCAGCTCCAGCAGCTCTGGATTCCAGGAATTGCCGGCACAGCTGCCCCAGAATAGTCTTGGCCTTCCCCTCCCTGGGGACCCTCTGTGCTCTGGTCCCCATTGTAGCTGGCAGAGTCTGACAAATACTGGAGCTGAAGACTGCCAGCTGGTCCACAGGGCCGGTCCCTGGCCTGCCCGCCCAGGCAGAGGCCCTCTCCCCGCCATTCTCACAACTAGTGCCCAGGGACAGCAGGTGCCAAGGACTCCACAGGTGCCCGTTGGTTCCATAGCATCTCACAAAGGCACTGTCTTCCTTTTACAGGGTGAACCCACCTCTCCAAGGTGACAAGCTGGGAGGAGCAGAGCTGGACAACAGCACACGCCTCTCCCATTAAGGGGAGGACCCAGTGTACACCCAGGGGCAAGGCCCAAAGCAGGCCCAGACTCTGGGCCAGTGGCCGGCGGGGCTGGCACAGGCTGGCACAGGTGGGCGGGCCTTTGTTGCTGCTCCCACCCCTCCCCCACTTCCTGGAGAACTGCTGGGGTGGGGAAGGCGGGGAGAGGGCAGCTCCAGTTGCAGGCCCAGCACCTGTCCCGGATAAATAAGGCCCTTCCCTCTACCCTCTGAGTCTCCCTTCTGAACCCCCTTCTCTATGGCTCCTCAGGCTGAGACCCACAGAAAGGAGGCCGGACGGGCTGCTGCTGTCCCAGGGGAGATGCTGAGGGGCCTGTGGGCAGGATGGGGTGGGTTGAGCTCCCACCAGCCTGCAGGTGGCAGGCGGCAGCCTTTCCACAGGAGGAGCTACAGCTGACAGGTGCCTGGCCCCACCCAGTGCTCCTCTACCAGCCCCAGCTGGAGGGGGGAAGGGTCAGGCGCGGGGGCAGGGATCGCCACAGGAGCTCCTGTGCAAATTCAAGCCTGTTTGCTTGGCTCTGACCCTGCCTGGCTGACCACCTGCTCTGGATTCAGTGCAGGTGGTCGTGAGGGAGGCTCCTGCTGAGAAGGGGCAGACCCTGCCCCTGGGAACCCCCCTCTGCAATATGCCCCCAGTCCCTGTGGGAAGTGAACTGCAGCTGGAGTGGCCCTGCACCCCCATGGGGGAGAAGTTCCTGGTGCAGAAGGGCCTGGAGAAGCCCAGCAGGCAGAACCACAGCTCTGGGGGAGGGCAGGGCTGGGGGCTCGGGCAGGCCTGCAACACAGAGCCTGGGGCACCCCAGTCCGGGGATCAGCAGCTACCAGAGCAGCTTACCAAGAGACTCCAAGCCCCGGGGAGGCCCGGTGCCCCGTCCAGCTTGCTCCATGGCCTTGGTAACTTGGGGGGTGCCCCTGTAGGAAGCAGGGAGGCCATGTGCCCTGCCCTGATGCCTTGTCTGGGCTTCGGGTTCTATTCTTAAAAGTCCCCCTAGTCATGGCTCCAGCACATCCCAATACACCTGGTGCCTGCAGTGAGGACATGCTTCCTCCTGCCTAGCTTCAGGCCTCTGTGCTGCATCCAGCCTCGCTGGCCAGGCCAGGTGGCACATAGTCCCTGGTGAGGCCATGGCCATCCTGGCGTCACTGAGCCAGGAGGCTGATCTCCACCCCAGGGATGGGGCAGGGGGCCCCAGAAGGAGGCCTTGAGGATGGTGGGGCTGGGGCTGGGGCAGGGTTGGGCTCAGTCCCAGGTGGGGTGGCCAGGGGACCTATGAGAGTGAGAGTGGACAGGGAGGAGACTGCAGCCATGGGATGGGGACGTGCAGGGTGTCCTGGGCTCAGAGGCCCGTGTCACCACACCCTGAGGCAGGGTGTGCAAGCCCTGGCTGTCTTCTGAGTATGGCCCCCGGCTCCCAGCCCGTAGTCTGGAGGGTGCGGGCTCAAGTTGGAATGAGCCAGCTCTCCAGGACGAGGGAGGCTAAGGTCGTTTCCCGGGCCAGCACCCCACCCCCGAGAAATGCAGCCTCCCTAGCACCCTGAGGGGATTTCCTTGGGGTCCCTCCAAGGGCCCACGTCAAGTTCCACAACCAGGACTCCTCCTCCAATGGGGGTGTTGGCTTCCCACCACCCTGCCAAGCAGCTGTCAGGCCTTCCCCAGCTGCCCACCTCGGTGCTTCCCTGTCCTGAGAAAAAGCTATCTTCCAGGTGGGCAGCAACCAGACACTCCTGCCCACCCATTACCCTCCCGCGGCAGCCCGGGGCCTCTGCCGGCTCCCTCGTGCCCACACCAGGACTGCTGGGGGCTGCTCTAGGTCTCACATACCTCACAGTCCACCCCGGGACCCAGGGCCTTCAGCCCCAGCTCTGCAAGACTCGCAGAGTCCCTTTGCTTGACAAATGTTGCCTGAGCATCTATGCTCTAGGCTCTGGTGTGGGTCCTGGGGACTCAGCAGTGGTTAAGACAAGGTTCTCTCAGCAGATCTAGCTGCTCCTCTCGCTGGGTGTCAGTGCCCCAGCAGTCAGCAGTCTGTGAGCTGCCCTCGGGCAGTGCCATTCCTGATCGCAAGCAGACCCGGCAGGACAGGGTCATGTTCCCTGGCGGGCGGGTGAGCATGGGAATAAGATGTGAGACAGGCAGGTAAGCAGCCCTGGTGAATGGGCAGGGGCTTAGGCAGGTGAGGGAGGAAGGCCCAACCTCAGGAGGCCAGCCAGTGCCAGGTCCTTGGAGGGGACTGTTATCTTGGGTCTGAGATGGAATGGGTGCTGGAGCCCAGTAACCAGCCGAATCCAGCCCTGAGCCCTGACAGCAAGGTGGGCAGTCGGCCCATCTACCTATCCGCCCCCGTTACCTGCCCGCTCCACCCTGTGGGTGCTCTCTCCCCAAAGCCCACTTCCAGGGAGACACTCCCGGCCTGGGGGCACCCTGAGCCCACCCTGCCGAGGAAGGGCTATCCTCCCTTCCCTTGTCTGCCAGCCCCTCTCGGCTTAAAGCACCCTCAGCTTGCCCATTACATTCCACATTTCGCAGGCTGGCCACTTTGGCAGGCAAACAGCTGCGACAGAGACCAGGGGGCTATGGCCGGCAACATTCAGTTGGCGCCAATCCCAGCCCCCAACTGCGGGTGGGGTGTGCTCTGATTTTCAAGAGCCTTGAGGAAGACAGACAGATGGACAGACACACCGTTCTCTGAACATGCCAACCCCTGCGGCACCAGGCTGCGGCAGTGCACTCACCCGGGAGATGGTGAGCGGCATGTTGAAGTCCTTGCCCCCTTGCAGACGGAAGCCCCAGGGCCCAGGCCCCGCCAGGGTCACGCTGTAAGACATGCTGGTGCGGACAGCGGCAGCCTCTGTGGACGGAGGAGTGGAGTGAGAGGCCCTCGCACACCCTCCCCAGCCCAGGCCTCTGCCCTGATCCCCAACCCCGACCCAGCCGTGCCTGCTCTGTCCCTGGCTGTTGGCTGGGCTGTGTGGCGCTTCTGAGAGGCTCCTAAGAATAGCTGGGAACAAATGCCATCGACACTGATATCTGCCCTCTGCTGCGCCCATAAATGGACTGTAACCCTACACTGTGCCCGCCCGTCCAGGCCTCCCAAGCAGTCCACCGTGACTCATACGGCTAATATAGCCCCTGGGGAGGGGTGTCCAGCACCCAGCACCCCGGGGGCAGGACGGGGACTGGCCAGGTCAGTGACAATGCTCTCGCCTCCCTCTCTCCCCTCCTTGCTCCCTCTACCTGGAGAGCAGGACGCACGCTCTCTCCCCAGCTGCACCACCCCTGGCCCGGAAGACAATAGCTGAGCCCCTTGGGCAGCGCTCTGGGGCTCTGGTTATGCTGCCTTGTGCTCTCTGGTGAAGGCTGTACCTTGTGTGGCCTGGAGCCCTGGTGGTCCTCAGGGCAGGTGAGCCTCCAGCTGGCCTGCACGGAGCCTCATCTCTGGAGGCCCGTCACTGGCCCCAGGTGGTGCCGGCCCAGCAGCGATCGTCATGCTAGCCTGCGTGGCTCAGTGCTTAGTGTCAGCCCACACCAGAGGGTCTCGGGTTTGATTCCTGGTCAAGGGCACGTGTCTGGGTTATAGGTTCAACCACTGGCCCCAGTTGGTCAGGGCACATGTGGGAGATAGACAATTGACGTTTTTCTCTTTCTCCCCCCTCCCCCTTCTACTCTCTCTAAAAATCAGTGTAAAAAATACCCTTGGGTGAGGATTAACAACAAAAGCTCATCCTAACAGCAGCAGCTGTGGGCATGGCTGAGCTCAGCTCCAGGTCCTTCACAAGCTCATCCCCTCAGACCCGAGAGGCGGCGCCTCAGCCGGAGCCCGGCTCCGAGAGGTGAGTGCCTGTCCCAAGGTCACGCCGCCCTGGAGCCTGGGCTAATTCCCACGGGACTCGGGCCAGAAACGAGCTCCCAGTAGCCACAGGTGCCTCCCAATGCCCAGATTGGGGGTGGGGCGCGGGGGGGAGGTCTTGCCTGCACCCCTGGGCACAGGGCCTGAACGCAGGCCCCGGGCAGGCTCACACCCCCCAGACCCTCGGGGCCAGGGGTTATTCCTGGCCCTCCTGGCTCACTTGCGCTGGAAAACCTGACAGCAGTATGGAAAGCTTCAGCTGCCAGCAGGCACGTCAGGCCTGTGCCCTTTGCGCTGGAATGGCAGGGGGCAGGGAGGAGGAGAGATGCCATTTGCTCAGCTGCTGGGCCATGGGGCCAGGGGGGCAGGGAGGGCAGCGTGTTCAGTGTGTTCAGCCCACAACCCCGAGACAGCATGTTCTGGGAGGGCCTAGGACCCTCGGGACTCCTGCCAGGAAACCTTCAGAAGCCTTACCCCTGGGTTGTCTGGAGAGAGATCAAAACTCACCCTGGCCCCTGGCTGGGGAAACTGAGGCTCGGGGAAGGCAACTGGCTTAGCTGTGCCCTGGCCTTCCCACAGGGCTCTGGCCTGGGCTGGGCCCAAGCATTGAGTGCAGGCCTGGGTGTGAGCAAGTGATTCCCCGTTGCCAGCACCCGCCTCGGGCCTTGGGCCTGGCGCAGACAACGTGCCGGTGCAAGGAGTCCCCATATCACAGCAGCATTTGGCAGCTGGCCCAAGATCACAAAACGGCCACTCGGAAGAAGCCAAGGAGGGACTGTGTTCCTTCCTCCGCGTTCCACCTCCTCTGCCCTGTGCCATGTGCCTGTTCTCCCTGCTGCGCCTGCAGGAGGCCAGCAGCTCGGAGCGCCCCTCCCCTCCCCCATACCAGCCCCTGCCCTTCCCCACGCCCCTCCCTCCATCCTGACCCCAGCCCTATCCCCTTTCCTAGGGAGGCCTGCCCTTCCAGGACGGAGAGGACCAGCAGCGTGAACAGTGTGGGATGAGGCAGGAAGGGGAGGAGGGGGAGCCACGGGCTAGGCTGTACCTGGAGTTACAGGCTCTTCTCTGGACTTGGGGACCTGCCTGATGCTGCCCTGGGGAAAGGGAGGGCTAGTAGGAAGGATGCTCTTAAAGGTAAAGGCCAGCCCCTCCCCCCCATCTGCCTCCCCTGGGAGACCCAAGACAGCCATTGAGCAGATGGCACCCTCAGGCTGGGTGGGAGCCGCTTCTGGTAACAGCAGCTCGCTGGGTAGTGGGGTGAGGGCAAGCCTGATCTTTGTCCCTTCTCCACTCGTCCCCTCATAGTTTGAGACAGGAGCCTCGGGTGAGAGTCACAAGGTGGGGAAAAGGGGAGGGAGGAAGAGAAACTGCTGTGGGCCCACACTCTTCAGGCCTGCAGTTTCCCTCCCATTTTGGCATCAACAGACAGAGACCAAGTTTGTCGAGACTGCTGCTTTTTATTTCCCTCTACCCTGTCTGCGCGGCACAGCCTGGGATGAAGGCCACTGATTTACGAGCAAAATAAATCACAGGCGCAGTGCGTGCGCACACGTGCTCAGTGCATGCGGGTATGTGCCCGACAAGGAGCGTGCGCAGGGGCGTGGGCGCAGTGCAGGCAGCGCTGCAGGGAGAGGCCGAGGCGAGGAACAGGCTCCGCGGTGGAGGGGGGCGCGTGCCAGGCAGGGGCAGCCACGGTGAGCCCCGTGGAGCATCGCCACGGCTGTTGCTCGGACAGGACAATCACACACTCCTGGAAGCAGGAGGCCTGGCCCCACTCCTCAGGCTGAGCCTGGGGAGCAGGCTGCCCAGATGAGAAGTGGGTGCAGACCACTTGGCGTGGCAGAAGTTCTGTGTTTTAGGATGTGAATCCAGCACACCATGGTGACAGGGCCACTCCAAAGCTCACAGTTCATGGGCTGATCCTGGGTCTGTGTGAGGGGCCTCGAGGGGCTGGACGTGTCCCAGAGGAAAAGGAGAGCCAAGGGGGCCCTACATCCTGGGGTCCGGGCTAGGGAGCAGCCCCTTGGTCTGAAAAACAAGCCGCACACATCTGTTAGCCCAGGACTGTCTCCCTCCCCCACCACCCTCCCCCGCCCGTGGGAGCAGCCTCCAGTGGCCCTCTGCAGTGAGGGACAGTGCCTGAGGGCAGGCTGTCCTGGGTCAGGGTGGGCCTACTCTGGGACAAGGCACGTGGCCTGAGAGATGGAGCCAGAGTGTCTAGGTGCCTGCAGGGGCCCCCAGGTCCCCGGGCTCCTAGGTCTGGACTGAGGTCCCTCCACCCCACTGTCCATTTCACCACTGTCCTCATTTCTCTCCCTGTGCTGGGGCACCTCCACCCCTCCTGCTCCCCCCCGCCCCCCCGCCGCTCCCCCACACCTCAGTCCTGCTGCCCTACAGCACCGCTTCCTCCGGGGCTCTGCCGCAGCTCCCTCATCCAACCTGTCCTTGCGGGCCACACAGAGGCCGGCAGGGCAACATCCTCCCAGGGTCCGCCCGCAGCACCCGGCCTGGAGAGCCCTCTGGCCAGCACTTGAGTGGCTTTCCCAAGGCTCCTGCCCTCTCCTCCCCCTCCCCCCAGCTCCCAGGGCCCTTTGGCTGCTTCTGAGGTCACAGGGCAACATTCTGTCCCAGGATCCCGAGTGCCCCTGGGCCCTCTCATTCGCACAGCTGTTCCCTCAGCCTGGTCCCTTGCTCCTCCACTCTGCCTGGCAACCCCCCCTGCACCTCCGCCTCCCTGGGGACCCTTGGGGCCTGGCCTCTGCTCCCACACCCTATGTGCTGATCCTCAGTGGCAGTGCTTGGCACCGGTTAGGAGCCTGCCGATGAGCCATCCCTCTTTTCCCAGCCAGGTGTGCCCCCAGGCCAGGCACTGTGCCTTTTATCATCGCCCCCCAAGCCGGGGCGCAGCCATGCTTCTGTCCGGCCCCTACGCCTGTGCACAATGCAGGGGACTCAGGGCTGGGGAGTGAGTCCTCGTGGGGCTGAGCATGGGGGAGCGGTGCTCCCTGAGACACTGAAGTCGGAGGGAGCAGAGGCTCCAACTGTAGGGGCAGCCCCGGGCTCCCCTCTCTGGGACATGCAGGAGGAGCGTTGGAGAAGGACAGCAGAAAAGTGCCTGTGGTCTTGGCCTTGCTAGGGAAGCTCAAGAAAGCCCAGAAGCTGGGAGTGCTGTGTGAGTGGGAGTGAAGGACAGGGGTGGGGGAGGGCAGCCTCAGGGCCTGTGCGCGTGGCATTTCCATGTTCCAGAATATGGCCTTCTCTAATCGCCATCGGCATTCCGTTCCATAGGCACTTGGGCGACAGCTGGCTTTCTTTTAATAGCCACAGTATTCTGGGCGACACCCTGGTGGCAGGGCACTGGCAGCGAGCACACACACGGCATGCACCCCCACCCAGGTACGCCCAGCCTCCAGCTACACAGAGGTGCGCACCACCCACACTGGTGACACGCAGAGCTTAGAGAGACGCATCAGGGAGCTCTGCTCCTGTGGGTCGCAGGGACAGCGTGTGCGAGCACAGGTCGCACACACGAGCGCTCCTGTGTGCATCTGTCCCAGCACAGAGGCCACCGCCTCTGTGTGTCAATCACAGTCACAGGCGCCCTCAGGCCTGCTCAGAGCCTCTGGCATTCTTAGACTCCCAGGCCCCCCAGGCGGGCAAGGGAAAGCTGGGGGGACCCAGGACAACCCCGCTCTCCTGGCCACCCCCTGGGCTCCGTGCCCCGTGTCTCCGGTCACCTTCCCTGGATCCTCTGCTTCACGTCCCTGGGACTTGGGCGGGGCCTTGGTCTCCACTTCCTCCAGGCCCTGACTGCAGGGCAGCGGGCCACTCACTTGCCGGGCAGCCCCCCACGTGGCGGCTGCCTCCGTGTCTGTCCAGCCCTGTGAGGTGAGAGTGAGACAGTTTTGCTCCTGCCCCTCCCCCAGGCCTTGCTCCATCCTCCCCACATTTACTCGGGTGAGGCCCATGACACTGTTGGCGGGGCGCTGGTCGCCAAATCCCTGCAAACTGTAAGTGTGTGCGCCAGGGGTGTGCGCACACCTTCTAACACAGGGTGATGGGTGTGTCTTCAGGGGGTCTGGACCTCTGTTAAATAAGATTCCCTCCTCGATGTCTCCCACAGCAGCGGTTCAGGGAAGGGACCCTGACAGCTCCTCCCTCAGCCCCCAGCTGAGAGCCCTCTGGAAGCGGGCAGTGGGAGGAAGGGGTGGAGGGACCCTGCAGGCACAGTGCGGAAGAGCTCAGGTGTGGCTGGAGACAGGGGCCCACGACCAGGGAGCTCTCCTGGGGACCTCAGGGAGCATCACAGCTCCAGACCCCAAGGAGGGCGGCAGGCTTGGGGGTCTGTATCCACCCATGGCGCCCTAGCCCAGCCGTGGGCAAACTACGGCCCACGGGCCTGATCCGGCCCGTTTGAAATGAATAAAACTAAAAAAAAAAAGACCGTACCCTTTTCTGTAATGGTGTTTACTTTGAATTTATATTAGTTCACACAAACACTCCATCCATGCTTTTGTTCCGGCCCTCCGGTCCAGTTTAAGAACCCATTGTGGCCCTCGAGTCAAAAAGTTTGCCCACCCCTGCTCTAGGGTTTGTATCCACCCATGGCACCCCAGCCAGTCGTGGACGTAGAGGCAACTGTTTCAGGGAAGGACACAGAGGGTCAGAGAGGGTGAGCCAGGCTCACAGTCAGCACGTGATGGAGCTGAGGCTTGCACCAGGGCGGTGCTCCTTCCTCTGCACCTGCGGGCTCTCAGGGCTCCCAGGAGGACGGGCTCCATGCTGAGAACAGGGCCCTGAGCTAATTCCTGTCTGTCTCTCTGGAGGCTCATCTGGGACCAGAGATGCTAGTCTTTTCCATCTGTGGCTTAAGGGGTAGTGCCAGCCTGGAGCAGACACGGCCTGGAGTGGGAAGACCCCTGCTCAGCCCTGGCCTTGCTGCTGGGTGACCTTGGGCCAGCCTGTTGCCTCTCTGGCCCCAATGCCCCTACCTATCAGGGAGGATGATGCCTGAAAAAGCTGTGGGAGGGGGAGGATGGGAGGGGCTCTCCCTGCCAGTGTCCCAGTGTCCTGGGGGTTCTTGAGTTTCAGCGGCAGCTCCGCCCAGAGGCCTGAGGCTGGCCTGGTTGAGGAAGGGATGGCCAGTCATAGAGGGCCCGGCATTCTTACCATCTCACTTTCAGAGCCCAGGGACTCCTGGCGTCTCCGTCTGGAGACCCAGCTGAGGTCCGAGGCCTGGCTGCTCAGCGTGGAGCGGTGGGTGGAGCGGTAGCTGGCGTAAGGGCCGGTGCGCTGCCCTGACACACCCAGCAGCAGGCCCAGGCAGGGCAGATGCTGGGCTATGGCCATTCTGCAGGGAGGCACATCTGGTTAAAGCAGAGGGTACAGACAGACAGACACAAGGAGAAAGGGGTGGGTGGACAGACTGATACAAGGCTAAGGGGAGTGGGAAGAGAATCCCTGGAGAATGGGGACTTCAGACATTGGGGTCCTGAGCACAAAAGACGAGGTCTTGGGAACGGACAGAAAGAAACTGGGAGTCATGAAAAGTGATGACAAAGGACAGACAGATGCTGAGGTGAAAGATACCGACAGACTCACAGGACTGGGGACAGACAGACAGATACTGGGGCCAAGGGCATGGAGGGAGAGCCTTAGGGTAGCAGGTTCAGCCAGGGGCCCCGTTCCAGCAGCCACATCTCTGCCAATGGCCCAGCAGGTGGTGAGTTACTGACACCACCAGGCAAAAGGAAGCACTGACGGCCTTCCTGTGGGAGAGGCCAGTGCGCTGGGATCCCGTCAGCAGAGAGCACTCCGGGCCAGCACCATGCCCGCCGCTAGGGCCCTCGGAGCTGAGCTCCCCTGCTGGGGTCTCTCCAGGTGTCGCTGTCTGGGGGGATTTCCTTGCAGGGGCAGCACTGCCGATCAGCCATCTGGCTGCCTTTGGCCTCAGCTCCAAAACGCCCCCATTAGGATGAGACGTTGCCAAGGGAGCCTCCTGGGAAGGTGGAGCGGCAGCAGGTCACACCGGCCCCAGGTGCTCAGGCCCACCCACTGTCACTGGCTGGTCCCAGCTGCTGGAGCCCCTCCAATACATACACAGAGACAGGAAAGACACCCCCTTCGCAGGCCCTCCATGCCCATGAGGGTGGGCCTGGGAGCCTGGGGCTGCACCTGTACTTGGGGTGGGTGATGGCGTAAATGATGGGGTTGTGGATGGCAGAGGCCTTGGCGATGACAGCTGGCACTGAGTTCATGTAGGGCGTCAGGACATGAGCATACCTAGGAGAGAGAAGCTGGGGTCTCCCTGCCACGCTCCTCCCTGGAGACTCCCCGCCCACCTACCCTCTCAGGGATCTTCTTCCTCTAGGCCAGGCCCTGCCACGGGCACAGCCCAGCCCGGCCCAAACTAGCTGGGCCCAGTCAGTCCCAGGGGTGGGACTGCAATGCCAGGACGAGTTCTGATCTGAGGTGAGGGGCACCCGGAGAGCAGTGAGAGGGCGTCTGGGAGGAAGCTGTGCCGGGGGGGAGGGGGTGGTTCACTGTCCCTCGGAGCCTGTGCTGCCAGCAATAAACCCTCTTCACCCCCAGTGACGCTGGTCCCTGCTCAGCTCTTCCCACACCGCACCCCAGCCCTGATGCCCACAGCCGTCCTGGCTCAGAGGGCTCCTGCAGCACCTGCAGCCCTCACAGGCACTCAGGCCCAACCCAGCATGTCCCAGCGCCTCCAGGAACCAGGCAGGCCCAGCAGGGGAGCATCTCACAGCAGGGGGAGAAGGCTGGGGCCAGACTTCCAGGGTAAGCACAGCTGGCTTGCGCTTGCACTAGGGAGGGAGAACCTGCCCCAGAGCCCCTTCATCCCCTCACCCCTTCACGCCCCGCAGCCCTTCGCTGTTGCTCACCCAGCAAAGGCCATCAGGGCCACAGTGGAGTAGGGGGCCCAGGAGAGCACGAAGAGAAGAATGACCAGCAGTACAATCTTGGCCATTTTCCACTCATTCTGCAGCCCCTGCCGTTGTTGGGGCAATTCACTGCGGCCCTCACAGGCTCCGAAAGTCTGGAGAGCCCTGGGAAGGATGCAGAGTCCGGGTCTGACCCCACTTGGGTTGCAGTGGGTGCCAGGGTCCTGGCCTGTGCAGGCAGCCCTGACACCCCAAAAGTTCTCCATTGCATCCAGCTAAGCTGCCTCCTTGGGTTCCACCTGCGGTGTCTTCTCTGCCCCCTCCCCGCCCCCAGACCTCCTGACATGCCTAATAGCCCCCCTCAGAAGACCCCATCTCCTGAGACTTCTCTGGGCGTCAGGCTGTGCTGGTCCCTAGGCACCTGCCCCACAAGCACCGGTGCTCAGCTTGTCTTTGCCAATCTGGAGCTGGGTGCCCCAGGGGTGGGTGCAGATGGGAGCCTCTAGCGAAGGAGCATGGCCCCCTCCCCTCCAACCCCTCCTCCAAGCCCAGCTCTTACTGGCCTGTCTCCCGAATGGCCCTAAAGATGAAGACGTAGCAGTAGATGATGACAAGCAGGGGGAGGAAGAACACGAAGCAGAAGAGCAGCATGGTGTAGGCGCGGACCGCTGGTGTGAAGCTCATGTAGTCCCAGGAGCAGGAGGTCAGCAGGCCCTCGGGCACATAGGCACCTGGGAGGCCGGGCAGGCAGCTCTCAGCATCTGGGCAGTGCAAATGCAGGCTCCCCACCAAGCAGGGGCTTTGGATGTGGGGCCCGGGGTCCCGGAACATTGGCCAAAGCCCAGCTGGCCCAGTGCAGTGAGAGCCAACTGGCAAAGCCCACGGCTGCCCATCCTTGCCAGTGTGGAGCAGAGGCCTCACCAGAGCCCCAGGGTCCTACTCCTCCCGGCTTCAGCCCGCTTTCTGGTCCTGCCCCAGAAAGGCCATTGCCTTTGCTGCTAACCCTCCTGCTGCTGAGGCCTCACACCCAGCCCTGCCTGTCTGACTCACTGCCAACTCAGCATCCCTCCTCGCACCCAGGAACCACATGGGCTCCCCCTGTGCCCAGGGAGGGGAGCCAGGTCATCTCTGATAGCTGACGATGCAGCCCCAGTTTCCCTGCTGTTCGTCAGGCCTCCTGAGGCTCATCTGCCTCGAGGCCCAGGAAGCCGCCTGGACCCTTTCTGCCAGCTGGCCAACCCAACTCCACCGACCTGCCCTTGAATACGCCCCTCCCAGACTACCTCCCCCCACCCCCAGTTCCCACAGCCCACTTACTCCAGCCAAAGAAGGGCGGAAGACTCCAGGCCAGGGCGTAGAGCCAGACGCCCAGCAGGACGAGCGCCGCCCGCCTTTTGGACACCACCCCGATGGCCAGCGGGCGCGTGATCACCAGGTAGCGGTCCAGGGCAATGGCCGTCAGGGTGATCATGGAGGTGATGCCAAAGAGAGCCCCACAGAAGGCATAGAACTCACAGCCTGTGGACACAGCTCCGTCTCAGCCTTGGCAGGGAGCCCAGCAGAAGCAGGGGAGTGAGGGTCTGGGGCAGAGGTGCTTGGCTCCTGTCCTCACCTCTCAAGCAGTGCAGGCTGAGCCCTCTCCGCCCTGCCTCCCTGTAGCACTGGCAGAGGCTGGCAGAGGCCTCAGGACTGGAGCCTGAGCCTTCCCTGTTGCTATCTGAGGGCAGCAACTCACTCTCTGCCAAGAAAGAGGAAGTCACCTCCTCACCTGGGCACCCTGCACTGGGAACCCTGGCCACAGCCTTCCCCTCCCGCAGAAGGAGCCCGCGTGCCCACCTGCCTCCCCGAAGAGCCACCGCTTGTAGAGGCTGCTGGCGAAGACCACGGGGGCCTGGGTGAAGCACATGAGGAAGTCACTGACCGCGAGGTTGATGATGAACATGTTGGCGGGTGTCCTGAGGCCTCTGCTCCTGTGAGGGCAACACTGTCAGAGGCACTTCTGCTGGGGAGCTCCCCTCCACTACGGGTGCACACACACAAGTACATGCACACACGCACCTGTGCACACATGAGAGGCACACACACGCACACGTGTGCACTATAGAGACAAGCCGCTGGGCCAGCCGGCTGCCTAGCAAGCAGTTTTGGTGCCCAGAGTGCCGGCTGAGAAGTGAGAGCCTTGCCTCCGAGGGCGGCTCGTGCAGAGTGAAGCGGAGAGCAGGCCCCCGAGCTGCTGCTCGGCCTCGGAGCAGGCTGCGGTGTCCACTTCTCACCCTCCACACTCCCTGCGCCTGACCCCACACTCTCCTCAGACACACTCATTCCTTGGAGCCCCTCCCGGCCAAGTTCTCTCTTCCCCTGTGCCCAGCTGTGCATCCTTCTTCTGCAGGCACCCTCCTCACCCCCTTCATCCGGTCTCAGGGCCGGGCCCTGCTCAGCACCCCTGCCGCTGCGTCTGCATTCCTCCCCTCCGGGGGCAACGGAGCTGCGCTGTGCTCCACAGGCAGGCCCTCCTCTCCCCACCCCCATTTTCCAGACGAGAACACCAAGGCTGCCACTGGCGATGTGGCTCCCTCCAGATCACAACACGCAGCCAGCGGCACAGCAGGAGTCAAGCAGACCTGCTGGGCTGCGACACTGCATTGACTGTGCGGGAAAGCACAGCTCCTCTCTGCAGGCGAGACGTGTGGCTCAGAGATGCCTCGCCCACAGGCACCTCAGCTAGGAGGCCTGGAGGTAGGGCTCCGCTTCTCTGCCTGCCTGGCTTGGCCATTTGGCCTGTGAATAGGGCAGGTGTGGAAGGAAGAGGGGTTGCCGAGGGGCTGGAGGGCTCAGGGCCCTGGTGCCAGGGCTGTTCTTTGAGGCAGAAGGAGGATGCCCACTGGGGCAAGGGATGGTAGAGGTGAGCTGACGGCAGGGCAGAATGGGCAGGGACTGAGTGTCCTGGGGCAGTCACCTATGCAGAGGGTGTGCCCGGGGGCCAAGTGGCACGTGCCACTGAGCTGCCTGGACTACTTCTGGGCCCTTCCCTGAGCTTAAAGATTGAGGCCTGAGCCTGAGACCATTGAGGGGCTAGCCCTGGCCTCACTGTCCAAGCTCAACCGTGCCCTGGCAGAGTCAGCACCAGCAATGCTGCGTGTGCTGCCCTTCTCTGCGTGGCAGGCTACCCTCAGTGGCCAGGCCCCAACCCCACCAGCCAGTCACCTGCAGAAGGTATAGATGACTGTCAGATTGCCCAGCATCCCTGTGAGGCCCACCAGCAGGATCACTATGCCCAGGGTGTAGTGGGCGTGGGCCGGAACGTCGACGGTGGGGAAGGAGACCCAGGCCGCAGCCTGAGCCTCGGCTGCCTGGAGAAAGTCGGAGAAACAGGGCATCACGTTATCCTGTCATCTTCAAATCGCCCTGAAGAGAGGGTTAGGGCTCCGGAAGCTCACCGTGCCGGGTCCCTCCCCCACTCAGCTGGCAAGGGGCTGGCTAAAATGGAAATGCAGGTCTCCCTACAGTCAAGCCTAAACTCCCATACATGGCACAGGGCATCAGGCTCCTAGGAGGGCTCCAATCACCCGTGGAGGCTGGAAAGACAGGTTGGCACACGCCTGGCAACAGGACATGGCTAGGATGCCTCTACCTTCCCGTGGGGAGAAGGCAGAGGCAACTCTGAGGTGGCCCGTCTCTGCTGTATGAGGCTGCTCCAGGTGCACAAGCAGTTAGCAGTGGTATTCCTGGCCCTCGGCTCGGGGGTGGTGGAGCAGGCGGAGCCCCTTTCCAGGGCCTCCGAGAAGAGGCTTGCCCCCCGCACCCGGGTATAACTGGGTAAGATGGCACAGATGGAGGTGTCGGGTCTCTGCAGGGAGGCCGGTGCAAAGAGATTTAAAGACGCCTCCCCCCAACTCCTTTCCGGGGCTGGTCCAGTCTCCACCCTGCTCTGGCCTTTGTAGCTACAGGAGCCAGCCCCTCCTGTCCAGGCCTGAGGCCGCATCCCAGGTCTGAAGGGTACCCTCGCCCTCCCCAGTTGTGGGCATGGCCTGGACTCTGGCTAGATTGATGGGGGCAGCAGAGCACACCTAGCGCCTGCCTCCCTCGCTGGACAAACCCAGTCGCCCAGAGTGAGCCTGCTTCTGTGGAGGGTCCGTGGGCAGCCAGCCCTCCTCAGGAAGGGGGGACGCCAGGGGCAGGTGTGGCCCTTCAGCCCCTTCCTTCAGGCCAGGCTTTCTCGTCCTCGGTGCGCTCCTCCAGGAAAGCCGGTGCCCTCTCTCTCCAGAGGCCGCTCTGCAGGGCAGGCTCAGAGATGCCCAGTGACACGCCCACAACTCCCAGCAAGGCACAGGCCTCTCCGCTCTCCTACCTACACCCGTGTGTCCCCAGGAGGGGTCAGAACAGAGGAGGAAGGTCGTGTGCCCACAGGCGCTCGCCCAGCTTACCGTGGGGCTGGTGGGCAGAGGGGGGTCCAAGCTGGAGGTGCTGCTGGGTGAGACGGGGGTGGCCACGCAGCCAGGCTCCCGGGCTGGGCCCAGGGGGCCTCTTGGTCCTGAGGGAGGGTCCATCCTAAGGTGGGGTGGTCTTTTCTTGAGCCCACAGACAGGAAAGTCAAAAGCACGGGAGCCCAGGATGTTCCGACGTTCCCCAGCTCCTTCCTGCCAGTCTGCCAGGTGCCGCTCCTGCAGCCAGCGGGGCTGGCAGCTCTGTGTGCAGTGACGCACACAGGAGGAGAGTGTCACCGTCTGGAGACTCAGCTCCACGGTCTGTCCCCACCTTTAAGCAGTGGGGCTGGGAGTGCACACGCGCACTTGCTCCGTGAGACCGCCCTCATCACAGGTCCCTGCTGAGGACAGCGTGAGTGTGCGCGTGTATGAGGGTGTCATGTGAATGTGTGTGCATGTATGAGGGTGTCATGTGAATGTGTACGTGTGTATGAGGGTGTCTGTGAATGTGTGCATGTGTGTGTATGATTGTGTCAGTGTGAACGTGCATGTGTGTGAGGGTGTGTGAGGTTGTGTGTCAGTGTGAATGTGTGATTGTGTTAGTGTGAATGTGCGTGTGTGAGGGTGTATGAAGATGTGTGTCAGTGTGAATGTGTGCGTGTGTGAGGGTGTCTGTCAGTGTGAATGTGTGTGTATGAGGGTGTGTGTCAGTGTGAATGTGTGCATGTGTGTGTATGATTGTCAGTGTGAATGTGCATGTGTGTGAAGGTGTATGAAGATGTGTGTCAGTGTGAATGTGTGCGTGTGTGAGGGTATCTGTCAGTGTGAATGTGTGCATGTGTGTGTATGATTGTCAGTGTGAATGTGCATGTGTGTGAGGGTGTATGAGGTTGTGTGTCAGTGTGAATGTGTGTGTTTCAGGGGATTCCAGGCTTAGGCTCTGGACACTGGGCCGGAGGCTCTGTCCTCCCCTCTGACCATTCCCTTTCTTCCCAGAGCTCATCAATAGCCTCCACCCCAAATCCCAGTGCTGTCCAGGGGGCAAGTGAACCAGCCTCCGCCTGTGCCCAGGGTGCCGGGCCCTCGCACCCAGCCCACAGGAGCCATCACATCTTCACCCCTCCTGGCAGGAACCAGGCTGGCCACCATTCGCATGAAGGAGCTGAGATGAGCCAGGATCTACACGAAGAGGCCTGGCATGGGGAGATCGGGTCATGGGGCATCTTTGCTTGTTGTTTCTAATAAATTTCTTTACGGAAGTTCCGATGTAAAGCAGAACGGGAAGTAGCCAGAGGCCTGGGAGCTCCCCTGGCCTGTAGTCCTGCCCCAAGTAAGTGAATGTCCAATGTGGAGGGAGCCGGGTGGCATGCGGTCCCGCTTAGCGGAGGCAGCAGGAGTGGAGCCCAGAGCTGGAGAGGGGGACGCTGAACACAACTTCCCGGTCTGCTGCTTCCAGAAACGTCCTACTTGGGAGCCAGGTCCTGCGCTCAGCACAGAGCTATGCCCTCTCCTCTTCCAGGGTCCCCGGTCTTCACAGTTTTCCTAGAGCCACAATCTGGGCGTGGGTGGCTGTGCCCACAGGGCACCTTCGGCTCAGATGTGCTTTCCCTGCAGCTCCAGGTCTCGGGCACAGGGTGGGGCCCGCGGGTGGCGCATGAGGCTGAGGCGCTGGCTTTCCTTCCTCTCCTTTAGCCCCATGCGGACTGCCAGCCGCAGGCTTTGCAATGTGGGCACTTAACTACCAATGTCAGCGGGGAGCAATTCCGGCCAACACGCCCGCCCGCTTTCCAACCTGACACCAGGGGGGACGCAGGTGAAGCGGCCAGGCTGTTCCTCAGGGCCGCCAGGAGGGCCACGTGCCCAGAGCGCCACAGGCCTCAATGCAACGCTAACGGCTCAGAGAACGGCACCCCCGCCTGTCACAGTGTCCTCGCTGCGCCCTGCCCTCGCAGCAGCGATGCTGGCATTCCTCCGGCCTCCTCCAGAGCACCTCCTGGGGCTGCGGACCCGCCCCTCTGCCCCTCCGCCCCCTTGAGACGCAGCACTGGCAACCCTGCTTTCCATCATGTTGTCAGTTTGGCTCAAATAAACTCTTATGAAAAACATTATTTTAAAACAAATTTAAAAACAGCCCCATGAGCCCCACTCCATCCAGAATTCCAGTGCAGGGTCTTCAGATCCTCAAAGGCCCGCCCCCCCCAGTTAGTGCCACTCCCTCACATGCAGGTCGGGGTCCACGCAGGTCAGGGTCCCATCCTCCCAGCACCAGTGGCCCAGGGCAGGCTGGCCTCAGCACCCAGAGCCACCACTGGTGCCTGGCACAGCTATACTCCTGGGGACCCCCAGCGGAGAGCAGGGCTGCCACTCACACACAGCTCCGCTCTCCATGCTCTCCCCCGCCCCCGCCACCCCTTACAGCCCATGCTTGACACGGCGGCCCCTATCAGCTGGGGGTCTGTTGGAATCACAGTCCCCATGCAGCTTCCATTGCTCTTACCACAGAAATTCCTTAATGTGGGAGGCGGGCAGAGGGAAAACTGCAGTGTCCCTGGTATACGGGGTTAGGAAGGGAATACTGCAGTGTCCCTGGTATTCGGGGTTAGGGAGGGAATACTGCAGTGTCCCTGGGGTGGGGATTAGGAAGGGGGTTTGTTGGGGAAACTGAAACAGCACAGGTCAGCAGCAGAGGCCTGCAGCTCCGTGTTTGTGGGCTGGGCCCCTGCTGTCCTGCGGGGCTGCTGCCCTCTCCCATGTGAGTCCTCCTGGCCAGGCCTCCGGAGGGGCTGCTGGTGGCAGAGAGGTGTCGGCAGCCCCAGCCCCGGGTCCCGGAGAGCTGACTTGAAGCCTAGTCCTGCCCTGGGGAGGGCAGCCGCATCCCAGGGGATCAAGTTCAGGTGCAGGCCCTCCTGCTGGGTGCAGGAGCCAGCTTGGGGCCTGGGACCTGAGCTTCGGAGAAGCCCAGTCCAGGAGTCCTCCCTGTGCTCTAGCCCGGCTGGCCTCCTCTCAGACCACAGAGTCCACACTGTCGCTGTGTCCCCAGCCCCTTCTCTGGGCCTCAGGTCAAACACCACCCGCCGAGCTGCGAGGAAGCTGTCCCCAGAGCCAGCGGCCCACCGTCTGCTGCTCATCCTCTGGGCCGGCACCAGCAGTGCCATGTAGTGGCTGTCGTCTGGTTGGTCTGTCTCCCTCTCTAAACAGGGCAATTTGTCTGACCTCTGTCACCCATTGCTTCAGGGAAATAAAAATCTCCCTGGTCCCTGCTTCCCAACGTGTGGCCGCAGGACAGCCGCATTAGCACCCCGGGAGCTTGTTATAGGTGCCCCACCGACTGCACCGGTCACTGTCCCACACGCAGTGGTAGGTGCTGGCTGAGACTCACAGAAGACTTAGGGACAGGGAACAGGTGGTGGGACACAGGCAACCAGAGATGAGCAACCGCAGGACGCACTGCCACGCCCAGGTGGGCAGATGACAGGAGGGGCTGCGGGGCCAGGGGCTGGGCTGCCAGCAGGTGCCAGAGGGACAGCGCTCATGAGTGGGAGCTGGAGCCGCGGTGGGGGCGTGACTGCCGGCAGGGGTGCGTGGGAGCGAACGTGGGTGAGTCCCACTCCTCTCTCTGGGTATGTCCCCTGCAGGTGCCTCCCAATGGCCACCCGACCTGGGAGCCAGAGGCGGGCCTGCGAGATGGGGCTCCTGGGACCGAGAGCAGGTGGGACAGGGTGACGGAGTAGAACCGTCATCCCTCCACCCATCCCCACCTGCCACTGTAGCCCGTGGGCACTGTGGGGCCCCCTCCCGGGCCACAGGGTAGCCCTCCCAGTCCTCCCTACCCCCCGCCCCCATTTCCTATCCACAGGGGCTGCTCAGGGGGGTGGGCGAGCCCTGGCCGGGCAGCCGTGCCAGCTCCCAGGTTCCCGTGGGCCAGCCTGAGCCATCCTTCTGCTCAGCCTGCCGGGAGCGGGGGAGATCACACTCACTGTTCCACCTCCATCCCGGGCGCCAGGGAGGCCCGAGCGGGTGCTCTGTGGCCTGGCCCTGTGCTCAGCCCTGCACTGACCACCGCCTGCTCTTCGCGCCTCGCTGGCACGGCTGGAGGTGGGAAAAGCCTTCCAGGCCTCCCCCTCAGGGGTGCCAGGGCAAGGCCTGAGCTCCCTGCGGGGGCACCCAGGGCCTGGGTGTCTGCGCAGCTGGGCGTGGCGGAGTGGGGTGTTGTGTTAGATGAAGCCCGAGTTGCACGCAGTCAGCAAGGCCTCGGCGACTGATCCGCTTGCTGCGGGGCTGGAACCAACCAGCGTCTGAGCACTGTCCCCGGGCCCCGCTGACGGCCCAGCTGTCTGAGCCCAGAACCCCTGTCCCTGGTGCGGCCTGAGAGCCCGGTGAGAAAAGCGACGTGGAGGCCGAGGCCCTGGCCCTCAGGTCTGCATTCCCGGCTGTAGCCCCGGGGTCTGGGCTCCACACTGCCCTCCAGCCGGCCCAGCAGGGGATCAGTTTCCTCAGCCCAAGCTGGCGAGGGCTATCTGGTTACCCAGAGATTCTGGAAATCTCCTGGGAGCTGTTAAGTGTCTCAACAAGCACTGAGCAGGAGTCACGTGAGCCCTCCCTCACCTGGCACCTGCTTGCTTTCAGGCAAACCCTGTCAGAACAGGGCGCCTTCCCAGGGCCATACGTGCAGAAACTCAGAAACCCTTGCTTTCCTGCTGCCTTACGTCAGAGAGCAGCAAGCAGGGCTGCGCCTTCCCACCTGCCTTGAGCCCAGCGGTGTCACCCATGCCCCCACCAGTGCCCGCCCGCCAGGTGCCCAGCGGTCCTGCTAATGTCCTCAGAGGCAGCTGAGGTCCTTTGGTCCCTGGGGCCCACCTCTCCTGTGGCTTCTCCCATCCTTACTCCCCACTCCAAGGGGCTCCCTCTGAGCTCCCTCCTGTGCCGCCCACACTAGCAAAGTGTGGCCGTGTCTCCCAGCACTGAGGGGCTGCTCCCGTGTCCGCAGGAGCCCCACATTCCGGGCCCAGGGCCTGAGCCAGGATGCTCTTCGAGGTCTCCGATGCACTCCTGCCGGGTCCACGTGTGTTTCCTCAGTGAGTCCAGTCCGGGGCCCCCAGCTTCTCGCCCATCCAGCGCCAGGCACTCATCGCCCTTGGGCAGCACGCCATGCCTGGCTGGCCTCAGTCGCAGCAGCTGCCTGGGGCGAGCTTGCTTTGTCACCAGGAGGAAAACGACAGTCACCCCCAGAATGTGGCCTCTTCCTCCCCTCATCTGGGGGCTTCTGTGAGGGGGTCAGGGCCAGTTACCAGGTGTGGGAGAGCAATTAGGAAACAGGAAGTCAAGGAAAACATGAGTGAGGCCAAAAGAACAAACTTTTAACTTGAAAACTGATTATACACCTAGAGGGATACATGTATAAAAACAGCCATCAAATGGGCAGCCTGTATTTCACATATGAGCACACCTGCAGCCCATCGAAGGCAATGACTTACTACTAGACTAAAAAAATAAAACTCAGGGTGGGCACAATGGGTGATGGGCGAATTATATCTTAATTTTAATTTAATTTTAGAAAAAGAGAAACATCGGTTCATTGTCCCACTTATTTGTGCATTTACATTGATCATCTGCCTTCCACATGTGCCCCTAGTAGGGATCAAACCCACTACCTGGGTATGTGTCCTGATCAGGAGTCGAACCCACCACCTCTTGGTGTACAGGACGATGCTCCAACCAACTGAGCTACCCAGCCAGTGCCATTGGCAGATATTGATTCTTGTCTGTGCCCTGACTGGGGGGGTCGAACCCGCAACCTTGGTATATGGGACGACACTCTAAACAGCTGAGCTAACCAGCCAGGGCCTATATCTCAATTTTTAAAAACGCACAAAATATATTCCTTAAGCCCTTTGACATTTCCTAGCTGGCACAGGGAGCCTGTAATTGGGACACCGCCCAGGAGTGACATACCTGCTCCTTCACCTTTTGGTGGCATGCTGGAAGGGCAGGGGGCAATTTTCTTCCTCGAAGTGCTTCCGTTGACGTTGGCCACGTTCCTGAGCCTTCCCTACAAAGCGGAGCGTCTTCCAATGGGGCGGGGAGGGAAGCAGGGTCCTGCTTTGTGCATGACAGTCCAGAGCCACGTCTGGCCACTCAGAGAGGGTGGGGCGGGGGGCGGGGGGGAGGCAGACGGGGAAGGATGGGACCTCCGTGAGCACAGACATGTTCTCAGTGCAGAGTGCAGCCGGCATGTAAGGTGTCGGGGTCGCTCTCTGACCACCGCCACCCTCACTTAGCTGGCCCTGCCGAGTGGCCCTGGTGCGGCCGGAATGAACCCTGCATTTGCATTGGCTTTGTCCTTCGAGGCGACTGTAGACGAGTCGGCTGTGCAGCGGAATCCCAAAGCTGTGAACATGGCATATCCCCGCCTAGGAGCCAGCAGGTCCAGGGCCTCGGCTGCGGTCCAGCTTGGCCCGTCTGCTGCCAGTCCGGGAAGTGACCAGCCGTGCATCCCCGGGACGGCTCCTCGCTGCAGGACAGGACGAGGGCCTCACCCTGCGCCAGGCACAGGGAACAGGGGAGGGCAGCCCGGACCGGCCCCGGAGCTGCGGAGTCTGCAGAGCGCCATCTGGGGCCACTCCACTCGCGCTGGCCTCTGCGCCTCCCTCCTTCCTCATCTGTAAAGCAGAGAGCGAGGCCAACCTCGTTGGAGGCAAGGCTCCCCCCCGCCACCCCTCCCTTGGACCGGAGACAAGAACCACCCACCTGCATGTGAACACCCGCCTTCACGGCTCAGCCTCCTCCTGCACCTGGTCTCCGCCGATGCCATGGGACCCGTTCTGTCTACTCCGCTGGGGCAGCCTCGCTGGAAAGACGGGGGGCCAGGCCCTGGGCAACCGGGTTCGGGGAGGGTGGGGCAGAGCAAGCCGTGGCTCCCCGCCCCTGCCGCTGGCCGCAGAGGGAAGGGGGACCCAGCCTCGTGCCCACACGTGGCCTCCAGCCCACGGCCTCTGCGCTTTTCACTTGGAGAGGCTGTGTCCCGGCCAGGAGCCCCGGCCTTTCCATTTCATCTAAAAGCTGCTCGGACCCCACTTCTGAGAGCAGAAGCCTCACCGCGTCTCCCCTGGGTCTGAGGACCAGGGAGCCCACCATTTCACAGCAGCCTGGGGAGCAGCTGAGTCGCAGCCGGCCCCCTCCGGGTTCAGCTGTGGGTGCCGCGGGTGCCGCAGGGTGAGGACCCCAAGGGGCCCATGATGGACTGAAGAGCGGCTCCCCGCCCCACAGGTCCCTGCGGCTGGGCCGGGCGAGGGGACCCTGTTCGCTTTGTGGTTTTATTGGTGTGATCTCATTGACACCGCACTTCCTTTAAAAAGGAAGTTATACAAAAAGCTTATTATAAAAATAGTGCCTGTCCGTTCCTTCTCCCAGTTTCACTTCCTGGAACCCACTGTCTTCAACTCTTCAGCCTTCCTCCTGCTACTTCTTCACGTTTATAAGTGAAAGGCTCACACCATTGAATCTTGTTTAGGAAGTTGTGGAGAGAGACTTCTGTTGCTGCTTAAAACCCCGAGAGGTCAAGAGGCTCACGCCCACATTCTAGAAAGAACGTCACCGCCCCGAGGTTTCGGGATGTGCGGGGTCCAGCCCCAGCGGGCCAGGGGTTCCCAAAGGTGTGGACGGAGTCCCGAAGAATGATTTACACGGAGACAGCGTTCAGTGGATTTTCCTGTGCACGGCTGAGGCCACAGAGAGCGATCCAGAGGCAAGCTGAGCCTTTATTTTATAGTCAGAGGTAAACAAGGTAGTGGTTACCATAGTTACACTGTTCTTGTGAATTTCACTTGTTTGGGCCACTTCCTGTACCTCCCTCAGCCCATTAGCTTCCCAGATAAGATCTCGGGAGCATTATAAGGTCAAGCCTAATTATGCTAAGAGGACTGTGCCCTCTAAGCTGGGACTTGTTTGTGGCTTTGCCAGCAGGTCAGTCCGAGGCTCAACCCTATAGCGGCGCCCACAGGGATGGGCACTGCATTTCCCCTCCCATGAAGCTGGAGGCTAGGGGCACCCTACCCCTTCTTCACAGGCTTTGTTGGGGGGACCCCTGAATCAGTGTCTCCCCCCACCAGAAGACTGAGAGGAGAAGAAGGCCGGTGAGGGAGAGCGGCGTCTGCACCCCTGTACCTCCTGCCCAGGTCAGTCTCCTCACTCCCCTCCGCCTGAGGCCCCGTGCAGACCCCACCCCGCTCACCCCGGAGAGGGGGAGGCCATGCACTCCGCCCTGGTGCCCTCCTCACTCTCCCAAGGCCCCGCTGCTGCTCACGGTGACCCTGGGGGTCGTTGCTCCACGATGGTTGAGGATTTGACTTTGTTGGGCCTCCTGAGCCGGTTTCCACTCTCCCACCTGCTTCTAGAGTCCAGGTTGGTGTTGATTGCTCTGCTGCTCTCCCCGTCGGTCTGCCTTTATGCTTTCCCTTTGCCCTGACTTTGATGGAAGTCTCGGGGATAGCACAATTAGACACATGCGCCCATCGCCTCTTTACTCAGGAGTCCCAGGGGGCCTTGCCCTGACCTACAATGGGCTGCGAGGCGGCAGCATGGACAAGAAGCATGACTGGGTGAGGCACTGAGTCCTTGTTAGGACCTCTGTACTGCTCTCCTCCGAAAGGGTAGTTGGTCAGGACACTTGGTTTGGGATTGATTTCTAGCTCCTTTGTTAGCTACGGAGAGAGTGTCTGCACGGAGGTTTGATTGGCTGTTGGAGCCCATGGCCCTGGTCCTTCTTGAGGCTTATTTGCCCCAAGTGCCTGACGTGGGACTTGGGGTGGGTCTTCTGAAGGGACAGAACGGAACTGATAGCTGTGTCCCTAACAAAAGGACAGAACGGAACTGATAGTAAAAGAACAGAACGGAACTGATAGCTGTATCTCTAACTCCTCTCCCAGGAAAGCCACAGAATGTGTCAGTTACTCAGCCTGCCCTTATCTCAGCCAATGGGAAAGCAACTCACTCAACCAACCGGAATCGGCCAAGTGCCTCCACCCCCCAACCCCAAGCCCTATAAATTCTTTGTTCTCTTGGGACTCGGGGCTCTCTCTCGAATCCAGTAATGGGGCAGAGGGGGACCAAGCCCAGGCTTGAATAAAAGACTCTATGCTTTTGCATCAGACTCGGCGCTCCCTGGTGGTTCTGTGGGGGGTCTTGAAATCTGGGCATAACACTTCGTGGGGACCTGGACCTCTGCCCCCGCTCCCCCGCTCCTCCTCCATGTGGGGGGTTCACAGCACAGCCACCCCCTGTGAGGCAGCCTCTGGGCTGCCTGAACGGAAAAGCCCAAGTTAGAACAAACTGCCTTAATTTGGGGACTTAAACAAAAACATTATTTGATTTTACAAATCCTGAGCCTAAAAACCTCAAAGTGTTTGGC
The DNA here is from genome assembly GCF_014108235.1 of Myotis myotis. Lineage (NCBI taxonomy): Eukaryota > Metazoa > Chordata > Mammalia > Chiroptera > Vespertilionidae > Myotis > Myotis myotis. Next base: position 2,145,119 of record NW_023416329.1, on the reverse strand, counting down.
ATCTCACCTCCACCCTGTCCCCAAACCCCGGCTCTCTCCCAGCGGCCAGCCCTGCACCGGGGTTCCCTGGATTCGGGTTTCTGTTCTTTGCTCCTTACACAGAAGTGATGTTTCCTGGGAGAGGCCGTGAGCACCGGGCCCCGCACCTGCTGGGGACAGAGACGGACATCTGCAGGAGCCCTGCCAGGCCAGGCTGGGAAGAGGAAGATGGCGTCAGGAATGACAGAGCCTCTCCCCGGAGCCAGGCCAGGCCCACTGAGACGGGTGGTGACCATGGGAACCGTGTGTGCCTCCCAGGGCCACACAAGAACTGGAGCGGCCACTCCCCACCCTCTGCCTCCCCCTCTGCCTGGTCCTGCGCTCAGAGCTGGCTCTGACCAGCGCTCTCAGTGGCGCTGCTTGGGGCGGCTGACCAGGGCGAGGCCCAGGAAAGGCTGCCTTGCAGCTTCCTAAGGGGAGGAGCCAGAGCTGGTGCTGCGTAGGTCCTCACCCCCTTCAACAGAGGTCGCCTAAGACCATCGGAAAACACATCTATAATTACATATTGTTTTTGTGATTAATCACTAGGCCCTGCCTCCCCCCACCTACAGAGCCCCGGGAGGGGGGGCACTCTCGGCCAGCCTCGGGGGCCCACCTGGACAGCACTCCTGCCACCCTTGATTCAGAATTCCTGGGACTTCAATTTTAAGAACGCTGAAGGGTCAGGGCGGGAAGGGCCAGCCAGACCCTGGTGAGGAGAGCAGAGCAGGGAAGAAGGCAGCTAAAGGGACAGCAGGAGGCCTGACAGTAAGAAGCTCAGGAAATCCTTGCCAAGTGGAATAAGGGAAACAGACAAAATAACGACAAGGCCAAATGTTTGAGCAACTTACAATCAGCTAGTGCAGTGGTCGGCAAACTGCGGCTCGCGAGCCACATGCGGCTCTTTGGCCCCTTGAGTGTGGCTCTTCCACAAAATACCGACTTCTGCGCATTGGCCACGAAGCTTCCATCGCACTGTACATGCGCGCCCACGCCTGGTATTTTGTGGAAGAGCCACACTCAAGGGCCACCAAGCCGCATGTGGCTCGCGAGCCGCAGTTTGCCGACCACTGAGCTAGTGAATTACATGTTTGATCCTCCCTAACCCAGGACACTTAGGAGCAAGTGGTTTACACATTCCAGGTGGTCCCGGTGCCTCGTCACTGACTTTCTTGATGTTCTTTAAAAATGAAACTGCTCAGAAAATAACCCCTGACCCCTCTATAAGCACATTTTGATGAATCAACATATTGAAGGACACACCTGAAAAGCTAATAAATATTATGTTAAGACCCTCCCCTAAGTCCTCCCCTAAGATTCCTCCATCCAAAGAGAGAGAAAGGACAAAGGGGGCTCAGCACATCCTCGCAAGAGCACACTCACACCTGGCATCTTTGCTGTTTTTCTCCTAAACCAGCGGTTCTCAGCCTGTGGGTCATGACCCCTTTGGGGGTCGAACGACCCTTCAACAGGGGTCGCCTAAGACCACCAGAAAACACATATATAATTACGTATTGTTTTTGTGATTAATCACTATGCTTTAATTATGTTCAATTTGTAACAATGAAAATACATCCTGCATATCAGATATTTATATTACAATTCATAACAGTAGCAAAATTTCAGTTATAAAGTAGCAACAAAAATAATGTTATGGTTGGGGGTCATGGCATTAGGAAGGTTGAGGACCCTGTCCTAAACTCTGAGGGACCCCAGGAGACTCACAACCAGGGGAGCAGTGGGCAGTGGCAGCTCGACCCAGGCTCACCCCCTGACCCTGTCTCCAAGGCCCCTTTTCTCTGACTTCTCCTGCTGCTGCTTCTGCCTAAACCCTTCCTTGTCTCACTGTCCATAAATATTCTCTCAAAATCACCTGGACTCATGTTGTGAGAGCTTTCCTGCACGAGGTCAAAAACCCACACACTGCCGGTGGGCCCAAGGCAGACCCACTCCGGCCCACACTCTGTCCAGTAACAGTTCAGGCAAAGTCCCAGCCTCTGCTGGGAACTCTGGAGTGTAAATTACCCGTGGGAGCTCATCCAGACCCAGAGCAGGGAGCTGAGCTTTCTTCACGAGCAATGATCTGTGGCTACAGGGCATGTTGGAGGAGGAAATGCACATCACCGGAGCCAAGAGGAACTCTCAGGTACAGCCCTGAGAAGAAGCAGGTGCACAGGCCTGAGGAACGGGTGCTACAGGACCTGGGCAGAGCACCAAAAATGCCAGTGCATTTAGCAAGTAAGTGGAATAAAATTCTCCCAAAGACGAGTGAGGCACAGAATTGCAGGACGGGAAGGAAGGTCAACAGTGCTCATGGGCAGACTCCCAGCTCCTGTCCACTCTCCCCATGGATAAGGAGGCTCCCCTCCTCTGCAAAGGCTTAACACCCAACTTAGCCATCCTCTCTCTCGCCCCCAGGGTCCTGTCTGACCCACCAGCTGCTAGAGAGCCTTCGATGACTGCTGTGACCCTAGCCCAGGGGTGGGCAAACTTTTTGACTCGAGGGCCACAATGGGTTCTTAAACTGGACCGGAGGGCCGGAACAAAAGCATGGATGGAGTGTTTGTGTGAACTAATATAAATTCAAAGTAAACATCATTACATAAAAGGGTACGGTCTTTTTTTTCAATAGTTTTATTCATTTCAAACGGGCCGGATCAGGCCCGCGGGCCGTAGTTTGCCCACGGCTGCCCTAGCCTCACCTCTCCAGCCCCCACCCACTCACTCCCAGAGACTTTCAGGAAAGAGATGACCTGCAGGAAGAATTTCTAGAGACTCTAGCCACTGCTCCCTTCTCCATGCTCACAGGTTTTAGAACTGACCAGTGTTGGGGTTCAGAACGAGCCACCCAAGATGTGCCTCAGCAACATGCAGTGAGCAAAAAGCAACCGAGACCCTGTGGGCTCAAGATACATTTCTGCCACCCTCCCCCCAACTATCTAGAAGAATTTAAATTAAGGGTCTGGCACATGACAAGACGCATCCCCCGGAATGACTTCTCACCCAGCTCCATGGCAGGGCAAGCCCGCGGGGCAGCACGTGCTCTGCGTGACCTCGAGGCGCCTCGCCTCACCCCACGGCACCTCTGGCTCTGAATGTCACACACACCTCAGCTTCACCTCCTGTCTGAGCCCCTGGTGATGTGGCTGCCAGTGCATATGTGCATGTAGGTGAATGGAGCCCCTTTCTCTTACTAATCTGCTTCATGTCTACTTGATGATCGGACCAGCTGAGACAACCTTGAAGGAGCTTTTCTTATCCCTCAGCCCCACACCAGCAATGGGCGTAAAGTCCCGAGGCTGCTAGGATTTGCTTTTCCCGTTTCTGTATCTGGGATATTTGTCCTCCCTCAGTGCCCCCTCCAGCCTGAGGGCTCCGGGTCACTCCGGTGCCTGGGGAGAGAAGGAGCAGAACTGATGTCACAGGGAGAGACGCTGTGACACAAAGTGGGAAGATCGAGCTTTGTCTTCGCCTGGGTTCCCTGGGAGACTGCGTCTGACCAAACGCTTAGCTGCTAACACTTTGGGAGGAAGAAGTCCCAGGGAAGCCGGGGTGAGGCAGGCGGAGAGACAGGGAGGCCCCAGAGGCGCGTGTGAGATGTCCTCAGAGGGTCGGTGTGAGCGGCAGGTGCCAGGAGGCCTGGCGTGGGGAGGCAGGGGGAGAAGGCCACGGAGCCTCCGCCCCAGGCTGTGTGCCGAGCGGCCTCGCTGTGCCTCCCCGCTGCAGGCACCCCCGCGCGGCACCCCCAGCCCAACAGGCGCTAGGAGAGCTGAATCCAGGTCACGGTGCACATCTTGGACGTTGTACCAGTGCCTGTGGGGTCAGCGAGCCACTAGGCAGAAGCCAGGGGCCCTCCCACCGCCTCCTGCCGCCCCCAGCCCCGCAGGCTGCCCGGAGGCTGGCAGCAGGCACAGCGCTGAGCTCTCCAGCGGCTCTGCGTCCGTCAGTCCGCAGCTCTGGGTGTGGCAGGCCTGGCTCAGCAGACCGCACCCACCCTGCCCCTGCCCCTGCCCCTGCCCCTTTCAAGCGGGTGCCACTTGGCAGGGCTGGAGTCCATGGCACCGGCGCGCAGAGATCCCGCCTTGGCACCAACAGCCCTTATGCTGCGGGGTCCTCCCTCCTGAGTGGAGGACACACACAGCACAGACGCCCGAGGGCACCTGCAGGCCAGGGCGCCCTGGAGTCCTGCTGGGCCAGCCCCTGCCCTCCCTGTCTGCATCCAAGGGCAGCCCTGCAGGGCGGCCTCACACCGCCACATGGCCTCGTCGCCACCACAAGGCGCAGGGGCCACTCTAGACAGAGCCCGCGGGTCTCAGGCCACGGGACCAGGGCTCTGAGTCTGTGGCTGCGGGCAAGCGAGGCGGGCTGCCTCAGAGCAGTGGCGACACCCTCCCCCCAACCCCTGTTGGAGACTTTGCTGCCTGAACCCAGCCCTCCCTGCCCTCTTCTCTGGAGAGCGCCACGCACCTGCCTGCTCCCAACCTCACTCCAACCTGCCAGTCCCCAGCCCCTCCTAAGCGCGCACTGAAAGAGGAATGACTCCAGCAGTGCCTACAACGCAAGAAGTTGGCTGCAAATGGCACCTGCGGGAGCCGGGCCATTCCCCTTCCCTTCTCCCGCCGTCCTGCCCCCGGGAGGCGCCACCTACCGTCAGCTTCCTCACCCCAAGCTCCTAGGCCCTTCCTCCACCTCCATCACTCGTTTCCTAGGCCCATTTCCTTTAGGAATTACTTTCTATGCCTCTGTGATTAACCAAATAAATGTTCTCTTACTTTTAAAAAATAATTAATTTAAAAAATAAACCAAATGCAAATTCTAAACTAAACGAACAATATTGGAGCCCTTGCCGGTTTGGCTCAGTGGATAGAGCATCAGTCTGCGGACTGAGGGTTCCCAGGTTCGATTCTGGTCAAGGGCACATGCCCGGATTTCGGGCTCGATCCCCAGTAGGGGATGTGCTGGAGGCAGCTGATCATTGAATCTCTTTCATCATTGATGTTTCAATCTCTCTTTCCCTCTCCCTCTCTGAACTCAATAAAAATATTTTTTAAAAAAAAAAAAAGCAGAGGATGGGAGATGGCAAAAATGAGCAAAGGTGGTTAAAAGGTACAAACTTGCCCAGCTGCCTTAGCTCAGTGGTTGAGCATCAACCTATAAACCAGAAGGTCACGGTTTGATTCCCAGTCAGGGCACATGCCTGGGTTTTGGGCTCGATCCCCAGTATAGGGTGTGCAGAAGGCAATTGATCAATGACTCTTATCATTGATGTCTCTCCATTCCTCTCTACAATCAATATTTTTGTAAAAGGTACAAACTTCCCGTTATAAGCTTAATAAGTTCTGGAAATCATGACTATAATTAACAATATTGTATTGTGTATTTGAAAGTTGCTAAGAGAGTGGATCTTAAAAGTTGTCATTGCAAAAAAATGTATAACTATGTGAGGTGATAGATGTTAAGTAAACTTGTGGTAATCATTTCACAACATATACATATATCAAATCATTATGCTGTACACCTTAATCTAATACAATGTTATATCTCAATTATATCTTAGTAAAACTGAGGAAAATATTAAAAGGTAGAGATGACCAGTTTGGATAATAAAGCAATAAGTATCTGTTGCTTGCACATAAGTTGAAGACAAAATGTTAAGGCCATACTTTAAAAACTGATAATGGCATACAGCTAGAACTAATACAAAGCAGTGTTAAATGTAAAGTGTAATTTTAAAAAGAGGCTGCACTGCAGCTGGAATCCTGGAATCACACACACACAAAACAACAAAAGCTGACATGGCTATACTATTATCCAACAAATTGCACTTTAAAGCAAGAAAATATCAGATAAAGAGGGATATTCATTAGCATTTTACCATTTTATTTCAATTAACTTTATTTGCAATAGTGTGCCCCAGTTCTTTCTTCTCATCTCCACTGTCTATCTACTTAATCCTAGGCACCTTGTGCCCCTCCAGCTTGCTGGGAGAGTGTTCTGAGCGGAATTGCATCGTTCCACCAAATCCATATGTTCGAGTTCTAATCCCCAGGACCTCAATGGGACTGTGTCTGGAGATAGGGTCTTTAAAGAGGTAATTTAGGTTAACTGAGGTCATTGGGGTGGACTGTAATCCAATATGACTGGTGTCCTTATAAGAACAGAAAAGACCACGTGAAGACACAGGGAGAAGATAGTCCATCCAAAAGCCAAGCGGAGAAGCCTCAGGATGAAACCAACACCACCAAAACCTTGATCTTGGGCTGTAGCCACTAGAATGTGAGAAAATTAATTTTTGTTGTTCAAACCACCCAGTCTGTGGTACTTTGTCATGGTAGTCCTAGAAAACTACCACAGAGAACAACACCTTTATTCCCTTCTTTCTGAGCAATTCCATCCAAGTGAAAGGGTTTTCATGAGGGATGTGGCAGGAAACTCTTGATTGTTCCTTTCCTACAGGCTTGGTTCTAACTGCATTTTTTTTTAGCAGGTTCTCACTTTTATAGCTTACCTGTTGAGGATGAGAAACGTTTGCCACTTCCAACCCTGCGATTTCCTGAATTTCTATACTTTCTATTCCCTTCCATTCCTGCTTATAATAAATTAGTCCATTACTTCCTGACTACTTCTGTTACTTGAAGTATCTTGTCATATGCAGCCAACTGTGATCAACACATGCTATTAACGTTTTGTTTTCTAGCCTCTTCTGCTGGAGCTACAAGCTTACTAGGTTTAGGATCTAACTTCTAAGTTATTATAGGTAACGATTTTGACAAACGTACCGATATAATGTTGGTACAAATGTACCAACGTAAAGCAGTGTTCTTGCCCCGTGAGCCTCAAGTCAATGTCACGAAACTCAGGCTTTTGTTAAGACACACTCCAACTCTCAGCGTGGATTTCTACATCGATCAAGGCATGCTAGATTATGTCCAAATCTGATGACATAAAATGACAAGGTTTATTTCTTGCTTATGCTGTATGTCTGTGGCCAGTTGCTGGGGCACCTGCACTTCACACCTTCTCACTCCAGGGATCAGGCTGATGGAGCAGTCATGTCGGACTGAAGCAAAGGTGTTGTTGTGGAGAGTGACATATTGGCAATTAGGTGTTCTGGCCCTGAAGTGACACACATCAAAACTGATTGGCCAGAACTAGTCATGTACTTGTCTACCCAACCACAGGGGGGCGGGGAAACAACCAGGTGCCCTGCAGGTGGGTAGCAGGAAATATTCGGTCCAGAGCATAATCCAACTGCATGTGAACTAGATAATCAGATAATCGCATATATTCTAGGTCTGGTAATAGAGGCCCAACTTTACTAGAGTCGCAGCCCCTTGTAAGCCCATTTCCAGACTTAAGAGGCCCATGACCAGCACAAGCCCACACTGTGCACATTTCTCCTAGTCTCCACCAAGGTACCTGTGGCAACTTTGCCCAGTAACTACGCCAGGTAAAGAGGGAACTCCCAAATTGTTAGTTACAATTGACCCTGGCTCTGAGGTAAAACCAATCTCTTAATACTCAGACCACCAACCTGGTCCACCAATCAGGGCCTTAAGAGCATCAGGTTGGGGGGAAAGAGCATCAGGTGATTACTGAAGCTTTAACCAAAGTAAACAGCATGCCCCACGAAGCCTCCGTCATCAGGGTCTTTTCCCAGCGTCTATGCATGGATGGAGCAGAGGGCCTAAATGTCCAGGAACTGCCCCTGACTTAAAGGGTCTGTCACTGTAAGAATGCAATAGAAGGCACCAAGTAGAAGCCACTGGAGCGCCCTCCTGGCCAAGGGAGGAAATGAAAAGGAAGCTAACTCCTGAGGTTGAGGGAGTGTTGCCTGCCTTGTGTCCTGTGCCTGCCTAGCATTAAGGGGTGACAGCGCCAGGAGGTGAGTCAGTGAGAAGCCAGCAGAGACTCGGACGGAAGGGGGCAGAGCTGGTGGTACCTGGGATGGCCAATTACCAGGCACCAAGTCCAGAGCATATACAGACGTTTGTGTCAAGGGCAAGTAGGAGTGACTTCACAAAGTTAAAAAAAAAAAGCTGGCGCCGGTCCCAGCAGCAGCGGCAGGTGTCCCCTTCCAGGCTCTCCCTGCTGTCTCCTTTGGCTCCAGAATCATGGCCTCTGTGTGGCTGTCGCTGATGGAGTCACCAAAGTGTTCAATGACGTGAAGGTGCGTCAGTCCTCAACTCCAGAGGTGAAGAAGGGCAGGAAGGCGGTGCTCTCCTGCCCGAGTGAAGGCAAGAACATCGTCCGGGAAGAGGGCGAGGAGGTCCTGGTGGGTGCTGTGGGCCAGACAGGAGACCACCCCTCCGCCCCCTTCGTCAAGATGCTGCGGGACAGACTGCCTAACGCAACCTATGCGACCGAGGAGCCCAGGGGACCTGGGCTTATCTCTGGGCCCTGAGTCTGCACCCCTTAAGAGCAAAACGAGCTATGCCGGCTCCAGGGACGCCACAAGAAGCTTACAGGCTCAAGCATGAATTACAAGCAAGCTGCTCCGAGGTCAAGGGTGCTGCCCTCTGGCAGAGAAGCTGAGGGCAGTGCTGTCCTCTCCCTGCAGGGCAAGCCTTCTGAGCCCCCTCCAGCACCCTGCCTGGAGCATCTGGCAGCCCCAGACCTGCCTGTGGGGGGTTGCAGGCTGCCCCCCTTCTGCCAGGCCCAAGGGCTAGAGGGATCCCAGCAGGGGGGCATTCCCTTCACCCAGTTGTCAAAGAGCCACCCACCCCCTGAACCTTCCTCTCCCTCCAGCCCTGACCATCTGGCCTTACGAAATCGCTTCTGATCTTCAGATTCTCTTGGGTTGAAACAGACCAAGTGCCCCCCGCCCCAGGCCCCCAGTTTTGGAGAGGGCCTGTATTTTTTTAATGACATCCCTACTTGCAACCTGTTCCTCCCCTTTCCCATGCTGCCAACTTCTAACCGTAATAGCAATTCTGTGCTTGTCTGTTTAGTTCTGTGTATACTAGTCAATGGAATATTGTGATGATAACCTCTCCCCACACTGCCTGGTTCCCTCCCCTTTTCCACCTGATCTCAGCCACTGCTGGAAGCAGGACCGATAAGGGACCCTTAATTAAAAAAAAAAAAAAAAAAAGGAAGAAAAACAACAATAAAAAGCCTCACTTAATTAAAAGAAAAATCTAGAAGGACAATGGGGGGCAGCGTCTTCTCAGGAAATGAGTCTGTCCTTCGGCAACTAGAAAAGCACTGTATTTAATCCAATAGATGACAATGCCTTATCAGACTGTCTCATTTTTTCCAACTTTTGTTCATTGTGAACATATAAAACTTTTGATATGTAAAAGAAATAGTTATGTCTGTGCTCATCATCTTTATTTAGTTAAATGGCATATTTTGTAAAGCCATATTTCAATCTACAAATGTTTCTTTTTTTCATTCCACATTTTCTGAAACAACCCCAGTGTCTTCATCACCCTGAAGCTTCCTGTTGAGTCATCCAACAGTTTTTTTTTAAACTCATTTTTTTTAGAACAAAAAAACTAAAAAGCCTTGAAAATTTCAGCTCCCTGCTTACCATTAAAAAGGTCGCAAGGAAATAAGTTTTCAGATGATACACTTACCGTAGGTGGAAATGGGGACCCACTTGACCACTCTGGAGGTGCGAGGCAAGTGTGACACCCAGGGAATACCCAAAGTACACTCCACCAAAGGGTGGGAAAAGCAGATGACCGGTGACTGACCTGTGACATTGTCACAACAGATTAGGTTACAGACAAAGAATCTCAAAGCACTCCTGACGTTAAAGAAAAAGATTTGATAAATTAAAAGAAATGTCAACAGAATGCAACCTGTGACTCAAACCAACATTTGGAGGCAATCAAGGAAATTTGATCCCTGACTGGAGATTAGGTGTTTTGTGTTTTTTAAAAAAGATTGTTCTTTGAAAGGATAAACAAGATTGATGAACCATTAACCAGACTCATCGAGAAACAAAGAGAGAGGGCCTAAATAAATAAAATAAAAAACAAAAGTGGAGAAGCAACCACTGTCAACACAGAAATATAAAGGATTGTAAGAAAATAACTATGAACTACTATATGCCAACAAGATGGACAATGCGGATGAAATGGACAAATTTCTAGAAAAAAACAGTCTCCCAAAACTGAATCAAAAAGAATCAGAAAACCTGAATAGGCCAACAACAACTGTTGAAATAGAAACAATTAAAAAAAAAAAATCCCAGCAAACAAAAGCCCAGGTTCAGACGGCTTCACAGGGGAGTTTTACCAAACATCCAAAGAAGAACTAACACCTATACTCCTCAAGCTATTCCAAAAAGTCCAAAAGGAAGGAACACTTCCAAACTTTTTATGAGGCCAGCATTATCCTCATTTCAAAACCAGATAAAGACACTACAAACAAAGAGAATTACAGGCCAATATCCCTGATGAACATAGATGCTAAAATCCTCAACAAAATACTAGCAAATCAGACCTAGCAATACATTGAAAAGATCATACAGCATGGAGTGGGATTTATTCCAGGGATGCAAGGCTGGTACAATATTCACAAATCAATAAATGTGATACTACATGAACAAATTTAAAGACAAAAATCACATGATCATATCAATTGATGCAGAAAAAGCATTCGATAAAATCCAACACCCATTTTTTATAAAAACTCTCAGCAAAATGGGAGCAGAGGGAGCATATCTCAACATGATAAAGGTCATATATGACAAACCTACAGCCAACATCATAAGCAAAAACTAAAACCATTTCCCCTAAGAACAGGAACAAGACAGGGATGTCCACTTTCACCACTCTTATTCAACATAGCACTGGAAGTCCTAGCCAGAGCGACCAGACACGAAGAAATAAAAGGCATCAACTGGAAAGGAGGAAGTAAAACTCTCATTATTTGCAGATGACATGATATTGTACGTAGAAAATCCTAAAGACTCCACCAAAAAACTACTAGATTTAATAAATGAATTTGGCAATGCAGCAGAATACAAAATTAACATCCCAAAATCGATGGCTTTTTTATACAGCAATAATGAATTCTCAGAAAAAGAAACTAAACAAACAATCCCATTTACCATTGCAACAACAAAAAATTATGATCCTTAGGAATAAACTTAACAAAGGAAGTAAAAGACTTGTACTCAGAAAACTACAGGAGATAGAGGAAGATATAAAAGAGATAGAGGAAGATATAAACAAGGGGAAGAATATACCGTGTTTGTGTATTGGTAGAATTAACATCATTAAAATGTCCATATTATCCAAGGTAATCTACAGATTCAATGCAATCCCTATTAAAATACCAAACGCATATTTCACAGATCTAGAACAAATACTCCAAAATTTATATGGAACCAAAAAAGACACGGAATAGCTGCAGCAATCTTGAGAAAGAAGAACAAAGTTGGAGGAATCACAATACCAGATATCAAGTTATACTACAAAGCCACCATAATCAAAACAGCTTAGTACTAGCACAAGAACAGACATATAGAGAACCAGCGCACAGCCCCACACACAACTATCACCCAAAGGGCGAGAGGGGCGAGAGCAGCTGTAGTGTTGCTTTCTCCTCACTTTTGGTAGTGAAATCCTCATTTTAAACATAAGAGGACACATTATTTTAAAAAGCCATTACGTGGCTCCGTACCCTTTCTGAGTAGAGCGTGAACAAGTGGTGAGAGAACTTTCTGAACACAGGGACACGTCGCGGATGGAAATAGCTACAATTTCCATGTGTATGACCTTTGACGCAGCAACAAAAATCGTACACCTATGGATAAGGACAGTGGGGGGGTAAGGGCAGAGGGTGGGGTGGGAACTGGGTGGAGGGGAGCTATGGGGGGAAGAGGCGGAACAACTGTAATAATCTGAACAATAAAGATTTATTTAAAAAAAAAAAGAACAGACGTATAGATCAATGGAACAGAACAGAGATCCCGGAAAATGACCCAAGCCATTATGCTCTATTAATATTTGACAAAGGAGGCAAGAGAATACAATGGAGTCAAGACAGTCTCTTTAATAAATGGTGTTGGGAAAATAGAACATATACATGCAAAAAAAAAAAAAGAAAGAAAGAAACTAGACCACCAACTGACACCATACACAAAAATAAACTCAAAATGGACCTAAATGTAAGTGTGAAACCATAAAAATCCTAGAAGAAACCATAGGCAGCAAAATCTCAGACATCTCTTGTAGTAATGTGTTTATGGATACATCTCCTAGGGCAAAGGAAACTAAGGAGAACATAAACAAATGGAATTACATAAAAAAAAAAAAAAAAAAAGCTTCTGCACAGCAAAGGAAACCATCAACAAAATGATAAAAGAACCCACTGTTTGGGAGAACATATTTATCAATGATACATCTGTTAAAGGGTTAATATTGAAAATATATAAGGAACTCATACAACTTAACAAAAGGAAAACAAACAATTCAATTTAAAAATGACCAAAGGACCTAAATAGACACTTCTCCAAAGTGGACATACAAATGGCCAAGAGGCATATGAAAAATGCTCAAAGTCCCTGATCATCCGAGAGATGCAAATTAAAACGACAATGAGGTACCACTTCACATCTGTCAGAATGGCTGCCATCAACAAATCAACAAAAGACAAGTGCTGGTGAAAATGTGGATAAAAGGGAACCCTAGTGCACTGCTGGTGGGAATGCAGACTGGTGCAGCCATTATGGAAAACAGTATGGAATTTCCTCAAAAAATTAAATATGGCCCTGGCCGGTTTGGCTCAGTGGATAGAACGTCAGCCTGAGGTCTGAAGCATTCGGGTTCAATTCCAGTCAAGGGCACATGCCCAGGTTGAGGGCTCAATCCTCAGCAGGGGGTGTGCAAGAGGCAGCCATTCGATGATTCACTATCATCATTGATGTTTCTCTCTCTCTCCCTCTCCCTTCCTCTCTGAAATCAATAAAAATGTTTTTAAAAATTAAGTATGGAACTGCCATTTGACCCAGTGATCCCACTTCTAGGAATATATCCTAAGAAACCCGAAACACCAATCAGAAACAATGTATGCACCCCTATGTTCATAGCAGCACAATTTACAATAGCTAAGATCTGGAAACAGCCCACGTACCCATCAAGTAGATGAGTGGATTAAAAATGTATCGTACATTTGTGCCATGGAATACTATGCAGCAGTAAAAAAGAAGAATCTCTTACCCTTTGAGACAGCATGGAGGGACCTGGAGAATATCATGCTAAGTCAGGGGTGGGCAAACTTTTTGACTCGAGGGCCACAGTGGGTTCTTAAACTGGACCGGAGGGCCGGAACAAAAGCATGGATGGAGTGTTTGTGTGAACTAATATAAATTCAAAGTAAACATCATTACATAAAAGGGTACGGTCTTTTTTTTTTTTTTAGTTTTATTCATTTCAAACGGGCTGGATCCGGCCCGCAGGCCGTAGTTTGCCCACGGCTGTGCTAAGTGAAATAAGTCAGTCAGAAAAAGACAAGTATCATATGATCTCACTCATATATGGAATCTAATGAACAAAATAAACTGATGAACAGAGTGGATCCAGAGACATGGAAGAATGGATCAGAATGTGGAATCTCAGGGAAGGCAAGGGAGGGTGGGTGGGTGGGAGGTAATCAACCAAAGAACTTGTATGCATATATGCATGGTCCATGGACACAGACAGTGGGGTGGTGAGGGCCTGGGGCATTGGACGGGGTGGGCTGGAAGTCAATGGGGGGTGGCGGGGGGAAACTTTGTAATACTTGCAAAAATAAAGATTCAAAACCGTGGGGGGAGGGGAAACAATTGTTTATTTTTTAAATGAGATCATGGTAGTTTTGCAGAGTGTAGTTTTGTAGTCAATGAGGTTTATCCGAGGCTAATTTAAAAAAATAATAAAATGCCCTGACCGGTTTGGCTCAGTGGATAGAGTGTTGGCCTGCGAACTGAGGGGTCCCGGGTTCGATTCTGGTCAAGAGCATGTACCTTGGTTGCGGGCACATCCCCAGTAGGGGGTGAGCAGGAGGCAGCTGATTGATGTTTCTCTCTCATCGATGTTTCTAACTCTTTATCCCTCTCCCTTCCTCTCTGTAAAAAAAACTCAATAAAATATATTTTAAAAAATAATAAAATAAAATAATGGTATGGAGTTTATGTTAAAAGAGTCCTTTTCTAACAAATACATAGTGTTTAGAATTTACTTTAAAATAACCCAGCAGTAGGGGTTGGGGAGGAGACAGAGTGTGTGTTGGAGGGGAGAATAAAGAGGAAACTAGACTGGCCAAAGTTATCATTGGTCAAGCTGAGTGATGTGTACTTGGGGGACGATTATATTATTCTTTCTACTTTTAAGTATGACTTCCTCCATATTAAAAATAAAACAGCCCTAGCTGCTAGAGCATCGGCCCATGGACTGAAGGGTCCCAGGTTCAATTCTGGTCAAGGGCATGTACCTTGGTTGCAGACTCGATCCCTGGCTCTCTGGTGGGGGTGAGTGTGGGAAGCAACCAATCGATGTCTCTCTCTCACCTGGATACTTTTCTCTCTGTTTCTTCCCCTCTCTTCCACTCTGTCTAAAAATCAATGGAAAAAATATTCTCAGGTGACGATTGACAAAAAAAAAAGAAAAGAAAAGAAAAGAAAAGAAAAGAGGATTTAAATAAATCTATAATAACAAAAATGTAATATGCTAATTAGATAGGCCATCCATACTCCCAGACGAAGCCACAGTGGTGGGGCCCGAGGCAGAGGTGGCCATGGCTGCGGTGGTGGGGGCCGAGACCCTTGCACAAATTTTGTGCATCGGGCCTCTAGTAAATAAATAATAAAACAACCCTGGCCGAAGTGGCTCAGTTGGTTGAGTGCCCTCCCATACACAAAGAGGTCACTGGTTCAATTCCCTGTCAGAGTACATGCCTGGGTTGTGGGCTCAATCCCCAGTAGGAGTCATGCAGGAGGAGGCAGCCAATCTATGTTTCTCACATCAATGTTTCTTTTTCTTTCTCCCTCCCCCTTCCTCTCTCAAATCAATAAAAACATATTTAAAAATAAATAAATAAAGTAAGACAGATTAGGTTACAGACAAAGAATCTAAAAGTGCTACTTAGGTTAGAAAAAAAGATTTGATAGATTAAAGGAAATGTGTCATGTCACATTTCTTTAAAATAAAATATTTGTAAAACTTTAATTTTTAAACTCAGATAATTTACAGTAATATCTCATTATATGAGACTTTTAAAACTTTTTAAATGAATTTTATTGGGGTAACATTGGTTCATAAAATTGACTTTTAAGGACTATATTATTATTCCCTCTTCTCTGAAAGAGTCTTTGAAAATGATAGCTCTCAATATTGGTTGTCTGTGCACTAGCTGGTTTGGCTCAGTGGATAGTGTTGGCCCGCAGACCAAAGGGTCCCAGGTTCGATTTGGGTCAAGGGCATGTACCTTGGTTGCAGGCTACCAAAGTGTGAGGTCATGAGCTGGTAGAACCAACTCACCAGAGGACTCTCCACTGACTGGAAGCTCTGAGGTAGAAAAGCAGAGAGAAACCTCAGCATATACATGGGATTCTGGTGACTTGGAAGGAACTGCCCACACGGCTGCACTAAAAGCAAGGATGTGGCAAGAGCACCATACCGCCCGAGAGAGGCCTTGCCTGGCTCCAGCGGCTCTAGCCCGCCTAGGTCACTCTGCACCAGGAGGCAGGTGAACTACAGCCCACTTGTTCTGTAAGAAGCCGGCTGGAAACTGTTTTAGGCTTTATGGTTTCCTGAGCAACTACTCAGCTCTGTCACTGTGGTACAAAAGCAGTCACAGACAACATGTAAACCAATGGGTGTCTCTGTGTTCCAATAAAACTTTATGAACACTGAAACTTAAATTTCTTATAATTTTCATGTGTCATAAGATTATTCTTTTTGTTTTTTTCAACAATTAAAGAATGTTAAAGCCATTCTCAGCTCACAGACTTATAACATTTTAGTAAAAGGCTTATCTTTGCCTTAATTAAGCCCTATCCATTTCTGTGCGTCTAAGTTAACACACCTTTGAGATAAACTGTAACCACTCTCTTGAGTCCCCTGTCCTGGGTCTATCTGCCCTCTGCGCTGTGCGCTCCAGGCCCCAGTCACCACCTGTGGAGGCGGAGCAGGCCCATCCCTGATGGCACTGCCTTTATCCTGCCCTCCCCAGTGTGTCCTGCTAGGCAGGAAACACTGACTACTGATCCCACCTCCCACCCATTGGAGGTCTTCCCTTCCCTTACTCTAAACAGCCATGGGTGCTGAATTACGATTCTCTAATTCAGCTTTTTGTGAAGTAAACGTCATGACATAGGAAAATAACGTTGGACTGGGGGTACCCAGAGAGATTGGTTTTCTGAGTGCCTGTTTATTAAGTAAAATTCTCAAACACATTTATAGTAAAACTAGAGGCCCAGTGCACAAAATTCGGGGAATCCCCTCAGCCCAGCCTGTACCCTCTCCAATCCAGGACCCCGCAGAGGATGTCCGACTGCCAGTTTCCGGACATCCCTCTCACAATCCTGGACTGCTGGCTCCTAATCGCTCACCTGCCTGCCTGCCTGGTCACCCTAACTGCCCCCCCCCTGCTGGCCTGGTGGCCCCACACAGCCTGCTGTTCAGTTGTTTGGGCGTCCCTCACTAAACCCCCTGCCGGCCTGGTCATAGGTAGCCATCTTGTGAGGGCGTGAGGGTTAATTTGAATATTACCTCTTTATTATATAGGAAGGATAACAACAAAATCATTCTTTTAATCTACAGCCTCTACATTGAAAACCACGAATATTTTCTACTTGAACACCGGTTTTCTGTGGTGCTGTGCCCTGGATCATCTCTTCCCCACTTTTTGACTGGGTTCCAATCCATCCTATTCGCAGCATCTTAAGGTTTGACCTGGTTGACCCTTAGCTCCTTCTTTGGCATCCCGGCGTGTAGTGTTTCTAACCATTTGGTTGTCAGAGAATGATTTGTCTTGTAAGGGAAGGAGGAGGGATGAGCATCAGAAGATTCAGAGTCCAGCACTAGTTCTGCTACTTTTTAGCTTTGTGACCTTGAACAAGTGAAGGCCTCCCCGCCAGGAATTTAGTGGGGACGGAAACATACCAGTGTCTGTGGGCGTCCCTGCAATCAGACAGAATGATGTGTTCAAAGTGCCTGTCAGACAGAAGCCGTGCAGATGTTTACTATCATCCATATGCTCTGAGTGTCGGTGTCTAATTTTACCCCCTGCAAGATAAGGTACTTGGAAACGGTTCCCTCTCTAATTCCCACTGGCTGGGTTTGGAACAGGCATTATGGTGTTTTGAAATTTTGAAAGCAGTTTTAGTTAAACCTGTAAGAGTGGACTACAGTATTATACTATAATAATATTGAAGGATTTCTACAAAATTTTGACTGATTTTATCACTGCATAATACTTAAGTCTAAATACCCTGTTTAAAAAAACCTTTGTTTATATTTTTCACATGATACATTCAGACATTTCACCTCTATTCCATGTGGTTGGTTTCTAGTCTGCCTTACCAGCTTTCCTTTTTAATGAAGTTTGCTTAGAGCCCAACCGGTGTGGCTCAGTGGTTGAGCTTTGATCTATGAACCAGGAGATCACGGTTCGATTCCCAGTCAGGGCACATGCCTGGGTTGCAGGCTTGATCCCGTGTGGGGCATGCAGGAGGCAGCCGATCAATGATTCTCTCTCATCATTGATCTCTCTCACCCTCTCCTCTCTGAAATCAATAAAAATATATTTCTTTTCCCTGCCACCCCACAAAGGCCTGCCTAGAGGGAAGTGGGAGACAGGCCATTGCTAGGCTTCTCCACGGAGCTGGGCCGTGGGCACTTCGGGTCTGGCACGTCTGTGGAAGAGAGCTCTGGGAGGCCTAGGCGGCCTGGTGTGAGGGTCAGAACACAGGGACAGAACCAGGGGCCTGGCTAGGAGGGGCCACAGACTGCAGAGACCTCCTCCAAACGCTCTGCAAAACGGATCCTCCATGAGGGCATCTACCTTTAAGTTCTTTTCAGGTTTCAAGATTCTTGGAACCTGATCCTGAAGATCCATGAGCACATTAAATCATTTTGTAAAATATAAGTGAAAAAGCAACTTGTTCAATGTACTAGTATATGATCCTCACTCTTTAGAAGTAACATGCATTAAATAGTGTACAATAGTTATTTGCTTATTTCAGCCACCATTAGTGCGAGGTCACTTCCTTTCGCCATCCAGACCGCGCCCCACCTACTCCCCTGCTCTTGCTCCCTGTGCTTTGCATCAATTGGCTTGCAGACAAGCTTGGCTGATGGGAGGATCACAGTACAGGGATGGAAGGCAGAAGGCTCCCGGGCATCGCAGGAGGTGAACTTGTCTCTCCTTCACTCACCGGGAGCACAGAACCTCACACTGACGTCGGGGCTGGGGTAGGGGCACCAGTCTCCAAGAGGAACAGTGGTGTGGGGAACTGATATAGGGTTGAGCCTCAGACTGACCTGCTGGCAAAGTCACAAACAAGTCCAGCTTAGAGGGCTCAGTCCTCTTAGCACAATTAGGCTTGACCTTATAACACTCCCCAGATCTTACCTGGGAAGCTAATGGGCTGAGGGAAGGGCAGGAAGTGTAATTATGGTCAAAACAAGTGAAACTCACAAGAACTGTGTAACTATGGTAACCACTACCTTGTTTACCTCTGACTATAAAAGGTTGGTAAGGCCTGAGCACCAGTGGAAGTCTTTCCTTTTGAGTTGGACTTACCCGCCTGGCCCCCCAATATTCCCAAATTATCTCATGTCTTTTCTCTTTCATTTCTCTGCTGCTCCTCCTCCAGATCCTGAACCCTGAACCACGTGGGACGTGGAGGGAAAGATTTACAACACAGTGGCCTCCTGCATTTTCATGGCCAGGGTTGTGACAGCACAGCGGGCCGGGCCGCAGGCGCAGCAACCTGAGGGCTCGCTGGGTTGCAGCCTGACTGCCCGACTCTGAGCCCTAAGGACACCTACTACACAAGGCCACTCTACCAATTCCAGGAGACATAGCAGCTCTAACTAATATGTAGAAACAAACACAGGGAAGCAGCAAAATGCGGAGACAAGGAAGCATGTCACATATGAAAGAAAAGGAAGCAAGTAAACTTTTGGATGGAGTCCCAAACCATTTTTATAAAGTTACTCAAGGATCTTCATGAGAAAGTCAAAGACATGGAAAAGGACCAGTCAGAAAGAAAGCATACACTAACTAAAATAAAGAATAATTCACAGGGATTCAACAATACAGTAGAGGATTCTATTCTGAGAATCAAATCAGTGATGTGGAATATGAGGAAATAAAAAACACCCAAATAGAAGAGCAAAAAAGGAAAAAGAATCCAGAAATATGAAGATAGTGTAAGGAGCCTCTGGGACAACTTTAAGTGTACCAACATTCACATCATGGGGGTGCCAGAGGGGATGGGAGAGAGCAAGATATTGAAAACCTATTTGAAGAAATAATGACAGCCCTAGCCAGTTTGGCTCAGTGGATAGAGTGTTGGCCCTCTGAGGGAAAGGTCCTGGTTCAATTCCAGTAAAGGGCATATACCTTGGTTGCAGGCTCAATCCCTGGCCCTGGTAGGGGCATGTGCAGGAGGCAATAAATTGATTTGTCTCTCTCACATCAATATTTCACTCTTTCTGTCTCTCTCCTTCCCTCTACTCTTTCTAAAAATTATCTTTGGGTGAGGATTAACTAAAAAAAGAAAGAAAGAAAAAAGAAATAATGACAGAAAAATTTCCCTACCTGGTGAAAGAAATAGACTTACATGTCTAGGAAGCGCAGAGCGTCCCAAACAAGAGGAATCCAAAGAGGCTCACACCAAGACACATCATAATTAAAATGCCAAGGGCTAAGGACAGAGAATATTAAAAGCAGCATGAGAAAAGCAGTTAGTTATCTATAAGGGAGCACCCATACGACTGTCAGCTGATTTCTCAACAGAAACTTTAAAGACCAGAAGGGAGTGGCAAGAAATATTCAAAGTAATAAATAGCAAGGACCTACAACCAACATTACTCTACACAGCAAAGCTCTCATTTAGAATTAAAGGTCAGATAAAGAATTTCATAGATCCAGAAATTCTGCAACCATGGCATCCAGGGATTAGCTACTAACCCAGAAACACCGGATCTCAAGCAGCGCAAATATGTGGACTCAGAGGAGCCCTGCTCCTCCTCATGGAAAGGTCAGATTTCACCTACATAAAGGTGCGGTTTGCAATTCAGGTTGGAGAGAGAAACGCGCGCGGGGGTAGTTTGTGCCCCACAAAGTCCGTGGGCCAGTGGGGCCAGCGTGATCCGCGAGTGTGGAAGGGGTCCCGCAGGGCTGCTGGCAGAAGGGAACTCTAAAAATAAGCCCATAGCTGGACTGGGTGTAAAAAGGCAGCCTCAGATTTTGCCAGTGTGCCGGCTGCTTAGTGCCAGGGGAGAGAGGACGTGCGGAAGAGACTGCGCACAGAGCTGGACTGTGCAGGGTTGCGAATTCGCGCACCTTCTCAAACTCTTTTTTTCCCCTCTCCCCCTTAAATCTTTGAGTTTGATTATTAAACCCAATACATAGGATTGCCCAATTGGGGTCACACACAGAGACTACAGCGAAAAGTTGTTTTTGCAGAACCTGGGAAACAGAGCAGGGAATGATGATCACAGAACCAGCTCTAGGCAGTTGACTCTCCCAAATCAGTCTACTGGCTAGAGAGGACTTATAGCCTTGGAGGTCAATCCAGAAACACTGCCACCCAGGGGCTGAACCACAAACTGTCTCTTCTGTAAACACAAATAAAGGCAGTCTGCGAAACAAATACAGCCTGCTTTAAAATCAGGACTGTGGTTTACAACGCGGAGGAACAGTGTATCACAGGGAACTTCAACACTCTCCTGAATACCTGACAGGACTAAGGCGTGCCAGACAGAAGAGTAGAAGAAGTGAAGGACCTTCACTACTGCACATTTTTTTTTCACCTTTTAATTAAGAAACTAATTTTTTTCTTTTTTCATCACCTGATTTTACCTTTTTAATTACTACATTTTTATTTTTAACCAGTATTATTACTACTACCATTTTACCTTTTTTAAAAGTGTCATTTTATTTTCTCTTTATTTTATTTTGGGATTAGTGTTCTACATTCTATTTTCATCTTTCTTTTAGCATCATTTTTCTCTACCTCAACTTTACCTTTATCCCAAAACTCTCTCCCTCACTTTTCCCCTTTTGTTGTCCTATTTCTCTTACTCTATTCCTGCTTTAGATTTTCCCTATTCCTTCTTTTTACCCCGTTAAAATTTCACCCTACTTATATATCTAATTTCCAATCCCCTGCTCTAAATCCATATACACCTCTCTCTTATCTTTTTTCATTATCCAAATTTTTTTTTCTCTCTGTCGTTTTGCTGTTGTTTGCTTGATTGTTGAGTATATTGGGGTTTTTTATGCTTGATTGTGAGATTGTTTTGCTTTTTCTTTTTATTTGTCTGTTGGGTTTTTTTCTGGTTATTTTTTTGCTTCTGTTTTCCCTCACCTCGCTTGATATTAGCTGTTGTTTGTAGATTGCATCCATCTCCAGGGATCTGTTGCTAGGATTTGTTGGGATTAGTGGCTCTTCTATTGGAGTTTTCTCCCCGTATAAATAGTTTCTTCCCCTCTTCTATTTCCTTCCCTTTCTTTTCTCTCTTACTTTTTTTCCTTTTCCCAATTTCATTTTTGCACTCCTTTATTTTTCTTTTTCTGTTTTTTCTTTTTCTCTTCTTTCTTCCTTATCCCCTAATTCTCTTTGCTCTGGTGGTCACCTTTATTTGGGGTTATTAGTATCTTGAATACATTTGTGTTCAGTGCCTTGTGCATTGTGCCTTGTTGTGTTGTATTTTGTGCCTTTAAATCAACACAGCAGAGAGAGAACTACATAACCAAACACCTGGAGAAGAGAGATCATGGGGAGACAAAGAAACAGCCCGCATATGAAAGAAAAACAGGCATCACCAGAAAAGGAAGTAAACGAAATGGAGGCAATGGAGGCAAGCAACCTGTCAGAGAAAGAATTCAGAGAAATGGCCATAAGGTGAATGAAAAGAATGGAAGACAAATTCAACAACATGTGTAAGAACCAAGAGGAAATGAAGAAGAACCAAGAAGAAATGAAAAATGACATCACTGCTATAAAGAACTCAATAGAAAGCATCAACAGTAGACTAGAAGAAGCAGAGGACTGCATCAGTGAGCTAGAAGACAAGGTAGGAAAAAATACCCAAGCAGAACAGCTTCTAGAAAAAAAAAAATTAAAAAGCAGGAGGAGAGCCTAAGAGAACTCTGGGACAACACAAAATGAAACAACATCTGCATAATAGGGGTGCCAGAAGGAGAGGAAACTGAGCAAGGAATAGAAAACCTGTTTGAAAAAATAATGACAGAAAACTTCCCTGATATAGGAAAGAAAAAACTCACACAAATCCAAGAAGCTCACAGAGTCCCAAACAAAATGAACCCGAAAAGACTGACACCAAGGCACATAATAATTAAACTGGCAAACACCAACGACAAAGCAAGAATCTTAAAAGCAGCCAGAGAGAGACAGAAAGTTATCTACAAAGGATCCCCCATCAAACTAGTGACTGATTTCTCAACAGAAACACATCAGGCAAGAAGGGAATAGAATGAAATATACAAAGTCATGCAAAGGAAGGGTCTGAATCCAAGGATACTGTACCCAGCAAGGCTATCAATCAAAATTGAGGGTGAAATCAGGAGCTTCACAGACAACAAAGGACTATGGGAGTTTATTAGCACCAAACCAGCAATGCAAGAAATGCTAAAGGGTCTGCTGTAAAAAGAAAAACTAGGAAACAAAGAAGGAACACAGGGGTAAAGAATAAAAATGGCGACAAACAAGTATCGATCAATAATAACTTTAAATGTAAATGGACTAAATGCCCCAATCAAAAGACATAGGGTAACTGAGTGGATAAGAAAACATGACCCATATATCTGCTGTCTACAGGAAACCTACCTCAAAAAAAAAAAAAAAAAAAAAAGGCCCCACTGGCTGCTCTGAAAAGCCATCTTTGCATTGTTCCTGTGGCTCCCTCTCCGCTCGCTGCAACCACCTCAGCCGCGCGCCTCCTCCACCACCGCGGACTCCGGCAGCTTCTTCGCCAGAGTCCTCCAACTCTCGCTTTTTAAAAAAAAATCCGCTGCATAGGATCACCGGCGTGCCCCACCATGTCAGACACGGCCGTGGACACCAGCTCCGAGATCACCACCAAGGACTTAAAGGAGAAGAAGGAAGTTGTGGAAGAGGCAGAGAATGGAAGAGATGCACCTGCGAATGGGAACGCTAATGAGGAAAATGGGGAGCAGGAGGCTGACAATGAGGTAGATGAAGAAGAGGAAGAAGGAGGGGAGGAGGAGGAGGAGGAAAAGGAAGATGATGGTGAGGAAGAGGATGGAGATGAAGATGAGGAGGCTGAGGCAGCTACAGGCAAACGGGCAGCTGAAGATGATGAGGATGATGATGTTGACACCAAGAAGCAGAAGACCAATGAGGATGACTAGACAGCAAATAAAGGAAAAGTTAAAGGCCTCCGTGACCTATTCACCCTCCACTTCCCGTCTCAGAATCTAAACGTGGTCACCTTCGAGTAGAGACTCCCACCTACCTGCCTACCCACCCACCTCAGGCAGCGCCACCTGCAGATGACACGCACTCTCCACCACCCAACCAAAACCACAACGTGAATTTGCAACAGGGGAGGAAAAAAGAACCAAAACTTCCAAGGCCCTGCTCTGCTTTTTTTCTTAAAAATACTTTAAAAAGGAAAATTTGTTTGTATTTTTTATTTACATTTTATATTTTTGTACATATTGTTAGGGGTCAGCCATTTTTAATGATCTTGGGATGACCAAACCAGCCTTCGGAGCATTCTCTGTCCTACTTCTGACTTTACTTGTGGTGTGACCATGTTCATTATAATCTCAAAGGAGAAAAAAAACCTTGTAAAAAAAGCAAAAACAACAACAACAAAAAATCTTATTCCGAGCATTCCAGTAACTTTTTGTGTATGTACTTAGCTGTACTATAAGTAGTTGGTTTGTATGAGATGGTTAAAAAGGCCAAAGATAAAAAGGTTTCTTTTTTTCCCTTTTTTTGTCTATGAAATTGCTGTTTATTTTTTTTGGCCTGTTCGATGTATGTGTGAAACAATGTTGTCCACAATAAACAGGAATTTTATTTTGCTGAGTTGTTCTAACAAAAAAACAAAACAAAACAAAAAAAGACGCACACAGACTGATGGTGAAGGGATGGACAAAGGTTTTTCAGGCGAATGGAAACAAAAAAAAAGCTGGGGTAGCAATACTTATATCTGACAAATTAGATCTCCAAGTGAAGGACATAAAAAGAGATAAGGCAGGCCACTTCATAATACTAAAGGGAGCAATCCAACAAGAATAAATAACTCTGGTAAACATATACGCACCCAATATAGGAGCACCCAAATACATACGAAAAATTCTGGAGGAGATCAAGGGAGAGATTGACAGCAATACAATCATAGTAGGGGACTTTAACACCCCACTATCACCATTGGACAAATCCTCTAAACAAAAAATCAGCAAAGAAACATCAATCCTAAATGACTCACTAGATCAGATGGAATTAATTGACATCTTCAGAACATTTCACCCCAATGCCACAGAATATACATTCTTCTCAAGTGCACATGGGTCATTTTCAAAGATAGACCATATATTGTGTCACAAAGTCTCTTCAGATTCAAGAAGATAGAAATCATATCAAGCATCTTCTCAGATCACAATGGCATAAAACTGGAAATCAACTACAATAAAAACAATCCGCCAAAGCTGGTTTGGCTCAGTGGATAGAGCATCAGACTGTGGACTGAAGGGTCCCAGGTTCAATTCCTGTCAGGGGCATGTCCCTGGGTTGTGGGCACATCCCCAGTGGGAGATGTGCAGGAGGCAGCTGATTGATGTTTCTCTCTCATCGATGTTTCTAACTCTCTGTCTCTCTCCCTTCCTCTCTGTAAAAAATCAATAAAATATATATTTAAAAAAATAAAAATAAAAACAATCCAAAAAAATCAAACACCTGGAGACTAAATAGCATGCTATTAAACAATGACTGGTTTACCAGAGAGATCAAAGAAGAAATAAAAAACATCATGGCAACAAACGACAATGAAAACACAACAATCCAAAACCTATGGGATGCAGCAAAAGCAGTCTTGAGAGGGAAGTTCATAGCTTTACAAGCCTACTGCAAAAAACAAGAAACAATGATAATAAATTACCTAACCCTGCCGAAACAGGTTTGGCTCAGTGGATAGAGCGTCAGCCTGCGGACTGAAAGGTCCCAGGTTCAATTCTGGTCAAGGGCATGTACCTGGGTTGCGGGCATATCCCCAGTAGGAGATGTGCAGGAGGCGGCTGATCGATGTTTCTCTCTCATGGATGTTTCTGACTCTCTCTCTCTCTCCCTTCCTCTCTGTAAAAAATCAATAAAATATATTTTTTTAAAAAAATTACCTAACCCTACAACTCAAAGAGCTAGAAAGAGAGCAACAAGAAAAGCCCAGTGTAAGCAGAAGGAAGGAGATAATAAAAATCAGAGCGGAGATAAACGACATAGAGACCAAAAACACAATACAAAAGATCAACAAAACCAAGAGCTGGTTCTTTGAAAGGATAAACAAGATTGATGAACCTCTAGCCAGGCTCACCAAGAAACAAAGAGAGAGGACCCAAATAAACAAAATCAGAAGTGAAAGAGGAGAAATAACAACAGACCCCACAGAAATACAAAGGATTGTTAAAAAATACTATGAACAACTCTATTCCAACAAACTGGACAGCCTGGAGGAAATGGACATATTCCTAGAAAAATACAACCTTCCAAAACTTAATCAGGAGGAATCCAAAAATCTCAATAGGCCAATAACTATGAAAGAAATTGAAGCAGTAATCAAAAAGCTTCCAGCAAACAAAAGCCTGGGGCCAGACGGCTTCACAGGGGAATTTTACCAAACATTCAAGGAAGAACTAAAACCTATCCTCCTCAGACTATTCCAAAAATTCAAGAGGAAGGAACACTTCCCAGCTCATTCTATGAAGCCAACATCACCCTCATACCAAAACCAGATAAAGACAACACAATGAAAGAGAATTACAGGCCAATATCCCTCATGAACATAGATGCCAAAATCCTCAACAAAATCCTAGCAAATTGGATCCAGAAGTACATCAGAAAGATTATACACCATGACCAAGTAGGTTTTATCCCAGGGATGCAAGGATGGTACAATATCTGAAAATCAATAAACATAATACATCACATAAACAAATTGAAAGATAAAAACCACATAGTCATATCAATTGATGCAGGAAAAGCATTTGACAAAATCCAACACCCTTTCTTGATAAAAACTCTCAGCAAGGTAGGAATAGAAGGATCATACCTCAACATAATAAAAACCGTATATGACAATCCCACAGCCAACATCATAATCAATGGGCAAAAACTAAAACCATTTCCCCTAAGAACAGGAACAAGACAGGGATGCCCCCTCTCACCACTCCTGTTCAACATAGTATTGGAAGTACTAGCCATTGCGATCAGACAAGAAGAAGAAATAAAAGGCATCCAAATTGGAAAAGAAGAAGTAAAACTGTCCTTATTTGCAGATGACATGATACTGTACATAGAGAACCCTAAAGACTCCAGCAAAAAAATTATTAGACTTAATAAATATAGCAGGATACAAAATTAATGCCAAGAAATCTATGGTATTTCTTTACACCAATAGTGAACTTACAGAAAGTGAGGCTAAAAAAGCAATCCCATTTACCATTGCACCAAGAAAATTAAGATACCTAGGAATAAACTTAACTAAGGAGGTAAAAGACTTATATGCGAAAAACTACAGGACACTGAAAAAAGAGATAGAGGAAGACATAAACAGATGGAAGAACCTACCGTGCTCATGGATTGGTAGAATCAACATCATCAAAATGTCCATACTACCCAAAGCAATCTATAGATTCAATGCAATCCCCATCAAATTACCAACGGCATATCTCACAGATCTAGAACGAACTCTCCAAAAATTCATCTGTAATAAAAAAAGACCTCGAATAGCTGCAGCAATCCTGAGAAAGAACAAAGTAGGTGGGATCTCAATTCCAAATATCAAGCTGTACTACAAAACCACTGTTCTTAAAACAGCTTGGTACTGGCACAAGAACAGACATATAGATCAATGGAATAGAATAGAGAACCCAGAAATCGACCCAAATCACTATGCCCAATTAATATTCGACAAAGGAGGCAAGAGCATACAATGAAGTCAACACAGTCTCTTCAATAAATGGTGTTGGGAAAATTGGACAGATACATGCAAAAAGATGAAACTAGACCACCAACTCACACCATACACAAAAATAAACTCAAAATGGATAAAAGACTTAAATGTAAGACGGGAAACCATAAAAATACTAGAGGGATCGATAGGCAGCAAAATCGCAAACATATGCCGAAGGAATTTCTTCTCTGATACTGCTCCTAGGGCAATGGAAACTAAAGAGAAAATAAACAAATGGGACTACATCAAAATAAAAAGCTTTTGCACAGCAAAGGAAACCATCAACAAAGCAACAAGAAGGCACACTGCATGGGAGAACATATTTGCCAATGATATCACCGATAAGGGTTTAATCTCCAACATTTACAGAGAACTCATGCAACTTAACAATAGGAAGATAAACAATCCAATCAAAAAATGGGCAATGGGCCTAGATAGACACTTTTCGAAAGAGGACATACAGAAGGCCGAAAGACATGAAAACATGCTCAAAGTCACTAATGCAAATCAAAACGATAATGCAGTATCATCTCACACCTGTCAGAATGGCTATCATCAACAAATCAACAAACAACAAGTGTTGGAGAGGTTGTGGAGAAAAAGGAACCCTTCTGCACTGCTGGTGGGAATGCAGACTGGTGCAGCCACTGTGGAGAACAGTATGGAGTTTCCTCAAAAAACTAAAAATGGCCCTAACCCGTTTGGCTCAGTGGATAGAGCTTCGGCCTGCGGACTCAAGGGTCCCAGGTTCAATTCTGGTCAAGGGCATGTACCTTGGTTGCGGGCACATCCCCAGTGGGGGGTGTGCAGGAGGCAGCTGGTCGATGTTTCTTTCTCATCGATGTTTCTAACTCTCTGTCCTCTGCCTTCCTCTCTGTAAAAAATCAATAAAATATATTAAAAAAACAAAACTAAAAATGGAAGTCCCATTTGACCCAGTGATCCCACTTCTAGGAATATATCCCAAGAAACCAGAAACACCAATCAGAAAGGATATATACACCCCTGTGTTCATAGCAGCACAATTCACCATAGCTAAGATTTGGAAACAGCCTAAGTGCCCATCAGCAGATGAGTGGATTAAAAAGCTATGGTACATCTACACAATGGAATACTATGCTGCGGTAAAAAAAGAAGGAACTCTTGCCATTTGCAACAGCATGGATGGAACTGGAGAGCATTATGCTAATGAAATAAGCTAGTCAGAGAAAGATAAATACCAAATGATCTCACTCATTTGTGGAATATAGAGAACAACATAGACTGATGAACAGGGACAGATCCAAAGACAGAGAAACAGTGATCAGGCTATCAATCCCCAGAGGGAAAGTAGGGGAGGGTGGGGGTAAGGGGAAGAGATCAATCAAAGGACTTGTATGTGTGCATATAAGCCAAACCAATGGACATGAACAGCAGGGGGATAAGAGCATGAGTGGGGACGGGGAGGTTGGGGGTTAATGGGGGGGAGGGGATGAGGACACACTTGTAATACCTTAACCAATAAAGAAATTAAAGATTAGAGATCAGAGAACCAAGATGGCGGCATAGGTTAACGCCGGAGTTTGCTGCTCTGAACAACTACTTCAAAAGTGAAACCAAAAAACGGAAGGGACATCACCCAGAACCACAGGAACGCTGGCTGAGTGGAAGTCCTACAACTAGGAGGAAAGAGAAACGCATACGGACACTCAGAGGAGGCACAGTGCTGAAGTCAGATTCTGAGGTGCGGAGTGCGCGGAGCAGGCTGGTGGCGGAGGGCGCGGTTGGCGTTTTCAATCGGGAGGGAGTCGCAGACTCTGAGCTCCAGATCCGGGCGAGTCTTTAGGGACCCAGACTCAAACGGGAGAAGCGGGACTGTCTGGCTTCGGTCAGAGTGAGTGCAGCTTTCTCTCTGAGCTTTGCAGCGGGTGCTGGGACTCAGAGAGGCAGAGCCCCTGGGGACAGGACTGAGAGCCGCCATAACTGCTCTCTCCGGCCCACCCTGTTGATCCTGTGCGACCCGCCCCGCCCAAGCCCTGCACACAGGCATTTGCCGGATAGCCTCAGGCAAACACCAGATTAGCACCTCCCTAGAGGACAGAAGTTCTCTCACTGCTGACACAGCTGATTCTCATAGCCACTTGGCCTGGAGGTCAAACCCTCCCTGGAATTAACTACAACAATCAAGATTTAACTATAAGACTGCGAACAAAGACCACTAGGGGGTGCACCAAGGAAGCATAACAAAATGCGGAGACAAAGAAACAGGACAAAATTGTCAATGGAAGATATAGAGTTCAGAACCACACTTTTAAGGTCTCTCAAGAACTGTTTAGAAGCCGCCGATAAACTTAATGAGATCTACAAGAAAACTAATAAGACCCTCGATCTTATATTGGGGAACCAACTAGAAACTAAGCATACACGGACTGAAATAACGAATATTATACAGACTCCCGACAGCAGACCAGAGGAGCGCAAGAATCAAGTCAATGATTTGAAATGCGAGGAAGCAAAAAACACCCAACCGGAAAAGCAAAATGAAAAAAGAATCCAAAAATGCGAGGATAGTGTAAGGAGCCTCTGGGACAGCTTCAAGCGTACCAACATCAGAATTATAGGGGTGCCAGAAGATGAGAGAGAGCAAGATATTGAAAACCTATTTGAAGAAATGATGACAGAAAACTTCCCCCACCTGGTGAAAGAAATGGACTTACAGGTCCAAGAAGCGCGGAGAACCCCAAACAAAAGGAATCCAAAGAGGTCCACACCAAGACACATCATAATTAAAATGCCAAGAGCAAAAGATAAAGAGAGAATCTTAAAAACAGCAAGAGAAAGAAACTCAGTTACCTACAAGGGAATACCCATACGACTGTCAGCTGATTTCTCAACAGAAACTTTGCAGGCCAGAAGGGAGTGGCAAGAAATATTCAAAGTGATGAATACCAAGAACCTACAACCAAGATTACTTTATCCAGCAAAGCTATCATTCAGAATTGAAGGTCAGATAAAGAGCTTCACAGATAAGGAAAAGCTAAAGGAGTTCATCACCACCAAACCAGGATTATATGAAATGCTGAAAGGTATCCTTTAAGAAGAGGAAGAGGAAGAAAAAGGTAAAGATACAAATTATGAACAACAAATATGCATCTATCAACAAGTGAATCTAAGAATCAAGTGAATAAATAATCTGATGAACAGAAAAAAAAAAGATTAAAAAAATAATAATAATAAAGAATTTCATAGACAAGAAGAAACTAAAGGACTTCATCACCACCAAACCAGTATTACATGAAATGTTGAAGAGTATTATTGAAGAAGAAGAAGAAGAAGAAGAAGAAGAAGAAGAAGAAGAAGAAGAAGAAATAAAAAATCTCTCTATATAAAAGCCTAAGTGACCGACCGACCAGTCGACTGGTCGCTATGATGCACACTGACCACCAGGGGGCAGACGCTCAATGCAGGAGCTGCCCCCGGTGGTCAGTGTGCTCCCATAGCCAACTTCCCACCACTGGCCAACCTCCTGTGGTCCCTCCCCACAGCTGGCCCCAATGGCCCCAATCAGGACTGGGTGAGATGGCCCCGATCAGCCCTGATCACTGGCCAGGCCAAGGAACCCCACCCGTGCATGCATTCATGCACTGGGCCTTTAGTATGAACAATAAAATGGCAATAACTACATACATATCAACAATTGAATCTCAAAGTCAAAGTAAACAAACAAGAAATCTAATCACCAAAATAAACAGGTGAATAAAATAGAATAAGAGACGTGGAGGCATGGAGCAGACGGATGAATCTGAGAGGGAAGGGGCTCGGGGGAGGGGTGGGAAGAGATTAACCAAAGATCTTACCTATGAACACAGACAGTAGGAGGGTAAAGGCCTGGGGTGGATTGGGAACCGGGTGGAGGGGGACAATGGGGGTAAAAGGGGAAACATCTACAATACTCTCAACAATAAAGATTTTTAAAAATGTTGGCAAAGATGTGGAAGAATTGGAACTTTA
Source organism: Myotis myotis (assembly GCF_014108235.1). Taxonomy (NCBI): domain Eukaryota; kingdom Metazoa; phylum Chordata; class Mammalia; order Chiroptera; family Vespertilionidae; genus Myotis; species Myotis myotis. Next base: position 2,113,719 of record NW_023416329.1, on the reverse strand, counting down.
CATGGCAGTCAGCCTCTGAAATGGCCCCTATGATTTCTGGGCCTGATGTTCACACCCTCATGACATCTCCTTCATTGTGCCAGAGTTAGCACAATATGGCGAAGGAATATGCAGAACTAATGGTATGTCACTTCTGAGAGGAGGTTATAAACCAGTGTGCCTTCCACCTTGGGCTCTTTCTCTTTTGGGTCACTCCATCTGGGTGAAGTTGGCTATGGGAGCACACTGACCACTGGGGGCAGCTCCTGCATTGAGCGTCTGCCCCCTGGTGGTCAGTGTGCATCATAGCGACCAGTCGACTGGTCGTTCGGTTGCTTAGGCTTTTATATATAGAGATTTTTTATTTCTTCTTCTTCTCCTCCTCCTCCTCCTCCTCCTCCTCCTCCTCCTCCTCCTCCTCCTCCTCCTTCTTCTTCTTCTTCTTCTTCTTCTTCATTGCTGGGTGGAAATACAGAATGGTACAACCATTGTAGAAAACAGTTTGGCAATTCAAAAAGTTAAGCATAGCTCTTTGAGGAAGATGTGGTTGCTGCAGCGCAAGTGGTTGCCACTGTTCATCAGGAAGTTGCCTGCCCCTGCCAGAGACCCGGCCATCTGGTCGACCCCCTCTCTCACAGATCATGGCTGTTAAAGGTACTGGGGAGATACCCATGGAGCCAGAGGTGGTGATTCACCACATTCGAATCACACTAACCAGCCGCAACCTCAAGTCCCTGGAGAAGGTGTGTGCTGACTTGATCAGAGGCGCAAAGGAAAAGAATCTCAACATGAGTCCTGGCTTAGAGTCTCTTATGAGATTTTAGCGAAAATATAAGCGCAGGCTGCAGTCATCTGAAGGTTCACATGGAAAGGGACCATTTCCAAGGTCACTCAGGTGGTTGCTGGAAGGCCTCACTTCCTGTGGCTTTTGGCTGGAGACCCTGCTCCTCGCTGGGGCACCTTCTTAGGTTTTCTGAATGTCCTAACAATATGGCAGCTAACTTCACCCAGATGGACTGCCATGCAAAGTCCTTGAAAATATGCAGAAAGTATTTTCATAGTCTTGGTAGCTGCACATGTCAGTAAACCCAGGAGGCACAGAGGAAACTGGATGTTGTGTCCCACAGAGACACGGCTTCTGGGTTTCTTTCTTGGCAGTAGTTTTTCCCACGCTGCACGCAGTGCGGTGGGTCTGACAGCCTGGGTGTGCCAGCCACTGCGCAGCAGCCACAACACTCAGCCTTGGCGAAGGGCTCCTCGAGTTCCGATAGAAGCGGGAGTGACAGAGCCTCCGGGGAGTGGTCCCAATGGCCGGTTGGGGCGGCCTCTCCGAAGAGGGCCAGAGAGCTGGTGAAGGTCAGCCGGAGTCTCCACGCTTGCGCTGGGTTGGGTGAGTCCCTCTCAGAGGCTCCTGGGGCCATCTGGCTGGCACCTGAACTGCTCAGGACCCCCAGCTCGGGAGCTGCCCCTCGAAGGCACCCCTTCTACCGTGCTTGAGGCCTTTTGCTCTCCCGGAACAGAAAGATGCACCGAGCTCCTCAAAAGACATCTCTGTTGCTCCAAATTTCAGGTCAAAATTTTCAATGCTCTGAGAGTTTGTGCCTCTTCCACCATGCAAGTCATTCATTCCCTGGGGCCGAGTCCTCTTCGGTAACTGGGGTAACAATCCCAGCCTCCTGGGAGTCCTGGGAGATGGCAGGAGAGGGCACGGGGAACAGGTGGCCCCAGGGTGTCCCCCAGGCATGTACTAGTGCACCTGAATTACAGATGAGCTGCTGAGGAGCTTTCAGTTCCACTCCATTAGATGCTAGATTACCTTTCTCTTTTTTTCTGGAAAAAACACACAACTCTATTGTTTCCATTTGGCCCATGACATGGGGGAGGGCTCCCAGGTGGTGGGCTGCCTAGTGGTTGCAGGAAGAGGCTCAGGCAGGAGACAGACACCAGGGGGACACAGCAGGGCCCCTCCAACACCTCTGGGCTCCTAGCCGTGCTTGAGAGTGATCCTTTCCAAGAGATACTCACCCAGCCCAGCCTGGGCCGGCAGCCTGCAGAAGTCAGTCAGGTGGTCCCCCATCCTCTTGATGAGTCTCACCTCCTCACCCAGGAAGTGGCCCTCCAGGAAGTCATAGAGATGGGGGTCTGTGCGGACAGAACCAGAGCCTGCAGGTCCAAAAGGACCTGGTTGAGGATAAAACAGAGCTGCCCTGTTGGTGTCCCAGGCAGTGTAACTGGCTGAGGAATAACAGTACTGACTGAACAGGCACCACACTGTACTCACTTTATCTGTGTTAACGTAAAAACATTCAAAGCTGTAAAGAATTTTTGTGAGTTTATTTGAGCCAAACTGTTGACAATTGCTGGGAAGCAGGGTCTCAATGGATTGGAATAATGCTTCGGAGAATGTTTTATACCTTACATCAAAGGAAGAGATGTAAGTTGGTCACATGAAATCCATTGGTGGTAGATTAGGGAGGTGGGAGAAAGCAAAGTGGGGGGCGGGGAACCTCTGGGATTGGATAAAGAGTAAAATGATAGACACATACTTAGGTGGGTGCAGGATAGTTAACAGTCAACTATTAACATCCCATATAATAAAGAGTTAATATGCTAATTAGACCAGATAGCAGAATGACCTTCTGGAACGGGGGGGGGGGGGGGGGGGGGTGCAGAGCCGCGGGCCTCGAGGCAGCCGGAGCTGTGAGGCAGCTGAGGCAGCCAAGGCATCTGAGGCAGCCGGGCTGTGAGGGCCGAGCCCCTTGCACGAATTTTGTGCACCGGGCCTCTAGTGATAGTATTAACAATGAAGGAATTTATGGTCTCTGCCCTGGTGCCCAGGTGCATTTGGCTGTGCTGGGAGGGGGCAGGGGGTTGCGGGGGGACTTACAAGTTACTCTGACATTTCATAGGTATCTTATCTTAGATGCAAAAAGACAATAGGCTCAGTTAAGGTAAAAATTGACCTTGCCAGGGAAGATACTGGTCTAGGACATGACTACCCACCATCACTGCTTTTAATTAAAGTTTTAATTTCAGACCATCTTTGTGGTTACTTTAGGTCTTTAAATTTGCAAGACCGCCATGCAGGCCTTCCCTGAGCTTATCAGGTTAACATGTGGCCTTTTTTTCCTGTCCATACCTGTGTGGATTCATTTATTCCTCACAACCTGGCCAGGCAGGTACGATTATTATTCTCCATTTTATAGATAAACAAGCTGAGGCCACTGAAGTGAAGTAACTTGCCTGCAACTTCACAACAGGTAGCAAGCAAAGCTGGGATGTGCATCAGGCTGCGTCTGCTAGAGATCTGCGTGTGCAAATAGGAGGGAGGACGGAAGGAGGCGGTGTCTGCGCTGACCTTTGGGAGTTCTGACAGATTGGGAAGGGAGGAAGGTCAGCAGGGCTGGAGGAGAACTGAGCCTCAGGCCCATATAGCGCCTTGGAGCCAGGTCTCTGTGCCCAGGGATCCCAAAGGCACTGGGCGTGGCTCTGCTGTTCTACCCCATTCTGACCTTGGCTGTGGCGCGCTGAGGCCCAAGGGTGAAGTTGGTCGCCTTCTACTCCTGCAGTGAGCGGCTGCCACCAGCAGGGGGCAGGGCGGGAGGACCGCGGTGAGAGCCTCAGGACCGCTGCCTGCCGCTGGGCGGCGCTGCGGCTCCGCACAAAGGGAACAGCGCTCAGGGCCGCGCGGAGTGGGGGCGCCCCGCGAGCCGTTCGCGCGGGCTTTAGCGTGGAAAGAGGCACGAGGAGTAGTTGCCACCTTCCGGGCGCCCACGGCGGGTCAAGTGGACACACGGGTAACTAATTAATTGCTCCAATAATGAACGTGATGAATTCTTTCAACAACTGGCGCCAACGGAGGGACGCGGGGGAGGAGGAGGCATTTGAGCCTCGATGTCCGCTCCCTCGACGGGCCCTGCGCGGCGGGCGGAGGAGGCGTGCAGAGCCCCGTGAGGGCGCCCGGGGCCGGAGCGGGCGGCCGGCCGGGCCTCCGCCTCCAGGAAGCACGGGCTCAGGCGGCCCGCGGTGGAGGCTCTGGCTCCTGGCTGCACGGCCTGGCCGGACGCAGCAGCTCTCGGGCTGGGTGGCCGCCTCTGGAAAGGGGTTTCCTGTGCGCAAATGCGGTGAGAGCGAGCAGGCGGGCAGCGGCCGGCGGGCAGAGTGACCCGACAGCAGCGGCCCGCCCTGCGCTGCCTGGGGCTGCGGGCTGCGGGCTGCGGGCTCCGGGCTCTGGCGAGCGGAGGAGCCTCCGCGGCCCGGCCGGCAGGCCCAGGGGACGGCGTGCCTCTGCCCTCGGGGAACCGTTCCTCTCCGGGGGCCTGTGCATCCAGGCGGCCGCGCTTCGCAGCGGGAGATGGGCCGGCGGCCGCTGCCCGCCCGGCCGGCGCCAGGTTACCCACCTGGGCCTGGCAAGCAGACAGGGTCGGAGCCTATACGAGCGTTTATTCTAACGATGCTCGTCCCCAGTAGGCGGTTTCTGCCCCTAACAGACACGCGTTAATTGAGATTTTAAAGGCAGAACAAAGACTTTGCCGAAGTTCTTTCAGAAGGTAACCCATCGTGGCATGGAATCCCCTCCTGCCCTTGAACTGAAATCCGCTTCCCGGGCCAAAGCACCGGGAGGGGCGGCTGCACGTGCGGCGAAGGCGCGGGCCTCCCGGGGCCTCACCGTCCGGAAGGGGCGCTGCTTATGCCCCACCCGACGCGGGAGCTGAGGGCCGGGGCGCGGGGTGCCGGCCGGCCGAGCGTCATTCCGAGCCGAGACTCCCACGCCGGCTTTTGTCTGGGACGCGCGCTGGGAGGGGCCCCTCCGCCCCCGCCCCCGCGCGCCCAGCCCCAGAGCCAGCTTCCCCCCCACCCGGTGCCCAGGTCACCCTTAGAGATGGTCCCACCGGTGACGAGCCAGCACGGCGCGGCGCGCACAGCCTTCCCTTAGCGGGTGCTTGTATTTGCACATCCCACCGCCCAAGATAGGAGGGGAGGGGGTGTCGCGGGGGCGGACGCGGAGGAAGGCGGCCAACTCTTGAGGTCTTCGCGCCCCTCTGCCTGTGCCATTTGCTCCTAAACAGTTGCTTTCTAAAGTACGGATTAAGGAGCCTCCAGCAGTAAATCAAGAAACAGTTGGCTCAGGCTTTGAGGTCCACACACTAGTCCGATTGTCTGTCACTTCGTTCTCAACTCTACAAGGAGCTGTGGGCTGGGGCCGGTGGGAGGTGCCTCCTTCGCACTCAGGCTGCCCTGGAGGAGGGGCCGTGGGGTTCCCCCAACACACACACTTTCTGTCTGCCGCTGATGTCCCAGCAGAAGCCTGGGGACCTGGGGACTCACCCTGCCTGCCCTGCGGAGAGCCTCCCGCCTCGGAGCTCCCTGTTTGAATTTGAGAAGTGAACGTGGGCCAGCGAGCTGTGCCTGGTCTTTCCCTCAGCGTTTACTGTTGGCGTTGTCAGTACCTTGGTTGTGAGTTATCTTTAATACATAAAGAGCTCATGTAAATCAAAGAAAACATGAGTACCCCTAGGGGTCCCGGATTGGAGAAGGTGCAGGCTGGGCTGAGAGGACCCTCTCCCCCTCCCCACGGGCATGGATTTCATGCACCGGGCCTCTAGTTTACTATATAGTACATCCAGAGGAGATTGGTCAGCTCTGGCCGAGAAGCTCAGTTGGTTAGAGCACTGTCCCAATACACCAAAGCCGCGGGTGTGATCCCTGGTCCCGGCACATACAAAAATCAACCAATGAATGCATAAACAAGTGGAACAACAAGTTGATCTCTCTCTTTCTCTCTCTCTCTCTTCCCCTCTCTTTCCCCCCTTCCTCTGTCTCTCTAAAACCAACAAATTAAAATAAAGCACAGGTTAGTTAAACTATGGTATAACCATACAATGGAACACCATATAGCTATTTTTTAAAAATAAGAAAGATCCATACCTCTTGATATATGCCAATATGTCCTCAAAAAAACTGATTAAAAACTAGTATGTTCCTTCCCTGGCTGGTGTGGCTAAGTGGTTAGAGCATCAGCCTGAGCACCAAAAGATCTTGGGTTTGATTCCTGGTCAGGGGTATGTACCTGGATTGCAGTTTGCTCCCTGCCCCCGGAGGTCTGGGTGCATATTGGAGGCAGCCAGTCGATGTGTCTCTCTCCAATCAATGTTTCTCTCTCTTCCCTCCCTCCCTCTCTTCTATGCTCTGAAAAGCAGTGGAAAGGGTATCCTCAGGTGAGGATAAAAAACAAACAACAAAAAAATAGTATGTTCCTTATGAGTTCTTCTATGTAAAAATATAAATCTATATATACATCCAAAATCTGGAAAGTTATACAGTAAATTAGTTTGTGTTGATTTCTGAGAGAGGAAGGGAAAGGGAGAGATAGAAACATCAATGATGAGAGAGAATCATCGAGTGGCTGCCTCCTGCACGCCCCCACTGGGGATCGAGTCTACAGCGGAATCAAATCATGACCGCCTGGTTCTTAGGTCCACACTCAAGCACCACGCCACGCTGGCTGGGCTGCTCTTTTTTGTTTGTTAATCCTCACCTGATTTTCTATTGATTTTTTTAGAAAATGGAAGGGAAGAAGGGGGAGAGAGAGTGTGTGAAACATTGATGAGAGAGAGACACATCGATTGGCTGCCTTCTGCACGTGCCCCACAGGGGCTGGGGATTGAACCTACAACTCAGGTATGTGCCATTGACTGGGAATCGATCCTGAAACCCTTCAGTGCGCAGGTCAACTCTCTAACCACTGAGCAAAACTGTCCAGGGCTACAGTACATTGACAAAAATAAAACACAAAAGAACTCAGGGCAGATACCTTATATGATAAAATGCAGACAAAATGCCAAATTAACTCCACTTCACACATAGGACATCAAAGTTCCACTGCCTTGGGGATGGGCAGACAACCTTGATCAGAGGTTTGAAGGGTCAAGTCAAGCTTACAGGACTGTCATGGCAAACAGGGTTAGAATCAGCATGGAGACATGGCCCAGAGGCCTTCCTCAGTTTGGATTGGAGAAGTTATTTCTAACTTCAAAGTTCTCCGAACTTGAGAAGTCAGAATAAAAAGTCCATCGATTGATTATATACTATTCAGACATTTCTGCATGGCAAAAAAAACCAAAACAAAACAAAAACTCGAGAAACAATTGTCAAGACAAATGGCAGACCTTCGTTTCAGGCCATGATGGAATAAAAAGCACCAGGTTTAGCATCGCACCAAAAATCAAGGCTGGACAAAGTATATGGAACAGTTGCTTTCAGACACTGAGAGGCAACACGCAACTATGATATTTGAGAGAAAGGAAACACAGGAATTGGGCCCCATGATCATCGTGCTTTCTGCCGGGAGGCGTATGTCAGACTGTGGAGTAAGGAAGGGGAGGCAAACAGAGCCCAACCATCTTGCTGAGACCGAGAGCCAGACAGAGGCCAGGGGGTCTAAGGTGGCTGGAAATTGCCGGGCAGAGTTTAGAGGAGTGAATTATGCAGAAAAATAATTCCAGAAATCTCCATGAATCTTTGCTGAATACTAAGGTGGGAATACATAGGATAACACTCCACAAGGCTGGGTAGAGAACAGCCAGGAGGCGAAGAGCTGAATGGTTCCCGAATTCACAAATGACTGAAACTCATTGGAGTTCTGACAGCCAGAGTGGAGATCTGTAACTGGTATCCAGCAGAGGCCCTCAGGGGCCATGCCTCAGTGAAAGACCTAGATTATCCATCTGTCTCTATAGTCACAGCTTTAACACTTTTTAAAAAGCCTCAAAGGATCAAATTGAACTGCAGGTAACCTCATTGAATATGAGAACAAAGCCCAACACCTAGTAAAGAAAGACAACAAAATGTAGGCACTCAACAGTATAAATCATTGTCCAGCACCCATTCAAATTTACTAAGCATTGAACAAGCCAGAACATGTGCTCTATAAGTAGGAGAAAAATTAGGCCATCAACTAGAGCTGTGACTTACTTTCAAGGCTGCCAACCACTAGGACCTATCTCTGACTCCTGGTGGAAGTCCGAGACCATCCTTTTCCACTAAGGAAACCACGAAGTCCAGATACTCCCTCTTCGAGCTTCCTTTGCAAATAGGGTACGGACACACACGACACAGGCTCAGCCCATCAGCTGTGTCCTCTTCAGAACCTGAAATGGGAGTCTGGTCTGAGGAGCCCTTTCTGAGTCATCAGTGGCATCCAGGTCCATCCAGGTCCTGGAAGAGTGAAGGGACCTGGGACCAGCGTTAGCAAAGAGTCCAGAGCTTCCAGTGGCGAGGTCTCAGATCCATGCTGACAGATCGAGTAGATGCAGCAGTGGCCTCATTTTGCACCCCTGGTTTCATTTTACAGCATGGATTTTAAAAAATATATTTTATTTTTTACAGAGAGGAAGGGCGAGAGATGGAGAATTAGAAACATCGATGAGAGAGAAACATCGATCAGCTGCCTTCTACACACCCCTACTGAGGATGTGCCTGCAACCAAGGTACATGCCCTTGACCGGAATCGAACCTGGGACCCTTCGGTCTGCAGGCTGACGCTCTATCCACTGAGCCAAACCGGTTAGGGCTACAGCATGGTTTTTGCTGTGACTCTGGCTGCATAGCTTTCCTCAGAGCTGCCTATTTTCCAGGCCTGGTTCAGCCCATACAGAAGGTCACCTTCCTGGTGATAACATCTAGACCTCCCCACATTTCTTCAAGAACATCTTCTCCTTTGCTGAAATGTATATTCAAGCCTTCTGCCATCTTTTTAAATTTGATTTTTTATTTATTTGAGAGAGAGAGAAGAAGGGAGGGAGAGAGAGACAGAAAGAGAAACTTCAATTTGTTCACTTACTTATGCATTCATTGGTTGATTTTTGTCTGTGCCCTGCCCGGAATCAAACCCAAAACTTTGGTGTGTCAGAACGATGCTCTAATCAACTGAGCTACCTGGCCCGGGCTGCCCATTTTTAAATTAGATTGTTTTACTGTTAATTTGTAATAATTCTTTATATATTTAGGATCTAATTGGTTCTTTATCAGACATGTAATTTCCAGTTACCCTTTGCCATTCTGTGATTGTCTTTTCACTTTCTTAATGGTGTCCTTTGAATCCCCAAAGTCTTTAATTTTGATGATGTCCAGTTTTCTTTATCCCCCCTGTTTTCATGTGCATTTGGTGCCATAGCTAGTGAAGGTCATGAAGGTTTTGTTCTGTGTTTTCTTCTAAGGTTTTATGGGTTTTGCTCCCACAGTTAGGTTTGCCATTCATTTTGAGTTAATTTTTCCATATGGTGTGAGGTGGAGATTTGACATCATTTTTCTACATGTGGATACTCAGCTGTCCCAACATCATTTGTTGAAAACACTTTCTCTCCCATTGAATTGTCTTGGCATGTTGCTGAAATCAATTGACCATAAATGTAAGGGTTTATTCTTGGATTCTAAATTCTACTTTCACGGTTACTAGTTATCAGCAACAGAAAACAACTCTGACAGATTTAAGAAAAATGGAATAAGGGGAAAGCCCAATGAAATATGAACAAAAACCTCACCACAGAAGATGCACACAGGAAAAGATGACCACCTGTTATCATCGGGGACATGCAAATCAACACTATGGCAGATACTGCCACACCCCGCTAGGTCAACTAAAATTAAAAAGACTGACAATTGTTTATGATTATAGAGGTAAACCAGAACTCATATATTTCTGGTATTAGTGTTGGTTGTTAAAACCAATTAGAAAAACAGTTTGGCAGTGTTTTATTGTGTGTGTGTGTGTGTGTGTGTGTGTGTGTGTGTGTGTTTAAAATATGTTTTTATTGATTTTAGAGAAAGGGAGAGGAGAGAGAGAGAGAGAGAGAGAGAGAGAGAGAGAGAGAGAGAGAGAGAGAGAGAGAGAAACATCAATCGGCATGTGCTCTGACTAGTAATCAAACCAGTGACCTCCTGGTACATGGGACGATGCTCAAACAACTGAGCCATACTGGCTGGGAGTTTGGCAGTTTAAAAAAAATTTAAATTAAACATAGTCCTGCCATAAAATTCAGCAATTACACTTCCAAGAGAAAGACTATGTACTTACACAAGGACTTGTAGGTGAATATTCATAATAGCTTTGTTTATAAGAGTCAAAATATGGAAACAATATAAATGTCCATCAATAGGAAAATGGATAAACAAATGATTGTATAGTCATAAGTGGTATACTCTATAGAAAACAAGCCAGGCATCTGGACTGCGCCATGGGTTCTCTAGCTGGAAATCAGAGCAAATAAGGGAACCCACAACCTAGTGGGGATCTCCAGGCCTGTACCTCTGGTGGAAAAGAGAGAAGAGGGTACAGACGTCCTATCAAGTCTTAAAAGACAGCGCATGGAGGAGAGGGAGGGAGAGGAAGAGGGAGGGAAGCAGGATGCTAAGAAGCTAGGAAAATTCTTTGGCAAGTGGAATGGGGAGACGGAGATAGATAGCTGAACAAACTGAGTAATTTACAGCCCATACAGAAGGTCACCTTCCTGGTGATAACATCTAGACCTCAGTTGTATTTCAGCTCCAGGACCAGAACAGCAGCAAAACCAGGTGGGCGATCAGCTGCAATGACTGACTACCCTCTGCGCTGACAATGACCATTTGACAGAGACCACGATGCTGAAGGGGCACACTCTTCCAGGAGTGTGCAGGAGGCAGCCAATCAATGATTCTCTCTCATCGTTGATGTTTCTACCTCTCTCTCCCTCTTCCTTCCTCTCTGAAATTAATAAAAATATAATAAATAAATAAATAAATAAATAAATAAATAAATAAAAACTTTAAAAAGCAATGAAAAAATATCCTCGGGTGAGGATTATGTGGATGGAAAGGGGCCACATGCTAACGTGATTAGCTTGAGGAAGGCCTGCATGGCTGCTTACAAACTCAGAGATCTAAAGTAACCACAAAGGATGGTCTGAAACTAAAAGCTGTTTATGGTGGGTAGTCATGTCCTAGGCCGGGATCTTCCCTGACAAAGGTCAATCTTTACCTTAACTGAGCCTTTTGTCTTTTTGCATTCAGGAGAACATATCATTGAAATGTCAAAGTAATTTTCCCTTTTCTAGACCCCTCATAGCACAGGCACCCCTGCAGAGATTACAAATCCCCTCATCATCATTGAGTTAATTGTTGACTGTTAACAATCCTGTACCCACCTAAGTGAAATAAGTATGTGTCTATCATTTTACTTTTTATCCAATCCCAGAGGTTTCCCTGCTTTGCGTTCTCCCACCTCCCTAACCTATCACCAATGGATTTCATGTAACCCACTTACATCTCCTTTGATTGTAATGTATAAAACAAGGTGCAACACTGCCATTCTCTGGAGCATCATCTCGATCCATTGAGATTTTGCTTCCTGACAATTGTCAACAGTTTTGGCTCAAATAAGCTCACAGAAATTCTTCACAGGTTTGAATGTTTCTTATGTTGACAACTAACAACAACTAATAATTATATAATAAAAGGCCAATGGCCATAATGACCAAAACAACCAAATGAACGGTTACCAGGAAGTGCATGGAGCACCTCTTGGTCCCTCCCCCGCGGCCCACAGGCTCCTATCACAGCAAGGCTGGCAGCCTATGGGCGGGCAGGGTGGTGGGCGGGGCGAGGCGGGCACCGCAGGCAAGAGAGGCAGGGCCTGATCAGCAGTTGCCATGGAGGCTGTGGATCAGGCCCAGAGATAGGCCCTGAGAGAGATACAGCTGTCAGCGGGGCCATTCTGAATTTCTCAGAAGAGCCAATGGCTGCCTAAGAGGAAGAGCTTTTGACACTGACTGGCATAGAAACCAACCAATCAGAACTAAATATGGGTGAACTGTGAAGGCAGAACCTAAGGCGAGGGCTAAGGAGGGGTTTTAAGGGCAACAGCTGTTTGGTGTAAGGTGTAAGAAAGCGGTTTAATTTTTCAATAACCGGTGTGGCAGTATAGTGCATATGGCTGGCTATCAGTCCAGATAAAAGGGTTATGTATTTTTGTCTGCCAAAAGCATCTCCTCCTGCTGAAAAAGACTCCTCTCCACCCCCGCCCCTTTTAAGCAATCCTATCCTATATAATCTATCTATACTAATAAAAGGGTAATATGCTAATTAGGCCAGTCAACCGGCCATCTTCCGGACGTCTGACTTCCTTCTGGACAAAGCCATGGTGGCAGGGGCCAAGGCAGAGGCAGTGAGGGGCGAGATCAGGCTGGCAGGGGGTTAGGGGTGATCAGGCTGGCAGGAGAGGGCAGTTGGGGGTGAGATCAGACCGGCAGGAGAGGGCAGTTGGGGGCAACCAGGCCAGCAGGGGAGGGCAGTTGGGGGCCTAAACCAGCAGTCGGACATCCCCTGAGGGGTCCCAGATTGGGGAGGGTGCAGGCTGGGCTGAGGGACACCCCCCACCTGTGCACGAATTTCCCCATGTATTACACAACCTCTAGATGCTGCTATAGGCTGTGATATGCCACCCACCAGGCACTGTGGGCCTTTCCTCCTTCCTGGGGGGAAATGGGAACATTCATTTAAAAGTCTGTGTTAGGCCCTGGCCGGCTTAGCTCAGTGGATGGAGCATCAGCCTGCAGACTGAAGGGTCCCAGGTTCGATTCCGGCCAAGGGCACATGCCTGGGTTGTGGACTCAATCCCCAGTGGGGGGTGTGCAGGAGGCAGCCAATCAATGATTCTCTCTCATCATTGATGTTTCTATCTTTCTCTCCTTCTCCCTTCCTCTCTGAAATCAATAAAGAAATACATATAAAAAAAAATAAATGTCTGTGTTGGGGGTACTTGTATATATTTTGTTTATTTAATTTATTTATTTTGGTTAATCCTCACTGGAGGATATTTCTCCCATTAATTTTTAAAAATTTATCTTTATTGATGAACTTATTACAGATGTCCCTCCCTTTCCCCCTCTCCATTGAGTTTTTTGAGAGAGTGAAAGGAAGTGGGGGGGGGGGGAGAGAAACTTGAATGTGAGACACATCAATTGGTTGTCTCCCTCATGCGGCTGGGGATCAAACCTGCAACCCAGGCACATGCCCTTGATGGGGAGTCAAGCCCCAGACCCTTTGGTGTGCCGGCGGACACTCTACCACTCTAAACACTGGCCAGGGCTTATGTGCATTTTTATAATACATAAAGCCGGCGAATGGGACACCCCACCTTTTCCACATCTTAAGCAGGGCGTTGACATAAGGTCGATGGAGGGCCTTCTCTGGGGCAGGCAGTTTCATACATTTTTCTGTTTAATCTCTGTACTGGGTGTCTTCTGTTTCCCGTTCCATATCCGATTTCCACCCTTCTCCTCCCATTGTGTGCCCCAGAGACAGCTGAGATAGCGTCAGCCAGCTCTGTCCCGGCTTCCCCTTGGGTTTGGCCAATGAGGAGCACCAGCAGGAGACGGCCCACGGAGGAGGGAGCACCTCCGGTGCCGGCTCCCGTTCCCCCGCAGAATCTCCCTCACACTGCCGCTCTGGCTCCAGGTTTTGTCCTCCTGACCCCGGGGAGGAGTCACCAGTTTTCTGCCAAGACCCTGACCCATATCATCCCTAAAGAGATAAGGAATAACTCACCCAAATTTAAGAGTTAGTAAGTGGCGTAACTGGGCTGGGAAAACCAGTCTGTTTGCATCCTTTGCCAAGTCCGGCTGCACTGCCCAGGAAGGAGCCTGCCTGGGGAGGGGGCAAGTCAGGCACCTGAGAGGAGGCCCAGCGCTGGGCGTGGACTCCGGCTCCAAGCCGCGCCCACTGCCCGCCCCGCCCCCACCCCCTCCTCCCCCCCTCCCCCCCCACCCCCGCACACCCAGGGCCCTTTCTGCTCGGTGGGTCTCTCCCTCCGTGCGGGCGTGCCCCCTCCTCCGCTGTCATTGCATTTGTCCCGCAGGCCTTGCTCGCAGCGCCCAGAGCATTCCTTTCAATGGTTCCTGGGATGGTTTTTAAAACACGTCCAAATATCCTTGGAGATTCTTCACTTCAGGAGTGGAATCTAATTCTCCTTCCCTCGAATATGGCTGACCCCAGTCATTTGTCTCTAGCAATTAAATGCCGAGGAAGTGATGTGGCCTTACTTCCGAGGCGAGGCCATAACGGTAGACCACTGGGCTGCGGCTGGCGAGACACCTGGGCCCCGGGAAAGCCGCGCAGGGCGCGGCGGGCGCGGGAGCTGCGGCCGGAACCCCCTGGGGCTGGAGCTGTGAAAGCCGTGGACCCCCAGCCATGGTTTGCCCACAACTGCATGAGAAGGGCCTGGCTGAACCGTCAACTCCAGGAACAGAGAGCGATAATACTAACAAAATGAGCGCCATTATTTTAAGTCACAGCTTCCGGCCAAGGTGTGTGACACGGCAATAGAAAGTGGAGAACCTCCCTCTGAGCTGTAGGGGAGCCACCAGCATGGGTTCTCCTTGGCTGTCAGCTATGTCCTGGGAGACCGCCCTTCTCTCATTCTCACAGACTCCCGACTCTCCCGTTTTAGCTCCACCATGATCTTGTCCTAGATTTTACTCCTGGATACTTTAAAAGTTAGCTCCTTGGAATTAAATGTACCTGAATTCTTGTTCAGAAAAAGTCCATATGCTAGAACTTGCTTTTTTTTTTTTTTTTCACTAAGTAATATATTGTTGACAGCTTTCCAAGTGAGTGAATATAGGTATCCTGCTTAAAACAACAACAAAACGCCCTGGCCTCGGTGGCTCGGTTGGACATTGTCCCGAGCAACAGAAGGCCACAGGTTCAATTCTGGTCCGGGCACATACCGGCTTGTGGGATGGATCCCCAGTAGGGGGCATGCAGGAGGAAGCTGATCAATATATTGCTCTCATATTGATGTTTCTCTCCCCCCCCTTTCTCTCTCTCTCTCTCTCGCTCTCTAAAAATGTTTTTAAAAATTGCCCAGCTGACATGGCTCAGTGATTGAGCGTTGACCTATGAACCTGGAGATCATAGTTCGATTCCCGGTCAGGGCACATGCGTGGGTTAAGGGCTCAATTCTGAGTAGGGGGTGTGCAGGAGGCAGCGATTGATGATGTTTCTCCCTCATCATTGATGTTTCTATCTCTCTCTTCCTCTCCCTTTCTCTCTCTCTAAAAATCAATAAAAACATTTTAAAAATGAGTGTTGCTTGTTTTAAAAAAAGAAAAATAAGGAAGAGGCCGCAGAATATGCTGAACTTTGGGCTAAGAAAATGAAGGGGCTGAAGAAACGTGCCAGGGACAAATGCCCAAGGGGCGTAGCCATCCTCTCTTAGAGCATCTGCTCGAAGTCTGTATCCAGTCAAAAGTGAGATTTTGTAAGTGTAACAACTAAGAACAAACATTTTAAAAAGTTTCCCAAGCTGAATATGCCACAGATAGCATCCACCTACTACCAGAGAAATTGCTAATTCATTCATTTCTACATTAATTTTCTCATTTGCTCATCCAAAACACCATAAAGTGTTCCCTACATGTTGAGTGGTCATTTTTGAGAATATTAAGAACTTTTGAAACTCTAAGCCTAATTTTCTAGGGACAATTTTTGCTTAAGTTAACCCAAATTGGTTGGTGTGTGTGTGTTGTTTTTAAAAAATATTTTTATTTATTTCAGGGAGGAAGGGAGAGGGAGAGATAGAAACATCAATAATGAGAGAATCATTGATCAGCTGTCTCCTGCAAGCCCCCCACTGGGGATTGAGCCTGTAACCAGGGCATTTTTCCTGACCAGGAATTGAATCATGACCTCCTGGTTCATAGGTTGAAGCTCAACCACTGAGCCATGCCAGTTAGACAATTTTCTTTCTTTCTTTCTTTTTTAAAAAATATTTTATTTTTTTTACATAGAGGAAGGGAGAGGGATAGAGAGTTAGAAGCATCGATGAGAGAGAAACATCAACCAGCTGCCTCCTGTACACCTCCTACTGGGGATGTGCCTGCAACCAAGGTACATGCCCTTGACCGGAATCAAACCTGGGACCCTTCGGTCCACAGGCTGACGCTCTGTCCACTGAGCCAAACCGGTTAGGGCTGGACAATTTTCTTTTAATGGATAAGTAAGATATGTCAAAGACATAACTTTTTTTAAAAAAAGTTTTCATTGATTTTAGAGAGAGAGAAAGGGAGAGGAATACAGGAATACAGAGACCGAAACATCGATGAGATAGATACATCGATTGGCTCCTTCCTGCACATCCCCTATTGGGGATCGAGTCTGCAACCCAGGCACATACCCTGATCTGGAATTGAACCAGTGACTTCTTTGTTCGTGAGTGGACACTCAATCACTGAATCACACCGGCTAGGTAACCCAAATCGGTATTTAATCTTGCAATGAAGAACCCTGAATAGAACAGCAGTTCATATGAGGTGTGAGATGTAAGCAATAGTCTCATGGGAATGGAGAGAATCTGAGATTGGTCATCGTCCCTTGATAGAGTTGAAGATAATTGTGGTAGGCAGTCTTTAAGATGGCTCCCAGCCCTAGCCGATTGCTCACTGGTTAGAGCATTGGCCCCCCCTAGGACCGAAGGTTCAATTCCAGTCAAGGACACATACCTTGGTTGCAGGCTCAATCCCCGGCCCCAGTAGGGGTGCATGTGGGAGGCAATCAATTCATGTGTCTCTCTCACATCAATGTTTATCTCTGTCTGTCTCTTCCCCTCCCTTCCATTCTTTCTAAAAATCAATGGAAAAAATATATCCTCATGTGAGGATTAACAAAAAAAAATAAGATGGCCCTAACAGGTTTGGCTTAGTGGATAGAGCGTCAGCCTGCGGACTGAAGGGTCCCAGGTTCGATTCCAGTCAAGGGCATGTACCTTGGTTGCGGGCACATCCCCAGTAGGGAGTGTGCAGGAGGCAGCTGATCGATGCCTCTCTTTCATCGATGTTTCTAGCTCTCTATCCCTCTCCCTTCCTCTCTGTAAAAAAATCAATAAAATATATTTAAAAAAAAAAATAAGATGGCTCACAAAGGTTTTCCCCTCCTGCTATTCAGGCTATTGTGTAACCTGGACCTAGTGACTTGCTTCTAACAAAGATATCACTTCCCTGATTAGGTTACAAAAGACTAGGATATGACTTCCATCTTGCTTTATTGCCTTCTATGTTCACACACTTTAGTGAAGTAAGCTGACACGTTGGAGAGGTCAAAATGACAAGGATGGAGGGTGATTTCTGACCAATAGCTCTACGGAACTGAATCCTGTCAACTACCACATGAGTGAGCTTGAATATGGGTCCTTCACCAGCCATGCCTTTACTGATACCTTGATTGCTACCTTGACATAAAGAGAACAGATAAACTGTGCCTAGATTCCTGCCTAGACACTGTGAGATAATAAGTATGTGTTGTATTAAGTCCCTAAACTGTAGAGTAATTTGTTATGCACCAATAGATAACTAACACAGTAATTATTTAGGGATGGGAACTTTCAAGTAATGGCATGTGATGATGAAGTTAGTGATTTAACTATTCCTTAGGTTTTTCAATAATGAAATTGAAACAAGGCTCTTGGGGACCCAGTGGCTGCCACCAACAATCATGTAGGAAATGAGGAATTCAAGGACTATGTGTGATTCCATTGCTTTGAACTCAGCTGGACAGTTTGAGGAAAGAGATCGAGAAACACAAGCTCATACGTTCTTGTTCTTCTGCTTCCCTTTACTTTTACTCTTCCCTTCTCTTCTTTTCCATGACCTTCCTTACAAACCCAATCCTGAAGACATTAGATAGAACAAAGCAAGGAAGGCATTTGTGCTTGAAAAGGAAGGAGCTAAGGAGGCCCAGAGCGGAGCATCGCACCTGAATTGGGCAAGAAGAGCATCTGTGTAGGAGGGCTGTCCCGCATGGAGGCAGACCCTGAGCTGGCTGAGGGGGCGTGAACACAGGCGCGGGTCTTGAAGGGGTGTCAGAGCCCCAGAAGGCAAGGACAGCACCCAGAGGAGCTGCTCAGAGAGGTGTCACGGTCTGAGAGGGGTAATCAACATGTGTTAGTTATCTCTGTGGCATAAGAAATTACCCCCAAACTTAGTGGGTTAGAACGATAATCTTTTACTGCCTCACGGTTTCTGTGGGTCAGGAATTCAGATGGCACAACAGGAACGGCTTGTTGCTGCTCTGTGACAGCTAGGCAGCCTCTGGCTGAGGGCTGAAATCTTCCGCAGTGCTGGTGAGGCTGGGGCTCAGCTTCTAGGCGGCTCACTTCATGCCTGGATTAACCATGGGGAGGGGACAGAGAAGAGCAAAGTAAAAGCTCTGTCCCAGAAGCATGTCAGTAACAGGGATGAGAGGAATCCAATGAAGACACAGGCTAGGAGGCAGCAGGCTCCCTGACAGAAAGTTCAACCAGAGGCTGCAGTGGTGCAGGCGGCCCAGGGGGCTGGCTCCTCGGGTGCATGGCCCACGGTGGGTTCTTGGCTTCGAGCAGGAAAGAATGCAAATGCCAGCCAGCGTAGAGTTTAAAGTGGACGAGAGCTCATTGGTGAAGTGACAGAGAGTGGCTACTCCACAGACAGAGCAGCCCCTCCCTGGTGGGTTTAATTCTCGTATTGAGGTTTATTCAATCAAAGCGAAGGGCATTCTATAAAGGGGAGGAATACTCAGAATTTTTCCGGGAAAGGATTGGGACTACTTAGAAGAGCCCTCTTGGCCATTTTGTGTCCGTTTATGGCAGCGGTTCTCAACCTGTGGGTCGCGACCCCTTTGGGGGTCGAACAACCCTTTCACAGGGGTCGCCTAAGACCATTGGAAAACACATATAATTACATATTGTTTTTGTGATTAATCACTATGCTTTAATTATGTTCAATTTGTAACAATGAAAATACATCCTGCATATCAGACATTTACATTATGATTCATAACAGTAGCAAAATTAGTTATGAAATAGCAACGAAAATAATTTTATGGTTGGGGGGTCACCACAACATGAGGAACTGTATTAAAGGGTCGCGGCATCAGGAAGGTTGAGAACCACTGGTTTATGGGCTTTCCTTCTGGATCATGGTGGCGGGGCAGGGGGTGTGGCTGGTGTGCTAATGTGTTACAATGAGCGTAGAATGAGGCTGGGGTCACCAAGAGGTGAAATTAGTTGCCATATTGGATCGAGCTGTTCCTCTGCGGATTCTAAGCCATAAATCCGTTGGGGTTGGCCTTGCTGCCTCTGATAGTCCTTATGGCTACAGACCTTTCTCAGTAGCACTTGAGAAGTGACGAGCCCTGGCTGCAGTGGCGTGTGAGGCAGAGCACTTCCAGGGGGGCATTCCACCAGGCAGCGCCCTGATAACAAAACACTGCAGCTGCGCAGCCCAGGTGGCGGCGGAGTCCAGGCCGGCTCGGCAGGAGGAAGGAGGACGAGCAGGGGGTGCTGCCTGCGAAGGTCCTGGAACGGAGTCCTTGCGGCTGGGCCTCGGCAGATTTCCTGGCTGGAGCCTGAAACTGGGTGCAAAATTAGGAGACCACGTGCATTTTCAAGGCACAGAGTTTGAAGAGAGTGGGTATCCTCTCTCAGTGGCCGAGACTACAGGAGTCTCCGTAACTGCCGGCACCGCTGCGGCTCCTGGCGGAGCGAGATCAAACCACGCTGCCTGCGCCCGATGGTAGCTGAGCGCGGCCTGAAGCAGCAGGGCCCTTGCCTCCCTGGTGCCTCCGAAACCCCTGGGGAGGGGAAGAGGCCTGGTATTATTGTCCTCATTTATCAAAACCGACACCCAGCTCCCTGTCCACAGTCCCAAGGGTACTCTTGGAAGTATCTGTGTGACTCCAGAGAGTGAGTGCAGCGGAGTTGGGTGTGAAAACACTCACTCCCCAGGGGCGGCGGGTCCGGGAAGCCGGGGCGCACACAGCTAGCTAAGAGCAGGACGGAACCTCGTCGGGTGCTCCCAGGGCTCGCCGAGGGGTTTGGCGGCAGAGAGGAGGCCTCGGGCCGGAGGCTTTTAGGTTCCGTGTCCATCAGCCTCAGCAGGACGGAGGAAGCGATGCGGACGTGAGCGCCGGAGAGCGGAGAGCGCAGCAAAGCCGCGCAGGGTGGGCAGTGCAGTCCGAGACACGCCGCTGAGAGCCTCGGGGGACCGGAGCCCACTCCTCGTGGCGGGCCCGCGCCCACGCGAACTTCCTCCGGCTGCACGGGCCGCCCCTCGGTGGGATGCGGTGGCGGCGGCACCGAGGTGCGGGTGTCCCCCTCTTCGAGGCTGGTCAGTGCATGTGGCTTAAAAAGCCTAAGGCGAGATCGAAGCCCAGATGGCGGTGGCCAGGTCAGTCTCGCAGCCGCCAGGCGGTCCCCTGCAGCTCCAAGGCGGGGCCGGCGGGAGCCCCAAGACCCGCCTGCACTCAGCGCCGGGCGGCCGCGCTCAGCCCGCAGCCTGAAAGGGGCCGCAAGGTCGTCAGCACAGGCAGCCCCCAGCGGCGCCTCCGTCTGGTAAATCATCGCAGGCTTCCCCCAGGGAACAGGGGAGTCCTGGGCACCGGGAGCCCCCTCCGCGCGGGCGCCCACGCAGGAGGCTTTCCCGTGGCCGGTCTCGCTATTTGAAAGCGGCTCTGGGACTAGGAGACAAACCGAATCCGCGTTTGGGCTGGGTGGGAACCGGATAAACGTGTTGGTTCAAAAGAGAGGCAGGTGATACGTAGGCAAACGCGGTGGATGGTTACACAGCGCGGCCACTCTCCCCGGCCTCCCTGTGCGCCGAGCCCAGGAGCTGGAGGAGTTTTCCCCATCAGCGGACGCACCCACCCTCGTTTGCACCCACAGGCTGAGGCCCCGGCAGCGCGGCCCCGCCCCCGCCCCCGCCCCCGCCTCGCCCGGAGGAAACCAGGTCAAGGGCGGAGGGCGGAGCCACGCCCAGGCCCTAGCCAGGTCCCGCGGGCCGGGCGGGCGCCCGCCGCTCCAGTGGCGTGGCGGCTGGGTAACAGCCGGGCCCGCAAACGCTCTGGGGGCGCAGGCACTAAGCCAGGCACTTTCGAAGCCCTTCCCGTGGATTAACCTGTGAGCAGACGTCAGTCACTGACTCGATTCTTTCCAGAAAGGGCACACCACCTGTTCATCCATTCTCATGGGGCGAGAACAGTGTGGGGCGCGCGACCCCTGGTTGCTGATGGGGTTCCGCTGTGCAGGAATAGCTCCCGGCCCGAGATTTGTGTGTGCTGGGAAGGGTTGAGGCCCTCCCAGGCACCATCGTGGTCCCAAGACGCTGCCAGGCCCCCACAACTCCTCAGCTTCAAGGTTCTTTAATCCGCTACCTCCTCCAAGCAGGCGCTGGCTGGCCTTCCAAAAGCTTGTGCCTCAAGGTAGGAAAGTCCGAGAGAGGAATGATCATTTTTCAACTCTGAGAGCCCAAACCACTCATACATTAGAAGCAAGTCACACAAGTGACGGATTCTTTCCCGCTCTCCTGGGAGAAGCCCCTCAGTCCGGGGACTCTTCAGAGCTGAAAAACCACCCAAACTATGGGCCAGGCGGGGTGCATCCAGAGGGGTGGGGGCCGCTGAAGAGCCTCCTACACCCAAAGGCTGGAGTTGGTCACCCGAAGCAACCCTAGCCAGGTTATTCATAAGCATTTCTTAGAAATCCAATTCTTCCTTTTTCTCTGGGCCAAGGGCAGCTGTGGGTGCCGTGGGCCAGCTGAGGGACCCGGAAGGAAGAACAGCTTGTAGAGGAGGAGCCCGCCCCCTCCATCCTAGTGAGGGCATCTGGGTGCGGTCAGAGAACCCAGTGGGCACGGTAGGAAGACACTATACATGACCTGGTTAAGACAAGCCCTGTGGCCTGGATTGGTGACTCAGCCCAGCTTTGTACACATTAGTCTGCCCCTCTACATCGTCTCCCCGGTCTGCTATACCTCCCCGCAGGCTCCAGGCCATTCCTGACTCCTCTTTTAGAGGAAAAAGAGGCCATTTTCCTCTAATACCCTTTAGGTCTCCACTGGATCCTCACCCCTCGGGACAGGTCTGTATCTCCTGCTTGAAAGGACAGCAGAGGATGGTTTCCTGTACCTGGCATATTTAGGGCCAAGGATGGCACATGCTTCATGCCACAACCCTTGGAAAGTGGCTGGGTAACCTCGAGCAAGTCATTTATCTTTGTTCAGTATTCCTTAAGTTTCCCATCAGCAAAGTGGTAGGATATTACAACATCCTGAAAGATGTAGAGAAATCTGCACTGTAAACTCAGCACCTGGCAGCCTGCTCACCTGTTACTGCAAGCTCTCCTGCAGCCCCACTGTTAAGATGGGAGAGAGTGAGGGTAATGTCACTGCACACCGTCATCAGCCCTGGAAGTGAAATACCTGAAACCGAATCACCCTGGCGTCCTGGTTTGGGGGAGCGGCAGTCAGAGGCAGATTGGCTTTCAGAGCAGGTGACAGCCCAGAGGCCTCTCTTTCTTCGTGGCCAGGAGGCAGTCAGCCAACACCACCTCACTGCTAAGACCGATCTTGCTTCCAGCAGGGATCCCACTGCCTCCTGCACAGGAGCTGAGCCCAAGCAGGTCTTCACTGACATTCAATACCTTGTTCTGCTTCCACTGTTCCCTTCTTAAGAATATTAGCACCTGGCCCGCCCATGGTTATCTTTTCTAACATTTCCAAGATTAATATACAAACTCATATTATTCATTTTCCAAACTTAAAAAGTGACACAAAATGCCATATTCCTGGTTTTCTGTATCTACTTTTTAAAAAAAATATATACTTTTATTGACTTCAGAAGGGAAGGGAGATAGAAACATCAATGAGAAAGAATCTTGATCAGCTGCCTCCTGCACACCCCCCCATGGGGGATCGAGCCCGCAATCCAGGCATGTGCTCTTGACCGGAATCAAACCTGCCACTCATCAGTCCGCAGGCCAACGCTCTATCCACTGAGCCCAACTGGCTAGGGCTCTGTATCTACGTTTAATTTAGAACCCATGGAACTAAGACAGCATGATTGACTTGTATGGGAGCGTGTATGATATGATAAGGTCCAAGTGGAGAACAAGGACGACCCAGGCAGAGGGGATTGCGGGCGTCCAGCCACGGAGGCTTGAGACCCTGGGCGGAGTAGTCTTGTTAGAGCTGGGGAGGGGTGGCGGGAACCAGGGGTGTAGTAGGGTGGCAAAAGGCTATGCCAATGCAAATACCAATGGATACGCACTTACTTCTGGGAGACAGTGGGGAGCCACCAAAGCTTTTTAAAAGTGGGAAGTGGTTTATTAAATTTATGTTTAGAAATACAATTCTAGTGGCTTGCAAAAGTGGATTCATTTTTTAAAACAGACTTTTTAAAAAGTTGTAAGTTCACAGAAAAGTTGAGCGTATCATAGTATGGAGGGCTCCCAAATGCCTGTGGTGATTTGTTATAATTAATGAGCCAATATGGGTACATTATTAACTAAAGTCCATAGTTTACATGAGGGTTCACTTTCTGTGTTGTACAGTTCTCTGGGTTTTGAAAATGCATATTATTATGCACCCACCATTACAGTGTCACCACCCTAAGCATTCTGGGCACTTCGCCCACTCATTACTCCTCTTCCTCCCTGTGAACCCCTGGCTTGATAGCTCATTTATTTCAGTAAGTCTATTTTATACTTTTCTTCAATAAATATTGACTGAACTTCTATATCAGTATAGTACTCTCCCATAGAGATATAATGTAAGTCACAGATTTACTTTTTCTAGTAACTGCATAAAAAAGGTAAAAAGAGATGAAATTTTAATAACATATTCTACTTAATATATTGAAAATATTTCAACACTTAATCAGTATAAACATTGAGGTACTTTGTGTGTTTTTTGTACTGAGTCTTCGAAGCCCAGTTGGTATGTTGCATTTTTAGCTCAGCTCAAGCTGGACTGGCCGCATTTCCAGCACTCAGTGGGCACTGCAGCTCGGGGGCCAGAGAGGGGCCAGAGTGGATATCCTCTCTGCCCTCACAGTTTACAGTCCAGGGTGGGAGACAGATAATAAAATAGTACAGTCATTTCAGAGAGGGTAAGTATTATTGAGAAAGTAATGCACCCAAATTATACAGAGACTGGGAAGCTGATTTAGGTTGCCTGGGCAGTCGGGAAAGCGTTTGCAAGGCTGAAATCCAAATGAGGAGGCATTAACCATCAATTATCTATTGCCACAATAATGCTGTAGAACAAACCATTTCAAAATTCAGAGGCTTAACATAATGACTAGTTACTACTGCTCGAGTCTGTAGGTCAGCCGGGCAGTTCTTCTGGTCCCAGATGGACTCACTCACACATGCATCTGTGGGCGGCTGCAGGTCAGACAGGCGGCTATGCTGATCCTGGTGAGGCTGGCATGTTTGGGGTCTGCTGGCTGTTGCTTGGTGTTGGATGACCTCAGCTCTTTTCCATGTGGCTCCTCACCCTCCAGCAGGCTAACCCATGCTGGAGGCAGGGATCCAAGAGAGAATGTGGAAGCGTTCAAGGATTCTTAAGGCTCAGGCTCAGAACTATATAATTTCTGCCACATTCTTTTGGCCAACACAAGCTACAAGGTAGCCCAGATCCTCAGAGGAGCTGCAAAGTCACATTGCAAAAGCTGTGCATACAGGGAGGGATGGGAAATTCAGGCATTTTTTGCAATTTATTTCCCTCACTACTTAAAAAGCCTTCAATTTCACCAGGAAGTTGTAACAATTTTACACTACTAATATATGTGCCATTATATTGTCCTCAAAATATAAAGATAGAACTACAGGGAGAAATTGACAAAATGATTCTTATAGTGGGAGGTTTCAACCTATCTTGCAATTATTGATAGATCAAGCACACAAAAACACCCGCACAGATACAGAAGTTATCACAACTTATGAGGTTTTCGGTCAACAAATACTTAAGGCACACTATTCTAGATCTGCTGGGCATATAGCAATGAAAAAAACCAACCATCTCTGTTCTCATGGTTTACATTCTAGTGGAAGAAAACAAAAAATAAACAAGTTAACATGCAAAACAAACATGACTCCTCTGAAGAAAAACAACAGGTAAAGGAGATCTGAAGTACTGGGATGCAAGGTAAGGAGCACGGTCAGGTAGGCACTGCTGTGCAGACAGGAGTGAACACCTGAAAGAGGTGAGGAGTCATGTGCCTATCTCCAGGCTGAGTGGAGGGAACAGCAAGTACAATGGCCTTGACAGGAGCTGGTTTGGCAGGTTCTGGAAGTAGAAAGGGGCAGGCTTGGCACTGTGGGGAGGGATAGGAGTAGTCAGGGGCCAGATCATGTAGGACCTTGTAGACTATGCTAAGGACTTCGGATTTTCCTCTTGGTGATGGAGGGCTTTGTTTGCAGGGGAGGGTAGAAGGGTGAAAACCCTGGGGAAATGGGAGCTGTTCCAAGATAAGAGTCAGGTATTGGGAGCTTTAGAGATCTGTGGGTACCAAACCTTGTCAGGCAACAGGTCCCCAGGGAATTTCTCTAGCTTGGTCTTTCAACTACCTCCTACAGTTCATTTCCCAAAGGAAATCACCATCTCCAGAGAACACATTCCAGTTATCCTGAAAAACAAGGTAATTGGGATTCTAGTAGTATTCCTTTTCTCAATTCTCAGAACGAAAACCTATCCAAAGCAAGAACAAAACAAAAGGTAACTCCAGAAAGCACTTCCCTGTCCATGGGGAAGACCATCAACAACTTATGGAGCCACAGATTACGTAAGAAACTACTGTTTCAAGTCACTTTCCTTGCAAGATATAATTTTACATGAAAAAGAAAACAAATGGGGGCATTTATCAACACATACTTGTTGAGCACCCACCATGTGCCACACACCCTTCCAGGTGCTGGGATAGAGCAGAAAAGACAGGCAGATTCCTGCCCTCACAGGGGAGATAAATACGGAAGACAAACACACAAAATATGTGATATGTAACACGAGAACATAAATGCCCTGGAGAGAAATAAAGTAGGAATAGTGAGCATTTGGGAGTGAGTGTGTGTGTGTGCGTGTGCGTGTGTGTGTTACAATTTAAAATAGGCTGGTCAGGATGAAATTAATTAAAAAGTCACATCTGCCCACTGTGGGCAGAGCAGAGGGATGGGGGGAGGGGTGTGTTAGAGAAAGGGCCGTGTCTGGCCCACCTCCTGGAGGGTCTTGCAACATAAGGACTACAACGTCCAAGTGTACGATTTATAGTTTTATTCCACTGTCTATGACAAGGAAGAATTTCTGTAACAAACGTGGTAATTTCTGACTTCTAGTTCTCTGAACTGAGTTTTTAAGATGTAATATATTTTACTAACATTGTCAGAAAAAGACTACACAACTCTATTTAGCAGCTTGAGTTCTGACAATCCCCATGTCTGGGCTGGAACAAAGGCACAATAATGGCAAACAGATTCTCCTATTAGTTATCTTTGCAGGATTTTCTTTTTTTAGCTAAAGCGAAGTATGAATCCACCTGAGTGGAACTCAAGGTCATGGGGATTCTGCCCTCCTCCATGCAGCACACCGAAGGGAAGTCTGCTGTATCATACAAGCTTGGTTCAGATCCAGAACTTGCTTATGGCATAAATATGACATTTAATAGGGGAAAAATCAGATATTTGAGAGTTTACATAGAGCCATTCTAGCAAAGAAGGAAGCACCTACTGGCTATCTGCTTTGTGTGTGAGGCAGATTTGAAGAGGTTAAGAGAACCAATTTAGGTGGTGGATTATAAACTGAGGGAACTAAGAAAACAAAAGCAAAATAAAAATAAAAAATCTGTTTGCCTAGGTGTTATCCACACTGGAGTCCAGTTCACTCACTCTGGTGTGGAACTCAGGGCCAAGTCCAGGGAAGGGGGTGGGGCCTTCAGGGCATTTGCTTGCTACTTTGGAACCAAGGAGGTAAATGGTAAAGGTGGTGGTTCAGCCTGCAGGTCTGGAGCCTGGACTTCCTCCAGGAGGAGCCCTAGAGAGGACAGGCTCCCCACCTGTCTCTAATGGTGGAGAGACCTAGCACAGCTCTGCTTGGAATTCATATACTAAGCTTCCATATACTTAAACACACACAATTTTTTACTTTTCAAATCATGTATCATTTTCTACCAGATTCAAGGATGTCTACAATAACGGAAATAAAATGTTTAAGGAAAAGTTTGATTCTCCCAGTAGCTGCAATACCTTGAGTAAATGCCAAGCTCTCCACTTCCTCACCTATAAAATAGGGGTAACGTCAGGAAGGGATGCGAATGAGGCTTTCCGGAGGAGCGGGCATCATACCTGATGCCTAGTAGATTAATGCTCTCCTTCTCCCTTCCCCATCCAAATGGAAAGTCTAGGCTGGTGCCAGATGCTATGGGCACCCGTTAAACCAGTGCTTATCAACCTTTACTGTGTGGACCAGTCCCCTGTGGAGCCCCGCTGAAGGGCAGCTTCTGGCTCAGTGGAGTTTGGCGGGGACAGGAATGCTGTGCTGCCAACAAGCTACCAGGTCATGCGGCTGACTGGGACCATTCTTTGAGTAACAGGAATTTAACATCACTAGTTCCATTACTTAACATAACCACAAAAAGCCCTCAAAAGGGCCCCACAGATTGTCTACTTCTTTACAAAAGTTAACTCTCCACTTCAGCTTAGTGCAGCCACTGACCCAGCCAAGCTCCCAGCACCAGCCAGGCCCGACCTGCGCCCTGGAGGGTTCACAGGAAGATCTTCAAACTGTCGTCACCACTTCTGGGTTTTTTGATCTTAGCCTTTGCTTCTGATAATTACCCCTTAATTAGCACCCGCCACTTGTCATTTAAATAATTATAAAGGGCAGCTTCAAACAAATTGACAATACAAGATTCTATGCTTATTTTTTAAAAAGACAAAACTGACCCAAATAAAAAAGTTATGTATACACCGACCATAGTGGAATGTACAGACTTGTTGTAACTGCCATTCATTCACATGGGCTACCCGAATTGATTTATTTTGAACCAAAGGAAGTACCCACATCGCCTTTGGGAAATGGGGATGTCAGAACATCACTTTGTAAGCAGCGGCGGGAAAGTAGAACATTCCAACCACGCGAGGGTCCACCTTAAACTCCTCTTGGGAAGGCCTGCAGGATTTCTGAACTATTTCTTCTTTAGCGTTTTCTGAATGTATCGGATATATCGGAGGAACCTGGTATCTTCTGGGTGCCCTCAAAGCAAACGATCTATTTGTGGACGAGGAGGCAGCTTTTCACTGAAGGCAATAGGCAGGTTTCTAATTTCCCAGGAGGATCTCCATTAACCACCCCACCAGACCCTCCAGACCAGGGGTGCAGCAGATGAGTCATGCCCTCAGGAGAAACTGGGCTCTCCTCAGCACACACTCTCTGCTTTCCTGAATACGCAATATATTGACCAGAAAAAACCTTAGATGGCACAAAAGATTAAACAGCGAAAAATAATACTTTATCCTCTCATTCCCCCCACCTCCCTGTCTTCCCAGCAATCACTAGGTCGTTTCTTTAACCTTTTTATTATGGAAAGTTACAGATATGCCTGTAGAGAGACCGAAATGAGCTCGTGTGTACACATCACGCAGCAGCCACAATGAGAAACATCCCGCAGGTTTAGTTTATTCTTCCTCTCTCCGTTTTGCTTTTTTGTTAATTTCAGAGAGGAAGGAAGGAGAGAATCATGGATCGGCTGCTTCCTGCACGCCCCACACCGGGGACCCAGCCCGCAACCGGGGGCTGTGCCCTGACCAGGAATCCAACCGCGACCCCCTGGTTCCGAGGTCCGCGCTCTGCCCCAGCCGCCGGCGGGCCTCCCCCGTTTTTATAGGAATTATTGTAAAGTGCACTCTGGGCACCAGCACCATATCACCTTATCCGTCAACACTTCAGTACGTTTTTTAAAAAAACACAACCACATCATCGTTATCACACCCAACAAGGTTAACGAGAATTCCTAATACCGCCCAATATTCTCATTCGCTCTAACGGCGCGGGCAGGCGGAGGCCTGCGGAGGCCAGGGCCGCGCAGTAAGAAGCGGGCCGGCGGCGCCCAGCACCCGGCCTCCCCGCCCCGCGGTCGTTACCTGCGCGGGGCCAGCGCCCACCGGGCCGCGAGGCAGCTGAGACGCGCGCTCCCCCCGCCCCGCCTCCCCGCCCCGAGCCGCGGCCGCAGCAGGCCCGGCGCAGCTGCACAACCCACCGTCCCCAGACACCGGCGGTCCCCGGAGGGGAAACGATTGACACAGCTGCCTGCACCGCGCCCGGCCCTCCCGCACCACGTGCGTCTCTGACGGGCCGGGGCTGGACCTGGCTCCGGAGCCGGGCGGGCCGCGACCGCGGGAGCTGCTCCACCCGCCGCCCGATCCCGCTCCCGCAACCGCGCGGGGCTCTCAGCACCCGCCACCTCGCGGACCGGGACTACAACTCCCGTCGGGCCCCGCGGCCGGGCCAATGGCGGGCGCGGGCGCGTGCGGGGCGCGGCGCGGCGCCTGCGCGGCGGTTTGAGTAAGCGGCCGCGCGATTGGCTGCGGGGTCGGACGCCGCGCGGGGCCTGTGGGAAGCGAGTGACGGAGCGAGCGGCTGTTGGAGGAAGGAGGTGGGGGCCGGAGCGCAAATGGCGTTGAGATGGTTCAGGGCCCTGTTCAAACTCCTGCGCTGACCATTCACCGGCGGAAGCGGCGGCGCAGGAGGCGGCGGCGGCCCAGCGGCGGCACGTAGCGGGCTCGGCGGCCCGGGAGGCCCTGCCCAGGCCCGGCTGGGGCGCTCGAGGCCGGGAGGGAAGTTGCGGTGCCGCCGCTCCTCCCCCCTTCACCGGTTTCCTATTTACCGCGAGCGGAGTCGCGGGGTCTGACGGCGGCGGAGCACTCGCCGCTCTCCGCGCACCAGCGGGCCCCGTCCTTCCGCGCGGGACGCCAGCGCCCGCCCGTGGGCCGTTGGGGCGGGAGAGGCGGAGGCGGCCCGAGGCTACAGCACCCGCCAGGCGCCGAGGGTGAGTGCGGTCTGGGCGGCTGCCTGGGCCGGAGCGAGCCGGCGGGGGACAGGAGGCTGGCTGTCTCCCCGCCCGGGTCGGAGGAAGTTGGGCAGGGACACCCGAACTCTCTATTATTTGTCCCTTTTCTGAGTTCTTTCCGGGCGGCTGCTGATCTACTTCCCGCCCCAGCCGCGCCGAGTGTGCCGGCTCAGCCCGGAGTCCTAGCCCGCGCCCTCCGCCCGGCGCCTCCGAGGCCTGGGCGGCCCGGGATTCGGTGGCCCAGGCTTCCGGGGCGTCGGGAGCGACGTCCCTTCCTGGGCGGTGGGGGCGGGGAGCAGGAAAGTTGCGTGAGCTCCGGCCGGAGCGGGGCCGCCGCTCGCGCTGCCCCCTGCGCGCTGGCAGCCGCAGGTGACGGTTTCTGGGGGGCTAGCTTTGCCCCTTCCGGCTTCATTGCCGAAGGGACTCCCCTAAAACCTCGGGGAGCCGAAAGACTCTGGATTTGGACGGGGGCAAGTTTGAGGACTTAGCGTACTTCCCTGAAAATTGACTTTGGCTAAGGAAGGAAAAGGCCCAGCGGCCGAAAATACTTAGTTTTGAATCATCCCTTCTTTGGAAGTGGCAGCCTGAGCAACATACCTGTGTACTTGAAATAGACTTAACATAGTGTCAAGTATGTCCGCATTCTTATTTCTTAATGTATACACACTTCACACTGTAGGCTTACATAATGCCATCACAATAATCTGCCTAATGACTTTTAAAAAAATATTATTTTTATTGACTTCAAAGAGGAAGGGAGAGGGAGATAGAAACATTAATGATGAGAGAGAATCACTGATTGGCTGCCTCCTGCACAACCCCCCACCGGGGACCGAGCCCACAACCCAGGCCTGTGCCCTCGACTGGAATCGAACCTGGGACTCTTCAGTCTGCAGGCAGACACTCTATCCACTGAGCCAAACCGGCCAGGGCTGTCTAGTGTCTTTTTAAAAACACATGGAAAACTGTGAAGGAAATGAAAAGTAGGGGATATTATATAATGAACTCTCATGTACTCATCTCTCAGATTTAAGTTATTAACTCTACTGAAATTTTCTCATTTACACACTTTACCTTCCACACCCCTTGAAGTGAGAGAATCCTTGACATCATTTCTTCAGTATTTTAGTATTTCTTTGTAAAAGACAAATTCTTTTTAAAGATATAAGCATGATTTTTCTTTAACTCCTTAACATTAAATATTTACCTTCAGACTTTCAGCTTGCAGCTGATTCCAGGACCATTTTGCAGTGAGTTTTTCTGGTGTGGGTCTAAAGGAGCTCAAGTCTAGGTTTTTGGTTTGGCCTTCAGTCAACATTTTTAGGTCATTACTGTGTAAGTGTGTCCAGAACATTCCAGTTTTGTTGGGATCTGTGTGTAAATGTCGGTTTGTAGATCAAGGCTTTACATTCTTGGAGGAATGAAAATAAAGCAAAATCCCTTCAGTTTGTAATTCTTGTAACTGCCAAATATACTTAATTTTGTTTAGGCAGTATTTAAAAAAGGCAATAAGATTCTTTAGTGTAAATCTCCAGTAGAAGGGAAAAAAGTTCTGTGATATGTTAAAAGGTTTTCAAACAATTTATGGACTCTTAATCTTAATTCAGGTGTGTATGATGATTAAATTATTATTTTGTCAAATTAGAATTGGCCTCTAACCAAACACCAGAGGGGGAAATTCTCTACTGAATATAGAGAAAACTAAGTTTATAGTTATTAAGTTAATACAGGGAAAACATTTAAAGGATAGATCAAGTATATTTAACAATATGTCAGAAAAGAAAAATCAAAACAAAAATATATGTCGGATATCATTCCAGTTGTAAGGATGAAGATTTTTTTCAAGCTCCTAGGCAATTGTTCATTTTTTGCTAGTTATATTTAAATATTAAACTTAAGAATGTCAAAGAAACGGAAAAGAGTTGGTAGTGTTTAAAGAGTACTTGTATGGTAACTTGTTTTTAACAATGTTTGACTCTTCTGATTTACTGTCCTGAAATTTTTTCCTAGATTTGTTATTAAAATGTAGATAATTCAGATGAAACCATTTATTTTTTATAAAGCGAATAGGAAAATAAAGTTACATGTTTCTGTTGTTTCGTTTAATAATCCAAGGAGCATTGTAATATGCTGGAGTTGACCAGCTCCAAAAAAAGTAACTAAGCAGTGATCACAGGCCTATAGGGTTAAGGATGAGAGAATAAGTATGGTTGCTTGTGCTTAGGGAGATGACCAACTAAATAATAAATATATGTGTGTGTGTGTGTGTGTGTGTGTATGTATATATATATATATATATATATATATATATATATATATATATATAGTTATTCCTCACCAGAGGATATTGTTTCCATTGATTTTTAGAGAAAGTGGAAGGGAGAGAAGAAGGAGGGGGGAGAGAGAGAAAAACATCCATGTCACATTGATTGACTGCCTTCCGCACTCACCCTGACTAGGGCTGGGAATGGAACCTGTAAGCCAGGTACTTGCCCTTGACTAGGAATTGAACCCTTGAGACCCTTCTGTATGGTACTCTAACCACTGAGTTACACTGGCCAGGGCTAATGAGTATTTTTCAAGTCACACTTCAAAATTACATTAGACCAAGAATTAGAATTTGAGGTTGGGTTAAAAACTGCATGTTTTAATATATGAGAAAATTGCACAATTTTCCCGATTTTCTCCCAATTTCCCCAATTTTCTCCCTCATGTTAATAAGTCTTCTGAAATTTCAAAGAACTAAATTTAGTCAGTTATTTAATGTTTCTGAAAAATGTAAATACATATATTTAATATATTTTTATTGATTGCAGAGGGGAAGGGAGGGGGGAGAGAGGGGGGGGGGGAGGGGAGGGGAGGGGAGGAACAGAAACATCAATGATGAGAGAGAATCATGGATTGGCTGCTTCCTGCATGCCCCACACTAGGGATCAAGCCCACAAACCGGGCATGTGCCCTGACTGGGAACCATGACCTCCTGATTTATAGGTTGGTGCTCACCCCTTGAGCCACTGGACACTCAACCACTGAGCTAGGCCAGCTGGGTGAAAATGTAAATATTTTGTGCTTAAGATTATATATTAGGGAAAATCACCCTTAAGATTACCTTTTAAAGGTAAAAGGGATGTTGTTAATAGATTCATTTGAAACAAAATAAAATTGATGTTCCACTAGAAGTTGGTTTTGTGTATGCTGTATTATAAGATGGATAATCTTACTTTGTAAGCAGCATATGAATATAAAAATTTGACATGGGCCCTAGCCAGTTTGGTTCAGTGGATAGAGCGTCGGCCTGTGGACTGAAGGGTTCGATTCTGGTCTAGGGCATGTACCTCCATTGCAGGCTCCTCCCCAGCCCTCGCCCTGGTCAGGGCACATGCAGAAGGCAACCAATTGATGTGCTTCTCTCACATCGATATTTTTCTCTGTCTTTCTCCCACTCTTTCTAAAATCAATGGAAAAATATCCTTGGGTGAAGATTTTTAAAAAAAATTTTGACACGGAAGTCAATAGAGTAAAAAATTTGCCTCTCTCTTTACACCCCCACCCCGTACTTAACAATTTGTAAAGATTTGTGTCTTTTTTTTAATGTTTTTTATTGATTTCAGAGAGGAAGGGAGAGACACAGAAACATCAACAATGAGAGAATCATTTATCAGCTGCCTCCTGACCACCCTCCACTGGGGACTGAGCCCACAACCTGGGCATGTGCCCTTGACCAGAACCAAATCTGGGACCTTTCAGTTCACAGGCCGCTGCTGTATCCACAGAACCAAACCGGCTAGGCTAGGGCAAGATTTGTATCTTGAATGTTGAAAAGCCACATGGGGAGAATCCCTGGGTTCTTAATTTTATTTTCAATGTTAATACTTAAGTATTTGGTGATTATATATATTCTTTTTTATTTTTTCTCACAGAGAATATGAAACAGGTGTCAAAATGACATCCAGATTTGGGAAAACATACAGTAGGAAAGGCGGAAATGGCAATTCAAAATTCGATGAAGTCTTTTCCAACAAACGGACCACCCTTAGCACAAAATGGGGAGAGACCACGTTTATGGCTAAATTAGGGCAGAAGAGGCCCAATTTCAAATCAGATATCCAAGAAATTCCGAAGAAACCTAAGGTGGAAGAAGAAAATACTGGTGATCCTTTTGGATTTGATAGCGATGATGAATCTCTACCAGTTTCTTCAAAGAATTTAGCCCAGGGTAAGGGTTCCTCTCATTCAGAAACTAGTGAAGCTGCTCAGTTGGAAGACGTCACTTCTGTACTTGAAGCTAATAGCAAAATTAGTCATGTGGTGGATGAAGACAGTGTTGTATCTGATAAATGCTTACATTTGGAGGATTCTTTGCTTGAGAAAGAAAAGAGCACAAACCGAATCTTAGAAGACGATGCAAGCAAAAGTAGTTGTGCTAAATTAATGACTTTAGGTAAGTTTTGATTTTCTTTATGAGCTAAAGAGCTTTATGTAAATCATTTAGTTAAAGGATTTAAATTCTTTAACTATACTTTGGTTTTCTTTCTACTTTTATGATTAATGGGGACTAAAATAATTTTGTAGAAGAGATTTAAAAACTTTAAAAAAAACCAATTGGGGGTTGAAATTTTACTTAAACAACTTGGATAATGTTTCCAGACTTACTCATTTTGGGAACAGTCTTTCATAAATCCCTAACTCCAATTCCAATAAGAAACATCACTTTTGGTTTGTTTGTTTCAAATTACATGATTATACTCATGTCATCTTTTACACATATATATTTTTTGTTGATTTCAGAGAGGAAAGTAGAGGGAGAGAGAGATAGAAACATCAATAATGAGAAAGAATCATTGATTGGCTGCCTCCTGCACACCCCACACTGGGGATTGAGCCTGCAACCTGGGCATGTGGCCTGACCAGGAATTGAACCATGACCTCCTGGTTCATAGGTCGATGCCCAACCACTGAACCACACCAGCTGGGCAGAAACATCTCTTTTTGTTGGGTTAGGATTATACAATATCTAATTTTTATTACTGTGGAGGATTTGGATGGTTACTGATAATGAAAATGAGATGAGCATTTACAATGAGGATTAGGTTTAGGAGTGTTAGGCTTTCTTTCTAAATTAGTTTACTAGTAGAAAGATTAAGGAGGTACTGAGTACAGACATTGAAGAATTAAACTTCATTGCAAATTGAGACTAGCTTGTAGTCTGGCACAGGTAGCAACTTCGATTAATCCACAAAATCAGATGTGTTTTTAAAATGTTAACTTGTAAATCTGGCATCTAGTGTTCATTCCTAAAACAATACAGTGGGGCCTTGACTTACGAGTTTAATTCGTTCCGTGACGGAGCTCGTAACTCACATTACTCATATGTCAAATCATAAAGTGAACGAGTGAGACACATGATGCTGGGCTGATGTTGTGGCGTTCACTGTGACGTTCGCTACGCCAACTAGCAGTGGGGTATCTGAAGCTGGCTCGTAACCCGAATTTTAGCTCGCAACTCAAAGCAAAATATCGGCTGAGAGACGGCTGGTATCTCAAAAAACTTGTTAGTCAGGACACTCGTAAGTCAAGGCCCCACTGTATGTTTTATCAGTTGTGTACACCTACTCCTTTTGTAAAGGAATTGAGACTTAAATGATAAAAGTGCAGTTAACTAAAAGATTGAAGAGCTGCCTGGTCAGAGTAGCTCAGTTGGTTGAGTGTGTCATCCTGTGCACTGAAAGGTTGCTAGTTCGATTCCTGGTCAGGGCACATACCTGGGTTGCAGGTTAGATCCCTGGTCAGGGAAATAACCCCATCGATGTTCGTTCGTTTCCTTCGTTTCCTTCGTTTCCTTCGTTTCCTTCCTTTCCTCCCTTCCTTCCTTCCCTCCCTCCCTCCCTCCCTCCCTCCCTCCCTCCCTCCCTCCCTCCTTCCTTCCTTCCTTCCTTCCTTCCTTCCTTGTCCTCTGGTGAGGATTAAAAAACAAAAGGCTGAAGAGCTAAGATTGGAGGTGGCAGGGGAGACAGCATGCACCTTATCAGCAATAGGACAAGATGGCACTAGTTGAAAGCCAACCTTAGTTGTGACTTATTGGCAAAGTTTAGTAATGTAATATGAAAGGTTATGTAGATCTCATATTTTGAAAAGTTAAAGATAAAATTTTCTTAGTATTCAGTTCTTGAGAAGAATTTGTTTTTGAGGCTTTTAATATCGGGGGGGGGGGTCTCAAACAATATGATAAAAGTCTTTGCCTTGAATAGTTTTAGTAACAATGCTGAACCTTTTTCACTCTTTTTCTCACCCTTGGATTAGAGCAGTGGTCGCCAACCGGTGGCCTGTGAGGTCTGAAAGGTTGGTGACCGCTGGATTAGAGGATGAGCCAGCTGTTATTGTCATTCCCTTGATCCTCCTGGTTAATTCTCATTTGGCTGTCTTTATGCTTTGCTCACATTTTCCCTGAAGCATTGTTCATAACTTTTCAGAAAAAGGCAGAGCATAAAAACTGTTTCCCAGATCAGCTCCTAAAAATCCTATCTAATAATAGACAAACATGGTAATTGACCATACCTTCGATACGCCTCCCATTGGCTAATCAGCGAGATATGCAAATTAACCGCCAACAAAGATGGCGGTTAATTTGCATATGTAGGTGCGAAGCGGTGGAGTGAAGACTGAAGGCGGCCCTGGCTGGAGCTGCGAAGGCTTGAAGGCAGCTCGGCTAGAGCGAAGGCCTGGGTCCCGGGTGCCGGAGGAAAACCAGTGCCGGCAGCCAGCGAATCTTTTCGTGCAACAGGCCTCTAGTGTATTATAATTGAGCCAAGATGAAGAGATCTAGGATCAGCTAGTGGCAGAATTGGGATGAGATTAATTTATTCATTTTCAATATGTTGAGCAGCTACTGTGTGTCCTGCACTGTGCTAAGGCTCTGGGAATGCTGTTTCACTTGAGGTGTACAGTGTTTTAACAGTCATATCTTTCTGTCCTCTGATGGTCGACCCACATGGGGCAGATAGTCTGGAGGAAGGAAGATGAGGCTGGGGAAGTGGTAAAACTGGTCATGGAAGGCAGACATAGGCTTCTTTCTCCACGTGCTGTCTTTTGAAGAGTAGCGCATCACTGGCAGGCAGAGGGGTAGCAAGAGGATGAATGTTTATATGGAGCAGGACTAGGGAATGTCCAGCCTGCGGCGGGCTGTATAAGGCCCTCAAAATCATTGGTCTGGCCCTGCCAAGGCAAATGCAGGTGGGACTCGAAATTCAATAAATCTAGGAGCTTTTTCATAGCGACATATATTTATATTAAGTGAATTATATTAAACGAAATGATGTTATAAATATTCAAATGGTTGTTGGCAGAGAAAAGATTCTCCACCCCTATGTAGAGGCAGAATGGGAACTGAAAGTTAAATATTCAAAGGCAGCAACTGCATATATAGCTTTGCTCGTGTTACATCTATATTATATATACGTCCAAACTGCCATGTGAAGTTGTTTGGTGGGGACTAGAAACAGTTTTCTGTAAAAGTGAGATATTAGCTTCCTAGGCTCATGTAGCTGAATTGTAGTTTTGGTGTTGACACTGTGTGGCCTGACTGGGAATCCAAACTCCTGTAGAATGGGTTTGTGAAAAGAACATGTATACTAAAGTACACATGAATAAATGTTCAAGAACATCTTGTCCATCTTCTTTCTTCCTTTTCAAGGCACCCTTATAGGGTATGATACTGTGAATATTTCTTTTTTTTTCCTCCTCTCCTTTGGCCATCCAGAGCTGCAGCAACACTGGCAACCCCCTGTAGGATAAGAGGGGAACTTTGAGGGAGTGCTTTTAAGTCTCCTAAGTTGTTCTTATATAAAAGATTTATAAGTTCATATGTTTACAAGTTGGTTATAGTTCTGGGAATATTGTTACATGTTATGACCTTTTTTTCCTTTGCCTCTCCCCTGTAAAATTTGGATTCCCCATGTA
This sequence comes from Myotis myotis, assembly GCF_014108235.1. Classification (NCBI taxonomy): domain Eukaryota; kingdom Metazoa; phylum Chordata; class Mammalia; order Chiroptera; family Vespertilionidae; genus Myotis; species Myotis myotis. The sequence goes on along the minus strand of NW_023416329.1, from coordinate 2,075,883 downwards.
TCAATTTTTTTTTTTATCCCCCATGTATCTAAACTCTTTTCTTGTATTATGCCTGTCAGGTTGTCATTGCCTTTATTCTCATTCAGAAAGCCTTCTTATTTTATAGAAGTTTAGAAACTCAAACCTAAGGTTTTTTCTTTTTTGTTTTTTATTAGTCCACATCCGAGGATATTTTTTCCATTGATATTTAGAGAGAGTGAAAAGGAAGAGGGAGGGGAGGGAACATAGATGTGAGAAAGACATATCAATTGGTTGCCTCCTGCATGTACCCCCACTGGGACTGGATCTAATCTGCAAACCAGGTATGTGCCCTTGACCAAGAATCGAACCCGAGACCTGAGACCCTCAAGTATGTAAACGCACGCTCTACCACTGAGCCACGCCAGCCAGGGCCAAACCTAAGTTTTTGATAAAAGGAATCCATAAATCTAAAGTGGATCCTAACTTTTTTGAATTGGAGATCCTTTTGAGAATAAAATTTTGGATTTCAGATAAAAGTGTTTGTACACCTACTTAGGTCTCAGGAATCTCTGAAATCCTTTGCAGGTCATGTTAAAGACATAAGCTTCAGGTGTTTTATTCAAGAAATTTTGAGAAATTTTATGATCAAGCATATTTAGAGTGTATAAGTTAAGTTACATAGCATCCTTCCAGTAAAATGTTTCTGTTCATTCAGATCATTTTTCACTAAATAATTAGGGGATACACTCTCAGACCTCCAGTGGATGCCTTAAATCATAGATAGTACTGAACCCTATATATTGTTTTTATCCTATACATGCATACCTATGGTAAAGGTTAATTTGTAAATTAGTCATAGAGAGTAACAACAACAATAATAAAATAGGACAATTATTACAGTATACTGTAATAAAAGTTATGTGAATTGCTTTGGGGTCATTAAGTAAAGTAAGGTTTACTTGAAACAAGCACTGTGATACCATGACAGTCATCTGATAACCAAAAAAGCTACTAAGTGACTAATAGATGGGTAGCATATACAGTGTGGATATGCTGGACAAAGGGATAATTTATGTCCTGGCAGGTTGGAGCGGGATGGCGAGATATTTCATCACACTACTCAGAATGGTGCACAATATAAAACTTAATGAATTGTTTATTTGTGTAGTTTTCCATTTAATAATTTCAGATTCTGGTGAACTGTGGAATATTAAAACTGGCAAACGAAACTGCATATAAGGGTGGGGGGACTGTTGTACATCATATCAGTGTAAAGGGCTTATCTAAACTCAAACTTATTATATCATTTCTCTTGACATTAGTGATCTCTTGCTCTTTAGGGGAGTTTGTGGTTAATTTTTAGGTGCTATTAAAATTCATTTTAAATATTTTATACTGGATAGTATATTAAAAATTGTGGCTTATTTGAAGAGGTAACTCAGAATGAGGTCATGGTAAAACATAATGGTTGCCATTTTCCTAATAGATGCTTGATGGGTAAGGGAACAAGAAGATTACAAACTGAATGAGAACTGCAAAAAACCATTCAGTTGGTAAAATGTCCTAATTCTTGATTTAAAAAAACTAAACTAAAAACTTACCAGTGCATGGCAAATCTTGTTTCATCTATTTTACAAACTACTATTTCCACCTTTTATCCTCTACCCTGCATTATTTCAAGGCAGATTTAGGATTTTCTGTTTCATTTGCAAATACTTAGTTGTAGTTGCTATTAAAACCAGTGAGTTCTCAAACAAGTGTGCCACTTAAAAATGACTTAACAGGACTTAAAGGTTTGCCCTTTTAAGAGATCTTGGAATATTCTTTAGTGTAGAATCCAGGGCTGTGTGCATTAAGGGTGAAAGAAAGCTTCTCTTGCCTTTTATGGTTACTTCCATTTTCCACCTGTGCTTTCTGCTCTGGGTTTTTAATCTGGTGTCTAGAATAAAGTATGCAAAGACTTATATTTCTGCTTGGCACACTTTACTTGCCAGCCAGCTGGGATTCAGTCTACACATCCTGCCAAATATTGAGATAACTACTGCATAGACTTCTAATTTGCATGACTGGTTTTGTAGCCAGTAAGATTTCTTCCATTTGCTTAAAGCTGTACTGAAAATATGTGTAAGTTAGAGGGATGTTACTGTCAGGAAGTTAACTTTGATTTAGAACTAAGGATGATTTTTAGAAAGGGCAGTGATCTATTCTGAAAGCTTAAAGTAGGCCAGGAACTTGTGACTTGGGATAAGATTGTCATCTCATTGGATAAAGTACAAGTGATTAATGACAATTATTAAAGAACTAGAGGCCTGGTGCACGAATTTCGTGCACAGGTAGAGTCCCTAAGCCTGGCTGGTGATCAGGACCCATCGGGGCCTTCCTTCCCCTGGCTGTTGCTGCTGGCTGCCAGCCGGGGCCTTCCTTTGTTCTGCGCCGCCCACTGGTGGTCAGTGCATGTCACAGCGAGTGGTTGAGCTCCCAGTTGGTTGAACTCCCAAGGGGACAATTTGCATATTAGCCTTTTATTATATAGGATTCTGAAAGTATAGTATCAGCAAGAGTTACTTGCCTAAATTTAGATTTTGAATGTATTTGTTGAATAAACTATACTTAAGTCATAACTAAAATCAAGTTCTTTTAAGGGAAGTGCCTAAGTCTCAGCCATAAAAAAAGAAAAAAGAAGTCTTACCCTTTCAACAGCATGGATAGACCTCCTAGAGGGTATTATGCTAAATGGAATACTTCAGTTAGAGAAAGACAAATGCCATATGATTTCACTTATCTGTAGAATAGAACAAAATAAATGAACAAACAAAATTGAAATAGACTCATAGATACAGACTGACTAATGGTTCCCACAGGGGAGGGAGGTTGAGGGGCTGGGTGAAAGGTGAAGGCATTAAGAAGTACCAGTTGACCCTAGCTGGCTTGGCTCAGTGGATAGAGCATAGGCCTGCGGACTGAAGGATCCTGGGTTCGATTCTGGTCAAGGGCACATGCCTGAGTTGCGGGTTCGGTCCCCAGTAGGAGGCGTGCAAGAGGCACCCAATCAGTGATTCTCTCTCATCATTGATGTTTCTCTCCCTCTCCCTTCCTCTCTGAAATCAATAAAAAAGTATATTTAAAAAAAAAGAAGTACCAGTTGGTAGTTACAAATAGTCAGAGGGATGTAAAATAGGGAATATAGTCAATATATGGTGCCAGGTGAGTATTGGAAATATTGGGGGGAGCACTGTGAAGTTTATGATTGTTTGACCAGTGTGCCATATACCTGAAACTAATACAAAATGATATTGGGAATGTAAACTATTAATAAAAAAGTTTAAAAAGAAGTGGGTAAGATTCCTATTACTTATTAAGTTCCTATTTTGTGCTGAGCCCTTTATATATCAACTAGAGGCCCGATGCACGAAATTCGTGCATGGGTAGGGTCCCTAGGCCTGGCCAGCAATCAGGGCCGATCTGTGGGACGACCGGCAGGGTGATTGGGGGCTCCCTGCTGGCACCCACCCTGGCTGGCCTGGTGCCGCCCGCTTGCCAGCCCTGCCTCCCTGACCCCTCTCCCCCCCAACCCCCCGCCACTGCCACTGGTCAACTCCCTCTGCAGGGCGACCAGCAGGGAGATCGGAGGGCCTCCGCTGGCACCCGCCTTGGCTGGCCTGGGCCTGTGGGCTGGGGGAAGCTCCTGCGTTGAGCATCTGCCCTCTGGTGGTCAGTGTGTGTCATAGCAACCGGTTGTTCCACCGTTTGGTCGATTTGCATATTAGGCTTTTATTATATAGGATTGATCCTTAATCACAACTATGTAAGACAGGCTTTACTCCCATTAAAGTACAGTTCAGAGAGGCTAAATAACTGGGACTCTTAAGTGCAAGATCTGAGAAACATGCAAAGTGATGCTGTATTCTGATGTGAATAATCTTAATTTTATAATATTTAAAGCCTTATATTTCAACTAACAGACTGTCAGCATATGATCAGTTTTATCTTGATGTTGGAAATAACTTTATTTTGACAACAAATTATAGATCTGTCTTGCCTCTAAGTTATTCTTAAAAATAAGAATGATGTTCAAACTACTTATAATATAACTGACCTTATTTTTACAGGTAATAAGTATCTTTTCTAATTTTTTGTGCTGTATACAAACAAAAATTCAACAACATGTAAATTTTGAAGGAGGTGCTGTAATTTAAATTTATTTTGTTTTAAAGTAGAACTTTAATTTCTTGTAGAAGATTTTCTTACTAGGATCTGCTGATGTGGAACTCATAAGAAATCTTGGTTGGAGATGATAAATTTGAGGTTAAGCATATAAATGTTACTTGAAAGTATAGGATTAGATCTAGTCATTAAGGAGAATGTGAGAGGAAAAACAACTGAGTTGTGAAGAACTTGTAATAGTTAATGGATGGAGAGAAGAGGAAGAATAACTATCAAGAAATTGAATAGGAGCAGCTAGAGCACTTGAAGGAAAATCAAGCAAGTGATATTTTATAGAGGCCAACAGACAGTTGTTTCATGGAGGATCAGCTGAATTGGAATGCTGCTGCAAAGTCAGTGAATACAGAGACTGCAAAGTAGGCATGGGAGTGTGGATACTGATTGAAGTTGTCTGTGTAGTGAGGGCACAGTGAGGAAATGGGGGTAACAAGTATATGCAGTTGTTAAAGATGCTTAGAGGGGAGAATTAAAAGGGCAGCTGAAGTCCTGGTGCGCATGGCTCAATGATTGGAGCATCGGCCCATGGACTGGACTGAATAGTCGAGGGTTTGATTCCTGCTCAAGGCCATGTGCCTGGGTTGCAGGTTTGATTCCCCTGCCCAACAGGCAAGTGCAGGAGGCAACCAATCGATGTTTCTCCCCTCTCTCTTTCTCTCTATCCCTCTCTCCCACTCTCTCTAAAAAAAAAAAAAAAAAAAAAAAAGGAAAATATCCTCTGGTGAGGATTAACAACAACAAAAGGGCAGCTAGAGATATATGAGGGCTTCTGGAAGATTTGATTGTATGAAAGACCCTTGAAGCACATGGTGGAAAGTGGTCTTGGGAGAAGGGATGCTGCATTTCCTGGACAGGAGGAAAGATGGGTGAAAATGTGAGCTTAGAGGATGGAAGAAAAGGTGGTATATGGACAGAAGCATTTTCTTTTTCTCCCATACAAGGACAGAAGAAGTTATTTCGGAAAGGGAGAAGGTAGGGCAGGGGTAATGTGGGAGCTGGAGGAGAAAGGCAAAGAGTTCAAACATTGCAGAAAGTGGGAGAAGAAGCTGCCCACAGAGAGGACCTGTGGACATTATTGGGGTCTTAGTTGAAGTTTGCCAACTAAAAATTCATAGTCACTAATCTACCTATTGTATGAGTGAATGTATTCCCCTTTCCCTCCCACCCCCTCAGTAGGTCCTATTAGTTAGAACCTACACAGAATATAGAATATTGGATAGGATAATTAGAATTATCCCAAATTGGCATTTTTATCTGACAAGATGTGGAATGAACAGATACAGAAGAAAGAGAATTTAAGATATTGCCCAGAAAGTGACTGAAGTGATGGACCGTGGGATTTAAAATGTTGAGTAACTGAACAAGCCTGGTGGATAAGAGGAAGGAGAGAAGAGGGGTCAGTATATTGAGAGTCTTATTAAATAAAAACAAGAATGGGATTACTGGAACAGTCAAGTTGGGTAGTAGGTAGGTTGAATTTAAAAGTGGGTTCTTTGATTTAATACTTAAGAAGTGAAGCCTTTTAGGACAGAAGGTCCTGATGAAATTGTGAGAACTGGTGGCTGAGATGGAATATAGAAGACTGTTGATAGGAAGTTAAAGAACTGGGAGGTTAGGGGAGTTTGGATTTGGTGGAATTCAGGATGATAGCAAAACTGGCATGAAGAGGTAGATTATAAATCTTGTGTAAAATTCTCAAATGAATTAAAGGTTGTTAGATGACAGGTATGGGGAAGATTGGAGGGTAACTAGCTAGGTGGCACAAGACTCGAAAGAATTGGCTTTTATAAGGATAGTGGAGTAATAGTTTTATAAAGAGGCTCTGGAGAGGCAGCATATCAGTGACCCCAAAACCATCCCACTCTGAGATACTCAGTAGACATTTTTATTTGTTATTGTTGTTAATCCTCACCCAAGGATATTTTTCCATTCATTTTTAGAGAGAGTGGAAGGGAGGGGGAGAGACAGAGAGAGAAACATCGATGTGAGAGAACATATCTATTAATTGCTTCCCACACGCGCCCTGACTAGGGAAAGGGCTCCAGCCTGCAGCTTGCAGCCAAGGTATGTGCCCTTGACTGAAATCGAACCGGAGACCCTTCAGTCCATAGGCCGATGCTCTCACTGAGCAAAACTGGCTAGGGCTTCGTGTGTGTGTGTGTGTGTGTGTGTGTGTGTGTGTGTGTGTGGCTGGGGAGTGGGGGGAGCGTTCTTAAGTTTTCAGCTAGGACAGGAAATGGGAGTGGGAATGAACTCCCATGTATATGTGAGTATGCTGATGACTCAGGGCTGGATACTCTGGACTTATGGGGTGGGTGGTGGTGGTGGTGGTGGTGGTAGGTTGGATTATGAGATTGAAAAGTACAGATACATTTTGAGTATTAGAGTATAAGAGTAGGTGGATGACAAGATGTGTTTACATTTTGGATTAAGACCCAGAGAAATGATGAGAGAGGCATGGTGGTTCTAGAACCAAATTTTCCTAGAGCAGTTTTCAAACCTTGGCTCATAAATCATCTGAACAGTTTTTGAAAACTGATCCCACTTCAAACATTTCTCCCCCTTTCCCAATAAATTTTTAAAGTTTTCATTTTGATTTGTCAGTCACGGTCCCACAGGAAACAGAAGTTATGCCCCAATTAATCTAATATTAGTAAGGTTTATTTATATACGGGTTATTTACAAAGATGTGGGAAGAATGTTAGGGAAAGCCGAAGGGATGGTGCCCTGGCCAGGTTAGCTACAGTGAAGCTATTACCCATTTTCACAGGGACAAAAGGATTATCTGAGCCATATAGGGGAAGCTACCTTCTGTTGAAGGGCTTCATAAGGAAGGCACCGGAGACTCCTTCCCTTATCCTGCTGGGCTCCTCATGGATTGAACCCAGTGGAAGCCTGAGAGGAAGGAAACTTTGTTTTTTTTCTTTTTGTAAGAGAACATTTATTGGGTAAATTACAGAGGTAGAAAAAGTAATTTCTAAAAGAAATGGGCCTAGGAAACAAGATATAGAGGTAAGGGAAGGGCCCTTGGAGCTTGGGAGTGTGGAAGCTAATGGTAATGTGCTTGTCGGGTAGAGAGGGGAAAGGGAAAGGGAAAGGCACAGATGTGCTCCCAGGAGGGAAAGCATCAGAAAATTTTTTTTTTCTTTTCAGTAATCCTCACCCAAAGATATTGTGTGTGTGTGTGTGTTTTGTTTGTTTTTTAAATTGATGAGAGAGAGAGAGAGAGAGAGAGAGAGAAACATTGATGGGTTGCCCTCCTGTATGCACCCTTACTGGGAATCGAACCCACAACCTAGGTATGTTCCCTTACCAGGAATTGAACCTGCAATCTTTATGGGATGACACTCCAACCAGCTGAGCCACCCAGCCAGGGCAGAGTAAGGAAACTTTAAAAAAATATGTGTTTTTGTTTTGTTTTGTCTTTTTTTAAAATACATTTTTATTATTGATTTCAGAGAGGAAGGGAGAGTGAGAGTGAGACATAAACATCAATGATGAGAGAGAATCATTGATTGCCTCCTGCACACTCACACTGGGGGATGGAGCCTGCAACCTGGGCATGTGTCCTGACTGGGAATCGAACCATGACCTCCTGGTTCATAGGTTGATGCTTAACCTCTTAGTCACGCTGGCCAGGCACATCTTTGTCTTAAAAACTTACACACATCACAGAAATGGGAGCATGATTGTGTGTGTGATACGTATTTTGTGTATATATATGTATATATAGTATTGTGCCTTTACAAACACTTAAGGAAAGATATTTAAGATGTGCACTTACCTATATTTTTAGATTTATCTTGTTCTTTTTTTTAGCAGCTTCGTGGTTTTTCATTTTATGGATATACATTACTTTAGTCTCCTAGGGATATTTTGGCTGCTTTTCCTCCTTTCCTATTACATATAAATGCTACATTGATCATCTTTCTACTTATGTTTTTGAGCATCATGTCTCAGTGTAAGAGATATTTCTAGAAGTGGAATTGAAAGGGCATTCATTTAAATTTTCAATTGATATTGCCAAATTTCCCAATACCAGTGCAACTTTTTGGTTTTTTTTTGCATTCTCCTCCTATCAGACTGGACTTTGCCAACTGCAAGGTAGAAAAACGTTTATTTGGGGGGGTTTAATTTTTTAAAAATTTTAGGATATGTAGATATTTATTTTTGTTTAACTTAAAATTTTTGTTTGTAGCTTCCCAGCCCTTTGTCCCAGTCACCCCTGGAGTGACTGTTTGTTATTTGTTTCAGCTTTTCTGATATATGCTGTGCACATACAAGCAATTACACTTGTGTGTGTGTGTGTTTAAATTCACAAAATGATAACATACTGTTTTACATCTTGCTCTTTCACTTAATGTATCTTAAGGGATAATTCTAAATTTTTTTTCTGACCTTTCCTCCTTTTTTACTTAAAATACTGCAGCATGGTATGTCAGTTTCTGTATGTGCCATAAATTCCTTAACCAGGTCCTTGTTGATGTCAGACTTTTGAGTTGCTTCTAATGTTTTATTTTTAAGTTGATTTATTTTTTCCAGAAAAACACCACTTTTGACTGTCAACGCGTAACTTAGGTCTATTGTTCCTCATCTGCAGAATGGGACAGTTTCACATTTCCTTATCTCAAACCTTTGGGGCCAGACTTGTCTTGGAATTTAGGATTATTTTGGAATATAGACAGTGTATATATTTTATATTTATAATCAGGGTCTTTAGTTGGCACTCAAAGACAGTGTTTCTTCATTAAAAAAAAAATACCACCCTGTCTGGCTTGGTGGATCAGATGATTCGAGTGTCATCCCAAACACCAAAAGGTTACAGGTTCGATTCTTGGTCTGGGCACATACCTAGGTTTTGGGTTCAATCCCAGGTCAGAACACGTATGGGAGGCAATCAATCGATGTTTCTCTCTTCCTTTCTCTCTAAAATTTTAGAATAAATACTATCAATAGCCTCACTTAGGTGAGGTCAGGTTTTGCTTTAGAATGTTTATGAGAAAACTTAGTTTTCAGAACTTTTTGGATGTTGGATAAAAGCTTATGCATTTTGTAATAGTACCTTTCTCAGGTGGTGCTGAGATCAAATGAATTAATAGATGGAAAGTATTTAGAACAGTTGCACATGCTGGGGATTTAGTAAATATAAATATAGTCCAACTTTGTTTTACTTTGTTTTTTCCAGCAGCTTTATCCTCCTATATAATAAAGTGTTCATATGCAAATTAACCCTCACGCCCTCACAAGATGGCTGCCTACAACCAGGCTGGTAGGGGGGTTAGTGAGGGATGACCAAACGACTGAGCAGGCAGGCTGCGTGGGGCGACCAGGTTGGCAGTTAGTGAGGGACGACCAAATGACTGAACAAGCAGGCTGTGTGGGGCAACCAGGCTGGTGAGGGGACTGTGAGGGCTGACAGGCTGGCAGGGGGGGCAGTTGGGGGTGACCAGGCCGGCAGTGTTGGGGCAGTTAGGGTCGACCAAGCCAGCAGGTGGTCAGTTAGGGGCGATCAGGCCGGCAGTGGGGGGCAGTTAGGGGCGACCAGGCAGGCAGGCAGGTGAGCGATTAGGAGCCAGCAGTCTAGGATTGTGAGAGGGATGTCCGACTGCCCAGGATCGGGCCTAAACTGGCAGTCTGACATCCCCCAAGGGGTCCCGGATTAGAGAGGGTACAGGCTGGGCTGAGGGGTCCCCCCACCCCCTGTGCATCCATTTCATGCACCAGACCTCTAGTTGAGATATAATCTATCCTATATAATAAAAGGGTAATATGCAAATTGACCCTAATGGCAGAATGACCAGTAATGACCAGTCACTATGATGTGCACTGACCACCAGGGGCAGATGCTTAATGCAGGAGCTGCCCCCTGGTGGTCAGTGCACTCCCACAGGGGGAGCTCCACCCGGCCACAAGCCGGTACTGATGGCTGCGAGCACAGCGGTGGTGGCGGGAGTCTTTCCCACATCCGCGGCAGTGCTAAGGATGTCCGACTGTGGCTTAGGGGTCCTGGACTGTGAGAGGGCACAGGCTGTGCTGAGGGACTCCCCCGAGTGCACAAATTCATTAAGATCAATTCCCTCCCTATGTGTTACCTAATATATTAAATACTAGAGGCCTGGTGCATGGATCTGTGCACCAGTGGGGTTCCCCAACCTGGCCTGCAGGGATCAGTGGACCTCCATGCAGCTGTAGCCCGGCCTTACCCGCCAGCTCGTTGGGCTCCTGCCCTATGTCCGCATCAGTCCCGCAGAGCACGAAGTAGTGCGTGAAGGGGGGGGGGGGCGAGCCCAAGCTGGGTGCCACTCCCGCTCATCCCGGCCCCACTGTGCCTGCTGCAGCTGCCACTTGAGATGTGCAGGGGGAGTGTCCGTGGGTGAAGTTCATGCCACCAGCTGTGCTCACCAGCCGTGAGCACTGCGTCTCATGTCAATCTGTCAGCTGGGCTGTGTGGGAGCACACTGACCACCAGGGGCCAGCTCCTGTGTTGGGTGTCTGTCTCCTGGTGGTCGTCTGGTTGCTTAGGCTTTTATATATATAGATTGAGTAACTATCTAGTGATGCTAAAATGTAGTGGTGTTAAAAGGCATTAAGTATCTGATTGCAGATGGTGCTTGGCTAAGTTTTGTACTGAGCTTTCTATACATCCAGTCTTCATCCTCTAGCTTGAGGGAAAACATTAGGCCTTAGAGTGTGGTTTTGGATTCCTTGCATGAAACTGATAGATATAGGACATAAGGGAATATTGATGAACTTACAGGTTAAATACCACTAAGTCTTATTAATAGATTATTAAAAATATATTCTGTATTCTGGCAAAGTTGTAATAGCTATGATAATGTGCATTTGTGTAATGCTCTAGTGTTACATTCTTTTTTGTTTTTTTAATTTTTTTAAAGAAAAACCTCTTTTTATATATATTGAGTTCAGAGAGGAAGGGAGAGAGAAAAAACATCAATGATGAGAGCGAATCATTGTTTGGCTGCCTCCCACACGCACCCTACTGAGGACGGAGCCTGAAACCTGGGCATGTGCCCTGAACTGGAATAGAACCAGGAGTTGAACCGTGACCTCCAGATTCATGCTCTAACCACTGGGAACACTGGCCAGGGTTTTTACATTCTTTTATCTGTTCAACCTGCCCTGAGATGGATTTTATTAGTTGTTTTTTTTAGGTGAAGGAACTGTTTGAACTTAAGACCTCGTTTTTGCCAGTAAATGGTAGAGCTGACACTCATCCACTTAATTTCTAAAATGTTATTGCAGCTAGAAGTGCATTTTGTTTATAAACATATATGTGTTGTATTTATATATATATATGTATATATATATATAGTTTAGATTTAAAAAGAGTAATACTTAGCCTCCCTTTTAAAAAATCATCTTTATTTACCTCTTTTTAAAATACTTGATGTTTATGTTAAATGGGTTTATCTGACCGAGAAGCTGGCATGTTTATGGGAGGAGGGCAGTTGAAAGTAATTGTTGGTCTGCATTTTAGGGTAAGATAGCCTTGCCTTATCTTCTGAAGGTATAATTACCAATACTGGAGAGCTAAAGGATCAAGGACTCTAGAAAGCATTTATTTTTATGTTGGAATACTCTTGTGAAGAACTTGGACAGCTTTTCTTATGCAGAACTTTTGTTGATTAAATTGGCTTTTATCTATGTATTTCAGAAGTTTAAATTTGTAATGTACTTCAGTATTTCATTTGTAGAACTGTTTATGCTATATAATTGAATTATACTTACTAATACAACTTAATTATATATCTTTTTATAGGGCTCTTTATTATTCTTTGCATTTAAAACAAATTTATAAGATAGGCTCACAATACTTGTATGTAGGGTAGCCTGGTTATGAGAGTAGTTACTGTTAAAATATAATATGGATTCTTCTTTCTGATTTTAAGGGAAATGGGAGTAGTAAGTACAGCTTGGAGTAGTAATTTTTAAAAACATGGATAAAGTTTATTATCCACTTAAATTCTTTAAGTCAGAAGGTGTTTATTACATAAAATAATCATAAGCAGCCTAAATAAATTTGTGACATTTATACAATGAGATGCTATGTAGTTACAAATATGATGTAGTATGGAATTCAGTGACATCTCATAGGCCTTGTAAAGCTAAATACTAAGCATTCCCATAGGCATTTGTTTATAAATAATTCAGTAACAGTTGAAGGTAGTTTGGGTCAGTGGCTTCCTTTTTGAACAGGTGAGAAAGTTGGAGCCGTTAGGAAAACTTCCAAAGTTAAGGGTATTGCCTGAACTCTAAAGAACTAGTGTAACCAGGGCAATACTAGTTTCCAGTCTCAGCTATCAGTGCTCTTTCCACTTGCTATAAAAGCAGTTATTGTTTTAGGTTTGATTTTTTGACTTAGTTTTGCTTTCATGCCTTTTAAAAGTAAGAGATATTATAATCAGCTTTTAATTTTTGGTTTTTAGTATTTTATACTTAAGTGATTGGTACTTCTGAGATTATGAAAACTGTAGTTCCTTGCCTTCAGCTGGGAAATATCTAAGAATAAAACAGATATACCTATAAATTAGATGCCTTCTAAAGGTAAGTAAATACAAATCTTAAATTATGTTTAAACCCATTGGATAGCATTAACAATTGTAGGTACATGTTTTTGTTGCTAATCCTCACCTGAGGATATTTTTTCCGTTGATTTTTAGAGAGAGTATGGAAGGAAGGGAGGGAAGGGGGTGAGAGAGAGAAACGTCAGTATAAAAGAGACACATTGATTGGTTGCTTACTACACACATCCTGATGGGGGCTGAAGATCTAACCTGCAACCTAGGTACATGTCCTTGACCAGGAATCTAACCCACAAGCCAGGACGAGTTTTATTTTTTGGCACAGATATTTGCCAGGGTTTTTCTACCAATGAGTCTTGGGAGAATTAATCATATTACCAGTTTGAATCATACTTCTGTCTCATTTAGAAAGGTTAACAAAAATGTCCCTGATGATAAAAACTAAAGGCAACACCTGATCCTGGGACAAGTTTCTAGACAGAGCTGGTCAGTCTATGGGTAATCTTACCCCAGAGAAATACAGACACACTGGAATGTCTTCATTTATTGTGCTATTCTATTTTTATTCTAAATATATTTTAATTTAAGCATTTTTTTTATTTGAAAAACCCTTTATACCTCTGAGGTTTGGCTGAGTCATTTAAGTGTCATTTTGAATTGATCCAGTTGCTTAGCAACTGAAATCTCATGAATTTAGGGTAATAATTTTAAGGGACTTGGTTTCCTAGGAAGAGGTCACTAGAAGACATGATATATATACAAGGTGTAAGGAGAAATGTCAACTATGTAAACATTAATGTCTCAATTTAAAATTGCAGTCATTTCAAGATTAATTGATTCTGTGCTATTAATTAGCCACATATACTGTTACTTGTTAACTTTTACTTCGATGTCACTCACTTTTAATCCTTGATTTATTTTTAATTTTTATAGATAAAGTGGAGAATTTTAGTGACGAATATGAAAGGGATAGTCACCATATTTACAAAAATGCTGAAGACAGTACTAAGAAACCCAATGCAGAAATTATAGTGGCTTCTGGATACAAAGCTGATGAAATCAAGGAAACAAATGATACATGGAACTCCCAACTTGGAAAAAGGTCAGAGTCTCCATCAGAAGTATCTTTGATTAAGGGATCTGTAAGAACTGGTTTGTATGAGTGGGATAATGATTTCGAAGATGTCAGATCAGAAGATTGTATCTTAAATTTGGATAGTGATCCTCTTTTGGAAATGAAGGATGAGGATTTAAAAAATCGGTTGGAAAATCTAAACGAAGCCATTGAGGAAGAAGACATCATGCAAAGTGTTCTTAGGCCAAGCAATTGTAGGACGTACTGTAGGGTCAATAAAGCAAAGTCTTCACAAGGAACATCCAATTTTGATAAGCTATTAGACGGCACCAGTCAGGCCTTAGCCAAAGCAAATAGTGAGTCAAGTAAAGATGGCCTGAATCAGGCAAAGAAAGGCAGTGTAAGTTGTGGGACCAGTTTTAGAGGGACAGTTGGACGGACTAGAGATTACACTGTTTTACATCCATCTTGCTTGTCAGTTTGTAATGTTACCATACAGGATACTATGGAACGCAGCATGGATGAGTTCACTGCATCAACTCCTGCCGATTTGGGAGAAGCTGGCCGCCTAAGAAAAAAGGCAGATATTGCAACTTCTAAGACCACTACTAGATTTCGACCTAGTAATACTAAATCCAAAAAGGATGTTAAACTTGAATTTTTTGGTTTTGAAGCTCATGATGAGACAGGAGGTGATGAAGGAGGTTCAGGGAGTTCTAATTACAAAATTAAGTATTTTGGCTTTGATGATCTTAGTGAAAGTGAAGATGATGAAGATGATGACTGTCAAGTGGAAAGAAAGACAAGCAAAAAAAGAACTAAAACAGCTCCATCTTCCTTGCATCCTGCTCCAGAAAGCAATGATAATTCCCAGGACAGTCAGTCTAATACTAATAACACAGGTAAGACTTTAAAAAATTTTTTTTCGTGTTAAAGTGCTTTTCAGTCTTAAATCAGCAGCTACTTAGTTTCCTCCTAGATACTCAGTTTTAACTTATGTTGAATTTTAATAGTACTATTTAGAACTACAAATTAGCTTATTCAAGGTATAACATTTTAAATGTTAATAAGTTCCACATTGTAAGGAGCCAATTTGTATGTAGATTGTGGAATCTTTTCATTATTATTTATTTTATTGATTGATTTTGAGAGGGAGAGAGAGAAACATCTATGTGAGAGTGAAACATCTGGAACATCAATCAGCTGCCTCTTGCACACCCCATATTGGGGATTGAGTTGCAACCTGGGCTTATGACCTGACAGGGAATTGAACCCGCACCCTTTTTGGTGCACGGGAGGATGCCCAATCAACTGAGCCACACTGGCCAGCGCCATATTTGTTTTTTAATTCTATTATTAGCACTTGAGAATTTTAAAGAGAGAGAGAGAGAGAGAGAGAGAGAGAGAGAGAGTGTGTGTGTGTGTGTGTGTGTGTGTGTGTGTGTGTGTTCGGGATTAGCATACATCTTGATGTTTCAGTTTCAAAAATTCAAATCCAGTTGAGACATAAGGATAGATTTTGGACATTTAGAATTACACTGATAGTAAATCAAGCATGTCAAACTCGCGGCCGATGGGCCCCATGTGGCCCACAACAAATATTTTTGTGGCCCAGCAAATGAAGGTATGTAAGAAACGTTTTAATAAAAATTTCGTAACTTTATTTTTACAGTATCCTGTTATACATAATTATTGATAATGAACTACAGTGTTTGCTAATGATATCACTATAATCATGTGGCATTCATTTCCCTTACGCGCCTTACGCGCAGGCGCACCATTTCTCTCCACTAATACTAGCAGCGAATATTTTAGCAGCTGATTGCCATGTCATTAGTCTTGGGCTGACTTGTTGGGTATGTGCAACAGGAAATATTTCACTTTTGGAGAACAAGAAAAATAGGTTTATTTGCGTTACGCTTATTAATTTGTGCAGTTATTCAGTGTCTGGTAAGTTAATATTCAAGAAAAAATTTTTATTAAAATGTTCTATTATTTTATGTTAATGATTACTTGTTTATTTCAGCCCTTTATATTCAGCATGTCTCTGTTGAAATAAACCTACATTTCTATAAAAATTGAAGCTTTTGTTTTTTTGCGGCCCACATAAACTTAAACCTTATTTATTTGGCCCATGTTAGCCTTTGAGTTTGACATGCTTGTAGTGGATGGTTGTAATGAGGGAAATATTAGAAAATTACAATTGATAAAAAGCCTTTGCATTTGGCTCAAAACTAATCAACTAATAAATGTTTCAGACAATCTAAAGAAATATTAAATTTAAAATTAAGATTAAATCTTAATCTTAACAATTATCCTCTTAGCCCTGGCTGGTGTGGCTCAGTTGGTTGAGTTTGTCCCGGGCACCAAAATGCTACAGGTTTGACTCCCTGTCAGGGCACATGCCTGGGTTGTGAGCTGGATCCCCAATAGAGGGCGTGTAGAGGCAGCCAATCGATGTTATTACCCTGTCACATTGATGTTTCTCTTTTCCTCTTCCTTTCTTGCTCTCTAAAATCAGTAATAAAAACATTAAAAAAAAAAAAACTTTATAAAATTTTTGTAAAAAATTACCTCTTAAATTGATTTAATAAAATTAAGAAGTGATAGTTAAGTACTTATTCATTCTTAATGGTGAAAATTTAATTTGTCTTTTAAGATAGCAGGACCAGTAATGATTAGAGGTCCTCAAGGAGTTGATAGCCTCCACTGTGAGAGACAAACAAAAGAAATAGGCTAGCTTTGCTATAATTAAGTCATTACCTGGCAAGGGTTTTGTGAAGTGGATTGACTGCTGAGTGAGGAAATATGTGAAAGCCTCTCTGGGTTACAGGAGCTATATTTATTTGTATTTGACCAAATATAGTTTTTCTGTATCTGTTCACTTGTTAAATGAAGCTTTTGTCCTGTTAGGGTTATAGAGAAAGTATCATGGTAAATTAGAATTCTAATTGTATTCTCCCACATGGTTTTCTCATAGTCGTACTTGAGACTGCCCATCTTTTTGCTTTATTTGGCCTAAAAATAGTTTTGCTAGATTTGAATCACTCTTATCTTTAAACCTAGAATTATACAGGAGTAGTCGCTAAGGGCTCACTTCTGACTCCCCCACTGCAATAAAATAAAATAGAATAAAGGTATTGTCAGAATTATTAATGTTGTCTTGAATCTCTTCTGGAGAACTGATGATTGCAGGAACCTTGCTAATTTCTGAGCTCTGACTGAGCAATAAGCTTTAAAGTTGTTCTCTGGGAGGGTGATAAGTAATGTATGCTAACCTTGATAGCAAATTATCTTAATCTGCAATTGAACATCTGTGGCTGAAGTTTACATCTTGGGATATGTAATTTTTTAAACTTTAAAATGTGAAATCAGTCTCCCTTTCAAAAACTTCAGGTTGATATCAAAAATTAAATTAGAGACAATTTTAAATTAGAGACCATTTGAGTGAAATTTGAGTCTTCATATAGGAATAGCAAACACTTTAAAATTTTGGCCTGGAGAAAGTTTCTATTTTTGTGTTCTTTTTTAAGCTTGAAAATAAACATTTATAGCTATCTAGGAATTAATCTGATCTTTTTTGGTTAGTTTTGTGTGAATATCCCCTAAATCATTTAACTACATTGTATTTGGTCATTTTGTGTCTTTTGCCAAAGATAGTAATCCTTTAAAAATTTTATTTTTAAATGTAGTCTTTATAGATGTAAGTGGGCCTTCTTTGAAGCCCAACCTGATTGTGTCCTTAAATTCTAGGAAAATGTTAAAGATAGATACCACTTGGTATTGTGTGTGTCTTTAAATAGATCATACCAATGTCAGTGTTCATATATATCCAGCAGTTATTGTGTAAAAGAATTGATTTTACCATTTATACAAAATAAAACTAGAGCAACTAGGTTTCTGATTTTTTTTCTTGATGGTGGGGGTGGGACAAGTAGGGTGAGAATGGGAGAATGAGATAATACTTTTGGCAGTATTTTATCAACTGTGGTGCTTTTATTCCTTTTTTGTTTTTTACCCTCTTCCCTCCCCACCAAATGTCCATAGATTGTTTGGTAGATAATTTGAAATCTTAGAAAGCTAGATAGTTTTGATTACCATTTCAGAAAACTTGGATTTTACAGAGGACTTGCCTGGTGTTCCTGAAAGTGTGAAGAAGCCCCCAAGTAAACAAGGAGATAAATCAAAGGAAAATACCAGAAAGATTTTTAGTGGCCCCAAACGGGTAAGTAAAGCATTATCAGTGACTCGTATTATTTTTATTGGAGGGCTCAACTCTTAATATTTTTATTTGAAAAATACTAACAAACATTAAGGCAATTAAATTTTCTTGCAAAGAATAAATGTAAGTCATTTTTTAAAAAAAGTAACCATTTTTTCAAAATGTGGTAAAATATATTTATTATATACAAATATACAATTTAGTGACATTAAATACATTCACAGTGTTGTGTAACCATCACCATTATCTATACCCAAAACATTTTAATCATCTCCAACAAAAACTCTGTACCCGTTAAACAATAATTCATGACTCTCCCTTTACTCCTTCCAGTCCTAGTAACCGCTGTTTTACTTTCTGTTTCTATGAACTTGCCTGTTGTAGGTACCTCTTGTAAGTGGGTTATTTCATTATGTATAATCTTGTCAAGGTCCATCCATGTTGTAGCCTATATCAAAATTCCATTTCTTTTTATGGCTGAATAACATCCCATTGTTTAGCCATTCATCTGTTGGTGAACACTTGGGTTGTTTTTACCTTTTGGCTATTTGAGTCCCTGTTTTCGATTCTTTTGGATTTGTCCCTAGGAGTAGAATTTTGGGGACATATGGTAGATCTTTGTTGAAATGTCCAACTGTTTTCCAACTTGGCTGTACCATTTACACTCCTAACATCAATGCACAAGGGTTCTAATTTCTTCACATCATCACCAGCACACATTTTCTGAATTTTTTTAAAATACATTTTTATTGATTTGAGAGAGAGGGAAGGAGAGAGAAACATCAGTGAGAGAAACAGCAATTGGTTGGCTCCTGCATGCCCCCTACTGGCAATCCAGTCTGAAAACTGGACATGTGCCCTGACCAGGAGTCAAAACTGGATGACATTTTGGTGCATGGATTGATGCTCAGCCACTGTCAACACCAGCCGGGCCTGAGGTTTTTGTTTTTATAATAACTATTCTAATGGCTGTGAAATGGTATCTGCTTGTGGTTTGTTTTGCTAACTAGTGATGTGGAGCCTCTTTTCATGTACTTAATGGCCCTTTATCTGGTTTGGAGAAATGTCTATTCAGGTACTTTGATCATTTTGAATTGAGTTTGTTTGTTTTCGTTGTTGAGTTACAGGTGTTCTTTATATATTCTCGATATTAACCCCTTATTAGATATATAATTTTCACATAGATTCCCCCATCCTGTGAATTGTCTCTTTACTCACTTAATAGTGTGCTTAAATGTACAAAAGTTTTTATTTCAGCAAACTCCAGTTTATTTTTTTATCTGTGCTTTTAGTGTCATATCCAAGAAATCATTGCCAAATTGAATGTCATGTAGCTTTTCAACTGTTCTAAGAGTTTTATAATTTTAAATTTTACATTTAAGTCTTTGATTCATTTTGAGTTAATTTGTGTATACAGTGTAAGTTAAGGGTCCAACTTCATTCTTAATGCATTATGTAAATCATTTTAATATAGTTCAGCATAAATTTTGAGAATAATTTGCTTGGCTTTGCCTTTTTATTAAAAACTAGAGGCTCAGTGCACAAATTCGTGCACGGGTGGGGTTCCTCGGCCTGGCTGGCAATTGGGGCTGATCAGGGCTGGCCGGCCATCCGGGGAGGGACTGAGGGAGGTTGGCTGTGGGAGTGCACTGACCACCCGGCCAGCCGGCGGGGAGGGACCACGGGAGGTTGGTTGGCCGCAGGAGGTTGGCTGAAGGGAGCGCGCGTCATAGCGATCAGTTGACGGATTGTAATGATCGCTTAGGCTTTTATATATATATAGGTTTCTTTACTTAAATAGCTTGTTAGAGTGGTAAATATATTTGTTATTGAAAATCAGTTTGTAATTGTCTAATCTTTTTGTAGATTGAGCCAATTTTAAGCAACTAAGAATGAATGTGTCTGTTTTTTTTTATGGTTTCATTTTATTTTTGTTCTTTTACCTCTGTAAAGAGCCAATTGGGAATCTTGTCAAAGTAATTGTGCTATACTCCAGGTG
Source organism: Myotis myotis (assembly GCF_014108235.1). Lineage (NCBI taxonomy): Eukaryota > Metazoa > Chordata > Mammalia > Chiroptera > Vespertilionidae > Myotis > Myotis myotis. The sequence continues at coordinate 2,055,862 of NW_023416329.1, read as the reverse complement.
CCCAACTCCCACAAGAAATAAAAAGGTGCTTAAACTTAATTTCAACAGAGCTATCTTGCCAGGAGCCAGGGTAGTGTAGTGTAAAGACTGTAGTCATTAATGCTTAGGTGAAGTTTTTGGATTATTGAAAAATGTGTATGGCATGTATTGATTTCCAGAGCAACAGTTAAATCATTTTTTTGGTTTTAGGACTACTTTACAATCTTAAAAAAATTATTGAGAATTCCAAAGAGCTTTTGAGTATATGTATATCGATATTTATGAAATTAGAGAAGTGAAACATTTCAAAAATACTTACTAGTATTTCACTTTAAAGTAACAAAAATCTGCCCTGGATGGTGTGGCTCAGTTGGTTGAGCATTGTCCCATGCACAGAAAGGTCTCTGGTTCAATTCCCAGTCAAGGCATGTGCCCAGGTTACGGATACGGTCCCCAATCGGGGTTCATTTGGGAGGCAACCAATCTATGTTTGTTGCCCACAGCAGTGTTTCTCTCCCTCTCCTTCTCCCTCTCCCTCTCCCTTCTCCCTCCTCCCCCTCCTCCACCCTCCACCCCTCTCCCTTTCTCACCCTCTCTAAAATTAAAAATAACAATAACCTATTACATGTTAACAATATTTTTATGAAATAAATGTTCTTTAAAAAATAGTGAGTAGAATAACATTGTTTTCCATTTTTTGCTACTTTCTTTAAAGTTTGGCTTAATAGGCCCTAGCCAGGTAGCTTAGTTAGAGTATCGTCCCGATATGCCAAGTTTTCAGGGTTGATTCCGGTCAGGGCACATACAAGAATCAACCAAAGAATTCATAAATAAGTGGAACAACAAATTGATGTTCCCTCCCTCTCCTTTCCTTTCTCTAAAAACAAAAAATAAGAAAGAAAAATAAATTAATAGTTTGGCTTAATAAAAGATAGCTGCATTCTCATATCCCCTGAATTCAGTATATTTCATTATGTTGTTTTGGTTGAAATATATGAAGAAATTCAGCCTTATACAGCTATGTGGTATTTTCAATAGATTTTTCACATAATTGTAAACTTTCTTTGATACTACACTAAAGTCAACAAATGGGAGTTTTTTAAAGACTAGAGGCCCGGTGCACGAAAGTCGTGCACTGGGAGAGGGGGTTCCTCAGCCTGGCCTGCACCCTCTTGCAGTCCAGGACCCCTCAGGGGATGTCTGAATGCCGGCTTGTGGCTGGATGGCCTTCTGCTGCTGCACAGCCTGCTGCTTGAACTTCAGCAGCTGCTGCACGTGCATGGGCTGAGCCACCACAATCTGTCCTGTGAACACCATCGAGTGGGTGAGTCAAGCACGAAGGCAGGCTCACCCTGAGTTCCCTGCGCTTCCCTGAGTCACTGAGTTGTTCAGACTGACTGCCTTTTACAGAGAATGGCACTGGGATCAGGCCTAAGCCGGCAGTAGACATCCCTCAGTCGACATCCCTCTCACAATCTGGGACCCCTTGGGGGATGTAACAGTAAGGCAGGCGACCAGGGAAGAGCCCGAATTGGGGCTGGGCACCGCGCTGCTCACGCTCATCCTGGCCCGTTGCGCCTGCTGTTGCCACTTGGTAGTGCTGCCATAGAGTCGGGAGAGGCTCCCACCGTGGCAGCTGTGCTCACCAGCTGTGAGCCCGGCTTCTGGCTGAAGCCGTTCCCACTGTGGGAGCACATTGACCACCAGGGAGCAACTTCTGCAATGAACGTCTGCCCCCTGGTGGTCAGTGCACATCATAGCGACCGGTTGTTCCAGTCGTTCCACTTAGGCTTTTATATATATGGTCGCTTAGGCTTTTATATATATAGATTAGTTGCAGCTTGAAATCTAACACCATTCTAATGAACTTTCCATGCTGTTACATTAAAATCTATTAGTTTGTTTTACACTTTGAATGGACCTTTTACACACACCTGCTTTGTAACATCATACATTTGTCATTTGGAAAATTCTAGTTATACTGATTCATGCAAATGGGCTCACACCTCATTACATAGTATCAAAATATCACAATAATATCACTGCCAAACTCATCAGAAAAGCCTTTTGGTATTGGGAAGCTGTCAAGTTCACAGTGGTAGATAAAGTTCTCCAGGATTTTAGTTTTTGCTTAAAAGTTGAAAATTTTCGTTGGTAGAAATTACTTCAAGGAAAATGACTAACAGTGAGTGGCCCACTTTGTTCATTTTTGAAAAAGTGGTCTGCCTAATACTCAAGTCTTTGTAAGCATAGTTTGTCAGTCTTTCAAGTAAGGAGTAGTGTTCCAGAAAAAAAAGTGGCTAGTTTATCTGGCAACTTGAGCAGTAATGTTTTCTCTTTAACAAAACAGATACTTCGTACACAGTAGAAGTGTTTAATCATACTTATGTTGTCACACAGCATATTAGAGCCTTCAAGGGTTGTGATATGATAAAATTAATAATTTTTAATCTTTCATCAAGGGCTTTTTCTAATGTGAAACTCATTTTTTAACTGTGAAGTATGTGGCAGTGAAGAATATGACTACTTAATACCCTTTGGAGTCCCTACCCTGGTGTGTGGTAAGGCACCAGCTTTGCCCACCATTGCTTTTACTGTCTGTACAAATGTCAACATTGTGAAAAAGGCAAATATTATTATTATTGTGAAATGTTTTTGGTTTTGTAGACACTCTGAAAGTTTTGTAGATCCTGCTGATTAATAACATTTTACTTTATTTTCCTCACTGTCAACCTTTTATTATGAATGAGTTAAAATATATAGAAAGTGTGAAAGATCAGTACAATGAATACTCATACCTCTCTGTCTAGATTGATTTTTAGTTAACATTTTTACATAATTGCACACATATGACTCCTCTCTCTCCGTGTGTGTGTGTGTGTGTGTGTGTGTGTGTGTGTATGATAGTATACATTTCTTAAGAAAAAGGGCAGTTTCATACCTAACTGGTGACATGATTATAGTACTTATTTCCCATGGAACTGATTTTTTTAAGAGCCCAGGATATTTGTTTTGTAGAATGTTTCATATTCAGAATTGATGTGATTATCCTATATAATAAAAGCCTAATATGCAAATTGACCGAAAAATGGAATGACTGGCCGCTATGATGCGCACTGACCACAAGGGGGCAGACGTTCAACGCAGGAGCTGCCCCCTGGTGGTCAGTATGCTCCCAGAAGCCGGGCTCATGGTTGGTGAGTGCAGCGGTGGTGGCAGGAGCCTCTCCCGCCTCCGTGGCAGTAGTAAGGAGCAGCGAGCAAGCGGGAGGTAATAAGCAAGAGGTCTGGAACTGTGAGAGGGCGCAGGCCGAGCTGAGGGACAACCCCCCCCCGCCCCCCCACAGTGCACGAATTTCATGGGCCTCTGGTTTCCTGATGATGTCATGTAAGCTGTTACACCACTATATTAAAGTAGTACAGTGTCAGAGAACACTAGAAGCTAAGTTTGATAAGCTTGATCAGGTTCAGGCTAAACATATTTTGACAAGAATACTTCAAAGTGTTATTGTATATGTTGCTTCACATCAGAAGCTACTCTTATTATTGCCTTGACCACCTAGTAAAGGGTGTGATCCACCAGCTTTCTCCAACATACAGGTACATTTTTCCTTTTACAATTTAATTTGTCAGTAAGCTTCTGGGTGCTGCTCTGCTACCATGTGAATATCCTTCTCCCACTGTTGTTTTACCCCTTCATTTTAGCAGCCATTGTTGATTTTTGCCTGCATCATTTATTACACTGACAGTTGCAGAATGGAGTTTTCTAATTGCTATTTATTCCACATTCAACAGCTCAAATTCTATAAAGAAGAATTCTCTCCCTTCCCCCCACCCTCTCAATCACTATAGACTCAATTATTTTTACTTAATAAACATGTTTACAATAGATATAGGTAGTATAAACCATTTCCAGATATCTCTTGTGTCCTTTTGATATAACCCCATCATCCCTTGCTTTCTGCACATAAGATTACCCAGATTCATCTTGTACTTTACCTGTTTCAATCATGGAATCATCCATTTAATCAAGGATCCTTGTGTTTTGTTTTTGTTTTTTTTGTTTTTTAAATACATATTTTATTGATTTTTTACATAGAGGAAGGGAGAAGGATAGAGAATTAGAAACATCGATGAGAGAGAAACATCGATCAGCTGCCTCCTGCACACCCCCCACTGGGGATGTACCCGCGACCAAGGTACATGCCCTTGACCGGAATCAAACCTGGGACTTTTCAGTCCACAGGCCGATGCTCTATCCACCAAGCCAAACCGGTTAGGGCCCTTGTGTTTTTTATGTGGATTAGTACTTAGACACCGCATCTGAGTGCTGGGTGTATTCATTGCTTATAGGCTCTTTTATTGAACAGAACTATGGAATATGTTGAAAAATAAGCTAAGATTATTATAATACCAGTATTACTTTGAAGAATAAAAATTTCTTTCCAGTTCTTTTTGTCTTTCTATTATTTCACTTAAGGATGAAGTAATAGTGATGTGTTTGTTAAAAAGATTTGAACTAATTTTATTGTGTATACTTAAGTTAATTCAATAATCAGTTGAGTTCATTTGTACTTATTTATCTTCAGTTTTTTAACTTTGTTTTAAGTTTATATTGGAGTCTATTTTTATTTTTATTTTTTTGCTATTAAATGGCATAGAAGGCAGCAGTGTACATGTACTTGACCCGATTTTGAAGGACTCTCTCTGACCTCAAGTAAATCAGGTCATGCAACCTAGTAAGCAGAAGACCGATTTATTGTTGATAGATAATGTCAGAAGAAATAGTGCTTATTTATAAAACCAAAAGAGCTATGGGATTTAACTCATTGAAAGATGTAATGTGGGTAAAGCCCTGTCTTAAAACAATAGTGCAAACAACATTTTATTCTCTGAAGAGGCTTGCTTTAGTAAATGTTTTAATTTCCTTTTAAACCTCCAACTGAAATGTTTTTTCAAGACCCTTTTAATTTTAAGTGGAATTATATCCAAATTTTAAATTTTAGATGGACCAGTAAGCTTTAAAAATGAAACTTTGATCCTTAGTGTTGTAGTTCTTTAATAAGAAGGAATTAAAAATATTTTAGACCCCAGGAAGTTATGTATCTTTATGGAAGTATGTAGGCAAGGAATGTAAAAGCCTACTTCAGGAACAGTGCAATGTAAAATCCCTAATGCTTGTAAGAAATAGGTCCTCCATTTGCCTTCAAGACATTAAAAGACTAAAGGTGTTAAAAAGAAGAGAACATTGAGAAACAGAAATAAGGGGAAATTGTACCTTCTGACTTAAAAAAATTTTTTAAATTGATTTTTAGAGAGAGGGATAGAGAGATAGAAACATCCATGAGAGAGGAACATCATCAATTGGCTGCCTCTTGCATGCCCCCTACTCTGGGGATCACGCCCGCAACCCCAGCATGTGCCCTGACTGGGAATCAACTGTGTGATTCCTGGGTCTGTGCTCAACCACTAAGTTCCATGGCTGGGCCCTTTTGACTTTTGATGAGTGTAAAGGAATAGAGGAAATAAATGGGATCTAAGTCTTAAACATTAAGTTAGATGGCATAAATTAACATAGTGGAAATGATAGATTTGTTTTATATATAAGAAATTAGGATTCATGTTTTCTGTGCAAAACTAAGCTCAATTTCCCAAGGAATTTTTATGTAGGCTACCTCCCAAATCTCCAGAGAAAAAGAAAGTTGGTGGGGAGGGGTGCTAGGTAAGTGGGTGTAGAAAATATTCTCAGCAGTTCAGTTCTCTATTACAGTAGAAACACCATCAGGTAGCTGATAGGTCAGTGGGAATGAATATCTGGGTCTTCAAGACACCAGTGACTTCATTTTTTAGTGGTAAAGAGGTAGCCCATTCTTATAGTGGCAGAAGTTTCCTTCCCTACCTACAGGCTTACCCTCAACACGAGATGTTGTGGCGTGTGGCCCTGGCCTTTACCCACTAAATGCTAGTAGCAACACCCCTCCCCCGCTTTTTTGTTTCAACCAGAAATGTCTTCCAGGGGTCAAAATGGAAGCCCCTCCCATCTGGGGGTTAGGAATGATTTGAGAGTAAGTTGCAGACTTGATGCCCATTTCTCCTAAATACTGTACGGTAGTTTGTACTTTGTAAACACAGTATCTCAGTATGCCCATCAGAATCAGGAAGTTAATGACATTGATACGGTAATACAGTCTAATCCACATGTGTCAAATTTCACCAACTATCTCAATAATGACCTTTATAGCAAAATAATATCCTAAAGAGCCAGGATCCAGTCCAGAATCGTGTATTTAGTTGTCACAAGTCCCTACTCTCCTTCAATCTGGAACAACTGTATCTTTCCTGCTCTTTTCATGTCTTTGACATCTTTGAAGAGTTAGATCAGTTAGTTGTGGAGTATCCCTCAGTTTGTGTTCTTCTAATGGTTCCTCATGATTAGATTTAGGTTATGTGTATTTGTCAGGAATACCACAGAAGAGATGCTGTGTTCTCACAGCATCACATCAGGTGGCACAAAGTCAATTTGTGCCATTACTATTTTTTTAAAATATATTTTATTGATTTTTTACAGAGAGGAAGGGAGAGAGATAGTTAGAAACATCGATGAGAGAGAAACATCCATTAGCCGCCTCCTGCACATCTCCTACTGGGGATGTGCCCGCAACCAAGGTATGTGCCCTTGACCGGAATCGAACCCGGGACCCTTCAGTCCGCAGGCCGACGCTCCAACCCGGTTTCGGCTGTACCATTACTATTGATGTGATCCCTTGTTGGTATCTATCTGGTTCCTCAGCTTTCCTCATCAGACTTTCACCACTAGTTTTAACACTGATTTTTGTCTGAATCAGTTTTTATTATGAAGGTTGTTTTCATTCTTTCTACAGTTGTTAATATTAGCATTCTGCTCTGAGGTAGGTGTTTCCCTTCCCTCCATGTCTGTAAGAATGCATGTATTTATGTATTTGTTACACGATATGTAAACATTATATATTCATATATCTATGCCTTTATGTCAGCGTGAACATAGATTTCTGTTTTATTCAATCATTTGTTACTGTAATTTAACTGATAGTACTAAAAATATTTTGATATTAAGATATTTTTTATGATTTGGCTTGTGGATGTTTCTTTAAACTGACTTAGAATATGCTCCACTATTTTGCATTTTCTTATTGACATACTGAGATGTTCAAAACTTGTCATATACATGCCCCGTATTCAGCCATTTCTCCAAGGACCCCTATCTTCTTTTAGTGGGAGAATGTTATTTAGAAGATCTGGTCACGAGGTGTGGTCATTTTTTATGGGGTGTCATTGCTTCTGAGCCTATTTATGAGTTGATAGAGGTAGGAAAATTACGTGCATATTCTCTGTCTCTCTCACACACACACTTACTTTGTTTCTATGTATGTTTAGAACCATAAGTTCAATCCATTTCTAGTTCAACCGCACATATTTTATTCTAACCTTCCCACGTTCCACATTTTACTTTGCTTTGCCAACAGTGAGAAATCTGGTTCCCATTATGCTCACCATATTTACGTATTTGCTCAATCCTCACATATATAACCAATTTCCTGACCACATAGGCCATCTCCTCAGCTTTAGTGCCACTAGCCAAGAGTTCCCTCTTCCCCTCCCACCTCCTCATGTTAGAAAACACTAACTTTCTAAGCATGCTCGGTGTGAGGATTTTCTCCAACACTTCACCAGGGAGGGTTGTTCATTACAGTATTGAGGGCTGGCTAGGAACACATGAGGCAGAAAGATGAGGGTGAAGAAAACTTCTGATAAGAACACAGTTGAAATGATTACTCAGAAAAGTTGTCACTTGCCAAGGAGAAAAGTAAAGATAGAGTTTGAGAGATTAGGCTGGGCCATACCTGGATATAATTACATGTTTCTATATACAGTTGTATTGATAACTTGGCATTTTTAATGCTTTAAAAAATACCGTTATCTCTGATCACTGGCTACTATTTCCCTGCATTCTGTTATTTGCAGTTGTCATATATGTGCTGATCTACTTAGATCAGTGATGGCGAAACTTTTGAGCTCAGCATGTCAGCAATTTGAAAAACCCTAACTTAACTCTGGTGCCGTGTTCCATATAGAAATTTTTTTATATTTGCAACCATAGTAAAACAAAAACTTATATTTTTGATATTTATTTTATATATTTAAATGCCATTTAACAAAGAAAAATCAACCACAAAAATGAGTTCGCGTGTCACCTCTGACACACATGTCATAGGTTCGCCATCACTGACTTAGATCATTTCTTCTGCCTGCCCTGTTTTTTGTTTAATTTCTAGCTTTTCGTTCAGCTGCTGTATCTGCCCTCTTTATAAGGTATTACTTGTATAATCATCCTAACTAATCTTTACTGTTTGAAGGAGGGTTATATTTTATATGGGACTTTGGCCATCTTATTTTGCCAGTTAAGACTGCTGCTGGGTCATTGATGAAACTAACCATAATGTCAATCTTAGTTTCAATTCTCAAATATATTGTATCTTCGCTTTTATCATTTCCCTGTGGTTTAATGCTGGGCCTGTCTGGCACTATCTTTTGTTTGACTCTTCAAAGGAACATTCTGGACTTTATTTTTTTCTAACCTTCTGTCATTCAATATGACACTGGATAGTGTAGTGTGTTCCTGGATAATTAAAATTTGATTATTAATATAACAATTACAGATTTAGTTGTATTAAAAAATTGCACAAAGCTGCAGCTTTAAGTGTAGCTTTATAGTTTATAAACTCATTTTTTTGTTTTATAAAATGAGTTTATAGAGATTGGCAACTTAAAAACAGAATCTTACAGTTGAAGAGATTTTAAAGGGTAAGTCGTCCCACTTCTCAACCAAGAACAGATGCTCCCTCTTAGTATCCTTCTCTAGCAGTTAGGATTCACACTCATGAAGCACCTAATTTTTCTGTCAAATTGTCCTACTGCCCTAGCTGGCTTGGCTTAGTGGATAGAGTGTTGGCCTGTGGACTGAGCGGTTCGGGGTTCAATTCCAGTTAAGGGCACATGCCCAGGTTGTGGGCTTGATCCCCAGTGTGGGTGTGCAGGAGGCAGCCGATCAATGATTATCTCTCAGAATTAATGTTTTTCTCTCTCTCCCCTCTCCCATCCTCTCTGAAATCAATAAAAAAGTAAAACTTAAAAAAAAATGGTTCTACTTATAGTTTCTTTGTTCTGTATCTGGGGATTTATTGACCATCTGGGATCTAGTCATCAAGACGGCAGTGTGAGATTCACTGTATTCTCACATACTAGATAGAAACCTAAGACATGGACGTGAAGTCTGAGGAAAACAGACTCTAGCCATTGGTTTGCTGATGAGAATACTGGCCAAAGTGTGAAAGGAAAAAGCCACAGCTCCCCATTTATAGCTCCTAGTTGGGTGATCCAAAGAGTTGTTGGAACTGAGCATGTTCTGGCAGAGTCGGGGTAGAAAGGGGGTTCATTTTATTTAATTTATTTATTTATTTACTTTTCAGATACATTTGTATTGATTTTAGAGATGAAGGTAGAGGGATAGAGAGATAGAAACATCAATGATGAGAATTATTGATCAGCTGCCTCCTGCATGCCCCCTACTGGGGATTGAGCTCTCAACCCAGGCATGTGCCCTTGGCCGGAATCGAACCTGGGACCCTTCAGTCCGCAGGCTGATGCTCTATCCACTGAGCCAAACCAGCTAGGGCAAGAGGGTTCATTTTAGTTGGTTGTTTTTTGTCGTTGTTTTTATTTAACATATACTACATGCCTTTCACTGTACCAGGTGCTGGGGATACAAAAAGGAATAGATAATTGTCTTTAAAAGGGTGTCTGGTGAGGTAGAATGTTTTTCCTCTATGAAAATGTTTGAGTAGTCTTAGTATTTCCTCAGTGTGTTTGTTCCAAAGCAGAAACATCTATATACGTAGCATTTAACTTAAGTATTAAGCCAGGTACTTAAATCATTGATCTGTATTGCATAGAGACTTAGGAAAATGTATATTATTCATTCTATATAGTCTAAATCTTGTGGGGGTTTTTTCCTGTAATATTTTATTCTGGAAGGATTTTAATGTGGAATAAAAGTACTAGTAATGTTTTTATTTCCTTTAGTTCAAGTCCTTTTAAAGTTTGAAAGTTCAAAATATTCCACTATAATTTATTTTTCAGAAAATGAAGTTTGAAATGAGAAAATCTAGCCCTATGTTAATCAAGAGCCTGAGAACTTTGACATACATTTGACACTTAGCCAAAGAGTGTGTATGTACATGTGTGTATTAGAGTGTTTATAGTTTGAAATTTGTTTTTCCAGTTAGTAATATTTATGGTTCATCGGGATTCAAACATTCTGAAAACTCGTTGCTCAACTGTTACTGGTACTCTGATGACTTCTTGCTAATGATGACCACAAATTAACATAAGATGTATAATACTGGCAGTTTTGAGGATGGTGACTGTATTTTTTTCACCTTTAAATTCTCAGTGTCTGAGATATACAAGGAGTTCATAAATGTTCATTTCTGAGATTTTTGGAAGTATCTTTCAGCTAAGAGTTGTCATTTAGTACTAAATATTATTTTATATGTGTACTAGAGGCCCGGTGCACAAAATTTGTGCACTGGCGGGGGTGGGGGTGGTGTCCCCAGCCCAGCCTGCCCCTCTCACAGTCCAGGAGCCCTCAGGGGATGTCCTACTGATGGCTTAGGCCCACTCCCCCTTAGGCCTTCTGCAGGGGCCAACCAGCAGATCAGGGGAAGGCGCCACCCCCATCACCCCACTGCTGCTGCCACTGCCGGCTGCCGCAGCCGCCAAGGTGTTTTTATCAACACAACTCCAAATCCCTTCACCATGAAAAAATGACAACTTTCTTTAGGCATTTTCAAGATGTCTCTTTTATAGGATATGACATTTCTTTTTTTTCTTTTTCTTTTTTATCCTCACCTGAGGATATTTTTCCACTGACTTTTAGAGAGCGTGGAAGAGAGAGGGAAAGACAGAGAGAAACATCATTGTGAGAGGCACACTTCGATTGGTTTTCTCCTTGAGCCCTGACCTGGGTCCCAGCCAGGGAGGAGCCTGCAATCTAGGTACATTCCCTTGATCAGAATCGAACCCAGACCCTGTGGCCTGCAGGCTGAGGCTCTGTCTACTGAGCTAAACTGGCTAGGGCAGGATATGACATTTCTTAGCCTCTCCAGTAGCGGACCTTTGTTTTTTCCTCCAGGAGTGAGGTGGGAAAACCCTAGTTCACCTTCTTGGATTCTTATTACCCAAGTTACCAAGAACACCGTGAGTGGCATACAGGGAGCTTAGCCAATGAGCAGTCAGAAAAGGTGTTTCCTCTGTAGCTCCCGCTCAGAGGCAGGACTGCTAGTGCACTGCAGCCTTTGGCACTGGGGACAGGCCCCACTGAATGTTGTGTCTCCGTTCCGGGCCGCCCCAGCCCTTTCTCCTGAGCTGGTCATGACTGTTACGGCGTCCCGGCTAATTTGCACAATACACACACACACACTAGAAGCCCATTGCAGGAAGATTCCTGCAAGAATAGGGCTTCCTGAGGCCAGAGCGAAGCAGAGAAGGGAACAAAGCCTGCCGAGGCAGGCTTCACTTCCTTCTCTACTGCCTTGCTCCCTCCCATCTCCGCCACTTCGCTCCCTCCTGTGTCCACTGCCTCGCTCCCTCCCATCTCTGCCACTTAGCTATCTTCTGTCTCCGTGGCCTCACTTCCTCCCGTGTCCGCTGCCTCTTGTGTCCGCTGCTTCACTCCTTCCCTTCTCTGCTGCCTCAACTCCCTCCATGTCCACCGCTTCGCTCCCTCCCTTCTCCACTGCCTCGCTCCCTCCCATCTCCGCCACTTCGCTCCCTCCCGTGTCCGCTGCCTCGCTCCCTCCCATCTCCGCCACTTCGCTCCCTCCCGTGTCCGCTGCCTCGCTCCCTCCCATCTCCGCCACTTCGCTCCCTCCCCTGTCCGCTGCTTCACTCCTTCCCTTCTCCGCTGCCTCGCTTCCTCCCGTGTCTGCTGCCTTGCTCCCTCCCGTGTCCACTGCCTCGCTCCCTCCCATCTCCGCCACTTCGCTCCCTCCTGTGTCCACTGCCTCGCTCCCTCCCATCTCCGCCACTTTGCTCCCTCCCGTGTCCGCTGCTTCGCTCCCTCCCATCTCCGCCACTTCGCTCCCTCCCGTGTCCACTGCCTCGCTCCCTCCCATCTCCGCCACTTCGCTCCCTCCCGTGTCCGCTGCTTCACTCCTTCCCTTCTCCGCTAACTCGGCTCCCTCCCTTCTCCGCTGCCTCGCTCCCTCCCATGTCCGCTGCCTCAGTTTCCTCCCGTGTCCGCCGCGTTGCTCCCTCACTTCTCTGCTACCTCAGCTCCCTCCCTTCTCCACTGCCTCACTTCCTCCTGTCTCTGCTGCCTCGCTCCCTCTCTTCTCTGCCACTTAGCTCTCTCCTGTCTCCGCGACCTCGGCTCTGTTCCCTTCTCCACTGCTATGCTCCCTTCTGTAGCGCTGGCTTCCTTCTACACTGTCTTCAGTCTTCGCTCCATGCCTGTGTATACAAATTAACCACCATCTTTGTTGGGTTAATTTGCATATCACTCTGGCTGGTGGGCGTTGCGGAGTGATGGTCAGTTTGCATGTTTCTCTTTTATTGTTGTAGATAGATTTGAAAATTGGTAAGCCTATCAAATTTTGAAAGATTTCAAGCAATATTCTTCAAACATTTTTTTGTCTGTCTCCCTTTGGAAATTCCAGTTTGCACTTGTCCTACCTCTCCGTCAGCTCATGATTAACAGGCAAAATCTGTAGTCTGATTAAATCAGGCTACTTATTGCAATAAAGGATTCTACATACCAGAGGAACCTCAGGGAATCTTATCAAAGAAAAAAAGCTTTTGTAGGATTTGGGGGTAACTAGGGTTTTAGATGAAATTGAAGTGATATTGTTTGAGAGACTCAGAGCAAAGCGGTGCTATCTGTGACGGACTCCAATCAGGTCAGGGCTGCAAAGTGGGCCCAGGGGTCCTGTTTACTTGGGAACTATAATGTTAAAGTAATTGTGGGATGTTGTGTCCAGAAACCCTTTATTTGAAGCTCTGCATCCATCAAAAGTGCGTTAGATTCTAAAGTGGGTATTTTAATCTTACAGATGTGATTTGTAACAGCAAAGTTTCTGACAGCTTATGGTTTTAGTAAACAGTTGCACTGTGAGTAAGCAAGCAGTAGTAGTAGTCAAAGAAGAATCCTATCTAATAAAAGAGAAACATGGCAATTGGTGTACAACCGCTACCCTTCCCATTGGCTAATCGGCATGATATGCAAATTAACTGCCAGCCAAGATGGCGGCCGGCAGCCAGGCAGCTTGAAACTAACATGAGGCTTGCTTGCTTCAGTGACGGAGGAAACCAACGTTCCCCACCTGCCTTGCCGGCCTCTGAGCCTGCAGTTTAAAAAACATTGTAACAAATATAGAAGCTAAACAAAACCCCAGAAACCTGCTTTCAGTGAGCCGGGATCTCAGAGCTGGAATTGATACAGAGTTTTGATTATAGAACCGAAACAAACCAGGTACCTACTTTCAGCAGTGGATGCCTAAGAGCTGGAGCCTCAGAGCTAAAGCTGGTCCAGAATAAAAAAAGAAAAAAAGGAGCAGTTGGGAGCTTCAGTCCCAGCCTGAAAACAGCCTTTAGCCCCTCACCCAGACTGGCCAGGCACCCCAGTGGGGACCCCCACCCTGATCCAGGACACCCTTCAGGGCAAACCAGCCGGCCCCACCCATGCACCAGGCCTCTATCCTATATAGTAAAAGGGTAATATGCCTCCCAGCACCGGGATCAGCGGAGCCACGAGGCCTCCCGGCACAGGGATCAGCATGGCAGGGGGCAGCGCCCAAAGCCCCTGATCGCCCTGCAGCTCTGTGTGTGAAAGGGGGCGGGGCCACAACCTCCCTAACTGCCCTGCTCTGTTCGTGACAGGGTGTGGTGCCTCAACCCCCCCACCCCATGGGCCCTGCTCTGTGTGTGACGGGGTAGAGCCATAACCTCCCCATCGGCCCTGCCCTGAATGTGAGAGTGGCAGCGCCCCAACCCCCTGATCAGCCCTGCTCTGTGGGTGATAGAGGGCGGCGCCCCAACCCCCCCTCCACGGGCCCTGCTCTGTGTGTGATGGGGTAGAGCCATAACCTCCCCATCGGCCCTGCCCTGAGTGTGACAGTGGCGGTGCCCCAACCCGATTCGCCCTGCTCTGTGTGTGACGGGGCAGTGCCCCAACTCCCCTATCGGCCCTACTCTGTGACGGGGGAGCTCCTCAACCCCCTGATCGGCCCTGCTCTGGGCGTGACAGGGGGCAGCGCCCCAACCCCCTGATTGACCCTGCTCTGTGCGTGACAGGGTACGGAGCCCCAACCCCCCTGATGGGCCCTGCTCTGTGCGTGACTGGGGGTGGCGCTGCAACCTCCCCATCGACCCTGCCTTGAGTGTGACAGGGGGCGGTGCCCCAACCTCCCAATCGGCCCTACCCTGAGTGTGACTGAGGGTGGCATCGCAACCTCCCGATCCGCCCTGCTCTGTGCATGACAGGGAGCGGCGCCCCAACTCCCCAATTGGCCCTGCTCTGAGCCCGACCAAGGGCTGCACCTAGGGATTGGGTCTGCCCTCTGCCACCCGGGAGCAGGCCTAAGCCAGCAGGTTGTTATCTCCTGAGGGGTCCCAGACTGCGAGAGGGCACAGGCCGGGCTGAGGGGACCCCCCCCCCCCCCCGAGTGCACAAATTTTTGTGCACTGGGCCTCTATATATTATAAAAGGCTAATATGCTAAGTGTCTGACTGGTCGCTATGACACGCACTGACCACCAGGGGGCAGGTGCTCAACGCAGGAGCTGCCATGATGCGCACTGGCCATTTACAGAAAAACAGCACCGTGGACCTGGAGCCTACAAAGCAACATTTGGCTTCCCCCAAATGGGACTTAAGCCCCGCCACCACCTTGGACATAAGCCCCACCAAATCACAGCCAATCCTGCCAAGACCCCATGGCGCAAAATGTAGCCCACAGCCCAGCCTAGAAACAGTGGCTGTGGGCGCCAGGTAATGACGTCACATAGCAACACCCAGCTTCCTCTCCCTAGCGACTAGCCTCTTTGGAGTTTCTTCAGCCCAGGAACACCACTTGCTTTATTGCCAGGTGGAAACATTTTACACTTTAGCCAAATGTCTGTGAAGCATTTTCCCATGCCTCATCTCATGTGATCCTCATAGGAGTCCTGGAGTAGGTAGATAGGAGACTCGGTGGAATCCTATTTTCTTTTAATTAGCTGGAAAACTGAGCTTTAGAAAGCTTAGAAACTTAACCCGACTGAAAAGAAGTAAGAAATGGTGGACCTTGAAAATGACTTCAGGTTTTCTCACTGTGCAGAATATAGTCAAACGCTCCTGCAGTTAAATATTTTACCCTTTATTTTCCATGCGTGATCTATAATAATAATCTGCTTCATGTTGATATATACTGCTGTGTTGCTAACAATTACCTGAAAGAGATGTTGGGGTGCTTCACTGGGCTGGAAGAAGTTTAGCTAAATCAGAAAGCAGGTCTAATTAAGCAAGTTTATTCTATATATAGGTTATTCTATATATTCTGTAAAAGGCTAAGTTGACCCATGCATTCATGATACATATAAAGCTCTTGCTGGCGCCAATCGCACACGTGTGTTTCTATCTGTCATTGTTGATCGTGAATTTGATTGACACTTCTATTATAGAGAAAGGGCGAATAGTGATATTAAAATAATTCTTCTAATTAACTTACTTTCAATGTGCATGAATTCGTGCACCGGGTCAGGTCACTAGTTAAAAATAGAAAACTCTTGCCCTGGCCAGTGAATTCAATGGTTAGAGTGTTGGCTTGTGCACTGAAGGATCTTGGGTTTGATTCCTGGTCAAGGGCATATACCTGGGCTGCATTCTCGATCCACAGGCCCCAGTTGGACATGTACAGGAGGCAACCAATCAATGCGTCTCTTTCACATCGATATTTCTCTCTCTCTCCCCCCTTCTCTTCCACTCCTCAAAATCAATGGGAAAAAAATCCTCCCATGAGGATTAACAAAAAAACACACAAAACTTGTTACTATCCTTGGGCTAAGTATGGGTTGTATTTCAATGTTTTTCTATACCTCAAAAAAGGAAGTATTGCTATTAAAAATTAATTTGTTATTGATGGGTTATTTAATTAACAATATTTAATGTCAGAATATAAATGAAAGGATATCTTTATCCCTTCCCACTTTGTAAATTTGCCTGTATAAAGGTTATATTCATCTTTTATTACTTTTTGATTTCTTACTTCCTTTTACTCTTGTCTGCATTTGATCTAGTTGCTTCATGGAAATTAAAACTATATTAACTGATAGAATAATAAATGACTTATACTCTTTTATAAGTCTTTTTGAGAGAACTTAAATTTTTAAAAAGATTTTTTATTTGGAAATGATTTAAAATGTTAAAAAAGTTATTTTTGAAATATATCAAAATTATAGAAGAGTTCCAAAAATAAAATAGTACGAAGAACACTTCTTATACTGATTATTTTTTTAATTTTATTTTTAATTACAGTTGACATACAATATTATGTTAGTTTCAGGTCTACAACATAGTGATTAAACATTTACATACCTTGTGAAGTGATCACCGTAGTAAGTCTAGTAACCATTTGCCACCATATATAGTTATTTCGAAGTTAATAACTATTCCTTATGCAGTACATTACATCCCTGTGACTTATAACTGGAAGTTTGTACTTAATCCTCTTTCCCTCTTCTGCCCATCTTCTCCCCTAACCATCAGTTTGTTCTCTGTATCTATGAGCTTATTTCTGTTTCATTTTGTTCATTTGTTTTGTATTTTAGATTTCACATATAAATCTGGTTGTTCTCTTCCTCTTGTCTCACTTATTTCACTTAATGTAATACTCTCTAGCTCCATCCATGTTATCACAAACGGCAAGATTTCATTCTTTTTTATTGTTGAATAATATTCTATTATATATACACATTCACACACATTTTACATATATATAACACATATTTTTAAAAATATATGTATTTTTATTGATTTCAGAGAGGGAGAGAAGAGAGAAATATCAGTGATGAGAGAATCATTGATCAACGCCTCCTGCACACACCCCGCTGGGGATCGAGCCTGCAACCTGGACATGTACCCTTGACGGGAATCAAACCCGGGACCCTTCAGTCCGTAGGCCAGCGCTCCATCTGCTGAGCCAAACCAGCCAGGGCAGAGGGCATATATCTTTTTAAGTTATAGTTTAAATTATACCTAGAAGTGAAATTTCTGGATTGTACGGCTGTTCGGTTTTTATTTAACAGACATTTGCCATCAGCCTCAGCACTGTGTTTTCTTTATTTTTAAAAATATGTTTTTATTGATTTTTAGAGAGGAAGGGAGAGGGAGCAAAAAGAATAAAACATTAATGTGAGAGAAACATTGATCAACTGCCTCTTACATACTCCCTACCAGAGCTCAAGCCGGCAACCCAGGCATGTACCCGACCAGGAATGGAACTGGTGACCTCTTGGTGCATGGGAAGACACTCAACCAATTGAGCCACACCGGCCAGGGCCATTAGTTTTCTGTTTAATTTTTGAGGAATCTTCATACTATTTTGAGGAATCTTCATAATGGCAGCACTAGGTTATAATCCCACTAACTATATGAGGGTTCCTGCCAGCACTTGTTATTTGTTGTCTCTTACCCTGATTATCTTAACATTTGCTTTTTCATGTTATTTTTCTCTGTGTTTTTGTGCTTTGTATTTTTTTCTGAATATTTACTGGTAAGTTATAAATATCATAATCCTTTAACTCTAAATACACTGTGTATTTTCTAGTCCAATTACATGTTCCCATCATAGTAATTAACTTCAGTAAACTTAACATGTCCTTTAGCATTTCTTTTCTCTGATACAGGATTCAGTCTAAAGTGAGGTGTTCCATTTAGCTGTTAACCTGTCTCTCTCTCTTGTTAATCCTCACCTGAGGATACTTTTCCCATTGATTTTTAGAGAGAGTAGGTGGGAGGGAGAAAGAGAGAGACACAGAAAAACATCAATGTGAGAGACACATCAATTGGTTGCCTCCCAAAAGTGCCCTGACTGGGGCAGGAATTGAACCTGCAACCTAGTTATATGACTGGGGAATTGAATCCACAACCCTTCTGTTTTGGGGCTGTGGATTTAGTATATATTTCCTGTTCTATTGTTCACTATCCTGCATGCAAAATAATTATTTTCCATCTCTCACTTTCCTTCTATATTCATCAATTCTCAGCACTGCTATACTCATGAGCCCACCGCCCTTCACCCATTTATTTATTATTTTTTCTATTAATATGAACTCATGAATCCCTGTTTTGTTATGTTTTTTTGTTTGTTTGTTTTTTTTTTTTTTTTAAATATATATTTTATTGATTTTCCACAGAGAGGAAGGGAGAGAGATAGAGAGTTAGAAACATCGATGAGAGAGAAACATCGATCAGCTGCCTCCTGCACATCTCCCACCGGGGATGTGCCCGCAACCCAGGCACATGCCCCCGACCAGAATCGAACCCGGGACCCCTCAGTCCGCAGGCCGACGCTCCATCCACCGAGCCAAACTGGTCTCGGCTGTTATGTTTTTTAAGGTTCATAATTCATTAGTTATTTTGGAGTTAAATTTTTCTTTGTTTTGCTAGTGGGGCCTGTTCAAACTGGTTGCTTCATCCCTGTGATATGCCTTCATTATTATATGACCATTTAATTACTTTTTCGGGCATAATACAATGTTCCAGGTTCATCTTATACCTGTTATGCTCCAACCTTGGAATCAGGCCTATTCTCTGAGAAGTCTTGGTTCCATTTAGTGGGATATGGTAGTAGAGATCAAGTTCTGGGCTTTAGATGTACTCATTGTTCCTTGGCCCATTTAGCAGATGGCGATCGGAAACATATGCATTCACATACAGTCACGTATGCATATAGATTCCTGCTTATGTACATCTTTGTTCCAGAAATCATGAATTCACACCATCTCCAATATTAATCCATCACCACAGGGTTCTTTCTTGCCTTCTCTCTTAACCCTGACTCCCAGCAACATGAACACATTTACTCAAACCTATCATACATTTAAAATAGTTACAGAACTTCTTGGTCTGTTTCTCTACAATAAATACATTTAATGTATTCAAGATTTTATTGCAATCCTGCACATGCCCCTGACTGAGGCTCCAAAGTCACATACTGTGTTCATAGTTACTTAGTTATCTGCCTGCCTCTTGGTTTGTCTTTTTTTGTCTTCCCTTCATTGTGTTTATTACTCATTTGAATTATGAGTACATTTATTTGTTCTGGTTGCTTTCAGCTTTAGTTCCCCCCCTTCCATTCTTAATTGATTTATTTTTTTTAATATGTACAACATTAACATGCTTCCAAAAGTCAATACTTTACAAAAAGGTACATTCAGTGAAGGGTCATTTCACTAAGATATATTCCAGTTCATCATCCACCCCTAAATCAACTTCATTGTTTTCTGCTTTATCCTTTTTGTTTCTTTTTATAAAAATTAGTATGAATGTTCTCATTTTCCCTCATGCTCTTTTGCACTCTTAAGTAATAACTCTTGGAAATCACTCTCTTTGGTCTTATTAGAGTATATATATTTACAGTTTTTTAAAAAGTTGGCTTAGACCAGTGATGGCAAACCTATGACACGCATGTCAGAGGTGACATGTGAACTCATTTTTTTAATTTTTCTTTGTTAAATGGCATTTAAATATATAAAATAAATATCAAAAATATAAGTCTTTGTTTTGCTATTGTTGCAAATATCAAAAAATTTCTCTATGTGACACGGCACCAGAGTTAAGTTAGGGTTTTTCAAAATGCTGACACACCGAGCTCAAAAGGTTCGCCATCACTGGCTTAGACTATTTTTTTTTCCCTTAGTTTCTCCATTCTCTTGCATGTTGTTATATCCTTTAAATTGTTTCTCCTTAAGATTATATGTGTATAGGTTATGTACACTAAGTCTTCACTTAACATCATTAATAGATTCTTCCACTTTAAGTGAAAAGATGTATAACAACCAATTTTACCATAGGTTAATTGATATAGACATATTATCAATGTTATAATGTTGATGTTAATAGAGGATCTGCTGTATACAAATTCAGTGTTGGCAGAATTTTGTATAGTCAGCACATCCCTATTATTTGGTCCTAATTTCAATGGGAGATTGTTTTAAGATGGTTAAGATTTGGTTCAGTTGCTGTAAAAGAAATTTCAAATTAGTTTTTAAATAGGTCGTTTTTCTCTGGCTTAACCAGTTTTTAGGTGTTTATCTCTGGACTGTTTGCAAGGTATGTATTGTTGGGAACCAGCTTCCTCTGTGTGGTGTTCTACCATTTCCAGAGTATTTATAAACATAAAAGGAATGAAAAGGGGGAGGCAATCTAGAAGGCCAGGAACCAGAAGGTTACTTCACTTCTGTTCATACATCATTGACTAGAACTTAGACATGTACCCAAACAGCAAGAGATGTTGGAAAATTGGGACAAGCATGTGTCCAGTTAAATATTCTTAAAAGAAAATGAATATTCTTTAACCACAGGTGTCTCAATGTGTTTACAGTTTCTCTTTTCATATTTCTAAGTATGTTAGTCATCTTCCCAATATAACTGGTTCATTATATGCTAGTATTTAGTGGTATTTTTAATTGTAAAATGTTGACACCCTTTTCAGCTGATAATTTTCATCATGGCTTATTCTAATATCTTTTATAATCTCTCTATATAAAAGCCTAAGTGACCATTCTACCAGTAGCTATGATGCACACTGACCACCAGGGGGCAGATGCTTAACGCACAGCATGGAAACATGGAGCAGACTGATGAATCTCAGAAGGAACAGGGGGGTAGGGCGGCTGGAAGAGATTAACCAAAGGTCTTCTATGCATACTAGAGTCCCGATGCACAGATTTGTGCACTGGTGGGGCCCCTCGGCCTGGCCTGCACCCTCTTGCGATCTGGGACCCCTCGTGGGATGTCGGACTACAGGTTTTGGCCCAATCCCTGCAGGCATGGCCGAGGGACCCTACCGGTGCATGAATCCGTGCACTGGGCCTCTAGTTGAATTAAAAGCTAAGTTGTATTTCACAAAGTAAATTTTTTTGTTACCTGGAAGTTAAGTGTTTATGTTTATACTAGAGGCCCGGTGCACAAAAATTTGTGCACTGGGGGGGGGGGGTGGTCCCCCTCAGCCCGGCCTGTGCCCCCTCGCAGTCTGGGACCCCTCGGGGGATGGCCCCCTGCTGGCTTAGGCCTGCTCCCCGGGGGATTGGGCCTAAGATGGCAATCTGGCAGCCCGGCAGCCCTCTGGGGATGTCCACTTGCCAGCAGGGAGCAGACCTAAGCTGCATTCGGACATCCTTAGCACTGCTGAGGAGGCGGGAGAGGCTCCCACCACCACTCCTGTACTGGCAGCCATAAGCTTGTCTTGCGGCTGAGCAGAGCTCCTCCCATGTGAGAGCAACCTGACCACCAGAGGGCAGCTCCTGCATTGAGAGTCTGCCCCCTGGTGGTCAGTGTGTGTCATAGTGACCAGTCATTCCCAGTCTTTCTGCTGATAGGGTCAGTTTGCATATTACCCTTTACTATATAGGATAGAGGCCTGGTGCACGGGTGGGGGCTGGCTGGTTTGCCCTGAAGGGTGTCCTGGATTAGGGTGGGGGTCCTGCTTGGGTGCCTGGCCAGCCTGGGTGAGGGGATAATGGCTGTTTGCAGCTGGTCACACCCCCTTCAGGGTGGGGGTCCCCACTGGGGTGCCGGGCCAGTCTGGATGAAGGGCTGAGGGCTGTTTTCAGGCTGGCCCACAACTGAAGCTCCCAGCCTCTCCTTTTTTTCTTTTTTTTTATTCTGGGATTTATTTACCTTCTATAATTGAAACTCTGTTGCCGTCACTGGCGCTTCCAGCTCTGAGGCCTCGGCTGGCTGAAAGCAGGTATCTGGGGTTTGTTTAGCTTCTATAATTGAAACTTTGTTGCTTTTGGAGCTGTTGCTTTCAGAGCTCAGAGCTGGGCCACGGCAGGCGGGGAACCTTGGCTTCCTCCACCACTGGAGCAAGCAAACCTCCTGCTCGCTTCAGCTGCGTGGCTGCCGGCCGCCATCTTTGTTGGCAGTTAATTTGCATATCTCACTGATTAGCCAGTCGGAAGCGTAGCGGAGGTACAGTTAACACATTGTTGGCGGGTAGTTTTTATCGCGCACTAACAGGTGGCGTGGGCCATTTTTGCTAATTTTTTGCGCAAATGGCAACGTTCAGTAAAATTACGATAACTTTAGTTTACGTATTTATACGTTAACCGCATTCTACTGCTAGTCCATAAAAAACGTATCCCGCGTCTATAAAATACGTGTCCCGTGCTCTACTATCAGTCAACATAAAACATATAAATACGTTTCCCGCATACAATGTGTTAATTACCCTTTTTGTCTTTTATTAGATAGGATTCTATTTCAAGGTGATACTCTGATGTGACAATGGCTTGCTTTTATAAAACTTTCACTACCAATTACATTTTTGAAGTTGTACTCACAACTGAGTAGTAATATGTGTTGTTCTTCAGGCATGTATGAGTTGACAGTTTTCTCATAAAAACAGCAGCTGTATCTTTAAACAGTTTATCTGTGGAACTTAAGTGAATCAGGCAGGAAAGACATTTTTCAGCTCTACTCCTTTGTACCTGTGTATTTATATTCTGTTCAATAATGCTCTGTATTAACATACTCTAAATGTCTAATTGTAAAGCAGTGCAGTCATTCTTGGTTTTACTTTAGAGATATCTGCAGTTTTCCCTCAAACAATTTAATCCTCTGAATACTGAACAAATTACGAAATTTTATTTTAAGTTTATCATAGTTTAGAACAATTTGAGATTATATGTTATGCTTAAAAGTTCTAAAGAGCTAAAAGGTATCCTAATCTTTATAAACCTTTCTCCCTCAAATTTCCTCAGCTTCTAATACTCATCTTTAAAAATGTATATACACTTAACAATTTCTTAAAAGGCCAAATCCAGATTTTCCTGTTTGAATTGCCATCAAAGTACCCCTCTGCCCCACACATCCACACACTCACACACTATACACACTTGTGCATTGCATCTCTTAGTTTTGGCAGAACTTACTTAGTTTAGGCAGGGGTGGGCAAACTTTTGACTCGAGGGCCACAATGGGTTCTTAAACTGGACCGGAGGGCCGGAACAAAAGCATGGATGGAGTGTTTGTGTGAACTAATATAAATTCAAAGTAAACATCATTACATAAAAGGGTACGGTCTTTTTTTTCAATAGTTTTATTCATTTCAAACGGGCCGGATCTGGCCCACGGACCGTAGTTTGCCCACGGCTGGTTTAGAGCGTACTGATTAGATTACTGGTGAGGGTGTGGTTCTGTTCTGATATTCTTGAGTGGGAACAGCTGGATGAATTTTTTTTTTAATCTTCACTGGAGCATATGTTTACTGATTTGAGAGAGAGGGAGGGGAGGTGGGAAAGGAGAGAGAGAAATATCAGTATGAGAGAGAAACATTTATCGGCTGCCTCCCATTAAACCTGCAACTTTTTGGTGTGCAGACAATGTTCCAACCAGCTGAACCATCCAGCCAGACTAGGCTGGATAAATTCTGATCAGCTTACTGTATTTTTCCTCATTTAATACATAGTATTCTTTGAAAACTCAGAAATCTATTTGGTACTATTTAAAAAGTTCATATGACTTAAAAGCAGTTATTCTAATTTTTCCCCTTTTGGGAACCAGTTTAATGAAGGATAGCATAATATTGTCATTTCTTCTTAGCTTTTCATGAAGGAATTTTTCTTTCCTCTGCTTTAAAATTATGATTCAACACACCATTCTGTTTAACCATAACCTTGGCATTATAATTGTAAGAACAGATTTTTATCCATTACCTTGATAAAAACTGGATTCTCACTCATGAATATATGATTCCTTCATAGGTCTGTCTTTGGCATATTTTTGCTTTCACTGTAATAGTGTGTTACATTTGAGGTTCTCTTAATTTGTCATGCCCTGGATGATTGAATAGTAAAGAATAGTATGTTTAAGATGACTAGAACTGAACTGCATTAAAATGATTTCAATCTTAGAGTATTCCTAAAGAGCTTTCTACTTAATTTATTCTAAATATTCTTCTCATATAGATTGCAGAATAAACAGTTCACAAATATTTTAACAGAGAAAAGTTAAGGAATCTGGTTAATATGACATGTCTGCTTCACAAGCCAGAATAAAATTAACAAGATTAAAGATGAGCCTGGTGGTGCAATCAGAATGATCCAGATAAAACTTAGCTAGGTTGCTAAATGGTATGGTAAGGATGACTTTCATTTTCCATGAAAAGTTGGTTGCTATTTTTTTTGCAGATACTGTACACAGTCACTTTTACTGAGTGTCATTTGCATGTGATACAGTGTGTAATTTTCAGATACAAATCATTTCAGTGCATGTGAATTATCATATCATTTTGGAATCATGTGAAGAGCTCAAAGTCAGTCATTGTCATGCACTTTGGTTCCTCTCCCCCAGTGCGTAATAACCACATTCAGATGTTGTTTATCTCACTAATTTTTAGAAAGTAGGATGTATCCATCTCGTCCCCCTTCCTATAGTAAACCCTATAATAAGCCCTTTTTTAAAAAAAAAAAAAAAATCTTTTTATTGATTTTAGAGAGGAAGGGAGAGAGAGAGATAGAGACATCAGTGATGATTGAGAATCATCAATCTGATGCCTTCTGTACGCCCCATACTGAGAATTGAACCTGAAACCTGGGCATGTGACCTCCTGGTTCACAGGTCAACGCTCAACAACTGTGCCACACCAGGGGGTGAATGTGTCCTTTTAATATAACTTTCTGTTATTCTTTACATAGTTAGTTTTCAAGGACTTTTTGAAAAATTTTTCATTGTGGTTAAAACCATAACATGAGATCTGCCCTCTTAAGAAACTTATAATATACCATACAAGTATTATTAGCTGTGAGCGCAATGTTGTACAACAGACCTCTAGAACTTTTTCATCTTGCATAACAAACTCTATACCCACTGAACAGCAACACCCCATTTCTTCCTCCCACCAGCCTTTGCCAACCACCATTCTTTCTGTTTTAATGAATTCGACAACTTTAGATAGTTTACATAAATGGAAACATGCAGTATTAGTCCCTCTGAGACTGGCTTAATTAGCACAACATCCTAAGGGTGTTAAATGATGGTAGTTGGCACCAATTCAGTGCCAGCAGGAATCCCCAATTTGGGGGGAGGTGAAGGAAACTGTATTCAGTGCAAACAGTGATATAGCACTGCTGTGGAACAGCTCAGTTGTGATGCAGAGCTGCTGTGAAAACAGCATGGCTATGAGGTTGCTCCCTGGCCAGGCAGTCCTGGTGCCAGGCCCTTTTTCAGCTAGGCTGCTCTGCTCTGTGACCATGCTCCAGTGAGAGAGGTTTTCATTTTTAGTGTCTTATAGCCTTCAGTCTTCAGTGGAGAATATGCTTCCCCAGCCGGAAGAGAGTTGGCTTATATGGACCGAAGTTCCCACCCCTGGTTCCTGGCTGGTCCACCCTCAGCAAATAAAGTTACAGTTTGATTGGTCCAATAGAGCCACGCTGATTGGTCAGAGCTATGCAGCTGATTGAATGAGGAAAGCCCCAATCCTATTGGTTGAAATAGGATTGCAGAAAACCATTTAAGGACTGGCTCAGATGACAGAAACTGCAGGCAGTTCAGTGTAGGGGCAGGCAGGTTAGCACAGAGGCTTCCCCACAAAGTGCAATTTGCATGCAAGGCCCTTGTGCAGAAATGGGCTGTTTAGCCTCCTAATGTATTTATTTATTTATTTATTTTTTAATCCTCACCCGAGGATATTTTTTCCATTGTCTTTTAGGGAGAGTGTAAGAGAGAGGGGAAACATCAATGAGAGAGAAAAACATTGATTGGTTGCTTCCTGCAAGCGCCTGGACCAGGGCCTGGCCCGGGGAGGAGCCTGCAACCTTTGACCAGAACTTGGGACCCTTTGGTCCACAGGCTGACACTATCTGCTGAGCCAAACTGGCTAGGGCAGCTTCTGATTTTTTATTTGAGCCCAGTTAGCCATAGGTGTTCTCCCACACACCCTTCCCTCCCCCGGGTTCACAGGGCTCATACATATTGTTGCATGTGATAGTATTTCCTTCTATTTCATGGTTGAATAATATTCTGGTGTATGGATGTATCTAACATTTTCTTTATTCATTCATCTTTTGATGGCCAGTTAGGTTGTTTCCGCTTCTTGGCTATTGTGATTAAATGCTGCATTGAACATGGGAGTGCATGTATTTCTTGAAGATCCTGATTTCAATTCTTTTGTCTAAATACCCCAAAGTGGGATTGCAGGATCATGTGGTAGTTCTGTTTTTAAATTTTTTGGTGTCTCTATACTGTGTTCCAAAATGCTACACCTTATATTCCCACTAACAGTCCTACCCTGTTTGGTTCAGTGGATAGAGTGTCTGTCTGCGGACTGAGGGATCCCAGCTTTGATTCCGGTGAAGGGCACATGCCCGGGTTGCGGGTTCAATTCCCCGTGGGGTGGGGGGCATGCAGGAGACAGCCTATCAATGATTCTCTCTCATCATTGATGTTTCTGTCTCTCTCTCTCCCTCTCCCTTTCTCTCTTGAAATCAATAAAAATATATATATATTTTTAAAAAGTGTGGGTTCAAGATAGGAGCCAGGAACAGCTCTGATAATCCAAAGTCCAAGTGGATAATAGAATGTCATTCATCCATAAAAAAAAATAAAAAATAAATTCCCACTAACACTGTTTAAGGAAACGGTTCCAATTTGTCTGCCACCACTTTTTTTTCTGTTCTTTTGACAGTGGCTATCTTAATGGGTGTGATGTGATAACTCATTGTGATTCAGATTTGCATTTTTCTTAATGACCAATGATGTTGAGCATCTTTTCATATTCCTTACTGGCCCTTTGTATGTCTTCTTTGGAGAAATTTAAGTTCGTTGCCCATTTCTTGTTTGTTTGTTTTGCTGTTGAATTGTAAGAGTTCCTTTTATAGTTGACCCTTGATCAATGTGGGAGTTCGGAGTGCTGACTGCACCCCTTTATCCCCCAGTCAGAAATCCGTGTGTAACTTTTAATTCCAAAAAAACTACAGTCAGTACTTTGCATCTGTGGATTCAGCTAACTGCGAATTGAAGACAGTATTTTGATCTGCAGGTGGGAATCCAAAAATACTGGGTTTTTTTATCCACCATAGGTTGAATCTGGTATTGGCTGGATCTGCAAATGCAGTACCCTCAGATATGAAGGGCAAACTGTGTTTATTGGAAAACATCATGTATTAACATCTGTGCAGTTCAAACCCACATGGTTTAAGGGTCAACTATGTTTTCTTTTTTAAAAGTTTATCTTTAAATATATTTTCATTGATTTCAGAGAGGAAGGGAGAGAGAGAGAGAAACATCAGTGATGAGAGAGAATCATTGATTCGCTACCTCCTGCCTGCCCCCTACTGGGGATTGAGTCCACAACCTGGGCATGTGCCCTTGACCAGAATTGAATCCAGGACTCTTCAGTCTGCAGTCTGAGGCTCTGTTCGCTAAGCCACACTGGCTAGGGCTTAAAAAATTTATCTTTATGCCCAACTGGCATAACTCAGTGATTCAGCATTGACCTGTAATCAGGAGGTCACAGTTCGATTCCCAGTCAGGGCACATGCCCAGGTTGCGGGCTCAAGCTCCATTGGAGGGCATGCCGGAGGCAGCCAGTTGATGATTCTCTCTCATCATTGATGTTTCTGTCTCATTCCCTCTCCCTTTCTCTCTGAAATCAATAAAAACATGTTTTTAAAAATTTTATCTTTATTGTTGAGAGTATTATAGATGTCCCCTTAGGGTCAACTATTTTCAATAGTAAACACTTAGCAGATATTATCACCTTCAAGTATTTTCTCCTATTCTGTAGGTTGCCTCTTAAAAAAATGTTTTATTGATTGTTAGAGTGAGAGGAAGGGAAAGGGATAGAAACACTGATGAGAGAAACATCATCAATTAGCTGCCTCCTGCATGCCCCCCACTGGGGATCAAGCCCGCAAACCCGGTGTGTACTCTGACCAGGAATCTTGGTTCCTGGGTTGATGCTCAACCATTGAGCCACACTGGCTGGGATGCCTCTTCACACTTTTAATTGTTTTCTTTGCTGTGCAGAAGAACCCTTTTAGTTTGATGTAGTCCTACTTTTCTATGTTTGCTTATGTTGCTTGGCTTTTGGTGTCATGTCTAGGAAGTTATTGCCAGAACCAGTGTTCTGTATCTTTTCTTGCGTTTTCTCTAGGAGTTTTACAGTTTTAGATCTTATGTGTAAATCTTTAATCCATTTTGAGTTGATTTTTATAAAATCCAGTTTCCCAGCACCATTTGTTGAAGGGACTGTCCCCAGTGTGTTGTTTTGGCTCCCTTGATGAAGATCTTTTGACCATATACCTGTAGATTCTGGGCTCTCCATCCTGTTTCATTAGTCTTTATATCTATCTTTCTCTCAGTACCCTACTATTTTGATTATTGTAGCTTTGTGATACATTTTGAAATCAGGAAATGTGAGTCCTCCAAGTTTTTTGTTTTCTCAAGACTGTTTTGGCTATTTAAGGTTGCTTGTGGTTCCATATGAATTTTAAATTTGTTTTTCTTATTACTGTAAAAAAATACCATTGGTAGGAATACATAGAATCTGTAGATTACTTTGGGTAGTATGGACATTTGAACAATATTGTCTTCCAATCTGGGATATCTTTCCTTTTATTTGTGTCTTTAGTTTCTTTTCAACAGTATTTTGTAGGTGTCAGTATACAGATCTTTGGCCTTGTTTGGTTAAATTTATTCCTACATATTTTTTATTTTTGATGCTATTATAGTGGGATTTATTTCATTTTATCTTTTCGATTGTTTTTTGTTAGTTGTATTAGAAATGCACCTGATTTTTGTATCTTGACTTTGTATTATACAACTTTACTGAATACATTTATTAGTTCTAAAAGTTATTTTTTTATATGTGTAATCTTTAGAGTTTTCTACATATAAGATCATGTCATCTGTGAATAGAGAACCTTTTATTTCTTTCTATTTTGGATGCCTTTTATTTCTTTTTCTTATCCAATTGCTTTTACTAGTATGTACAGTACTGTTTTGAATAACTATCATTATTATTATCAATAGTAATTAATACCTATATAACACATATTGTTTCAGGCACTCTTCTGAGTATCTTACATATATTTATTTAATCTTCACAACAACTCATTGCAGTAGGTACTATTATTAACCACATTTTAGAGATGAGAAAAATGTTGAGTGATAAGTAGTAGTAGAGCTTACTATTTATCTGGCTTTTAATCCAGACCATATGGTTCCTAAGTCTACTTTGTTAACTGTTCAGTGTGTTGCCACTTACACTTAACTAGGAGGGTGTCAATTTAATTTAGAATTTTGACCTGACCTGCTATTTTGTTACCTCTGAAACCAGATAACCTTTCACTCATTCATTCATTTCATTCATTCATTTAAAAAATATATTTTTATTGATTTTTAGAGAGAGCGGAAGGGAGAGAGAAAGAGAAACATCAATGTGAGGGGAACATCGATCAGTTGCCTTCCATATGTGCCCCAACCAGTGATTGAGCCTGCAACCTTTTTGGTGCTCAGGATGGCACTCATACTAACTGAGCCACCTGGCCCGGCTGAAATCAATGAGTTTTAAAAAGAAATAAAGTTCTTGAGCCTTGAGGTACCTATTCTTTCCACAGGTCAGTGTTTTGTGTATTAGAGGTTGTTTAAATGAGGGATCTATCAACTAGTAGCATATAGATTATATGGTGGATGCTTGAGTGCCTATGTTGTTGTGCCTCAAGAGGCCTAATTAAGTCATTGTGTGAGTACATAAACTGCTTTAGGTTACTAATGCATCATCACTTTATACAAATGTGTTATGTAAGAATAACAGGTCTGTTTATAAATGAGAGACTTTCTACTTCATGTAAGTTTCACAGTAGAATTTCTTTTAGCATTAAGATTTTCTAATACATTTAATATATGAATCAATTTAAACTTTATCTTTTAAAACCAGTTCTTGCCCTGGCTGGTGTGGCTCAGTTGGTTGGGCATTGTCCTGTGCACTGAAAGGTTGCCGACTTGCTTCCCAGTCATGGTACGCATCCAGATTACAGGCTCAGTTCTCCATAGGGGACATGTAGGAGGCAGCAGACGATCCTCTCCTTTCCTCTTTCTCTCTCTCTCAAAAAAAAAATCACTTAAAAAGCAAACAGTTCTTGTGGAATTTACACTGCAATCTTGATGTTATAACATGATTATTTTGAAGATCCTAATAAAAGACAAAAAGGGTAATTAACTGTACCTCCTCTACGCTTCCCATTGGCTAATTAGGGTGATATGCAAATTAACTGCCAACAAAGATGGCGATTAACCGCCAACAAAGATGGCGGTTAATTTGCATACGTAGGCACAATGATGGGAGGCGAAAGGGGAAGGACGGAAGAACAGTGATGGGAAACCCAGGCAGCAGGCAAGAGCCACGGAGGTGCTGCCTTGCTTGCAGCCCCGTGATCGCATGGCGATAGGAGGGAGATAGAACCGCATTGGGATTGGAGAGCCGGGCGCAGGCAAGGCAGCACCCCGGCACCCCAGCACCTGACATGCAAAGGTCGGGGATGAAATGACTTTTCCCAACCACATCTGCAAATATTCTGGGGAAGGCATCACTGAAGAGTTCACAACAACTCCCTTACCTGGCAAGGAAGAAAACAGTTGGTAATAGAAACAATCCCTTACATCAAAGTTAAGGTGCCTCTGAGTAAAAGAGAGTATTTCCAACGTAAAGGAGGGAGCAGGCAAAAATAATAGGTTCTCATGACTTCCACTGAAGATTGAGCATATGACAGTGTCAAAACGAACATACAAATTAAAACAGACAGTGGACATTCAAATGACCCGAATCAACTGTCACTGTTTGTCTCAATAGCAGCAATGCTTATGTGATAATATAGTTTAACAAACATACAAAACAAGTCTCATGATAAGAGAGGTTCGGCTTCTAAAGTAAATTGAATATGTTCTTTAAAAATTCTCATGTCCTCCCCTCTGACTATAATTCTTAATTTTCCAATCAGAAAATAACCCCAGGTGATCCAGTAACATGTAGAACTCCAGTAACCTAACTTATTTAAAAAAACAAACATCCCAACCATTTTTAAAATATTTACATTGATATTTTAGGCTTAAAATTATAGAAGATATTTAGATCCAAATATATTTTCTAAATAGAAAATATTTCAGTTTTTGATTTAAAAAAAAATAAACATAAAAAAATATATAAGTGACACATTTTCCCAAGGAACTCAGAATTAATACCTTTCCCTCTAACTTTCTTCAAATTAAGAGAAGCTATGGAGTTCCCTATACTGCACAAGTTTTAATGAAAGAAAATAAGACTTTCTAAGAGCATCAAATACATGTTTTCTTATTTACAAACATATATACTCCTCTCTCCCTCCCTCCCTCTCTCTCTCTCTCTCTCTCTCTCTCTCTCTTTAAAATATATTCTTACTGATTCAGAGAGGAAGGGAGAGGGAGAGAGATAGAAACATCAATGATGAGAGAGAATCATTGATCGGCTGCCTCCTACATGCCCCGTACTGGGGATCAAGCCCACAACCCGGGCATATGGCCTGACCTGGAATCAAACTGTGACTTCCTGGTTCATAGGTCGATGCTAAACCACTGAATCACACCGGCAGGGCTCAATTCTTATTTATAAACTAGAGGTCCGGTGCACAAAAATTTGTGCACTGGGGGGAGGGGAAGGGGGAGGTCCCTTAGCCCGGCCTGTGCCCTCTCGCAGTCTGGACCCCTCAGGGGATGACCACCTGCTGGCTTAGGCCCACTCCTCAGGGGATTGGGCCTAAGATGGCAGACATCCCTCTGGCAGCCCGGCAGCTCTCGGGGCATGTCCACTTGCCAGCGGGGAGCAGGCCTAAACTGCAGTCGGACATCCTTAGTGCTGCTGAGGAGGCAGGAGAGGCTCCCACCACCACCGCTGTACTGGCAGCCACCAGCCTGGCTTGCGGCAGAGCAGAGCTCCTCCCATGTGAGAGCGACCTGACCACCAGAGGGCAGCTCCTGCATTGAGAGTCTGCCCCCTGGTGGTCAGTGTGTGTCATAGTGACCAGTCATTCCCAGTCTTTCTGCTGTTAGGGTCAGTTTGCATATTACCCTTTTACTATATAGGATAGAGGCCTGGTGCACAGGTAGGGGCTGGCTGGTTTGCCCTGAAGGGTGTCCCGGATCAGGGTGGGGGTCCTGCTTGGGTGCCTGGCCAGCCTGGGTGAGGGGATAATGGCTGTTTGCAGCTGGTCACACCCCCTTCAGGGTGGGGGTCCCACTTGGGTACCTGGCCAGCCTGGATGAGGGGAAGATGGCTGTTTGCACCTGGTCACACCCCCTTCAGGGTGGGCGTCCCCACTGGGGTGCCTGGCCAGCCTGGATGAGGGGATGATGGCTGTTTGCAGCGGGTCACACCCCCTTCAGGGTGGGCGTCCCCACTGGGGTGCCTGGCCAGTCTGGGTGAGGGGCTGAGGGCTGTTTTCAGGCTGGTGGGTGACAAGCTCCCAACCTCTCCTTTTTTTCTTTTTTTTTTTTATTCTGGGATTTATTTACCTTCTATGGCTGTCACTGGAGCTGAGAGCCGGCTTTAGCTCTGAGGCTTGGCTCCAGCTCTGAGACCTCGGCTGCTGAAAGCAGGTATCTGGGTTTTTTTGGGTTCTATAAATGTAACACTGTTGCAGTCCTGCTCGCTCCAGCTCTGACGGCTGAAAGCAGGTTTCTGGGGTTTGTTTAGCTTCTATAATTGCAACATTGTTTCTTAGAGTGCAAGCTCAGAGGCTGGCAGAGGCAGGCAGGGAACGTTGGCTTCCTCCATCACTGGAGCAAGCAAGCCTCCTGTTCGCTTCAGCTGCCTGGCTGTCGGCCGCCATCTTGGTTGGCAGTTAATTTGCATATCTCGCTGATTAGCCAATGGGAAGGGTAGTGAAGTTACGGTTAATTACCATGTTTCTCTATTATTAGATAGGATTCATTCCAAGGACATACACAGCTTAAAAAGCTTTGGAAGTAGTTTCAAAAAAACTAGCTTTTAAGTAACAAGAAAACAGTTATAGAAGAAAGTTTAAATTAAAAGAAAAAAAATTTATTGAAGAGTGGGAACATCCTCCATGAAAATGTGTACCTTGACTGTGGATGGCTGGGTGGCCTTATCACACCTTAGGAATTCAAATGCTTTTTACAGTGAAAAGAAAGAGAGTTTCATCTCATTTCTCTCCCAGGGTAGATGTCCGTCAATAGAAGGTGGACATCAATAAAAGGAGTAATCAATCCAGAAAGTCAGCAATCTATGAAAAATCCAGAACCGAGTATTTATCTCCTCTGCCACACACCCTCCCTCCCAGCCAGTGAGCAAGATAATTACTCTCAAGTCAAGCTAAGTGCCCCCCAGTCACAGTGGCCCAATGCTGACGTACAAAGCATACAAATAATTCTCACTCTGGCATAAAAGTGACAACTTTCTTGGAAAAAAAGCAGATACTGTAAATTTCTCAAAGTCTTCCTGAAACATTTTTTTAAAGTAATTTTTACTTCTTTAGAAAAAATGCATACATGGCAAACCATCTGTAATAAAAGGCCCATTCTATAAAATTTTAACTGGTCCTACTCATATCTGCAATCATAATCATATTTACAGACAAATGTATCTATACTAATAAAAGAGTAATATGCTAATTAGACTGAGAGACCTTCCAGGAGACCTTCCAGTTGTTCTGACAAAGCCATGGTGGTGGGGCCGAGGTAGAGGGGGTTAGAGGCCAAGAGGGGAGGGCAGTTGTGGGTGATCAGGCTGGTGGAGGGTGGGGCCGTTGGGGGTAAGCAGACCAGCAGGGGGGCCTGTTGGGAGCAAGCAGGCCATCAGTGGGGGCCAGTTAGAGGTGATCAGGACAGCAGGGGGGCAGTTTGGAGTGAGCAGGCCAGCAGGGGGACAGTTGGGGATGAGCAGGCCAGTGGGGAGGGAAGGTAGGGGCAAGCAGGCCAGCAGGGGGGGGCAGTTTGGGGTGATCAGGCTGGCGGGGGGTCATTGGGAGGCAAGCAGGCTGGCAGCGGGGGGTGGGGGGGCAGTTGGGGGCGAGCAGGCCGGCAGGCAGAGTGGTTAGAGGCAATCAGGCAGGCAGGCAGGTGAGCATTAGGAGCCAGCAGTCCCGGATTGCGAGAGGGATGTCCGACCGCTGGTTTAGGCCCGATCCCTGTAAATTG
Organism: Myotis myotis; assembly: GCF_014108235.1. Lineage (NCBI taxonomy): Eukaryota > Metazoa > Chordata > Mammalia > Chiroptera > Vespertilionidae > Myotis > Myotis myotis. Next base: position 2,021,396 of record NW_023416329.1, on the reverse strand, counting down.
GCAGTAGGACATCCTTCGAGGGTTCCCAAATTGGAGAGGGTGCAGGCCAGGCTGAGGAACACACCCTCCCCCCTGCATGAATTTTGTGCACCAGGCCACTAGTATTTGTATAAAAAGATAACTTTGTATGATGCTTAATTCCAATTATGTTAGTTCATTGCAGCTTGTAAGGGAAAATGGGTAATTTTTTTATGTAGATTTTTGGCCAATCTTGAAGTATGTTTCTCCTCTTGTACTCTTATTTTTTTTGTATTAGTACTGAAAATACGTAAATTATCACACTTAGAATCTCTAATGAGATTAAAGCCATTTTTTGAAGGTTAAAGAACAAAATTTAACATCATTTGTAAAGGACAGATAAAACATTGGTCTTTGTGTAATCAGTCTCCTTTAGAAGAATTGCTACGTTCATTTTGTACAGGTTTTATCCTATGGATTTGATTATACAGGTTCACAATTCTTTATTCTCAATTCTGAAATAAAGAGTGTTAAACTGAAAGTTTTTTTTTCATTTTTTACAGTAAATTGATTTGCCAGTAAACTACCCTAAATTGAGTTGGGGCAGTATCCTACTTAATGTAAATATGTATACATTTTGCTGCAGAAATCATGGATGTTATTACAAATACTATTGCTTTAGACCCCACTATGTTTTGTAACATGAGGCATATGTACAATATTTACCTTTATAACATTTGAAAACTTTTGAATGATGGTACTGATCTGACCCTGACAGTTTCACTTAAATGAATATGGCCCTTTATCACTTGTGCTGCCCGATTTCCATGGTTGGAAGAATGTGGGGCATGGATCAGTAGCATGAGGAATAAAGAACATACTGAATTAATTATATTGATTAGTAAGTTAGTACAGGCCTGGCAAGAGGTTTACTTTCTTCTCCTGGTTGTTAATAGTTGTCCTCTAGACTAGAGCACTGATTATCAATTTCATAGAGAATGTCCCAGTGACTCTGTGTCTGCCATGGACATGGCTACATAGTGGGAATATGAGCTAGATACTGTTTATCTGCTCTGTCTAGGGCAGTGGTCAGCAAACCGTGGCTCGCGAGCCACATGCGGCTCTTTGGCCCCTTGAGTGTGGCTCTTCCACAAAATACCACGTGTGGGCGCACACATATAGGGAACATTGTGGAGTGAAAGAAGAAGTAGTATTGAGGATTGAGAAAGGTATGTTGAGATGGTTTGGACATATAGAGAGGATGAACGAAAGGAGATAGACAAAACAAGTATACAAGACGAGTGTCGATGGGAGAGTTGGAAGGGGTCGACCTCAGCGAATGTACCTCAATCAGATTGAGGACGTTTTTAGCAAAGGCCAGCTTAGGAGCACCCTAATTAAATTAATAACAATGTACCTACCTATATAGTTTAAGTTTAAAAAATTTGGCTCTCAAAAGAAATTTCAATCGTTTGTTGATATTTGGCTCTGTTGACTAATGAGTTTGCCGACCACTGGTTTAGGGTATATGTTTATGCATTTAAATTACTTAGTATGATTTTTATTTTATGAAATGAGACAATTTCATAAGGATGCAAAATATGGAAACAGTTGACCTTTTTCTCATTTCTGTAGTCTCCTACAAAAGCTGTGTATAATGCCAGACATTGGAACCATCCAGACTCCGAAGAACTACCTGGGCCACCAGTAGTAAAACCTCAGAGTGTTACAGTAAGTGAACTGTACTTTTTAGTTTCATGTTTGTTTTGCTATCTTTATTCATAATTTGGATGTCTCTGACTTTCCTCTTTACCAGTTTATTTTGGACTTCTTAACTAAAATTTAGTGGCTTCCTAATAAAAACTTGGTTTAATTCATTGGAAAAGTGAGGATTGTGGATGGGATTACAGAAATTCTGGTCCTACTAAGTCAGTGATGGCAAACCTTTTGAGCTCAGCGTGTCAGCATTTTGAAAAACCCTAACTTAACTCTGGTGCCGTGTCACATATAGAAATTTTTTGATATTTGCAACCATAGTAAAACAAAGACTTACATTTTAGATATTTATTTTATATATTTAAATGCCATTTAACAAAGAAAAATCAACCAAAAAAATGAGTTCACGTGTCACCTCTGACACACGTGTCATAGGTTCGCCATCACTGTACTAGGTTATAAATAAAAAGCCTTAAAATTTTTTTTTACTCCTGACCCACATTTTCTGGAATTACTAGAGGCCTAGTGCACGAAATTCGTGCACGGGTATGGTCCCTAGGCCTGGCCGGTGATCAAAGCGCGAGTGTCGGGTGTGGAAGGGCAGGTCCCAGCTGACCTCTGGGCACTGGGCAGTACCTGGGCCCCCCGGCCCCTGCGCGCCCCCCTCTGCCTGAGTCATTGGGCCCCTGCCCTGCTCCCTCAGCGCCTGGGAGCTGGGCAGCGGCCCTGTCGCCACTGGTCACTGTCTGCGGGGTGATCAGTAGGGCAATTGGCCTGGCTCCGCCCACTTACCTGCTCCACCATCCTGCCACAGTCCTGCTCTCATCGAGGCCCATCAGGGCTGGCAGTGCCTCCACTGCTACCCACTACCACTGCCATGTTGCCTATGCCTGCCATGTTTTGTGCTGCCCCCTGGTGGTCAGCATACATCATAGGAAGCGGTCAAACTCCTGGTCAAACTTTCAGTCAAGGGGACAATTTGCATATTAGGCTTTTATTGGATAAGATAGGATAGTGTTCAGTTTTAAAGGGCAAATTAGTCTGTATTTGAAGTTTGTATTTAGACTTGTGTTATAAATTACATCCTACATAGATGATAAAGTGGCTTTGAGTGGTTAATTCACTTTTTAGAGAACTTTTTCCTGCATTCCAGTAATTCAATTCAGAACGCATTTGAAAAACAATATTTCTAGATCAGTGATTCCCAACAGAGGGGCAATTTGATTTTTAAGGGGGGCAATTCGAGAATGAGTTATTAACAGTGAATTTTTCACATTTCTTATGGTTCTAGGGGCCTCATATACAGTATATAAATATATATTGTGACATATTTATGTATTTCAGTTCTCTATTATATGTTTTGAAACTTGCTATTTTTTTCATATCACTTCATATTATTATTATTTTAACAATTTCTTTGTGATATCTTCCTCAGTACTTCAACTATCCTTTCGTTCTTTTATTTTTCTCTTTCGTGGATGCTATGTTCTTTGGAAGCTTGTTTTGACCAAGTTAATAGCCTTTTAGGCTTTCTCCATGAGAATAGGAGTTCACTTTTTGAATAATAAGAATTATATGTCACAGGGGGGGCATCAGGATGTTAGAGATGCTCAGGTGAGGCATGGCTGTTCTAGATAATGGTAACTCCTCAGTCATCTGGAGCTATCAATTAGTGCAGTGGTTCTCAACCTGTGGGTCGCAACCCCTTTGGCGGTCGAGCGACCCTTTCACAGGGGTCGCCTAAGACCATCCTGCATATCAGATATTTACATTACGATTCATAACAGTAGCAACAGTACAGTTATGAAGTAGCAACAAAAATAATTTTATGGTTGGGTCACAACATGAGGAACTGTATTAAAGGGCCAGAAGGTTGAGAACCACTGAATTAGTGAGTTCTTTTTTGTTTTTAAGGAATGAGTTCTTTGTAACAACAAAAATTAGCCATAGAGATCTTTCTAAAATATGTACTAGAGGCCCAGTGCACGAAATTTGTGCACTGGCGAGGCGGGGGGGCAGTTCCTCAGCCTGGCCTTGAGCCCTCTTGCAGTCCGGGACCTCTCGGGGATGTAATAGTGTGCCAGTGGCAGGCGGCCAGGGAGGAGCCCAAATCAGAGCTGGGCGCCACACTGTTCACACTCATCTCCAGCCCGCTGCTCCTGCTGCCACGGAGTCCCTGCTGCCACGGAGTCGGGAGAGGCTCCTGCCATGGCAGCTGCGCTCGCCAGCCATGAGCCCGGCTTCTGGCTGAACGACGCTCTCCCTGTAGGAGCACACTGACCACCAGGGGGCAGCTCCTGCACTGAGCATCTGCCCCCTGGTGGTTAGTGCGCATCATAGCGACTGGTTGTTCTGCCTTAACGGCCGCTTAGGCTCTTATTATATACATAATTAGTTCCCTCTCTTCTTAAGTTGAACACATTAAACTTCTTTTACTAGTATAAAATCATCATTGTACATATTAGTAATTATATGCTGTGCTCTTATTTTGGCTATTTTACCCTAAAGTACAGCTTTCTGTACTTTAAAAATTCTTTTATCTGTTGTAGTTTTTCTGTTCCATCCCTAGCTTCTTATCAATGCTATTTATATATGGAATTTTGGTTCTTTATTCCTTCTAATAGTCCTAGAGACAAATAGCAGATTGTGTGAAATGTAAGTTTAAGGAAGAACAGCAGGAATTCCTGAGTGGTTCTTTTCTAAGTAAAACATATATTAATTTTACCTAGAAGTAAATGGAATTTTTTTAAAAATATATTTTATTGGTTTTTTACAGAGAGGAAGGGAGAGGGATAGAGAGTTAGAAACATCGATGAGAGAGAAACATTGATGAGCTGCCTCCTGCACACTCCCCACTGGGTATGTGCCTGCAACCAAGGTACATGCCCTTGACCGGAATCGAACCCAGGACCCTTGAGTCCGCAGGCCGACGCTCTATCCACTGAGCCAAACAGGTCAGGGCGTAAATGGGATTTTTAAATGTACCTTATGACCTTTCATGTCCCTTATCACCCATCTTTTTTTTCTTAAACTAAATTTGCTAGGTAGAGGACATGTTACTATTTGTATGTATATATTTTTTTAGAATAACTAACTTAATACCCTTTTTAATAGGTGAGGCTGTCTTCAAAGGAAACAAATCAAAAAGATGATGGAGTTTTTAAGGCTCCTGCACCACCACCCAAAGTGATAAAAACTGTGACAATACCTACTCAGCCCTACCAAGATATAGTTACCGCACTAAAATGCAGAAAAGAAGACAAAGAAGTAAGCAGTCATATAGTTTTTCTATGCATGGATAGTTGTTGTGTTTAACATTGAGCATTTCAGTGTCTTGAACAAATACAGTGCACTGATAGCTACAGCTTTGAGTCACAAACTTATCTGGTCCTAGTGCTACCAGTGTTTTAAAAGCAACTTTCAGTGGCCATGTAATAAATTATTTTATACACTTTGAAGTACAGTACAGCAAGCCTATAGATTTAACTACATATACCAGTTCATAGTTTTAAAAGAGATGGACTTACTTTCTTGGCAGTTATATACTGTTGTTCAACACGTGAAGCACTTCAATGATGTGGTGGAATTTGGTGAAAATCAAGAGTTCACTGATGACATTGAGTATTTGTTAAGTGGCTTAAAGAGCACTCAGCCTCTAAACACACGTTGCCTTAGGTAAGCTCTTATTTTTACATTTGATAATTATATGCGTGCTATATAGCTCATTAAAGTTTTTCAAATGGATAGAGCTAAACATTTGTGATTTTGTTACCATGGATATAGTTAATAGTCAGTTATAATATGTTAAAATGTGATTGATTTCTTATAAGGGATTTTATTCTATGGAGGAAGGAAAGTTGGATGTTTATATCCTTTTAGCATAATCTAGGCTTCAGTTTCCAGATTCTTGAAAGAAGTGTTATGCTAAGGAATCCCTGGGTTCTTCTACAGACCAATATTTTAAACATGCAAGTAGTAAATTTGATAAATTAAGCATGTTTTAATTTGGATAATCTTCTACATATTATACTAGAGGCCCAGCGTATGGATTCATGCACCGGTGGGGGTCCCTCAACCTCGCCTGCGCCCTCTCACAACCCAGGACCCCTCGGGGGATGTAGTATTACGAGAAGTGGCAGGCAGCCAGGGCGGAGCCCTGAACCTGGGCCAAGCGCCACACCGCTCCTGCTGCACCTGCCACCTCTTGGTAGCACTGCCGTGGAGGCGCGAGAGGCACGTGCCACCGCAGCTGCGCTTGCCAACAATGAGCCCTGTGTCTGGCACCTATCAGTCAGCTGAGTGGCGCTCCCGCTGTGTGAGCACATTGACCACCAGGGGACAGCTCCTGCGTTGTGTCTGCCCCTGGTGGTCAGTGCGTGTCATAGCGACCGGAGCAGTCACTTCAGCTTTTTTATATATACTAGACGCCCGGTGCACGAAATTCATGCATGGTTGGGGGGGCCCTCAGCCCAGCCTGCACCCTCTCCAATCCGGGACCCCTCAGGGGATGTCCAACTGTCAGTTTGGCAACCGGCAATCGGACATCCCTCTCACAGTCCTGGACCAATGGCTCCTAACCGCTCACCTGCCTGCCTGCCTAATCGCCCCTAACTGCCCCCCTTGCCAGCCTGATCACCCCTAACCGCCTCTGCCTGCTGGCCTGATCGCCACTCACTTCCCCTCCTCCCTCACCCCCCCCCACCCCCCCGCTGGCCTGGTTGCCCCACGCAGCCTGCTGCTGAGTCGTTTGGTCGCCTCTCACTAACCCCCCTGCCAGCCTGGTCGCCCCATGCAGCCTGTTTGGTTGTCCATTGGGTTGCGATGGTCACTTAGGCTTTTATATAGACAGACTAGAGGCCTGGTGCATGAAATTCGTGCAGGGTGGGGGGCGTTTAGCCCGGCCTGTGCCCTCACAGTCCAGGACCCCCCAGGGATCGGGCCTCAGTTGGAACTCAGACATCCCTCTCGCAGTCTGGGGCTCTCGCAGTCCAGGACCCCTTGCTCCTTACTGCCCACCTGCTGCGGAGGCGGGAGAGGCTCATGCCACCTCCACTGTGCTCACCAGCTGTGAGCCTGGCTTCTGGCTGAGCACGGGCGGGGATGGCGGAGAGTGTGGCTCAACCAGAAACCGGGCTCGCTGCTTCTTAGCGCTGGTCCTGCCCACTGGTTGGGGAGGGCAATCTGGGGCCAGGCCGTCTGGGGGAGGGGGTGTGGGAGGTTGAGGCACCATGGCCACACCCCATCCAGCCTCTGTGGAGGCTCTGGGATCGTGCTGCTCCCTGTACCCCCCACCTCTGCAGAGGCGTGGGACCAGGTCAGTGCTGCTGCCTCTGTGGCTGCCTCTGCGGAAGGGGCAGGACCGCGCAGCCTCCTCTCCCGCCACCTCTGTGGAAGGGGCTGCAGCGCTGGGACCTCCGGGTGGCTTCGCCCGGGCCAGGTGCCCAGGACCCTGAGCGGCTTCACCCAGATCCCAGCTTTGTCAGGAAGGATGTCCAGGAGACATCTGGTCTATCCAGTCTAATTAGCATACTACCCTTTTATTAGTATAGACTAGAGGCCCAGTGCACAAAATTTGTGCGCTGGTAGGGTCCCTAGCCGCTGTTGGCTGCCAGCCACCAGCCAGATATTCCCTTCCTTCCCCCAGCCGCCTGCCACCACTGGGGCCTCCCTCCCTTCCCCCGGCCAGCCCTGCCCCCTGGTCAAACTCTTGGACAACTCCTGGTCGAGGGGACAATTTATGTACTACACTTTTATTATATAGGATTGAATATCTTGATTTGATTGAATTATTCAGTCAATCAGAATATATTCAATCAAATATAAAATACATGTATTAGAGGCATTATGAAGAGGAACTGAGACTTTTTGCTTTTCATGGTAGTAAGCACTATAAGAAATAAACTAAAGATGATCATTTGTTATTTATATCGTTTAATATAACATACCTAATCACATATATATTAGTAAATTTTTAATAATCTGGTTTGCTCATGCTTTTTATATTGTGATCTGTACAGGCAAAGCTTTGACATCCTACCCCATGCCCTTGTTTTGGTACTGTACGAACAAAACACTAATGCACTAGCTGTTTTTATCTCCCTAACTAGTCTGTTTTCTTCTAGTGTTATTAGCTTGGCTACTAAATGCGCCATGCCCAGTTTTCGAATGCACCTGAGAGCACACGGAATGGTAGCAATGGTCTTTAAAACCTTGGATGATTCCCAGCACCATCAGGTATTTTTAAGTTTCTGGGTTTGAGAAGCATTATTTAAAAATTCTAGTCTGTTTGGTTATTGACAAATATCTTTATGTATATTCAGATATAAGTATTTCCTATATGTGGATTGAGTTTTATTTGCTAAATATAGAGCTTCATGCTAGAAGTTTCTGCTTAATCATTTAAGATTATTTTCTCAGGACATTTTTTCTTCTGCTCAGTTTATATTGTTTACACATTATTCAGGCCCTCGCCTGCTTTTCTCAGTGGGTAGAGTGTTGGCCCACCAACACTGGAAGGTCGCAGACTCGATTCTGGTCAAGGGCATGTACCTTGGTTGCATCCTGAGCCCCAGATTCATGTGGGAGGCTACCAATGGATGTCTCTCTCACATTGATGTTTCTCTCTCTCTCTCTCTCTCTCTCTCTCTCTCTCTCTCCCTCCCTCCCTCCCTCCCTCCCCCCCCCCCCCCCCCGCCCCCCTTCCACTCTCTCTAAGAATTAATGGGGGAAAATATCCTCACGTGAGGATTAACAAAAACATAACATTATTCAGTTATAGCATACTGGATACCCCATGTCAAACAATTCAGTTCTCCGCCAAGTTGTTTACAGAAAAAATGTCTCAGTTGTCAACCAAACTTTGGTTTTCCACCTGATAATCCTTTCAGGCTGCTACTGCAGCGTGACAAAAAGCGTCTCTCAGGCAACAAAGAGACACTTTTGTTGCTGGCAAAATCAAACCAGTGATCAGCACAATTTTAAAACATAAAGAGACCATCAAGATTCCTGATATTACTAAAGGTGCAAAAGAAACAATGATCACAGACAATTTAAGTAAAAAAACTTGTTGATTTAGATAAATGTAAAGCAGTTAGCCAGTGATAACCATTTTGGCAGTGATATATAAACAAGCAAAGATTCATGCAAACCTGAAAGACATCCCTGGACCAAATGCTAAAAGTGATTCATTTAAGGTGGTTCGATAAATTTAAGAAAAGAAGTGTTGCCCTAGCCAGTTTTGCTCAGTGCAGACTGAAGGGTCCCAGGTTCGATTCCGGTCAAGAGCAAGTACTGCTGGGGCTTGTACAGGAGGAAACCAATTGATGTGCTTCTCTCACACCGATATTTCTTTCTGTCTTTCCCTCTCTCTTCCACTCTCTCTAAAAATCAATGGAAAATTATCCTCAGGTCTGAGGATTAAAAAAAAAGATGTGTTTATAAATTAAACAGTACATTAGACATGCACTGTATATAAGAAAGGTTAAAGCAGGGAATCATTTGGGGGTCTGGAATGGATTAATTCAATTTACATTATTTCTTTTTTTTTTTTTTTAAACCGGAATCGAACCTGGGACCTTTCAGTCCGCAGGCCTACGCTCTATCCACTGAGCCAAACCGGTTTCGGCAATTTACATTATTTCTAATAAAAAAATGATTTGGTTTTCAAACAAATCTCTTTTCAAACAGCCTTCTGGTACGAATTAAGTTTGAAAACCAAGGTTCCACTGTATTTAATTCTATAAGCATTGATTTCCTCTAACCAGAAAGTACTAGAAAAAAAATCTTTTACTAATCTTTGATATCAGTAGCATGACAAAAAAGGATTTGAACTTTTTTAAAGAGCATTTTGTCTGGATGCTGAATTGGAACATAGCTCATTGTGAAAAAGAATTTCTCATTTTCATTTTGACTTTGACGTTTCCTCTTAAAAATATGTGATAAAAGTCAGGTTTAACATTTTTGAAGTTAAAAAATAGTCATTGCTAATTATTATAGTGGTATTTTGAGATGACTTTATTATATTTTTTGTTCAGGGAAATTATGTTTTAAATGCAGAATAGGGGAGATACTCTGAGTCTTCCGAAACTGAAAGCATTGTACTTATCCCTCTGTGAGGAAAACTTCATTACCAAGTTGTAGCAGATTTAGAATGAGGGAGAAGAGAAGAGACTGTTAATTTGTTTTATTATGCAGTTACTAGGGGCCCTGTGCACGAATTTGTGCACCTTGAAAGGAACTGTGGGCCTCTAGGTTGCAGTGGGCACTGGGGCGGGTCTCGGCCCATTCTCTGCACCCCCGCCTGGCCCCTCCCGCCGCAGTCCCTGGTCCCCTGTCTGCCAGCAGCCCGGCTCCTGCCACCACTGCTCCCACACACTGACAGCGCCGACCCCGCTCACACCCACTGACAGCGCAGAGCTATTGGGGCTGGCGCCAGCAGCCGGTACAAGCAGTGACTGCTGCCCCAATCCCCCCTCAGGAGTAGGGGAGATGGAGAAGTCCTCAGGGGCGATCAGGGCCGACAGCCACCGCTTGCACCTGCTGACGCCAGTGCCAGTGGTGCCGGCAGCTGGAGCAAGTGGGGCCACCGCTGATGCAAGCGGGGCCAGCGCCAGCAGCAGGTGCAAGCGCCAGGTGGGACCCTGATGCACAGGAGCAAAGAATTTTCAGTAACCACCAGAGGCTCACTCTGATGACAGCGACCGGCGCCCTGCTTTGGTCTGGCGCCCCTGCTCACCTGCTCCACCATCCTGCCGCGGCCAATGCCTGCCATGCTCCGCGCGCGCCGCCTCGTGGTCAGTGCATGTCATAGCAGCCGGTTGTTCTGCCATTTGATCTATTTGCATATTAAGGTTTTAGATATAGATATAGATATAGATATAGATAAGAGGACCAAGCCATTAATATGTGTTCTTGGGGGCATTGGACTCCCAAAGCCTATACTGTGTCATCCTAATTTCCAAAATTAATTTTCTGTGTAAGCATTTAATTAGTCACTTAGTCTGAAATCTCTTTACTTTGGGGGATTTAAAGTTTAAATGTTTACATAGTTAATTGTGCTTCTATGCATTGAAATAAGTGTAATACATTATATCTTATATGTTGAAATAATGCTGACCTAAACTATATCCCTTTCATTACTTATAGGTTTTAGTACCTATTATAAGCGAAGTGTGCCAGCTACCTGATTTGAATGATTTTGAGAACACATAATTTTATTTTTAAATACTTGGTTCAGCCAGACCTAATTGGTTTATTTTAAAGAAATTGAGTCTAAATGTGTTTATTTGGGCATTTTAGTTTTATATATTGACACAAATGCGGTTGTGTTTATTTTACAGAAAAACATAGCTAAGTTTCTGGTACAGATTTTAAAACACATTGACTTTAAGAAATGTTTTTATTGACTTTTAGAGAGAGGGGAAGGGTGAGAAGTAAATAGAAACACTGATGAGAGAGAAACATCGATTACTTCCTCCTACAGGCCCCCAACTGAGGATTGAGCTCAAAACCCCAGGCATGTGCCCTGACGGGAATTGAACTGGTGACCTCTTTGGTTCATGGGTTTATGCTCAACCACTGAGCCACTGGGCACAGATTATTGATTTTATTTATTGAAATTTGTTTCTTGAAATTTGACTTTATCTACTTAATCTTAAAGAATGATAGTGAAGTGTACTGTAAAATAGTATTACATAGAGCTGAAAAAAATGTACTGTAAACTTCTTATTGAACATGGAATAGCCAAAGAAATATGTATTTTCACTTATTCTTGTTTTGGAGCATTCATATAGGGAGGTCTTCAGAAAGCACAACTTCATGCAACAGTACTTTATTTAATTTACATTTCTATAGAATATTTTAAGGGGTGGGGTTTTCAATGAGTAAAACATTTTCAAGATTTCCACCATGTGAATAAATGTCAAAATAGTCTTATTTCCTGAAATTGCCACTAATTGATTACATAATTTTTTTTATTTTTTGTCCATTGAAGAATCTGTCCCTTTGTACAGCTGCCCTCATGTACATATTGAGTAGAGATCGTTTGAACATGGATCTTGATAGAGCTAGTCTAGACCTAATGATTCGACTTCTAGAACTGGAACAAGATGCTTCTTCAGCTAAGCTACTGAATGAAAAAGACATGAACAAAATCAAGGAAAAGATTCGAAGGCTGTGTGAAACTGTACACAACAAGCATCTTGATCTAGAAAATATAACGGTGGGTTCCTTCCTTCTTTTCATTATAAAATGAAAATTACTTCCAGAAAGTTTTTAGTCACAGCAAGTGTGTGACTTTGGACAAATCATTTAGCCTCCTGGTTTATAAGACAGCAGAGTTTCCGAAGGTTTAGTTCTGAGCATAATTCTGTTCCCTGCCTGAAATTCCTAAGCTATCCCATCTATATTTAGTTTTTTTGGCCGGTAAAATTTTTATTGCATTTTGCCTAATTCTTTTCTCTCTCTTTTTAAAAATTCTTTATTGTTAAAAGTTTTACATATGTTGTCTCCTTTTTTCCCCATTGACCTCTCCCCGCCCACTCCTGCCCCCCAGCACATTCATTCTTTTCTCTTGATTTTATTTTTTTTAATGTAGAAGTTACTTCTCTGAACAATAAAGATTTAATTAAAAAAAATAAATAAAAATAAAGAAGTTACTTTTAAGCTATTAGGAATTTGAATTCTTATTCTCTTTGGGTTTTGGCAATAAGAATTAAGAGACTTTTGCAAGGTCACTTTCTTTTTTCTTTTCTTTTTTTAATGTTTTCCTTTATTTTTTTTATTATTATTTTTTGTTGTTAATTCTCACCCGAGGATATTTTTTCATTGATTTTTAGGGAGAGTGAAGAGAGAGGGAATGATGAAAGAGAAACATCAATGTAAGAGAAACACATCGCTTGGTTGCCTCCTACACAAGCCCTCACTAGGGCCTGTGCCGGGGAGTCCCGGAGCTTGCAGCCAAGGTACGTGCCCTTGACTGGAATCAAACCCAGGACCCTTTGGTCCCCAGGCCGACGCTGAGCCAAACGGGCTAGGGCTGCAAGGTCATTTTCAATGAGCATTCACTCGTTCTAGAGTGTGTCAGGGTGTCCCATTAACTGCTACCCTTATGCTCAACACGATTCTCCAAGTTTAAAATGACTGTTCTTTTTGGTTAATTCCAGTTCTTTTTTTTAAATCTGTCTTTTTCACTTGTATAATCAATAATACTCCTCCAGATTACCAGGTCAGTAGAAAATGATTTGCCTTGTCATTTTGAAAAAATAAAGTTATTTGTTTATATGTAACTTGGCTTTCAGGCATTTCCAACATCAAATCTACATAGACAGTGTTTTTTTCCAACTGTTTACTAAACTGAAGACTGCAGCAATGGCCTCAAAAATTGTTGAGCTAGCCAGCTGTGACTTAGGGATATTGCTCTATTTGGTGAAAGTAGAGTATGGAATTTGAATAAAGTGGGGTTGAGAAGGGAAAGCAAATTAACATTAAAAGGCAGGATACAAAATTGACATGTACTACTAAATAGTACTTTCATGTATTAAAGTTAGACAAAAAATTGTTTTATGCTCAGTAGTGGATAAACAATCCCTCTACCTCTCCAAACTATTTTTATACAACTTGTAAAATGTATTCGTAATTTTTATTTATTTTTTCATATTTTATAATATATACAAACTTTTAATTATATAAAGAATAAATTTGAGCTTATAATTTTTATTTGCTGCATACCTTTATGTGTTTGTTATAGCTCCCATATTGTTCAATATTAAATTCTTTCCAGGTATTTGGTATTAAATAACATGATAAACTTGTTTATTGAATTTCCTCCATGGTTTGTTGAATTTATTAGGGTAGTAAATACCAGCATAATAATTTTTTTATATTGTGTTAAGTAGTTTACTCACATGATTAAAATCTGAACAGAGCTGCTAATTTTAGAATGTCTTTGTTTCTCTCTTAATATCTGTTCGTTTTAAATCTTAAGTAGACGTTGTTTGTACATTGACTGTCCCCCTATGCATAAGTTTTGTTTTATTAATTGCTTAATTTCTTCCTCAACATATACTGCCACTCCTGATGTGCCCTGGAAAGATAATTTAAAATATTAATATTATAGTGTTTTCAGGTATAATTTAAATAACAGAGCTAACAGTAGCTGAATATAATATTCTGATTAATGATTTGGCTGTGCTTTAACTTATGGGGACTATTTCAGTTTTCAAGTAAATGTTTGGATTGTGTAGGCTGTGTTAAAATGCTAGCATATAATATATTGAAAATAGCTTAAAATATCCACAATCCTTTTTATGCCAATAGAAGTAAATGATAAAGTCCCTTTTTAGCATAAAAACTTACCAGCTTTTGCCATATTAACATCAAATTACTGTCCCCTTTCTTCCTAAAAAAGAAAGTCTCATTAGGCTCCAGATTCACTATGTGACTCATGAGCCTAATATACCGGAACCAATCTCATTAAATTATTCTTTCAAGGACTTAGACTGGGGGGGGGGGGGGGGGGAATGGGTCTGTTTTTGTAGCATTGAATTCAGTTCTATATTTTCACCTTGACATTAGCTTTGTTAGAAATTAGATTAAAATGTTCTAGATCTCTTCTAAATCTGTAATACTGAGATTTGATGGTAAGATGTGTTTTTTGCATTTTTAAATACCCAATTTATATTCGGTTCCAAATTGGTCAGGAGGATTTACTGTAAACTTGCAAATTACAAAGGAAGGAAGGTTTGGGAAGAAAACCAGATCTTTCTAGCTTTGCTAATTAAACCATTTCTTTTGTTATGCTGAAGTTCCTATTGCAACAAGAATCAGACTGCTCTTTGGTGGGGGGATAACTATATGCTTTTAGAATGAAATATAATAGAAAAGAAAAATAATAATTAAAGGCAAATAAAGATAAAGAAAAACTTGTCTTGTTGTAAATATGACTTGCTGTTCTGTGCTTCCTTTAGTGGTGGTCCCATATATAGTTTTGTCATGTAGCCACACAATATGTATCCAAGCTGCTAACCCTGCAGTATAAAGTTTAAGTCTGGTAAATCTGAAACACTAATAAATAAGAAAATATATATAGCAGTAAGCAAAAGATAAGCAACCGAGCAGGTAAATAAGGAAAGAACTGACAGGAGAAAAGATGCTGACGTTTACTGTAATTAGAACAATATAAACCAAAGCAATAAGATACAGTTTTTTACCCTCAGGAAAAAAATTTAAAGTGATAAGCTTTTGAGGATTCAGAACAACTGACAAGCCCACACTTTGCTCCTACATCAGTGATGGTGAACCTTTTGAGCTCGGCGTGTCAGCATTTTGAAAAACCCTAACTTAACTCTGGTGCCGTGTCACATATAGAAATTTTTCGATATTTGCAACCATAGTAAAACAAAAACTTATATTTTTGATATTTATTTTATATATTTAAATGCCATTTAACAAAAATCAACCAAAAAAATGAGTTCGCGTGTCACCTCTGACACGTGTGTCATAGGTTCGCCATCACTGTCCTAGAGTGTTACTTGTTTTAGCCTTTGTGGTAAATTAACCTGACATATATTGATTGGCAGTTAAAGTACAGGCACCCTTTAATTCAACACTCCCACTGTTGAGCATCTATACCTTGGAAATAACCCCAGTATCTATTTCATTAAACTGATAAATGAGACTATACTTCCATGAAAGGAAACCAATGATTATAACCATTTCTTCAACTGATAGACTATTTAGATAAAAATTAAAATCACTTCAGTTTTACTTATAAAAGCACTAATACTATGGCCCTGGCCAATCTGACTCAGTGGTCGAGCATCGTCCATACATTGAAAGGACCCTGGTTCCATTCCCTGTCAGGGCACACGGCCAAGTTGTGGTTTGGTCCCTGGTCTGTTGCATGTGGGAGATAAAGGATAGATGTTTCTTTCTCTCCTCCCTTTCTCTTTCTCCCATCAATAAAAAATTTTTAAAAAAGAAGAAGAATACAGTGAACTTTATGGGCTGGTGGCATGCAGTGAACTTTTCTAAAGGAAACCTCTGAAAGTGTTGCCACAGAATCATTGTTAAGAGTAAAGATTCATTAATGGTACTTCTGATTTTTAGACTGGGCATTTAGCTATGGAGACGTTACTATCCCTTACTTCTAAACGAGCAGGAGACTGGTTTAAAGAAGAACTCCGGCTTTTGGGTGGTCTGGATCATATTGTAGATAAAGGTATGATACATACACACGTAGCATTTTTATATATTTAAAAGCATGAAAAAATATTTACATATTTCGAAAATAATTTTAATCACTTGAAAAGATCTGTTCTTTTAGTAGATTTTGTAAATCTCATAGGAAATGCCATTAATGCTTTCAAAGTAATGGAAAGTAATTGGGAAGTAATGGAAAGGAAATAATTACAGTAAATTAGAGTCTCATACATTTCAACATCTCATAGTATAAAACTTAGAATAATTAATGTCAGAGAGGTTCCAGCATATCCACAGCATGTGCACAGTTGGCTTTTAATGTTCGTCAAGGGGGCAGGTACTGAGGTGCTGAGATGTGCTAATTGGTACACATCCATGTCTTTTTTCCTAGTGAAAGAATGTGTGGATCATCTCAGTAGAGATGAGGATGAAGAGAAACTAGTAGCCTCATTATGGGGAGCAGAGAGATGTTTACGAGTTCTAGAAAGTGTAAGTATAGACAACTGTTGGGATAAAATTATTTGATCTTAATTGTGACTGTATGAGACTGCCAAGTAATATATATTATGTGTCTCTAGAGTTTCACTTTTTAAAAAGTCCAAATTGTAATTGTGATGCATTCTTTGAGCAACCAATGTTAATGAACAAGTTAAATGATCAGTTTAGTCTTTAAGAATATGTATATTGCTGCTCCATACAAAACCTTGCATGTCAGTTTTGTTTATATTGCCAAATGTTATTGTTCTTTCCTTAATGTGGAATTCTACTTACATATAGGGTGTCCAAAAAACTGTATTCACACACTTTGAATAATTATAAAGGCAGTGTTTGTTAAAATGCATTTCATTTTCAAAGTTGAACTATCAGCTATTAGTGTGTACACATTGTTTTGGGACATCCTTTATGTTAACTTGTTTAGGGAAAATGATAGTAAAAAGCAGTCAGGTGTTTGTTTGTTTTAATTAATAAGGATTTTCTTAATATTTGGTGTTGAAAAATGGTACTATTGAACTGTGTGCCATAATAAGTATATTTGTTCTTTGCCTTTAATGAATAACTTAACCCAGTTCAGAGATATTATGCTGCCAGTGAAGTTTAGGATGCATAGATTGTGTATTAATCAGATTGGAGTAGCCAGGTGCTTTTTGAACCATATGTGGGGAAATAAATAATCTAGTGTAGTTAAAACTTTTTGACCCTGACCAGATAGTTCAGTTGTTGGAGCACCATCCTGATACACGAAGGTTTTAGGTTTGATCTCTGGTCAAGGCACATACAAGAATGACCAATGAGTGCATAAATAAGTGGAATAACAAATCAATGTTTCTCCCCCCCCCCATCTATATATATAAAAGCCTAAACAATGGTTGCTATGACATGCACTGACCACCAGGGGGGCAGACGCTCAATGCAGGAGTTGCCCCCTGGTGATCAGTGTACTCCCACAGTGGGAGCGCCGCTCCGCTGACTGATGGGCACCAAACTCCTGTGCTCACTGCTGGCGAGCGCAGTTGCAGCGGCGCGAGCCTCTCCCACAGACACTCCCCCTGCACGCCCGAGCTGTGGCAGTAGAGGCATGCAACGAGTACGGGATGAGCAGGGGTGGCACAGTGCCCAGCCTGGGCTCAGGCTCCTCCCTGGCCACCTGCCACTTCACGCACTACTTTGTGATGTGCGGGATCGAGGTGGACAGTGGGCTGGAGCCCAATGAGCTGGCAGGTAAGGCTGGGCTGCGGCAGCACGGAGGTCCACTGATCCCCACAGGCCAGGCCGAGGGACCCCACTGGTGCATAAATCTGTGCACTGGGCCTCTAGTCAATAAATAAAATCTTTAAAAAAAATTTTGGCATAGTTGAAATTGTTCCTTCTCTGTTCTAGAGTACTTCAAGTACATTTGATAAACATATATACAGAGATGGGCAAAACTAGGTTTACAGTTTGTATGGAAATAATACAACTAATAAATAATAATATAAGAATAAACTATTTTGTGTACTCACAACTATAATCCTACTTTTGTCCACTCCTGTATATTTTGCTTTTATTCTAAATGAATCCATTTAAGAACTTGGTTAGTTTGTGTATAAGTTAGAGACTGCTCTTTTCTGACATTCAACGTGCTTGGTAATTCATTACAGTGAATGCATAGCACAGAACACATTAATTATGAGCAAGCAGTGTAACAGTAATGTTTTAATTTTGTGATAAAGTGATAGTTTTATTATTTAAAGCAGGAACGTGTAGGTTGTTATTCCCTTACATGACAAGGGCTGAATTTTCTCATCTTTGTCTGTTAGAGCACTAGTTGTAAGTGTGTTGTGTGTGAATGACTGAAGTTATGGATGGCCACAATCATTTCAGATTTTTTCCTTTTAGGTAACAGTGCATAATCCAGAGAATCAAAGCTACTTGATAGCATATAAAGATTCACAACTCATTGTTTCATCAGCTAAGTAAGTTTTTCTGAAATATCATACTTTTTATTTAAAGCATTTAGATTTACTTAAAGAAAATACTGTTGTATCATCTTCGTCCATAAAACACTTTGTCTGTCAAATTCTGTGTACCAGAAGCAGTACAGTATAGTAAAAGTTAGGAGTGCAGATTCTGGAGCCAGAGTGACTGGAATGTGGATCCCAGCTTTTTACTTACTACAAGTTCTTCAGAGGGGAGCTAATAATTGTATCTACTTGAGGTTGTTGTTATAATAAAAAAATAACATACACGATGTATGTTAAATTATAACATTTAAAATGTATATTAATATGTATAAAATATATTTCTAAATTTTAAAAATGATTTTTAAATGTCTCTTGTATTTCATATATATTATGATCAATATATATTAAAAGAGTTAATATAGAGGAGAGGAAGAAGGGGAGTCAATAGAGGAAAAAAGGGGGTATCTGTAATACTTTCAACAATAATATTAATTTTTAAAAAGTTAATATAGATGCATAAAGCCTAGAACAATGCTTGGCATATAGTAAACACTAAATATTAGTCTTATTTTTTTTTTTAAACATATTCCATTGATTTTTTACAGAGAGGAAGGGAGAGAAATAGAGAGCTAGAACCATCGACGAGAGAGAAACATCGATCAGCCGCCTCCTGCACACCTCCCACTGGGGATGTGCCCACAACCAAGGCACATGCCCCTGACCAGAATCGAACCCGGGACCTTTCAGTCTGCAGGCCAACACTCTATCCACTGAGCCAAACCGGTTACGGCTTAGCCTTATTTTTATTATGAATAAACATCACTATCCCTCCTCTTCCCTTTTGTTTTTACCTTCCCCCCAGATCTGTATGTAGCTCCTTCCCCCATTCCACACACTCTCAGCCCGAATTCATGACATTAGGCCAGTGATGGCGAACCTATGCCACTTCTGACACGCAAACTCATTTTTTTGGTTGATTTTTCTTTGTTAAGTGGCATTTAAATATATAAAATAAATATCTAAAATATAAGTCTTTGTTTTACTATGGTTGCAAATATCAAAAAATTTCTATATGTGACACAACACCAGAGTTAAGTTAGGGTTTTTCAAAATGCTGACACGCCGAGCTCAAAAGGTTTGCCATCACTGCATTAGTCTAATTCTATCACCCCAGTGCAGCAGCCTCTTCCTGCTCTCTGTCCTAACTCTTGATATCCTAGCCTGTCTAATACAACACCACAGGGGGTTAACATCCTCAGATCTCTGCTTTGGCCCTGGCTGGTTTAGTTCAGTGGACAGAGCATCAGCCTGCGGATTGAAGGGTCTTGGGTTCGATTCCAGTCAAGGGCACCTTCCTGGGTTGCAGGGTTGATCCCTAGTAGGAGGTGTGCAGGAGGCTACTGATCAATGATTCTCTCTTATCATTGATGTTTCTATCTCCCTCTCCCTCTCCCATCCTCTCTGAAATCAATAAAAATATATTTAAATATATATATATATATATATATATATATATATATATATATATATATATATATATAATCTGCTTTGTAAAAATAATCCCAAACTGCAAATCTCTGTGGTTCCTTACTGGTTTTGCATGTATATTCAAAGTCCTTAGTATAGTATCAAAGGCCCATTTACTACCTGACTCAAGTTTATCTGTTTTTAACCTCTTATTCGGGAGAATTTCATACTTGACAAAAGGAGACAAAATAGTATAATAAACCTTGATGTACATATCATTCAGATTGAGTCATCATCAGTCCTGGCCAGTCTTGTTTCCATGTGTAACCCTCTCATTCTCCCTTAGATTATCTTGAAGCAAAGTACAAATTTATCATTTCATTCATAAATACTTTAAATATATACAAAAGGACTCTTTAAAATACAGCCACATTATTTTCAGACCCTATAAATTATTAACTGCCTAGTATTATATGTCCAGTCAATACTTAATTTCCAGTATTCTCAAATTTCTCGTAGTGTCTAGTTTCTAATCCATTTTCTTAATCTGTAAATTTCTTCTCCATCTCTCTTGTATTTTGTAAATTTTGTATCACACTTCATACCATTAAGGCATGTCTTCTAGTTTTTTTTACTCTGTTATACCCTCCCTTACAAGGGAGTCTTCTTCCAAGTTAAATCTGTTATTTTTAAAATGTCTCTTGTATGTTTCATGACTCCTGACAAGGACAGGTTTTAGCTCTTTTGTTGTAATTAGGAACTTTGTGTCAAATGTCTTAGAAGTAGAGGTAGAGGTCAGAGTTGGATATTTGTGAAAGATCATTCATCTGGCTTTTTAAACTCTTCTGTAAAACCCTGATAAATGTAGGGATAACATATTGAAAGATTAAATAATTTACCCTACTTTGCTCCACCCAACTCTCAGTTTAAACTGTGATTTAGCTCAGTACTACTTAAGGCAGTTGAGTGAACAGTAACAGCATAGCACAGTGGTTCTCAACCTGTGGGTCACGACCCCTTTGGTGGTCAACGACCCTTTCACAGGGGTCGCCTAACACCATCCTGCATATCAGATATTTACATTACGATTCATAACAGTAGCAACATTACAGTTAAGAAGTAGCAACGAAAATAATTTTATGGTTGGGTCACAACATGAGGAACTGTATTTAAAGGGCCAGAACGTTGAGAACCACTGGATAGCAGTTCTGGCGAACATCCCTAAACATCCACATAAGACATTATTTTAGATGAGGCGTGAGGAACACCTTCCTACCCAAAGGGCAGCTGTGGGGGAACAGATACAGTAGTTTTCTTCAAGGGTTTTGTGTGATATATGATGCATGGAATATCAGCTGGCAGCTTACATCATCTCTCATCATAGACTTTTTTTTAATGTACTTGGTGATTTAAAGAGAGCACTCAAAATATTATACCTTCGTAAGCATTACATGCACTTGTTGTTTTGGGTAGCATCTTGAGAATCCTTGGCTACAGCTGATACCTTGATTCTGTCAGGAGACACATCAATTAAATGACCTGTCATTTGCTCTAATATTTATTAGTTAATACCCATCTATATAAGGTCATTTTATTGTGCAGTATTAATATAAATAATATTCTCTACCTAAGAGCATGCATTAAAAAAACATCTAAGTGAAATTCAGAAGTGTCTAGTGTTAACTCTTAAAACTTTAGCTTGTTTAGAGAAGGGTTGTAGTCATTTGTGTTAGAATGGTAAAATGGGGGACAACTGTTAAGTAATAGAGATAAAAAATTCTGTATAGTTTATGATTTAACTTTGCCTAGAAAAATTTAAATTATCAAATTTTCCCAAAATAAATCAAATGTAGCAGCTATTGTGATACCAGACATACTTGGTACATAATTGAATAGTTAACTTAGGGAATAGAAAAGTAAGTTAATATGGCAGCATGTATGACAGATTTTGAAACATTAAGGCCCAAGTAAGAAGTTTTTAATTTAACTATTTTTGTTTAGAATAATAGTCTACATTTTGTTTTCTCTCAAGAGCATTGCAACATTGTGAAGAATTGATTCAGCAGTATAACCGTGCTGAGAACAGTATATGCTTGCCTGATACCAAGCCTCTGCCTCAGCAGAATGTCACTAACCATGTGGGCAAAGCAGTGGAAGACTGCATGCGGGCCATTATTGGGGTGCTGCTCAATTTAACTAACGACAATGGTGAGTAACGTGTGTTACATAGATTCTCACTAAAAGGTTGTTTATTTACATGTAAAAATAAGTTACTCCCTTGTTTCTTCTTTTCTTGATATAGTGATTTTTTTAAAATTGCCATCATGTAATTCACTTATTCATATATACTAGTAAATTTAACTGCTTTTAGGAGTTGATCATTTTAGAACCAGCCTGGAATCTTGGCTTGGGAATATTACAGTTAATGTGTTTCAAAAAAGAAATAGCTATACATTTCTAACTTAATATCCTTGTTAATGTATATTGGTTCTTGGTATCATAAAGAAGAACCAGTAACACTTTCACACTCTGTTTTCTGTTTTAGAGTGGGGCAGCACCAAAACAGGAGAACAAGATGGCTTGATCGGCACAGCGATGAACTGTGTGCTTCAGGTTCCAAAGTACCTACCTCAGGAGCAGAGATTTGATATTAGAGTGCTGGTGAGTCGAAGCAACTATTTCAGAAATGAGTAGTTGGTTGATTATGTGCTTGGTTGATAATGAAAACTTCATCTTAGTTTTGTAGTTAGAACCAATTATTTGATACTAGGGGCTCAATGCACGGATTCGTGCACCAGTGGGATCCCTCAGCCTGGCCTGCACCCTTGCCATCTGGGACCTCTCGGGGGATGTAGCACTGCAGGAAGTGGCAGGCAGCTGGGGAGGAGCCCAAGCCCGGGCACCGCTCCTGTTCATCCAGCACCACTGGGCCTGCTGCTGCCACTCAGTAGCACTGCCACAGAGGCGAGAGCACGCTGACCACAGGGCGCAGCTCCTGCGGTGAGCGTCTGCCTCCTGGTGGTCAGTGTGCATCATAGTGACCAGTTGCTTAGGCTTTTATATGTATATAGATATTGCGGGTTTCAATAGATTCCTTATAAACATGATCTTACTGTACAAAAGAGCTGTGAAGGGCCCTATGTACAAATAATAAATATAAGAATTAAAAGTGGAGATTTTTAAAAAGTGAAATCAGCCCTGGCCGATGTGGGTCAGTGGTTAGAGTGTCTGCCCCCACACCAAAGGCTCGGGGGTTCGATTCCTGGTCAAGTGCACTTACCTGGGTTGCAGGTTTAATCTTCAGCCCCAGTTGGGGCGTGTGTGTGAGGCAAACAGTCCATGTGTCTCTCATATCCATGTTTCTCTCTCCCTCCCTTCAACTTTAAAATAAATGGAAAAACATCCTCAGGTGAGGATTTTTTTTTTTTTAAAGTGGTGAAATCATTTTTGGGGAAGACCATTATCTTACATATTAGTTTTTAACTATTTCGTAGATGGTAGGACACGGATTAGGTTTCTAGTTACCAGGAAAAGTTACGTATATTGTGTTCATTTGCTTTTAATTCTCACCTGTGGTAATATGCATGTTTTGATTTTTGTAGGGCCTAGGTCTACTGATAAATTTAGTAGAATATAGTGCTCGGAATCGGCACTGTCTTGTCAACATGGAAACGTCGTGTTCTTTCGATTCTTCCTTCTGCAGTGGAGAAGGAGATGATAGTTTAAGGATAGCTGGACAAGTTCATGCCGTTCAGGCTTTAGTGCAGGTAAGCAACAACTTAAACACCTTCAGTCGGTTGCATCTGTCCAATTTCCTTATCAGTTGCACTTCTCTCTGTCTTGTCTCCCCTCCCCTCCTTTCCTTTTCCTCTCCACCCTCCCACTTCTCTCTCATTCTCACCAGTTCAGTGAGAGGTCCACTGTGTCAGAATGAATACCCTCACTGACTCTTACTCTGCTGACTGTCTTCAGCAGTTGTCAGCACTCCTTAAGGATTGTCAGTGAAAAGCATAAGCAAGGCATATTTGTTTATGAGTCAAAAATAGATTATTAATCACAAATTAGGAATCAGCCTTCAGCCCCACCTCATCCAGTGTCAGTCCTCCAGTACTTCCTGATCTGCCCCAGGACTGTATGTACCTAAATATCGGGTCATGCTCTTCCGAGCATGTCTGTGGAGTGATTTCCTGGTGTAGGAATTGTGTTAAAATATGAATATTTAAAATTGATATCTCCAACTCACCCCACTCAAAACACACACTCCCTCTCCCTTCCATTTATATCTCCCCCCAAAAAATCTGTATGAGTTCTCGTTTCTTGACCACGGTGGACATTACAATTTTAATTTTTTTCCAGTCTCATAAATTCCTAGCTGCCTTTGTCATTTCCTTAAATGATAGTTTGCATATATGCAGAAGTGATAATAAACCATCCTTTTCTTGTTTCTGAAGGCTTTGCTAACCTGTTAATTCTTTTGGCCTATCTGAAACTAATAATGTTTGAACTGTGTCCTCAAAAGTAATCCACAACAACTTGATCTTTTCCTGAATTGCAGTTAGGAGCCCATCATTCTCATCTCAAACATTTTGATCTTTATACTCTTAAAAATTAAAGATATTTTGTTTATATGTGCTCTATCTTTCCAAACTTACTGATTTAGAAATCAAAACTAAGAAAATTGTGAAACATGGGCACCCATCCCATTAGGCACTAGAGCAGCAATATAAGTACAGGACCTGTGCATTCTGTAAAACTCTACTGTATACTCAGAGAGAATGAGAGAAGTCACTTGACCTCTTAATGTCATTGACCTCATGGACTCCCTGAAAGGGCCTTAGGGATCCTTGAACCAGTTTTAAGAAATGCTGCTTTATATAAAACCTGAATTTTATTTTTTAAGGCATTAAATTTTATAGACCACTCTTTGTACACTAAGCAAATCTCTGAGGTCTACTTGGCATTTGATTATCAGGTAGTTGTCTTTAGTAACTTTGGGTTTTTCCCAAATCATGCCAGTATGTTCAGTGCTCTCTGCATGTTCAGCACTGTACCCACACAGGGAAGATCAAGTAAGTGAGGGCAAGGAGGTTCAGGGTATTATTCTCTTTTTGACTTAGAGTTTTCACTGTGCACTCCCATTGACAATTGCATTTCATTTTTAATATGATTAGTTGAGTTCCAGCTCTGAGCTTTTCTCTGAAACGTTTTACTTTTTACTGGTTTTTGTATTCTTTTAAAGAAGCCATGGTGCTTTTACCTAGTATTATGTAGTTTTATTTAGTGTTCTTCTTTTCAGTTAATTCATCCATTCTGCTTGGGGTTTTGTTTTATATTGTTTTTTAAACATTTTTATTGAGTTCAGAGAGGAAGGAAGAGGGACGGAGGGAGGAAGAGAGAGAAACATCAATGATGAGAATCATTGATCAGCTGCCTCCTGCATGCCCCCTACTGGGGATGGAGCCCACCATCTGGGCATGTGCCCTTGACCAGAATTGAACCTGGGACCCTTCCAGTTCATAGGCTGACTCTCTATCCACTGAGCCAAACCGGCTAGGACTGTTTTGTTTTAATTATTCAAGTTATAGCATTTTTACTTTAATTTTTTTGTCAGTATTATCCAAATTAAAGGAAGTACTGAGATTTTCATTCTTACAAACAGAATGCCTGCCTGCATCATTAGTAGACACTTGATTGAATACCAACATCATTTATACTTTCAGTTTGGCCTTCATAAGATGTAGAGCAAGGATAACCAAACAAAGGCTTTTATTGATACTTAACCTTTTTATCATACAACTTGCTTCTCAGGATTAGTGATGTTAAAAAACAAATAGAACTTTATATTTGGCTACATACATGTCGGTTGGTGGTCTCTTTTTTAATCTCTTCAAAAATAATTTTTGTCAGCTATTCCTTGAGAGAGAGCGAGCAGCCCAGTTGGCAGAAAGTAAAACAGATGAATTGATCAAAGATACTCCCACCACTCAACATGATAAGAGTGGAGAGTGGCAAGAAACAAGTGGAGAAATACAATGGGTATCAACAGAAAAGACCGATGGTGCAGAAGAGAGACATAAGAAGGAGGAGGAAGAGGAAGAACTTGACCTCAATAAAGGTACATTTATTTTGAGTGTATTCACATGGAAAATTCAATGATGGCTTATTTTTTCTCCAGAACATACTTTTAATTCATGTGTTGTCATGATCTTTTATTTAATCTACTTCGTGGCCTCTCTGGTTCAGTGCACACAGCTTTGCTGTCTCAGTGCTCACAGGAGTTGGTTGGCACGCTGGCAGTGAGGAAAGTTGCCTTTCCTTCCGGGGCCAGCCTTACTTCTCTGTAAAGAGAAGCAGCTGAACAATGTGGCCCCTAAAAGTTTTTAGTTTTGAAACTTTGAGATTCTTTTATCATTCTCCCTTTAGGTACTGAGGTCTGTTGTCATAAATTACAGTTATCATTCTCAAATGGTATACGTAGTTGGTGGCAAACACAGTAAGGAATATACTGAAGGTAATGGCTTCACTAATCAAACATTATCTAATGTTGTCAGGAACTGTGATACGTGATTCATGCAAATTCTGCAAAATAGCCACTTGTTATTTCATGTCACTCAAGTTACAAAATTTAAGTAATATGTTCATCTTCACCCAGCTAGGAAGCAAGCACCAGCAGTGTTTGGTTCTGAGTCTACTCTCTCTCTTGTGCCCATGCTCTCCAAATCTAATGTTGTTAGTTCTGATATTGTAAGAAATCTGTTTTATTTTCTCATTTACTAATTTTGATGTTTCCTTTGGCATAACATTTTTTATTGCTTAGCAGTCTTTTTATTTATTTCTTTTTTTTTTTAATATTTTTTTATTGATTTCAGAGAGGAAGGGAGATGGAGATAGAAACATCAGAGATGAAAGAGAATCATTGATTGGGGATCGAGCCCATAGCCCGGGCATGTGCCCTTGACCGGAATTGAACCCGGGACCCTTCAGTCCGCAGACCGACACTGTCCACTGAGCCAAACCAGATAGGCACTTGGCAGTCTTTTTAAATAATTGATTTATTTGGGATAAATACTTGCTTGTGAGGGCTGCCATAACAAAGTAACATAAACTCGGTGGCTTAAACAACAGGATTTATTTCCTCACAGTTCTGAAGGCTGAAGCCCAAGATCAAGGTGCCTTCTGAGGCCCCTCTTTTCTGGTTTTTAGATGATCAATGTCTCCCTATGTCTTTCTGATCTTCCCTCTGTGTATGCTTTGTTCTTATTTCTCCTTATGTGGACAGTAGTCATATTAGATGGGCCCACCCTAATGACCTCATTTAAATTAGCTACGTTTAAACTAAACACCCTATTTCCAAGTGCAGTCATATCCCGAGGTCAACATATAAATAGGGAGGGGGATATAAGTTAGCCCCATAACAAGGTAAATTCAACCTTTTAAAGTAAACAATTGGTTAGCTTTCAATATATTCACAAGGTTGTGTAGGCATCATCATGGTCTAACTTCAGAACATTTTCATCACCTCCCCACCCCCGCCAAGAAATCCCATACTTACAAACAGCAATTACCCCTTACTCTCCACTCCATAGCCACTGGAAATTATTAATCTGTTTTTGTCTCTGGATTTGCCTATTCTGGACATTTCATATGAATGGAATCATACAATATGGCCCTTTGTTACTGGTTTCTTCCACTTAGCATGTTTTAGTGGTCATCCATGTCATTGCATGTGCCAGTACTTAATTCATTTTTATTTTTGTATTCATTCATTCATCCCTCACCTGAGCATATTTTTCCATTGATTTTTAGAGAGAGTGGAAGGGATGGGAAGGACAGAGAGAGAGAAAATTGATGTGAGAGAGAGACAGCGATTGGTTGCCTCTCCCACATGCACCTTGACCAGGGCCAGCAATTGAGCCTGCAACCTAGATATGTGCCCTTGACCGGAATTGAACCTGAGACCTTTCAGTCCCCCGGCTGACACTGCATTCACTGAGCCAAACCTGCTAGGGCCCTAATTCATTTTTATAGACAAATAATATTTCATTGTATGTATATACCACATTTTGTTTATCTAGTTGTCAGGTTTTTTTTTCTCTGAATATTCTTTAGTTTTATTAACTTTTTGTAAAAATAAATAGAGAATTGCATTTTATTAGAATATTTATACACATTTATTGCTGGGGTCCAGCCCCAGCAGGTCCAGGGGTTCCCAAAGGTATGGACGGAGTCGGCGAAGAAGGAATGACACGGAGAGAACGTTCAGTTGATCAGCATAGCGAGGTTCTCTCCAGGTTCTCCAGCCAAGTTCTATACAGGATCTCCAGCCAGGTTCTGTGTGTTATTGACTTGTTACATCTGTATTTATACCAGTTGATTTTAATCCTATCAATTTCTATTCCAAAGGTTGGGGCGTTTCTTATCTCCATTCCAGGGCGTAAAGATTATGTAGCTTAAGTGTGATTGTTCTAGTTAAAGTGATTAACTACCCACCTGGCACTTAGTTAAGGGGTTTTATTCCCTTCCTAACTTAATGGAAAAATCCCTACTTGGGGAAACAACCTTTCTCGGAGAGGTGACCTTGATTAAAACACATAGCGCCAAGAAGGGGAGCAAACATATTAAGAACAGTATGCCATATATGCCAGGTCCCTTGAAACATATGCTGTGCAGATGTTTCTTCCCTGCAGCTACTGTGTCAAAGCAGCAAGGATGGACCGGCTTCCGGCAAATTCCCCCTTTTTTATTTTTTAAATGATAGCGCGTGTAAATCAGCGGCCACCTCTCGGATTGGGTTGTTTAAGACTCGGAAGAAGACTGACAAGCAATGATAGCGAGCATACCTATAAACATAGTGGATGGAGTACACAAGGAGCCTTGTTCCTGTAGAAGGTTGCTGGGTTCTTCACTCAAGGGATTTCAGCTGTCCTCAAGTCAGGGGTTTGGTTGTACTTGTTGATCTGCCTAGCAGGCGGCGTCATTGGTGATGGGCTTCCCGAAGTGTCAGCGTGTTGAACGGCTGGATCAAAGGGTCCATCAGGGCTGCGCTTGATGGTGGTGTGGGCGTCCGGGGAGGAGTCAGCTGTGCCCTCTGGGTCAGCCGATATGGAAGATACTGGGGAGGAGGAGGAGGATGAGGCGGAGATGGAGGGTAGTAGAGAGAAAAAGAAGAGAAAGCAAAAGAACTACAAAGCATGGAAGTGTTTAGAAAAAAGAGGGAGAAGAACGGTAAGAAGGCAGCATCCTGACACAGCCCTTTCCTTCAGCTGCCCCTTTCCCTGTGGTCCAAGGTAGAAATGGGAAACAAGTCCTGTTTTAGTGAGAGGGCAGCTGCTGTCAGCCAGTCTCTGTCTTTACCTGGGTCCCAATCTGAGCTGGGCGTGGGAAGTGAAGCAGCCATGGGGGCAGGAGACCTCCCTCAGAAGGGGTGAGGGTTCAGGCCTCTGCAAAGTTGGGGGGTGAGGGTCTGTGCCCCACCCCTGTTGACCCCCAAGTTGTCTCCTGATGGCCCCTCTCCGACTGTGCCTGTCTTAGGTTGTTCCTTCCCTGAGGAATCTTACCTGTCTCTGGCTAACCAGCCATCCTCCAGGGCCAAGCAGAGTGATGTGATGTGTGTGAATGAGGGAGGGGCAGCGCCCCCCTGCAAGAGGTTCAGTTCTGTCTCCTTGGTAGCCTTTGCCCCCGTGGCCTCCACGCCCAGCACCTGCCTTGGGCTCTCCTCGCCTGCAAATGGACTGTAAGAAGAGGGTCCCTCTTGACAAAAGGGCAAGAGGGGCCAGTACAGGACAAGGGAGGAACGGCCTGTCAGCATGTAGTCCAGGACAGGGCTTTCTCAGCCCAGGATGTCAGGCTCTTGGCACAAGACAATGCCACATATGGGGCATATACCAGACACCCCCAGTCACGGCAGAAAAGGGAGGTGCCCTTCCTGGAACAGTAGGGTAGGGACATTCTAGAAAAGGCTGTGTTCAGGAGAGAAGGAGAAAGGCCAAAGAACCAGCAAACAAGTAGTCAGATTTAAAAAAAAAAAAAAAAAGGAAAAGGAAAGGAGATATGGGGCAAAGCTGGGACATATGGACAGACAAAAAGGAGGTACATGTGATTTTCCCAATGGACAGGTGGTTCCAACTCAGGGCTGCACTTCTGCTGCAGATGGGCACTGGTCAGGTGTGCTAACTCGGCCTCCCAGGGGTGACGGTCCCCAGGAGGGAGGCAGAGGCTGCTTCTTCTGGAAAGATACAAAACACAACCTCTTTCCCACATCATCACCAGATCTGGTAAAATGCCTGTCTGGTTTGTGCACCCTCCTACCAGACTGAGTCGGCAGAGGCTATATTGTACAGGAGGCCCGATGCCTTTTGGCTGCTGTACAACCCTCTGCATTGTATTTTTTAAAAATATTTAACATATAACATTCTTCTCTTCCTTTTTTGTTTTTATAGAAAAGGTTTATATTGATGCAATTGTCAGTTTTTCTTTTTGTGTCAAGGGCTAACTTTGATGTGTTAAAACTAAGTAAAATGCATTTACTCAATCCAAAACAGGCATTAAAAAGAAAAACCCCAAATGCTCTCTTGTATCCACTTTAAGAATAGGATTGGCGCTTTCCGCTATTACCTGAGTCCTGATCTATCACCCCAGGGAGAGCTTGCCAATCCTGCACTTTCCCGGGGTGGAAAGGCTGCAGTGGGGTTAAGGATAAGGCTCCTTGGTCCTACCTCCTCCCATGCCTTTACATTGACCTTTCCTTCCTCAGAAAAGCATGGACATACTTCTTGTATAAAACGTTCTGTCTGACTGGGAGTAACCTTAACTCCTCTGCTAGCAAGCATATGTGTTAAAAGATCAATACAGAGTCTTCTTTCTTTGGACTCAGTATGGCACATCATCTCAGTCTAAGTTCTGTACTATCCACCTTCTTACCCTGCTTATCCTCTATAGGGGGGTTTGCAGCACCCTGGTGGAGTCCTATCCGTCCCGAGTGTGGGGTTCTCAATGGGGGGGCTTACCTAGGGGAATCCTGTTCCAGGGGTTCCCAAAGGTGTGGACGGAGTTGGCGAAGACTGTCCACTCTTTTCCTACGGTGGAGTCCTATCCATCCCGAGTGTGGGGGGGGCTTACCTAAGGGGTACCTGTTCGGGCGCCATTTGATGGGGTCCAACCCCAGCAGGTCCAGGGGTTCCCAAAGGTGTGGTCGGAGTCGGCGAAGAAGGAATGACATGGAGAGAGCATTCAGTTGATCAGCATAGCGAGGTTTTCTCCAGGTTCTCCAGCCAAGTTCTATCCAGGATCTCCAGCCAGGTTCTGTCTATCTAGTTGTCAGTTGATGGACAGTTGGGTTTGTGTCTATCTTTGGTTGTTACAAATAATGCTGCTACTAACATTCATGTACAAGTTTTTGTGTGAACATATATATTTTCAATTTTTGGGGGTATGTACCCAAGTGTGGAATTGCTAGATTATTTGTTAATTCTATGTTTAACATTTTAAGGAACTGCCAAATGGTTTTCCAAAGTGACTGCACCATTTTAATTTCCTACCAGCAGCATGTAAGGGTTTCAGTTTCTTAGAGTTATGTGTCTCTTATTTTAGCAATTCGAGTGGGAGTGAAGGTGTATGTCACTTGATTTGCACTTCCCTAGTTAAGAAATGGTATTGAGCATCTTTTCACATGCTTAATGGTTATTTACATATCTTTGGGGAAATATCTATCCAAATGCCTGTGTTCTTGTTTTTTTGTTTTGTTTTAAATACATTTTTATTGATTTCAGAGAGGAAGGGAAGGGAAGGAGAGAGAAACATCAATGATGAGAGAGAATCATTAATTGGCTGCCTCCTGCATAAGTCGTTGTCGCCCCCCCCCCACCCCTCCCCACTGGGGATTGCCTCCCCACTGGGGATTGAGCCTGCAACTCAGACATGTGCCCTTGACCGGAAAACCTGGGACTTTTCATTCCGCAGGCTGATGCTCTATCCACTGAGCCAAACCGGCTAGGGCCAAATGCCCATGTTTTAAATCAGTTTGTCTTTTTGCTGCACACATTCTTTATTTATTCTGGATACCTGACCCTGCAGATATATTCTGAGGGTTGTCTTTTCACTTTCTTGATGGTATATGGTAACTTGAAATACAAAAGTACCTATTTTTTTATTTTATCATTTGTGGTTTTAGTGTTGAAGAAACCATTTCCTAACCTAATGTCACAAAGATTTAGTCTGTGGTTTTTGTTTGTTTGAGTTTAATCCTTACCTGAAGATATGTTTTTAATTGATTTTTAGGGAGAGAGAGAGACAGCTATTGGTTGCCTCCTGTATGCACCCTGTCCGAGGATGGAATCCTCAAACTGGGTATGTGCCCTAACCAGGAATCGAACCTGTGACCTTTCAGTGTATTGGACGACACTGCAACCACTGGCCCATATTGGTCAGGACTAGTCTGTTTTCTTTTAAGAGTTTTATGGCTTTAGCTCTTATATTATCTTCCATTTGAGTTACTATTTTTTGTTAATTGTGGATATCCCATTTTTCTAGCATCATTTATCAATGTTTAATAGTTTTGAAGAAAAGATAACTAACAGAGTTGTTGGATTCGTGGGGTTTTATTTTTTGATATACTGTTACAGTGTTTTGTTTATTCGTAGCCCTTCAGCATGCTGGCAAACACATGGAAGATTGCATTGTGGCCTCGTACACAGCACTGCTTCTTGGTTGTCTCTGCCAGGAGAGTCCCGTAAGTAAGAGTTCACTGTTTTATGTGTATTGAAAAGATTCCATTGTGGCAGCTTCATACCATTATTTAATTAACTTATATGTTACTCTATTTTCCCCCCCATGTTAAAACTTTCAAATATGTGGTGAACTTTTAAAAAATGTTATTTTGCAATTATATTGTACCAGGGGCCCAATGCACGGATTTGTGCACTGATGGGGTCTCGAAATCCAGGACCCCCTCAGGGGATGTCGGATAGCCAGTTTCAGCCTGATTCCCGCAGGCCCAATTCAGACAGGAGGGAGCCCGATCCTGTGCATTGAGCATCTGTCCCCTGGTGGTCAGTGCATGTCATAGTGACTGGTCTACTGGTCGTTCAGTTGCTTAGGCTTTTATATATATAGATTGGTTCAGGTGCAGAGCATGGTTAAATGATCATGTACTTGACTCAGTGTTCTAATATTTCCAGTGGCTAGCTGCCACTGTACAGAGTTATTCAATATTATTGACCGCATTCCCTCTTCTATACTTTATTTTTTATTTTTAGTTAATCCTCATGCGAGGATATTTTTCCTTTTTTTTTGAGAGAGAGAAAGAGAGAGAGTAGAAGGGAGGGGGAGAGACAGAGAAGGAGAAACATCTATGTGAGAGAGATACATTGATTGGTTGCCTCCTACATGCAACCTGACTGGGGTCGGGGATACGTGCCCTTGACCGGAATTGAACCTGGGATGCTTCAGTCACAGGCCGATGAGGCTTTATCCACTGAGCCAAACTGGCTAGGGCCCTATTCTGTACTTTACATTCCTGTGACTATTTTGAATATTTGATGAATTTTTAAAGGTAGATTCCAAGTAATAGTACATTGATAAATGAGAACATTCTTGACTAATGGATGGTGAATCGATTCACATAACTGGTTGAAGTCAAAGAGAGCGTAATATAAAACCCGTGTTTAGCTGGCTCAAGGTGGAAGAGCCTGGCCTCAGTGATACCAAGGACTTGGCTAATTTCTGTCTTTAGACTCTACTGTCCTCTGTATGTTGTCGTTCTTTTGCCAGCTCCCCTCATGGCCCTGTGCCGACTCTAGCTGTACCGAGCAGGTAAAGGTGGCCTCTTCCTGTATATTTCTTCTTTTAAGAGCAATGCTTTTTTCCCCTCTAGAACCCCTTCACACCCACTACACCAAGTAGACTTCCCCTCATCTTGGCCAATATTGGCCCACATGCTTTTGTTTGAACTACTCATTGGCCAGGTAAATGGGGCTACTGTGTGAGATTTAGATCATTGTAATCTAACTATAAGAAGTATGAATGTCCAGACAGTTCTGTGCTGAGAGAGCACAGAAGTGGGTGGTTCTGGCCTTTGGGACAGTCTGCTTTTAGATGGAGGACACATGGAGGTTGTTGTTTTTTAAATATATTTTTATTGATTTCAGAGAGGAAGGGAAAGGGAGAGAGAGAGAGACATCAATGATGAGAGCGAATCTTTGATCAGCTGCCTCCTGCACGCCTCCTACTGGGGATGCCACAACCTGGGCATGTGCCGTGACCAGTCACCGAGCCACACCAGCCGGGCTGTTTGTTTGTTTTTGTTTGGTTTTTTTTAAGGATAGGGACCAGCAGAAGAGCCCAGTTTTCAAATGAAAGGGTGATCAGGAGCCAAGAAAGAGCAGAGGTCTGTGGTGTAGTGGGAAGGTTAGCGTCTCTTTTCTGAGACGGGAAGGTTAGACTGTCAGTGATCGTGTGAAGGGCTTAATTAGGAGAGGCATTCATGCTGTGGGTCTGTCCACCCACAGACACTTTGTCATCTTTTTTTTTTTTTTTTTTTTTTAATATATTTTATTGATTTTTTACAGAGAGGAAGGGAGAGAGATAGAGAGTTAGAAACATCGATGAGAGAGAAACATCGATCAGCTGCCTCCAGCACATCTCCCACTGGGGATGTGCCCGCAACCCAGGTACATGCCCTTGACCGGAATCGAACCTGGGACCCCTCAGTCCGCAGGCCGACGCTCTATCCACTGAGCCAAACCGGTTTTGGCGTCACTTTGTCATCTTTGCTATCGAGCTTTCTGTATTGCCTTCCATCCCCCACCCCCACCATGGCCATGTGTCTTAAGTCCTGTGTATTTTTCTGAATCTTTCTTGTCTGTCGCTCCATGTTTATATTGCAGCCCAGCCCTGATCTAAAGCACACCAGCCCACGCCGTCATTCATGGCCCTTACTGGCACATCTGCTTTTAGGATCAAGAGCAAATGGCTCATCATGGCTCTGGAGACCCTGCCAGATCTTTATTCCCTTTCTGTGACTCTTCAGCTCAGCCCTTCCAACAAAGGGGAGGCGGATCTCAAAAAAGCAGGGGAACATACTCTGTAAATTTTAGGCTGTTCTATTAAAACACCCTAGTTTTAGTCATGTTCTTTCTTAAATAATGGTTCTTGACATTAACTTATTACCCTGTGTGGTTTATCTTGAAACATCTTTCCTATTTGTTTTCTCTCTCATCTCTAAAGAGTGTCTGCATTATGGGGAATTTTATGAATTCATAGAGACAGATGTTGCCTAGGGGATCATTATGATTAACCGAAAAAGCTAGCTCAGATGTGAAGGAAATTGGTTGGCTGCCCCATGTGTAGGTGGGAGAGAGACAAGAAGGCAGGTAGTTGCAAATAGTAGATGCTGGTTTATGAAGGGCCTCATGCAGAGGAAGCCCAGGAGACTTGGTGTCACTGTCCATTGCCCACCAGACACCCAGCGCACGCAGTGGTCAGTGTCCTGCTGCTCTCTGGACTCTCCGTGCCTGAAATCTTGCACACTGCCACCATAGCTCACTTCCTTAAGAGCATATTTGATCACATAACTCCTCTTACCAATCTTCCTTGGCTCACATCATGTAAGGAATGATGACTCTCTTTACTGCGACAAGACCCCAGACGTCATACCCTTGGGTACTTTGTAAGTTTCCCAGAGAGGCCTTGCTGCTCACACCTTTCCTTTCTGTAACTGCTGCCTGGCTCTTCCCACTGCTTTGCTGTCATGCCTCTGGCCTAGAAATGGGTTGGAGACATTTTTAAATCCAGCTTTACTGTAGCCCCAACCCTTATGCTTTCAACTTCAGTATATTTTATGTTTTGTAAAATCTCAAGTGCTTTAGCTTAGTGCTGGGGACCTATGGTGGCTTTTGGTGGGAGGTTCACAGAGAATACGGCAATTGATATGCATACCTTAGCATACAGCTGTTTTAGCAACATTATTTTAGATCTTTTCTGAAACTGTTTTAGTGCCATTATTTTGCTGCTTAATAATTTCAAAAGTACCTGGACGGAAGAATTTTAAAAAAGGGAGAGGGGACTGGTGACACATTTCCTAAAAGAAAGTAACTGTAGTTCTCCTTCCTTGTCCCATCACAAAACTCAAACCAGAAGCGCTCCTGCCCTGCACTGGCCTCCCCCCCCCTCCCATCCCCATCCTCAGGACAGCGTGTCTTTTGTGTGTTTTTGTTACAGGTGAACCATTTAAGAAGAGCATTTCCTTTTGTTCTTTACGAACATCTAAAGCATTTCAAAGACATATTGAAATAGAACAGTTTTTTCCCCACAAATAAAATGTTTTATTTGTAGTCCTTAAAAGTCTGAATTTTAAACAGGTTCTTGGACTGGGGACTCAAATCCATCAGCTTGTTCACCTTTAGCACCTGTAGCTTTTCTAGAACTGAGACCTTCACCATGAATCTCCATGAGTTGTCCCACTTCAAAGGTGGGCTTCTCCAGCATTTGACTTTTCTAACAAAGACATCGTGGAGCGGGTGAATCGCTTGGCAAGCCTTTTCCGTGTGTTTTCCAATGGGGTCTGGAATCAGTTTACTGACCACTTCTTTCAAGTCATTTGTCTGCATCTCTCGGGTCATGATTTCCATCACCTTCTGGGTTTGGCGGACCCGCTGATGCTGAGCCTAAGAGGTCTTCTGAATCTGGTGGTTGCACTTTTAGTAAAACCACAGAATAGACAAGCTAACAACCATCGGCATGTTGACTTCAACATGAGCTTCAATCATGGTCTGCCATGTTTTTTTGACCATGGAGCCCATTTTGTCTTGGGTCAGATGCACGCCATGGAAGTTAGGCAGTTTTTGCCCAGAACATCTTCAGTAATTCGCTCGGATTTTCTAAATGCAACTTCGTCCTCCTGCAGATCAGCTAGGCTTCCTTCAAAACCACGGCCCTTGAGACATCAGATGCAGTTTTTGGTTCCTTGAGTTCTCGTGACTAGTGTTTCCCAGTATCTCTTACATTGACCAGAACTGGTGCTGTCCGGCCACACTGGCCCGTCTTAGGGAGTAGATTGGGCACTTCCTTCTCGGCTCGTTTTTTTGCTGCCTTTCCTGAGGCGCTTGTTCATGCAGCCACCGTGGTGCTGCCCAGAGCGCCAAAGGTGAAAGACAACAGTTTGTAAAGCAGGTCGTACATGTTCCCTAACAGATTGGTTTATAAGTAGTTGGACTCTCTCTTGCTAACAATAAAGGGAGGAGATGCCTTAATCTTCCCTGGCTTCTGACATGCTCCTTTGCATAGATTAATGCTAGTTGCCTTTTTGGAAGATCTACTTAATTCTTAGCCTACATAATTAGTTGAATTCAGCTGTGGAACATGAGGAATTTTTTTTTCTTTTTAATATATTATTATTATTGATTTCAGAGCGGAAGGGAGAGGGGTAGATAGATAGAAACATAAATGATGAGAGAAAATCATTGATTGGCTGCTTCCTGCATGCCCCACACTGGGGATCGATCCCACAACTCTGGCATGTGCCCTTGACCAGAATCAAACCTGGGACCCTTCGATCCGCAGGCTGATGCTCTATCCACTGAGCCAAACCAGCTAGAGCGAGGAATTTTCTTTGATCTTATTTTTATTCCATAAGCAGCTCTGAGTACATTCTGAAGTGTAACATTGTTTTTTAATCTTTATTGTTAAAAGTATTACATATGTCCCCTCTTTCTCCCCATTGATCTCTTCTAGGCTGCCCCTGTCTCCCGCCCCAAGCCTTCACCACCCTATTTATTGTCGGTGTTCATGAAGTGGAACATTTTAAATCTGCACTCCTTCCTCCTCTCCTGGCACTCTCCCCACCCCCTCAACACACACACAAGCAAGCACAATCAGCAGCACGTTCAGTTGTTTTAAGCATTTTTCTGTGCAGTTACGAAAGTAAATATGCGCACATAAAGTTCTTTTGTAGCCTTTGCCAGCTTTGCCTTTTTCCTTTCTTTCTGTGGCTAGGATGGGATAGGGAATGGGAACACACACATGCAAGCACTGTTGAGCGAGGAAAGAGAGGAAATGGCATATTAACCAAGGAGTTCAAGGACCCTTGAACTGTAAAGGTTTGGAACACAGTGTGCCCCATAACCATCAACACAGTGCAAGGTGCAAGCTCGTGTTTTCTACCACCTGACGTACATACACACACACATACATATATGCTAGTATATATAGGTTTTAATATGTTTTTACTGATTTCAGAGAGTGGGGGTGGGGGAGAGAGAAACATTGATGTGAGAGAGAAACTAATCAGTTGCCTCCATACGCACCTTGACTGGGATCGAACTGGCAGTGTTACAGTGCGTGGGATGATGCTCAACCAATTGAGCCACACTGACCAGGGCTGACCAGTGTTTCTCTGCTGTTTCCTCAGATCAATGTGACCACTGTGCGGGAGTATCTGCCTGAAGGGGACTTTTCAATAATGACAGAGATGCTCAAAAAATTCCTGAACTTCATGAATCTTACTGTAAGTAGCTTCCAGTGCAGCTTTTGTGGTTTTAAATATATGTATATGATACATTAATGACAGTAGAACTAAAAATTCTGTGGCCATAGTGAATGGAAAGAAAACTGGATCTTCTTTATTATTTTTTGCTGTTTTTATTGATTTAGGAGAGGGATAGGGAGAGAGAAACATCGATGAGATGAGAAAGATGGAGGGTCTGCCTCCTGCAGGCCCCCGACTGGGGTCAGGCCCGCATCCTGGGTGTGTGCCCTGACTGGAATCAAACCTTTTGGTATATGGGACAATGCTCCAACCAACTGGGCAACCCAACCAGGGCAAAAGGGATCTTCTTTTAATAAGTGTGCTCTATTGAAGATAATTGTTATAATGGCCAAATATATTGATAACTATATTATCAAAGCCATAATGTAGTCTCAGTGTGTTTTGATTCACAGTG
This sequence comes from Myotis myotis, assembly GCF_014108235.1. Classification (NCBI taxonomy): domain Eukaryota; kingdom Metazoa; phylum Chordata; class Mammalia; order Chiroptera; family Vespertilionidae; genus Myotis; species Myotis myotis. The sequence continues at coordinate 1,982,680 of NW_023416329.1, read as the reverse complement.
TTCAGGTTAGTAAAGCTAAAGAATTTATGCTTTAATCTAATACTTCTCAAATTTGTGAACTATTAACTATTGCTTCCTCTCTCCCCATCCCACCGCCCCCCCTTCAGTGTGCTGTTGGAACCACAGGCCAGAAGTCTATCTCTAGAGTGATTGAGTACTTGGAACATTGCTAGCTGCTTACCTCTGCTGCGGGTGCTCGGCCATGCTGGAGCTGGTCTTAGAGAAGTCACGAAAGACGTCCTTGAAGAATACCAAGAACATTCATCAGTATCATTCACGTTTGGATTTCTAAGGCCTCCTGATTTCTTCGTCATGCATTCTGCATTTGCTAAATGACAGTTACTACATCAATCTGCAACTATCAAAAATGAGGGAAAAGGTTCAGGCTGTTAATTCCATGCAGTATTTAAGTACACTTACTTTGGCAGAGTTTATACTCTCCCCTCGTTCTCTTGCTTCACTCTGGGCAAGATTTAGGGGGAAATTTGTGCTGCTGTTAGTGCAACTGCTGTGTATGTTGAGCCACTGTTGTCATGCCAGCCAGGTGCAGAGGCAGCTTAGCTACTGAGGCATCGAATGTTCTGAGGACATTCTAGACAACAGCGTAGTTCCTTTTTCAGGCTCATTTGCTTTTGCTTTTTTTGTTGAATGATTCCAATCGTAAATAAAGCTTTTAATAATTTTGTGAAATTTTTCTTGTTGTTCCCTGAACTACTGTCTATATTTAAAATTAGATGGAATCCAAAGACACAAGGGATGAATAGCATACTTTTTATTCTTGATTTGATTTAGGTTGTCAAACTATTTTTCACTTTTCAGACCGTGACCATGTTCATTATGATACTATAGTGAGTCATAACTATAGACGCAAGAAAACAAGTTAACAGTTGAAGGGACTGTTATCTAAGATGATGCGCCCTGTTAAAGGCTGAAGCAAAATTGACAACCCAGGGCAGTTTACGCTTCATGTTTGGGGAGGCTCCTGAAACATTAAGGTTTGAGGGAGGACTCTCTAAATATATTTTCTAATGCTCAGTACAGTAAATATAAGAAGCTAAAACACCAATGTGGAATTCATGTTTCCAGATAACGTGTATATTCTTCTATAGAGTGACAGGATCAAATGCATAAACGCAAAGCCTTAAATTGCTGGTGTAGAAAAGACCCTTTTTTCCATTTAGATTCTTACTTCACAGAGCAGTGTGTTGTTTGGAAAACAGTCATGGAACACACAAAACACACATTTAATTTCACAACACTGCAAATTTTTCTTGTATTATTGTTCAGACCACCGGTTATACATTTTTTCTTTAATTGATCAGGCCTGAATTCAGGCTTTTAGAGATCTATTTCATTCATATTTTTAAATACCTTTCAGGTAATCATATCATGTTTCTTCATTGGATTTGTAAAACTTGAAGCCATAAAAATATTAGTTTGGTGTGTACTGGGGAAAATAGCTAAAAGTCTAATATTTACTCATTTAGACTTTGTTATTTCCTTGTATAAAGTGACAAATCGGGGCTCTTGTATCAGTGCCAGCTGTAATGTTTTTAATGCAGTGGCTGCCTTCTAATGTCTTCCTATTTTTGATAATGCAGATTGTTGGGAAATCTATAAGGAAGTAACTGGTTCCGGGCAAATTGTTTTCTCCCTCCTACCTCCCCCGACCCCACCCATCACCTTTGGAGAGCATAGTATGCCAGTGTAACTTGGGAAAGACAGGTTGTACTTGCCCTGAGTACAGAAGCTAGCTTAGCAAACTATTGTAAAGGCATATCAGGAAATGATACCCAGAAAATGGAATTAGATATATTTTGTTTAATTATTTTAAAATACATTGATATTTATGAATCATTGATTTAGGAAAAGGAACAGATTTTTGGTAAAAGCTGACTGGCAGGTGGTAAGAAATACAAAACATTGGGATGAGAACAATCAGGGCGAACTACATTTTTCTGTTACACTGGTAATCATTTGAGAATTGATTTACCTCGGTGTTTAACAGTTTTTTGTTTTGTTATTTAAATAATAACTAGTTGTCAAGCACTGATAGATGCAGATTTTGGTGGGGGGTGAGGGAGACATCACCTCACCAGCTGCAGCGCATTTGTGTGTTTAACCCTCAGAGAACTCTGCATTTTAGGGTACTTGAGGCTGACTTACAAATTAAAGTTTTAAAGTAACCTTTTTTTCCATTGTAAATATCTCTGTAAATACTACCAGTTGGAAATTAGAACAGTAGAGTACTTTTCTGAATCCAATCTTATTTTATACAGTATTTCTCAGCTGTGATCTTTGGAGCAAAAGCCAACGGCAGGAAAAAAATAGTTTGTACCAGTTTCATGAAGTATGTCTTTGGGTTTTTTGTAAATAATTTTAACTCAAATAAAATTGCTACTTTCAATACACACGTTGTCTTTAACATAAATCTATTGAACTGTTTTGGAGGAAGAAGTCTCACGGACTTGATGTTGCTGCCTAATGTCTCACTTGAATTCCACATTTTCAACTTACACATAAAAATTGTACAACCAGTGTTTGCTAAGCATTATGTACCCCTCCCTGCTTTTAATAATAATATTCACCTGGATATAACGCTAACTCTCAGCAACTCGGCTGCATTTGGTACAGTCGTTTTCTGATTGTGTAGTTGGGTAAGTGTGCTTATTAAGTTGCTTTAGTCTTTTTGCCTCTGAATATGACCCAATACTTCTTTTTGAAAAATCAGACAGAGGCCGAAAACCAGGACTACAGGCTTTATCAGAGGAGAAGGACCTGCCGGGCTGTCTGGCAAGGGGAGGACAGCAGCACGTGCAGGGGTGGGCACGCCTTTTGAGGGGCGGAATGGGAAGGGGTGGGGGCTTAGTGTACTCGGCGCACGCTGATTGGTGGCTTACTGCATGGCCCATATAGGACAAGGCTTAGGGTATTTGGCAGGTGTGGATTGGTGGTCCAATGTATAGTCCATATAAGGTACCTGGTTAGTCACTCAGGTATTTCTGGGCTGCAGGTTACGTCATACTCCGCCCACCAATTGGGGGAAGGGAGGATCTATCACTTTTCTTTTGAGTTTTTAAAACTGCTTTTTAGTTTTTTTCAGTCTCTTAGTTGTCAGCCCTTAGTTTCCTGCATTTTTACAAGTCGAGTCCTCAACCTCTGCTCGCCTCTTTAACCTCAAACCTGGGTTGGAGGGCCTCTCCTGGGAGTTCCTGTCTGCTCCCCTCTTATGTTAACAGTGTAGAGCCATGTTTAAGGGTGCAAGCTATGAGTATAGAAAGACCTAACTCACATACATACACTTCAAGTATTAGTACTGTTTATCCTATTGACCGAGCAAATTCCTGAACTGTTACCCTGTTTACTCACTAGACAATGGAAATAGTATGTGGTGTGACCTTGGGTTGTGAAGGTCAAGTAAAACTGCCTGTGAGGCATTAGCATGGGGTTCCCGACTTAGAATGGTAAATGGTAGCTTTTAGCAAACAGTTCTGTTTTCACTCCCTTGGGTATTTTAAATGTTCTAAACAACAGACTACTGTGGCTATTTTGGACCCTTGGAAGAATGCCTTTCATATGGCTGAGTTCGTTGAGTTTAGTTTACATTTCCATTTTACCTAGGAGAAACTAAAACATTCAACAGAAAAACTTGTGAAAAATTATTTATAGCCATTAACAGCAGCCAGACACTGGAAACAACCCAAGTATCCCCCAACAGGCAATGGCTAAACAAATTGTGACACATTTATGCAGTAGACGACTACTTTGCAGGAACTGGAATGGGCTCTCAGCAGTGTGGACGGATCTCAATGCTGAGTGGAAGAAGCCAAGTAAAAACTCACAACATGAATCAGCTGATAAAAACTGTAGAACAGGCAAAACTAGTCAAAGGTGAAAATGGTTACAATTTATGCATTCTGTTTTTATTCTCACAAGAAGAGTGAGATATATTTTTCTCCCATTGATTTTTAGAGAGTGGGAGGGAGGGGAGTAGGAGTGAGCGAGAGAAATGGACATGAGACACGTCGATGATTGGCTGCCTCTTGTTCGAGCCCCAGCCAGGGCCGGGATTGAGCCTGCAAATGAGGTACATGCCCTTGGAATCAAGCCTGGGACCCTGTGTATTGTGGGCTGATGCTCTATCCACTGAGAAAAACCACCACAACAATTAAAAGACAATAACAAAAGTTAGATGAAAAATTCCATTATGTTTAGAAATTTTAAAACACATCTCTTGGTAATTCATGGGTTAAAGGAATTATAATGGGCCCTAGCCAGTTTTGTTCAGTGGATAGAGCATCGGCCTGCGGACTAAAGAGTCCCAGGTTTGATTCTGGCCAAGGGCACGTGCCCAGGTTGCGGGCTCAATTCCCCCCTCCCCCCCAGTAGGGAACGTGCAGGAGGCAGCCAATCGATGGTTCTCTCTCATCATTGATGTTTCTATCTAGCTCTCTCCCTCTCTGAAATATATATATATAAATTATAATGGAATTTTTTAAAGAATTACAACTAAACGATAAAAGTAAAATGTGTCAAAAATCATGGGATATAGCAAAATACCTAAGGAGAAATGTTTAACCTTAAATGTTTATATTTGAATACCAAAGTGACAAAATTCTAAAATACAAACTCCATTTTAAAGGTAGATCAATAGTTACAGAATAAACCTTTGATAAGTAGAAAAAAGGTAAACAAAATAATTTGGCAAAAAATAGATTCTTTGGTCAAGATAATCTAACTTTGGGGGCACTGACTAAGAAGGAGGGAATAAAGTACAATTTTTAAAATTAAGAATATGTAAGTGTGGCGACAGCTCAAAAGACATTAGCTGAATACCTGAATAAATACATGCTAATGAATTTGATAAATGAATTTACTGGAAAAATAAAGTGGATTAAAGACTGAAACAAAATGAAATGGAAAACAATCTGTATTGAAAAAATTTCTCTAACATATAACACAAAGTTAATGGTTTTGAAAGTTACTTCCACTAAATTTTCAAGAAATAATTCCAATCATATAAACTCTTCTAGAGCACTGAAAAAGAGGGAGACGTGTGTCTCATGTCTGAAGTCTGTATACAATGGCTACAAACTGAGACAAGGATAACAGGAAAAAGAAAATTGCAGGGTTATTCCACTCACACACAGGCACTAAATTCCTTTAAAATGTCAGCGAATTGGGTGCAGCAATTTATAAAAAGAGAATACAAGATGTCCAAATGGGATGTATCATGGGAATGCAATGGTAAATTAACATGAGAAAAATCAGTAACTAGCCCTGGCTGGTGTGGCTGGTGGGTGAGCATTGACCTGTGCACCAAAAGGTCACCACCAGTTGATTCCTGGTCAGTCATGTGCCCAGCTTTTGGGTTCCATCCTGGGTCTCAGTGAGTATGGGAAGCAACGTATCAATGTTACTCTCTCACATCAATGTCTCTCTCTTTGAAATAAAAACATTTTTAAAAATCAGTAACTACTAGTAACTCACCACACAATTTATTCTATTAATTATTCCTTTATTCTAGGAAGAAAACATGGTATCTCCTCAATGGATGCACAAAACGCATTCAATTCAAATAATATTGAAATATTAAAAATATTAGCTGAGATCTTTTATTTGAATATTTGACATTAATACTAGTAAAACAAATTCAACAATATTAAAGAAAAATGCCTTTCAGCAAGGTAGAAATGGATAGGAACTTCCTTGAAACAGCTAAAGGTATCTAGTAAAAATCTACAGAAATTACTTTTTTTTTTAATTTTTATTTTAGAGAGAGAAGAAGGGAGAGGGAGTGAGAGATAGAAACATCAATGATGAGAGAATCGACCAGTTGCCTCCTACATGCCCCCTACTGGGGATTGAGCCTGCAGCCAGGGCATGTGCCCTGACCTGGAATCAACCAGTAAACCTCTTGGTTCATAGGTCAATGCTCAACCACTGAGCACATCAGCTGGGCCAGAAATTCTTTTTAAAAAAAAATATAGTTTATTGATCTTTTTTTTTTTTACAAAGAGGAAGGGAGAGGGATAAAGAGTTAGAAACATTGATGAGAGAGAAGCATCGATCAGCTGCCTCCTGCACACCCCCCCGGGGATGCGCCCACAACCAAGGTACGTGCCCTTGACCAGAATTGAACCTGGGACCCTTCAGTCCACAGGCCGACGCTCTACCCACTGAGCCAAACCAGTTAGGGCCAGAAATTATTCTTAATAGTAAAATTCCTAGAAGCGTTTGAGTTAAAGTTGGGGACAAAACAAGATTTCCCAATATTAGTCCTTCTAGTTAACATCAGGCTCTAGTAGCATGATGAAACAAGACAATTACAGACATAAAAGCTGGGAAGGACTAAGGAACGCCTGAAACTAATGGTCTACAAAGAAAATCCAAACAAAACCATAGAGAATTTGTTACAAATCAAAAGGCAGGTTAACAAACATCAAAAAACAAAGAACCAGCAAAAAAAAAGCAGACCTACTATCCTGCTGAAAATAATTAAAATGCTGAAAAAAACTTTTAAAAAAGCATTAAAAAAAAAAGAACTCTCAGGATGAGGCATTTATTTGGCCTAACTGAGGTGAAAAGGAAGAGCCGGCCTCTCACAACCACTTCTGTCCTGAAAAAAATAACAGAGAAACTTAGAGGCAAAAAGTATTATGAATCATAAATATTTTACTTTCTTTTTAAAAATATATATTTTTTTATTGATTCAGAGAGAGAAGGAGAGGGTGAGAGATAGAAACATCAATGATGAGAGAGAATCATTGACCAGCTGCCTCCTGCATCAAGCCCACAACCCGGGCATGTGCCCTGACCAGGAATCGAACTGTGACCTCCTGGTTCATCGGTCAATGCTCAACCACTGAGCCACACCGGCCGGGCATAAACATTACGCTTTCATTTCCTAATGATAAAATGGTCAATTCACCAGGAAGATAAAAATACTAAAACATTGTTTTCATCTAATAATATGACCTCAAATATTTAAAGCAATATAATTTCCAGAATTCTAATGATAAATATATTGATAAACAGGACTATATCAAAATTAAGAACTTCTGTTCTTAGAAAGACACTGCTCAAAGAATGAACACACAAACCACAGACTAGGAGGAAATATGTGCAAGTCTATCAGGAAAAGTACTTGTATCCAGAATATATAAAGAACTCTCAAAGCTCAATAATAAGGAAATAAACAACTCTATAACAAATGGGCAAAAGATTTCAACAGACACTTCACCAAAACAAATGCAATACACATAATGGTTATGTGGATTTGTAGTGGGTGGGAACTGCAGGAAGGAGGGATTCAAAGGGTCATGAGAAAACTTTTGGGGGTAAAATATACTCGCTTGTGGTGATGTTTCATTTGTTATACCCATGTCAAAACATAAAACTGAACATTTAAATATATGTAATTTATTGCATATCAATTATACCTCCATAAATCTGTTAAAAATAATAAACCGCCCCCGCCCTTGCCAGTTTGGCTCAGTGGATAGAGTGTTGGCCTGCAGAATGAAGGGCCCCAGGTTCGATTCTGGTCAAGGGCACAAGCCCGGGTTGCAGGCTTGATCCCAAGTAGGGGGCGTGCAGGAGGCAGCTGATCAATGATTCTCTCTCATCATTGATGTTTCTATCTCTCTCTCCTTTACTCTCTGAAATCAATAAAAATATGTTTAAAACAATAATAATAATAATAATAAACCTTCCTATAAAGAAAATACTAGTCCCATTTACCTTTACTGGTGACTTTTCCATTTTAAGAGCAATAAAAACAGTCCTACACAAACTCTTTAAGGGGACAGAGAAAGGGAACCACTTCCCAGCCAAACCATTTTGTGGGATCAGTTTGTACATCATATTGAAACCTGGTAAGGACATTATAAAAAAGAAAATTATAACCCAATCTTTTGTGATTTAGATGTGAAATAGTAAATAAAATAGTGAGTTGACTCTAGCAATATATAAAAATGTGAATACCGCACAACCAAGTGAAACACACATTAGGACAAAAACCACTCCGGTCCATGCGCAAAGCTCCCCGAGGCCTCGTCTAGGGCGTGGCCCGCCTCAGGCTCCCTCACTCCAAAGTGGTCTTCCAAATGCATGCATGGCTTTGAGTGTCATCTGTGTGCAATCCAGGTGCCTACCCCTGTTCCCCCACCCTCACTCCCCATGTCTAACAGGCCTCTCCAACTCGACATGTCTACAGGGAGCCCTGGGTCCCTGCCACCACAGCCTGTACTTACCCATCAGGCTCTCGTAGCTCATTGGCTTTCACTGAGCTCCAAACTTGGAATGATTGTGACCCTCCCCATGCTCTTTGCATTGAGTTCATCCATCATCCCCATCCAATTCCTTCTCGCCACCTCCTTACCAGATATTATATTTTTACTAGAGGCCCAATGCATGAAATTTGTGCCAGGGGCTCGGCCCCAGGAGCCCCGGCTGCCACCACCGTCTCCAGGTGGACCCCGCCCCCTCGATCACCCCGCAGAGGTGGTGGCCCCGGCTGCCTCCCGGCCCCACCCCCCACCCACTGGTCATTCCAGAAGGTTGTTCTGCTGTCAGGTCTAATTAGCATATTAGCTCTTTATTATATAGGATTATTTATCTGTGTCTCATCTTTCCCTGACTAGCATGACACCCCATGAAGGCAGGACCCTCTCTCTCATTACAGTAAGTTTCTGTAGTAACGGAACATCACCTGACACACAGTAGGCACCAATCAGTATTATTACAATTAATGACCCACAGTAATTTTTCATACAGCACGAAAGCTTAAAAGGTTGATAGCAATGTGTAAGGATGTGGGGCCAGGGTACATTGTGGGTGTGAGTGTAAATTGTTACAGCCTTATTAGACATCAACTTAATGGTGTCTCTTGACCCAGAAATTTTATGCCTAGACATCAACTTGTAGGAAAACACGTGCACTGTACAAGTGTGAGTATGAACATTCTGCAGAGCTGTGCGTGGAGGGCGATTCAGATGTGTAGTAACTTGCACAGTGTGTCATACTCAGCTAGAGTGCATATTTATGTTACATACATGTACTTGTCAGTGCACAGACGGGAAAGCTCTTGAAGGCTCCCTATTAAACTCATAACAGTGATTAGTGGGGCAAGACAAAGGGAGATGTTAAGGTGAACTTTGTTTAGTCTGTATTGATTTGGATTTCACTTAAGTGAGAATACATTTATTCCGTTCATATGTATTAAAAAATTTAAAAGGTCAGAAAATCAAATGAATAGACAAAAGTTGGTGCTATTAGCATTTCTACTTAGCAGCTGCCTGCACAGGGTAGCTGTGCCTGATGCTGACCTGGGTACAGCCAACGATGTTGCAGCAAACCCCACTTAGCTGTGACAACCTCTTACCGGCTCAGTGGAAACCAACGGCCTCTCTGGGAGCAGATTGTCAGTATTTACTGACAGAGGCGGGCGTGAATGTAGTTAGCATGTCACCTGTAATATGAGTCTCGCCCTGCAGGGTGGCTGTTAGGTGGAGTGTCCTCCCTGCCCAGCTTCCCTCAGTGGACAGGGCGTGGGCCCTCCGAGTGAAGGGTCCCGGGTTCAATGCCTCCGTTGCAGGCCCCCACCCCGCCCCAATCAGGGCGCATGTGTTGTGCCCAGATTTCAAAGTTCCCAAGACCCCCAGGGAGCCAGTCAGTCCGATGCAAAAGCAAAGAGTCATTTATTTCAAACCTAGGTTTGGCTCCCCTGCCACACTCACCGATGCAACGGTAAGCTCCAGTGGCCGAGAGAGAGAGCGAGGCCTGATGGGACAGGGGGTTTTAAAGGGGGGTGGAGTGAGGGCAGGAGAGGGGACTGTGGGTCCCGCCGACTGGCCAGGCGCGAGTCGGTACAGGATGTGGTCATAGTGATGGCGTGCACTTCCCTTGATTATTATTGGTTAGTCCAGAGAAATCCTGGGTGTGGCTAGCAGCGGCTTCTTCCCGTGAGGAAGCACATGGCACCGTCCCAAGATGGAGGACCCAAGGCAAGATGGAGGGCGCGCATGGCTCTGTCCCAAGATGGAGGACCCAAGGCAAGATGGAGGGCGCAGTCCCTGCCCGGCTCCTGCCGCTGCCGCTCGAACTCGCCACAAGGCAGGATGGCCCCCCGCACAGCCCCCGCAGCTGGCCTGTGGGCAGACTGGGACTCCAGCGCGTCTGGGCGGCACAGGCCCAGCAAACGGGGTGCGGCCGGTGGAGCGGCCCAGCTCTGGAGGAGCGGCATCCGCTCGGAGCAGGCCTGGCCATGGGGCCGGTGCACTGCAGCATGGCGGCCTCCCCGAGCTAGGGCACGCGCCCCACTCCGCTGCCGCCGCTGCTGCACTGGGCCCGGTCCGGGGGGCAGCGGACGGGCGGCTGCCCATGCCGGGCTCCCGCCGTGGGCCGGGGAGCCAATGCCCCCCCCCATGGGGCCCGGCGGCTGGCCCACGCAGGCCCCGGTCCCCCCGACCGGGCCCCAAGGGCCGCATGGACCCCCGGCCCCAGCGCAGGCAAGCAGGGAGCCGACCACGGGGGAAGGGAGGGAAGAGCCAGGCGGTGAGGCCTTCCGCTCCCATGACCTCCCCCGCGGTCGGTCGCCGCCCGGCCCCACCCCACGGCCCGCCGCCGGCCACCACGCAGCCGGCCCGGACACTCGGACCCGCTCCGGGGAGGCCAGCGGCCGCGGAGGGATCCCAGAGCCCAGCAGCCAGACTCCTCCTCCCGCACCGCCCGGAGAGGCGGGCTGCGCGCCTTTCACATGCAGGAGGCAACCAATCAATTTGTCTCTCTCACTCAATGTCTCTCTCTCTCTGTCTCTCCCCCTCTGTACCACTCTCTAAAAATCAATGGAAAAATACCCTCAGGTGAGGATTAACAACAACAACAAAAGCTGCGGGTTGATTTCCAGTCAGGGTACATACTTAGATTTCTCTCTCTCTCTCTCCATCAATCAATCAATCAATAAACATACCCTCAGGTGAGGAAAAAACAGAGTTCTTGAGGGGTTAACAGGTATGTGCATTTCACCAAGCATCATAGGAATAGACCAATGCAAAGCTGGAAGTGGTTCTTAGAATTTTTACTGAATACCTTGATCCTCAAACTACGCTGGGAAAGAGTCAATACTATTGAGAATAGGGTCAATTTCCAAAGTTTAAGGAACAGGTTATAACTCAAAGTAACTCTGAGCAAAGCTGCGATGAGAACTTGGCCACCATTTGCGGATCAACAGTATGGCCTTGGGGGAAGCAGGAGCCCGGTCTCTGACCGAGGCAGCGAAGGCGGAGCCAGGCTATCGAGGGCGGAGTTAGGCCAACAGGGGCGGGGCCAGGCCAGCGGGGGCAGGGCCTGGTCAGCGAGGGCGGAGCTAGGCCAGCGGGGGCAGGGCCAGGTCAGAGAGGGCGGAGCTAGGCCAGCGGGGGCAGGGCCAGGTCAGCGAGGGCGGAGCGAGGCCAGCGGGGGCAGGGCCAGGTCAGCGAGGGCGGAGCTAGGCCAGCGGGGGCAGGGCCAGGTCAGCGAGGGCGGAGCTAGGCCAGCGGGGGCAGGGCCAGGTCAGAGAGGGCGGAGCTAGGCCAGCGGGGGCAGGGCCAGATCAGAGAGGGCGGGGCCAGGCCAGCGGGGGCAGGGCCAGGTCAGAGAGGGCGGAGCTAGGCCAGCGGGGGCAGGGCCAGGTCAGCGAGGGCGGAGCTAGGCCAGCGGGGGCAGGGCCAGGTCAGCGAGGGCGGAGCTAGGCCAGCGGGGGCAGGGCCAGGTCAGCGAGGGCGGAGCTAGGCCAGCGGGGGCAGGGCCAGGTCAGCGAGGGCGGAGCTAGGCCAGCGGGGGCAGGGCCAGGTCAGCGAGGGCGGAGCTAGGCCAGCGGGGGCAGGGCCAGGTCAGCGAGGGCGGGGCCAGGCCAGCGGGGACGGGGCCTGGTCAGCGAGGGCGGAGCTAGGCCAGCGGGGGCGGGGCCAGGTCAGCGAGGGCGGAGCTAGGCCAGCGGGGGCGGGGCCAGGTCAGAGAGGGCGGGGCCAGGCCAGCGGGGACGGGGCCTGGTCAGCGAGGGCGGAGCTAGGCCAGCGGGGGCAGGGCCAGGTCAGCGAGGGCGGAGCTAGGCCAGCGGGGGCAGAGCCAGGTCAGCGAGGGCGGAGCTAGGCCAGCGGGGGCAGGGCCAGGTCAGCGAGGGCGGAGCTAGGCCAGCGGGGGCGGAGCCAGGTCAGAGAGGGCGGAGCTAGGCCAGCGGGGGCAGGGCCAGGTCAGCGAGGGCGGAGCTAGGCCAGCGGGGACGAGGCCAGGCCGGAGCGTTTAAAACTGCCCCTTTAGCTCTTCAGTGATACTGTGATGGCAGTTGGAAGTGTGTACTTTTCTGAGAACTGAAGCACCCGAATTTTCACTGGGGGGCGGGAGGGGGGTCTCTCACAACCCCTGCAAAGAATTCTGACATGGGAAACGAGTTGAGCTCTGAAATGGGCATGAGCTGAATGAAATTATGACTTTCCAGAAAAATCGCTTTTTACTCCCCTTGTTACAAAACTGTAACAGTTCCAAAAAATGCATCATGCTTTTTGGGAGGATGATTGCAGCATGAAACTCATGTTGGCACAGGCTGAGGTCGGTGCCCTCGGGTGCTATTTGGAAAGCGGTGGGTGACTGCACGGAGGCTGGAGGGCACCGCCGAGGTCGTCCGCCCGCCGCTCCCCTGCCTCGGCGTCAGGGAGGAAGGGATGCCTGCCTCTCCCTGAGCAATGCGCCCTGTCCCGTCCCGCCGCGCCCCCGCCCCCCCCCTCCGCGCCCCCCCCCCCCCCCCCCGCTCCACGCCCCGCCCCGGCCCCCGCTCCACGCCCCGCCCCGCCCCTCCGCGCCCTCCCCCCCCCCCCCCCCGCTCCACGCCCCGCCCCGGCCCCCGCTCCACGCCCCGCCCCGCCCCTCCCTGCCCCCCGGCGCCGCTCCACGCCCCCCCCGCCCCGCCCCCCCGCGCCCCTCCCCGCCCCCAGCTCCACTCCCCGCCCCTCCCCGCCCCGCCCCCAGCTCCACTCCCCGCCCCGCCCCGCCCCGCCCCCCGCGCCCCGCCCCCAGCTCCACTCCCCGCCCCGCCCCCCCGCCCCCAGCTCCACTCCCCGCCCCGCCCCCCGCGCCCCGCCCCCAGCTCCACTCCCCGCCCCGCCCCGCCCCGCCCCCCGCTCCACTCCCCGCCCCGCCCCGCCCCCCGCGCCCCGCCCCCAGCTCCACTCCCCGCCCCGCCCCGCCCCCCCGCCCCGCCCCGCCCCCAGCTCCACTCCCCGCCCCGCCCCGCCCCCCCGCCCCGCCCCGCTCCCAGCTCCACTCCCCGCCCCGCCCCGCAAGGAACCCGGGAGAGCCGGGTCTGTCTGACTCCCGCGCAGCAGGGCCCGCCGGCCGCCGGGGAGGGTCGCCGGCAGCTGGGAGCGTCCGCCCGTCCTCCCGCCGCCCGCCCCGCCCAGGCTGGGCTGAGGGCAGGAGGCGGCCTCGCTCAGGTTTGATGGAAGTGGTTTAAAATAACTTTTTATTTTTATTTAAACCAGTTTCTAAAATACTGACTTCGTACAGCGAGGAAGAAGCCGTTTGAAGTTCTAAGGAAGAGCGCGGTTGGGAGCAGGGCGCCAGCAGGGACGCGCGGGGCGGATCGGCACCTCGCGGGCACCGGGTCCGAGCAGCCCGAGACAGGCTCCCGGAAAACCAGGAGCGGCGGGGCGCTGGCGGGCGCCTCTGGGGCCGGCCCGAGGGCAGCGGGGAGGCCGAGGGGATCATTATTGTTCACTAAACCGCTTCACTGTAAAGCTTTTGACTTTTTATCCTCACGGGAGGGCATTTCCCATAGGTTCTGAGGGAGCGTGGGAGAGAGACAGCAACGCAGGGACTGGCTGCTCCTGCACGCACCCCGACCAGCACCCCGACCAGCACCCCGATCAGCACCCCGACCAACACCCGACCAGCCCCCCGACCAGCACCCCGACCAGCACCCCGAACAACACCCGACCAGCACCCCGATCAGCACCCCGACCAACACCCGACCAGCACCCCGACCAGCACCCCGACCAACCCCCAGACCAGCACCCCGATCAGCACCCCGACCAACACCCGACCAGCCCCCCGATAAGCACCCCGACCAGCACCCCGACCAGCACCCCGACCAGCACCCCGAACAACACCCGACCAGCACCCCGATCAGCACCCCGACCAGCCCCCCGATAAGCACCCCGACCAGCCCCCCGACCAGCACCCCGACCAGCACCCCGACCAACACCCGACCAGCACCCCGACCAACACCCGACCAGCACCCCAACCAGCCCCCAGACCAGCACCCCGACCAGCCCCCCGATAAGCACCCCGACCAGCACCCCGACCAACACCCGACCAGCACCCCAATCAGCTTCCCACCAGCACCCCGACCAGGCCGCGCGGGGAGGAGCGGCCAGTCACGCTGGCGACTAAACTGCAGAAGACAGAGCCCGGGCTGCAGCCTCGGGTCGCCGGGGCTCAGGCTCAGCCGTCGCGGGGGCGGACGCCGGGCCCTCCCGGGCAGCTGGGAGCGCCCACCGCGCCGTCCAAGGGCGGGTCCTGATGCATCTGTTCTGAGGCTTTAGGAGCCAGCGACGTAGCGAAATGGCACCGGGAAGCGGCAGGGCGGTCGGCAGCGGCTTCCTCCGGCGCCTCCCGCCCGCGGACGCCTGCGGGGAGCTCCAGCGCCGCACCACCCTCGGCGCGCCACGTGCCCGCGGCGGGGCGCTGGGTTCCCCGGGAGCCGATGCTCGGCTCTGGGGCCGGGTCTGGTCCAGAAGGCTCGTTCGCGTGAACAGCTGGCTCCTGGCTCGGTCAAGGCAGCGCGAAGTGAAAAAGAAGTAAAACAGGTTTACCTCGAGCCTCCCCGCAGTGAACGGCACACCGTGTGGCACGTGGGTCGCTTCTACACATCACATGGGACAACGCATTGCAGCCGACCCCCCACCTGTGGGAGGACTTGGCCGGGATGTACATACAGGGCCGACCCCTGGCTGCACAGCCTCCCGGGCAGGAGGAGGAGCAGCCCTCGCAGGGGGCAGTGCCGGGTGGGGACAGCCTCCTGGGCCTCGTTCCTTGCTCCGCGCTGGTGGATACAGTGAGTGGACACGCCAGCTGTCTGCAGGCGGGACTGCCCCCAACACCTACCAGGTGCAGCGATGGCGCCAGGGGCTTTGTGCACTGTCTCATGCATCATCCCACCAACACCCGGACTGTGGCCGCGAGCAGGCCAGGCTACAGCGAGCAGAGAAGGGCTAACTCGGAGCTGCGCCTCGCAGCCCCAGCGACACAGGAACCTCCTGTCTGAGCTCCAGGCATCTCCTGAAACAACCTGCTGGGCCAGGGCTGAGCCGGGAGGGCTGTGCAGCCTTTGACACTGGGTTCTGTGTTGTGGCACCCACATCTGTGCTGATGCTTTGGTTTTACAAAGACCCAGCCTGAATGAGAACTCCAGGCAGCAGGTGGGTGTGGTGGGGACAGGGTCAAGAGAAGGGACTAGCTTAGTGGTCCAATCTAGAGGCTACCTAAAATACCGTTTTCTTTTCTTTCTTAAAGAAAGGAAATGTTTTGGACCAGCCTTAGTCTCCTCATCGTAGAATGGACAATATCTTTGCATTTCCTTAAGCATTTTTTTTTCTTTCCCCAAACACAGAGGACGGCTGGTGCAGGTACAGAGCCCAGCCAGGGTTAGCATGCTTGTGTTTGTTTTAGGGACTGTGGCAGCCATTCGACAGTGTTACAAGAGCTGCCAGGTGACACCATGCGGCAGGGCCTGGCCCTGCTCAAGTTCCCCGTCCACAGAATCACGGTGACAAAATGAGTGTTGCTTTAAAACACTAAGTTTTGGTGCACTTTGATACACAGCTATAGCTGACAGACACAGATGTTTATTAGGAAGAACCGAGATTGAATCCAAGTAAGTTAAACTCATGAGACCCCAGGTCCATAGGGAAAAGGGTGAAAGGTGAGCAAGTTCGGCAGGTGCAGAGGGGAACAGGATCACTGCGAAGGGGAGGATCAAGCCAGTTCCGGCGTAGAGGATGCCTGACCGCTCCAGGGGAACTTTGCACCATGTCTGCACAGGACGGAAGTTCAAAAGTATCTGTTGGGTAAGTACACAGGCACCAGGCAGTCGGCTCTCCTGCTCTGCTCGTGTCCGTTTCATCGGCTGCCAGCGATGTCGCAGCTCCGGCCCAGGCTAGGCGGCAGGCCCAGCACCTGCTGCATGCACAGACCTGTGGCAGCCTGGCCACGGCCAGAAGAGATAAATGCAAAGGCCCTGAGTGAAGGGACCGGGGCGGGGGGTTGGGGGGTAAGGGGGCTCCAGATCTAGTGCTTTAGTCACCAGGGCGGGTCCTACTATTGGTCCATGGAGCAAGGTTGCGGAGTTTCACTGACTTGTGACAGGAAGTGAGGCGGGGAATAGGGACAGACACACTGAGCCGGGCCCTGGTGGACTGTGCCCCTAATAGAAGGCTTACTAGACAATACTCTCCTCCCCGAGGGAGCTTCACCGCAGGCTCTGAGTGAGGAAGAAAAAGGCTCCCCCAGGTGAAAAAGTCCCCAGGCCTCTGCTATGGGCTAAATATTTATGTTCCCCTCCCCCAACTCATGTTGAAACTTAACCCCCAAGGTGATGGTATTAGGAGGTGGGGCCTTTGGGAGGTAATTAGGGCCGCAGGGCAAACGTCTCCCGAGTGGGATTAGTGCCCCTATGAGGGACCCTTGCCCCCCAAACCTCTGAGGACGGTGACAGATGCCGGCTATGAACCAGAAAGCGGCCCTCCAGTCCCTGGATGTGTAGGCCTCCTAATCCTAGACTCCCAGCCCCCAGGCTGCGAGGAACACACTTCTCTTGTTGATATGACACCAGGCCACGGCATTTCTCTTTCGTAGCAACCCAGATGGACTACGACAGCTTCTTTTTTTTTTTTTGTCTACAGTTTTACATCTGTCTCATTTTCCCCCAATTGACCCGCCCCCCCCCCCCCCCAGCCATTCCCACCCCGGGGAAGCCCCCACCACCCCAGTGTCTGTGTCCATTGGTTATGCGAATATGCATGCATACAAGTCCTTTGGTTGCTCTCTAACCCCCTCTCCCCTGCCATTTGTCTCTGGATCTATTCTTGTTCATCAAATTATGTTGATCATTATATCCCACATATGAGTGATCATTATATCCCACATCTGAGTGAGATCATGTGATATTTATCTTTCTCCGACTGGCTTATTTTGCTTAGCATAAGACAGTTTATGATTTGAGAAGGTTTGGGATTAAAATTTGGTTTTCAAAACATCTAAGAAATTAGCACAAATTCCGGTCATTCTGGTGACGTTTCTGCAGCTTCTGGAAGAAGCAAACATAAACCCTCACCAGAGCTCCTGGCCTTGGCAGGTGCCTTGGACCCATAGCCTCAGTGCGGGGTTGGGGGGACGGGGGGTGGGGGGGTTGGGAGGCTGGCAACGTGCGAGAAGTCCTCGGGCTTCAGATGAGGGCTAAGGCCGCTGCCCCACCTCCGAAATCTCCTCAGAGCAACAAGTGAACCAGAAACAGAAACACTGACGGTCTTTCCGTCCAGGGTCGTCAGGCTGGCCCTCCGGGGCATGAGGGGTGAGTTAATTACAGGTTTGACCAAATAGAGCAGCTCATTTTTAGTTGGTAATTTTGTATGGCCCTTGAATGATGTTATAAATATCCAAATGGCTCTTGGTAGGAAAAAGGTTCCCCACCCCTGATAGACTAAGGAGCAGCTTAAAGTCTGAACTGCAGAATGAGGTAGGGAGGTGGCAGAGGACATGGGGATTCACTACAAAGAAGAAGTGGAAATAAGCGTGCAGGGACCATGGAGCTGGTAGAGCAAATGGCTGAAAGACAAAAAGCATGCTCTGAGGTTTAGAATAAAAAACTCTTGCAAAGGAACAAGGAACCCAGATTATGGGTGAGAGCTTTCCTGGATCTGTTGTGATTCCAAGAAGTAGAGGTGAAATCAGCGAGGAGCACAGAGAAACACACATCTGCAGGGAATGCCTCTGCGTGAGGAGAGAGGACAGACTCCTACTGTGAGGAGCCCCCGCAGCTCCTGTCTCCTTTCCGCTGGGCGGGTGGGCAGGGGGCTAAAATAACACACACAAAACTCTGAACCTTTTTTTTTTTTTTGTATAAATGGGAAGGTTTGTCCTTTTACTTTCTGTGATTATGTCTTTTTAGTAATATAGTATAACTAGGGGCCCGTTGCACAAAATTCGTGCATGGGTGTGTGTGTGTGTGGGTGGGGGGTGGGGGGAGGGGCCCTCAGACCGGCCTGCACTCTCTCCAATCCAGGACTCCTTGGGGGATGTCCGACTGCTGGTTTAGGCCTGATCCCTTGCAATCCGGGACTGCTGGCTCCTAACTGCTCACCTGCCTGCCTGCCTGATTGCCCCTAACCCAGCCGTGGGCAAACTACGGCCCGTGGGCCAGATCTGGCCCGTTTGAAATGAATAAAACTAAAAAAAAAAAAAAAAAAAAAAGACTGTACCCTTTTATGTAATGATGTTTACTTTGAATTTATATTAGTTCACACAAACACTCCATCCATGCTTTTGTTCCGGCCCTCCGGTCCAGTTTAAGAACCCATTGTGTCCCTCGAGTCAAAAAGTTTGCCCACCCCTGCTAACCCCTCTGCCTGCCTGCCTGATCGCCCCTAACCACCCTCCCCTGCTGGCCTGATCACCCCTAACCACTTCTGCCTTGGCCCCTGCCACTGTGGCTTTGTCCAACAGGCGAGCACTGCTGGCTGGTCAGGACCCATTTTTAAAGCCTGTTCGTACCTGCAGCAGTTCAGGTCTATTAATGAATTATGTCAATGCACACATGTTAATCTTAAACAGGGCAAGGGGCTACATGTGGTTATCCAGGGAGAGTACATCACTCACAAATATGGTTATCTTAGCAAGTCACTCTGAGTCAGTAATTGAAGTTCAAATCCTTATCTATGGGGTACACACACTTCAGGGCAGTGGGGAATGTGTCCTTAATATCACACTTTAGGTTTCAGGACAGTTAACTCAAACCTTTTTAACATTTTTCAGGCATTTTTAAACATTTCTATATTTTACTACAACATCGTCCTGGGGCCAGACTGGAAAAGCAACTAAATCAGAGAACATCCACCCAGAATTAATAAATTAGACACAGCTGAGGAGACAATTATCAACAAGGAAAGGTAGAGGGTGCCTGGAGAATGGTAGGAACAGGGATCTGGGCGGGAGAGGGTGAGGTGGAAGCTGCATGGCACCAAAGCCGGTCCCTTGGCACCAAGGTGTAACACGCAACTGAGAAAAGGAAACGCCACAGGGCTGCTGGCGCCCAGGGAACCTAGACCACAGCCACGGGAGGCTGAGCCCAACAGGCCTCCTGAACAGCGGCCAAGCCGCGCGATCCGCGGGACAGAAACCTGCAGTTTCTGTGGGTTGTTTTGCTTTTGTTTTGTCTTTGCTTTTATTTGCTAAACCCAGAGCACAGGACTTCTCTGTTGCAAGAACTCACCCAAGGCTGCGGAGCAGGGAGAGGCACAGACTTGTGGAGCCTGAAGAGAGGCTGTGGAGAGAAGCAGGGCGGAAGACGTGACAGGAATCAGCATTGGGACATTCATAACCCTCCCAGCTGCAGCGGCCATTTCTCTCCTGAAGAGCCAGCCCCTCCCAGTAGCCTCAAGGAAGATAATACAGCCTGCCCACCCTGCCTGCACGCTGAGCTTTACCAAGAAGCAGGCTCTGAAGAGCCCCAAAGAGCTCCCAGTGACGGGTTGGAAGAAGGGCTGGTCTGCCCACTATTCCGGGAACCAGACTGATAAAACTCCAGGTGGCCAGCCAAGCCCACTGGTCTCCACACAAGGGTCTCTGACCAGCCAAGGCCAGAGTAATATCTTGGGCCACTCACGGAGGAGTAGCTCTCGGTCAGGGAAAAAACATCAACCTGATTCCTGGAAAGCGAAACACTTGAGTAATTATGATTGACAGCTGGCAGACAGACAAAGCGGGCAGATTGGTCCTGCCTGCTTGCAGCCAAGGCCGGTGGGGACAGACACAAGCAGAGGAGGGTGGATCGCTTGGAGCTTCAACACGGTGCTGGATGCCAAAGACAGTGCTGCCAGTGGTCAGCACCTAACTACCTAACAGGAAGCCCAGAATTGGCAGGCAGAACAGAAGAGCGGGGTCCTAAACCAGTCCCCATGGGGCATAAAACGCAGCTGAAGCAAACAACACTTCACTTTTATTTTTTATTTAAAAAAAAGTTATTATTATTATTTTTTTATTTAAAAACATTTTTGAGAACCAAGATGGCGGCATAGGTTAACGCCGGAGTTTGCTGCCTTGAACAACAACTTCAAAAGTGAAACTAAAAAACGGAACGGACGTCACCCAGAACCACAGGAACGCTGGCTGAGTGGAAGTCCTACAACTAGGAGGAAAGAGAAACGCATACGGACACTCAGAGGAGGCGCAGTGCTGAGGTCGAATTCTGAGGTGCGGAGTGCGTGGAGCGGGCTGGCGGCAGAGGGCACGGTTGGCGTTTTCAATCGGGAGGGAGTCGCAGACTCTGAGCTCCAGATACAGGCGAGTCTTTAGGGACCCAGACTCAAACGGGAGAAGCGGGACTGTCTGGCTTCGGTCAGAGCGAGTGCAGCTTTCTCTCTGAGGTGTGCAGCGGTTGCTGGGACTCAGAGAGGCAGAGCCCCTGGGGACAGGACTGAGAGCTGCCATAACTGCTCTCTCCGGCCCACCCTGTTGATCCTGTGCAACCCGCCCCGCCCAAGCCCTGCACAGAGCCATTTGCCAGATAGCCTCAGGCAAAGGCTAGATTAGCACCTCCCTAGAGGACAGAAGTTCTCTCACTGCAGACACAGCTGATTCTCATAGCCACTTGGCCTGGAGGTCAAACCCTCCCTGGTATTAGCTACAACAATCAAGGTTTAACTATAAGACTGCGAACAAAGACCACTAGGGGGTGCACCAAGGAAGCATAACAAAATGCGGAGACAAAGAAACAGGACAAAATTGTCAATGGAAGATATAGAGTTCAGAACCACACTTTTAAGGTCTCTCAAGAACTGTTTAGAAGCCGCCGATAAACTTAATGAGATCTACAAGAAAACTAATGAGACCCTCGATGTTATATTGGGGAACCAACTAGAAATTAAGCATACACGGACTGAAATAACGAATATTATACAGACTCCCGACAGCAGACCAGAGGATCGCAAGAATCAAGTCAATGATTTGAAATGCGAGGAAGCAAAAAACACCCAACCGGAAAAGCAAAATGAAAAAAGAATCCAAAAATGCGAGGATAGTGTAAGGAGCCTCTGGGACAGCTTCAAGCGTACCAACATCAGAATTATAGGGGTGCCAGAAGATGAGAGAGAGCAAGATATTGAAAACCTATTTGAAGAAATGATGACAGAAAACTTCCCCCACCTGGTGAAAGAAATGGACTTACAGGTCCAAGAAGCGCGGAGAACCCCAAACAAAAGGAATCCAAAGAGGTCCACACCAAGACACATCATAATTAAAATGCCAAGAGCAAAAGATAAAGAGAGAATCTTAAAAACAGCAAGAGAAAGAAACTCAGTTACCTACAAGGGAATACCCATACGACTGTCAGCTGATTTCTCAACAGAAACTTTGCAGGCCAGAAGGGAGTGGCAAGAAATATTCAAAGTGATGAATACCAAGAACCTACAACCAAGATTACTTTATCCAGCAAAGCTATCATTCAGAATTGAAGGTCAGATAAAGAGCTTCACAGATAAGGAAAAGCTAAAGGAGTTCATCACCACCAAACCAGGATTATATGAAATGCTGAAAGGTATCCTTTAAGAAGAGGAAGAGGAAGAAAAAGGTAAAGATACAAATTATGAACAACAAATATGCATCTATCAACAAGTGAATCTAAGAATCAAGTGAATAAATAATCTGATGAACAGAATGAACTGGTGATTATAATAGAATCAGGGACATAGAAAGGGAATGGACTGACTATTCTTGGGGGGGAAAGGGGTGTGGGAGATGTGGGAAGAGACTGGACAAAAATCGTGCACCTATGGATGAGGACAGTGGGTGGGGAGTGATGGCGGAGGGTGGGGCGGGAACTGGGAGGAGGGGAGTTATGGGGGGGGGGGAAGAGGAACAAATGTAATAATCTGAACAATAAAGATTTAATTAAAAAAATAAATAAATAAAAACATTTTTGACTTTTTTATTATTCTTTTCTTTTTCCACCTTTTTTCATCCTGTTTTTCTTCTCCTTTCCCTGATTAGCTTATCTCTTTCCTTTCTTTTTTACCTCTTGTTAAAAATTAATCTTTATTTGCTTTATTGATGTGTTATTAATACTGTAATCTCTGTTGGTTTATTCATATATAAAATTTCCTCCTCCCTGCTCCTACTCCATTTCCCCTTCTCTTTTTCTTTGCTACTCAATTTTTCCCCCTCACCTCTCTTGCTCTTTTTTAAAAAAATATATTTTATTGGCTTTTTACAGAGAGGAAGGGAGAGAGATAGAGAGTTAGGAACATCGATCAGCTGCCTCCTGCACATCTCCCACTGGGGATGTGCCCGCAACCCAGGTACACGTCCCTGATCGGAACCGAACCCGGGACCCTTCAGGCCGAAAGCCAACGCTCTATCCATTGAGCCAAACCGGTATCGGTTCTCTTGCTCTTTTTTTCTAATTTTTTAATTAGTTTCACTTCCTAAATTCAGGCCTATCGGCTCTCTCCTCTATTCTCCTTTTCAATAAATAAATAAATAAATAAATAAATAAATAAATAAATAAATACAATATTTATTTTTATTTTTTTTCTTTTAAAAAATCTTTATTAGGTGTACCAGTTAATAATGTGGATTTTTTTCAATAGATGTAGTTACACATATGTTGATATATATGCGATTTGATATTTATGCTATTTTGTTGTATTGACAGCAAGCTTCAAAACTTCATATGTCAAATTTGCTGAAGGTGTTAACATCATAGATATTTTTGCACTTTAAAATGTCAAATTTCGTGCCAAAAAAAGAGCATTTGTGGGAAGTTTTAATTCATTACTTATTTTGAAGAAAAAGTTATCGTATACTTCAGGAAGCTTATGGTGAACATGCTTCATCTCAAGATCCTTGTGAACGCTGGTTTACATGCTTTAAAAGTGATGATTTCGATTTGAAAGACAAAGAACGTCTAGGTCAACTGAAAAAGTTTGAAGACCAACAATTACAAGCATTATTGGATGAAGATGCGTGTCAAACTCAAAACCAACTTGCAGAAAGATTAAACGTTGCTCAGCAAACAATTTCCAATCATTTATGGGAAAGATTTTAAAGGAAGGAAAGTGGGTGCCACATCAACTGAATGAGAAGACAAATGGAAAACCAAAAAGTTATCAGTAAAATGTTGCTTCACGGCATGAAAGAAAGTCTTTTTTGCATCAAATTGTGACTGGCGATGAAAAGTGGATTTATTTTGAGAATCCCAAATGCACAAAACCATGGGTTGATCCAGGTCAACCATCAACATCGACTGCAAAGCCAAATCGCTTTGGAAAGAAGACAATGCTCTGCGTTTGGTGGGATCAGGAAGGTGTGGTGTATTATGAGCTTCTAAAAGCAGGTGAAACCATTAATACTGATCGCTACCGACAACAAATAATCAATTTGAGAGATGCTTTAATCGTGAAATGACCAGAATGTGCCAGAAGACACAGCAAAGTAATTTTGCTTCATGATAACGCACCATTATACACTTCAAAACCAGTTAAAGACATGTTAAAAGATCTTGCCTGGGAAGTATTAACCCACCTGCTGTATCCACCAGACCTTGCTCCTTCAGATGACCACTTGTCCCGACCGATGGCACACGCACTTTCTGAGCAGCACTTCAAAACCTACGAAGAAGTGGAAAATTGGGTCTCTGAATGGTTTGCCTCAAAACAAAAAAAGTTCTATTGGGACGGTATCCACAAATTACCTGAAAGACGGGAGAAATGTGTAGCTAGCGATGGACATTACTTTGAATAAAGCACTTTTGATGTATCTCTTGAAATTATTGTGTTTTCTTTGATTACAAAATCTGCATTATTAACCAGTACACCTAGTATTGTGGGAAACTGTTTATTGCCTTCACTATCTGATAAGCATAGACAGAGCACTCCCCGAAAACCCCCCAAAGGCTGGGTGCCTTTGAAGCCCTCCCAAAGGTCAGAGCTAGGCGCCACCTCTGTTTGTCCAGACAGTGGTAGCTGAAACTACTCCCCCATTTATTATTATGTAAATCCTTGCTGATGGGCTAGTCTGCCTGTTGCAGGGGGTCACCTGCCTAGGGCTATGCTATAGGGGCATCCCAGATCAATAAAAGCTTGGTGAGGCCTGAGCATAGGAGAGAAGTCCTTCGGGACTTGCCACCTGGTCCCCCAATATTGCAAAATTATCTCGTGTCTTTTTCTCTCATTTGCTGTGCGGCTCCTCTTTCAGATACCGAACCCTACTCCACGCGAGCCGTGGAAGGAAACACTCAACATCTGGCGCCCAACGGGTAATCTGGAAGTGCAGGTCTCGCTGGAGCGAGAAAAGGAAGTTTTCACCTAAAAGGTGTGGAAAACTCACCGAAAAAAGGTGAGGGGGATTCCACCGCACGCAATGCCCAGGATCAACTACAGAAGCCCGGGTCTGTAAGTAATTGGGAACGTTTTCTCAACCAGGCTAACAAACGGGGCAGGATTTGGCTTTAAGAAAGTAGATTCGGCTTTAAAAAGGTATATTTGGCTTTTAAAAAAGTAAGAAACTTTATTATAGACTTTTGATTTGCATGTTTAAAGTATTAAAATTTTAGAAGGTAATCTCTTACAGTTTTTGCATGTTATTATAGAACATAACCCTTGGTTTCTTGAAAAAGGTACATTAGATCTTAAAAGTTTGCCAAAAAGTTAATCAGAACTTGCCAAAAATTGTTTCCCCTGTGGAACACGGCATTTCATTTCCTAGAGGCTTTAGGAGAGGTCAAGGAGGATAAATCTCCTCCCCTTGCACCCTCCGCTCCTTAAGAGGAACAGAAAAAAAAAAAAAAAATGGGAGGAATGGCCTTCATGGCTCCCTCCACCTCCATGTCCTAATCCTGATATGTTTAATTTGCCGTTAATAGAATCACCTGTGCAAAAAGGCCAACTTATAAAGAAATTGGAATATTAAAAGGTACTCCTTAAAATCAGGCTGAAAAAAGAGTGCCATGGTCATCTTTTTTTTTTTTTTTTTTTTTTTTTTTTTTAAATATATTTTATTGATTTTTTACAGAGAGGAAGGGAGAGAGATAGAGAGTTAGAAACATCGATGAGAGAGAATCATCGATCAGCTGCCTCCTGCACATCTCCCACTGGGGATATGCCCGCAACCCAGGTACATGCCCTTGACCGGAATCGAACCCGGGACCTCTCAGTCCGCAGGCCGACGCTCTATCCACTGAGCCAAACCGGTTTCGGCGCCATGGTCATCTTAATGTGGTTTCTTGTTCAAATTAAAATCTTAATTTGTATTTGGAATCTATCTGTAATAAGAAATGAAACCCCGCTGCCGAATCTCTCTCTGGTGAGGAGAGATTCAAAGGTGGCAGGAAAAGGCAGAGTTATAAGCTCTCCCACAATGAGATTACTTAATGTTTTATTTAAAAATTACCGGAGAACATCTTATGACAACCAAACTTTGGCTAAGATAACCTTGGGTGCTAGCCATTGCTTTAGAAAGCGAAATAGGGAAAAACTTAAAATGTCTTTTTCAATTAAGCATGACTTTGGGAACAAATACACCATCTTTATCCTTTTTTTCCAGCTAATGACTTAAAGCTTTTACTAATTCATAAATGCATCCGGGATTTCTGTGCACATGTAAAGGGAAAAGGCCAGTTTAAAAACGAGTGCGCATAGTTTTGAGCTGAACTTGACCTTTTGCTGAGTACAGAATAAAAACCCGAGACTGTTTTGGTCTTAAAAATGGCGAAGTTGAACCTAAGAAAGAAATGCAGACTGGTTTCCCAAAGCGATTTAAAGTAGCTTTTGAAATTTCCCGCCCTGAGGCAAGCACCACCAGGAAGTTGATAGTCAACTTTACATGTGAATAGCTATGGGTTTGTTTCTTGACTTCCCCAACAGGAAAATTGTGACCATTTTAGCAGCTATGCCAGGCTTATTGGCTGGAAACTTAAAGCTTTTAAGTTCAAATCATCTAAAAGTATTGAGATTTATAATACTGAAATGTTGATCTGAGTATGCCTAGTATGAAGTCTAGATGATAGAAGTTAATCTATTAATTGAAAATGCCTTATATTTTATTTGAAATGTCTAAGATTTAAAGCTCTGAAAGTTTAAAGTGCAAATTGAATCGGGAGAAATTAATTAAATATCTAATGTATAACTTGTTTTTGAAAAAATAGAATGTGTTTTCTCTTAAATGATTAGGAATTCAAAATATGTTACTTCTTGGTCTGATTTTAAAAAGAGGATTAATTTTTAAGATCTCAACTGAAATTTTTAATACAAAAACCAGTTTAAATTTGATTAATATTCTTTAAAATAATTATAAAAGGTATAAACAGCTAATGAGATTTCTGTTTGTCTACAATATAATGTTGGCCATCTACCTTTTAGGGCTTTTGGTTTGCTCTGTCAAAGAACAGTGTAGACAGCCGCCACTTTGAGCTGCCTGACTTGGCAGCTGCCATGTTGGCCGCATGGCCTGCCGCGCCCCTGGGGGCCACCATCTTGGAACAACAAAGGCCCCTCCCTCTGACTTAGCCCATCACAGAAGGGAGTGTCTGCTCACTGAGGCAGGATGGGATTTCAGGGGTGGAGTTTTAAGGCGGAGTTTTACTGAGGAAATGCGGAAGGGGCAAAAAGTGTGCTTGCCTCTCAGATTTATTTAATACTATTTTTAAGAAGATATTTTTAATGCTTAATAAATTAGCAATCACGGTCTTAATATAATTTCAGTGGTATGATAGACCAATGTTTTGAGCAGTTGGCTTTATAAGGGCCGACAATAGAGCTCATATTTCTTAAAAGGCTTGTAGATAGAGACATTTTTAAAAGATATCTTAAATTCTCAGTAGAACCACAGTTATGCATATATTATAAACAAATTAAGAGTAATTGATTCCATGGTCAAGACTAGATCCTATTATGTTGAGAACTGTTTTTAAGTGTTAAAAATTTTTTAATTAGATATGTATTTGACAGTTTTTCCAGAGTGCAATATTTCAAAATATAATATACTGGGTTGCATAAGGAATTTCTGCCAAATAAAAGAAAGAATTGATTTATTAGTAGCAAAGTCTTTATTTAAACTAGCAATGTCTTTTATTTAAAAGCTCCTCACCGCTGCATTTTAAATTAGGCTGGAAGTGAAGCAGCGTTTGCACCTTGTGTATCAGACATAAAACTTTACTAAATTTACTAATCTTTGTAAGCAATTGAATCCTAGTAAAGTAAAATTCTAAAAAGTTACTGAAGGCTTCCCATGATCCCTCTGTATATGCAAATAAGCCAAAAGGGAATGCTGTTTAAAAACATTATTTTAAATTTAATAAAAAGGAGAAAGTTTAATATTTTGAAATATCTTCCACTAATATTTACAGGATAATCTAATGATTTGCTGTTAAAATACCAAATCTGAAAATAAGTACAGTCACTATAAATGTTTAATGACTTGGAATACATGGCCTTGCAGCACTATCAGTCAACATCCAAGAAGTAACCCTATAAGTTACTTTTCTTTTTTAAGTTAAAGTTCTCCAAGTGTAATCCAGCAGGAGGAAGACAAACCAGACAACCAACAGCCCAGAGACCACCTGGGGCATGGTAAAGTGAAATATAGTAACAATTAATTCAGGTAAAAACTATAAGTTTCATATGTCTTAGAAGGCACATTTTTCCTTTACCTGGGAAGGACAGTATAAGGCTCCAGTTAGCGTGTCAACTCAGTGGTCTGGAGACCCAAAACTGTAATTTAGATAGCATACTGTCTCTGCTTCTGTAAATTGCTTTTTTTTTTTGCTAACTAGGTTCCTCATTCCAAACCTTGAGACAGCCAGTTTAAAATTAAGTTGTCATGACCTAGAGCAAAGAATATTCCTACATGGTATTATTCTACAAGTTTTATTAATAATTTTTGATGCTTTATAACAGTATATTGTGCATTTATCCCAAACAAATTTACAAATGAATTTGAATGTTTTACATGAAGGGATTTATTCCTTTCCACTGTGTGGAGGGCCTCCTGGGGAAGGCACTTAAGCATTCTGTATTGACCTATTGACCTATCTTGACTTTTTTGCCAAGAGGAATCCAATTGCCTACAGCTGTTATCTGAGCTCTCTGTTCAAGCTGGGATCATGAAAAGCTGGTACCATGGATCTGTCTCTTGCCCAATGGCGTAAGCTGGGCCCTCTCTGGAGGAGAAACCTGGGTTCCCTATGATCAATGCCGGGGCCCCGCCAGCAGGCGAGGGGATCCAAAGGCAGTTGCTGGGCATGGAGGCCAGAGGGACATAGGCTATCAAGGAGACAGAACTGAACCTCACATCACCCTACTTGGCCCAGAGATAGCTGGTAGTCAACGACGGGTAAGATCCCACAGGGTGGGACGACCTAAGACAGGCACAGCTGGGGGCCAGTAGGAGAAAACTTGGGGTGCAACAAAGGTGGGGCACAGATCCTCACCCCCCCCAATGGTGCACGGGTTTGAATGGTGCACGGGCTTGAACACTCGCCCCTTCTGAGGAAGGTCTCCTGTCCCAATGGCTGCTTCTTGCTTCCCATGCCCAGCCCAGATCAGGAACCAAATAACAAAAGAGATTTGGTCCAGCTGAAATCAGAACCCAGAAAAACAGAGGCTTGGCTAACAGACCCTATGTCTAAATCTAGCCTAACAACAGGAATGCTCAGAGCCTTCACAAGGATGTAAAGTGATCCTTTTCATTAATATTTACAGTGTAAATTAAGATTATTGTTAAAATATTAAATTTGACAGTAAAATAGTTGTCAAGTTTTCAAATTAATTAAATTTGGCTAATTTGAAATAAGTAATTATTCAAAAAGTATTAACAAAACCTTTCATTTCATGGTAAACATGCTATGAACTTGAAGCATGTTCAGGTTCAATTTTTTTTGTGTGCAAAAAATTAATATTTAAAGCTATCTAGACTGAATTATAAAATTTCCAAGAAGCCTCCTAATTAAATCAAAAAAGGGGGATAGTGGAAGAATACCATGTAAGGAAAAATATCCTGTAACTAAATTACATCTAGAAAAATTTCTTTTTTCATTTTGTAATGCTAACAGCAAGACACCCATGAAAAACATATGTGGTGTCAAAATAAGCCAAAGGAAAATCATTTGGGCAAATATAAAAAGGATTCCCCAAGTAAAATTTCAATTATTAACCTTTGGTCGAGAATATGTTGGTATATTTTCAGAGAACAACTCCAAGACCATGTGGATTCCTGTAACAACGGATTACAGAAAGCCAGCCACAAAGACAGAAGAGACAGTTCAGAGATGGAGATGGTGAAGACGCCTTGCCATGCTAGCAGTCAGCAGCTGTGCGTCGCTGCAGGTTGCCCAGGACCAGACCAGAAAGGACCGGACCTGCATTTTCCACCATCCAGAACCAACATTTCATTGCTAGCTTGTACACATGAACTGTTGGACATTGAAACATGGACTCAGAACTTTTGGACATTGAAATTGGGACTTGATTATTTTTTAAAGAAAAAATAAGGGGGAGATGTGGGAAACTGTTTATTGCCTTCACTATCTGATAAGCATAGACAGAGCACTCCCCGAAAACGCCCCAAAGGCTGGGTGCCTTTGAAGCCCTCCCAAAGGTCAGAGCTAGGCGCCACCTCTGTTTGTCCAGACAGTGGTAGCTGAAACTACTCCCCCATTTATTATTATGTAAATCCTTGCTGATGGGCTAGTCTGCCTGTTGCAGGGGGTCACCCGCCTAGGGCTATGCTATAGGGGCATCCCAGATCAATAAAAGCTTGGTGAGGCCTGAGCATAGGAGAGAAGTCCTTCGGGACTTGCCGCCTGGTCCCCCAATATTGCAAAATTATCTCGTGTCTTTTTCTCTCATTTGCTGTGCGGCTCCTCTTTCAGATACCGAACCCTACTCCACGCGAGCCGTGGAAGGAAACACTCAACATAGTATTGTCGAGATTATTACAGATGCCCCTCTTTTTTCCCCCATTTCCCTCATCCATCTGGTTCCTTCCCTGTCCCAAGCCTTCATCACCCTATTATCTGTGTCCATAGGTAATGCATATTTGCATATAAGATCTTTGTTTAATCTCTTCCCGCTCCCACTCCCTTCCCTCTGAGAATCATCAGTCTGTTCCATTTCCATGCCTCTGATTCTATTTTATTCACCAGTTTATTCTGGTCATTAGATTTCTTATTCATTTATTTAGATTTTTAGATTCAATTGTTGATATGTATGTGTTTGTTGACATTTTGTTGTTCATATATTTTTTAACATATTTTTATTGATTTCAGAGAGGAAGGGAGAGGAAGAGGGAGAGAGAAACATCACCGATGAGAGAGAATCATCGATTGGCTGCCTCCTGCAAGCTCCCTACTGAGGATTGAGCCCGAAACCTGGGCATGTGCCCTTGACTGGAATTTAACCCGGGACCCTTCAGTCTGCAGGCCAACGCTCTATCCACTGAGCCAAACTGGCTAGGGCTTGTTGTTCATATTTTTTAAAATCTTTTTTCTTTTTCTTATTCTTCCTCTTTTTAAGGATACCCTTCAACATTTCATATAATACTGGCTTGGTGGTGGTGAACTCCTTTAGCTTTTTCTTGTCTGTGAAGCTCTTTATCTGACCTTCAATTCTAAATGAGAGCTTGCTGGGTAGAGTGACCTTGGTTGTTGGTCCTTGCTATTCATCACTTTGAATATTTCTTGCCACTTCCTCTGGCCTGCATAGTTTCTGTTGAGAAATCAGCTGACAACGTATGGGTACTCCCTTGTAGGTAACGAACTGCTTTTTTCTTGCTGCTTTTAAGATTCTCTCTTTGTCTTTAGCCCTTGGCATTTTAATTATGTGTCTTGGTGTGTTCTGCTTTGGGTTCCTCTTGTTTGGAACTCTCTGTGCTTCCTGGACTTATAAGTCTATTTCTTTCACCAGGTAGGGGAATTTTTGTCATTATTTCTTCAAATAGGTTTTCAAGATCTTGCTGTCTCTCTTCTTCTTCTGGAACCCCCATAATGCATATGTTGGTATGCTTGAAGTTGTCCCAGAGGCTCCTTACACTATCTTCATATTTTGGATTCTTTTTTCTTTTCTATTTGGGTGTTTTTTGCTTCCTCATATTCAAATTGTTGATTTGATTCTCAGAATCCTCTACTCTACTTTGAATCCCTGTATATTATTCTTTATTTCAGTCAGTGTGTGCTTAATTTCTGACTGGTTCTTTTCCATTTTTGGGAGGTTTCTAGAAGTTTCTTGAGTAATCTTATTATCGTGGTTTTGAACTCTATCAGTAGTTTGCTTTCTTCTATTTCTTTAATTTGTGACATGTTTCTTTGTCTCCACATTTTGGCTGCTTCCCTGTGTTTGTTTCTATGTATTGGGTAGAGCTGTTGTTTTCTAGAGTTGGTTGAGTGGCTTTGTGTAGTAGGTATTCTACAGGGCCCAGTGGCTCAGCCTCCACAGTCACCTGAGCTGGGAGCTCTAGGTGCATCCCTTTGTGGGCTGTGAGCAGTCTTGTTGTAGTTCAGTTTTGATTGCTGTTGGTGTCATAGGGAGGAATTGACCTCCAGCCAATTGGCTATGAGGACCAGGTACGACTACAGTGGGAGAGCTGCTGTGCAGGAGACACCCCTATGGAGCAGGACTTGGTTCAGTGGGGCTTTGGTGCTCACTGAGTCTGCCCCTTGAGTGTGTCGCTTATGGATGTGTAGAATTGTAATCTGGTATGGTCTGACACTGACCACTGGGTATACTGGCTCTTGGGTATCTAAGGAGGTGCAAAGCCAGCCACTGCCTGGGGCCACCCAGCAGGAGCTACAGAGAGATCTTCAGATTCCTCCTCTTTGTTTTGTGTTTAGAAGTGCCGAGATGACACCCAGCTATGAAGCAAGGCAGGTTGGTGCTGGTGTCAGGTCTTGGGCCTTTTATTGATAGGTTTGGGGCTCCCTGACCAAGCTACAACTTGAGAGGTTTCAGCCTGAGCAAGGACAAGCCATTCATATGCAAAAGCTGCTGCACACAGCTTGGGTGGGGTTGTAAATTGGATGAGGTGGG
The DNA here is from genome assembly GCF_014108235.1 of Myotis myotis. Classification (NCBI taxonomy): domain Eukaryota; kingdom Metazoa; phylum Chordata; class Mammalia; order Chiroptera; family Vespertilionidae; genus Myotis; species Myotis myotis. Next base: position 1,950,356 of record NW_023416329.1, on the reverse strand, counting down.
GGTCTTAGGGAATCACCAGGGCAGAGCAAACAGAAATGGCTGCCAGTCAGCCCTGCAACTGGGGAGGTCCCAGCATAGGAACAGTGCTCTCCCTGCGGGCACCTCCATCTGGGAGAAAGCCGCCCCTGAGTTCCTGCCCTGATGCTAGAAAATCCAGTTCCTCCTCGTACGTGTCTGTGCTCCCCAAAGCCTTGCTCTGGTGCTGGAGCTCAGAGGAAGCGGGACCTTGTAAGTTCAGTTTTTGATGCTGGCCTTTTCAGGGGAAAAGCTGGGTCTCCAGCATCCTCTCTGTCACTGAGCCCCAGTCCACACTGGTTTTCACAAACTGTAGTTCTTACTGCCCATAGGGACTTCTTTTCCCTGCTCTGGGACCCTGGGCTGGGACCCCTTGCTCCTCCGGGCGGTCTCTGCAGAGATGATCTCCATCCCGATGAAAAAAGCAGTACATGTGGGTGCCAGACCATCCCATTCTGTGCCTCTGCACCTCCTACCAGTCTCAATGTGAGTTCTTTACTTCTCTAGTTGTAGGACTTCCATTCAGCCAGCTTTCCAGTGTTTCTGGATGATGGTTGTTCTGTATTTTAGTTGTAATTTTGATGTGGTTGTGAGAGGTGATGAGTACAGGTGTTTACCTATGCTGCCATCTTGTTGTCTTAATTTTTCTTCTTATCCATTCATTCTTTTTCTCCCTCCTCTATACTAAACCGTGGTCCTTCCCTTAGTCATTCAATTTCTTAACCTTACTTTCTGTATTTAAGCTCAACAGCTTCTCTCCCGCCCCCTTTTTTTGGGGTCTTTTGTTTGCACTTTTTGGTTTAATTGTTTGTTTTGTTGTGTTTTCTTCCCATATTTTTTATTTTATTTTCTTGTTATATTTTCTCTCTATCATTTTTGCTCTCTTTTCTCTTTCCAAATTCTCTGCATAACCAGACACCCTAGGAGGAGACTGTATCTATGAATGAGACAATAACATTCAAGACCCAACTACATCAAGAGAACCTAAATATCTCAAGTAGGGTGCATCCCTAGAATACCCAACCCAGAAGATCTGAGAGACTATACCACTGGGTTCCACAAAACATCTACTACATAAGACAAATCCAAAAAATCTCAGTGGCATAGCAGTTTGATCTAATACATAGGAATAATCACAAAGGAATAGCAAAAATAGGGAGACAACCCCCACATGAAAGAAAAGGAGGAATAACCAGAAAAGGAAATAAATGAAATGGAGGCAAGCAATTAGAGAAAAAAATTCAGAGTAATGGTTATATGGATGCTCAAAAGGCTGGATGAGAAATTCACCATATGAGGAAATGAAGAATGACAAAGCTGCAATAAAGAACACAATGGAAGGTTTCAACACTAGACTAGAAGCAGCTGAGGACTGAATCAGCGAGTTAGAAGACAAGGTAGAAAAAGACACTCAAGCAGAGCAGCAACTGGAAAACAAACTTAAAAAGCAAGAGGAGAGTCTAAGGGAACTTTAGGAAAACACAAAATGAAACAACATCTGCATAATAGGGGTGCCAGAAGGAGAGGAAGCTGAGTAAGGAATAGAAAACCTATTTGAAGAAATAATGACAGAAAACTTCTCTGACTTTGGGAAGAAAAAAGTCACAGAAGTCCAAGAAGCACACAGAGTCCAAAATAAGATGAACCCAAAAAGACCTACACTAAGACACATCATAATTAAACTGGCAAACATCAATGACAAAGTAAGAATCTTAAAGGCTGCCAGCGAAAAAAAAGGAAGTTGCCTACAAGGGATCTCCCATTAGTGCTGGGGTCTAACCCCAGCAGGTCCGGGGTCCCCAAAAGTGTGGACGGAGTCAGCGAAGAAGGAATGACACAGACACAGCGTTCAGTTGATCAGCAGCCTAGCCAGGATGTCTAGCCAAGTTCTGGTCAGAATCTCCAGTGAAGTTCTGGTTAGGATCTCCAGCCAGGTTCTGTGTCCATGTTCTCTTGCTAGGTTCTCCAGCCAGGTTCTGTCACCAGGTTCTAGTCAGGTTCTCTTGCCATGTTCTATCCAGGTTCTGTAGCCAGGTTCTGTCTCTAGGTTCTTCAGCCAGGTTCTCTCGCTAGGTTCTGTCGCTAGGTTCTGTCTCTAGGTTCTGTGGCCAGTTTCTGTCCAGGATCTTTTGCCATGTTCTCTCGCTAGGTTCTGTCTCTAGGTTCTGTGGCCAGTTTCTGTCCAGGATCTTTTGCCATGTTCTCTCTCTAGGTTCTGTGTAGGTTCTGTGTCCTGTTGTCTTGTTACATCTGTATTTATACCAGTTGATTCAATCCTATCAATCTCTATTCCAAAGGTTAGGGCGTTTCTTATCTCCATTCCAGGGAGTAAAGATTATGTAGCTTAAGCATGATTGTTCGTAGTTAAAGTGATTCATTACCCGCCTGGCACTTAGTTAAGGGGTTTTATTCCCTCCCTAACTTCAGGGGAAAATCCCTACCTGGGGAAACAACCTTTCTCAGAGAGGTCACCTTGGTTAAAACACATAGTGCCAAGAAGGTGAGCAAACATATTAAGAACAGTATGCCATATACGCCAGGTCCCTTAAAACAGCAAGGATGGACCGGCTCCCGGCACATTAGACTCTCAACTGATTTCTCAACAGAAACACATCAGGCCCGAAGGGAATGGAATGAAATATACAAAGTGATGCAAAGAAAGGGACTGAATCCAAGAATACTCTATCCAGCAAGGCTGTCATTCAAAATTGAAGGGGAAATCAGGAGCTTTGCAGACAAAAAAGGCTAAGGGAGTTGATTACCACCAAGCCAGTAATGCAAGAAATGTTAAAGGGACTGTTGTAAAAAGAAGAAATAGAAAGGGAAGAAGGAACATAGGCATAAAGAATAAAACTGGCAACAAACAAGTACCTATCAATAATAACCTCAAACGTAAGTGGATTAAATGCTCCAATCAAAAGACATAGGGTAGCTGAATGGAAAAGAAAACATGACCCATTTATATGCTGTCTACAAGAGACCCACCTTAGAACAAAGGACTCACACAGACTGAAAGTAAAGGGATGGAAAAAAAATTCAGGCAAATGGAAATGAAAAAAAGCTGGAGTAGCAATACTTATGTCTGACAAAATCAACCTCAAAGTGAAGGCCATAATTAGAGGTAAGAAAGGCCACTTCATAATATTAAAGGGATCAATTCAACAAGAGTTATAACTCTTATAAACATATATGCATCCAATACAGGAGCACCCAAATACATAAAAAAACTTCTGGAAGATATCAAGGGGGAGATTGACAGCAATATAATCATAGTAGGGGACTTTAATACTCAATTAACACCACTGGATAAATCCTCTAGACAAAAAATCAGCAAAGAAACAGCAATCCTAAATGACTCACTAGATCAGATGGAATTAATTGACATCTTCAGAACATTCCACCCCAAAGCTATGAAATATGCATTCTTCTCAAGTGCACATGGGACATTTTCAAAGATAGACCACATATTAGGACACAGGTTAAGTCTCTACAAATTCAAGGAGATTTAAATCATATCAAGCATCTTCTCAGATCACAATGGCATAAATTTAGAAATCAACTACAATAAAAAACAATCAAACACATGGAGACTAAATAGCATGCTATTAAACAATGAATGGCTTACCAAAGAGATCAAAGAAGAAATGAAAAAACATTCTGGAATAAAAAAATGAAAAACAACAATCCAAAATCTATGGGACACAATGAAAGCAGTCCTGAGAGGGAAGTTTATAGCACTACAGGCCTACCTCCAAAAACAACAAAAACTGGTAATAAGATATCTAACCTTACAACTTAAAGAACTAGAAAGAGAGCAACAAGAAAAGCCCAGAGTAAGAAGAAGGATGGAACTAATAAGGATCAGAGCGGAAATAAATGACATAGAGACCAAAAACAAAAACAAAACAATACAAAAGATCAATAGAACCAAGAGCTGGTTCTTTGAAAGGATAAACAAGATTGATGAACCTCTAGCCAGGCTCATCAAGAAACAGAGAGGACTCAAATAAACAAAATCAGAAATGAAAGAGGAGAAGTAACAACCGACTCCATAGACATACAAAGGATTGTAAAAAAAATACTATGAATAACTCTATTCCAACAAACTGGACAACCTAGACGAAATGGACATATTCCTAGAAAAATACAATCTTCCAAAACTCAATCAGGAAGAAGCAGAAAACCTGAATAGGCCTATAACTACCGATGAAATTGAAGCAGTAATAAAAAAAACTTCCAGCAAACTAAAGCTCTGGACCAAATGGCTTCACAGGGGAGTTTTACCAAACATTCAAAAAACTAACACTGATCCTCATCAGACTATTCCAAAAAATTCAAGAGGAAGGAACATTTCCAAGCTCTTTCTATGAAGCCAGCATTACTCTAATCCCAAAACCAGATAAAGACACTACAAAGAAAGAGAATTACAGGCCAATATCCCTGATGAACACAGATGCTAAAATCCTCAACAAAATATTAGCAAATCCTATCCAGCAATACATTAAAAAGATCATACCTCATGACCCAGTGGGGTTTATTCCGTGGGTGTAAGGCTGGTATAATATCTGCAAATCCATAAATGTGATACATCACATAAACAAACTGAAAGACAAAAACCACATGATCATATCAATTGATATAGAAAAAACATTTGACAAAATTCAACACCCTTCTTGATAAAAGCTCTCAGCAAAGTGGGAATAGAGGGACCATACCTCAACATAATAAAAGCTCTATATGACAAACCTATAGCCAACATCAGACTCAATGGGCAAATACTAAAACCATTTCCCCTAAGAACGGGAACAAGACAGGGATGCCCTCTTTCACCACTCCTGTTTGACATAGTATTGGAAGTGCTAGCCACAGTGGTCAGACAAGAAGGTATAAAAGGTATCCAAATTGAAAAAGAAGAAGTAAAACTGTCATTATTCACAGATGACATGATATTATACATAAAAAACCCTAAAGACTCCATTAAAAAACTATTAGATTTAATATATGATTCTGGCATTGTAGCCGGATACCAAATTAACACCCAGAAATCTATGGCATTTTTATACACCAAGAATGAACTCACAAAAAGAGAAACTAAATAAACAATTCCATTTGCCATTGCAACAAAAAAAATTAAGATACATAGGAATAAACTTAACTAAGGAGGTAAAAGACCTGTACTCAGAAAACTACAGGACATTGAAAAAAGAGATAGAAGAAGATATACACAAGTGGAAGAATACACCATGTTCATGGATTGGTAGAATCAACATCATTAAAATGTCCATATACCCTAGCCAGTTTGGCTCAGTGGATAGAGCATTGGCCTGTGGACTGAAGGGTCCTGGGTTTGATTCCAGTCAAGGGCACTTGCCTAAGTGATGGGCTCAATCCCCAGTAGGGGCGAGCAGGAGGCAGCTGATCAAGTGTTTCTCTCTCTTCCTCTCTCTTTCTATCTCTGAAATTAATAAAAATATATATTTTTAAAACATGTCCATACTACCCAAGGCAATCTCCAGATTTAAAGCAATCCCTATTAAAGTAACAACAGCATATTTCACAGACCTAGAACAAATACTTCAAAAATTGATATGTAATGAAAAAAGACCCTGCATAGCTGCAGCAATCTTGAGAAAGAAAAAAAAAGTTGTAGGAATCACAATAACAGATTTGAAGTTATACTACAAAGCCACTGTACTCAAAACAGCCTGGTACTGGCACAAGAACAGGCATATAGACTAATGGAACAGAACAGAGGCCCCAGAAATGGACCGAATGCATTATGCTCAATTAATATTTGACAAAGGAGGCAAGAACATACAATGGAGTCAACAGAGTCTCTTCAACAAATAGTATCGGGAAAATTGGACAGATACTTGCAAAAAAATGAAAATAAAATTAGACTACCAACTTACACCATACACAAAGATAAACTCAAAATGGATAAAAAACCTTAAATGTATGACGTGAAACCATAAAAATCCTAGAAGAAATCATTGGCAGCAAAATCTCAGGCATCTCTCATAGCAGTATGTTTACGGATTCATCTCCTAGGACAATGGAAACTAAGGAGAAAAATAAACAAATGGGACCACATCAAAATAAAGAGCTTCTGCACAACAAAAGAAACCATCAACAAAACAACAAGAAAGCCCACTGCATGGGAGAACACATTTGGCAATGAAACATCTGATAAGGGGTTAACCTCCAAAATCTATAGGGAGCTCATACAACTGAACAAAAAGAAGACAAACAATCCAATTAAAAGATGGGCAAAGGACCTAAATAGGCACTTCTCCAAAATGGACATACAGAAGGCCAAAGGCCTATGAAAAAGTGCTCAAAGTCACTGATCATGGAGAGATGCAAATCAAAACAACAATGAGGTACCATCTCACACCTGTCAGAATGTCTGCCATCAACAAATCAGCAAATGACAAATGCTGGCAAGGATGTGGAGAAAAGGGAACCCTTGTGCGCTGCTGATGGGAATGCAAACTAGTGCAGCCACTGTGGAAAACAGTATGGAGTTTCCAAAAAAAATAAAAAATGAAACTATCATGCCCTAACTGGTTTGGCTCAGTGGATAGAGCATCAGCCTACTGACTGAAGGGTCCCAGGTTCGATTCCGGTCAAGGACATGTACCTTGGTTGTGGGCACATCCCCAGTAGGGAGTGTGCAGGAGGCAGCTGATCGATGTTTCTCTCTCATCGATGTTTCTAACTCTCTATCCCTCTCCCTTCCTCTCTGTAAATATATCTAAAAAAAAAAAAGAAACTATCATTTGACCCAGTGATCCTACTTCTAGGAATATATCCCAAGAACTCAGAAGTACCAATCAGGAAGACTATATGCACCCCTATGTTCATAGCAGCATAATTTACAATAGCTAAGATTTGGAGACAGCCTAAGTGCCCATCAGCAGATGAGTTGATGAAAAAACAGTGGTACATATACACAATGGAATACTATGCAGCTCTAAAAAAGAAAGAACTCTTACCATTTGCAACTGCATGATGGACATAGAGAGCATCATTCTAAGCAAAATAAGCCAGTCAGAGAAAGATAGGTGCCACATGATCTCACTCATTTGTGGAATCTAATGATCACCATAAACTGATGAACAAAAATAGACCCAGAGACATGGAAACATTGAACAGACTGTAAAACCTTAAAGGGAAGGCAGGAGACGGGGAAAGAGATCAACCAAGGAACTCATATGCGTATATGCATAACCCATAGACAATAGGGTGGTGAAGGCTTGGGGGGGATAGGGGTGGGAGAGGGCAATGGGAGGGAAAAAAGGGATATATGTCCTACTTTCAACAATAAAGATTTATAATCCTATCTAATAATAGACAAACATGGTAATTGACCATACCTTCGATATGCCTCCCATAGGCTAATCAGCGTGATATGCAAATTAACTGCCAACAAAGATGGCGGCTAATTTGCATACTGCAGGCAGATCCCCCTGCACCGCCCTGCCTGGGGCTGGTGGCAGCGCAATTCCCAGCCGCTGGCCCCCCAGCATGAGATCCTGGCCTGCCCAGTGTGGGGTGGGGTGGGTCGGGCAGGCGGCAGCTCGATCAGAGCCACCACCCGCCCATGACAGGGAGAGGCTGGCAGCCCCCCCCCCCCCCACGGGGGTAGGAGACCCGGAGGCAGGCAGCTCCTCAGAAGTGACACCGGAGCTGCAGCCCCAGGTGCACAGCCAGGAGACCCGAACCTGCCTACTGGAGCATCAGGCTTCTGCTTATTGGAACTAGGCACCAGTACATTAGAGAAGTTATTTGAAAACAAACAACAAAGAAGAAAATAGGTGTCGACCGCAGAACTATGTCCCCACAGGGAGCGGGTGACAGCCAAGAGGAGCGCAGGGCTGACACGCTGCGGGCGGTGAGGACGCGCACGGAGCTGAGGGAAGCGGCCGGTGCAAAGGCCCGGCTGTCTGACTCCATTTACCTGAAATGCCGGGAGCGGGAAGCGCACGGGCCAGGAAGCGACCAGTGCTTTCCAGGCGGGTTTGAGGGCCTGGGGCCTAAGGGAGAAATGATTTTAGAGGAAGCGCAGCAGCTTGCGGGTGCAGGAGGCCTGGCTCCCAGGTCCAAAATCAGAAAAACAGCTCGGAAAGGAAACCTGAAGAAAGCCCCGGAAGTACCCAAAGGAAAGAAAGGTCTGGGCGTCTCCACGGACGAGCGAAAGGGCGCGGGACACAGCAAGACCGGCGCGCTGCAAGCGAAAAGGAGCGTCCGGAAAGCGGGGGCACGGGGGAGGCGGGAGACTGCTGTGAGGCGGCCGGCGCGGGCTGGGGGGTCTGAGGAGGTGGAGGCCCAGGGCCAGGACCAGGGCGGCTCCTCAGGAAGAAACACGCCCCCCCACATCGGCCAGAGGCGGACAGAGACCAGGAGTGACCGGCAAGTCCGGGAGGCAAAGTGAAGGACAGCGGGCACCGCAGCAGCTGTGCGTGCGGTTCGCGGGAGGGAGACAGAGCCACGCTGGGGTCCCATCTCCCGGGGCGCTCCAGCGCCGCGAGCTTAGACTCGGACAACACAAGCGAGCACCCCAGGCTGAAAGGCCTCACTGGGTGCTTGAGCTATTCTTTTAAAAAAATATTTTTAACACATTTCAATTTCAAGAAGTAAAAACAAAACCAAGAAAGAAAAACTACGCTTTCGGAGCCCGAACATCCACAGGGACCTCAGCGCGCTCCGGAGCCGCCGCCGCCCCAGCGCGGGATGCCGGCCTGCCATCTGCACGGGAGGCGCAGAAGCTGCGGCGCTGGGCGTGCCCTCTGCCCCGGGAGCGGGCCTAAGCCAGCAGGTGGTTATCTCCCGAGGGGCCCCAGACTGAGAGGGCACAGGCGGGGCTGAGGGACCACCCCCTGCCAGTGCACAAATTTTTGTGCACGGGGCTTCTAGTATATATATATTAGAAAAAATAGATTAGCTTTGCATTGGTAGTACGCCTGGCCCCGCCCCAGTGAAGCAATCAGAAGAGCTGGAAAAGAATTAAGAAACAGAACTTTTTCACTGTGGTTCAGTGCTGTGTCCCTGCTGACCTGAACAATCTACCAGTGCTTGATTGGGCAGCACTGTCCTAAAAACCGGCCCCCAGCCTACCAGCCCCTGGGAGGAGGGGCCTGAGATGAGGCGCGGGAGGGCCCAGCGGGAGTTTGTTCCCTGGCTGCTCCTCTGGCTGCTGGCCTCATTCTCCACTGCCCGGCTGCCCCAAATCCAGCCGGAATCCTGCCAGAGGCAGTGTCCTCCCCGCTGTCTACAGCGCCCCCAGCCCTCCCACCCGCTTCCCCTGCCTTACCTAACAGTGAGTCTCACCGCCCGAGTCTGAGAACTACCCGTCCCCCGTAGCTGCGTTCCTCGGGTGTGTCCATATTCCTGGTCCCCATCTCAGCACTTGGGAGGGGCTGGGTCACTCCCTGACCATCATGTCCCTTGCACACTTTTCTGCAGCTTCAGTCCATCTGGGGGGAGTAGTGCGGTCCCACTCAGGGAAGGAGGGGGGCAGAAGGCTGGCAGGAGTTCCGACTTGGTCTTCCCATTTCATTTGACTTGGAAGTTTTTGGGACTTTCACCCATGCTGCTCAGTGCATTCCCTGGGACACCCAAATATTACCTTTCAAGCCCCATTCACTTATGTTTGTCCATCCATCCCCGCCCCGAGGAGCAGTCTGCCCTGGGCTGCAGCGGCACAGACCCCAGGAGGGGCTCCCCGCAGGTCCTGCAGGGTGCAGCTTTGTTCCGGGCAAAGGGGAGCAGACCTCGCTCCTCTGAGGTTGGGAAGACTTCCAGCAGGAGGAGGCCTGGCCGGCCCGGCAGGGAGGGGCTGGGGCTGAAGGCGTGAGGGCCCAGCCTCAGTGACCAAGCTTCCCCCTGGTCCCTTCTTGCCCCTGTAGCCCTTCCAATGGCCCCACCTCCACTCTCCCCACCCCCTTTCCCCAGCACTCTCCAGGCTGCAGACCCTGGGCCCCACACCTCCGGACAGCAGGTGGGGTGCAGGCTGTTCTTCTCCCGTCGCCCCCTGGGCCTGGGAGACTCTGGAGTCCATGTCCTCCTGCTGCTTTGGGGTGTCTCTCCTCTCCTTTCAGGCTCCCCTTCTCTTTAAGTAAGCCCTGACCCTGCACCCCATCTCCTGGCTCCTCTCACCCTCTTGCCCAGCACCTCCCTCCTCTCCTCACTCTGAGGTGGGTCCTCAGGGCTAGAGGGCTAGGCTGTGTTGTCTCATCTCAGGGGCCTGCTCCCCCCTCCTCTTTCTCCTGGAGGCTTTCCCTCAGCACCCCAACATGCCCAGTAGACCTCACCCTAAACTTCCCTTGGCTCCACATCTCCCGCCCAATGGCCCTGCGGTCTTCCCCTTCCAGCAGGCTTCCACGCCCAACTGTCTACACGTGCCTTGCACCAGCCTCCCCTTCCCATCTCCATCGGTGCCTCTACTGTCCGGTTAGTCTATCTCCGCCCCGACATCCTGGGCGCTCCGGGCGCTGGGACCTCCCAGCCACGCCCAAGCACTCCCCCCTCACAGCCTCCCCACTCCTTGCCCTTGACCGCGCTGTCCGATGGCCTGCCTCTTCCTTCCTCTGGGTGATGCGGGTGCTCTCCCACTTCATGGCCAGATGGTCCCAGTGTCCTCTTCAGCTGGCCTTTAAAATTGCGACATCCCCCCCCCCCCCCCCCCCCCCCCCGCCCCCAGCCCTCGCAGAACCTCTCTGCCTGCCCTCCCTGGACCGGAGCTCCTGGGCCCTGGCTGTGCACCGGAACCACGTTGGGAGCTCTGCCCAGGCGGATGGCCAGGCCCACTGAGCCTGAGCCCCAAGGGGAGGGGCGGGCCACTGGTATTTTTTCAAAGGTCCGGGGTGATTCTGTTGCCCAGTTTGCCTCCCAGCCTGACCCCTCTGCTGAGCACCAGTGTGACAGCGCCATCTGGTGGCTTCCTCGGGACATTAGATGTGGTGGAAAGGAACTTGAAAAATTGGGATGTTAAAGAAACCTGTGGCCGAAACCAGTTTGGCTCAGTGGATAGAGCGTCAGCTTGCGGACTGAAAGGTCCCAGGTTCGATTCCGGTCAAGGGCATGTACCTGGGTTGCGGGCACATCCCCCAGTGGGAGATGTGCAGGAGGCAGCTGATCGATGTTCCTCTCTCATCGATGTTTCTAACTCTCTATCTCTCTCCCTTCCTCTCTGTGGAAAATCAATAAAATATATTTAAAAAAAAAAAAAAAAAAGAAACCTGTGGCTGCAGCTTGACCTGGCCCAGGGCTCTCATTGCTCCCACATTATCATGGTCTCCTAATAGAATACAGAATTCTTTATAATGTGCTGCTACTCTTTTAAGTGCATCACCACAATCATATGACAGCGATATTATTCCCATTTTACAGATGAGGAAGCTGGCACAAAAACTGCTCAGGGCTATGCAGGTAGCAGAACTGCAGCTGGGACCACAAACCAGTCTGGCTTGACTGTCCCTACTCATAGCCACAGCACCAGCCGCGCCCTCCCTGGCTCAGGGGCTGCAGGGCTTCAGGGGCTGGGCATAGCTGGGCACAGGCAGGCCGATGAGGCTGCCATCACCAGATACACTTGACAATCTCGTTTGCTGCTGCTTTATCTTTCTGTCCTTAAATGCGTCGCCCAGACAGGAGGCTGGCTATGCCATTTACCCAGGCCCCACCTCAGCAGGCAGAGTTTCAGTTGGAGGGAGCAAAGGACCTGAGCTTCGCTGGAGACCTCCTGGTAAGCAGTTTCTCTCATGACTTCATAGGAAGTGGGTCAGTTTGAACTACTCTCATAAGTGTCTAGGTTTAATTAGCCCCAAATTGCTTTCTGGAACTCTCTTTCCACCCCTCACCCCCTTGATCATGTATCAGCTCCATCTCCCCAGCTGCTCAAACCAAAACCCTGGGGGGTGGGGGGTGGGGGGTGTTTGCTAGGTCCCTCTTTCTTCCTCACCTCACATGTAATCAACTCATCCCCATGTCCCATCGAACTTGAAAATAAGTTGATCACTTCTCCACCTCTCCAATGCTCTAGTCCAGGCCATCACTGCACTGTCCCTGAGCCACACTCTGCTCTCCATTCCTCACTCCTTCCTATCAAAGCACCTTAGCCCGTCTCCCTAACAAACAGTGCAACTATCAGTGGCACTTTGGGCAAAGCCCAACCGTAGCCAGCCCTCCAGCCCTCCTCCTCTCAGCAGCCCTCTGAGCCTTGCTCTCTTCCAGCCACTCTGGCCTCCCACCGGCTCTTCCAGGGAACGTCCCTGCCCCAGTCGCTAAGGGCCCAGGTTCCTACACTGTTTTGCTTCTCACCTGGATACTGACTCATCTTTAGGTTTTAGCTCAGACACTAGAGGTCCCTCTCTCCTGGGCCTGCGGTTCCTCTGCTTTGGCCCAGGGTCCGAGCGCTGTCAGTCCCTGCTGCTCAGCACCAGTGGTCAGAAGAGATAGGGGCAGGAGGCTGGTACCTGAGGCTCTGTCGCCCTCTGGCAGCAGCGGCGAACCTGGCCTTCTGGTGATGAGAAGAGGTCCCGCCACCTTCTAGCTCAGCGGTTCTCAACCTGTGGGTCGCGACCCCTTTGGGGGTTGAACGACCCTTTCACAGGGGCTGCCTAAGACCATCAGAAAACACATATATAATTACATATTGTTTACAGTAGCAATTACAGTTATGAAGTAGCAATGAAAATAATTTTATGGTTGGGGGTCACCACAACATGAGGAACTGTATTAAAGAGTCGAGGCATTAGGAAGGTTGAGAACCACTGTCCTAGCTTAACACGTGGAATCCCATTGAGCTGAGCCGTAGAACCATCCTCCAGGTGGAGGCGGGGCTTCCGATCTGACCCCGCCCTGCCACAGGCCCTGCCCCTCTCTTTGCGTGCCCTTGATGGTACCAGTGGCTTCATGGAGACACCTGGGTGCCAACCTGGGTGCAAACCTGAGTTCGGTGGTCTTACTACCGCGTGTGCAAGTCTTTACCCTTAATAAACGGTGGTCCACTCCTCTATGTGCCAGGCAATACTCCAGGCCCTGGGGGTACCGTGTTGAAGAAACCCACAACCGCCCTAACTGGTTTGGCTCAGTGGATAGAGCATTGGCCTGTGGACTGAAGGGTCCCAGGTTCGATTCCGGTCAAGGGTATGTACCTTGGTTGCGGGCACATCCCCAGTGGGGGGCGAGCAGGAGGCAGCTGAACGATGTTTCTCTCATCGATGTTTCTGACTCTCTAGCCCTCTCCATTCCTCACTGTAAGAAATTAATATAATATATTAAAAAAAAAAGAAACCCACAACCCTATTGTTGGGTGCCCACAATCTAGTATGGGAGACTGCTAATAAGCGACATAAATGGGTTAAAAAAAAGCATAGTATGGGTGGTGGGAACAGCCGGGGAGAGGTCAATGGGGGGGGGGGGGAAGGAGACATAGGTAATACTTTAAACAATAAAGAATTTAAATTAAAAAAAAAAGCATAGTATGTCAGCCCAGCTGGTGTGCTCAGTGGTTCGAGCTTTGGCCCGGTGCACCTAAGGGCATGGTCGAGGGCATGCACCTGGGTTGCAGGCTTGGTCCCTGGTCCAGACTGACCAGGCAGGGAGGCAAGCAAGACGTTTCTCTCTCTCTTCCTTTCCCCTCCCTCCCTCCCTTCCCCTCTCTCTAAAAGTCAATGGAAAAAATTAGCCCCTTTGTGCTTATTTTCACCAGTGGTCTCAGCGTCATTAGCGATTTTAGAGAGCCCTTTTGGGCCTTTCGTTTTGATCTCTCCATTGTATTTTTTGTGCTTCTTTTATATATCATCAATTTCTACTCTAGATAATTTTCTTTATTCTACCTTTTTGAGTTATTTTACTTTCCTTTTTCTAATGCTTAAAAAAGATGCTTTCTCATTAATTTTCTGCCTTTCTTCCTTCAAAACTATAACTCTCATCCTAAGTACTCTAAGGATGAGAGTTATAGTTCTTGATATGTAGCATTTTTGTTATTATTCTGTATATGTATTGTCAATACTCCCAAGGATGGTTTTCCATTGATTTTTAGAGGGAGTGGAAAGGAGGGAGAGAGACAGAGAGAGAAACATCAATGTGAGGGTTGCCTCCCACATGCGCCCCGACTGGGGCTGGGGGTGGACCTGTAAGAAATAAGGCGAGAGAACCAAGATGGCGGCGTTGAGTAGGGACCTGTGCGTGCTGCCTCCCACAACATCGAGACTATCAACTATAAGACAAACAGCCATCATCCAGAACCATGGGAAAGCTGGCCCAGTGGAAGCTCTACAACTGGAAGGAAAGAAAGAAGAGCATTGAGACTGAGTAGGTTGTGCAGAGGCCCCAAGAACAGAGGTACGGAGTTGCGCGTCAGGCGGGCTGCAACTGGATGTGCGGTTTTTTTCAATCGAAAGGGGTTACAAACTCTCAAATCCACTGAGCTTGTTTGGGGTGGGATCCTGAGGTCGCACACCCCTACGGGGAGAGGCGGGATGGCCTTGCAGCGGGTTGGAGAGCGAGGGAGGCTTTCTTGCGGAGCTGCTCGCCGGCACTCGGGACGTGGAGGGGAGTCAGGGAGACGCAGGGAGTCATGGAGACGCCATTGCTGTTTGCTCCACCCTGGTGATTCCCTGAGACCCCACCCTACTCAATTTACATCCCCGCCCAAGCTGTGCCAGTGGCACATAAGGAACCACCTGCGCTTTTGCAGCCAAACCCAACAAACTGTAGATTTCAACTCCTCACATACATAAGGGACACACTCAAGAAGCAGAATCAGGTTTGGAGGAAGCCGGAGCTGGACCTGGCTGGGCTGGCAACATGGAACTGCTGTACCAGCAAATGCACAAGCAGGTCCACCAGACCAGTCTCACATGGGACGCCGGGAGACGGCAGACAAGCAGTCTGTGCACTTAGTAGAAAACGAAATCCAAGCAAACATACCAGATATTCAGCCAGCTAGAACGCCTGGAGATTTTGTCCAGCAAGGAGCTGCCCAACAAAAGACAGAATGCCAGACTTCGTGTTGACCAGTTAAAGTATGATGTCCAGTACCTGTAGACTGCTCTCAGAAACTTCCAGCATCAGCAATACGCAAGGGAGCATTAGGAGAGACAGCGAGAGGAGCTTCTGACTCGCAACTTCACCCCCAACGTGGGATGCGGTGCCCCCGTGAGGCTGCGACAGCCCCTTCGAGGCTGTGATGGCCCCTGTGAGGCTGAGACGGTCCCTGAGAGGCTGAGACGGCCCCTGTGAGGCTGAGACGGCCCCTGTGAGGCTGAGACAACCCCTGTGAGGCTGGGATGGCCCTGTGAGGCTGTGACGGCCCCTGCGAGGTTGCGATGGCCCCTGGGAAGCTGAGAAAAATACCACATGATCTCACTCATTTATGGATAATAAAGACCATTATGAACTGATGAACAAAAAAATAGATACAGAGGCAGAGCAGCATTGAAAAGACTGTCAAACTACAGTGGGAAGCCTGGGGAGGGATGGGGTGGGGTAAGAGATCAACCGAAGGACTTGTATGCATGCATATAAGAATAACCAATGGACACAAGACACTGGGGGGTAGGGGAGGCCAGGGGAATGGAGACGCCATTGCTGTTTGCTCCACCCTGGTGATTCCCTGAGACCCCACCCTACTCAATTTACATCCCCGCCCAAGCTGTGCCAGTGGCGGGAGGAAAAAGGAGACATATGTAATACTCTTTGTAATACTTTAAGAAATAAAACAAAATTAAAAAAATAAAAAGAAATAAGGCGAGCCCCCAAATCCAGGGGTCCTGGTGGAACACAAAGCATATGGGGAGCCAGGCAGCAGGCAGACATCTTTCCTCCTGCAGGAGGGTGTGCACATGGTCTGGGAGCTCACGCACACTGAGCAGGAGGTCTGCTTGGCTTTTTAATCCTGACGCTCGAGACCTGTTCCTCACTCTTGATTGGTGCTCAGGCACAGTCTTTTGTGACTGGCTAATTCAAAGGGAGGGGTGGGCCTTTGCTGTTCCAAGATGGTGGCCCCTAGGGAGCTGCAAGTCATGCAGCAGACATGGCGGCTGCCAAGTCACATGAGCCAACATAGTGGCTGCCTAAACTGTTCTTTGACAGAAAAGATGACTGTTTAGAACCAAGATGGCGGCGTAAGGTACAGAACTGTGCGTGCTGCCTCCCACAACAACATTGAAAATACCAACTATAAGACAAAACAGCCATCATTCAGAACCATGGGAAAGCTGGCCCAGTGGAAGTTCTACAACTGGAAGGAAAGAAAGAAGAGCATTGAGACTGAGTAGGATGTGCAGAGGCGCCAAGAACAGAGGTACGGAGTTGCACGCCAGGCGGGCTGCAACTGGATGCGCGTTTTTTTTCAATCGAAAGGGGTTACAAACTCTCGAATCCACTGAGCTTGTTTGGGGCGGGATTCTGAGGTCCCAGACCCCTATGGGGAGAGGTGGGATGGCCTTGCAGCGGGTCGGAGAGCGAGGGCGGCTTTCTTGCGGAGCTGCTCGCCGGCACTTGGGGACATGGAGACGTGGAGTCGCAGAGAGGCAAGGAGTCGCGGAGACACCATTGCTGTTTGCTCTGCCCTGGTCATTCCCTGAGACCCCGCCCTACTCAATTTACATCCCCGCCCAAGCTGTGCCAGTGGCACATAAGGAACCACCTGCGCTTTTGCAGCTTAACCCAACAAACTGCAGATGTCCATTCCTCCCACCCATAAGGGACACACTCAAGAAGCAGAATCAGGTTCGGAGGAAGCCAGAGCCGGACCCGGCTGGGCTGGTGAAATAGAACTGCTGTACCAGCAAACACACAAGCAGGTCCACCAGATCCAGTCTCACATGGGACGCCGGGAGATGGCAGACAAGCAGTCTGTGCACTTAGTAGAAAACAAAATCCAAGCAAGCATACCAGATATTCAGCCAGTAAGAACGCCTGGAGATTTTGTCCAGCAAGGAGCTGCCCAACAAAAGACAGAATGCCAGACTTCGTGTTGCTGAGACAGCCCCCATGTAGCTGAACCACCCCCCGTGAGGCCAAGGCAGCCCCTGTGAGGCCGAGATGGCCTCGGTGAGCTTGAGATGGCCCCGGTGAGGTTGAGACAGCCCCGGTGAGGTTGAGAGGCCCCTGTGAGGCTGAGACGGCCCCTGCGAGGCTGCGATGGCCCCTGGGAAGCCGAGAAAAATAGCACATGATCTCACTCATTTATGGATAATAAAGACCATTATAAACTGATGAACAAAAATAGATACAAAGGCAGAGCAGCATTGAACAGACTGTCAAACTACAGTGGGAGGCCTGGGGAGGGATGAGGTGGGGTAAGAGATCAACCAAAGGACTTGTATGCATGCATATAAGAATAACCAATGGACACAGGACACTGGGGGGTAGGGGAGGCCAGGGGAATATCAAGGGGGGGGGGAAGGAGACATGTGTAATACTCTTTGTAATATTTTAAGAAATAAAACAAAATTAAATTAAAAAAAAGAAATACAAAAGATGACTGTTTATTTATTTATTTAAAAAATATATTTTATTGATTCTTTACAGAGAGGAAGGGAGAGAGATAGAGAGTTAGAAACATCAATGAGAGAGAAACATCGATCAGCTGCCTCCTGCACATCTCTTACTGAGGATGTGCCCGCAACCCAGGTACATGCCCTTGACAAGAATCAAACCTGGGACCTTTCAGTCCGCAGGCCGACACTCTATCCACTGAGCCAAACTGGTTTCAGCAGAAAAGATGACTGTTTATTCTCACAATTCCCCCTCTTTTCTTTATTTATACTCTTTTCTTCAAACTCGGCTGACATTCATTGACTTTCATGCTCTACAGTGTCTAGGAGAAGACTGTTTTGCTGTTTGGTCAATGCGGTTTAATTAGCCTTTGGGTAAGACATGGGATGATGTGACATCCATCACTGTAACTCCCAATCAAAGGGGTGAAGTGGACACCATTGCTTCTTCCACTTTCAAACCATCACTCTAGTGAATTGAAAAAGGAGCCTCGATCCCAGGCTCCCGCTCACTCGTCACTAAAGCTGCCGATGCCTTAGGGCCTCAGCGACAGTCCGTCTGCTGTGTTGTCAGGGACGAATGTGCAGTACTGGCCCCAACATGACACATCTTCCTCCTTTTTCTGCCAGAATCAGATCCAAGGCCAACCTGTTCTCCCAGGTCATCCTGCTGGTGGCATCTAGCTGTTCACTATCCCTTTAGCTGCGTCTTGAGTATAGTTAACAAACTTTTGCTGGTTATAGTAAATACTAGAGGCCTGGTGCATGGGATTTGTGCATTGGTTGGGGGCATGGCCTGCAGGGAGCAGCCACTCATCCCAGTCAGCTGAGCGGTGTTCCCACTGTGGGAGCACACTGACCACCAGGGGACAGCTCCTGTGTTGAGCATCTTGCCTCCTGGTAGTCAGTGCGCATCCTAGTGACTGGTCGACCGGTCGTTCTGGTTATTCCACCATTTGGTTGCTGGACTTTTATTATATAGGATACTAGAGGCCCAGTGCATGAATTTGTGCACAGGTGGGGTCCGGCTGGCCCACCCCAATGGGGGCTGATCCGGGGCGGGACCGGCTGGGGGAAGGGCCACGGGTGGTTGGCTGGCCAGCCCTGCCCCCTATCGGAGTGGGGCGGGCTGATCAGGGGCGGGCCCCCCCCCCCCAATTGGGCTGGTTGACCGGCCACAGTGTGCTTCATAGCAACCAGTCATTCCAGTTGTTCTGGTTGTTCTGGCATTCTGGCCGCTTGGCTTTTATATCTATAGATAATTAATCCAACCACATTCTTGTTCACAGTGGCCACCAGAACTGGAAAGATTCAAATCCTGCAGCAATCTGATTTCTAGCTTTAAACTCCTTTTGCACCCCTCTTGGAACCCCAGTGGAATTTGTGTAAATATGGGGATCAAAGGAGCCCCCTGGACTCTCTCTCCTTTTCCTAGTCTGTCTGTCCATTGAAAAAGGTTTATGATATGCCAACATGAAAGGGATAGCCAATTGTATCAGAGGGCAAGTTACACTCCATTTGCTGGGCAAGGCCCAAGTATGGGTCCCCCATGACATCAGCATGGGGTACTGACAGTGCAGCATGATGGGTTTCTGAGGATGCTTGGCCATTTATGCATCTGAATACATTTCTCATAAACTCCAAGTACTGTTCCCCCCCTCCGCCCCCTTGAGAGGCAGGAGGTATAGTTTACATCGGAGGATGGGCCGGATCATTTTTTTTGGGGGGCGGGGCAGGTTCTAGCTCTTTACCCCTATTGAATGGGAACAACAGGGCGAGAGTCTTACAGGAAGCATTTCCCCAGGCAGTTTCCTCCTGGGACAAGGCAAGCACACATTCCATCCCGTTACTATCTGAGGTCCATCCGAATGGGAATGGGATCATTTGGGACTTTAGCCTTCCTGCCACACAAGCATAGCAGCCACTTTTATTCAGGGCATGTATAGGATAGCTAATCCATTCCGCCCAGGCATTCGTTCCCTTATATCCTACTTCTGTTTGCATGGTGGTGGCAGTGGCCTAGGGGATCTTGTCCTGTGACATCTACTCCTAAATCTAGTCCTAGCCAATCTTTTGACCAAAAGGCTGAAATATCCAAGTCATTAAGTTACCTATAACTAATAACTTAACTGGGTAAGCATGATCCAGATTGAACACTTTTCTCCAGCCCACATTGCAAGCCCCTGCAATTTGTCAGATCCCTAAAACAAATAGAGCTCAGTACATGATGATTATTAAGGCAGCTCACAGTTTTTAGCATCAATTTCAAGGGGATATGTCCTGGTATGGCTGTTCAAGTTGAGGTGTATCCGCCCTTAACCTGTATGTGGTGGGTCCAACCTCGCTCTGCAGTCCAAACAGCAGTCTCTGTGGTAAGCAAGACAGGTAGGGCCCTTCCCAGGAGGGTTCTAACTTGTTTCCCTTCCAAGTCTTGATTAGAACAAACATAGTCTCCCGGTCAATGGTGATGAACCGAAAACTCAAGAGGGTCTTGGGTCAGGAGGCCTTCTAACCTGAGAGAGATTAAAGTAGAAGAGAGGAGAAACCAAGATGGCGGCATAGGTAAACACCGGAAATTGCTGTCTCGCACAACCACTTCAAAAATACAACTAAAAGATAAAACGGACATCATCCAGAACCACAGGAAGACTGGCTGAGTGGAAATTCTACAACTAGAAGGAAAGAGAAAAGCACACTGAGACTCAGAGGAGCTGTGGAAGTAAAGTGCAGAGGTACGGAGGTGCATGCAGAAAGGGCTGGCAACTGAGGAGACGGCCGTCTTTTTCAATCGGGAGGGAGTCTCAAGTCCCGACTGCTCTGAACTCCAGTTCCGGGCGAGTCTCTGGGGACCCAAACTCATACCGGGAGAAACTGGACTGTCTGACTTCGGGCAGAACTTGAGGGGGCTTTCTCTCAGAGGTGCTTGCAGCTATTACTGCCTGACACTGAGACCAGGGGCCTCTTAGGGTAGGACTGAGGATCTGCCATAGCTGTTTGCTTCATCCTGTTGATTCCCTGAAACCCTGCCCCACCCAAGCTGCTAGCAGAGGCTTTTGCATATGAATGCCCTGGCCCTTTGAGATCTAAAATTACCTAACAAACTGCAGCTGGATCAGAGAGACCCAGAACATCCAAAAGAAGGCCCAAGGCCCCACAGCAGCTTGCATTTCTTCACAGCTGGGCCTCATCTGGGCACCTCCAAACCCCAAACAAGGGAGAGGAATCTGCAGATCTCTCTGTATCTCCGGCTGGGTAGCCTCAGGCAGAGGCTAAATTAGCACCTCCTTAGAGATCCAAGAGCCCGTGTACCCAGTGGGCAGATTGGGACCATCCAGATTACAACTCCTCAGATCCATAAGGGACACACTCAGGGAGCAGACTCAGTGAGCACCAAAGCCCCACTGAAGCAAGTCTTGCCCCAGAAGGGTGTCTCCAGCACAGAAGTTCTCACACTGTAGACACAGCTGATTCTCACAGCCAATTGGCCTGGAGGTCAATTCCTCCCAGTGATAACTACAACAATCAAGGCTTAACTACAACAAGACTGTGCACAAAGCCCACAAAGGGGTGCACCAAGAGTGTCTACCTCAGGTAATTGGGGGGGCTGAACCACTGGGTCCTATAGGACACCTAGCACACAAAGCCACTCTATCAACACAGGGAAGCAGCCACAATGCGGAGACAAAGAAACAGGTCACAAATGACAGAATGGAAGAAAGCAAACTACTGGATATAGAGTTCAAAACCACGGTTATAAGGTTTTTCAAGAATTTTCTAGAAACCGCCAATAAATTTAGTGAGATCCTCAAGGATATGAAAAAGGACCAACTAGAAATTAAGCACATACACTGACTGAAATAAAGAATAATATACAGAGATCCAAGAGCAGACAAGAGGATCCCAGGAATCAAGTCAAAGATTTGAAATATGAAGAAGCAAAAAATGCCCAACCGGAAAAGCAAAATGAAAAAAGAATCCAAAAATGTGAAGATAGTGTAAGGAGCCTCTGGGACAACTTCAAACGTAACAACATCCGAATTATAGGGGTACCAGAAGAAGAGAGAGAGCAAGGTATTGAAAACCTATTTGAAGAAATAATGACAGGAGCAACTAAGATGGCGGCATAGGTAAACACCGGGAAATTATTGCCTCACACAACAATTGAAAATTACCCCAAAGGACTGAGCAAACATCATCCAGAACAACAGGAAGGCTGGCTGAGTGTAAATTCCACAACTAGAAGGAAAGAAAAGCACGCTGAGAGCCAGAGGCGCTGCGGAGGTGAAGTGCAGAGGTACGGCAGCGCGCGCGAGGAAAGGGGGTGGCGCCTGAGGACGCGGCTGTCTTTTTGAATCACAAACTCCCCACGGCTCTGAACTCCGGTTCCGGGAAGTCTCTGGGGACCCAGGTCTCACACGGGGAGAAGCTGGTCTGTCCGGCAGCGAGCGAACTTGAGGGTGGCTTTCCCTCAGAGGTGCTTGCAGCCGTTACCGGAACACTGAGACGCGCGACTCCGGGCGGAGAATCGGCCATGGCCGCTTTCTCCGCCCTCTGACTCCCTGAGACCCCGCCCCACCCAGGCTGCCGCAGAGGCTTTTGCATGTGAATGTACCTAACTGCAGCCGAATCAGGCAGACCTGGAACTTCCAAGAGAAGGCCCAAGGCCCCGCAGCGGCTTGCATTGCTTCACAGCTGAGCCTCTTCGTGGCTCCTGCTATGTGGCCTCAGGCAGAGGCTGAATTAGCACCTCCTTAGATCCAGGAGCCACTGTACCCAGTGGTCAGAGGGGGTCCATCCAGACTGCAACTCCTCAGATCCATAAGGGACACACTCAGGGAGCAGACTCAGTGAGCACCAAAGCCCCACTGAAGCAAGTCTTGCCCCAGAAGGGTGTCTTCAGCACAGAAGTTCTCCCACTTTAGACACAGCTGATTCTCACAGCCAATTGGCCTGGAGGTCAATTCCTCCCAGTGAGTCTACAACAACCAAGGCACCAAGAGTGCACCAAGAGTGTCCACCCCAGGTAACTGGGGAGGCTGAGCTACTGGGCCCTACAGGACACCTGGCGCACAGGGCCACTCTATCAACACAGGGAAGCTGCCAAAATGCGGAGACAAAGAAACAGGTCACAAATGGCAGAAATGGAGGAAAGCAAACGATTGGATATAGAGTTTAAGGCCACGGTTATAAGGTTTTTCAAGAATTTTATGGAAACCGCCGATAAATTTAATGAATCCCTCAATAAGTATAGGGAGACCATGGAGGACATGAAAAAGGACCAACTAGAAATTAAGCATACACTGACTGAAATAAAGAATAATTTACAGAGATCCAGCAGCAGAAAAGAGGATCCCAAGAATCAAGTCAAAGATTTGAAATACAAAGAAACAAAAAATACCCAACCGAAAAAGAAAAAAGAAAAGAGATTCCAAAAATATGAAGATAGTGTAAGGAACCTCTGGGACAACTTCAAGCGTACCAACATCAGAATTATAGGGGTACCAGAAGGAGAGAGAGGGCAAGATATTGAAAACCTTTTTGAAGAAATAATGACAGAAAACTTCCCCTACCTGGTGAAAGAAATGGACTTACAAGTCCAGGAAGCGCAGAGAACCCCAAACAAAAGGAATCCAAGGAGGACCACACCAAGACACATCATAATTAAAATGCCAAGAGCAAAAGATAAAGAGAGAATCTTAAAAGCAGCAAGAGAAAGACAGTCAGTTACCTACAAGGGAGTACCCATACGACTGTCAGCTGATTTCTCAACAGAAACCATGCAGGCCAGAAGAGAGTGGCAAGAAATATTCAAAGTGATGAATAGCAAGAACCTGCAACCAAGATTACTTTATCCAGCAAAGCTATCATTCAGAATAGAAGGTCAGATAAAGAGCTTCACGGATAAGAAAAAGCTAAAAGAGTTCATCACCACCAAACCAGCATTATATGAAATGCTGAAAGGTATTCTTTAAGAAGAGGAAGAAGAAAAAGGAACTCTTACCATTTGCCACAGCATGGATGGAACTTGAGAGCGGATAAATACCACAGGATCTCACTCATTTGTGGAATATAATGAACAACATAAGCTGATGAACAAGGACTGATCCAGAGACGGAGAGGCATTGATTGGACTGTCGGGACTTGGAGGGAAGGTAGGGGAGGGTGGGGGTAAGGGGGAAAGATCAACCAAAGGACTTATATGCAAGCATATAGGCCTAACCAATGGACATGGACAACGGGGGGGTGAGGGCATGAGCGGGGGTGGGGGGGGGGTGGGGGGTAGAGGGTAACGTGGGGACAAGGACACATATGTAATATCTTAATCAATAAAAAATATATTAAAAAAAAGAAAAAAAAAAAAGAAATAATGACAGAAAACTTCCCCTACCTAATGAAAGAAATAGGCTTACAAGTCCAGGAAGCGCAGAGAACCCCAAACAAAAGGAATCCAAAGAGGACCACACCAAGACACATCATAATTAAAATGCCAAGAGCAAAAGACAAAGAGAGAATCTTAAAAGCAGCAAGAGAAAGAAAGTCAGTTACCTACAAGGGACTACCCATACGATTGTCAGCTGATTTCTCAACAGAACTATGCAGGCCAGAAGGGAGTGGCAAGAAATATTCAAAGAGATGAATAGCAAGAACCTACAACCTAGATTACTCTACCCAGCAAAGCTATCATTCAGAATTGAAGGTCAGAGAAAGAGCTTCACTGATAAGAAAAAGCTAAAGGAGTTCATCACCACCAAACCAGTATTATATGAAATGCTGAAAGGTATCCTTTAAGAGGGGGAAGAAGAAGGAAAGGTAAAGATACAAATTATGAACAACAAATACATATCTATCAACAAGTGAATCTAAAAATCAAGTGAATAAAAAATCTGAGGATCAGACTAAACTGGTGAATATAATAGAATCCGGG
Organism: Myotis myotis; assembly: GCF_014108235.1. Taxonomy (NCBI): domain Eukaryota; kingdom Metazoa; phylum Chordata; class Mammalia; order Chiroptera; family Vespertilionidae; genus Myotis; species Myotis myotis. The sequence continues at coordinate 1,925,903 of NW_023416329.1, read as the reverse complement.
ACATAGAAAGGGAGTGGACTGACAATTCTCAGGGGGGAAAGGGGTGTGAGGGTGTGGGAAGAGACTGGACAAAAATCATACACCTGCCGAAACCGGTTTGGCTCAGTGAATAGAGCATCGGCCTGCGGACTAGAGGGTCCCGGGTTCGATTCCAGTCGAGGGCATGCACCTAGGTTGCGGGCACATCCCCAGTAGGAGATGTGCAGGAGGCAGCTGATCGGTGTTTCTCTCTCATCGATGTTTCTGACTCTCTGTCTCTCTCCTTTCCTCTCTGTAAAAAATCAATAAAAAAAAATAAATATATATATATAAATCATACACCTATGGATGAGGACAGTGGGGGGGGGGGTAAGGGCAGAGGGTGGGGTGGGAACCGGGTGGAGGGGAGCTATGGGGGAAAAAAGAGGAACAACTGTAATAATCTGAACAATAAAGATTTATTTTTTAAAAAAAGAGTTCAGAGACGAAATATAATTTTGCAAGGCCTTTGGGGATCAGAGAAGCCTAGCTAAAGAAACTAAGTTCTCCTCATCTCAAGACTACATGCTTTTTATTAGCACAATTGTCCTTAGGTGAGGTAGATATACACTTCAAAGGGTCAGGGTTTTGTACAGAATCCATTGTCAGAATGGAAGAATTAGGGCTGTTCAGGTGTTTGGCCAGTAGGAGGCAATAACATGTAGATTAAGATGCCCTGAGCTGTCCGGCAGCAAGCAATGATTTTATTTTTTTTTCCTCTTTTTATTTTTTATTTATTTATTTATTTATTTTTTAATTAAATCTTTATTGTTCAGATTATTACATTTGTTCCTCTTTTTTTTCCCCCCATAACTCCCCTCCTCCCAGTTCCCACCCCACCCTCCGCCCTCACTCCCCACCCACTGTCCTCATCCATAGGTGCACGATTTTTGTCCAGTCTCTTCCCGCATCTCCCACACCCCTTTCCCCCCCCAAGAATAGTCAGTCCATTCCCTTTCTATGTCCCTGATTCTATTATAATCACCAGTTCATTCTGTTCATCAGATTATTTATTCACTTGATTCTTAGATTCACTTGTTGATAGATGCATATTTGTTGTTCATAATTTGTATCTTTACCTTTTTCTTCCTCTTCCTCTTCTTAAAGGATACCTTTCAGCGTTTCATATAATCCTGGTTTGGTGGTGATGAACTCCTTTAGCTTTTCCTTATCTGTGAAGCTCTTTATCTGACCTTCAATTCTGAATGATAGCTTTGCTGGATAAAGTAATCTTGGTTGTAGGTTCTTGGTATTCATCACTTTGAATATTTCTTGCCACTCCCTTCTGGCCTGCAAAGTTTCTGTTAAGAAATCAGCTGACAGTCGTATGGGTATTCCCTTGTAGGTAACTGAGTTTCTTTCTCTTGCTGTTTTTAAGATTCTCTCTTTATCTTTTGCTCTTGGCATTTTAATTATGATGTGTCTTGGTGTGGTCCTCTTTGGATTCCTTTTGTTTGGGGTTCTCCGCGCTTCTTGGACCTGTAAGTCCATTTCTTTCACCAGGTGGGGGAAGTTTTCTGTCATTATTTCTTCAAATAGGTTTTCAATATCTTGCTCTCTCTCATCTTCTGGCACCCCTATAATTCTGATGTTGGTACGCTTGAAGCTGTCCCAGAGGCTCCTTACACTATCCTCGCATTTTTGGATTCTTTTTTCATTTTGCTTTTCCGGTTGGGTGTTTTTTGCTTCCTCGCATTTCAAATTGTTGACTTGATTCTTGCGATCCTCTGGTCTGCTGTCGGGAGTCTGTATAATATTCGTTATTTCAGTCCGTGTATGCTTAATTTCTAGTTGGTTCCCCAATATAACATCGAGGGTCTCATTAGTTTTCTTGTAGATCTCATTAAGTTTATCGGCGGCTTCTAAACAGTTCTTGAGAGACCTTAAAAGTGTGGTTCTGAACTCTATATCTTCCATTGACAATTTTGTCCTGTTTCTTTGTCTCCGCATTTTGTTATGCTTCCTTGGTGCACCCCCTAGTGGTCTTTGTTCGAAGTCTTATAGTTAAATCTTGATTGTTGTAGCTAATTCCAGGGAGGGTTTGACCTCCAGGCCAAGTGGCTATGAGAATCAGCTGTGTCTGCAGTGAGAGAACTTCTGTCCTCTAGGGAGGTGCTAATCTGGCCTTTGCCTGAGGCTATCCGGCAAATGCCTGTGTGCAGGGCTTGGGCGGGGCGGGTTGCACAGGATCAACAGGGTGGGCCGGAGAGAGCAGTTATGGCGGCTCTCAGTCCTGTCCCCAGGGGCTCTGCCTCTCTGAGTCCCAGCACCCGCTGCAAACCTCAGAGAGAAAGCTGCACTTGCTCTGACCGAAGCCAGACAGTCCCGCTTCTCCCGTTTGAGTCTGGGTCCCTAAAGACTTGCCTGTATCTGGAGCTCAGAGTCTGCGACTCCCTCCCGATTGAAAACGCCAACCGCACCCTCCGCCGCCAGCCCGCTCCACGCACTCCGCACCTCAGAATTCGACCTCAGCACTGCGCCTCCTCTGAGTGTCCGTATGCGTTTCTCTTTCCTCTTAGTTGTAGGACTTCCACTCAGCCAGCGTTCCTGTGGTTCTGGGTGCTGTCCCTTCCGTTTTTTGGTTTCACTTTTGAAGTAGTTGTTCAAAGCAGCAAACTCCGTCGTTAACCTATGCCGCCATCTTGGTTCTCCAGCAATGATTTTAATGCATCCTTTTCAGGTTTGGGGAAATGCCCTTGCCACTCCAGATCCAGCCCTGCTGTCATGCTGGAATTGGCTCCCGGCAGAATCTGCTGTTTTTTTTCCCAGCTGCTTTTAAGATTTTTCTGTGTCTTTGGTTTCTGTTGTTTTGCGATGAGGTATCCAGGTGTAGGTTTCTTATTGATTATGTGACTGACTGGGACTTCCTTCAAGGGCACAGCGGACAGCTGTTAGGAGTGGGGGACTGTGAGACCAATTCTTTCTCTTCCAGGTAAAAACACCCGGGAAGGATGGCGACTGCCTGGTTTAGATGAGCAGCCATTCCTAGACCCACGGGTGTAGCCTGGGCCAGGGGCTCCTAAAAACTTGGCTGCAGCCCTAGTGCTGGCCCAGTGCCCAGGGGAGGGGTCTCCCTGGGAGTCAGGCCTGCGCTGCTCACACAGGAAGGAGCCGGGCCTTGCCTTCTGCAGGACAGGGGCTCCATAAAGGGTTTCTTTCATTTACTTTAAATTTGTTTTCAGTTACACTTTATATTCAACATTATTTTGCATTAGTTTCCGGTGTGTTAGACAATCCTATACTTTACAAGTGGTCCCTTGACATTTCCAGTTCCCACTGGCACAGTCATTACGATACTAGTGACTGTGTTCCCTGAGCTGTCCTTTACATCCCCTGACTAGTTTGTAACTAACAATTCGTACTTCTTAATCCCTTCACCTTTTTCACCCAGCCCCCCAAACCCGTCCCTAATTTACTTTTACTTTTATTGTGACAAATACACATAACATACCATTTTCCATCTTAACCGTTTTTAAGAGTATAGTTCAGTGGCATTAAGTGCATTCATACTGTTGTGCAACTATCCCCAGAACTTGTTGATCTTTCCAAATGGAAACTCCACTTCCATTAAATGTCCACTGCCCTCCCCCCCTTCCTTGACCCCTGGCACTCACCACTCCACCTTCTGTCTATGAATTTGACTTCTCTAGATACTCGGCATGGGGGAAACAAGGGGTCTTTGTCTTTTTGTGACTGGCTTATGCGCTTAGCATAATGTCCGCAGGGCTCATCCACGCTGTAGCATGTGCTAGAATTTCCTTTTTAGAGCTGAATAATATTCATTGCATGGACAGACCACCTTTAAAAAACTATCTGTCGGTGGACACTTGGGTTGCTCCCACCTTTTGACTATTCGAATGCCACAAACATGGTATATAAATATCTCTTTGAGGTCCTGCTTTCAATTCTTTTGGGTATATACCCAGAAGTGGAGTTGCTGGATCATGTGGTAATTCTATTTTTAATCTTTTGAGTAACTTCCATACTATTTTCAAGGGGGCTGCATCATTGTTCATTCCCACCAGCAATACACAGGTTTCCAAATTCTCCACATTTTCACCAACCCTTGTTATTTTGTATCGTTTTGGTATTTTTTTCTCCTTGTGGGTGGAGGTAGTATCTCATTATGGTTTTGACTTGCATTTCCGTAATGATCAGTGATTTTTAAACACCTTTTCATGTGCTTATTGGCCATTTGCATATCTTCTTTAGAGAAATGTTTATTTAAGTCTTTTGCCCATTTTAAAATCTTGTTGTTGACAGGGTGTCAGACTTGGACATCTGGTTTGGAGAAAACGGAGCCTGAAACATCTGCAGCGACATGGGGAGAGGAGAGGAGGTGCTAGGGGCAGCACCGACACTGTGCATGGAGGCCTCACTAAGGCCTCGGCCCTCTTCCTGCTTGGGGTCTTGGTGGGCCTATGACAAAGGCACCCAGGTCATTTCTTTGGGTCCTGGGGTCTGCGTGGGCACAGGGAAGGCTCAGGGCAGCCCCAATTAGGCCCACACAGAGCATGGTTCATAACGGGTGGAGGACACTTGTCTGCTCTTCGGCAGCAGTGGCCCAGCCATAGGGCCCAGCTCTAGATACTGTAGAGTAAGCATGTCAAACTCAAAGGCTAACACGGGCCAAATAAACAAGGTTCAAGTGTATGTGGCCGCAAAAAACAAAAGCTTCAATTTTCATAGAAACAGTTTTATTTCAATAGAGACATGCTGAATACAAAGGGCTGAAATAAACGAGTAATTGTTTACATAAAATAATAGCACATTTTAATAAAAATTAATATTTGTTCTTGAACATTAACTTACCAGACACTGAATAACTGCACAAATTAATAAATGTAACGCAAATAAACCTATTTTTCTTGTTCTCCGAAAGATAAATATTTCCTGTTGCCCACACCAAACAAGTCAGTCCAAGACTAATGACGTGGCCATTGGCTGCTAAAATATTCACTGCTGGTATTAGTGGAGGGAAATGGAGCTCCTGCGCGTAAGGCGCCTAAGGGAAATGAATGCAGCACGATTATAGTGATCAGTCATTAGCGAACGTTGTAGTTCGTTATTAATAATTATGTTTAACAGGATGTCGTAAAAATTAAGTTAGGAAATTTTTATTAAAACGTTTCTTACATACTATTATATTGGCTGGGCCGCAAAAATATCCGTTGTGGGCCACATGTGGCCCGCGGGCCGCGAGTTTGACACGCTTGCTGTAGAGTGGCTGTGTGGGGACACCTCTCCCTTTCTGACTCTCAGGTGGTTCAAAGGCTGTCGGACTCTGCAGCCAGACTGTCTGGGTTCAAACCCTGCTCTGCCACTTACTGGCTGGGCAAGTTACAGAGCCTTTGTGCCTGTCTCCCCCTGGTACGTGGGAATGATTAGCAGGCCTCATTAAGGCGAGTGAGGATTAGAGGAGCTAATGATGTGGAGCATTCGGCCGGCGCTTGGCGCATAGTGAGTGCTGGCATTATTGCTGCGATTTTCCTGGCGACCAGGCCTGTCTGCGCTTCAGCCGAGCTCTCCCCCTTCCAGGTCAAGACGCCTGTGTCCCCAGCCCAGTCCTCCGTGCGCTCGAGGCGGCCGCAGCCGGGCCTGTTCCCCAGGCCGCCAGACGGGGGCAGCGTCGCACCACGGCTGCCCTCGGGCGCGCAGCGGCCCCGCCGCGGGGGCGGGGGCGGGGGCGGGGGCGGGGGCGGGGGCGGGGGCGGGGGGGCGGGGGGGCTGCGTCCGGTGCGTGGTCCCCTGGCCGGCGGGGCTCGCGGGCAGCGGGGAGCCGGTGACCGGTGGCCGTCTCTGCCCGCCGCGGGTCCTCGGGGCCTGGGCGCCCCACTGCCTTCCCGCCACCCCTCTGAGAGCTGGGGGTGCCGGTGCGGTGCCGCCGGGCTCGGGCGGGCCGGTCCGGGGAGCAGGAGCGCGGGCGGGCGGCCTCGGCCTGGGGAGCCTCCGGGCGTGTGCGACCCGCAGCGCGCGGGTGCTCCCGGCTGCGGCTGCGGCTGCGGCTGCGGCTGCGGCTGGCTGTGTGGTCCCCATGCGAGGGCTGGTCTGGGCGTGCAGCGCCCCATTTCGAACCTGATCAGTGTCGTTGCTTGTGCTATTTCCTGACACCCCCCCCCGCCCCCCCAAGCTCAGCCCTTCAGAGTCCTTAACTGCTCAGCGCCTGGCGTCAGCTTCGTGCCAAGGAAGGTCCCGCCTCAGTGACTCCGGTCCTGGAACCTCAGGGACCCCAAGGGTCTAGCTCTTGGCTGTTCTCCCGACACTTCATGGAGGAGCTTGAACCCTGGCCAAAGGGACCCCATCTCCACCACGTGGGGTCACGCAGCGCCAGTGGATGATGGCAGATGCAGGCCAACCCCCGGGTCCCAAAGACCTGCCCAAAGCCACACACCGACAGGAGAGCACCGAGCAACCACCGGGAAATGCACATGAAAGCCACTGGGAGGCACAGCTTTTCGAAATAAAAAAATTAGAAATCAGGAATGCCCAGTGTTGGTGGAGGTGCAGAGAAACAAACACTTCCACGAATTGCTCATGAAAATGCAAAGTGGCTTAAAAAGCAGCGATGGAGAGCAATTTTGAAAATGTGCATTACGAGGTTTAAATTATGCATAACTATTCTAGGCGCCTATCCTAAGGAAATAATTGCATAAGAGCTGAAAATGCCTGTATGAGAATTTTTACAGTGACATTGTTTATAATGGTGAAAATTGGAAGAAAAATGTCCCATAGCCAATGACTGGTTAAATAAAGTTTGATAGATTCATGAGATAGAACTGCAATTGGCTATTAAAAATAATGTTTTCAGGAAACAATTTCTTGGCAGGGGGAAGTACATTAAAATGTTCATTTACTAATGAATTAATTCATTGATTTAACTGACATTTATTGAACATACAGACATGCCAGGCACTGTTCTAGATAAGGGAATACAATTTTGAAGAAGATAGATAATATCCTTCTTCTCATGAGGCTTACCTTCTATAGAAACAGACAATAAGCAAGTGAAAATAAATTAATTTAGGTAGTGACACTTTTTTCCACTTTGATTGAAAATATACCTGAGATACCTGGCCAGTATGGCTCAGTGGTTGAGCGTCAACTTATGAACCAGGAGGTCATAGTTTGATTCCTGGTCAGGGCACATGCCCAGGTTGTGGGCTCCATCCCCAGTGTGGGGCAGGCAGGAGGCAGCTGATCAATAAATCTCTCTCATCATTGATGTTTCTATCTCTCTCCCCCTCACCCTTCCACTCTGAAATCAATAAAAATATATTTAAAAAAGAAAAGAAAAATCATACCTGAGTAGAAAAAAGGACAGGAAGAAAAACATCATAATGTCAAAGTGGTTATTTCTGGGTGGTATCAGTTAGGACTTGAAACTGAAAACTTTCAAACAGGTCTTAGCTGTCTCATGTGTCCAGGACTGAGAAAGCCCACCCCTGCCGCCTGTGCCCCTGCTGCCTGTACCCCTGCCGCCTGTGCCCCCTGTACCCCTGCCCCCTGTATCCCTGCCACCTGTGCCCGTCGCCTGCGCCCCTGTCACCTGCACCCCTGCCACCTGTACCCCTGCCGCCTGTGCCCCTGCCCCTGTACCCCTGCCGCCTGTGCTTCTGCCACCTGTACCCCTGCCGCCTGTGCTTCTGCCACCTGTACCCCTGCCGCCTGTGCCCCCTGTACCACTGCCGCCTGTGCCCCTGCCGCCTGTGCCCCTGCCGCCTGTGCCCCTGCCCCCTGTACCCCTGCCGCCTGTGCCCTGCCACCTGTGCCCCCTGTACCCCTCCTGCTTGTGCTTCTGTACCCCTGCTGTCTGTGCTTCTGCCACTTGTACCCCTGTCGCCTGTGCCCCTGCCGCCTGTGCCACTGCCACCTGTGCTCCTGCCACCTGTGCCCCTGTCGCCTGTGCCCCTGCCACCTGTGCCCCTGCCCCCCGTACCCCTGCCAGCTGTGCACCTGTTGCCTGTGCCCCTGCTGCCTGTACCCATCGCCTGTGCCCCTGCCGCCTGTGCCCCTGCCTCCTGTGCCTCTTCCGCCTGTGCCCCTTGTGCCCCTGCCACCTGTGCCCCCTGTGCCCCTGCTGCCTGTGCCCCTGCTGCCTGTGCCCCTGCCTCCTGTGCCTCTTCCTCCTGTGCCCCCTGTGCCCCTGGCGCCTGTTCCCCTGCCTTCTGTGCCTCTTCCGCCTGTGCCCCCTGTGCCCCTGGCGCCTGTTCCCCTGCCGCCTGTGCCCCTGCTGCCTGTGCTCCCGCCGCCTCTTGGCCTCTCAGGCTCCGCAGATGGCAGCCTCTCCTGACTCTCTTCTCCACATCCAGGCGATTGAGGGGACAGGGAGCCTTGGCTCTCCCCCGAGGTGCTGCCTTCTTGTCCTGAGGAGTGGTGCTCTGGCCCCTTCCCTGGCCAGAAAGGCCAGGCCTCTCCTCGCTGGAGGAAGGCCAGGAAGAGCACGGCCTGGTATTGTGAGTGATTGCAATTTCTTCCTTCATCTTTTCTGGCATTTTCTATCAAACTAGATAATAAAACAAGCGTTTGCCTAGCCCAGGGGTGGGCAAACTTTTTGACTTGAGGGCCACAATGGGTTCTTAAACTGGACCAGAGGGCCGGAACAAAAGCATGGATCGAGTGTTTGTGTGAACTAATATAAATTCAAAGTAAACATCATTACATAAAAGGGTACGGTCTTTTTTTTCAATAGTTTTATTCATTTCAAACGGGTCGTAGTTTGCCCACGGCTGGCCTAGCCCATGGTCGGCAAACTTCGGCTTTCGAGCCACATGTGGCTCTTTGGCCCCTTGAGTGTGGCTCTTCCTAAGCCTTAGGAGTACCCTAATTAAGTTAATAACAACGTACCTACCTATATAGTTTAAGTTTAAAAAATTTGACTCTCAGAAGAAATTTCAACTGTTGTGCTGTTGATATTTGGCTCTGTTGACTAAATGAGTTTGCTGACCGCTGGCCCAGAGGAACAAAGGACTTGCTATGTTTTAAGACGCGGGGTGGGTGTGGCTTGCCACAGGGGAAGCCAGAGCAGAGTGAAGGCAGCTGCAGGTGGACCCAGACACACCGAGGGGTGCCTAGGCCTCTCCCATCGATTCCTGTCCCCGGCAGTCTTGTGCCCCCCTCTCCCTCACCCCTCCCACAGGCCAGCACAGCTCTGAGAATGGGGTGAAGTGCAGACCCCTGGCTGCCCAGGGAGGGCTGCTCCCTTCCGGCTGCCTTCGCTCTCCATTGCAGCAGCCTGGGCGGGGGCAGGGCTGGCCCACTGCCCTGGGGCCTTTTTCTTGAAACCAGCTGAAGTTTGTTCCCACGCACAGGCCGGGTGGCCCACGCCAGACCCACCTGGGTTTGCATCCTGGCTTCCTCACTGTGTTCATTTCCTGTGGCAGCTGCATCAAATCACCACAAATTGGGTGCCTTAAAACAACAGGAACGTGTTCTGTCACAGTTCTGGGGGCCAGAGTCTGAAGCCTGGCAGAGGCTCTTGGGGAGGACCCATGCCTTGCCTCTTCTGGCTCTGGTGGCTGCCAGCGTTCCTTGGCTTGTGGCTGCATCACCCAGTCCCTGCCTCCATGGCCACATTGCTTCTGTCTGCATCTACCTCTGCCTCTCTTCTAGGGACACTTGTGATGGCATCTAGGGCTCACCCAGACAATCCAGGACGATCCCTCATCTCAATCGCATCTGCGAAGACGCTTTTTCCAAACAAGGCCACACTTACAGGTTCCAGGGATCAGGACCTGGATGTCCTTTGGTATATACATTTTAGTCTGTCACACCCATGAGCTGTCCAGTGACCTTACTGCTCTGAGCCTCAGTGATTTCATCTGTAGATTGGGGATGAAAACTGTGTTTTCACAGGGTCTTGTATAATCACCAACCATATGAGCAGGTGACAGTAGGACCCAGCCTCTCTGTGGTTGAGCCTTGCCCCTTCCCTCCGGCCTCTGAGGGCTGTTCGTATCTCCTGGGGCAGCTTCTTCCTGCCTCCCCATTGACCACTGGCCTGTCTTGGTTCTGGAGACAGTTCAAGAGGACCTGGGAGGCCTGTGTCCTCAGGACCTCTCTTCTGAGACCCCGTCCTCATCTCCACCCATTGCTCTTCCTTGCCAGCCAGCTCCTGGCATCAAGGTGGGTGCGGTGCCGAGGTGCCCAGGCTTGGCCCTTGGCAAGGGTTAGACACGTGCAGGCTGCCCTCCTCCTCTGCGGCTTCTTCTTGGAGCTTCTGCTCCCTCCCACGCCCACGTGTTCTCCCACACCAAACCTGGTCTTTCCGTTTTCCAGGTAAATGTCCCGAAAGTTAGGGACCTTGCCCGAGGCTACCCAGCATGTCAGCCACGGGCCCAGGGCCTGGGCCACCTCCCCTCCTCTTCTGGAGGAACTGGGCAGGCCCTGCTCCAAGTTGAGACCCAGGAGCACCCCTGGAGGTAGCACCGTCACCGCTGGGTGCTAAATGCACCGCGACACTCAGAGAAAATCACTCACAACCTTGCTTCATTGCCCGATGGAGGAAGAGGTTTCCAGGCCAGCAATCCTGCTCTTGGCCGTGGGTGTGTCCATGAGCAGGGTGCCCAGACCTGCTAGGGGCTGCAAAGCAGGAGGGCTGTGTCTGGGGAAGAGGCTTTTTGCCAGATGAGCCAGGGCTCCAAGCAGATGTAGCTCCCCCTTTCTCTGCCCGCCCCTGGGAAAGTGGGGGCTCAGCTCTGAGGGGTGCAGGCCCAGGCTGTGGGAGCTGCTGGGCTGTGCTTGACTTAGGATGGGAAGAGGTGGGATGGATGGGCCTCTCACATTCATGTAACCAAGTGTCTGGGGTCTCCACGGCGCAGCTCCGAGCCTGGTGTGCAGCTGACACTTGGTGCCCCATCACAGGCATGGAGCAGGCTGGAGTGAGCCCCAAGGCCCACCTCACCTGTGGGCACCTGCAGCCCCTCCCTGCAGAGGGCAGAGGGCCTATGGCTGGCACAGATGCCCTGTTCAGAACCAGGATGGGCCAGTCTCCTGTGGGCATCCTGGTGGCTTGACCCTTCTGTCTGAGGCTGTTGTGCAGCAGCCTGAGGGCTTCCCCAGGATGCCTCTGGGGACACGTGGGTGACAGGGCTCTGGCTGCTCTGTACCGACCTGCCTGGCAAGGAGAGAGTCTGGCCCCAGGACCATTCGGGCAACTTCCATCCTGGCCCCTCACTGACTCCTCTTCACATCTTGCCGCCCTAACCTCTGCGTTCCTTTACTAGGTAGAAATGTGTGCTTCTACCTACATGCCTTTTCTCCTGCGGTTCTCTGCGTGGACTGTGGTTCTTAACTTGGCCATGCCCATGGTTCAGCTTGCGTGGAGTGCACTGCAGGGACCCACTGCAGCAGGTGGCAGGGGCAGGAGGAGCCTGGGGCAGGTGAGAGGGGCTGGGGGCCTCTGTGGTGCTCTGTGTCCTGGGTCTGCAGGGCTGTGACTGATGAGGGTGAGGGGGCTTGCCTTTAGCTCTGGGGATAGATGGGCCAGGATTTGGTTTCTTGCCACTTGGTCCTACCTGAGGAGTTGGGAGCTCCCCACATGCAAACGAGAAGAGTTACAGAGCTCAGGGCTGGGGACAGAGGGAGGAGCCTCCTCAGGCCTTGTAGCTGGGAACAGGGACCCTAGAAAGCAGCCCAGGGGCTCAGAAAGAGACTCTTTGGGGCTGCAGTTTCACACCCAGCGGTTCTCAACCTGTGGGTCGCGACCCCTTTGCCGGTCAAACGACCCTTTCACAGGGGTCGCCTAAGACCATCCTGCATATCAGATATTTACATTACGATTCATAACAGTAGCAACATTACAGTTCTGAAGTAGCAACGAAAATAATTTTATGGTTGGGTCACAACATGAGGAACTGTATTTAAAGGGCCAGAACGTTGAGAACCGCTGCTTTAGACTCTCAGTAGTGGAACCCTTTCTTCACGCACGATGGGCACAGGACATCCATGTGCAGTGATGGGCGTAGGGGAGGTTGAGAGTCCCAGAAGGCCTGCTCCTCCAAGAACTGCTCAGACCCAGGTGGGGGACGCACACCTGGAGGGTCCCTGCTCCTGGGGTCCCTGCTCCTGGGGTCCCTCCTGGGAGGTCACCTTTTGCTTTCCTTTGTATGTGTAAAACCTTTGTGCCAACTCAGCCTGCCTCTCTGGCCTTCAGAGGGGCCAGAGGAAGGGCTCAGCTTTGCTGGACTCACTGGGCCAGGGGAGCCCTGGGGGTCAACATGAGGACCCCAGTGGGCCTGGGTTGGTGTCTGGTCCTGCCACCCCCCTGCCTGGAGACATGGGTCCAGGGAGAACGTCTGCAGCTCCAGCTTGTTTTTGTGAAGGCAGCACTGTCACCCAGGTAGCTTTTGGGACGATCTTTGTTCTGAGCAGACGGAGCGCCCCATCCCGGGCCTGCTCTGGACTGTATGTCCAGAGATCCCTGTGTGGCTTCCTTCCTCCTCACTGGCTGTGGGGTGTGGCATGTGGTGCTGGCCTGTGCCATGGGCAGTGCCGTGGAAAGAAAGGCACAAAGGCCGGCTGTGGGCAGAGGGGGCGGGCACATCCATGGGTCCTGCCCTGGTGGCTCCTGCAAGGTGGGTGCAGGGAGGCCACCCTCAGGCCATCGCCCCCTGCCCTAACCTTGGGAAAAGCGAAGGCCGAATGAATAGAAGGAATAATAGAATGAGTGTCAGCCCGGGAAATTGAAAATAAAAACTGTGAGGCAAACCAAGTAAAAATAAAATAAAAAATAAAAGAAGGTCAAATGAAGTAAACACAAGCTGAGAAACAGTAAAAGTGAGATGAAAGAGTTTAACAAGATGGGGAAGGAAGACAAAGTAGAGGTGGGCAACTAACGCAACAGAAGCAGAGGTGAAGTAAGCAACACAGAGGCTGTTCTGTTTTTTAAAGAAAATCCTGGTGGGGTCAGAGGGATTTCCTGAGCTCAGTCCTGGCGAGGGTGGGTCCCTGGAGCCCAGGGGCAGGCCCAGCCGGGGGCTCTGGCTGCAGGGCTCCAAGCCTGACTCCTTCTAAGATGCTGGCTGGCTCCTCCTGGGCTGGGCTGAATTGTCCTAGGAATCCTGGGTTGGCTCCACGCTGGGGAGAGGGGGAGTCGGGTACAGTACATGTCTAGTCGGAGGCTCTCCAGGAGGAAATGACTGGGGAGGGGGCACTCCTGCAGGGGCTGTGCCAGGGCAGCAGTCCCCTGGGAGGGTCAGGACTCCAGCCGGCCCTTCCTTAGTCCAGTTATTGGTGGAGTGAAAGCAAGGTGAGAGAGAAAGCAGAGGTGTGCAACTCATTTTAAAAAAACTTTCTTGATATTTTGTAACTTTAAAATAATGTCCATATTCTTTACTATGGCCAATGAGGTCCTGGATGTCAGAGCTTTTGCTATTCTCCAATCTCATCGTATTCACCTCTCACCCTCATTCCTGCTGCTATCACTTGGATGGGTAATGGCATCTCATACATAACACACCCAACCAGAACGCTCCGCTTCCTCCCAATGCTCCTTCCCCCCCAGTAAACAGCGCCATCACTCGTCCCGTTGTTCACACTGACATGTCTTCGTTCTCTGGACCAAGCCCAGCAGCAGGTCCTGCCAGCTCCACCTTGGAAGTGTGCAATGACAAAGCTTTAAGTCGCAGTGGTTGTGGCTTCCAGTGGCCCACCGCGGCCTCTCTCCCTGCCTCAACAGTTCACCTGCAGCTCTGGCAGCAAGCTCCTGGCCTCCAGGTGTTCCAGCTGAGAATCCCGGTGGGCCCAGTGCATTTTTTGCACCCCTTTCAGTTTCCTTGTGTAGAGTCACTCTGAAGATCTCTTTAGAAAAAGCAATCATTTGTGTTGGCTGAACTCTGTGCAAAAGAAGGATTTATTGACTGAGTTTCAATTTCCGTGGGTACACCGTTGTGTAGCGAGGAGCAAAACCAATAGGACTGAGTCCTGGGTCTGCCAGCAACTCACCTGCTGCCTTGGGCCAGCCCCTTCTTTCTCTGAGCCTCAGGCGTCCCCTCTGTGAAATGGGTATGCATCGTGTGACACAGAGCTTGCGAATCTGGCTTTCCTAGCCAGGTGGTTACAGTAGGGGTGAATTTGTTCATTGGGTAGAGCTGCTTCCCCAGAAGCTTGATTTTGGCAGGCAGCTTTTGCAGTCCCAGAGGTTATCAGGGCTTAAAGGGACTGGGCTGGCCAGGATCAATAAGTAATTAGGGGCTTGATGAGCCTGATAGAGCCCCAATAAAGTCTCTGAATCTAGCAATCCCGACTTCAGTTTGCAGCGAGGATTCAAATCGTCTTGCTTGAGATGGGTGTGCAGAGGGCCCAGCGATCTCTGGGCCTGCCTCCCAGCTCCAGGGGAAAGGGGCCTATGCAGAGGGCCCTCGCGGCCAGGCGAGGGGTGCCCAGGGCGTTCCGGTCTGGCAGAGGACACTGGCCTGGCCTGGGAGCAGAGATGAGCATCTGGGGATGGCAAAGGACCCCACACTGTGGGAAATGGAGGGGAGGGGGTAACCGGGACAGGAGGTGAGGCTGCCCAGGCCAACAGCTTCCAGGGGATTCCAACCTGAGTCCTAGCCTCAGGTCCCAACCAGAGGGACCTCATCATCCAAACCAGAAACGGCCAGAAGTCTTCCCAAAACTGCGTGTGTTGGTGGGTTGTCTTCTTAATATTTGGAAGGGTCTGAGGCTTGTCTCGCTGCAATCATGCCTCCCCCACCTGGCATAACACACATCAAGAGAAACTTCTACCTGGGTGAGAAGTGTCACACGCCGACCCTGCTAACACCTGCAGGGGCTCACACAGCAAGTGGGGGGCCCTTGATACTGTGGCTCTTGACCTCAGGTTTGAGCCCCCGACCACACCCACCATCCTCCCAAAGTGGAAACAGTCACCACAGGAACCAAACTGTTATATAATAAACCCCCGACTTCCCTGCTCCCTACAACCAGCGAATGGTGGGACTGGGAGGGGATGAGCATGGAGGCTTGCGGGTTGGAGAGGCTGGGGGCATATTGCACAGTTCAGGCCCCTAAGGCAGGTTTCTTGAGGAAGTGCTTTTGTGGGGGTGCCCCCCTCAGCCTGGTAGCCTAGCCTCCCGCAGGCACAGGCATTCCTCTCCTCACCCACCAGCCTCCACATCCCGGAGCTCACGTTGCCTGCCTTGTGGCTCCTTGCGGGTTCTCCCAGCCAGCTTCTCTTCACCAGGCTGCCCCTGCCCAGCGAGTCAGCCCATCAGCCCACTGCAGAGGCGGCCTCACTGCTCTCCGAGCCTGCTCCCACCTGCACAGGCTCCTCCCCACCTTTCCAAAGTAAAATTTGCTCACAGCTTGGGACACACACACACACACACACACACACACACACACACCCTTTTCTTCCTGCCTTGGCTGGCTAATTAGCGTTCATGCCTGGAAGCCTCCCTTCCTCTCCCAGGGTAGCTCCCACTCAACCTTTAGAATGTCACCTTCTCCAGGACGCCCTCCCAGACTCTCCCTCCCAAGCGGTCTCAGAGCCCAGGATGCTTGTGCATACGCAGCTCATTCGAGGTCCTTGCCCATCTTTTAATGATCTGTTTTTTTTTTGTGTTCGCCTTTCCCACTGCGCGGGGAGTTCCAGGTAAGGGGTGTTGCACGCATGGCTTGGAGCAGAGCAGGGGCCAAGGGGCTCCAGGGCTCGCGGGAGCGGCGGCTTGCAGGAGGCTCTGCCTCGGGCGCCCGGGCCGAGCTTCCGTGGAATCCGGGTCTGGGTGGCTCAGCTGCCTCCCCGAAGCCTTGGGTGTGCCACGTGGAGCCCGGCTCGCTCCGGGCGGGGGCGGGTGTGAAGCTGCGCGTCCCCCTCGCCGCCTCTTCCCAGGCTCGAGCCCAAACAGCTGAACGCGGGGCTGGCGGCAGATGGGGCATTCGCCCGGCGGCGGAGAGGGCCCGTTGGCCCGGCGCGCCGCGTGGAGCCGGCCTCCGCCCAGGTTCGCGCGCGAAGGATCCATGGAGCCCGAGCCTCGCCGCTTGGAAGGCTCCTCACGTCCAGGCGCCGCGGTCACGGCCGCGCCGGTTTCCGGCCATGAATTGAGCTTCAGAGTCCGAACCTCCCGCGGACTCCCGGCTGAGCGCGGGCCCCAGGGCGGGGGCGGGGCGCCCGCAGGACCGGGCGACAGGCTAGGGTTCGAGCTCGCGGTCCCCGCCCGGCTCGGCGACGCGCGCCCGAGGCCGGTCCCTTTGACTCGCCGGGCACCCCGTGCCCGCTCGGCGCCCCACCCGTCTCCGCCGGCTCCCTGGATCCGGTTCGCGGGGCTCTCGGCCCCAAGCTGGGGGGATGCCCGAGACGCTCCAGGCTGCGGTGGGGCCTCCGAGAGCGGTCGGGTGCCGACCCTTCTCCATCCCCTCGCCCCCGGCGCATGGGGCGCGCGGCCAGGGCCGCCGGGTCACGGCGCGCCGCGGTGCGGGCCTCCGAGCGTCCCCAGCCGCGAGCGGAGCACCCGGCGCCCCTCCGAGCCGCCAGCGGGCAGCGCCGCGCGCGAGGCGGAGGCTCCGCAGTCACGTGGCCGCGGGGAGGGCGGGGGGCGGAGGGCGGGAGCGCGGGGGGAGCCGAGGGGCGGGGAGGGGAGGGGGCGTCCTCCGCAGTTCGCTCCCGGCCGGTCAGACACACCGCGGTCCCGGAGCCGCCGCGCCCGCCGCCCCGCCGCCTCCGAAGCCGCCCGAGCCGCGGGAGCCGCCGCCCCCGCCGCGCCGGCCTGCGCTCGGGCTGCCGCCGCCGCAGCCACCGCCGGAGCCGGAGCCGGAGCCGGAGCGGGAGCCCGAGTGCGCGGGGCTGGGCTGGGCTCGGGGTGCCGGGCGCAGGGGCGGGCGGCGGGGAAGACGCGGGCGGGCCGGCTCTCCCGGGGGCGGCCGGGACTGCACCCGGACGGCGCCTCCCGCTCCGCGCTGCCCTCGGCCTCGCCCCGGGCCCGGGCGGATGAGCCGCGCGCCCGGGGGACATGGAAACGCTGGCGCTGTGGCTGCTCCCCTGGATCTGCCAGTGCGTGTCGGTGCGGGCCGACTCCATCATCCACATCGGTGAGCGGCGGGCGGAGGCTGGGCGGGGGCCTCGGCGGCGCAGGGGGCACTCGGCGTCCAAACTTGGTGGTTCCCGGGTCCGAGGGCCCGGCGGGCGCTGCTCCACCGAAGGGCCGCGCCGCGCTCCCGCGGGCCCCGCTCCCCCGGCTCCAGTCCCCGCGCGGGGCCCGCGGCCTCTGCCAACACCGAGGCCGCGGCTGCGGGAACCGGCGCTGGACCTGCGCCCAGACCCGCGCCCCCAGAGGAGCCGTCGGCGGTCCGGCCAGCCCCTCGGCGCAGCTCGAGCCGCGGGAGCCCGGGGCGGGCGCGGCCCAGGGCTCGCCAAGTTGCCGGCAGGATCGGAAGAGGCCCCAGCGGCTCCTGTGTGCGGGTGGGTGGGTGCTGCCCGCGGGCTCGCTGTGTGCGCCCCTGGCACCGCGCTGGTGTCGCTGCGAGAGGGCGTTGGGTGCGGGGCCGTCCGAGCCTGTGTGGTGCGTGCCAGCCTGGCCGCCAGCCTGTTGGAGTGGACGGCATCTGCCTGTTTCTCCGCGTGTCAGTGTGTGGGGGTGTGGATGTCTGGTTGTGGGGACTGCAGCCCCTGGGCAGTCGGAGTTGCCCGGTCCACCTTGGGCCGCCCGCCGTCCGGGGGTGGGAGCTGGGGAAGCAGAGCGGAGGCGGCGCGGGGAGTGCACCGAGCGGGAGGAGGTGGATGGGGGAGCCCGTGGGGAAGGTGGAGAGCGAGGGGAGGAGGGGCCGCCGGAGGGGAGTGTGGGAGTTGGGAGCAGCCGGGAAAGGATTCCAGGACTTCGGCTGGTCGGGGGCTGACCGCGGGCTATTGCGTGAGCCGCCCTGCAGTTGCCTTTCCGGAAGTTGGGGAAGACCAGCGAGCACCACTGGGGGGTTCGGAGGTGGGGGAGAAGGTGGGACAGGCGGGGCGGGGAGGGGGTGATGGGGATGGGGGGGACCAGGCCTGGGTTTGGTGAGCTGCATCACCCCACCCCCAGCCGGGGCGGGGTTGGGGGGAGAGGGTGTCAAACCAGCTTCCCGCGGGGGAGGGGGGCTCGGGGCTCGCGGTCAGCATTGCAGCTCTGGGTGTTTGTGGAGCTGGGGCCTCCCTCCCCTGCCCCTGCCAGCTCCAGGAGGGTCATCGGGCTCAGCTCTGGGGCCGTGGGGACCCTGGGGGCCTGGCCAGGGTGGGATGACCCGGCGTTGCCCAGGCTGCAGGGCCAGACCAGGGCGAGGGAAGTCAGAGTGGGCCAAGGGGCGCTAAGCTTGGAAAAGGCCAGCCAGAGGCTCCCGGAGGAGAGCTTGGTGGTTCCAGGAGGCTCTGTCAAGGCCCGCCTGCGCCCTTTGGCTTCCCAGCCCTGCTGAGAAGGTGGCAGTCCCCTCCCCTCAACTTTTACGCAGGAGGACGCTGGGAGGGAGGGGGAGCAGGCCCACTGGGCAGAGTTGCCGGAGTGGGACTGGGACTGAAATGCTGGTACCCAGGGCCCTTGGGTGGGAGAGACGGGGACCTGCGTGCTCGCCTCCACACAAAGGGGACTGCAGGGCGGGAGAAGGCATCGTTCCCTCTTGGGACTGGTCAGGGGACACTGCCTGTGGGGAGCTCTGTGGCTGTCAGGGCCGTGTGTGCTGCCGGGGGCCACTCCAGCTTGGAGTAGTCAGTTGTGTGGGGCACGGCTGAGTCAGGAGGTGGCTTGGCTGTGAGACGCCTACCTGTGTGGCCTGGGGGGCAGCGTGTGCCATGTGCATGTGGAACTCCTGCCAGCGGTGTGCACATGGGCGCTGTGTGGGCCATCCTTGCTCACTGTCTTAGGAAAGCCTTCACTGTCCTGAAAGGCCAGTCCGAACCCACCAGGGGCCTGCCAGCCGCGGGGGAGGGGGGTCCTCAGGCCTGTCCTGACCCCTTCTCCCCTCCAGGTGCCATCTTCGAGGAGAATGCGGCCAAGGACGACAGGGTGTTCCAGCTGGCCATATCTGACCTGAGCCTCAACGATGACATCCTGCAGAGCGAGAAGATCACCTACTCCATCAAGGTCATCGAGGCCGACAACCCATTCCAGGCCGTGCAGGAGGGTGAGTGGCCGCCGTGCCCGGGCTCCACGGCCGCGGCCTCGAGGCTGCGCAGAGAGGACCCCTGCGGGTTGCGAAGGGCCTGGCCATGGAGCCCCTGCGCTGGGCAGCTGGAAGTGCCCTGCACTGGGCCGGCTGGGAGTTTGCGAGCGGGGAGCTGGGCTCCTAGGAGCGTGTGGCGAGTTGTGCGGCCACTTCCCACTGGGTCGGTGCGTGTGGCCCCGCGCTGGGGCGCAGGAGTGACTGGCTCAGGGTCTTTGTTTCTGAGTGTTTGTGGGTGGGCGTGCTTGATTCCATGCACCCCCTGACCTAGATGGCTGGTGTCTTCCTCACTGCGGCCTGGCGAGTGAGTGAACCTGTTGTCCCCCCTCTCCCCTCACACTCGGGGTGCGTGCCCAGCGCCCCCTCAGTGTCTTGGCGCCACGTTTCGTTTTGGCCTTGCTTATCGGCCTGGTTTGGAGGAGCCGGTTTCTCAGCTCCCGCTGTCTCCGCCTGGGCCGGGGGTGGGCGCTGTTTGACAGTAAAGGAGAGGAGGAGTTGGGCCAGGCCTGGCTGCAGGTAAACCCTTGCCTGCGCCTGGGGTCGTGGGCCACAGCCTCTGCCTCAGACAGGGCCTGGGGCGGGGGCAGCCTTTGCCCTTCCCTCCTCCTTCTGGACCCCTTCTTTCTCTCCCAGCTGGCTCTAGGCTTGGCTCTGGAACCCGGCTTCCTCCCCTGTCACCCACTTCCTGGCCAGCGCCTGAGGCTCCCCGCCCCTGACATCTGCCCAGCCCTGGCCCCTTTCCTCTCCTCTGCCTCCCTCCTGCATCTAGACTCTGAGTGCTGAAGACAGAGAGCACAGCGGTGGGCGCAGAATGTGGGGGCTTCTCCCAGGAGCAGCTGGAGCACAGGGTGTAAGGAGAAGGTGGGGTGAGGGGCGCAGGCAGCTTCCCCCTCCCCCAGCCCCCAGGCCCAGGGTCCTCCGGGGGCCATGGCTCAGTTTGGCTGTGGTTTCTTAGGTGCCGCAGGTAGGGGACTCCACGGAGGCTCTGGTCCCGGTCCAGAAGGAGGGAGCTTGCGTGGGAAGAACTTTGGCTGCAGGAGGTCTTCCGGGAGTCGGCAGAGAGGGAGAGCCCACCTGGGCCTGAAGGTCCAAGGAGGTCGTGAGGGGTGATACAGAGCCAGCGCTCTGAGTTTTGGGGTGGCAGTGAGTGGGTGAGGCTGCTGTTGCCTGTTACGGGTGCTGTGCCTCCAGCCGTGGCAGACCCCCATGGCCAGATGTCGACTGCGGTGCGGGAGGGGGATCCCCTGTCCTTGGCGTCTGTTCCCCCCAGCAGTGCCTGCCTCCACTTTCCCCGCTCCTGGATTTCTTTTGTGTGCCCTCGTGAACGTGGGCTCCATCCAGGGCGGGTGTGCTTGCTCAGGCAGCACCCACCCAGCTGGAGTGGGGATCCGGGGTGACACAAGCTTTTCCCAGTGCCTCCTGCTACCTTGATACTGTCCCCCACACCTGTCTCTGCGGACATTCGTGCTTTGTCTGGGAGCTGAGTTCAGAGAGGGGCCGCACCTGTCCCTCTCCCGGGAGCTCGCCGTGCTGCGGGACCCTGCCTGTGTTCCCAGCGTTCACCAGGTTTGCCATTTGGGAATGAAAGTCCTAGTGCTGTGGATGTGCTGAGGAGTCCCGGATCTGGACTTGAATGTAAAATTTGATTTTTAACTGCTGTCAACTAATCAATAATTTACCAACAGAGTACAGGCCACACAAAATTAGCTGTGGGCCATTCAGCCTCACGCCCAGTGTGACTCGGTCCTGGAGACACAGGGCTCCACCAGGGGCTTGTTCTGTCAGAGACCTTGCTTTCTTGAGGCAGTTTCCCTAATTGTGTAACTGGAACAACACCTCAGCCCCACGACGGTGGCTGACGCGGTCTCCTAGTGGTGTGGGAGGGAGTGTGTGCACAGCCGCTGCGGCCGTGGGACCGGGTGCAGGGGCACTGACCAGGTGGTGCTGAGCTGCTGCTGCCCGGAGGGTGCGCTGGTTAAAGCGGGCAGGTGCTTTCAGTGTCTGAGCTGTGTGGGCAGCCGTCCGTGTCATCCTGTGCCCTTGCGAAGAACCTTGTCGGTGAGGGGTGGGAGGAGCCAGCCCCTCCTGGGCCTGGGACTGCAGAGCAGCGCTCAGAGGCTCCTTTTACCTGGGCTCTGGGGCAGGCTCTCCACTTGCTGGGTGTCCTTCCTTCTGTGCCCTGTGGGGTGCTCTCCGTCGTGGCTTGGCCCTACTTGCTGGCTATCTTATCTCTTTGGCCTGGATGCTCATTGCAGCAGGACGTGGGTGGCAGACACAGTTTGGGTGGGATAGGAAAGGACTTCTTGGTGGGGGAAGAGGCCAAGGGTGAAGGGGCAAAGGTGGGCTGGGGTTTAGTCTCCATCATGGACTGGGGAGCATCAGTGACCCCCTGTGGATTGGGGATTGAGCTGGTTCTGCCCCCATTTTAGTCCAAGAGACAGCACCATGTGGATAAGGAGCTTGGTTGCTGGAGCCCCAGGAACTCTCTTCAGACCCTGCTCGCCTCCCTTGCAGTGGGACCGGGGCGAGTCCCGTTGCCACATCTGTTAACGGGACCAGTGATGGAACCTGCCTCAGGGGCTTGTTGTGAGGATGCACTGAGTGGGTGTGCGGACATGTCTGAGGAAGGCCTGTGGTGAGAGTGCGGCGAGCGCCTTTCCCTCTCTATGCCCAGCTGTGAATTCATCTCACTGCTTTGAGGCTGTTGATAGCTTCAGCTGCATCATTTCTTCAGCTAGTGGATATCTTGAGAGTGGACCCTTTTTACTTTCAGCTTTTTACTTAGCTTCCACCCCCAATTATTTAAAAAAAATACATTGCTACAATGAGCATGAATTAATTTAATAATGTGAGAGAAAGGACAATGCATGTTCATTCCATAAAATGTGGAATGTACAGGAAGCATCAGGACAGTTTATATTTGGGAGAAATTAGGTTTATGACCTTGCAGTTCACCCAAACCTTCCTTCCTTCCAGATCTCGCTTGATTCTCTGTCAGACTCATAGTTAAAATGATGAAAACTGGAAATAACTTCTTTCAGACTAAAAATATTTTGTTTTTAAAAATACAATAAAGTGCTATTAAGTTAAAAACAAAAAGCGAGACAGGACAGAATTCATTCTGAATTCTCCGTCTGTTGCGCCCCTCTTGTTCCCCCACCATATTTTACAAATGCCGAGAGCTCCATCCTGTTCAGGTCTAGATCCTGCTTCCCATTTACCAGGTCAGGGACTTCTGAAATCACCGTGAAGTATTTGTAAACATTACTTTTAGCGGCTGCATATGTTTTTTCAATATTCAAAACAAGTTATTGTTTAAAGAGTGGAACCATTTATGCTGAGATATGCTGAAGTATTCCTGGAGAAAATCAGAAGTACTTTGAATTTGGTCCTGTGTTTATACTTACGTTTCTGTAGGCTGAGTTTGTATAAGCTCCGTACAAACTACCTTCTGAGGTAGTTGGTCAGCCAGTTCTTTCACATTGATGTAAAAGAACGGGTTGCATTTAGTGAAATATGCATTTGATGAGGATTTAAAGTAAGCAAGTAACAGAAATGATACTTAAATCTTTAAAATGTTATATCTTAGAGGGGGTAAATGTGAGGAAAAGGGGACATCTGTAATACTTTCAATAATAAAGATAAAAAATGTATCTTAAACTTACCAAAGTCCATATAACAAAAGTGTGAAGACTTGTCTTCTAGATACTAGAAGAGATACTAATCCTATATAATAAAAGGCTAATATGCAAATAGACCAAAGTTGGAATGACTGGTTACTATGATGTGCACTGACCACCAGGGGGCAGACGTTCAACACAGGAGCTGCCCCCTGGTGGTCAGTGCGCTCCCACAGGGGGAGCACCGCTCAGCCAGAAGCCGGGTTCATGGCTGGTGAGCACAGTGGTAGCGTTGGGAGCCTCTTCCGCCTCTGCGGCAGCGCTAAGGATGTCCGACTGACGGCTTAGGCCTGCTCCCTATCAGTTGGACATCCCCCAAAGGCTCCTGGACTGTGAGAGGGCACAGGCTGGGCTGAGGGGATCCCCCCCCCCTCCCAGTGCACGAATTTCATGCTCCGGGCATCTAGTTTGTTAAATAAAAAAATTTCGTATAGTTTTAAAGTGCCTGCTCAAGGAGAAGATTATATAAATGCATGAGTGTGTAAAAGAAGTGGCTGAGTCCTGGCCTCCTCTATTCACAGTATTTTACTGTGACTGAAAGACTCAAGTTACGGGTTATGCTGTAGAGATATGTCATTGAGTGGAAAGGTAACAATTTAGGGAAGAAGAAGGAAAAAGGAACATATATGAGGCAATATTCCTTTTAGTTACAATAAGCGCAAAAGTATTTTAGGAAGATAAGGTAAAATTCACCAAAGTATAGCTTGGTGTTCACAGAATAAAACGAAGAAACAATGAACTAAAATGAAAATAGAACTGAGCTTTTGATGGCCATCTGATGGTCTTGTTCATTTTGTGTTGGTCACGTCTAGGTCGCCCCTTGCCCTCTGACACCAGGCTGGTGCGTAGATGTTCTGCAGGAGAGGGTCTACCTCCCCCTTCCCAGCCCCCGGAGGCCGCCCACCTTGCTTAGCCCCTGGCCCCTTTCTCCATCGTCCAGCCAGCTCTGGTGGGTGGGGGCCGCACAGCCTGTCACTCTGGCCTTGCTCTGTCATCACAGCCCCCTCTCCACTTCTGCTTCTCCGCCTCCTTCTTCCTGGAACTCATGGGCCCACCTGGATAACCCAGGATGAAAGTCAGCAGATCAGCAGCCTGAACTGCACCTGCAGCCTTATTCCCCTTTGCCACGTGGCTGCACACAGCCACAGTTCCGGGGGTAGGACCTCGGAACTTTGTGGGCTGTTCGCTGCTTCCATGTTGGCACACCTGTCGGTGCCCAGCGTAGCCAGTGCATGCTGAGCGCCCTTCCCTTTCTCACGGTTGGCTTACTGGGTGGCATTCTCTTCACTTGGGAATGATAGCCATGTGTCCATGTCTGCCACTCGCTCTGGAGACACGCACCCTGAGCCCGTGGGCCTCTGCAGACTCACCCCTGCTCGCTCTCCATGACACCCATGCCCTGGGCCTGGAAGCTCTTGTGCCTAAAGAAGTTCCTAAAGAATCTGCTTTAGGCCACTGACCTCCCTTTCCTACCTGGATAGGTTTTTCTCAGACCCCTCTCTCTTCCCCTGGCCTCTCTCACCACCCGCTACCTCACCACCCACCAGGGTCCACGGTGGCGCTCGCAGAGGCCAGTCTCACGTGAGTGCCACACGCAGTTGCTCTTCCTGGCCCCGCAGGGGCTGCTGCAGCGATGCTTTAAGCCTGAAGATGGCTGTGCCGTGGCTGCGGGCACTGGTGGCCCCTCACTGGGGTTGGGCTGGGGCCGGGGGACCATCTAGTTCTCACTCTGGATCTCTCACAAGCCTGTGGCTGTGCAAAGGAATGACTGCCATTTCCCTGAACTGAACTCCGGCTTCAGAGGTCTCTTTCATTCTAGGGCCCCCCTCCCCCCGTGCGTGCACACACATGCACACATGCACACACACATGCACACACATGCGCGCACACTGTCATCTTATAGACTATACTCCTGTCCCACCATGTCCTCTTATTTGGTTCTAGAGGCTCCCGTTCAGTATTCCTGTTGCCGTGACCTTGCTCCCAGAGTGGGAGGTTGGGCTTCACTGGCGGTGAACAGGTGGACCCCTCGGGCCAGGCGTGTGGGCAGGAGGCTGTGGGTCTAGTGAGACCTGTGTGTCCTGGTGCTGCTGTTCCCAGGAACTTCAGCAGCCATCCTGTCAGAGCACGGGTTGGGCCGCTTCTTCAGGTTTCTCCTGGAGGAAGCGAAGGGTGCTACATGGCACTCGGAGCCGCACCTTCGAACGGCAGACAGGCTGTCTTTCTGCGTTCTTATAGATGCCAAGTCCCCTCCCCGCAGTCTTCTTCCTTACATGGCCTTCTCATGACCCAGAAGATGCCATCTCCTAAACCTGGGGTCCTCAAACTTTTTAAACGGGGCCAGTTCACTGTCCCTCAGACGGTTGGAGGGCTGGACTAGGTTTAAAAAAAAAAACTATGAACAAATTCCTATGCACACTGCACATATCTTATTTTGAAGTAAAAAAACCAAAACGGAACAAATACAATATTTGTATTTGCATATGGCCCGCGGGCCGTAGTTTGAGGACCCCTGTCCTAAACACTTGAAACATTCAGTCTGCACTTCTTGTTCCCAAACCATTGCTAACCCAGTCTGACCCCTGGTGTGAGTCTTTTTAGACGTGGCTACCCAGGGAAGTGCCTATTTGTCCTATCCTTTTGTTTTGTTCTGTGGTTCCCTTTGTATCAGCCAGGATAGACTAAGCTCTGCTGTATAACAAACAATCCCAAACTCAGTGGCATAACGTAACAAAAAGTTGTCTCTTGTCTATGTTACGTGTTCATCGTTGGTCAGCTTAGACCTTGGCTCCTCACGGTCACTCAGCTTGAATATTGCCAGTTGCTGTGCCAAAGGCAGAGAGAGCTCTGGGAGACTCGGTCTGGACATGACACATCCCTGCCACATCTGCTAAACACTCATGGGTCGAAACTAGTCAAGTGGTCCCAGCCAGGCATGCGGGATCCAGGAAGCATAGGCGTACCATGTGCCTGGAAAGGGGAGAACTAGCAGTATTTGGTGAATGACAAATACCTACTACCCTGCGCCTGCAAAACAGTCCTCCCATTTCCTTGGTGACTCATGAGAACAACAACAAAGGAACACAAACCATGAGCAAGTGTAGATGATTGGATCCTGTTGCCTCCAATCTGCGCTTCCTGTCACTTTCCCTTTGCCCCTCACTTACCTGTCCCTCTGCCCCCGAAAGCGCGGGGCAGCCTTTTGGTGGGAAGTCAGGAGGCCTGGGCTGTCCCCTGTGCTTCTCTCAGAGCTCACCAATCTTGTCTTCTTGACAGGCCCAGCTCCCAGAAGGATTGGGCTAAATGCTTCCTAAGTAATGAGGCAAAGATCGACATCCAGGCCTGCCCATTGCCAGCGCCAGCACCAATGAGCCCCCTCAGCTGGGGTGCAGCAGACCAGCCCTTCCTGTGGCCTGCGCCTCGTGCCGCCTTCCCTGCTTCCCCCCCCCCCCCCCCCCCCCCGATGTCCTGCTCTCCCCGCCTTCCTGCACAGCAGCTCCTTTCTCTCTGGTACAGCGTCGGGCTGGC
The DNA here is from genome assembly GCF_014108235.1 of Myotis myotis. Lineage (NCBI taxonomy): Eukaryota > Metazoa > Chordata > Mammalia > Chiroptera > Vespertilionidae > Myotis > Myotis myotis. The sequence continues at coordinate 1,899,558 of NW_023416329.1, read as the reverse complement.
CGCGACTCATCTCGCTGCCACGGGCCGGCCTGGGACAGCCCCTTTCTCGGGGGGGTGGGGGGGTGTCTGGCCTCTCTGACGGGCATGGAGCCTCACAAGGCACTGGGTCCGTGCTCAGTTCCCCAGCAGCTGGGCTCTCGAAGCCTATCAACAGCCAGTTTTCTGGCTGATGGCCATGGACTGGAAAGAGAAAGACCCAGGGTTCTCCCCGGCCTGCAGCGCCAGCAGGGTAGCTGCAAGGTGATTAGATGGCCCTTCTACATGTGTCTGGGCCGAAGCCGTGGGTGGGCAGGCCAGGGGGCGAGGGCCCAGGGGGGTCCTCACTCAGGCTAGGCCTCCTCTTCCAGCCAGACCTGGGACATGTGGCCCTGGCTGGCCTACTCCGTTTGCTTCCCTCCCATCAGTCCTCTGCCAGCCCTGGGCAGAGGCAGCCCGATGCCAGGCTCCCTCAGTGACGCCTGGGCCGTCCCTGCCAGTGCTCAGCCTGGGCCTCCGCCTCCACATGAGCACAGGTGAGGTGCTCAGGGCTGGGCAGGGGCGCTGCTGCTCTCGCTTACGGACTGGGCTCCCTCCCGGCTCCGCTCGGCCTCTGGGCAGGTACCTCGGTTTCCTCGACTGGAAGGCGTGACAACACAGAGGACAGCATGCAGGTCAGCTGAGGACACTGGCTGAAACGCCCAGTTGAGGGCCAGCAGAGGGTAGGGATGGTGGTCACATGACCAGCCCGCATTGTCCCAAGGGGCTCTTGGTCTCCTGCTCTTCCTCGCTGGGCTGGCAGGCTCCTCCAGCCCCTGCACCGTTCAGGGCAGCTGGGAGTTGAGTTCACCTTTGGAAGTCCCGGGAGGGCAGGGAAGGAGGCTGGGCCTGACCCGTGGAGGCCGTCTAGAGCAGTGGTCGCCAACCTTTCGGACCTGGTCCGTGGGCCACCGGTTGGCGGTTGCTGGTCTAGAGCCACCTGCGGGCTGGGGCTCTGGAGCCTGGGCCTGGCGCTGCACAGCACTGCCGTCTTGCTGTTCTGAATGCACAGAGTGGCTGGAATCTGGCCAGCATGGCCCAGCCCCCAGAGCCTGCCCCGGGGCAGCATAACTCGTTCTATTTGGTGGAAGGGGTCAGGCAGGTCTAGGTTCACATCTCAGTTCAGTGACAGATTGGCTGAGAGGTCACTCGCCCTGTCCTCCAAACCTCAGTTTCTGTGAAGTGATGGGCAGAGAGGGATGGGTGCTGGGCAGGAAGAGGGTGTCGGCCAGCAGCCCCTGCCGGGGAGCACGGTGGGGTGGCTCAGAGTGGGTGTGGTCAGCATCGTCCTCCCTGTGTCCTGGCCACCTTCTCTTTTGTCTTCCTGGGCCCCTGCCACGGGTACATGACACTCCTTGCTGCTGCCAACTCCCAGGTAAGGGCAGAGACATGGATCCCACTGGCTGGACACCCAGCCCCCTCCTCCACCACGTCCAGCGGCAGCTCTTGGCTCAGCCCCTCTGTGTTGGCCTGCACACTCGGCCTGCTGCCTGGCCAGCTCTGCCCCTCCCGCGTGCTCCTGCTCTGCGCAGAGTGGAGCTTTGGCTCTGCTCCGGCCTGGCCTGGGGGCTTCTGTTCCCATCTGAGCACCCAGAGGCAGGGGGAGGAGGAAGGAGGGGCCACACTCGGGCCCTGGGCTGGCTCCCTGGGCTTGTCTCAGGCACTGAGGAGGCCCTGCTTTGGCACCTGGGGTCCTTTCTACCTTCCTGCCATGGCTGCAGACATCAAATGCTGCTGCTCACCTAGGTGGCTCTCAGGACTCCACCCAGAGCTCCACACAGCCCACGTGTCTGGTGGATCGCCCCGACTCCTGTAGCTCCCGTCTGGGCCTGGAGCCCTGGAGGGCCTCTCCCTGTCAGTCTCTCCCCAGGCTGGAGCCTCAGCTCAGGGCTGACTTGGGCTTCTCCCACGCACCTGCTAAAGGCCATGGGAGCGCAGCGTGACACTGTGCAGCTCGCAGCGCTGAGCTGGGCTGCAGGGGTGCCTGGAGCCATTGTGCCTCCAGGGACAGGAGGCAGGGTGGCCATGCCTCTGGGGAGCACGGTGGTGGTGGTGGGGAGGGCGGCAGTGCCGAGGGAGAGCTGTCTAGGAGGCTGGGTCAGGTCCTTGACATTCCACGGAATCTAGGCAGAGACCCCTTGCCCTGCGTATGCATGTGCGTGTGCGAGTGTGCCTGTGAGTGTGTGTATGAGTATGTGTGCATCTGTGAGTGTGTGTATGTATGTGCATGGGGTGCAGATACCTGGGCTGCCTGGGCACCTGGCTGCTGCTTGGAGCCCCTCTGGTCCCTTCTCTTTTTGTCCTCCCTCTGGATGTCCTTCAGGCCTCAGTTCAGAGGTGACATCCCAGGATGCCCCAGTGCCCAGAGGAGGCGGGCCCTGGTCAGTGCTTCCCGTTGCTTGTGCTTGGCGCCGTCCCCTGGTGACAGGGCTGAAGAAAGAGAGGGACTTGGTCTCCTTTGTGCCCTGTGGTACCCTTGGCTCTAAGACAGGGAAGTTTACGGGGCACCGAATACATTTCCCCTCACTCCGGGGCCATCCCGGGGCCCAGATGTGTGGGCCTGACTCTGGGCCCCTCTGAGGTCATCCCAGTGGAATGGTCATTGTGGTGGCGGCCATTCAACTTGTCCACGGTCAGGAGGAGGCTGTGGGCAGTGGCCTGGCCCTTACTGTTGGCATCTCCTTTGGCACCCTGGCATCATGTCTGTGGGGTGAGGGTGGGAGCCAGTTTGCCTGTCCACCCCAGGGAGTGGTTTTCTTGGGGTCCCAGCCATGTGGGTTAGCAGAATCACCGGGTCCTGGTGTCCAGAGCTGGAGGTGATATGGTGGTCACCCCCCAAATTCATATGTTGGAGCCTCAGCCCCCAGTGGGGTGGCATTTGGAAGTGGGGCCTTTGAGGGTGATTAGGTTTGGATGAGGTCTTGCAGTGGGGCCTCCATGGTGGGATAGTGATAAGAACAGACAGAGGGCTGCTCTCTTCCCGCCGTGGGGAGGTGGCGGTCACAAGCCAAGAAGAGAGCTCTTACAGGGGCTGAACCAGCCAGCACCTTGGTCTTGGATTTGCTAGCATCCAGACTGTGAGAAATAAATGTCTGCTGTTGGAACCACCTAATGTATGGTATTTTGTTATGGCAGCCTGAGCTGAGACGGGGTGGGGGTGAGGTAGGGGGAGGGGGGCTGTGGGCACAGCCGGCCCGGGCCAAACCCTGTGGTGGACTTACTGAGGGGGTGGACCAGCCCTGCCCCTCCCAGGCTTGGGGATCACACACGTCACATGAGATCCAGGTGCCTCTGAGGACTGAAGATTCTCGTCTCTAACCCAGCCTTATACCCAGCCAGGCTGCCTCCACCACAGCCCTTTAGATGCTATAGGCAGCACCGTGCCCCTCAGGGACTTTCAGGCTGCACAGCCCGGAGCCTGGTGACTTTTCACCTGATTCTCTTTTGGATCCATCCATTTGTCACTGCCCCGCCTACACAGTGCCTGCGTGCCTGAGCACGGGACTGTGGCCTTAGCTTCCCGCCCGTCAAGTGGGGACAGTGGCACCTCTCCAATAGGCTGTCTTAAGGACCAGATGAGGTAATGACTAAGGAGGACATAGCGGGGCCTGGCATGAGCAGGTGCGCAAGGAGCAGGAGGCACGGCTGTCCTCACGGTGCGCCATGGAGGGCGAGGGCCTCACTGGTGGCTCTGGACTCTGCCGATACTAAGGGAGCTGAGTGAGTGCTGGCGGGCAGTGCCGCCCAGGGCTCTGGGGGAGCCATTGGTCCAAGCAAGGCTGAAGCGTCAGATGCTGACCCGGCATGCTGCTCGGCTCATGTGCAGCTTCCCAGCACCTCACGGCCAGTCACTCGGAGCTTGGGGACTTGCACTCTCGCCTCCGGGCTGACGCTCCTCCCAGCAGAGCCTGCTGGGGCCGTGCGGTCTGCACTGACTCCAGACATGCTCCGCATGCGGGCCCAGCCCCCTGCCACTGCCTGCGCCCCCCCACCCCCCGCCCCGCCCCTGGACACAGAGTGGCAGCAGTGACTTGCTGCTGGCCACTTGCTGGCCGCATTACTGCACCTGCCATGCCCAGACGCGCCATTCCCACCCGGCACTGCCTGCCATGCGGTGTCATGGAATCGCCACGCTGGAGTCCTCCGGGGCTGAGCCTTTCGGTTCATCCTCCGCCATTGCAGGAGCTTCGTAGCCAGGCCCTGGGCTCTGCCACCGGCTCCTGGTGAAGCCTGTGAGAAAGCAGAGGTGTCTACCGACACCTGGTGCCCAGGGCTGGTCACGGGTGCTCAGGAAAAGTCCCGGATGGATGATGGCATGGACGGACACACAGACCTCCACTCTTGAGAGCCCTACCGCCCACTGTGGTCCTGCCTTCACGGTCGCCCCTGGGGTCCTGGGGCACGCGGGGCCGGGAGGCTGGTGGCGTTTACACAGCCCCGTCCAGCCGCCTGCAGCCTGCTGAGCCGGCCTGGCCCTCCTGGTCACTTCGGGGTTTGAAGGTCTCCCCTGGCCCTTCTGTGGGGCAGACACAGGCCTGGGTTTGTGGCCCCATTTCAGAAGGTGTTTCTCCGCCTGAGCTGTTGTCAGGGCTCAGCACCCGTGGCCTGTCCACACCGTCCACAGGCTCGAGGCGCGCCTGCCGTGCTGTGCTGTGGCGGGGCGTGGGCCTTGGGGCGGGGCTGCCGGGAAGCAGAAGCTGCCCTGGGTCCAGGTGTGGCTGTTGGAGGCTCGGGGGCTGTGGCTGCTGGGTCCTGGGCATGAGCCAGGACCTGCGCTTCTGTCTCCTCTCCCCAGAGTCCTCTGGTGGGCTTGGGAGCCTGTTTCCGCCTGTGAAATGGGGTGACTAGGGCAGAAGGGGGCTGGGGGAGGGAGGAGCAGCCACAGGTCTGGAGCCAGGGAGCCTGGCTGCTGTGCGCTTGGCGGAGGGGCTCTGCCTACACTCCTCAGCCTCCTGGCAGGTGCTAGGAGCTGGCCCGCTGGGCCAGGGCAAGGATGTAGCCGGCACTCCTGCCACGCTGGCATCTGAGGAAGCAAGAATGAGCACCTCCGGGGAGCAGGGCTGCGGGTCCTCGACGCTCTGTCGTTGTTGATCACAACCTCGTCAGGAGAAGCCCTGAGCGCGAGGCCCACCTGTCCGCTGCGTGGCTCTGGCCAAGAGAGGCGGCCTGCTGAAGGGCCCACAGCAGGTGTCAGCGGAGTGTCAGCCCCGCCCTGGGAGCTGGTCAGTGCTGGCGGAGCTCTGCCCGGCCGCCTCTGGGAGGTGAACCTGCCTGTGCTGCCAGCAGGAACCTGCTCCGCGGGTGGGCCCCCACTTACTTCCTGACCCCAGGCCTGGCCGCCCCGGCTGCAGGCTGATGTCTGTGCTCAGCCCTGGCGGCCTCGCGGTCTGGCCCTGGCGGGTGTCTGGCCTTGTCCCTGGCCTTGTGCCAAGAGGGCCTTGCTCTCCCTAACGGCTCACCACTGGCTCCTGGACCCAGTGTCCCCATCGCCTCCCAGCCTCAGCGTGACATCTCTTCAGGAGGCCCTCCCTCCGCTCAGCTCCCTCCCCGAGGCGGCCGCTCCTTCTGCCTTGTCCGGTGTGTCTGCCTCCCTGGCTCTGCGTCTCGGGAAGCACAGCGGGAGTGTTGGTTAAAGGCTGTACCCATGGGGGCCTGCACTCACGGGAGCTCGAGGATACACACCTGCCGGTGGGCGGAGACCCAGTGGTGGGTGGGCCCGGGGGTCCTCTCCCCAGAGAGCCCCTCCCTGTCAGGTGGCCTGATGGGGTGTGTTATGAGGCTGCAGGGTGTCTGAACCACAGCCCCACTTTATATGTAGCTACAACCCATGCCCTTGGCCTCTTCCACGTGGGTGGGTCTTCCCTGTCCCCACACCCACTGTGGGTAGGGCTCTTGCTCCCTTCTTCCAGATGCCCAATGGTGGCCCCTGAGAGCTCCGTCCAAGATGCAAGGGAAGGGAGGGCCCGGAATGCCAGCTCTGCTCATCCTTCCATTGGTGGAGACCCTGCCCCAGGGCAGTCACAGGAATGCTGGGAGGGGCGGCCTTATCGAGGCTGAGGCTCCGGCAGCCTCCTGGGCAGCGCCTGCCCTGTGGAAGGACTAATTGAATAGAAATCTTCCGCACCAGGAGGCAGAGCTCTGGCCCTCCCTGATCTCGTTAAGGAGTCCCCTGAAGCCTCATTAGGCGGCTGGCTGCTCCGAGAAGGTTATCTCTGCCAGGGGCTGGTTAGCCCCCCAGTCACCCCGTCTAAACACAGGCCCGGGCAGAGGCGATGCTGCGGGAGGCTCACCAGCTACCAGTCCTCACTTAATCGGCTACGGTTTGCTGGACTTGATTGTTTTAAAATTACTAACTACACTGGAGAAAGCCGGCACGGGGTCAGGAAGAAAGCTGAGCCTCCTTACGGGGCGTGAGGTGGGCCGGGGCTCAGAGGATGTTTCCAGCTGATCAAAACCATTCTCTGGGGAAACCCTGGCAGGCCATGTGGAGCAGTGAGCACCCCCCCCCCCCCCACTGTGTGCTGTGGCAACAGAGCTGGGGTGCCAGGGGCAGTCAAGTGGGCTAAATGTGGTCCGTGTTACAAGAGAATGAAGTCAGCTCAGGCTATGGAGCACAGTGGGTGCCTGACCTACCCTGGCTTGGAGCACCAAGAAGGCTTCCCGGAGGAGGTGACGCCCAAGCTGAGTCTGAAGCGGGAAATGGGGGTTGGTCAGGGGGAGAAAGGCCAGAGGACCTCCAGGCGGGGTACAGCTTGAGCAAGGGCTCCGAGGTGTGAACTGGCAGGATCCATGAGCTGTCCGGGCTGCTGGGCATAGTGGAGGGTGCCGATAGCTGGTGAGACCTGCGGGTCTTTGGGCTGCCTCTCTGTGGTCCTGGCAGAAGTGGCTCAGTCTCTAGGGAATGAGCCTCTAGGCAGTAAGGGGTGCAGGCTGTAGACCATCGAGAGGGCATCAGGGCCGAGAACCATACACCTGGGTCTAGGCTTTCAACTGTGAGGGGAGGCCCATGGGGATGTGGAAACCAAGGGGACAGTCAGCTCAACCCACTGTCTGCCCCGCAGGCCCTGCCTCAGTGGGTGAGCTCGTAACTGTCGATTTCTCTCATCAGTCCGCCCCACTCCTCCAGGTCAGGCTGAAATGCAGGCTTCTGCTCCACAGGGGGGGCTCCTGGCTGGGTATGAACTGTCCTTTAGTGCCTCCCCCTGGCCCAGGCCCAGGCCCAGGCTCCTGCTTCTCCCTCCCAGACTCTGGGTTCTGGAGTTCAGTAGGCAGGGGACAGGGACAGCCAGGCATCACTCACTCGGAGACGGGTTTCCAGAAGAACCCCTCTGCCACCAGAAGCCGTTACACCGCGCAGAGCTCCGCGGGGCAGCGCTGGCTGTGGTCCGGGAGGAGCGTTCCTCTGAAAGGGGCGCCGTCTTATCTCAGAGTGACGTGAGCGGCGCGCTCCGTGCGTGCTCTCACTCATAACTTTACAGGAATTTTAAAAACTCAAGAAACTGGTTTTCTTTCCATTAGTGAGATGGTGGCAGGCGGTGAAGCCCACTGCCTTTTTATAATCAGATTTAAATCGTTTTAATTATACAGCCCACATTCTCCCAGTAACATACCATCTCTGCGAGTTAATGGGCTTTGAAATCTCCCTTTGTTGCATACCCTGTAGATACAGGGGTTTTTTTTTGTTAAATGACTTATTGTATATAGAGATTCAGAAAATTAGCTCTGAGGTAGCGTCAGATGAGAATTGCGAGGTTCTGTTACGTTAGAAGAAGGCAGGGCAATGCCTGCGGAAAGCCCAGCCGGTTCCTGGGTGGGATTCGGGCAGCTGCGTTTCCGGCTGTGGTTTACTGGCCCAAGTGCCTGGGTCCTTTGGCTGCAGCGGGGAGAACGTTTGTTTGCTGTGTGAGTTTCTCTGTTGATCTCTCAGTGAGGATGTGAGAAAGGAAATCATCCATCCATGTATCCATCCATCCATCCATGCACCCATTTCCTGAGCACCCACTATGGGCTTGGCCCTGAACTTGGGGATGTGCAGGAAGCCCTGATCTTTATCTTCATGTTCCCAAGGGAGCCCTGTGGAGTGGACGGTGCTCCGCAGGCTGCACTGCTTGCTGGGCGCTGGCCCTCTGCCGAGGGGTGTGCCCAGCCAGGGAGCAGGCGGGCTGCCCGGGCTTCCTGCCCTCCAGGCCTACAGTGCCTCTCAGCTGCCTCCCTATTCTGCGCAGGGCCTGGCCCTGTCTCAGCACCCCCTTGGGTATCTATGGGGGCCCCGGCTTGGTCAATAGACCTCTGAACTGGGTGAGGCTGCCTCAATCAGAAAGGATTCCGGGTCCTGAGGCCATTGGCGCTCACTTGAGTGCTGTGGTGTGTATTGGGGGCAGGTGGGACTCAGCCTCCTTGGTTCCCTTGGCCGAGGCTGCGGTACCCAGGATCGGGCCTGGCTGACCGGAAGTGCTGTGTGGCCTTGGTGGTTCGCAGCCCTCTCTGTTCCCGTGGCAGCAGGTGCCAGGAGACGGGATGTCAGTGTGAGAGCATGGGACGCGGCCTTGTTCAGTGCCCGCTTCTTGTCCCGGCTTCTGGAGCACATGGGCACTGTATTTGGAGCCCCTTTGGCTAAGGGTCTTGTAACAGTGGCTTGGGAAGAGGCCAGAGTCTCCTAAAGGGTCAGAGGTGAGCAGGTGGGCAGGCTGAGCCCCAGCTGCGCCTCGCCCACACCACCCCTCCGCTGGAAGGCCCGGAGCGACCCCTCCACAAGCTGTCCCAGCACAGACCTCACACTCAGGACCTCCCACCCCCTAGGGAACTTCGAGAATTAATGCCCTTAAATGTGGACCCTCAGGCTTGGAAAGCCTGGCGGAACACCCCAGGCTCAGAATCCCTTGGCAAACCCCAGGGTCCCACCTCTAAGGGGATCTCTCAGAATAAGAGCTCAGCCTCAAGTGTGCATGTGGGAGCCTCCAGCCGACCCCCCAGCGCCCGCACCCGGACCTCCCCCCTCGGGAGTCCGGTCAGGCACGTTTCCCTGTACTCGTTGCCTTCTTGTTCCACATTTTATTTCCCCTGATGGCAGTGACTGACTCTTTGGTGGTTTGGTGCTTCGTTTTCCATGCGTTTCTCAGTAATTCATCCCCATGCTGGGAGCCACTCGTCGGCACTCCGTCTTGCTTAGCTGCTTCCCGTTGGCTGTGGTTTCATTCACCTCATGACCCGCGTCCTGAGCCTCCCCTGCTGCAGGCACTCCCTCAAGTTCCTCCCCCGGCTCTGCTCAGAATGGCACCCTGGCCACCCTGCTCCCTGCCACTCCCTGGAGCTCAGGCCCTGCTTCTCGCCGCCGGACTCATCGCAGTCCCGGTTGCCATTTGTCTGGATGTTCGATACTTGTCCACTCGCAGCCCGAGGGGAAGCTTCGGGAGGGCGGGGATTGCAGTCCTTTGGGTCCCCATCCCTGGCACAGGGTCTGGCACATGGCTGATGCCCAGCCAGTGCCGCTTGCATGAGCGACAGGATGCCTCTGAGCTGGCCACCAGGCTCTGGCGCAGGGCGCTAGCCGGTGCTCTCCCAAGAGTCCCTCCTCCCTCCTGAGGCCACCTCTGGAGTGGCCTTCTTTCCTCTTTTGTTGCCCTGGGCTCCTCAGCGAGGGGTGGCTGGCCTCAGCACTGCCCATCGGGTGCTCAGTGGGGCCATCCTGAGGGCCAGCTCCCACCTTCCTCCCCAGGGGAGAACACCCCAGTGTGCCCTCTGCAGCGCAGCTCTGCCCGCCTGGCCCAGCCTCCAGGTGCAGCGGGACCGCCGAGCCCTGGGAGCCTCAGGCTACTTAGTGGGCTGGAGCCAGCCCTGGGTGAGCACTGAATCCACCCCAGGCAGGCACCGTCCCCCGCGTGGGGCTCTGCGGTGCCAGGCCCAGCTCTGCCAGCCTCGTGCCTTCTACCCCCGCCCTCCCCTGCAGCTCCTCCAGGCTTTTCTGGAGGGCGGCATTTCTGGAAAGCTCCTGGGAGATGCCCAGGCGTGGTGCCACTGAGCACATGTGTCCCTTCCACGGATGGTCACTGGTGTCCCGTCGGGGCCAGTGCTGGGTGGGTGCTGGGTGGGTGGTGGATGTGGCAGTGTGTGCAGCTCCCTGTCTAATGGGGCGGCGGCGGGGGCGGGGGGGGGGTGTTGAGAGACCTTGGCGGGAGAGTTTTTGACCTGAGTAACTTGCCTAAGCTCCTGAGCTTCACTTTCTCACTCACAAAATGGGGATAAGCACAGCACCTGCTACCCAGGTGTTTGTGCGAATTAAAGCGGGACCGGGGTGCTGGGTGGAGCTCACTATCCCCCTCTCCAACATGCGTCGGCGGCAGCACCTGCCAAGCCCCTGTCGTGTGCGGGACTCTGAGGGCCCGGGACTGGTCGTGCGGGGCGGAGGCCGGGGCAGGATAAGGGAGGACTCACAGGGCAGCAGAGGACGGAGCTGCGTTCGCCCAGGAAGGGCCCCGGGGCCAGCGGGGCCAGAGGGCCTGGGCAGAGGCCCTTCCTGCTGGACTTCAGGGTTGAGCTGAGCTTGGTGAAGCTGGGCAGGGAGGGCACCCGTGGCTGTTGGGATGGCATCATCATGGGGCTCCTGTGGCAGCTGGGCCCCACCTGGGAGGGAGCAGCAAGCTTCCTGCATGAATCCAGCCTATGGGACAGGGACTCAGCTCACCCTGGCTTTTGCCAAAAGGGGATTCAGGAGAGGCTGGGCCCTGAGCTGCGGAGTGAACTTGTTGGCTGTGTGGGCCTCTGTTCTTTTGCCAGCCCCCCCGCCCCCCGCCCCAAGTCAGCGTCCTTCCTTCTGAGCAAACTGTCAGGCAACGGCCAGTTCCCTGTCTGCTCGCAGGGAGCGGGCCTCAGAGGCCTCTGCTGGCCCCTTCGGGTCCTGTGCCCGTCCAGGAGCCAGTCAGTGCCACAGGATGGGGTGTCCTCACGGGGCTGCCACGTGCTTCACCCCTCACCAAGGCTGCGTGGAATTGGAATAAAAAGTTCCCAAAGGGAAAGGAAAGACCTTAGAGCAGTGGTTCTCAACCTTCCTGATGCCGCGACCCTTTAATACAGCTCCTCATGTTGTGGTGACCCCCAACCATAACATTATTTTTGTTGCTACTTCATAACTGTAATTTTGCTACTGTTATGAATCGTAATGTAAATATCTGATATGCAGGAGGTATTTTTATTGTTACAAATTGAACATAATTAAAGCATAGTGATGAATCACAAAACAATATGTAATTATATATGTGTTTTCCGATGGTCTTAGGCGACCCCTGTGAAAGGGCCGTTCAACCCCCAAAGGGGTCGCGACCCATAGGTTGAGAACCGCTGCCTTAGAACAAGGTGAAGGGTAAATGTGCTGATCACTCTCTCTGTCACTGCCATGGCTGCCCCACGGGCAGTTCCGCCCCCGCAGCTCCCTCCGGCCTCTGCCGTCCTCACGCCTCACCGAGCTGTCCTCACAGCAGGCCCGGGCCTCCCCTTTTGGCGGGGAGTCTCCTCATTCAAGATGGCACCGTCTCCTTCCCAGTTCTGGGGAGAGTCTCAGAGTTGGGCCAACATCTCCCCAGACAGAGGCTTCTGTGGTGCAGCTGGGGCCTGTCTTACAGGACAGCGTCCTGAGGGGGGGAGGGGAGGCCACAGCCTCCTTGGCACATGGGTCAAGGATGAGAGGCTCCCAGCCGGGCACACCCCAAAGCAGTCCCCAGTCCTGCCCTGCCCTCGCTCAGTTTGGAGGGCGGCTGGCGTGCTGGGGTCCTCTCTCATGGCTGTTCTTGCTGGGCTTGTGGCCAGCCATTGTTGGTCCATCAGGCAGTCAGATAGGTGGGCCAGGCAGGCAGCTGGGCTGTGTGACAGGGTCTTTCTAGAATGTGTACAGTTGAATGGGTGACACTTGCATGAAATAAAACAATGGCCATGTTCCCTGGAGCCAGGCCTGGTCTGACGGTGCCTGTTGCCTCCTGGCACATGAGGTCTGTCACCCAGTCATTGGACTTTAGTACCTATGAAAGCCAGCCCTGCAGCTGGACTGGGCAGGGGCACCCCGGGGCTCCAGCTCCTAAGGGGTGGGCAGAGCCCGCTCGGGCCTGGGGAGGTGTGGGTCAGCCAGTCGAAGGTGGGAAGCAGGCCTAGTGGTTACAGTGGAGAGGCCGGGCTGTGGACACACACTGGGGATTTTTTCTTTTTTTTCTTAGAGAGAGGGGAAGGGAGAGGGAGAGAAAAAAGTATTTGTTATTTATGCTTGTGTGTGCTCTGACTGAGGATCAAACCGCAACCTTCGCATATTGGGAGGATGCTCTAACCCAGTGGTCGGCAAACTCATTAGTCAACAGAGCCCAATATCAACAGTATGATTGAAATTTCTTTTGAGAGCCAACTTTTTAAAACTTAAACTATATAGGTAGGTATGTTGTTATTAACTTAATTAGGGTGCTCCTAAGGCTTAGGAAGAACCACACTGAAGGGGCCAAAGAGCCGCATGTGGCTCGCGAGCCGCAGTTTGCCAATCACGGCTCTAACCAACTGAACTTCTCGGCCAGGGTGCACACTGGGCTTCATGTTCAACTGCCTGCTTGGGCTCTAAGCCCCTGAGCCAGCAGGCTGCATGGGCTGTGACCGTGTTTCAGCAACTCGGACGTTCTCGGAGCCCTCGCGCCCTGCCCTCCTGTCTCTGAGGTGTCATATTCTTTCTCTCCAAACCCTTTCCGATGCCTAAACGTGTGCTTGGCCCGGGGCTGGGGCTGGAGATCATGGTGGGCACTAGCTTTAGCATCTGCACCTGCCACTGGGAGCCCTGTTAGTGTTCCTCAATGCGCATGTGTGCGTTCTATCGTAAACACAGCGACACTCTCCTTAGACAGCACTGGACTCTCAGTCCAATGATCAGATGCCTAGGAGGACAACGCAGAGCTGTCTATGGCCAACACAGGCTTCAGAAAGGTGAGCGGCTGCTGCCCCTTCCTGTCCACTCAGGGCCCCGGCTTCCTACCCTCCCTGGCTGGAGAGGAAACCAGGATCAGCTGGACCTAGGGGAGGTCCCTTGAGGGTTTGCTCTGGGCCAGGACTGGGCCATAGTCAAGACTTGGCATCTCTTAATGCAGCTCCCAACTGGGTGTTGAGGGCCTGCCGCCTGCTGTCCCTGTGCTGGGTGCTGGGAGTATAGCAGTGAATGGGAGGGCCTCATGCGCCTGTGTCAGCATTTCTAAGGTGGGGACAGCCATAGCCACTTTCCAGGCTGGTGAGACATGAAAGGAAGTAACAGCACGTCTCCACCTGAGTTCCTACAACTAGTTCTACAAAGTGTTGTGGCAGAAACAGACTCTGTGGTTGTACAATGTGACTGAGCTGGATGCCTCTCTTGGAGACATCACCTGCACACTGGCGTATTTCAGGCTCGGAGAAGTCCTGCAGTCAAGAAGGCCAGTAACTTTTGTGAACTCAGCATTTTCAGGCTCAGTTGAACATGAAACTTTCTTTGGCAGAGCACTTAGTAACATTCGAGGTGTCAACCCAAGGTTGTTGGCGCCAATTCATTTGCCAGCAGGAATCCCCAATTTGGGTGGTGAAGAAAGAAACTTAGTTCCGTGCAAACAGTGATACAGCACCACGGCCGTGAAACAGCACTACAGCACCCCCATGGCCGGGGAATAGCCCTGGGCCAGGTGGCCCTGGGCCGGGTCCCTGTCCAGCTAGACAGCTCTGCTAAGACATCCTCTGCAGTTACGCCCAGCCAGGGAGACATAGCCTTCTGTCTTTGGTGGAAAGAGACAGTGCACTCAGGGAGCTGGGGGGAGCTGGCTTACATTGACAGAAATCCCCACCCCTGGTCCCTGATTGGCCCAACCTCATGCAAACGAGGGCTCCGAATCCTCACAGTTTGATTGGGCCAAGAGGCACTGTTCTGATTTGGCACAAAAGAGCCATTCTGATTGGTCCAAGCTGTGCAGCTCTGGTTGGATGAGGAAAGCCTCGATGCTATTGGTTGAAATAGGGTTCCAGGAAACCTTTATCAGGGCTGGCTTAGATGGCAGCAACACAGTGCAGGCCGGCAGTTCCGCGCAGGGCCGGCAGTTTGTGTGAGACGTTCCTGTGCAGAAATGGCTCCTGGGCTCTGTTTAAAAAAATTGAGCCCCGTTAGCCTCCAGGAGCCCTTCTCAGTAGGCGTCTTCTTTTCCTCGGGGCTCACATATGTAGCTACCGCTTCCCAAACCCATTTTGGAAATCCAAGGCAGCCTCTACAAAATACCCCGGGGAACGCACTGCGCCGAGGCGGTACTTAGTACCTGTCTCCCTGCCTCGGTGTCTCGGAGGAGGTCTAGGGACAAAGCAGGCCCTGGCTGCCCCCGGGTCGGCGTGGTGAGCTCACAGGCGTTAACACACGCAGGTCTTAACGCTTACAGCAGCGACAAAGTGAGTTAGTTTAAGAAAGGCAAGGAGTGATTTCCCCCGTGCCCCGCCCAGACCTCATCTGCAGCAGGGGTGCTGGGTGCTGGGTGCTGGGTGCTGGCACAGCTCCCGGCGGGGAAACCTCTGCAGCGCGCCCTCCGATAGCCCATGTCTCCGGCAAGCTGCACTCTGCTCGTTAGCGGGACGAGCACCGGACAGATGGACCTGCGGTGCCATGGGCTGGCTGCGGATGGCAGCGGACCCACAGGTCTGTGTTCTGGAAGAGTGTCCCTGCAGCCCCTGCAGTGGGAGGGATGGAGGACAGGGCGGCTCTGCAGGCCTCGTGCCCTCTCCAGCCTCCCGCCCACGGTGCGGCACCGGGACCTCAGTTACTTCCCTGGAGCATGGGGACCATCCTGCCCAGCACTGTTGTGCCTTGAAGCAGGGACTGCATCTTTCCCTGTGTCCTTCGACCCAGCACAGGTGGAAGTCCGAGTTGGGACCTGAAGGATGAGCAGGAGTTTCTTACGCGTACAGTAGGTGAAAGGCATTCCAGGCAGAAGGCACTCCAGGAACGAAGGCATGGAGACCTGGAGAAGTCTGACGCGTGAAAGGAATCAGACGTAACGAGGCAGGGAGTGTGTACGACTGCATAGGCACAGAGGACCCTCTCACGCAGGCTGGCCAGGGCAGCCTTGGGAAGCTGCTTCCGGTGCCAGGGAGACACCAGGATGGAAGCACCGAGTGTTCAGAGACCAGAGTGGTCCCTGCCCCACCTCCCTCCAGGGGACTGGTTTCCTTCATCCCGACAGCCAGCAGCAGTGGTAAATGAGGGAGATGGAACGTGTCATTTTAATTATACACTCACCACCTAATTATAATTTTAATTGATGTGTGAACAGGTGCCGTGCTCTTCAAAGCAGTTCAAGGCAGTGCAGTAGGAGCACAGGTTGTGTCAGTCCTTAGTCAAGCAGGTGGAGGGGCTGGAAGGCTGGGCGGGGCCAGGGGTCGAAGGGAGGGGAAGCAGCTTTGCCCTGAGTGGCGCAGGAGGTGAGGTCTTGCCTTGGAGGGGTTGAGCACCACCTGAGCAAAGAGGAACGGAGGGGAGCCGGGGAGGGCGGGAAGGGAGGAGAGGGGGAGGTGGCTGGCATCCAAAGCAGAGTGGATTTATTTTATTTAATCTCAACAAACGTTTATTGAGAGCTATGGCAAGGTACACTGTGCGAAATGCAGGGGACTGCAGAATGGCTTCAGTATATCCTTCCCTCAGTGCGCTCCCACTCTGGAGGGGGAGGGAGGATGTGTGTGGAAACCAGTAATTACAGCCTCTGGAATAAATGGGAAGTTATCATAGAAGCAGCATAGACTATGGGAAGCTTTGTTTTCTAGTGAATTCAGGGAAGGCTTCCTGGAGGACACTGGCATTGGGGTTTTGAAGTGTAATTAGGAGTTGACCAGGTTGTCTAAGGTTAAGGATAGGATGGGGTGGGAGATGGCACTTTAGGCAGAGGAGGGAAGCTGTATGGGATCCTCGTGGTTTGCTGGATCCCTGGTACGAGGGAAGATCTGGTGGGAGAAGGGGCTGGACATTTGAGTGGTGAGAAGGTCTCCCCGGACAGGAGCTGGACCTTAATCTGTCGGCTGAGAAGAGCTGGGGGATTTGAAGCTGGGTGATGTGAAGAGGCTTGTGTTTCTGGGAGGTCATCCTGGAGGAAGGTGGGTGGAGAGGCTGATGATACAGCCAGGGAGAAAGGAGGAGGGGCTCTGTGAGCCCAGGTAGGAGCTTGGAGGGGGTTCTGGATATTGCCGGGAGGGAAGGAGAGGGTCAGGGTGAAGGCCGAGTCGGCTCAGGTCTCGGGGAGATGGGAAGCTGGGAGGAGCAGGGGAAGGCAGTGAGGCTAATCTCGATGGCGGAGCGTGGGGGGCTGTGGGACTTCCTGGGGCAGACGTCCAGGAGGAGCAGGCTCTGCAGGAGGCAGCTCTGTGGGACTCACTGTTGGAAGGAGGGGGTCGGGACGTCCCCGGAGAGATGAGGTGGGTGCCTGGGAAACAACTTTAGCATTGTAAGGCTGATTTTTAATCTTTATTTTATTGTGGTAAGAACACTTAATGTGACTGTGCTCTTAATAGGTTTGTCAGTACAGGGCAGCCTTCAGGAGGGACCCCTTAAAAGTGTGGTTTTGAACTCTATACCCAGTAGTTTGCTTTCCTGCATTTCTGTCATTCGTGTCCTGTTTCTTTGTCTTGGCATTTTTTATGCTTCGCTGTGTCGATAGAGTGGCTTTCTGTGCTAGGTGTCCTATAGTGCCCAGTGGCTCAGCCTCCCCAATTACCTGAGGTAGACACTCTTGGTGCACCCCCTTGTGGGCTTTGTGCACAGTCTTGTTGTAGTTAAGCCTTGATTGTAGGTAACACTGGGAGGAATTGACCTCCAGGCCAATTGGCTGTGAGAATCAGCTGTATCTACAGTGGGAGAACTTCTGTGCTGGAGACACCCTTCTGGGGCAAGACTTGCTTCAGTGGGGCTTTGGTGCTCACTGAGTCTGCCCCCTGAGTGTGTCCCTTATGGATCTGAGTTGTAATTGGATGGTCCTACTCTGACCACTGGTGTTATGGGTTGGCTCAACGAGATAGACCACTGACTCAGAATTGAAATTTAAGAGCCTTTTATTAAGCTGGCCAGCTGACCACAGCGCCTATCTCCTCCTCTGGGAGATTCGGAGCATGTGGCAGAGATCAAGGGTGCAGTATGATCTTTATATAGCAAAGCAGTGTTAAAAATCAATTACAAAGCATTCCATTAAAAGTTCATAAAGAGTTCACAAGAACAAAGGGGGTAAACAGAGTCACACCTGGCTGGAGCATATCATAATTCATTGTTTTTCTAAGACAATCTAACAATTTTTCTTCCACTGTTACCCTGACACAATCCTGCTTCCACGGTTACCCTGACACAATCCTTGAACACAATCCTCCCTCGTACATCCCCCTCCCTTCGAGCACATTCAATTTCTTATGTCTCATTTCCTCCCCTCAGCACATTCTGTAACATTCTGTAACCCTTTCATGGCTCCGTCCCCTACCCTGTAACATTCCCTACTGGTCTTATGCCCGAATCAAATCTTTGATTCAGTGCCCTCCTCTACGATATGAAATTCAGGAGGCATTTGGCAATGTAGGGGTCGAGCCACCAGGGAAGAGTCCGGCATTTGATGGTGAAGAATTGGCTCGGCCGCTGACATAGAGTCTTAGTTCCCATGTCTTTCTCCTTCCCATTGGTCAGTTCACCAGGTGAGAGGCATGAGGAGGACGGGGTTACAATTTCCAGTGCCTCTTTCCTGCGACTTTGATGGCGGTTGGAGTGCTCAGCACCACCTGGTAGGGTCCATCCCATCTAGGTTCCAGGCTGCTAGGGTCGTGGCGCTGCACCCAGACGAGATCACCCAGAGAGAAGGCAGGCTGTGTTGGACTGGATCTCAGCACGTCTTCCTCCCGTATGGCTTTCATCACCCATTGTGCTGACATGGCGCTGCTCTGCAAAGCCTGTAAGGACTTAAGCAAATTTTGGGTAGACAGCCGGGCAATTTTTTCCTCCCTTAGGCGGGGAAGAAGAGGTGGCGGCCTGCCAAACATAATTTCAAAAGGGGTGAGTCCTTTTATATACGGAGTACACCTAGCTCTGAGGAGGGCAAAAGGAAGGAGACTTACCCAGTTTTCGCCAGTCTCTAATTTTAACTTAGTTAATGTTTTCTTTAAGATCCGATTTATCCCCTCTACCTGTCCAGAACTCTGTGGTCTATAAACACAATGCAATTTCCAAGTAACTTTCAGGGCCTTAACTATGGATTGTAACTTTGGCGATAAACGCCGGGCCATCATCGGACCCCATATATAGTGGTAAGCTAAACCGGGGGACAATTTTAGTGAGGAGTTTTCTAACTACCACCTGTGCTGTCTCTGCCTTGGTTGGGTATGCCTCAGGCCAGCCAGAGAAGGTATCAATGAAAACCAGCAGGTACTTAGACCCTCCTTGTCCTCCTGGTATCTCGGTGAAGTCCACTTCCCAGTGTTCTCCAGGGTTCTGACCTCGGAATCGCTGTCCCGGCCGGCGACAACAGGGAGCCCTTGATTCACCCGGGCACACACTTGGCACCCTCTAGCCAAGTCTTGGGATATTTTCTGGAGCCCTGGGATGTAAAATTCTCTTTCTAGTAGTTCTGATAGCTTTGTTCCCCCCAGGTGGGTGCTCTAGTGGGCCTGGGAAGCGATGGTCCGCCCCAGGGCTTCTGGCACTATAGGCCTCCCGTCTGGCAGAATTAGCCATCCAGCCTCTCCTTCCCGGGCCCTTAGTTTCTCAGCTAGCCACTGCTCCTCTGGCAGATGAGTAGGCTTCTCTGGGAGCCTTCGTGCTGGCAGGGCTACGAGAACTTCTAGGGGCCCTACTGATCTTTTAGCCACTTCCTTGGCCTCCTGTAAGGGCAGTGTGAGGAGATATATCCTTGCAGTCCCTGGGTAGGTCTGGCAGGACGAGTGCCAGGGCGCTCACCAGGGCTTTTTAGATCTCTCCTGGCTCCTCCTCATGTCACTACTGCCGCCCCGCATACTGCATACCGGGTACCTTCCTCTACGAAGCTGCTCCCGTCGGTGTAGAGGGTCTCATCCGGATTCTGCAGGGGCTGGTCTACAAGGTCCTCATGGAGGGAAGTGAGGGTAGTCAGTGTCTCCTCACAGTCATGCAAAGGGGCCTTCTGCCTTCTCGTCAGGGAGGAGTGTGGCCGGGTTCAAGGCAGCTGTTTTCAGGAAGCTAAAATGTTTACTCTTTTTCCCTTTCCCCACCAGAGGGCCTGAGTGAGTGCTATGAGTTCCACAAGGAAGTCCACCTTTTGGCCCCCCACTGTCAGGGTCATTCTGGGCTCCTGGGGGCCAGCTGAGCCCCGACAACCCCAATCCACCTCCTCCACCAGCATGGGAGGGAGTCGGTTCCCCTGCACGTTCAGGGCACTCCCTTTTCCAATGTCCTTCCTTTCTGCAAAATGCACATTGATTTTTCCCAAGCCTGGGTTGGACTCCTTTTCTTCCGCAAGGCTTTTCTTTGCCCTTGTTGTCTCTCCGGCCCCTTGGGCCTCCCTCCTCGCTCAGGGCCAGGAGGACCTTGGCCATCCGGGTGTTTGAACCTGCCATCGGGTCCTTCCGATTGTCAAAAACCTTCTGGGCCACCTCAACCAACTTAGAGATTGATTTCCCCTCAAAGCCTTCTAACTTCTGTCATTTTTTCTAATATTTGGGGCCGACTGGGAAATAAATGCAACATTGACAGCCCTCCGACTTTCCGGGGCATCAGGATTAGGCCCCTGGACTGTCTCTGTCACCTTAGAGAGGTTTGTGGGTCTCCAAGCAGCAGCTCGGATGCCCTCTAATAGAGTCTGGCGATACCGATCGAGAGCCTTCTTTCCCCTGTCACTATAGGGGTTCCAGTTGGGTTGCTTGGAGGGAAACACAGCCTTTAATCTGTACTAAAGGAGCTTTATTTCCTTACAGGGTCTTACATGTCACAGGACCTCACAGGGTTTGTAATTCCTGTAACAGAGGGCTAGTATTCATCACTTTATTAACCCCCTCTGTTCTAGACAGGCCTTCCCCAGTTTCCTACAGTTGAGGTTTTGTGCCACCCCTGGCATGGGCATGGTCACACAGGCCTGTAAGACAGCATACAGGTTGCTAACTGTCAACTGTCTCTCAATAGAGACCAAAATTTAATGGGTATTCTTTGCCCACCTGGGCAACTGCCCTCTCGGCAGCTAGACACCTTTTACCTTTTGGGTTCATCCTACATAGTCTTCTTTCAGGACAGTTTACATATAGGCTAATTCTTCTTTCTAGCCATAAATACAGTTTGTCCAATTTCCTTAAAATGTATTCTGGCACAGGAGAAAGTTGTTTTGCTGTGCATAGGTAGCTTAACCCCTATACAACTGGGCTCGGACCTCTGCCTAGCAAATTGCAGTCTATAAGTTCAATATGCAGCCTCCGGTCCTCCTAACCCAACGAGGTTTCGGCTAGTCTCTGAGTCAGACTTCTCCTCTCTTGGAGAATTTCAAAGTCCTGATGGCTCCCAGGTCCAGGGAGAGTGCCCTTTTCTTAACTCTGTTTATTAGTTACAGGGCCCTGCTTTCCTTGTCTTCCCACCAGTCCCCTTTATGGCAGAGCAGCGACCAGGCCTCTTTGAAGGGAGTGTGCTGGAAGGGGATATCAGCCCCTCCTCTTCCAGCAGCAACAGGTACTAAACCCTTTCAGTACATTTGCAAGCAGGGAGCTTTTACTAGCTCTATCTGCAGTTTTCATAGATCTCAGGCTTGCTACTCTATTTCTGGGGCTGTAGGAAGGCTAGTACCAGTCACTGGTTTATGGCTTAACTGCTGTAGCCTGCAAGCCAAAGGCCTAAGTACTTTCTCGCTGCTGCTGCTGCTTCTCTTTTTTTAGGGCCACTGCAGGCAGCTCAGGCATCCAGCCTCCCTTCTTTGATCATTCATTCCCAATCTGGTCTGGAGCTGGGGAATAGCGCCTTTATCTGCCTTTCATCACCAGAGGGCTGTTTGTCTGGCCCCAGATCTATAGAGGGCCGGCCTGCCAAGTGGCAACATAGGAACTGCAGGACTGGCGGATGTCGCAAGGTCCTGCAGGTTCTCCCCCTCTCTCCCTGAAGGACCAGGGGAGCCTTTCCCTTCTGGGGCCCGGCCAAAAGAATTGTCTGTCTCTGTCCCAATTTTCCCCTTGGGAGGCATGCCCTTATCTACCGGGGTTTCTTGGACAATATGTCAACCCAAACCTGAATATAAGGAATTTGGTTAGGATGCCCTGGGTGGCCGTATATGACATAATGGACCCGGTAGGCAGCGGTCAGATCAAAAGACCCTGCATTCGGCCACCCCTCCTGGAAAGTGGGCCACTCCCATTCACAGAATCGCTGTAAATCAAAAGCATTAACATTATAACTTTTAAATCTACCCCAGAACTTCAGTTTAATACAGTAAATTACAACCCAGGTAAGAGCAACTGATAGACAGAAATCTTTATTAACTAAGTAGGCTGATTCCCCTTTAACAGTGAGCAAAAGACTCTGAGAAAAAATAATTCTCGCAGCTGCAAGAGGCTTTGAAGACTATTAAAGGGGCCAGACCATACGTTCAGCCAAGCGTATCAACATAAAGCAGAATAAATCAAAGTAGCTTTTACTTTATACAGACCAGTAATGATTTACACTTTCTTAGTAGATCAGCCCAGGGTGGAGCTGTATCTAGTCCTTCTTCTCTGTAGTAATTTGGCTAGTCCCACACAAACAAACTTTTTCCCAACCCCATGATGATCGGTGGTGAGAGACAGACAAGGGAGGGGGTGACCTGTTTTCACAGATCCTCAGTCAGATGCCCGCCTGGCCGCGTCCCTTGGGAGCTTAGATTCGCCTTAGCTAAGGTGCACCCGTATAAACCCCGGGCCTGGTCACCTCCACATGGGGGTGAGTCACCGTTATGCCATATGACGAATCGCGGAACCGCAGGTTGGGGCCCACTCGGACTCCGTAACCGAAGTCGTGGAGCCACATAAAGGAGAGGAGAGGGCAGGCCCCCTCCCTCCACACTCACACACTTTCACCAGACATTCACTCAGAGTTTAAACAATCCACCCAATTCCTAACAATTTCCCCATTCCTGAGGGAGCTCTATAGCTTGCCGGGAGGTGATCAAGCTCCCCTTCCACACCCCCGGAGTGGGCCTGACTGATAGGGGGTCGACAAAGATGACTGACCCTGACCCATTTGACAAAGACAAAGACAACAAAGAACAAAGACAAAATAAATCAGCCAAATGCAACCTAAGGTTTCCCGGAACCTGCAGCTCGGTCCTTGAAGTCCTGAAAATTTTCAAAAAACATTGCAGCAGGGTGTACACAGAAGCAGACAACTTTTTGACAATAAACACCAAGACAAACAAATACCAGACAGACAAACCCAGTGCAGCCTACAGCCACACGAACCAGGGACCCCGGCCACCGTCGTGGCCGCGGGTCAGGACCAGGAGTACCGCTGCGTCCAGCCCTCCGTATAGGTCCTTCCGTGGGACGTCCCAATTCCTGTTTAACGACCGGTCCTTACCTCTCTCGAGAGTCCAGGTGGCTCAGTTTCCAAATTGAAAGTTTTTGGGTGGACTGGAGGCCTCCTTGATAGTCGTTCTCCACAGGTGTGGGGTATCTCGCTGAGTGCCCGGCAACAAGTGGGGGAGAGCCTCCTGCCTTGAATAGGGGGTCCCTCTCACCCCTGCCGGGGGAGAGCCTCCTGCCCTAAACAAGGGGTCCCTCTCACCCCTGCCGGGGGAGAGCCTCCTGCCCTGAATAGGGGGTCCCTCTCCTCCCTGCCGGGTATCTCGCTGCGGGCCTCCAAATGTTATGGGTTGGCTCAACGAGATAGACCACTGACTCAGAATTGAAATTTAAGAGCCTTTTATTAAGCTGGCCAGCTGACCACAGCGCCTATCTCCTCCTCTGGGAGATTCGGAGCATGTGGCAGAGATCAAGGGTGCAGTATGATCTTTATATAGCAAAGCAGTGTTAAAAATCAATTACAAAGCATTCCATTAAAAGTTCATAAAGAGTTCACAAGAACAAAGGGGGTAAACAGAGTCACACCTGGCTGGAGCATATCATAATTCATTGTTTTTCTAAGACAATCTAACAATTTTTCTTCCACTGTTACCCTGACACAATCCTGCTTCCACGGTTACCCTGACACAATCCTTGAACACAATCCTCCCTCGTACATCCCCCTCCCTTCGAGCACATTCAATTTCTTATGTCTCATTTCCTCCCCTCAGCACATTCTGTAACATTCTGTAACCCTTTCATGGCTCCGTCCCCTACCCTGTAACACTGGGTACACTGGCTCTTGGATCTAAGGAGGTGCTAATTTAGCCTCTGCCTGAGGCTACCCAGCAGAAGCCAGCTGTAAAGCAATGCAAGTTGCCCTGGGGCCTTGGGGCAGCTGCAGTTTGTTAAGTAATTTTCAGATTACAAAGGGCCGGGCCTTTCATATGCAGAAGCCTCATGCACGGCTTGGGCAGGGCGGGGTCCCAGGGGATCAACAGGGCAGGCGGAGCGAGCAGTATGGTTGCTGTCAGTCCTGCCCTCAGAGGCCCCTGCAATCGCTGTGAGCGCCTCCGAGAGAAAGCTGCCCTCGAGTTCCAACCGATGCCAGACAGTCCTGCTTCTCCCATATGAGTCTGGGTCCCCAGAGACTCACCTGGAACTGGAGCTCAGAGCCTGAGACTCCCTCCCGATTGAAAAAGACAACCGCGCCCTCAGCCGCCAGCCTGTTCCGCGTGCGCCTCTGTACCTTAGTATTTTACTTCCGCACTGCACCTCCTCTGAGTCCCGGTATGCTTTTCTCTTTCCTTCTAGTTGTAGAATTTCCACTCAGCCAGCCTTCCTGTGGTTCTGGATGATGTCCGTTCCGTCTTTTAGTTGTATTTTTGAAGTGGTTGCGAGGCAGCAAACTCCGGGGTTTACCTATGTCGCCATCTTGGTTTCCCCGATGCCACATTTTCTTTATCCACCCTTTGGCAGGCAGTTAGGTTGCTTCTACGTCTTGGCTGTTGTGCATAATGCTGCAACGAATGTTGGAGTGCTAACATTTCTTTACGTTCCGGATGTCAATCCTTTTGGATCCTCCTATATAATAAAAGCATAATATGCAAATTGTCTCCTCTGCCGGGAGCTCATCCAGGAGTTTGACCAGGGGCCGGGGCTGGCCTGGGGAAGGGAGAAAAGGGGGTGGGTGGGAGGGAAGGCCCCGTGGCAGCAGGCGGCGGGGGTAGGGAGGGTGTACCCGGCCAGCAGCCGGCCGCTGCTGTGCACTGGGCCTCTAGTATATCCAGAAGTGGGATTGTGGGATCATATGGTAACTGTTTTTAATTTTTTGAGGAATCTCCATATTGTTTTCCATGGTGGCTGCACGTTTTTTCATTCCTGCTAACTGTTCAAGGGCTCCCTCTTCTCCACGTCCTCACCAGCACTTTTCTTTTTCTTTGGTAATAGCCACCCTAATAGGTGTGAGGTGAGAGCTCATTGTGACTTTGATTTGCATTTCCCTGTGATTGATGATGTTGAGCGTCTTTTTATGTCTCTTTGGCCGTTCATTTGTCTTTGGAGAAATGTCTATTCAAGTTCTTAGCCCATTTTTAAGTGGCTTATTAGTATTTTTTTTCTATTGAGACACATAGGCCAATCGAACAGAGTAGAGATGCCAGAAATACTAGTAATCCACACGTGTGGTCAGCTGACCTTGGACGCGGTGCCGACTACTCGTGGGAAGGGGAAGAATGGGACGACCGCCGGGTGCTACACAGACACTCCCGTCAGCTCCAAATGGATCGAAGACTTACACATCAGAACCGATCCTGGAAACTAGAGAAAACGGGGAAATCTTCATGACATTGGTCTTGACAATGATTTCATAGATTTGACATCAAAAGCACAGGCAGCAACAGCAAAAACAGACAAGTGGGACTATATGAAACTAACAGTCTCATGCACAGCAAAGGAAATAATTAACAGTGAAAAGGTAACCTCTGGAATGCAAATCATGTATCAGACGAGGGGGTAATTCCCAAAATATATACTGAGTTTGGCTTTTAGGAGGCTTCTTATGGGTGCTCTTGGGATCCACGCCTGGGGAAGGGAGAGAGGGACAGAGTCAGGCCTGGGCAGGGGCCAAGACAAGCAGGGAGGCCGTCTGAGGGGCAGCCCTAGCATCACCCCAGGGGCTCCGGAGCTGAGTCGATGGCCCTGCATACCCCTGCTCCTCAGCCTTGAGTGGCTGCCCAGGAAGGGGGCATGGCTTGGGCACAGGGCTTCTCATCAGTTGGGAGACCCCTTTGGGGCTGACAGCAAAGAGCATCTGAAAGCAGCATCTCCGAGTCCTTCCCCCTGAAGAGGGCCGGGCACATGCCCTGGCCACCGCACGCACGTGGCTGAGGGACCAGAAGAGCTCTCAGCCAGCTGCCAGCCCTTCTCCCCCACCTCCCCCACCTTCCCCACCTCCCCCGGCTTCTCCCTCAGCTAGTTCTCCCCTCTGGAGCCTTCCCTCTCCTCGCACGGGCTCCTTGTGCCTGTCCTTCCTCTGGGTGGCCTCCCGTCCTCGGCAGGAAGTCCACTTGATTCCGAGGGTGGCGGTGGGCAGTGAAGGAGCCAGGCCAGCCTCGAGGGGGTGGAGGCCGGGCAGCCAACTCACGCCCCCCTGCTCCCTCCTGGGCTGCGGTGTTTCCATGTCTGAGGCCAGTGTCTGACGTGCGTGCGGGGGGCGTGGAGAAGAGGTTCCGGAGGCCTGCTCCCCGGTTCTGGCGGGGGGGGGGGGGGTGTTACGAGCACTAGTGTGTATCCGCAAGACACACCGTCTGCGATGAGGAAACTGAGGCAGACTCTCCGTCGCGGCCCCAGGGAGCGGAGGGAGCTGGGAGCCTGTCTGGGCTCCTTCTGTTCTACCTCCTCCGGGTCCTGAGGCGCCCCTGCGGGGAGACTGGGGGCCTCTCCCCTCAGCCCTGCCCGGCCAGGCCGCCGCTGGGAAGGCCCCGCCTTGTGCCCACCCTGCCCGCTGGGTCCACGTGCTGGGTGGCGCCCGGTGACAGGGAGCTCCTGAGCCCGCTCGGGCCTCAGCCGGGCGCTCACCCCGGGGCGGCCCTCTCAGGGCTCTGGGTGTGCTCCGCCTGGCGCAGCGTGGCCGGGAGCCCCTGGGAACTTGGGCAGGTGCTTGCCGAGGCCGCGGGACTCAGGCGGGGTAGGGGGAGGTGAGTTTGCCGCACATTCCAAAGAACAAGCCAAGCCTGGGCCCTGCAGTGGCGACTGGTCACCTGCCCGACCCGCCTGCCCAGAAGGCCCTTGCCCCTTCGGAGATGGGGTGTCCTTAGAGGAGGCCTGGGTTCGAGCCTGGCCTGGCACATGCAGCCTGTCACCCCCCGGTCACCCTGCTCTTCTCCTTCCCTCCTGCTCAGCAGGGTGGTGGGGCTGTCGGCGGGTCCCCTTGCTGGAGACCTTGCCCTGTCCTCAGCCTGCGGAGCCTGGGCTCCCGCCCGGGGCAGGAACCGGCCGTGGGCTTTGCGGGCCTGCCTGTGCCTGTTGGTCTGTATCCCCCCTTCCTCCCCCACCCCTGCACCTGGCCTCCCTGGGCTTTGCCTTGAGCCACACAGATTAATTCCCAGCCTCTCTTCCTGTTGTGGCCTCACACACGCCACGGCCACGGTCTGGGCCTCTCCTTGCTGCTTGGCCTGGGGGACTCTGACAGCGACCATCTCACTCGGTGAGGCCGTGGGCTGCCTGGATGAGGGGCCTGGTGCGCGGGCAGGGCTGCGCCGGGCGCCACTGCAGCCATACAGTGCAGTCTCCCTGTTGGCTCTGGTGGCCTCTCGAGCCCTGGGCTGTGGGTGAGCTTGTGGAGAGGGTGCTGGCAGTGGGGAGACTCCCAGGGGAGGGTCCCTTAAGCTTCCTGGGGTGGATGGAGTTGGGGGGGGGGGGGGAGATCTGTGCCCTCCAGCGGGGAGAGTGTGGAGGGAATGGTGAGCCTGGGGTCGGAGGGCAGGCAGGGTGCCTGGTTCACTCAGCAATGTTCCTGAGCCTCTCCATGGGCTGGGGACTCGGAAGGAACAGAGACGTGGTCCTGCCCTGGGGGAGCTCCCAGTCCCATCCCTGACACAGGCCCAGGTGCCTGCCGCTGGGACGGGGGAGGGCCTTCAGGGCCAGAGTGGGCGGGAGGGCAGGGCTGCTGGCAGCTGAGCTGTGGGGGCAGGACCATGGGGCTGGACAGGGGCTGATGGGGAGCCAAGTGGCCTGGCTGTGGGGCTCCCTCCCAGAGGCTAAGCTGAGCAGGAGGCAGTGAGAAAGCCCCGGTGCGGCCGCTGAGTCCCGAGGCGGCCTGGTGTGCACCCTGGGAGGCCCCCTTCACCTTCTCCAGGAAGATCAAGACCCTGGTTTCTTGGGGTTGCATCTGAGTTGTCCAGAGTGTGGTGGGGAGGAGATTGGAGTGCTGGGTGGAGCAGGGAGACCCAGCACGGCCCTGGCGCGGAGTTGGCTGGGATGTTTGGGTTTTGCCAGTTGGCTAGTGAGGAGGTGGGTGCATAGCGTAGGGACGGGCACAGAAAGTGGCCTAAATATACTGAGTCTTCTGGGCCGTCTGTTATTGCCACAGCGGAGTCGCTCCCCCGCCTGCTCCATCCCCGACCCAAAGGCAGGTCCTTTGTCCAACGCCCTTCCCAGGTAGGGCGCCAGGGGCTTAGACGGCAGCCCGAGTCCCAGCTCCTGGTTTCAGGGTGCATGTGGGGGTGCTTGCCCTGTGGCCACGTGGACCACGATGCCTGGCTCGTTAGGGGTTGGTGGCCCTTGGTAACCACAGAGGCCCCGAGGTTCTGACATGGTTGGGGTGCTCAGGGACATGGGGGGCTGCAGTGGCAGGCCGCTGGCAGGAGTGACGAGGGCAGGTGAGCCAGGCAGCCAGCGGATAACTTCCTTCTGCGGGCGGGAAGAGATGGCCTGCCTCTCCCCACCTGTGGAAGATTTGCCGCGGACCCTGCCCCTCTGCTTCAGTCCCTCACTGGGGCTCCTTGGACTTGTCCTGCACCCCTGGGGGGCAGGAAGCCTAGCGGCGGTGCTTGGCCCTTTGGCCATCCCAGGCCCTCATTCCCTGTGAGTGCTTGGCAGCATCGGGAGTTCTGGGCCCAGTGACGGGCGCAGGGGCCACCTGGGGTCCTGGAGGGGCCGTAAACAGAGCGAGTCCCCGGGTCCTGGAGCTCGCGAGTCCCCAGGGTGAGAGGACGCCCCCCGTGGGAGCTGCGGGGCTTTAGCCGTCTGCACGTGAAGATGTTTGTTGAGACTTTCTGGCTGTGAAAGCGCTCCTAGTTACTGCAGGAAAATTAGACCGGGCTGCCGAGCACGAGGAGGTGGATAAACGTTGCCAGGGAGCAGCCAGGCAGGGCCTCCGCCCGCTCCAGCCGCCTTCCTTGCGGGCTCCTCTGCACCGGCTGAGCCCAGGCTGCTGGCTTGGTTTTGACTTCAACCTTAACATTCAGTTTCTTTAAACGCCACGATATAACAGATTTAAGAC
Organism: Myotis myotis; assembly: GCF_014108235.1. Taxonomy (NCBI): domain Eukaryota; kingdom Metazoa; phylum Chordata; class Mammalia; order Chiroptera; family Vespertilionidae; genus Myotis; species Myotis myotis. Next base: position 1,871,015 of record NW_023416329.1, on the reverse strand, counting down.
ATAATGAAGAGAAATCAAAGTCCCATTTCCCTCCTCAGGAGGAAACTGAAGTCCGGTTGCTCTGTATCCTTCCAGAACCTTCTCGGTGTGTTTACGTTATGTCCACACAAATGGAAGGCAGAGCGTTGCGTTGTGTTTTAACTCCATAAACAATGCCCACTGCGCCTGCTCTCCTGGGCCTGGCTCGTTTCCACTCACCAGTGTGTCTTGCAAGTCGCTGTGCTAGTGCACATAAACCCATTGCATTTTAAAGAGATTCTTAGGCCACACTTCCCTCTGGATAGATATTTAGGCCCTTTCTGATGTTGTGCGATTACAGACCAGTTGTGATTGACATTCTTACACACGCCTGTGCGTTCCACGACGTGGGCCTGCGGGGGCGAGGCATGCAGGTGCATCTCTCAGTAGCTCTGCCCAGCCCCTCCTAGAAAGCTGTCAGTTTGCAGCTCACCCGGTGGGGAGGAGCGTCTGCTCTCTCAGGTTCTCGGCAACACGGCATCGTCAGCCTTTGCGTTTTGCCAGTCTGATGGCTAATAGGTGGTACTTTGCTGTTATTTAATTTGCGTTTCCCTAATTACTGAGTCTTTTCATACTAGCTACATGACATATGCCATTCTAGCAGATCTTAATTGTTAATAAGAATATTATCATTTAAATTTATTTCTCCACATAGTTCCTTGTAAACAATTAACGAAGGCACTCTCCTCAGCGCGGCCATCGGGACTCACAGCCGCGAGCTACGGCTGCCTGGTGCCCAGCATGTGCGTGCTTTGTTCTCCGCTGGGCTTGCTTGTGCAGCTTCTTCCGATGCCGCGGCTGAAGGGGAGGGCTCTGCCGTGCGCAGTCGCTGGCTAGTGCTCTGGGTGTACATAACTAGTGTCTAACCAGGGCACAGTGAGCCGTGGGATCTGTAAGCACTGGGACTTTAGGCTGCCCTACTGCTACATCTAATTCAAAATAAGAACAGCGCCAGCCCTGGCCAGTAGCTCAGTTGGTTAGGGCACATTCAAGAACCAACCAACTTATTTGGAGCCTTTCGATGCTCTTAGTAGAGTTTTACATTTTTCTTCATATAGATCTTGCACATTTCCTATCAGGCTTATCCCTGGGGATTTTATAGATTCTCCTCCCCCAGCGTGAGTGAGTTTTCTTCTGGATTACAGTTTCTAGTGGGGCGCTGGCACACGCGAAAGCTATTCATTTTGCATATTGATTTCATACCCCGGGTTTTGCTCAGCTCCCTTATGAGCTCTAATAATTTACTAGTTGATTCTCTTGGGGCTTATTCCCGTTTTCTACAAAACATGCCAATTTTATTTTTATTTTATTTTATTTTATTTTTTTTATTGCTTAAAGTATTACAAAGGGTATTACATATGTCTCCTTTTTTTCCCCCCGCCCTTGACAATCCCCTGGCCTCCCCTACCCCCCAGTGTCTTATGTCCATTGGTTATGCTTCTATGCATGCATACAAGTCCTTCGGTTGATCTCTTACCCACCCCCCTCGTGCCCTCCCACCCTACCCGGCCTTCCTGCTGCAGTTTGACAGTCTGTTCGAGGCAGCTCTGCCTCTGTATCTATTTTTGTTCATAAGTTTATAATGGTCTTTATTATCCAGAAATGAGTGAGATCATGTGGTATTTTTCCTTCATTGACTGGCTTATTTCACTTAGCATAATGCTCTCCAGTTCCATCCATGACGTTGCAAATGGTAAGAGTTCCTTCCTTTTTAGAGCAGCATAGTATTCCATCGTGTAGATGGACCACAGTTTTCTAATCCATTCATCTACTGATGGGCACTTAGGCTGTTTCCAGATCCTAGCTATGGTGAATTGTGCTGCTATGAACATAGGGGTGCATATATCCTTTCTGATTGGTGTTTCTGGTTTCTTGGGATATATTCCTAGAAGTGGGATCACAGGGTCAAATGGGAGTTCCATTTGTAGTTTTTTGAGGAAACTCCATACTGTCTTCCATAGTGGCTGCACCAGTCTGCATTCCACCAGCAGTGCACAAGTGTTCCTTTCTCTCCACATCCTCTCCAGCACTTGTCGTTTGTTGATTTGTTGATGATAGCCAGTCTGACAGGTGTGAGATGGTACCTCGTTGTTTTGATTTGCATCTCTCGGATGATTAGTGACTTTGAGCATGTTTTCATATGTCTCTTGGCTTTCTGAGTGTCCTCTTTTGAAAGGTGTCTATTTAGATCCTTTGCCCATTTTTTGATTGGATTGTTTATCTTCCTTTTGTTAAGTTGTATGAGTTCCCTATAAATTTTGGAGATTAGGCCCTTATCAGATATGACATTGGCAAATATGTTTTCCCACGCAGTGGGTTTTCTTGTTGTTTTGTTGATAGTTTCTTTTGCTGTGCAGTAACTTTTTATTTTGATGTAGTCCCATTTGTTTATTTTCTCTTTAGTTTCCAATGCCCTAGGAGCTGTATCGATGAAGAAATTGCTTCGGCATATGTCTGAGATCTTGTTGCCTTTGGATTCTTCTAGTATTTGTATGGATTCCCGTCGTATATTTAAGTCCTTTATCCATTTTGAGTTTATTTTTGTATATGGTGTAAGTTGGTGGTCTAGTTTCATTTTCTTGCATGTATCTGTCCAATTTTCCCAACACCATTTATTGAAGAGATTATCTTGACTCCATTGTATGTTCTTGCCTCCTTTGTCAAATATTAATTGAGCGTATTGGTTGGGGCTGATTTCTGGGCTCTCTATTCTATTCCATTGATCTATATGCCTGTTCTTGTGCCAGTACCAGGCAGTTTTGAGAACAGTGGCTTTGTAATACAGCTTGATATCTGGTATTGAGATCCCACCTGCTTTCTTCTTTCTCAGGATCGCTGCAGCTATTCGGGGTCGTTTTTTATTCCAGATGAAATTTTGGAGAGTACGTTCTAGGTCTGTGAAATATGCCGTTGGTATTTTAATGGGAAGTGCGTTGAATTTATAGATTGCTTTGGGCAGTATGGACATTTTAATGATGTTGATTCTACCAATCCAAGAACATGGTATGTTCTTCCATCTCTTTATGTCTTCCTCTATCTCTTTTTTCAACGTCCTGTAGTTTTCTGAGAAGAGGTCTTTTACCTCTTTAGTTAAGTTTATTCCTAGGTAGCTTAATTTTTTTGGTGCGATGGTAAATGGGATTGCTTTTTTATTCTCTCTTTTTGCACATTCACTATTGGTGTATAGAAATGCCATAGATTTCTTGGCGTTAATTTTGTATCCTGCTACATTGCCGAATTCTTTTATTAAGTCTAATAGTTTATTGATGGAGACTTTAGGGTTTTTTAAGTATAATATCATGTCATCTGCAAATAAGGACAGTTTTACTTCTTCTTTTCCAATTTGGATGCCTTTTATTTCTTCTTCTTGTCTAATTGCAATGGCTAATACTTCCAGTACTATGTTGAACAGGAGTGGTGAGAGTGGGCATCCCTGTCTTGTTCCTGTTCTTAGGGGAAATGGTGTTAGTTTTTTTCCATTGAGTATGATGTTGGCTGTGGGTTTGTCATATATGGCTTTTATTATGTTGAGGTATGATCCTTCAATTCCCACCTTGCTGAGAGTTTTTATCAAAAATGGGTGTTGAATTTTGTCAAATGCTTTTTCTGCATCAATTGATATGACTATGTGGTTTTTTTCTTTCAATTTGTTTATGTGATGTATCACGTTTATTGATTTGCGGATATTGTACCATCCTTGCATCCCTGGGATAAATCCTACTTGGTTGTGGTGTATGATCTTTCTGATGTACTGCTGGATCTGATTTGCTAAGATTTTGTTGAGGATTTTGGCATCTATGTTCATGAGGGATTTTGGCCTGTAATTCTCTTTCATTGTGTTTTCTTTACCTGGTTTTGGTATTAGGGTGATGTTGGCTTCATAGAATGAGCTTGGAAGTGTTCCTTCCTCTTGGATTTTTTGTAGTAGTCGGAGGAGGATAGGTTTTAGTTCTTCCTTGAATGTTTGGTAAAACTCCCCTGTGAAGCCGTCTGGTCCTGGGCTTTTGTTTGCTGGAAGCTTTTTGATGACTGCTTCAATTTCTTCCATAGTTATTGGCCTATTGAGATTTTTAGATTCTTCCTGATTAAGTTTTGGAATGTTGTATTTTTCTAGGAATATGTCCATTTCCTCCAGGTTGTCTAGTTTGTTGGAGTAGAGCTGTCCATAGTATTTTTTAACAATCATTTGTATTTCTGTGGGATCTGTTGTTATTTCGCCTCTATCATTTCTGATTTTGTTGATTTGGGTCCTTTCCCTTTGCTTCTTGGTGAGCCTGGCTAGAGGTTTGTCAATTTTGTTTATCCTTTCAAAGAACCAGCTCTTTGTTTCATTGATTTTCTGTATTGTTTTTTTTGGTCTCTATGTCATTTATTTCTGCTCTAATCTTTATTATCTCCTTCCTTCTGCTCACTCTGGGCTTTTCTTGTTGCTCCCTTTCTAATTCTTTGAGCTGTAGATTTAGATGATTTACTACCATTTTTTCTTGTTTGTTGAGATAGGCCTGTAGAGCTATAAACTTCCCTCTCAGGACTGCTTTCATTGCGTCCCAAAGGTTTTGGATTGTTGTGTTTTCATTGTCATTAGTTTCCAGAATGTTTTTAATTTCTTCTTTGATCTCATTGGTAACCCAATCAATATTTAATAACGTGCTATTCAGCTTCCAAGTGTTTGAGTATTTTGAGTTGTTTTTATCGTAGTGTATTTCTAATATTATGGCCTTGTGGTCTGAGAAGATGCTTGGTATGATTTCAATCTTCTTGAATTTGGGGAGACTTTGTTTGTGACCCAATATGTGGTCTATTTTTGAAGATGTCCCATGAGCACTTGAGAAGAACGTATATTTTGTGACTTTGGGGTGAAGTGTTCTGAAGATGTCAATTAAGTCCATCTGATCTAGTGAGTCATTTAGGATTGCTGTTTCTTTGCTGAGTTTTTGTCTAGCGGATTTATCCAGTGATGTCAGTGGTGTATTAAAGTCCCCTACTATGATTGTATTGTTGTCGATCGCTCCCCTGATATCTTCCAGGAGTTTTCTTATGTATGTGGGTGCTCCTGCATTGGGTGCATATATGTTTATCAGGGTTATATCTTCTTGTTGTATTGAACCCTTTAGTATTATGAAGTGGCCTTCCTTATCTCTTGTTATGGCCTTCACTTTGAGGTCTATTTTGTCTGATATAAGTATTGCTACCCCAGCTTTTTTTTCATTTCCATTTGCCTGAAAGATATTTTTCCATCCCTTCACTTTCAGTCTGTGTGAGTCCCTTCTAATGAGGTGGGTCTCTTGTAGACAGCAAATATATGGGTCATGTTTTTTTATCCATTCAGCCACTCGATGTCTTTTGATTGGACCATTTAGTCCATTTACGTTTAAAGTTATTATTGAAAGGTACTTGTTTGTAGCCATTTCTATTTTTTTGTGTGGCTGTTTTCTTTTTGGGCTTTTTAGTTCTTCTTTTTACACCAGTCCCTTTAGCATTTCTTGCATTGCTGGCTTGGTGGTGATAAACTCCTTTAGCCTTTTTTTGTCTGTGAAGCTTTTTATTTCCCCTTCAATTTTGAATGATAGCCTTGCTGGATAGAGTATTCTTGGATTCAGTCCTTTGCTTTGCATCACTTTGTAAATTTCTGTCCATTCTTTTCTGGCCTGATGTGTTTCTGTTGAGAAATCATTTGATAATCTGATGGGGGATCCTTTGTAGGTAACTCTCTGTTTCTCTCTTGCAGCCTTTAAGATTGTGTCTTTGTCTTGTACATTTGCCATCGTTATTATGACGTGTCTTGGTGTGGGTCTTTTGGGGTTCATCTTGCCTGGGACTCTCTGTACTTGTGTAACTTTTTTCTTCCCCATATCTGGGAAGTTTTCTGACATTATTTCTTCAAATAGATTTTCTAGTCCTTGCTGCTCTTCTTGTCCTTCTTGCAGCCCTATTATGCGTATGTTACTTCGTTTCATGTTGTCCCGAAGCTCCCTTAGGCTCTCCTCCTGCTTTTTAATTTTTTTCTCCAGTTGCTGTTCAGATTGAGCTTGTTTCTCTGCCTTATCTTCTAACTCACTAATTCGGTCCTCTGCTTCTTCTAGTCTGCTGTTGAAACTTTCCATGGTGTTTTTGATTGTAGCTATATCACTTTTCATTTCTTCCTGATTCATGCATAGGTTGTTGATTTTCTCATCCATCCGGTGAATGAATTGTACAACCATTACTCTGAATTCTTTTTCTGTCATGTTGCTGCTTCAACTTCATTAATGTCCTTTCTTGGTGACTCGTCATTGTCTTTCCTCTGGGTGTTGTTTCGTCTCTTCATTCTGATTATCTCCCGATGGTTCAAATGTCGAGTTGCGTGGGCCTGGGCCGTGTGCAGTGGGAGCCTCCCACCACCCTAGTGTCACTGAAGAGCTCTGACACTAAGATGTGTGGTTGTTGTGGGTTGGTGGGAACCAGGCTTGCTCAGAGTCAGTGTTGTCAGCACTCAATGTGGCCTCCTACACGCCCTTAGAACCAGGGACCCTGCCTGCACCATGCTGAAACAGAGACCCCCCTGAAGCATGCTGAAAACCAGAGCCCCCTAGCGTGCGCCAGGAGTCAGAGTTCCCCAGAACCCAGTATCAGAGTCTCTGTTGCTTCGCGCGACCTTGCCTTGAGAATCAGGGTCCCTGTGTGCCCTTGCACCAGGAATTGGAGTCACTGGCTCTTAGTATGAATGCACAGGAAATCAGGATCTCAGACGCAGGTGAAAAGAAACACAGTCAAGTCACTGGTGCTTGGTGCTGCCTCCTGCCCAGAGAATCGGGGTCCCTGGGCCTGTGCTACGTGGGACAAATTCCCGGTGTTCGCGCGATTGCTCCCAGCCCAGGGCTCAGAAGCCGGCAGTGCGAGTAGGCTCAGTTCCTGGGGTTCGCGAGTTTGCTCCCAGCCCAGGGCTCAGAAGCTGGCAGTGCACATAGGATCAGTTCCAAGGTGCTCGCGCACTTCCAGGCTAAAGTTCCTGGAGCTCTGAGGCCCCGGCAAGGGCTGGGCCTATCAGTTAGTTACTCTGGCACTGCCTGAAAGCCTGCGGGAAGGGGGGATGGGCTCTGTTACTCACGGATCTGCCGCGGGGATTTCTGAACTTTTGGTGTCCGCAGGTCTGTAGCTGTGGTCACAGGTCTCTGTCCCCAGTGGCTGCAGGGTCCTGGTATGCGTCCGAGGTCAGACTGGGTGGTGCTGAGGCCAGGATCCCAGTCTCAAGCAGCTCTGTTTCCCAAGATGGCGAGGTCGCCGTGCCTGTGCTGGCCGCCCAGGAGTGTCCGCGCAGGGAGCGGGACTCCGCCGCCTAAGACTGCCCGGTTTAGCAGCCCCTTAGAAGACCTGCAGAATCTAACTGTCCCTAGCTCATACACACACACCACACGCGTCCACACACTCCTCTATCGCTCCCTCGCGCTCTCACACTCTCTCCCTCCCTACCTTCCTGCTGGTCGCCATTTTGGAATCCTCAAACATACCAATTTTTATCTCGTCCTGATTTCTTTTTCAGGTGTTATCATATCACCTAGGACAATGCTAGGTACTGATAGTGGTAAACTACTACTATTGCAGAGTTTCACCTTTAAGCACGATGCTTGCTGTGGCTTCAAGGAAACAGATATACCCTGTCAGGCTAGGGTGGCCTTTCTGATCCCTACTTTACCTAGCGGTATGAAAGGTGGTACTAAGTACTATTTTGGTCAAACCCAGCAGATGCCCCATTCAATTTATTTCTAAGTAGTTTGGGATTTCTGTTGTCGTGTTCTCTTAAGGCAGCAGTTATGAAAAGCATGCTTTAAGTTTTCTGGGTGTATGGGTTGGAGGTTGTTCCTTTTCATTGGTAATTCCCCATCTTATTTCACTGGACTCAGCTCACAAACAATAAGCATCAGAGTGATTTCCCTTTAGGGCTTCACTGAGACTTTCCCTGTGGAGAGCGGGTGTTTGTGGGAAAGTCGGTGCTGTCTCTGGGGCCGAGAGAGCAGAAGTGGGGCGAGAGTAGCCTTGGGCCAGTGCTGTGCATGGGTCCCAGCCTGCTGGCTGCAGGGTGGGGGCAAGTGCCTGGGCATCAGATTCACCCGTGTAAATCGGGCAGCATAAGAGTGCCTACTTTATAGTGTTATGTAAACATGAAATTACTTAATATATGCAAAACTTTAACACAGAGCCTGGAATACAAGTTCAGGTATTGAATAAAATTAATATCTATATATATAAAAGCCTAAGCCACTGTTATGACCAGACAACCAGATGACTGGCAGGTAGCTATGATGCACACTGACCACCAGGGAGCAGACACTCAATGCAGGGGCTACCCCCTGACCATCAGTGCCCTCCCACAGCCAACCTCCTGTGCCCCGCTCCCCCTCCCAGCCAGCCAGCCCTGATTGGCCCGATCCATCTGATGGCCGCCCAGGCCGAGGGACTCTACCTGTGCATGAATTCATGCACCGGGCCTCTAGTTATTAGATAAACCTATAGGTGAGATAGAGAAATCTTTCATATTATTATTTTTTTCCTACTGAATCTGAAATAAAAATGTTGATGTCACCTTTGTGATTGTGGATTTGTTGGTTTCCTCTTTAATTAGTGTCAGCTTTGCTTTATCTATTTTGAAATTGTGTTAAGTTGTGTTGTGAGTTCATAACATGCCACACCTGTTATATTTTTGGGGTGAGCGTTACCTTTTATCAATATGAAATTTCCCTGTCTATTTTGAGTGCTTTCCATCTTGAATTCTATTTTGTCTGATAAACATCCTTTTTCTGGCTTATCTTTTACTTGGTATTGCCTTTCTCATCCTATTATTTTTAACCTTCCAGTGTGCTTATTTTTATATCTTTTGTAAAAAACATTTTGTTATTGTTGTATTTATTAGGGGAAGTTAATCCATTTACATTTAATGGGATGACTGATGGGCTTGGATGTCTCCCTGAACAAATCAAGAGCTTTAATATGTCTGAACGGCTCGCACACCCAACCCATACCACAGGTTCAGAAGAGACCAACCAGGGTTTTAGTTCCAATGTTAACACTTATACCCAATAGATGGTAATAATAGTGAGTTTACAATTTTTCTCACTGCTGCTTTTGTTTTCCACATCTTGTTCTTGGATTCATTTTTTGTTGTCATTGAGGTAAAATTTGCATAACATAAAATTCATGATTTTAACCATTTTAAAGTTGTACAATTCGGTGACTTCCAGTGAATTAACTCCAGAACATCTTCATCGCCCTGCAGAAACCCTGTCCCATTCATTTTTCGTGGTGGCCAGAGCCCACCACTTGGTGCTTCTTTCCAAGTGGGCCATGAACTTGTGTCCTCCGGGTCTGGAAATGCCTGTTCCCTTCCTAAGGGCTGAGTAGAGAATTCAAGGTTCACACCTTTGCCCTCAGCACCGAGACCCTGTTTCACTGCACAGGCGCTGTCGCACGCGGCGGGCTCTGTGCCAGGGCACACACAGGGCAGGCACTGCTCCCGCAGCGGACAGGGGGACAGGGACAGGAGGCCAGGTGAGGCGCAGGGCTGGCAGAGGGGTTACGGGTCACAGCCAGGCACCTGGCTCGCCAGCCCGCGGCCTGTGTCTTTTTTCCCTGGGTTCTTACATTTCACCATTCTGTGTCTAAATAGTATACGTAACCCTACTTTGCATGTGGCGAGTTCTTTCGGTCTGAGGACTGGTGCCCTCTGGGTTTATGTACTATGGCTTCCTGCATGCTTGGCCCTCTCTCTGGAGCTCCCTTTAGATGACACTGATTTCCTAGTCCCCATTGCCCTCTACCTGACCTTCATTCCTTTCATCTGGGCTTTTGTGCCACCATCTGGGAGCATTCCTGTCTCCTTCTCCAGGCCCCTGACCTGCCCTTCATTTGCTCCGTGCTGCTCTGCAGCCCCTTTCCTGCTTCAGCCCCTTCCTGCTTCAGCCCTTTCCTGCTTCAGCCCCTTCCTGCTTCAGCCCCTTCCTGCTTCAGCCCTTTCCTGCTTCAGCCCCTTCCTGCTTCAGCCCCTTCCTGCTTCAGCCCCTTCCTGCTTCAGCCCTTTCCTGCTTCAGCCCCTTCCTGCTTCAGCCCCTTCCTGCTTCAGCCCCTTCCTGCTTCAGCCCTTTCCTGCTTCAGCCCCTTCCTGCTTCAGCCCCTTCCTGCTTCAGCCCTTTCCTGCTTCAGCCCTTTCCTGCTTCAGCCCCTTCCTGCTTCAGCCTCTTCCTGCTTCAGCCCCTTCCTGCTTCAGCCCTTTCCTGCTTCAGCCCTTTCCTGCTTCAGCCCCTTCCTGCTTCAGCCCCTTCCTGCTTCAGCCCCTTCCTGCTTCAGCCCTTTCCTGCTTCAGCCCCTTCCTGCTTCAGCCCTTTCCTGCTTCAGCCCCTTTCCTGCTTCAGCCCTGAGTGGGTGCTTCCCAGACTAGTTGCCCTTCCTCCCGGGCTGAGCCCTGGCCCTGGGTGGGGTTCTGTTCCAGGCCCGCTGTGTCCTCAGGCTATGGCTGTGCTGGATGCGTTTGACATGCCTCTTAAATGCAGGCGGTGATTCTGGGTTGTGTGCTTGTCTTTGACACTTCCTGTTGGCCTGGGAGGCTGAGCCTGTCCCCAGCCGTGGTTGGGTTGGTACCTGGGGCACCAGATCCTGGTGCTGGGGTGTGGGGTTCCACTTCCTCCTGCGTGTTGGTGCCTGTGAGGCTGCCTGACTCCTGGGAATCAAGTACTCCTGCTCCTTGCTCCTGTGGGCTGTCACTTTTGCAGTCACTGCTTGGCCTTGTGGGAAGGGACACCTCCACAGACCTCGCCTCAGCCGCCCCCCAGGCCTCCTGTGTCCCCATGTCCTGGGCTTCCAGCTTGGCTGCCGCCCTCCTGGGCGTGTTGTAGGCGGTGCTGCCATTCCACTCGGAACCCATCAGCGTTCCCCCTTCAGGATTCCTCGTGATTCCTGCCCCATTAAGAACCATGATGTTTTCCAGCGCCGTCACAGGCCTTTAAGAATGACTTACCTGTTGTGTCACTTACGGCTTTGTGTTGGGAAGCAGGGGCTGAGCACGTCCTGAGACCACATCTGATCCAGTGCCGCTGGTTTGGATGGACGGCCTTGCTCCCACGTGGTGCGTGCTGTGGCACCGCTCCTGCGTCACGGCAGGGCCTTTGTAGTTACTGCTCTAATGACACCTGGCATTTCTCTAGTGACTGGGCCAGGGGTGGGCAAACTTTTTGACTCGAGGGCCACAATGGGTTCTTAAACTGGACCGGAGGGCCGGAACAAAAGCATGGATGGAGTGTTTGTGTGAACTAATATAAATTCAAAGTAAACATCATTACATAAAAGGGTATGGTCTTTTTTTTCAATAGTTTTATTCATTTCAAACGGGCCGGATCCGGCCCGCGGGCCGTAGTTTGCCCACGGCTGGACTAGACCTTAATTGACGCAATCACTTCCCTTCTCTGCCCAACACGTTGCTCTGATAAAGATGCTGCCACGGCCGTGGGACTACAACTTGACCTCCTTTGGGGCACTTTTCCGGGGTAGAGTCCTCAGTGGGTGTGTGTGTTTGTTGTGAAATACGCACCACTGAACTGACCACTTTAACCGTGTGTGCGTGTGCAGCCCAGTGGCCCGAGGTGAGTGGAGCTGGGCAGTGTCCCCGCGGGCCTCCGAGGTGGTCGGGCCGCAAACCGGGACTGTGGACCCCGCGAGTAAGTGCGCACGCTGCCGCCGCCGCCGCCGCCCGCACCTGCCGCCCACTGCATGGCTGGGTGAGCAGGCCCGCTCTGGGCATCCCACCTGAAATCATGCGGCGTTGCCCTTCTGTGACTGGCTGCACCTGGCACAGTGTCTTCAGGGTTGCCCATGCGGTCAGTGTGCTCTACATGCCCATCTGCCCCCTTCCGCCCTGACAGCGCCCCCACGGTTGGGAGTCAGCTGCTCTGGGAGGCGGCCAGGGCCCTGCTCACCGCGTGCAGCCTTTCCGGACTGCAGGCCTGGTGGCTAGTGCCTCATCTCGGAGCCAGAGCCGGACAGGGACCTTCATTCGGGCCGGCTGGCCGCAGTGTGCCCGCAGCCTCGCGGCGGGAGTCTGTGCCCTGAGTTCTCGCTCTGCCTGCTGTTCATCCTGCGTCTGCCACGTGCATTGCCAAGTGGGCTGCGGGGCCCAGGCATGAGGCCGGCCAGGACCTCTGTGCCTGAGGGGCGTGGGGGTGGTGGCGAGGGGGTGCCGTTTAAGTATGTGATTGCATTTTCATTACTTCGTTGCCGTCTTGGAGGGAGGACCGGCTCCAGGGGCAGCTGCTTTTCACTGCAGCCCACACTGGACTCTCTGACCCTGGGAGGGAATTTGATGGAGTTCAAAGGGGCGAGGGTAACACCTCAGTGCCGTGGGACTCAAACCCAGCAAGTCCTCCTGTCTTTGCCTCTGTCACCGTCCTCATGAGCCGCTTCTGCAGACACCGAGACCTCCTTCCTCCAGGTGATCTCAGGGAGCCCTCTGAGGGAGCCGTGGCCGCGGCCACTGCATAGATGGGCACTGGAGTCTCCTGGCCCAGTGTTACAGCTCCGGTTTGTTCCTGTGGCAGGCGGTGCTTTGCCCACGGGAGAGGACAGCTGGGGGTCCACGGGGTCTGCAGGGGGTGAAGAGGCCAAGGGAGGGGCTCCCTGTCGCTCCCCCCTGCACTGCACTCCTCCCCAGGGACTGCAGCGCTGTGCGTGCTCAGGCACCGTAGTCCCACCTGCTGGGTGCGGGCTGCCTGGGGATGGGCGAGGCCAGCCAGGTGGTGTGCAGCAGGCAGTGTTCCTAGGGGCCTGGAGGCAGCAACTAGAGACCCGCTTGGATTCCTGGCCCTGCGGTCCTGGGTCAGTGACCTGGGGTCCCCTCCCTGACCTCTGAGCCGTGGCCCTGTGGCTGTAGCACCCCTGGGGTTGTGGAGAGTTTGTGGAGCTGTGCCCAGTCTCCGAACTTCTATTACCAGGAGATATCAGAGGGAGACAGAAAACAAAGGCAGACCGCAGCCTTCTGCTTAGGCGCTGCGTGGCACCCCGCTTCCCTTAGCGTTGAAGCCCGTGAGGCCACCCCGATCTGGTCCCCTGCTACCCTCTCTCCTTGCGCTCCCTCTGCTGAGCCACACGGCCTCCTTGGTGCTCCTGTGCACCCAGGCATGGCCCGGCCTCAGGGCCTTTGCACTCTCTATTCCCTTTGCCTGGAGTGTCCTTTCTGAGACACCATGTGGCTTCCTCTGCTACCATCTCTGAGTGTTGGCTCAATGTCACCTTCTTGGTAAGACCTACCCTAATTCCCTGTTTTAAACTAGAGCCCACTCCCCAGGCCCGCTTCCCTTTCCCTCTGGAACACGTCACGTGCATCTGCTCATGCCAGTGCCTTCTCTCCTACTGGAACTCGGTAGGCGCTCAGTTGTGTGAGTGAGTGAGTGAGTGAATGAGAGGGTCCAACAAGTTGTCCTGCCTCCATAGGGTCTCAGGAGGACGAGTCTTTCCTCTCGCCCACTCCCTTCCTTTGCCCCTGTCCTCAGGCCTGGCCCTGGCTCAGTGAGTCCCCGCAGGGGGACAGGCAGGGCACAGGCCTTCTCATCTCCAGGACAGTCCCGGGAGGTGGAAGTGGGATTTTCACAGCAGGGGGCGCGACTGGGGCTTTCCCCGCAGCGGCAGCCTGGCTGGCCTGCAGGTGGGCGCAGGGGCTCGGCGTAGCTGCCGGAGCAGAGCCCAGAGCGTGGCTGGGGACAGTGGCGGCATTTTCCCACCCTGGGCGGCCTCTGCATGGCAGCTGTGGCCAGGACCATGCCCGAGTCATTGCACGTGGGCGTGATTTCCGGGGTCAGCCTTGTGTCGTTATTGAGAGGAATTTGGGTGGACAGTATGGGGGCTGGCTGCTTAGCTCCTGTGTGTCCTGTGGACCCCAAACCCCTGCCCCTGCCTCTCTCCCTGAAGGTCTTATCGCTCCCCGGAGTGCTGGCTCGTGACGGGGATGGCACGGTGGGGAGAAGCAGCCCTACGCTTGCTGAGGAGCAGTGGGCACAGGCGGAAAAGGGGCGTGGAATCTGTTAAAAGCTCAGTGACAGGCTGGGCTCCTCCTGTCAGAGAGGCCGGGCCTGCCGCGGAGGCGGGAAGGAGGCCAAGTCCCCGGGCAGCGCTGACAGGTGTCTGAGGAGGTGCCTCCGCCCTTGGGTTCTTCGCCCTGGCAGAGTGGGAGCTGGCACCCACAGCAGCGCGGCCACACTTGGCACCAGCACTGAGGTGCTGCGTTGGTTCGAGTCTGGCCGCGTTGAGGTGGGCCTGGGCCTTTCTCAGGCCTTGGGGAGCAGGCCAGCCGGGGGGTGGGTGCCCCCAGCCCCTGGTGCCTTTGCTTTCTAGCTGGGAAGCTGTGTCTGGCCTTCCAGACTGTCGGAGCCAAACGGATACACCCTGGCGGCCTCCCCTGGCCTCCTCTCCCCGAGGCAGAGCAGGGAAGGGCCCGATGTCCTCATGGCCCGGCAGAAGCATGGAGGTCTCTGGGCAGGGTGCCCGCTGCGGGCCTGCTGCCTTTCCTCGCCCTCCAGCCAAGGCGGGGTGAGAGGCCCGCGGGTGCCCCACGGAAAACGGCGTGGACTCATTTTCAGAAGGCGGGTAACTGTGGGGAATAGTTCTCACCTGTGCTTTCTCCTCGCTCACTCCTAACCCTCCCAGAAACCCTGCCGCTAGCACCCTCACCGTCTGCTCTGTTCAGTGTGTGTGTGTGTGTGTGTGTGTGTGGCCCAGCCCAGGGTGTGTGTGTGTGTGTGTGTGTGTGTGTGTCTGTGTGTGTGTGTGTGGCCCAGCCCAGGGTGTGTGTGTGTGTGTGTGTGTGTGTGTGTGTGGCCCAGCCCAGGGTGTGTGTGTGTGTGTGTGTGTGTGTGTGTGGCCCAGCCCAGGGTGTGTGTGTGTGTGTGTGTGGCCCAGCCCAGGGTGTGTGTGTGTGTGTGTGTGTGTGTGTGTGTGTGGCCCAGCCCAGGGTGTGTGTGTGTGTGTGTGTGTGTGTCTGTGTGTGTGTGTGTGGCCCAGCCCAGGGTGTGTGTGTGTGTGTGTGTGTGGCCCAGCCCATGGTGTGTGTGTGTGTGGCCCAGCCCAGGGTGTGTGTGTGTGTGTGTGTGTGTGTGTGTGGCCCAGCCCAGGGTGTGTGTGTGTGTGTGTGTGTGTGTGTGTGTGTGGCCCAGCCCAGGGTGTGTGTGTGTATGCGAGGAGAAAGCACAGGTGAGAACTATTCCCCACAGTTACCCCGCCTTCTGAAAATGAGGCTGCTCGGCTCACCCCGCTGCCAGGCTCTTCCAGCGGGCGCTGTGCCGGCTCCCCAAGCCTGGGGTCTTGCGGGGGCAGCTGAGGGTCATGCTTTGGGAACTGTCTCTTCCGGTCTCAGGGCCAGGCTGGCCTGCCGGATGGGGCCGCTGCAGCTCTGAGCTGGGGAGGCCGTGCCTTGTTGTGATTGGACCCACTTGCAGGCCTGGCTCCTGCGCCTGGTGGTGGAGAGTGAGCGCAGTGCGAAGCTGGAGACGCACGTCCGCCTGGGGAGAGTGCAGGGCCTGAAGGTGGTGGGGGTGTTGGCTGAGTAGAGGTGCCCAGCGTGGACCAGAGTGGACCGGGCAGCCATGGGCTGGGTTCATGGCCAGTGCGAGCTCGTGTTGCATGCTATGACACATTGTCTCAGTCTTCGGGAGAAAAGTAGAGGCGTGAAGGTTGGCTGGGTGTGTAGGTGGGTGGGTGAGGCGTGGGTGGGGAGTGGATGGAGTTGGTAGGTAGGATTTAGAAGGATGGGTGTGCAGGGAGAGATGGATGAATGAGTGGTTGGTTGGATGAATTTACGGCTGGCTGAGTCAGGGGGTCAGTGAGAGGATGTGTGAATGGTGGGTTGATGAGATTGGAGTTGGATAGGTAGAGGGTAGATGGATTGGAGGATGGGAGTGGCTGGGTGGCTGGGTGGATTGATGAAGTGTAGATGGGAGTAGAGGGGCGAATGGGTGATGGAGAGAGATATATAAAGGGGTTTAGGAGAAGGTGGACAGGTGGGATACAGGTGTGGGGGGTGGAAGAATGGGTGAATGAGGAGTAAGGTGAATGGATAGATGGATGTACAGCTGGATGGTTAGTGGGGGTCGGACGGGTGGGTTGCTGGGCCGGAGGTAGATCAGGAGGTGAGGAGGATAAGTAACATAAATCTAGGTTCCTTGTGGGACTCAGAGAGGCCGTGGGGGTTCTGAGAGGAGTTGCTCAGCCTCACACCCACAGGGCTGCACCCCCCTAGCCACACAGACCATTTCCTGCCCTGAGAGTTGCTCTCTTCCTGTGGCTCCAGGCACCCTGGCCTGGTGAGTGTGGCTGTCTGATTCCGGGCATCCTGCCTGGGATGTGGCTGTGTCTGGCCTGAGGTTCAAGGTGATAGCCCGGATGTGGGCCTGGAGGACAGAGGTCATGGGGAGAGCATGAGCTTTGCTTTATGGGATCCCAACGAGGCGCTGTGCTGAGCACATGGTGCACATTGCCCATTTCATTCTCCTGACAGCAGAGGAGGTATTGTTCCCACAGAGGAGGCAACTGAAGCCAATGGGGTTGGGGACTAGCCCAAGGTCATGCTGTCTGCAGAGGGTGGGGACTAGCCCAGGGTCATGCTGACTGTGGAGGGTGGGGACTAGCCCAAGGTCGTGCTGTCTGTGGAGGGTGGGGACTAGCCCAAGGTCATGCTGTCTGTGGAGGGTGGGGACTAGCCCAAGGTCATGCTGTCTGTGGAGGGTGGGGACTAGCCCAAGGTCATGATCTCTGTGGAGGGTGGGGACTAGCCCAAGGTCATGCTGTCTGTGGAGGGTGGGGACTAGCCCAAGGTCATGCTGTCTGTGGAGGGTGGGGACTAGCCCAAGGTCAGGCTGTCTGTGGAGGGTGGGGACTAGCCCAAGGCCGTGCTGCCTGTGGAGGGTGAGGACTAGCCCAAGGTCATGATCTCTGTGGAGGGTGGGGACTAGACCAAGGTCATGCTGTCTGTGGAGGGTGGGGACTAGCCCAAGGTCATGATCTCTGTGGAGGGTGGGGACTAGCCCAAGGTCATGCTGTCTGTGGAGGGTGGGGACTATCCCAAGGTCATGCTCTCTGTGGAGGGTGGGGACTATCCCAAGGTCATGCTCTCTGTGGAGGGTGGGGACTAGCCCAAGGTCATGATCTCTGTGAAGGGTGGGGACTAGCCCAAGGTCGTGCTGCCTGTGGAGGGTGAGGACTAGCCCAAGGTCGTGCTGTCTGTGGAGGGTGGGGACTAGCCCAAGGTCGTGCTGTCTGTGGAGGGTGGGGACTAGCCCAAGGTCGTGCTGTGGAGGGTGGGGACTAGCCCAAGGTCGTGCTGTCTGTGGAGAGTGGGGACTAGCCCAAGGTCCTGCTGTGGAGGGTGGGGACTAGCCCAAGGTCGTGCTGTCTGTGGAGGGTGGGGACTAGCCCAAGGTCGTGCTTTCTGTGGAGGGTGGGGACTAGCCCAAGGTCTTGCTGTCTGTGGAGGTTGGGGACTAGCCCAGGTTGTGCTGTCTGGGGAGGGTGGGGACTAGTCCAAGTTGTGCTGTCTGTGGAGGGTGGGGACTAGCCCAAGGTCGTGCTGTCTGTGGAGGGTGGGGACTAGTCCAGGTCTTGCTGTCTGTGGAGGGTGGGGACTAGTCCAGGTCGTGCTGTCTGTGGAGGGAGGGAGGGGACTAGTCCAGGTCTTGCTGTCTGTGGAGGGTGGGGACTAGTCCAGGTTGTGCTGTCTGTGGAGGGTGGGGACTAGCCCAAGGTCGTGCTGTCTGTGGAGGGTGGGGACTAGCCCAAGGTCGTGCTGTCTGTGGAGGGTGGGGACTAGCCCAAGGTCGTGCTGTCTGTGGAGAGTGGGGACTAGTCCAGGTCGTGCTGTCTGTGGAGGGTGGGGACTAGCCCAAGGTCGTGCTGTGGAGGGTGGGGACTAGCCCAAGGTCGTGCTGTCTGTGGAGAGTGGGGACTAGTCCAAGTTGTGCTGTCTGTGGAGGGTGGGGACTAGCCCAAGGTCGTGCTGTCTGTGGAGGGTGGGGACTATCCCAAGGTCTTGCTGTCTGTGGAGGTTGGGGACTAGCCCAGGTCGTGCTGTCTGGGGAGGGTGGGGACTAGTCCAAGTTGTGCTGTCTGTGGAGGGTGGGGACTAGCCCAAGGTCGTGCTGTCTGTGGAGGGTGGGGACTAGTCCAGGTTGTGCTGTCTGTGGAGGGTGGGGACTAGCCCAGGTCGTGCTGTCTGGGGAGGGTGGGGACTAGTCCAGGTTGTGCTGTCTGTGGAGGGTGGGGACTAGCCCAAGGTCGTGCTGTCTGTGGAGGGTGGGGACTAGCCCAAGGTCGTGCTGTCTGTGGAGGGTGGGGACTAGCCCAAGGTCGTGCTGTCTGTGGAGAGTGGGGACTAGTCCAGGTCTTGCTGTCTGTGGAGGGTGGGGACTAGTCCAGGTCGTGCTGTCTGTGGAGGGAGGGAGGGGACTAGTCCAGGTCGTGCTGTCTGTGGAGGGTGGGGACTAGTCCAGGTTGTGCTGTCTGTGGAGGGTGGGGACTAGCCCAAGGTCGTGCTGTCTGTGGAGGGTGGGGACTAGCCCAAGGTCTTGCTGTCTGTGGAGGTTGGGGACTAGCCCAGGTTGTGCTGTCTGGGGAGGGTGGGGACTAGTCCAAGTTGTGCTGTCTGTGGAGGGTGGGGACTAGCCCAAGGTCGTGCTGTCTGTGGAGGGTGGGGACTAGTCCAGGTTGTGCTGTCTGTGGAGGGTGGGGACAAGCCCAGGTCGTGCTGTCTGGGGAGGGTGGGGACTAGTCCAAGTTGTGCTGTCTGTGGAGGGTGGGGACTAGCCCAAGGTCGTGCTGTCTGTGGAGAGTGGGGACTAGTCCAGGTCTTGCTGTCTGTGGAGGGTGGGGACTAGTCCAGGTCGTGCTGTCTGTGGAGGGAGGGAGGGGACTAGTCCAGGTCGTGCTGTCTGTGGAGGGTGGGGACTAGTCCAGGTTGTGCTGTCTGTGGAGGGTGGGGACTAGCCCAAGGTCGTGCTGTCTGTGGAGGGTGGGGACTAGCCCAAGGTCGTGCTGTCTGTGGAGGGTGGGGACTAGCCCAAGGTCGTGCTGTCTGTGGAGAGTGGGGACTAGTCCAGGTCGTGCTGTCTGTGGAGGGTGGGGACTAGCCCAAGGTCGTGCTGTCTGTGGAGGGTGGGGACTAGCCCAAGGTCGTGCTGTCTGTGGAGAGTGGGGACTAGCCCAAGGTCGTGCTGTCTGTGGAGGGTGGGGACTAGCCCAAGGTCTTGCTGTCTGTGGAGGGTGGGGACTAGCCCAAGGTCGTGCTGTCTGTGGAGAGTGGGGACTAGCCCAAGGTCGTGCTGTGGAGGGTGGGGACTAGCCCAAGGTCGTGCTGTGGAGAGTGGGGACTAGCCCAAGGTCGTGCTGTCTGTGGAGGGTGGGGACTAGCCCAAGGTCGTGCTGTCTGTGGAGTGTGGGGACTAGCCCAAGGTCGTGCTGTCTGTGGAGGGTGGGGACTAGCCCAAGGTCTTGCTGTCTGTGGAGGTTGGGGACTAGCCCAGGTCGTGCTGTCTGGGGAGGGTGGGGACTAGTCCAAGTTGTGCTGTCTGTGGAGGGTGGGGACTAGCCCAAGGTCGTGCTGTCTGTGGAGAGTGGGGACTAGTCCAGGTCGTGCTGTCTGTGGAGGGAGGGAGGGGACTAGTCCAGGTCGTGCTGTCTGTGGAGGGAGGGTGGGGTCTAGTCCAGGTCGTGCTGTCTGTGGAGGGAGGGTGGGGACTAGCCCAAGGTCATGATCTCTGTGGAGGGTGGGGACTATCCCAAGGTCATGCTCTCTGTGGAGGGTGGGGACTAGCCCAAGGTCATGATCTCTGTGGAGGGTGGGGACTAGCCCAAGGTCATGCTGTCTGTGGAGGGTGGGGACTAGCCCAAGGTCATGCTGTCTGTGGAGGGTGGGGACTAGCCCAAGGCCGTGCTGCCTGTGGAGGGTGAGGACTAGCCCAAGGTCATGATCTCTGTGGAGGGTGGGGACTAACCCAAGGTCATGCTGACTGTGGAGGGTGGGGACTAGCCCAAGGTCATGCTGTCTGTGGAGGGTGGGGACTAGCCCAAGGTCATGCTCTCTGTGGAGGGTGGGGACTAGCCCAAGGTCATGCTGTCTGTGGAGGGTGGGGACTAGCCCAAGGTCATGATCTCTGTGGAGGGTGGGGACTATCCCAAGGTCATGCTCTCTGTGGAGGGTGGGGACTAGCCCAAGGTCATGATCTCTGTGAAGGGTGGGGACTAGCCCAAGGTCGTGCTGCCTGTGGAGGGTGAGGACTAGACCAAGGTCGTGCTGTCTGTGGAGGGTGGGGACTAGCCCAAGGTCGTGCTGTCTGTGGAGGGTGGGGACTAGCCCAAGGTCGTGCTGTGGAGGGTGGGGACTAGCCCAAGGTCGTGCTGTCTGTGGAGAGTGGGGACTAGCCCAAGGTCGTGCTGTGGAGGGTGGGGACTAGCCCAAGGTCGTGCTGTCTGTGGAGGGTGGGGACTAGCCCAAGGTCGTGCTGTCTGTGGAGGGTGGGGACTAGCCCAGGTTGTGCTGTCTGGGGAGGGTGGGGACTAGTCCAAGTTGTGCTGTCTGTGGAGGGTGGGGACTAGCCCAAGGTCGTGCTGTCTGTGGAGGGTGGGGACTAGTCCAGGTCTTGCTGTCTGTGGAGGTTGGGGACTAGTCCAGGTCGTGCTGTCTGTGGAGGGAGGGAGGGGACTAGTCCAGGTCTTGCTGTCTGTGGAGGGTGGGGACTAGTCCAGGTTGTGCTGTCTGTGGAGGGTGGGGACTAGCCCAAGGTCGTGCTGTCTGTGGAGGGTGGGGACTAGCCCAAGGTCGTGCTGTCTGTGGAGGGTGGGGACTAGCCCAAGGTCGTGCTGTCTGTGGAGAGTGGGGACTAGTCCAGGTCGTGCTGTCTGTGGAGGGTGGGGACTAGCCCAAGGTCGTGCTGTGGAGGGTGGGGACTAGCCCAAGGTCGTGCTGTCTGTGGAGAGTGGGGACTAGTCCAAGTTGTGCTGTCTGTGGAGGGTGGGGACTAGCCCAAGGTCTTGCTGTCTGTGGAGGTTGGGGACTAGCCCAGGTCGTGCTGTCTGTGGAGGGTGGGGACTAGTCCAAGTTGTGCTGTCTGTGGAGGGTGGGGACTAGCCCAAGGTCGTGCTGTCTGTGGAGGGTGGGGACTAGTCCAGGTTGTGCTGTCTGTGGAGGGTGGGGACTAGCCCAGGTCGTGCTGTCTGGGGAGGGTGGGGACTAGTCCAAGTTGTGCTGTCTGTGGAGGGTGGGGACTAGCCCAAGGTCGTGCTGTCTGTGGAGAGTGGGGACTAGTCCAGGTCTTGCTGTCTGTGGAGGGTGGGGACTAGTCCAGGTCGTGCTGTCTGTGGAGGGAGGGAGGGGACTAGTCCAGGTCGTGCTGTCTGTGGAGGGTGGGGACTAGTCCAGGTTGTGCTGTCTGTGGAGGGTGGGGACTAGTCCAGGTCGTGCTGTCTGTGGAGGGAGGGGACTAGCCCAAGGTCATGCTATCTGTGGAGGGTGGGGACTAGCCCAAGGTCGTGCTGTCTGTGGAGGGTGGGGACTAGCCCAAGGTCGTGCTGTGGAGGGTGGGGACTAGCCCAAGGTGGTGCTGTCTGTGGAGAGTGGGGACTAGCCCAAGGTCGTGCTGTCTGTGGAGGGTGGGGACTAGCCCAAGGTCGTGCTGTCTGTGGAGGGTGGGGACTAGCCCAAGGTGGTGCTGTCTGTGGAGGGTGGGGACTAGCCCAAGGTCTTGCTGTCTGTGGAGGTTGGGGACTAGCCCAGGTCGTGCTGTCTGTGGAGGGTGGGGACTAGTCCAAGTCGTGCTGTCTGTGGAGGGTGGGGACTAGCCCAAGGTCGTGCTGTCTGTGGAGGGTGGGGACTAGTCCAGGTAGTGCTGTCTGTGGAGGGTGGGGACTAGTCCAGGTCGTGCTGTCTGTGGAGGGAGGGAGGGGACTAGTCCAGGTCGTGCGGTCTGTGGAGGGTGGGGACTAGTCGAGGTTGTGCTGTCTGTGGAGGGTGGGGACTAGTCCAGGTCGTGCTGTCTGTGGAGGGAGGGGACTAGCCCAAGGTCATGCTGTCTGTGGAGGGTGGGGACTAGCCCAAGGTCTGGCTGTCTGTGGAGGTTGGGGACTAGCCCAGGTCGTGCTGTCTGGGGAGGGTGGGGACTAGTCCAAGTCGTGCTGTCTGTGGAGGGTGGGGACTAGCCCAAGGTCGTGCTGTCTGTGGAGGGTGGGGACTAGTCCAGGTCATGCTGTCTGTGGAGGGTGGGGACTAGTCCAGGTCGTGCTGTCTTGGAGGGAGGGAGGGGACTAGTCCAGGTCGTGCTGTCTGTGGAGGGTGGGGACTAGTCCAGGTTGTGCTGTCTGTGGAGGGTGGGGACTAGTCCAGGTCGTGCTGTCTGTGGAGGGAGGGGACTAGCCCAAGGTCATGCTATCTGTGGAGGGTGGGGACTAGTCCAGGTTGTGCTGTCTGTGGAGGGTGGGGACTAGTCCAGGTCGTGCTGTCTGTGGAGGGTGGGGACTAGCCTAAGGTCATGCTATCTGTGGAGGGTGGGGACTAGTCCAGGTCATGCTGTCTACAGAGAGTGGGGACTAGCCCAAGGTCGTGCTGTCTGTGGAGGGTGGGGACTAGTGCAGGTCATGCTGTCTATGGAGGGTGGGGACTAGCCCAAGGTCATGCTGTCTGCAGAGGGTGGGGACTAGCCCAAGGTCCTGCTGTCTGTGGAGGGTGGGGACTAGCCCAGGTCATGCTGTCTGTGGAGGGTGGGGACTAGCCCAAGGTGATGCTGTCTGTGGAGGGTGGGGACTAGCCCAAGGTCATGCTGTCTGTGGAGGGTGGGGACTAGCCCAAGGTCCTGCTGTCTGTGGAGGGTGGGGACTAGCCCAAGGTGATGCTGTTGACAGGCAAAGCCTGGAGGTCCAGCAGAGGCTGGGGGCCCTGAACTAGAGAGTTCACCACAGATCCGGATCCGCTCAGCGGTGGGTCTGGGGCGGGAGGCTGGTCCCGGGAAGGACACAGTGGGCCCTGACTGCAGACCCACTGAGGGTGGTCCTGGGGAGCACTTCCCTTGGGGCGAAGGTACATAAGGGGCTGATGACTCAGCGCCAGGCCTGGGGAGCTTCTCTCTGGTCTCCTTGCCCATGTGGCTTTTAGGGTGCTTTTGCACTTCGGGACTGGCCCAGGCTCCAGCAGGCAGTCCCACATTTCCCAGGATCCAGCTCCGCAGAGGGGTCAGGCTGCTGGCACACCTGTGAGGGGTGCTACTGGCCCCTCGGGTCTCCTCCTGGCCTGCTGGCCTTTCAATGCAGGGCACCTGTCACAATTCCTAGGTCTGGTGCAAGCGCCCCCGGAACCCTGAGCTTCCTCACCCCCGTTTCTGGGCCAGGTGGGGCTTCCTCTGATGTCTTCCCTGGCCGAGCCCTCTGGGCCCCGCTGGACACAGGAAGGAGCTGGGCGGGCGGAGCCCTGGTCTCAGGGCCTGAGCCATCTGTAAGCCGCACGTCAGGGCTGGGACGGCCTTGGGACCTGTCGCATCTGTGCTCATGTACGGCTTACTTTAGGGTGGGTTTCAGGCTGCGGGAGTCGACCCTCAGCAGATAGAGCTGGCACCGGGCACTCGGCTGGGAGGCACTGTGCACATGTTACACGTGTCGGGAAATGAGACCGGCCCCAGGGGAAGCGGCTTCCCGCTCTCTCCAGGTGGGGCAGGTGCCCTGGGCTGCGTCATCGGGTCCCTCGGAACGTCGGCCCACGGGCTGCAGAAGCAGCCAGTGAAGACGTGGTGCTGCCAGTGGGTCTGATGGCGCTTCTGAGCCCAGGCTCCGCTTGTCGGTGGAGGGACAGGGAGAGCACAGCCCGTGAGCACGTCCCGCAGAGGCCTTCCCGCTTCCCAGGGCTGAGCGGCCTGTGACCCTCTCCAGTGCTGGCTCGGAAAGGTGTGCTCTCGGTAGTCGCCTTGCCTGGCTGGGAGGGGAGAGTGGTGTGTGTGTGTGTGTGTGTGTGTGTGTGTGTGCACACGCACACGTGCACGCACACGCATTTACACACATGTGAGAACCAGTAACACCGTCAGGTTGGGATGGAGGGAAGTTAGTATGTGGGGGGCACACCCATGCATGAAAAGATGGGACGTCCGGGAGTCAGCCTGTGGTGTGACTGTCTCCCAGCTGCCGGGTGTTCCTCTGCTGGAAACGGCGTGGTCTCTCACCTCTGCCAGCCTGACTTTGCTTACTGGCTGCGTGCTGCCGGGCCATTTCGTCCCCTCTCTGAGCCTTGCTTTCCTCGGTGGTAAACAGGGCCTACCTACCAGGCTTTGGGGGATTGAACAGAGCATCCATACATGTCTTAGCTCCCTGGTTGGCACAGAGGAGACTCTCAGAAAATGTCAGTCTGTCCCTCCTAACCCTCCTAACCCTCCTCCTTCTCACCCGCCGCTGCCCCTCCTCTTCCTCTTCCCCACCTTCTGCTCACCCCCCTCCTCCTCCGTCCTGACCCACGAGCTCTCTCCGGATGGATTGGTTGGAGATCTATCACTCACCTTTCTGCACCCTCTGCGGTCTGGGACGGAGAGCTCTGAGCTCGGAGATAACAGGTGGCTATTGTGCAGACCACTTCACGGTGCTCGCAAAGCTGGCCGGCCTGTAAATTCCTCCGGCTTTGGCTTTTTGGAAGCTACAGAAATAGATGTGGGGAC
The DNA here is from genome assembly GCF_014108235.1 of Myotis myotis. Classification (NCBI taxonomy): domain Eukaryota; kingdom Metazoa; phylum Chordata; class Mammalia; order Chiroptera; family Vespertilionidae; genus Myotis; species Myotis myotis. The sequence continues at coordinate 1,846,317 of NW_023416329.1, read as the reverse complement.
ATTTCAGGCTCCAGCAGACTGGAATGCACCTGCAGTCTCTGGTATAAGACGACAGAAGGGAAGCAGGTGTGTTGGGCTGGGTCTGAGTGGCATCAACTGGAATTTTTATCCTCTTTGCAGAAAGCACAGAGTAGGTGGTGGTAAACCTGGAGTCTGGAACCATTCTTGCCCCTCTCCCACACTCAGACACCTGGCACTGCAAGGCTCAGGACTCAAACTGTGGTTCGAGTCTTTCTTCTTTTTTTTAGAGAGAGTGGAAGGGATGAGGAGAGACACACAGAGAGAAACATTGATGTGAGAGAGACACATCGACTGGTTGTTTCCTGCACATGCCCCGACCAGGGCCAGGGATTGAGCCTGCAACTGAGTGGAAGGGAGGGGGAGGTATGTGCCCTTGACCAGAATCAAACCTGCAACCCTTCAGTCTGTGGGCCGGCATTCTAACCCCTGAGCCAAACCAGCGAGGGCATGATTGGACTCTTGTAGACCCAAGGCTTGGTGTGGTGTCAGGCACAGGCTGAGAGCTGATGGCGCCCTGTTCCTGACACTCTGTCCCACCCTGGGTTGGGAAACACCCCTGCAGGATCTGGTGAGAGCTCTGGGGGTGGAGGAGGCACCAAGGCCAAGAATATAAAGACTTGAGCAGCACCTTGGGGTGTAGTCTGTTGGCAGGGAATCGTAGGGGAAGATAGGGGCACTGGGCTGAGTCTATTTACAGTAGGAATCCAGTAATGGCTGTGGCCCAGTTAGAAAGGTCTGGACTTGGGGATGGGAAAGGAGTTTGTGAGAGCTGTCCCTAAATGACTCTGGGCCAGGGCAGAGCAGCAGGAGAGCGGGATGAGGTGGGCGGGGCGGAGGAGGGGACTGGACTGTGCACTTGGGTTCTGGCCCAGGCCACAATAGAAGGAATTTCAAGCTGTGCAGATGGTGGAGCTGAGGCTGCTGGCCCTGAGGTGGCCTCAGGCCGCCAGCGTGGACCTAAGGGGCTTGAGCAGATCTATCTGTGCCTTCTGAGGTGGGGTGGAGTTGGCTTGTGCTCGACGTGGGGAGGGCGAATGGCGTGGACTCTGTCCTGGATGTGGGTGTCACAGGTGGGATGCAGGGCAGGGTTGGGGCTGCAGGGCTGAGCTCACTGAGGCGCTGGCTTCGAAGCTGCACTGGAGAGGATGTCTCCTGGCGGGAGGAGCCACTTCGGTGCTCCCTGGTGTGCACATTGCACAAGACATTTCAGGAGGAAGCCTATTGAAGGGTCAGTGTCCTGCCCCCCCCGCCCCCCCACTCTTGGTCTCCCTCGAGTGGGTTCTTCCCTGGCATGACAAGGGAGGCCAGAGGCCATGCTTCTAATCACCATGCCCACGTGACCCACTCCAGTCCAGGCGCCTGAGGTCGGGGTGCTGCAGCCAGAGCAGATAGGGCCGTGTGGATGCCTCCAGTTTCTTACTCTACTTGAAACCGTACAAATAAAAGACACAACAGGCAAGTATCAGGCCAGAACTCTACAAAGCAGGCCTAGGTGATTCATTTCATAGATCACCCGGCCCCACCCTTACACCTCTTCCTCTTTTTTAGATGTTATCATTTTTATTCAGATTTTTTGAAAGCAATAGAAGGGTAGATTAATATCTATCTTTCCAAGTTAAGACCTAAAACTATTTCTACAATTTTAAATAAGAAAACTCCTGTTTGAAGTACAAGGATAATCAGTATCACCTTAAACCAGCAATAAAAATTAAAATATAGAGAGAAACCAAGATGGCGGCATAGGTAAACACTGGAGTTTGCTGCCTCACACAACCACTTCAAAAATACAACTAAAAGACAGAACAGACATTATCCAGAACCACAGGAAGGCTGGCTGAGTGCAAATTCTACAACTAGAAGGAAAGAGAAAAGCATACCGAGACTCAGAGGAGGCGCGGTGCTGAAGTGAAATACTAAGGTGCTGAGGTGCATGCAGAGCGGGCTGGTGGCTGAGCGCGCGGTTGTTGTTTTCAATCTGGAGGGAGTCTCAGGCTCTGAGCTCCAGTTCCGGTGAGTCTCTAGGGACCCAGACTCATACGGGAGAGGCGGGACTGTCTGGCATTGGCCAGAACTCGAGGGCAGCTTTCTCTCAGAGGGGCTTGCAGCGATTACTGGGACATTGAGAAGCAGAGCCTCTGAAGGCAGGACTGAGAGCAGCCATAACTGCTAGCCCTGCCCTGTTGATCCCGTGGGACCTGCCCCAACCAAGCCCTGCAGGGAGGCTTTTGCTGGATAGCCTCAGGCAAAGGCTAGATTAGCATCTCCCTAGAGATCCAGGAGCCAGGAAGCCCAGAGGTCAGAGTGGGACAATCCAGTTTGCAGCTCTGTGGAACCATAAAGGACACACTCAGGGGGCAGACTCAGTGAGCACCAAAGCCCCATTGAAGCAAGTCTTGCCCCAGAGGGGTGTCTCCAGCACAAAAGTTCTCCCACTGCAGACACAGCTGATTCTCATAGCCAATTGGCCTGGAGGTCAATTCCTCCCAGTGATAACTACAACAATCAAGGCTTAACTACAACAAGACTGTGCACAAAGCCCACAAGGGGGTGCACCAAGAGTGTCCACCTCAGGTAACTGGGGAGGCTGAACCACTGGGTCCTAGAGGACACTCAGCACAGAAAACCACTTTATCAACACAGGGAAGCATAAAAAATGCAGAGACAAAGAAAAAGGACACAAATGACAGAAATGGAGGAAAGCAAACTACTGGATATAGAGTTCAAAACCACACTTTTAAGGTTTTTCAAGAATTTTCTAGAAACTGCCGATAAACTTAATGAGATCTACAAGAAATCTATTGAGGCCCTCGAGGTTGTGATAAAGGACCAACTAGAAATTAAGCATACACTGACTGAAATAAAGAATATTATACAGACTCCCAACAGCAGACTAGAGGATTGCAAGAATCAAGTCAACAATTTGAAATACGAAGAAGCAAAAAACACCCAACCAGAAAAGCAAAATGAAAAAAGAATCCAAAAATATGAAGATAGTGTAAGGAGCCTCTGGGACAGCTTCAAGCGTACCAACATCCGAATTATAGAGGTGCCAGAAGAAGAGAGAGAGCAAGATATTGAAAACCTATTTGAAGAAATAATGACAGAAAACTTCCCCCACCTGGTGAAAGAAATGGACTTACAGGTCCAGGAAGCGCAGAGAACCCCAAACAAAAGAGGACCACACCAAGACACATCATAATTAAAATGCCAAGGACAAAAGACAAAGAGAGAATCTTAAAAGCAGCAAGAAAAAGAAAGTCAGTTACCTACAAGGGAGTACCCATACGATTGTCAGCTGATTTCTTAACAGAAACTTTGCAGGCCAGAAGGGAGTGGCAAGAAATATTCAAAGTGATGAATGCCAAGAACCTACAACCAAGATTACTTTATCCAGCAAAGCTATCATTCAGAACGGAAGGTCAGATAAAGAGCTTCACAGATAAGGAAAAGCTAAAGGAGTTCATCATCACCAAACCAGTATTATATGAAATGCTGAAAGGTATCCTTTAAGAAGAGGAAGAAGAAGAAAAAGGTAAAGATACAAATTATGAACAACAAATACATATCTATCAACAAGTGAATCTGAAAATCAAGTGAATAAATAATCTGATGAACAGAATACACTGGTGAATATGATAGATCAGGGGCATAGAAAGGGAGTGGACTGACAATTCTCGGGGGAAAGGGGTGTGGGGGTGCGAGAAGAGACTGGAAAAAAATCGTACACCTATGGATGAGGACAGTGGGTGGGGAGTGAGGGCGGAGGGTGGGGTGGGAACTGGATGGAGGCGAGTTATGGGGGGAAAAAAGAGGAACAAATGTAATAATCTGAACAATAAAGATTTAATTAATAAAAAAATTAAAATATAAATTTTTATTTAGAATTAAAGCAAATACTTCAGTATCACAAACACAATATTAAACTTTAAGAAATATGCCACTCATTTGGAGTGAGCATTTATTTGCACAATTACAACATGCGGACAAACCCAGAAGAGGGGATAGGCCTGGCATTCGCAGCTAGTGCAGCAGTTGTCCACACCACCAGCACCAAGCGAGACACACATGGGGCTATGAGCTGCCGTGAACTGTCAGTGGTGGGAAGGTGAGGGTGCAGGGGGTGCACTGCTGCCTGCTCTCGGCAGAAGACTCTCAAACGTGTGGCCATGAAGCAAGTGTAGGGTCTCTTGGGGGCAAGGTCTGCCTGGTCTCAGAGTCTCAGAGCCCATAAAGCTGCAGGGACGGAGCAGAGCGGCTCTGCCATCACGGAGCTGTGGAGGCAAATGAAGACATGGCCAGCATGCAGCTGCTCCTCTGTAAACTCCAGGATTCCTGCGAGCTGTCTGCTCCCCAGGGCAGAGCCCCGCCTGGGATCTCGATGCAGAGGCAGCTGCTGCTCAGCACTGCTCTCCAGTTACCGTGTTTGGCATCTGTGAGCCAGGTCTGGAGAATATTCGTTGAGAATATTCGTCTTGTTATTAGACGTTAGTTCCTCTGTTACATTCAGCCTATTATCCGAGTAAAATAAATTAGCTGAAAGATTGGGATCCCTCCAACTATTCCCTCGCCCACCCGGGATCTTGAGGGGTGGGTGAGGGACATGAGGAGCACCACGGAGGCCCTGGGCCCAGGGGACTGCAGTTAAGGAGACCCTGGAACTCTGCTGCTGCGGCTGCGCGGGTGTGCAGACTGATGAGCCATGGTGTGACTGGCGTGACCAGTGGCGCTGGGTGTACTCCCCTCCTTCTCTCGGTGAAACAGTGGCTGTTGAGGATCCGCTGCAGGGAGGATTCCACCATCTGGCCGCTGGGTCTGAAACCAGGAAAACCTCCGTGTTGCCTTTCTACGTCGCGTTGCTGCTACTCGCAGTTCGTCTACACGTCTTCCTTTATCCCCTCCACTCCACCCCAGTGCCGCCTCCAAAACAGTTCTTACAGGCCCAGTGCTGCTGGTTACTTCTTTGTTAATTGTCATTCGTTAGCATAAGGAGAAGATGCCTCTATGGGTGAGTGAGATGGATGCCGGAGTCCAACCCCAGCAGGTCCAGGGGTCCCCAAAGGTGTGGATGGAGTCGGCGAAGAAGGAATGACACGGAGACGGAGTTCAGTTGATCAGCAGCCTAGCCAGGATCTCTAGCCAGGATCTCCAGCCAAGTTCTGGTCTGGACCTCCAGCGAAGTTCTGCTGTTTATTGTCTTGTTACATCCGTATTTATCCCAGTTGATTTTAATCCTGTCAATTTCTATTACAAAGGTTAGGGCGTTTCTTATCTCCATTCCAGGGAGTAAAGATTATGTAGCTTAAGCATGATTGTTTGTAGTGATTAACTACCCGCCTGGCACTTAGTTAAGGAGTTTCATCCCCTCCCTGACTTCAGGGAAAAATTCCTACCTGGGAAACAACCTTTCTAGGAGAGGCATCCCCTCCCTGACTTCAGGGAAAAATTCCTACCTGGGGAAACAACCTTTCTAGGAGAGGCATCCCCTCCCTGACTTCAGGGAAAAATTCCTACCTGGGGAAACAACCTTTCTTGGAGAGGTGACCTTGGTTAAAACACACAGCGCTAAGGGGAGCAAACATATTAAGAACAGTATGCTATATACGCCAGGTCCCTTGAAACATATGCTGTGCAGATGTTTCTTTCCTGCAGCGACTGTGTCAAGCAGCAAGGATGGACCGGCTTCCGGCAGATGGAGCCTGCAGTCTTTTGTGTAAACTGGACCCTCTTTTTCACTTTGTCAAGTCCAGCTGTGTTTACGACTCTCGACACTTGTGAACTCAAGAAAATTAATGCTCTGTACTTCCCACCCCTATCTCCCCTGTGGCTTATAAATCTCAAGTTCTATACAGGTTCTGCTATATCCACAAATTTACTATATGGTCTCCCTACTAACATAAAGCATAGACTGTTTCCAGACATAAATGACCCAATAATTATATCTTTAGAAACCCTCTAACAAGTGTATTTTACATACTTACTACCGAACCCAGTACACACTCTGGCTAGAGTACAGCAGATTTCTCTTTTGGTCAGTGCCACACGATAGGAGGGTTTATGACGTGAACAGTGACACAAGGTCACGCTGACAGGGGGCATATTGTGTTCCCAGTCCGCCAACACACGTGGGCATAGACTCCCCAACTTGTCAGAATGTATAGGAGCAACAGCTTGTTTGAACCAAATAGCCACAGATTCTGAAGTGGCTCTGGGCTGCTGCCAAGCGTCAGGGCGTCACCCCAGTCTGGTTGGCCTTAGTTCAGGTCTGGGGGTAGAGGGGCCCATCTGATCACTCAGAGGGGCGCTCAGTTCACAGGTCCATGGACACTAAGGTAAGCCATTCTCTGGCAGGGTCTGGCTGGAAAGTGAAGTATCTGGGGAGAGCAGCCAAGAAGGACATGTGGAAGGGGTGAGGGCAGATCTAGTACCTGAACTCTGGATGGTAAGATTCACTTCAAGTCGGCAGTTAGATGTGGGGATAAAGAATGGTGTCCTGCCCTGGCCAGGTGGCTCAGTTGGTTAGAGCATCATCCGTCTTATATACCAACAAATTGTGGGTTTTGATTTCTGGTTCTCTCTCTCTCTCTCTCTCTCTCTCTCTCTCTCTCTCTCTCTCTCTCTCTCTCCTCTCAAAAAAGAAAAAAAAAATGGTGGACCTGACATTCAGAAGAAGCCAGGTCAAGACTGGAACAAGGGGAGGTGATGCAGAACAGGCTGGTCCCACATGTATATGTGGTAGTTAAAATTCAGAGGGGTATCTAAGCTATAGAGGTCCCCCCTGAGGAGCGAGGGGTCCCAGCCCCACACCAGGTGCCCCAGCCCAGGGTTCCAGTGCAGGAAGAGAAGTCCCCATAACTTCTGGCTGTGAAAACCAGTGGGGATTGAGGCTGAGGGAGATGGAGGCAGCTGGAGTCACAGATGTTCCTCCTAAAAAGCTCACTCGAACTCACCCAGACTCACTCGCTCTGAGCTCCAGTGCTGGGGCAGCAGCCTGAAAGGCACCAGGACATGTGGGGAGGAACTGAATTGTCTGGCTTTGGGATGTGGGCTAGGAGGGCAGCTTTCTCCCAGACAGAAGTGCTGTCAGAGGCCATGGTTCCTGTGCTGAGCCCTCTGCCCCCCTCGTCCCCCCGCAGGCATAGCCGCCATATCTGAGTCTTTATTAACCTGGCTCACACTCTTTGCTTTGCCCTCATGATTCCCTGAGACCCCTCCCACCCAACTTTTGGGCCCACCCAAGCCACTTCCAGTGGCTTTTCCATATAAATGTCCTATCTTGGTTCACACTGAGGACTTTCCTAAATTCTCTCAAAGTTGCACAAATCCCCAAAAGCAGCATCTGGCCTCAGCATGCCAGTAAGTGGCCCAGGCTCATCACTAGCAGCAGCTAGACTTGGTTCACAACTTGGCCTCTCCTGGCACCTCCAAGTCCAGCACAAGTAGCAGCCACCTGCAGATTGCTTTGTAGCTCATGCTGGGTAGCCCCAGGCAGGGCATAGGTGGCAGCTGACCTTGGCCTGCACCTCCTGGGAGGTCCCTAAGGCAGTGCACCCAGTAGGCTGCTTCAGACCATGCTGGAGCACCACCCAACCACATCCATGAGCAACACACTCAAGGGGTGGAATCAGTGGGCATCAGAGTGCCGCTGAAGTGAGTTCTGCTCCATGGTTTGGCCCCTGCACAGCAGCTCCTCTGCTGTAGTTGCAGCTGGTCCTCATAGCTGATCAGCCTAAGGGTCAACCCCTTCCATTGATGTGCCAACAACAGAAGGTGCACACAGCCCAAATGGGGGAGAGGGGCACACATAAGCACCCAGCTTGGGTGACTGGCGAGGTTGTACCACTGGGCCCTACAGGACATCTACTACATAAGCCAACCCTTCCAAGACTGGTAGACATAGCAGATCTACCTAATGCATAGAAACAAACATAATAGGCAGCCAAAATGAGGAGACAAAAATGTCCCAAATGAAAGAACAGGAGAAATCTCGAGAAAAAGAATTAAATGAAGTGAAGGACAGCAAACTATGAAGAATTCCAAACAGTGGTTTTAAGGATGGTTAAAGACCTCAGTGGGACTTCAACAGCATGAAAATACACTAGAAGGAATCAACAGCAGGTCAGATGAAGCAGAGGATCAAATCAGCAATTTGGGAGACAAGGTAGCAGAAAACACCCAGTCAGCAGAAAAAAAAGAATAAAAAATGAGTATAGTTTATGGGATCTCAGGGACAACATCAAGTGTAACATCTGCATCATAGGTGTACCAGAAGGAGAAGACATAGAGCAACAGATTGAGAGCTTATTTGAAGAAATAATGACTGAAAACTTTTCTAACCTGGTGAAGGAAAAAGACACACAAGTTCAGGAAGCACAAAGAGCCCCAAACAAGATGAACCCAAAGAGGTCCACATCAAGACACACTATAATTAAAATGCCAAAGGTTAAAGACAAGGAGAGAATTTTAAAAGCAGCAAGAGAAGAGCAGTTACCTACAAGGGAGCTCCCATAAGACTGTTAGCTGATTTATCAACAGAACCTTTGCAGGTCAGAAGGGATTGGCACAAAATAGTCAAAGCAATGAAAGGCAAGGACCTACAACCAAGATTACTCTACTCAGCGAGGCTGTCATTTAGAATTGAAGAAGAGATAAAGAGCTTCCCAGACAAGAAAAAGCTAAAGCAGTTCATCACCACCAAACCAATATTATGAGACAGGTTAAAGATCTTCTTGAATAACAATAACAACAATAATAATATAATGGCAATAAATTCATATCTATCAAAAATTACTTTAAATGAAAATAGGTTTAATACTCCAATCAAAAGACATAGGGTGGCTGAGTGGATAAGAAAACAAGACCTTCACATATGCTGTCTGTGAAAGACTCACTTAGATCAAAAGACACACACAGACTGAAAGTAAAGGGATGGAAAAAGATATTTTATAAAAATGAAAACAAACAAAAAAAAACACTGGGGTAACAATACTTATACCAGACAAAATAGACTTTAAAACAGAGGCTGTAACAAGAGACAGAGAAGGACCCAGCAATTCCACTTCTGAGTATTTATCCAAGGAAACCCACAGCATTAATTCTGAAAAACATATGCATCTGTATGTTCATTGCAGCATTATTTACAATAGCCAAAATACGGAAGCAACTTAAGTGTCCACCAATAGATGAATGAATAAAGAAGAGGTGCATATATACAATGGATTATGACTCAGCCATAAAAAAGAATGAATTTTTGCCATCTGAAGTAAGAGGGTATTGTGCTGAGTGAAATAAGTCACATAGAGAAAGACAAATGCCTGATAATTTCACTTGTATGTGTAATGTAAAAAACAAAATAGATGACTAAGTGGAACCAAAAAAGACTCACAGATACAGAGAACACTTTGACAGTTGCCAGATGGGAGGGGTGTTGGGGGGATGGGAAAGGTGAAGGGATTAAGAAGTACAAATTGGTAGTTCCAGAATAGTCATAGGGATGTCAAGTACAATATCGGGAAAATAGTAATTTAATAACTGTGTATGGTGTCAGATTGTACTAGATTTATCAGGCTGATCATTTTGTAAGTTACATAAATGTCTAATCACTGGGAACACCTGCAACTAATATAATATTGTGTGTCAACTGTAATTGAAAAATAAAACAATTGTTTTTTAAGAAAGAATGGTGTTTCTTCCCCTCCTTGCTCTGGCCAAGGCACACTTCAGGAGTGCAGGTCAGGACCTTGGACAGCGCCAGGCAGTGCCGACACCATCAGCACTTCTGTGCCACTTCTGCGCTCAGACAGCGTGGGTGCCCTGCCCCCTCTGGAACTCCGAGTTGTCAGGCAAGTTGGGTCTCTTTGTATCAGCACGTCAGGACGTTGGACCTGCTTCAGGAAAGGCCCTTGTTTTCAGCCTGGAGAGCAGACCTCCTTTCTCACTGCTCCTCTCTTTCTTTTCTTTTTTTTGTTAATCCTCACCAGAGGATATTTTCTCCACTGATTTTTAGAGAGATGGGAAAAGACAGAGAGAAACATCGATGTGAGGAAACACACCGACTGGTTGCCTCCTGCACGCACCCCAGCCAGGGCGGGGATCAAGCCTGCAACTGAGGTATGTGCCCTTGATCGTAATCGAACCCTCCACCCTTCAGTCCACAGGCCGATGCTCTAACCACTGAGCAATCGGCTAGGGCTTCTTCATTGCTTTGACTGTTGGCTTCTGAAAGCCAGACTCAGGGCAAGGACAGGAGGGAGAGGATGGAGCGACTTGAAATCCTTGTGTTCTGAGCCAGGTTACCTCAGGTTATTCTCAGGAGTTCCCAGGCAGCTCTTCATACCCTCCCTGTGATTTGGAAGCCGCCTTGAAGCAGGCGAGGGCGTGCCAAGTGTGATTAGGTGCCATTTCAAGTCAGTGGGCGGAAGGTGACTGGGGAGGGCTACAGGCAAGCAGCCTTCTCCCCTGGCCATGGCTCCAGAGAGCCCTAGACAAGCCACCAGGCCCACTGACACTCACAGCTTGGTGGGCGCAAGGCCAGGGGGGAGGGCTACTGGGCCTGGGACTGAGGCCATCTGGGTTGAGGACTCTTCCTTGCAAGTTTTGGGGAAGAGGCCGGGGCCCAAGTTGTGTACAGACTTGCAATGGGCCTGGGTGGGTGACCCCTAAGGCATTTCCACTTCTCTGCATTCACATGCCAGGTGGACTCAGAGTCTCCCACGCTGGAGACCTTGAGGGGGAACATTTCCAAATGTAGAAAGGGTAAATGTTGGGGCACTGCTGCCCCCCGGGTGTTGGTGTGGGGAGTTGGGCTGGATTTTGAAGTCAGAAACACTCATTTGTGAACCTGGCTTCCCACCATCCTGCTGCGGTTTCGGAAGGAGGCCTCTGACAGCTGCCGGAGCCCTGCGTTCCTCAGCTGTAATGGGGACAGTGTCGCCTACTCTATAGAATTGTTGTGAAAATAGAGACAAATGTAGACAGTGCTCAGGGGGAGTCTCAGCCCTCCCTTCCCAGAGGGTCCTTCTTCTGAGGTCCTTGGAGGGAGCACAGCAGCCAGGCTCCGGGGCGACCTCACCTCCATTTCCTATGCTGCTGAGAGTGATGCCTGGGGCTGACAAAGGCCCTACCCCCTCTCTCTGAACTGAGGAGCCTCTGTGTGCATGCAGAGGCCGCCCCAGTGATGTTGGCTCCCCAGATGTGAGGTTAGATATTCTGTTGCTCCCAGGGCAGGAAGGAATGAGGGGTCATGGGTAGGGCAGGGTTAGGGTTAGAGGCACAGTCTTAGTTTACTCCAATTTCCCCTCCCTCCCTGGGGGCCTCTGCCTGCAGCCCTGGTACTTGCTCTGCCCTCTGGGTTGGGGAATGAAGTCTGAGAACCACATGGTTATAAACTAACAGCTCTTTCTTTTAGGTTTTACACAATTATAAGGACAGATCAATTCTGAGCCATGTCACTTCTAGTCCCTTTAAGAGAAATGAGGAAAGTTTATGGGACACAACTCAGGGCAGGCACAGCCCTGCTTCTCAGCTTGTCTCACAGGGGACATGCTTCCGGGGGGGGGGGGGGGGCGCGGAGGGGGGAGGGGCGGGGGGCGGGGGTGCTCCTCTTTTTTAAGACCTCCATCTGATTAGATGAGGCCCCCTAAGTTGTGGAGGATAATTTGCTTTACTGAGAATCTACTGACGTAACTGTTAATCGCATCGAAAAAATACATTTAGAGCAATATTTAGACTAGTATTTGACCAAATAACTGGCCACCGTAGCCTAGCCAATTTGACACATAAAATTAAACCTCACAGATGGGGACAATGCCATCAGGGTTGATAAATGCTCCTATACTACATGTTTAAACCCAAGAGGCTCGGATCTGAGAGCACCCCACCGCTTGACAATGCTGAGTGTGGGTTTTGAGTGTGCCGGGCTGGGCTCTGCTCTCTGCTTCTCCCTGTCTGGGCTGTGACATGCTCCCTTATCCTTCTGTGAGAAGACAATAGCTCGAATCTCATAGGAGTGCTGGAGGCAGAGTGAGGTCCCCATTTCCCCTCTGCCTCTGGGGGCCACTGCCTGCAGCCCTGGTACCTGCTTGCCCTCTGGGTCGGGGAAGTGGACAGAGCTGAGCTTTTAGGGCTCAGCAGGTGCCTGCTTGTCCATGTCTGGGATGCGGGGCAGTGGGGCCCTCAGGAACCTCGGCAGCAGAGCTGTGGCAGGGAAGGGCCGGAGCTCACAGGGAGCCGGATGTGGCGGCTGAGGAGAGGACGCATGGCGTATGCGCAGGCCCCGGAAGGTGAGGGATCCCTCCTGCCGACACCTTCCTCCTCTCAGTCAGGCTCCTGTTCTGTTCCCCTTTGCCCTGCAGCTTAAATATGGGGCTTTGGGTGCCCAGGGAAGACCGGCGGGCATGCCAGTGGGCAGAGTGCATTTCGGAGCAGGTTATTGAGGCAGGACGTGTGGGTGAGGTAGAGAAATGTCGTGAAGTGAGCTGGGGAGCCCTTTGATCCCCTCTGAGCGAGGTGAGAGCAGGTTATCACCTGGCCAGGGCTCCAGCAGCCTGCCCGGGAACAGTGGCTGAGAACACTTCACATCGCCTCTTCCCAGGGCAACCTGGCTGGGACCCTTAGCAAGCATCCTGCCGGCGGAGGGGCGGGGGAGGGGAGGGGACAGCGAGGGTGGGAAAGGACAGTGTAATATCTGAGACTGAAAAGGGAACATTTGTGGGTCTCTAAAAAGTTGGCTGCCATGAGGCCAGTGAGCCTGGAGGTACTGTATTTTTCCGTGTATAAGACACTATTTTTTTCTAAAATCATTAGACTGAAAACCGAGGGGCGTCTTATACACGGAAGCCAGCTGAGGAGGGAGCCATGTGGGTGCGTAGCTGCCTATACCTTGTCAAACAGGCTTCCTCCAGTCACGAGTCTTATTGTTACTGACGTCAGCTGATGCTGTAATTGGAGGTGGAGGTGGACAGTGCGCAGATGCAACAGGGACCAGAGCCTTCTGAGCCCATAAAGATGACAAAAAACAAAAAGATAAATACTAGTAAGCGATTGTCTTACTCTGCAAAATTCAAACTGAATGTAATCAGCTCTGCAAACGAGCATGGAAACAGAGCTGCAGAGAGACCATGTGGGCCTTGTCCCACTGAGTGTGTGACCAGACCGTGGAGAAAACAGGAAGAACAACTCCTTAAGATGCCAAAAAAGCAGGCCTTCAGAGGAAAACCAGCAAAATGTTTAAAATATTGATTTCTTAATTTTGGGTTGGAAAATTGGGCGGTGTCTTATACATGGGGTGTCATATACACGGACAAATATGGTAGTCACAGAGGCAGGACCCGGGGGAGTGGCCAGCAGGATCCCCTGCCCAGGCGCAAGGGTGCCAAGGAGACTCACAGGCGGGCTGCTGGTGGGTGCAGGTCACTGGGGTGTCAGGAAATTCTGATGCCAGCAGCACCAGCTGTGTGATGTGGGGCCAGGTGGAATCCTGTGGGCAGCTGGGTTTCAGGATCTCACCTGTAAAATGGGCTAATAGGGCCATCTCCGAGGTGAAGGTAAATGAGGAAAAGAAATGTCAATTCCTGCCACACCTAGTAGGTAGCAGCTGCTCCGGAAACGTGAGCTCCCCTGGCTGCGGAGCCCAGGTCCTGCGACCAGAGAACCACCCGGCAACTCCACTTGCAGTTTAGAAAATCTCTTTACCGAAGTAAAATATTCTTTCCTTCTATTTCTAATTTGTACTATACAGATTTTTCACACCTAAGAGAAGTAGTAGAATAGTGTAACAAACACCCACATTCTCATAACCTGGGTTTAACAGTTGTTAGCATTTTGCTGTGTATCTGCTTCATCTTATTTTTTTTTTTTTTGGGGGGGGGGGATATTTTAAAATAAATTGCAGACATCATGATAGTTCATTCATAAATACTTAAGTAAACATTCCTAAAATTGTAAGGGCATTTTTCCTGCCCAGTCACAAGACCATTATCATGCCTAGCAGAATAATCATACTTTCCTATTATAATCTAACAATCCGTATTGAAATTTCCCTAGCAGCCTCCAGAGTATCCCTTACAGCTGATTGGTTCAAGTCAGGATTCAATTAAGGACTATATATTGCCATCGGTTGTTATTTCTCATAAGTCTCTTCTTATTTAGACTCGGGCTTGCCAGACGTTTGTGTGTGCGTACGATTTATTTACTTGGTGTTCTTGCTAAAATGCAAGTTCTGATTTGGGGGCTGGAGAGAGGCCTGAGATTCTGCATTTCTAGCAAACTCCTTAGGGCTGTTGCTGGTGGTCCATGGAGTATACTTTTAGTTGCAAGGGTCTAGAACATTCCCCATTTCTTCCCCATGACATGGGCTTGTTGGAGAACCTGGGCCAGTGCCCTGTAAAATGGTTCCTTTGCCAGATCCAGCTGGTTGCTTCCTCATGGTGTCACTTAACTTGTTCATCATCGTATGTAAATTGGCAGTGAGGTCTGGAGGTGAGTGATACCCAGGTAAGACATTTGGGGTGCCGTGTGCTTCTTCTTGCATCGTGTCAAGTGGCACATAAAACAGCGTTCATTGTGACTCGTGGTTGGGCATCAAAAGTCCTTGACTGCTTGGCATTGTAGCAGGTGCTGTTAGGTGTGAGGGGACACATTTGGGGATTCATTAGCTGTATCAGATTCTCAAAGAGCTGTTAGAAGTTTTCACTCACAAAAGACACCCAGGAGTGCTTCGCCAACCCTCGCGGGATATCAGAGCTGTCCCTCCTCACCACGTGTCCCTCCTCACCCACAGAAGTGCCGCCGCAGGCTGAGGACCGCAGCTTTCTGCTGCTGCCGTGACTCCCAGGAGGCATGTCCACCCCTGTGGACTGAGCCCCAGGAACCTGCTGCTTGTTTCCAGGCTCTGCCTGCAGGAGCCCTGGCTGGGTGTGGCCCAGCCCAGATCCCAGGGTGGGGAGAGAAGCTAAAGGTCAAAGGCATGGAGCTGTGTAGAGCAAGGTGAGGCTTTTCACAGAGAAACAAGGCTGGGCCAGGAGCCAGGCTGGCTGGGAGGTGGAGTCAGAGCCCATCAGAGTGTGTGACTCAGGAGAGAGGTGGCAAGCCACGGCCTGTGTCTGAGCTCAGTTTTGGGGAGTGAGGACAGCCTTGATGGTTAAGAGGCTCCTTCAGGTACAGAACAAGCTAGGGTTCCAGAATACGTTCATGCCATTGAACCCGATAGCCAGTTTCTGAAGGCTGCTGACAGCTGCTCTCTGATGGACGGAGGCCTGAGGAGGGTGAAGGGCCTGCCGTGGGGTGGTGGTCAGTGATGGCTGTCACCCCTGGGCCAGTGATGACAGTGGTTCAGGCAGACGCCAGGCTGAGGCAGGATGAGGCGAGGGGCTGAGAGCCCTCTCCTTCCCAGGCTGGCCGGGTCCTGCGCCTCTCTCCTTGGGAAACAGGTGGGACAGGTACTTGCGCGTGAGGGTCCACCTGCCGGGCTGGTGGGCACCTTGAGAAACAAGCCTAACTCTGGGTGAGATTTGTGCCTGCGGCTCTCTGTAAAGAGTCGGCAGAGCTGGGAAAGCACCGTGTGCAGGCTCAGGGGGAAGGCGAGGCTGCGTCATTTTATATCTTCTCTGTGCTCTGGCTAAGCCACGCACCGTTAGCACAACAGGAAGGAAAATGAGCGGAGATGAAGGCTGTCAGTGGCTGAGATGGAGAGATGGGCTGATTGATTCTGGCTTATTCTTTCATGCCTCCTGAAGCAGAAAGTCAGGAGCTGGCCTGAGCCAGAGTCGGCCAGGCCTCGGCCGCAGGGCCAGCCCGGGGCGTCACAGGTCTGCATACACCCGGCTTATCTATGACCCGCGACTGGGTCCTGGAGAGCTGGCCCAGCTGTCTCTCCCTTGCTTCTGTGGAGGCCTACTTTACCCGTCAGATAAGGACTGATTCCCTTTACCTTCCCGGAGGGCAGGAGGGCACTCTGTAGAGGCCCTAGCAGTGGAAGGAGCGGGGGTGCCATGCTCCCCTCCCGTGGTCCCTTCTGGGAGACCACTGCTGGTCAACGGTGGAGTGATCTGGACTCAGTCTTCCTGCTTCCAGAGCTCCTGCTCTTCCTGCGGCCTTGACACTGCGGTTCTGTCGTCTCCCATTCTTCCCTCGGGTCCCAGGCTCCCTGGACCCCTCTGGACTCAGCCCAGTTTCCAGTTGGGGGTAGGAGTCACTGTCTCCACTGGGCGGAGCCCCAGAGCCTCAGTCTCCGCCCTCCTCCAAAGTTATGACCACGCCTTGCATAAGTGTTTGAGGCCCTGCTGGGGCCTGGGAGAGGCTGGTGACTGGCCCTGAGGCAGGACCAGCAGAGGTGGTGCTTCCGGAACTTCCTGCGAGGAAAGGTGTTTCCCTGCAGCCGGGGCCAGGGTCCTGTCTGAGTCACTAGGCATTAAACTACCCCAAACCGGTGGCTTCCAACAACTGAAATTTATTCTTCCCTCAGTTTTGGAGGCTACAAGTCTGAAATCGAGGTGTCCCAGGGCCGCTCCCTCTGAGCGCTGGGGGAGGACCCTTCCTGGCCTCTCCTGGCTCCTGGTGGCTCCCAGTGCTTGGCCTTGGAGGTGTGTGGATGCTCCCTGCCCCTCCCACCTCCACCTTCACGAGGCCCGCGTGCCCCTGTGCGTCCTCTCCTCTTCCTTTAAGGGCACCGGGCCTTGGAAGTATGTAGGGCCTAATCCAGTATGACCTCATCTTCACTAATGGTTTCTGCAAACCCCATCGCATTGGAGGTTCCAGGGGATGTGACTTTGGAGAGCCCAGGCAGAGGGCCCACCTCCAGCCTGGTCTGTCCCTTTGTCCAACCGGAGCAGCTGTTGATACTGTGAGTGTCAGACGCAGTCTCTTTGGGGCAGGGAATGTAGTTACGGCCTCAGACTGTCCGGGGCCTCGCAGGGTGGGGGCAGGGTGAGCCCTGTGTATTCTGCAGGCTCTCAGCTGCGCCCTCACAACCCACACAGCGGTGTTGTTGAGTTCCTAGTGCTCATGCGGAAGGCCAGGCCCTGCCCTGCAGGTCCCGTGGGACAGACAGGCAGAGCAAGGGTGCAGGGCGCAGGCACGAGCTTCAGATCGATCGCAGACTTGTGTCCCCTCCTGGCTGTGTGGCGCCACCTCCCGGAGTTTATTGAGGCATCTGTAAGGTGGAGGTGATGCAGGTCCCCTGCAGGGTCCGTGAGGATGGGATGGGATGAGGTATGGAACCCCGGAGGTGCCTCAAACATGCACGCTGCTCTTCCTTTCTTCCCAGGAGCTTCTAGAAGTCCAGATGCTGTCCCTCCTTCTGTGCACTTTTCCACACACCCCTCAGGGATTGGCATAAAGCTGGAGGCCAGTGATGTCTGAAAGATGAGCAACCTGGTCGGAGGGCAGCACTGGGCGTCTAGAGGACTCCCTGCTCTCAAGAAGCCCCGGCCAGGCAGGAGGGTTGTTGGTGCTGCGATGGTGGACTTTGTATGCAGTATGGGGGTGGTGTGGAGGCCCACGAACAAGCCCTGAAAGCCGGGGAGTTTTCCAGGAGGAGGGAGTGGTTCAGGCATCCCAGGAGAAGCAGGGCAGAGGCCCCGGGACTGACCGAGAATGGCCAGGGTGCGGTGACTCCTCAGCCCCAGCAACCGGTTCTTGGAACTCAGGGTGCAGGTCAGGTAAGCCGGAGGTAGCCCTGCCCAGGTTCTCTGTAACACACACAGTGCTATTGCACTGCAATGGAGACAGCAGAGCGAAGCCCCTGGGGTCTACTCTCATTGTCTCTGTTCCCTGACAGTCCTTGTCCATAGACATATTTTTAGTCACAACACAACTACAGTTTTGGTTACAGCTTTATTTATTACTAGAGGCCCGGTGTCCCTCAGCCTGGCCTGTGCCCTCTCACAGTCTGGGACCCCTTGGGGGATGACCACCTGCTGGCTTAGGCCTGCTCCCTGGGGAATTGGGCCTAAGCTGGCGTCAGACATCCCTCTGGCAGCCCGGGAGCCCTCGGGGGATGTCCACTTGCCAGCGGGGAGCAGGCCTAAGCTGCAGTCGGACATCCTTAGTGCTGCTGAGGAGGCGGGAGAGGCTCCCACCACCACCGCTGTACTGGCAGCCATCAGTCTGGCTTGTGGCTGAGCAGACCTCCCCCTGTGGGAGCGCACTGACCACCAGGGGGCAGCTCCTGCTTTGAGCATCTGCCCCCTGGTGGTCAGTGTGTGTCATAGTGACCAGTCATTCCCAGTCTTTCTGCTGTTAGGGTCAGTTTGCATATTACCCTTTTACTATATAGGATAGAGGCCTGGTGCATGGGTGGGGGTCGGCTGGTTTGCCCTGAATGGTGTCCCGGATCAGGGTGGGGGTCCTGCTTGGGTGCCTGGCCAGCCTGGGTGAGGGCTGATGGGTGTTTGCAGGCTGGTCACACCCCCTTCAGGGTGGGGGTCCCACTGGGGTGCCTGGCCAGCCTGGGTGAGGGGCTGATGGCTGTTTTCAGGCTGGCTACACCCATTTTAGGGTGGGGGGTCCCCACTGGGGTGCCTGGACAGTCTGGGTGAGGGGCTGAGGGCCATTTTCAGGCTGGCCAAGCCCCCCGGTGACGAAAGCTCCCAGCCTCTCCTTTTTTTCCTTCTTTTTTTTTTTTTATTCTGGGAGTTATTTACCTTCTGTAATTGTAACTTTGTTGCCTTCAGTGGAGCTAAGAGCCGGCTCCTGCTTGCTCCAGCTCTGTGGCCACGGCCGGCTGAAGGCAGGTATCTGGGGTTTATTTATCTTCTATAATTGAAACTTTGTTGCCTGCAGTGGAGCTCAGAGCCGGTGGGAAGCTTGGCTTCCTCCATCACTGGAGCAACCAAGCCTCCTGCTCGCTTCAGCTCTGTGGCTGCCGGCCACCATCTTGGTTGGGTTAATTTGCATATAGTCGCTCTGATTGGCTGGTGGGCGTGGCTTAAGGTGTATCGAAGGTATGGTTAATTTGCATGTTTGTTTTTTATTAGATTAGATACTGTAAACACTTTTCACTATTGCTACAGAGTTTTCATAATTACCATTTCAACTAGAGGCCTGGTGCACGAAATTCATGCATGGGTAGGGTCCCTAGGCCTGGCCAGTGATCAGGGTCGATCTGTGGAGTGACTAGTGGGGGGGCCCCACCTTGGCTGGCCTGGTGCTGCCCGCTCACCGGCCCCGCCCCCCACCGCTGCCACCAGTCTCCTCCTTCTGTGGGGTGACCAGTGGGGTGATCAGAGGCCACCCTTGCACCCACCTTGGCTGGCCTGGTGCTACCTGCTTGCTGGCCTCACCCCCCGTCCCCCACCGCTGCCACTGGTCGGTCAGTGCATGTCATAGCGATGGGTTGTTCCACCGGTCATTCCGCCGTTCGGTCAATTTGCATATTAGGGTTTATATGGATAGAGGCCTGGTGCATGAAATTTGTGCACTTGGGGGCGGGTGGGAGGGGGTCCCTCAGCCCGGATTGCAAGAGGGTGCAGGCCTGGCCGAGGGACCCCACTGGTGCATATTGGGGTTGGGGAGGGATGCGGGAGGTTGGCCAGCCGGGAGGGACTGCGGAAGGGCTCCAGGGCAAGTCCGGCCTTTCTCGCCCAGTCCCGATCGGCCAGACCCCAGCAGCAAGCTAACCTACTGGTCAGAGCGTTTGCCCCCCTGGTGGTCAGTGAACATGATAGTGACTGGTTGACCGGTCGACTATCTGCCCCCTGGTGGTCAGTACATGTCATAGAGACCATAGCATATTACGCTTTGATTGGTTGACCAGACAAACGGATGACTGGACACTTAGCATATTAGGCTTTTATTATATAGGACTAGAGGCCCGGTGCACGAAATTCATGCACTGGGGGGTGGGGTTCCCTCAGCCCAGCCTGCCCCTCTCACAGTCCGGATGTCCTACTGATGGCCACAGTCTGGCAGCAGAGGCTCGGAGCAGGCATCCTGTGTGTGTGTGTGTCTGTGTGTGTGTGTGTGTGTGTGTGTCCGCTGGGGGCCTACCCCCAGCCGCATTGGAGGCTCAGAGCAGGTGCTGTGTGTGTGTGTGTGTGTGTGTGTGTGTGTGAGTGTGTGTGTCTGCTGAGGGCCTGCCCCCAGCCACACTATGGAGGCTTGGAGAAGGCACCCCTCTGTGTTGATCTCTCAGGCTCCTGGCCTCCACTGCG
The DNA here is from genome assembly GCF_014108235.1 of Myotis myotis. Classification (NCBI taxonomy): domain Eukaryota; kingdom Metazoa; phylum Chordata; class Mammalia; order Chiroptera; family Vespertilionidae; genus Myotis; species Myotis myotis. The sequence continues at coordinate 1,826,149 of NW_023416329.1, read as the reverse complement.
TGTTTTTCTCTCCCTTGAGTTGTGGCCAGGGTGGGGTGCTGCCTGCAGGCTGCGCTTTCCTGCTCATGGATCACTGGATCACTGCAGAGACCGGGGGCAGGCCCTGCTGGGTGCGGCCTGTGGGGAACTTTCCTGCTCTGGGATCGCCATGGTGATCCCAGGAGCAGGCCTACCTAGGGGCGGGCCGCCCTCCGCACTTGCCTGCCCTGGGATCGCCATGGGGTCCTGGCTGGGGGTGGGACTTCGGCGGCGTGGGGCTTAGGCTGCACATGGGGGTCCCGGCTGGGGCGGGACTTAGGTGACTCGATCGCCCTGCCTAAGCCCGGCCGCCCAGGGCTGCACACGGGGACCGGATGGCATCTGGCGCTGGCCAGCCCTGCCTGCAGTATGCAAATTAGCCGCCATCTTTGCTGGCAGTTAATTTGCATATGGTGCTGATTAGCCAATGGGAAGCATAGCGAAGGTACGGTCAATTACCCTTTTTGTCTTTTATTAGATAGGATAGCTGCATAAAAATTGGCCATTAGGTTTATGGTTGTTGTTTTTTAACTTTATGTAATTTTCTTCCCCCTCCCCTGCAGTTTTAATGAGGAATAATCAACATATATCATGGTATAACGTTAAGGTATACTAGGTTGATGTTCTTTAATTTATTTAAACATCACCTTTTGTTAGAGGTTTAGATTGTTTTCTGTTTCTGGATATTTTAAATCATGCAATGTTGAACATCTTAAAGTAGTTTTTTCCTTCTAATGAATTATTTTTTCAAGAAAAGTGAGATTATTGGGTCAAATACTATGAGCATTTTTATGGAACTCGCAATGGTAATGCCAAATTGTTTTTAAAAAGGAGTGTTTCCCCATCAGCTGTGTGAGGTCAGTTTTATTGTCACTCAGCAAGCATTTGGCATTGCAGTTGCCAACTGTTGTTTTTCTTTGTTGCAATTTTAATAGATGTGAAATGACTTCCCATTTTAGATTAGTTTTAAAAATTTATTGATTTTAGAGAGAGAGGAAGGGAGAGGGAAACATCGATTATTTGTCCCACTTATTTATGCATTAGTTGGTTGATTCTTTTTAAAAAATATGTTTTTATTGATTTTTAGAGAGAGAGGAAGGGAGAGGGATAGAGAGATAGAAACATCGATGAGAGAGAAACATAAATTGGCTGCCTCCTGCGTGTCGCCTACTGGGGATGGAGCCTGCAACCCAGGCATGTGCACTTTATTGGAATTGAACCTGGGACCCTTCAGTCCACAGGCTGATGATGCTCTATCCACTGAGCCAAACCAGCTAGGGCTCATTTGACTTTTCTATTTGATTCTTTAATCTTTCCAGAGTTTATTTTTGCTGTGTGAAGTTAAGTGTTTTTCTGAATTAATTACTTTTCCTCAAAACTACCAGTTATCACAGCACAATTATATATCTAGAATTTCTTTCTACATTATTTGGCGAGGCCTATCTTGTAATCCATTAAATTCTTATGTGCAGTAAGGTCTATTTATGGATTAAAAAATTCAGACCCATATTTCTACATTTGTGCCAGTTCTATAGTACTTTACTTATTATTGCTCTGTAATGCATTTTTATATCTAGTTTCTTCTCATTATTTTTCTTTACAGAATTTTACTTAATATTCTCATCTGTTTATTTTCCAAATGACTATAGAATACTTTTATTCAATTCCTTTTATTCAATTCCCCTGCCCTGCCCAGGCCCCAGGGGAGGCACCTCCTGCCTGGGGCATGGGGTTCTGTCCCCTCTCGTGCACTCAGACCACTGCTCTAGGAGTTCTCCTGTCTCTCCTCCATCAGCATGCTCTGCCGTCAGCTTCCAAGCAGACTGTGCTGTCCTTCCGAAGCAGCTCTCGCTCAGCCCCATTCCCTCTCCATCACTGTCCCATTTCCCTGTCCCCTTTACAGCACCGGTGCTCTCACGGTGCCATTGGAACCGCTCCTCTCAGTGCCCTCAAGACGTCCATGTCCCCGTGTCCCGTGACCCAGACATCTCAGTCTTCTTACCTGACCCTTCGGCAGCAGTTGGAACCTGACACAGCCCCTTGCCCTTTCCCCTGGGCTGGGGTGGGCCACAGGCTCCTTTCTCTCAGTTCCGCACTGGGCCCCTGTCCTCTCCCTGACCACTGCGCACGGCAGGGTCCCATGCCTCAGACTTGGGACGTCTTCCCTTCCCCAGTTACCCTCCCTTCCCTGGCGACCTTTAAAGAACACACACATACACACACACACACACACACACACACACACACACACACACCGATAACGCCCAGGCATTGCGACCCATGGGGCCTCCGGCCTCAGTTCCAGACGTGCTTGTCCGTCCGGTGGCCAGGTTGTCTGCTCGGAAGGCAACAGGCTTCTCAGATGAGCATTTTCCAGTGAAGCTTCATTTTCCAGTCTACGTGGGCTCCTGAGTTTTCTTCATCTGTCCACTGTTCCAGGTGCTCAGGCCCAAGGTTGTGGGGTTCCCCTCGCTCTCCTCCTTTTTCCTTGTCCCAGAAGCCCGTCCTCCCAGCTCACCCCACTGACCACTCCCATGGCTGCTGTTCTGGTCCAACCTGCCACCGCTCTCCCCTGGATTAGAGGAGTGGTCTCCCCGCCTCTGCATTTACCCCTTTGGTCTGTTCACAGCCCGGCATCCGAGCGATGCTGATGCAAACAGCTCCTGGCTCCCCACTCCTCTGATCAGAACCCCTGGCTCCCCATCTCACACAGCAAAGGCTAACATGGTGATGGTGGTGCCAGGCATGGCCTCTCTCCCTGCCCAGCTCCTGCCGGCCCTGGCTTACTGCCTTGGGCCACGGTGCTGCTCTGAGCTGCCTTCAGCACAAGTGTGTCTCTTCCCAGAGCTCCACAGGCTCCCTCCTGGCTTCCAAGGCCTTTGCATAAGGGTTCCCTCAACCAGGGTTCCCTCCACAAGGGTTCCCTCAACCAGGGTTCCCTGGCCTCCTCTCAGTGCTCCTCCATCTCCCCATCCTGGGCTAAGAGAGCCCCTCACAGACTTAGTTTTGTCTACAATGGTGATCACCAACTAATATACTCTATAATCTACTAATCATTTTCTGTTGCCTCCACTAGACTGTAAACTCCAAGGTGTCAGAGATCCTTGTCCAGGGCAGGAGCAGAGTGGGCATATAAGAAAAGCTACTTGATTTGATTACTTGGCTCTGTCAAACAGAACCAGTTACATGTTAAAGATTTGTTTTTTTTATTGTTAATATTAGAGGCCTGGTGCACGGCACCAGTGGGGTCCCCTGGCCTGGCCTGGCCTGAGGGATCCGGCCGAAACTGGCTCGGCTCTCCGACATCCCCTGAGGGGTCCCAGATTGCGAGAGGGTGCAGGCCAGGCCTAGGGACCCTACCAGTGCACAGTCAGGGCCGGGGAGGGATGCCGGAGGTTGACCAGCTGGGGAGGGACTATGGGAGGGCTCCAGGGCATGTCCGGCCCCTCTCACTCAGTCCCAATTGCCGGACCCCAGCAGCAAGCTAACCTACCGGTCGGAGCATCTGTCCCCTGGTGGTCAGTGCATGTCATAGTGAGTGGTTGAATGGCCTTAGCATATCATTAGCATATTCTGCTTTGATTGGTTGAATAGCCAACCCGTTGACCAGACACTTAGCATATTAGGCTTTTATTATATAGGATTCCATATATCATATTACATGCCAAACAAAAACCCCAAACCAGTACCAGAGCAAACCCCTCTGTGTTCTCCACAAAGCAAGCTGTTGTCCTTGGTCCTGGGCCTGGTTCAGGGCTGCCCCGCCCCCGGGAGTGAGGAGGCAGGTATGGCCTCCCCCACCTGAGCTCGCAGCAGGAACACCGCCCTGAGCAGCACCAGCAGCCCCACAAGGACCCCGGAGGAGGGGATGCCTTCACCCACTCACCATTCAGTCGCAAGCAGCAGCAGCACTCCTCTGCTCCAGCCACTGGACAAGGGTTTCTGACACCTTGAGGTTTACACTGTAGTGGAGGCAACAGAAAGTGATTAGTAGATTATAGAGTGTATTGGCTGGTGGTCACTGTTGTGATAAACTAAGTCTGTGAGGGGGTCTGTTAGTCCAGGGTGGGGAGATGGAGGAGCACTGAGAGGAGGCCAGGACACCATTGTTGATGGAACCCTTATTAACGGAACCCTGTGGAGGGAATCCTGGTTGAGGGAACCCTTATATATGTACTAGAGGCCTGGTGCATGGAATTCGTGCACTCAGGGGTGAGTCCCTCAGCCGGGCCTGCGCCCTCCCGCTGCACTGCCTGCCTGGCTGCCACTGTGGGGCCCAGGTTTCCTGGCACATGGACCCGTTCAGCAGGACCCTGGCCATTCTGTGTGTTGGAAGCTGCTCCCCCGGTTTCTGCGTCCCAAGTCTCCTGGCTGCATCCTCTGTGGTCAGTCAGACGTCACATTTGGTTTAGGTGAGCGTGTTGCCACAGGGCTTCTCTGTGAATATCAGGAGCTCGCTGCAGGCGCCCTGAGGCTCAGTGGGAGCTGGTGCCTGGCCCACCTGTCATCCTGGGCCACTCGGTCTCTCCAAGCTGCTGGGTCTGATGCGGCTGGTGCTGGGGGGCAGAAGGGGGCGGTGTGTGCAGGACCAGCCTGGGCCCTCACCCTGCCTGGGAGGGGCAGAGGCGAAGGCCGCTGGTCACCAGGAGGGCCGCTCACCGCCTTGCCCTGACGTCACCTCACAGAGGGGAACTGCCGGTGTTGGAGCCAGAAGCTGGGTAGCGCCATGGGGCCAGGCCAAGGATGGCACAGCCTCATGGCACCTCTGTGACCCATTGCTGCCATCCCTGTGATGTAGGTCATGGCCCGAGGCCGAGTGACAGGACTGTGCCAGCCACCTGTGGATCAGGACAGCCCAACAGTGACCACAGGCCACTCTCCACCCTGCCCCACAGCCCTGCCCCCTGCGGCCACCAGCCTTCCTGTGCTGGGACTCTGGCCCTTCTCTCTGATGGGGCGTTGGCCCTGACAGCAGAGGCTGCTCAGACCGCAGCATCCGCTCCTGGGGGCGGCTCGTCACCTCTCTGCCTGCCGCTCTGGCCACACTTCCGTCATGGGACCAAGTGTGCAGCAGCGCTGGGTCTCCATTGGGGAGCCCAGAGCCAGCAGAAGGGCTGGGAGCACGGCCTAGACCAGTGGCAGGTGGTGGGGTGGTCAGGTGAGTCGTGCTCTGGGCATGCTGACGGGGGCTCTGGGTGTGCTCGTGGGGGCTCTGGGTGTGCTCGTGGGGGCACTGGGCGTCCTCGCGGGGCTCTGGGCGTCCTCCCGGGGTCTCTGGGCGTCCTCGCGGGGCTCTGGGCGTCCTCGCGGGGCTCAGGGCGTCCTCCCGGGGTCTCTGGGCGTCCTCGCGGGGCTCTGGGCGTCCTCCCGGGGTCTCTGGGCGTCCTCGCGGGGCTCTGGGCGTCCTCGCGGGGCTCTGGGCGTCCTCCCGGGGTCTCTGGGCGTCCTCGCGGGGCTCTGGGCGTCCTCCCGGGGTCTCTGGGCGTCCTCGCGGGGCTCTGGGCGTCCTCGCGGGGCTCTGGGCGTCCTCCCGGGGTCTCTGGGCGTCCTCGCGGGGCTCTGGGCGTCCTCGCGGGGCTCTGGGCGTCCTCGTGGGGCTCTGGGCGTCCTCCCGGGGGCATTGGGCGTCCTCCCGGGGTCTCTGGGCGTCCTCCCGGGGGCTCTGGGCGTCCTCGCGGGGTCTCTGGACGTCCTCGCGGGGGCTCTGGGCGTCCTCCCGGGGGCTCTGGGCGTCCTCCCGGGGGCTCTGGGCGTCCTTCCGGGGGCTCTGGGCGTCCTTGCGGGGGCTCTGGGCGTCCTTGCGGGGGCATTGGGCATCCTTGTGGGGCTCTGGGCGTCCTCCCGGGGGCTCTGGACGTCCTCGCAGGGGCTCTGGGCGTCCTCCCGGGGTCTCTGGGCGTCCTCCCGGGGTCTCTGGGTGTGCTCCCGGGGGCTCTGGGCGTCCTCCCGGGGGCTCTGGGCGTCCTCCCGGGGGCTCTGGGCGTCCTCGCGGGGGCTCTGGGTGTGCTCCCGGAGGCTCTGGGCGGTTCTGGAGCGTGAGATGAGCCTCCCGATTCCTGTGCTTCTGTCAGGCAGAGCCGAGCTGCAACCAGAGAGGAGGGCTGTGTGTGCATGTGTGCGAGGGCAGGTGAGCGTGTGTGTGTGAGCGTGTGTGTGAGTGTGTGTGTGTGTGTGTGTGTGTGTGTGTGTGCATCCCATGGGCAAGCTGCACAGCCACAGCTTGTTCCAAGTTCCAGAGCCCAGCTCTCTGTCTCTGACCAGGGCCCATGTTTGCTCCCACTGGCCGGGCAGTGTCCCCCTGGCACACCGCCACTGTGCTGAGCTGAAGGGAGAGAGAGGCCTGAGCCTGGCCTTAGGGTCTGAGTTGTCCGGGCCCCTGACTCCACCTCTGTGGGCAGCACAGCTGAGGTCGGGGCTGGGGGGGGGGGGGCTGGCCTACGGAGGGGTCTGCCTGGAGGAGGGCCTGGGGCCAGAGCAGTCTTGGAGGCTGATGGAGGAGTTGGGGGAGGCACCTGGGAGCTGGGGGCATTGCAGGCACGTGGAGAGACGCAGAGTGAGTTGCCTTGGGGTGGAGAGAGGGTGCTGGTGCCTTAGAGGAAGTGCAGTGTGGGGGATAGAAGGAGGTGAGGGTGGGCTGGTAGGCAGAGGCCTGACCCTGGCCATGAAGGGCCCTTCATCCACCGCAGCCAAGTGGGTTGTGCCTCAATGGTTTTAGGCAGAAGAGTGAAATGAGAGTTGATTTTCAGAAGGATCCCTTGGCTGTGGGTGGAGCGTGGCTGGAGAGGAGGGGAGGTGTGAGTGTCTGGGTGAGATACGGTGGCCAATCACATTTTTGCCTCATGTAGTTTGATGCTCTGTTGTTAGGTACATATACATTAAAAATTGTTGATTTCTTAGAGAATTGATCCCTTTATCATTATGTAATACCTTTATTATTCCTGATAATTTTCCTTAATTTCATGTCTGAAGTTAAGATTATTCCAGCTTTCCTTTGATTACTATTCGCATGGTCTGTTTTTCTCTATCGATTTTAAAGTTATGTGTCTTTAAATATAAAGTGGATTTCTTATAGTCAGTGTTTAGTTGGGTCATGTTTTTTGGTCTATTCTGATGCTCTCTCTTTTTCAATTAAAATTTTTTTTTTCTTTTTTTAAAAATATATTTTTTATTGATTAAGATATTACACATGTGTCCTTGTCCCCACGTTACCCTCTAGCCCCCCCCACCCCCCGCTCATGCCCTCACCCCCCCGTTGTCCGTGTCCATTGGTTAGGCCTATATGCTTGCATATAAGTCCTTTGGTTGATCTTTCCCCCTTACCCCTCCCCTCCCCTACCTTCCCACCAAGACCCGACAGTCCAATCAATGCCTCTCCGTCTCTGGATCAGTCCTTGTTCATCAGTTTATGTTGTTCATTATATTCCACAAATGAGTGAGATCCTGTGGTATTTATCCGCTCTCCAGTTCCATCCATGCTGTGGCAAATGGTAAGAGTTCCTTTTTCTTCTTCCTCTTCTTAAAGAATACCTTTCAGCATTTCATATAATGCTGGTTTGGTGGTGATGAACTCTTTTAGCTTTTTCTTATCCGTGAAGCTCTTTATCTGACCTTCTATTCTGAATGATAGCTTTGCTGGATAAAGTAATCTTGGTTGCAGGTTCTTGCTATTCATCACTTTGAATATTTCTTGCCACTCTCTTCTGGCCTGCATGGTTTCTGTTGAGAAATCAGCTGACAGTCCTATGGGTACTCCCTTGTAGGTAACTGACTGTCTTTCTCTTGCTGCTTTTAAGATTCTCTCTTTATCTTTTGCTCTTGGCATTTTAATGATGATGTGTCTTGGTGTGGTCCTCTTTGGATTCCTTTTGTTTGGGGTTCTCTGCGCTTCCTGGACTTGTAAGTCCATTTCTTTGACCAGGTAGGGGAAGTTTTCTGTCATTATTTCTTCAAAAAGGTTTTCAATATCTTGCCCTCTCTCTCCTTCTGGTACCCCTATAATTCTGCTGTTGGTACGCTTGAAGTTGTCCCAGAGGTTCCTTACACTATCTTCATATTTTTGGAATCTCTTTTCTTTTTTCTTTTTCGGTTGGGTATTTTTTGTTTCTTTGTATTTCAAATCTTTGACTTGATTCTTGGGATCCTCTTTTCTGCTGCTGGATCTCTGTAAATTATTCTTTATTTCAGTCAGTGTATGCTTAATTTCTAGTTGGTCCTTTTTCATGTCCTCCATGGTCTCCCTATACTTATTGAGGGATTCATTAAATTTATCGGCGGTTTCCATAAAATTCTTGAAAAACCTTATAAATGTGGCCTTGAACTCTATATCCAGTCGTTTGCTTTCCTCCATTTCTGCCATTTGTGACCTGTTTCTTTGTCTCCGCATTTTGGCTGCTTCCCTGTGTTGATAGAGTGGCCCTGTGCTCCAGGTGTCCTGTAGGGCCCAGTGGCTCAGCCTCCCCAGTTACCTGAGGTGGACACTCTTGGTGCCTTGGTTGTTGTAGGATCACTGGGAGGAATTGACCTCCAGGCCAATTGGCTGTGAGAATCAGCTGTGTCTGAAGTGGGAGAACTTCTGTGCTGAAGACACCCTTCTGGGGCAAGACTTGCTTCAGTGGGGCTTTGGTGCTCACTGAGCCTGCTCCCTGAGTGTGTCCCTTATGGATCTGAGGAGTTGCAATCTGGATGGTCCCCCTCTGACCACTGGGTACACTGGCTCCTGGATCTAAGGAGGTGCTAATTCAGCCTCTGCCTGAGGCCACACAGCAGGAGCCACGAAGAGGCTCAGCTGTGAAGCAATACAAGCCGCTGCGGGGCCTTGGGCCTTCTCTTGGAAGTTCCGGGTCTGCCTGGCTCGGCTGCAGTTAGGTACATTCACATGCAAAAGCCTCTGCCGCAGCCTGGGTGGGGCGGGGTCTCAGGGAGTCAAAGGGCGGAGAAAGCAGCTATGGCTGATTCTCCTAAGGAGTCGCGCGTCTCAGTGACCCGATAATTGCTGCAAGCACCTCTGAGGGAAAGCCGCACTCAAGTTCGCCCGCTGCCCGACAGTCCAGCTTCTCCCCGTATGAGTCCTGGGTCCCCAGAGACTTCCCGGAACCGGAGTTCAGAGCAGTCGGGAGCTTGTGATTCAAAAAAAACAGCCATGTCCTCAGGTGCCACCCCCTTTCCGTGCGCGCACGAGCCGCCTTACCTCTGCACTTGTACCTCTGCACTTCACCTCCGCAGCTCCTCTGGCTCTCAGTGTGCTTTTCTTTCCTTCTAGTTGTAGAATTTACACTCAGCCAGGCTTCCTGTTGTTCTGGATGATGTCTGCTCTGTCCTTTGCGGTATTTTTCAATTGTTGTGGGAGGCGGCAATTTCCCGGTGTTTATCTATGCCGCCATCTTAGTTTCTCCTCCTCAAATTTTATTCTTACCGTGGCAGGATATATACTGTTTTAGGGACAGGGGGTGGGTAGAGAAGCCTATTAGCTTATCAGCAGGGTTGTAGCAGGCTCCAATGTGGCGGTAGTTGCTTCAGGGAATAGGATGGTTATCTTTAGCTGCTGGCCAAATCGCAGGACACACGTAGTTTCTGGTAATTAGGAGTTTCTGGAGGAACCAGAAACTTATAATTCTTAAGATGGCTTTGTCTAAGCCAATATCTCTAATGGCTCCCAACAATTCCTCCCTTTTTCCTTATTAAGGGGTGGGCTTTAACTGACTGGGGGAGTAGGGACCTGGTTCCTCCCGTGGGTTGGTGGGGTCCCACCGCCAGTGGCTCTTGGTATCTTTTGGGGAGGAGAGGCAGAGCCGATAGTTATGTATGGATACCAACCTCTATGCAAACCAGGTGTGCTCACAGGGAAATCCAGAGGCGGTCGAAAATTTTTGTGACCTTCCCTTGCAGTGCTTTGCCGTGCACCCAGATCGGTGCCCATGCCTTTCTCCTTCTATGGGGAGTAGGCAAGCATCCCTCTGGCGTCATGCTGTCCCCGCAGGGAGGGAGTTTTAGCAGTCATTATAATCACATTCACGGTCTAACATGGCTAGACGATGGTAGTGTACCTGAATGGGTTTGGCCAGGACGCTATCAACCTGCTGTTTTACAAAGTCTGTTAATTTTCTAAAAGCCCAGGGGCCGAAAGCTAGGATTAGGAGAAGGCTTATAAGGGGGCCGAGAACAGGAAGCAGGTAGGGCAGAAGTCTGTTCAGTCCGCTCCAAAGGGGGTTCTAGAATAATTCTCTCCGTCTCCTCACTAGATCTTCTTGTAACTTCTTTATCTTGTCTCGGACGATCCCGGATTTGTTGGCATAGAAGCAGCAGCGTTCCTGTAGGGCTAAGCATATTCCTCCCTGTTCTGCTGTGAGCAAATCTAACCCTCTTCTATTTTGTAGTAGTACTTCAGCTAATAAATCTATCTGATCTTGGAGATCATTGATAGTGCCTGAGAGAGCTTGGACATCATCAATTAGCTGGTTAGATAATTTATTATAGGTGTGTAATGCTGTACCTAATCCGGCGGAACCGGTAGCTACAGCTCCTTTTGCCAAAAAAAAAAAAAAGTCAAGAGAGGTCAATACAGAATGCTTAAGTGCCTTCCCCAGGAGGCCCTCCACACAGTGGAAAGGAATAAATCCCTTCATGTAAAACATTCAAATTCATTTGTAAATTTGTTTGGGATAAATGCACAAGATACTGTTGTAAAGCATCAAAAATTATTAATGAAACTTGTAGAATAATACCATGTAAGAATATTCTTTGCTCTAGGTCATGACAACTTAATTTTAAACTCAAGGTTTGGAATGAGGAACCTAGTTTTTTAAAAAAAGAAATTTACAGGAGCAGAGACAGTATGTTATCTAACGTACAGTTTTGGGTAAACACATTATCTAGAGTCCTTGGGTAACCTAGGTAAAACTTAGGCATGTTATCTGAATTACAGTTTTTACTGAATTAATTGTTACCATACTTCACTTTACCGTGCCCCAGGTGGTCTCTGGGCTGTTGGTTGTCTGGTTTGTCTTCCTCCTGCTGGATTACACTTGGAGAACTTCAACTTAAAAAAGAAAAATCTTTCCTTTTTTACACCAAGTAACCTGCAGGGTTACTTCTTGGATGTTCTCAATTAAAATTTTTAATGTTGACATTGTTGCAGGTGTCCCCTTCTCCCCCACCCCCCGTTGCCCACCTCCATCCACCCCCACCCCTCCCTCCCTTGGCCTACACCACATTACTGTCCGTGTCCATGAGGTGTGCATGTATGTTCTTTAGCTAACCCGTTCACCTTCTTTATCCAGTCACCCCCATCTCCTCCCCTCGGGCACCAGCCAGTCTGTTCCATGTATCCATGCTTCTGTTCCATTCTGTTCATCAGTTTATGTCTTTTAATTCAGGCATTTAGACCACTGACATTCAAAACGATTATTGATGTAATTGATTAATATATACCGTATTTGTTATGGGTTTCTATTTGTTGCCCTTGTTCTTTGTTGTTGTTTTTGTCTTCCATTCTTCTGCCTTTTGTGATTTTACTCAACATTTTATATGATTCCATTTTTTCTCCTTTTCTAGCACATTGGTTATACTTTTTTTGCAAACGTTTTTTAGTGGTTGCCCTAGTGTTTTAAGAATCCATTTACAGCTAATCTAAGTACACTTTCAAACTACAATATACCACTAAATGGGTAGTGTATCTATATATAAAAAGCCAGCGACCATAACGCCGGAACAACCGGTTGCTATGACACCCACCGTGGCCAGCGAACTGCCCGATCAGGTACATATGTCTCCTTTTTTCCCCATTGACCCAAGAGCTCTCTGTGTGGTTCACTGAGGCTGGCCAGCATTGCAGCTTTACTTATACCTCTGCTCAAACCTGCTCTTTTCCCATTCTTTCCAGGTACTGTTCTCAAAAGTATCCTTTAATAAGTACTGCCCACTACCAGACTCTCCCACCCCAATCAAGGGCGGATTGGCCAGCCAAATGCCCCACCCCCCTTTCCCCCAGCCAGCCCTGCCCCCAATTGGCCCGCTCCCTATGGGCCCCCAACACCCTGATCGGCCTGTAGCCCCTCCCTAGGCCGGCCGGCCCCTGATGGCCCCCCAATCCCAATAGTGGGCGGGGCCAGCCAGCCAACCTCCTGCAGCCCATCCCCCAACCCGGCCCCACCCCAGATGGGCCCCCCCACCCTGATCAGGGGCAGGGCAGGCCGGCCAACTACCCATGGCCCCTCCCCCAGACTGCTGGCCCGATCGGCACCCCCTCCCCATTTGGGGGTGCAGCTGGCTGGCCTACTGCCCACAGGCCCTCCCCATGGCTGGCCATACCCCCAATCGGCCCCCAATCCCAATCGGGGGCAGAGCCTGGTGGCCAGTCGCTGCGGCCCCTCCCCGCAGCCGGCCTGGCCCTGATCTGCCCCAATTGGGGCGGGCTGGCCAGCCAACCTCCTGCCATCTCCTCCTCCCAACAGACCCAGTCCCGATCCACCCCTATGGGGGCCCGGACAGCTGGACCCCACCCATGCACGAATTCATGCACTGGGCCTCTAGTCTTATAATAACAAAAATACCATTCTTCCCTCCCATTCTTGTGTTATTACTATCATTTGTTTCATTTATGTATAAGGATATACATACACAATACATAATTGAATATATTGTTGGTATTATTATTTTGAACAAATTGTTCTCTATTAGATATTAAAAATAAGAAAAAAGTTTTAATTTTACTTATTTATTCTCTGATACTTTTCCTTACTTTATGTACACGTTAGTTTCTTATCTGTATTTTCCTTCTCTTTAACATTTCTTGCAGAGTAGGTCTACTGGCAAGAAATTCTCTCAAGTTTTGTCTGAGAAAGTATTTCTCCTTCACCTTTGAAGGATAGTTTCACAGGCTACAGAATTCTAGGCTGTTCTCTCTCTCTCTCCATTTTAATATTTCACTCCGCCTTCTTCTTGCTTACATGGTTTTGTGGAGAAGTCAGATGTAATTCCTGTCTTTGTTTCTCTACAGGTAAGGCGTTTTCCCCTCTCTGGCTTCTTTCAGGATTTTCTTTTTATCACTGATGAGCATAGTTTGAAAATGAAATGCGTAGGCTTAGTTTTTTTGTTTTGTATTTATCCTGCTTGGTGTTCTCGGAGCTTCCTGGATCTGTGGTTTGGTATCTGACATTAATTTGGGAGAAATTCTCAGTTATTATTGTTTCAAATATTTCTTTAGTTACACTTTTTCCTCCTCCTCCTCCTCCTCCTTTCCATTATATGTATGTTATACTTTAAAAAAAAGTCCTTACACACAAAGAGAGAGAGAGAGAGAGGGAGAGAGAGAGAGAGAGAGAGAGAGAGAGAGAGAGAGAGAGAGAGCGCGCTGAGAGAGAAAAACCAATTGGATGCTTTCCATATGTGCCCTGACTGGGGCCCAAACCCACAACCCAGGTATGTGCCCTTTCGGTGCCCAGGATGACAACCAACTGGGCCACTCCCGCCGCACTGTTATGCTTTTTGTAGTTGTGCCACAGCCTTGGGATATTCTGTTCTGGTCTCCCCCCCCCCCCGCCCCCCAGCCCTTGTTCTCTTTGCTTTTTGGTTTTCAAGGACACTGTTAATGTATCCTCTAGCTCAGAGCGTCTTTCCTCAGCTGTGCCCACATAGGCCCATCAAAGGCATTCTTCGTTTCTGTTATAATGCTTTTTCATTGCAGGCATTTATTCTGGTTCTTTCTTAGGGTTTCCATGTCGTTGTTTACATTGCCCATCAGTGTTTGCATGCTGTTTACTTTATTCATTAGTGCCCTTAGCATTTTAATCATAATATAAAAAATATCTTGGTCTGATAATGCCAATATCCCTTGCCATGTCTGGTTTCTGATATGATACTTGTTCTGTCTCTTGCAATTGTATTTTTTTTCTTTTTTATGTCTTGTAATTTTTTCTTGATAGCTGAGTGTGATGTACCTGGCAAAAGGAGCTGCTATGAATTGTTTTTAGTGATGGGTGGTGAGGGGTTGGGGAGGGAAAGTGCCTCTGGACTGTGAGCTTCACAAGTGTTTCTCAGTGCTTCTCCCACCTTAGTTGGGACGGGATCGGTAGAGTGGTCTGGTGGGGGTGTTTCTCTCCAGCAGGTGAGCTGTTAGGCTCTGGAACCTAGTTCCCTGTAAGGGCAGGCCTTGTTCAGAAGTAGAGTGCTCCGGTACATTAGAAAACAGCTCCTTTCGCTCCCCTCCCAGCAGCGTGAGGGGATTTTTCTCTGACATTTACTGAGGGAACTTATTTGCTCTCCTGGAGCTAAATCGCACAGGATTTTGGAGGCTCCTCTATTATTGGGTTTCCCTAGGGTTTTTAACTCTCAAAGTTGTCCACACTGATCCTCCATCAATTTGTCGATTACAATTCAGATGATCCCGCCCGGCACTGTCTTCCCCAGTGGTTCTCACTCACCGGAAGCTGGGCGCCCATGTTTGCCCGCCTCCCCAGCTTGGGGGCAGCAGTTTGCTCTGCATTCTGACCTCTCCTATGGACCCTAGGAGACTTGTTGGTTCTTCAGTCTGCTCAGCTTTTCACGTGTCCTTAGGACAGAGCGACGACTTCTAAGCTCCTTACATGCAGAACGGGAAATTGGAAGTCTACTCTTCGTTTTAAAACGAATTCTCAAGATAGAAACAATATATAATGTTTTCCTTGGTCTATTTGAACAGTTTTGACATGAAGCCTACTTTTTTTCTGATTCTTTTTTGGTTATCATGTGTAGGGAGTAGCTTTCTCCTTCCTTTTATTTTCAACCTATGTATGCCTTGGATCTAAAGGGAGTCTTTTAGAGACATCATCTAGTTGAATTGTGTTTTTAAAATCCATTCTCCCAGTCTCTGCCTTTGATTAGAGTTCAACTCATATATATTTAAAGTAGCCATTGATAAGAACTGACTTCTGACATTATGCTATTTGTTTCCTATATGTCTGATAGCTTTTTGTCCCTCATTTTGTCTTTTACTGATTTTTTGGTATATTAAAAACAATTTTTTTTGTAGTAAACCACTTGATTCCCATTTCATCTGTTTTGTGTATATTTTTTAGGTATTTTCTTTATGGTTACTATGGGAATTACATTTAATGTCCTAAATGTATAGGAATGTAATTGGAATTGATTCTCTCTTAAGTTCAATAGCATACAGCTATGCTCCTGTACAGCTCCATCCCCTTTTATGTTATTGTTATCATAAATTATATCATATATATTGTTTTATAAATTATATATCTTTAAAAATGTATTTGTCTTTTAAATCGCATAGGAAATAAAAGTGGAGTTACAAATAAAAAATACAATAGCAATGGCTTTTTTATTTACCCATGTCGTTACGTTCACGGAGATCATTACTCCATCACATAGCTTTGAGTTACTGTCTGGCATCCTTTCGTTTCAACCTGAAGGACCCTCTTTTTTAGCATTCTCATAGGGAAGACCTAACACACTCCTTCAGCTTTTGTTCTCTGCAAATGTTTTAATTTTGCTTTCATTTTTTATTGTGGTAAAACATACATAACAAAAAACTTGGTACTTGCCTCCTCTCATAACCACATCAGAATTACAACTGAACTAGAGAACACTGTTATTGAGCCCAAGGTTTCGGGTTGTATCCCAGGTCAGGACATATACAAGAAGCAACCAGTGAATGCATAAATAAGTGGAACAACAAGTCAATCTCTCTCTCTCTCTCTCTTTCTCTCTCTCTCTCTAGTTAATAAATGAAAATATAACAAAGAAGGCATATTAAGACTGGCATATCAAGTGGGCTCATCTCACACCCACATGTGGTGGATAAAATTGGGAAGGGTATCTCGGCTACAGAGGTTCCCACTGAGGAGTGAGGGGTCCCAGCCCCACACCAGACCATCCAGCCCAGGGTTCTGGTTCCTGGAAGAGAAGTCCCTATAACATTTTTTACAGGTGAGCTGTAAAAACCAGTGGAGATTGAGGCTGAGGGAGATGGAAGGCTGCTGGAGTCCCAGGTGTTCCTCTTAAAGGGCCCACGCATGGACTTACTCTGATTCACTCAATCTGAGCTCCAACACTAGGGCAGCAGCTTGAAAGGTACCAGAAACATACGGGGAGGGACTGAATTCTCCGGCATCAGGGCAAAAGCTAGCTGGCATCTTCCTCCCAGATCCCAGAGAGAAGTGCTGATGGAGGCCACTGTTCCTTTGCTGAGGCCTCCCTCCATAGAGCCAGCAAGCGGATGCCATATCCGAGTCTCCGTCAACCTTGTTGTCACCGTTGGCCTCACCCTGATGATTCCCTGAAGCCCTGTCCCACCTAACTTTCATGCTCACACAACCTGTTTCCAGTGGCTTTTCTATACGAATGCCTGTCTTGGCTCAGGCTTCAGATTTTCTTAAAAATCTCTCAAACAAGCAGCATTTGGCCTTAACATGCCGCGTACCTCTTGTTAAGTGGCCCCAGGCCAGGCACTCGCAGCAGCCCACCTTGGGTCACAGCTTGGCCTCTCCTAGGCACCTCTTAAGTCCAGCACAAGCAGCATCCATTTACAGATTGCTTTGTAGCTCAAGCAGGTGCCCCGGGCAGAACACAGGCAGTGGCTGACTTTGACCTGCACCTCCTGGGAAGCTGCAGAGCCAGTGCACCCAAGTGGACAGCTTCAGACCATGTTGAAGCACCACCACTCAACCATCCATAAATGACACACTCAAGGGACAGAGGCAGCGGGCACCAGAGCCCTCCTGAAGTAGGTCCTGCTCTGTGGGGTGGGCCCTGCACAACTGATCATCATGGTATAGGTGGTCATAGCCAGTCTTTGCAGCTGACCAGCCTGGGGTAAATCCCTCCCACTAATGTGCCAATAGCAATGAAGACTCAATTACAAGAGAAGGGTGTGCACAGCCCACACAGGGGGAACACCTCAAATTCCAGCTTGGGTGATCAGGGAGGCTGTGCCAGTGGCTCTGCAGAACACCTACTACATTAGGCTTCTTCTTTTTTTTTTTTTTAAATATATTTTATTGAGTTTTTACAGAGAGGAAGGGAGAGGGATAGAGAGTTAGAAACATCGATGAGAGAGAAACATCGACCAGCTGCCTCCTGCACACCTCCCACTGGAGATATGCTCGCAACCCAGGTACATGCCCTTGACCGGAATCGAACCTGGGACCCTTCAGTCCGCAGGCCGACGCTCTATCCACTGAGCCAAACCGGTTTGGCATACATTAGACTTCTTTACCAAGCCTGGGAGATGGAGCAGCTCTTTGTAATACATAGAAACAAACACAGGGAGTCTGCCAAAATGAGGAGACAAATATGTCCCAAATGAAAAAGCAAACAAACACAAACAGAACAAAACTGCAGAAAAAGAACTAAACAACATGGAGACAAGCGATCTACATGCAGAATTCAAAACACTGCTTATAAGGATGCTGGTTAGTGCAAACTTCAACAGCATAAAAAAGGACCAGTCAGAAATGAAGGATAAACTAACTGAAATGAGGAATAATTTGTAGGGAATCAATAGTAGAGTAGATGAAGCTGAGAATCAGATCAGTGATTTGGAATATAAGGAAGCAAAAGACACGCGATCAAAATAGGCACAGCACCCCCTAGAAGATGGTGTAAGGAGCCGCTGGGACAGTGTCAAGCATACCGACATTTGCATCATGGGATGCCAGGAGAAGAGAGAGAGCAAGAAATTGAAAACCTATTTGAAAAAAATGACAGAAATCTTTCCTAACTTAGTGAAGGAAATAGACATATAAGTCTAGGAAGAACAGAGAGTCCCAAACAAGATGAACCCAAAGAGACCCACACCAAGACACATCATAATTAACATGAAAGAGTTTAAAAACCAAGAGAATCTTCAAAGTAGCAAGAGAAAAGTAGTTAATTACCTACAAGGGAGCACACATACGATGGTCAGCTTATTTTTCAACAGAAACTTTGCAGGCCAAAAGGGATTGGGAAGAAATATTCCAAGTGATGAAAAACAAAGACCTACAACCAAGATTGCTCTACCTCTAGCAAGGCTGTTATTTAGAATCAAAGGACAGATAAAAAGCTTCCCAGACAAGAAAAAGCTAAAGAAGTTCATTACCACCAAGCCAGTATTAGATGAAATGTTAAAGGGTCTTCTTTAAGAAGAAGAAGAAAAAAATAAAAATATGAATAATAAAATGGCAATAAAGACATATCTATTAATAATTGAATCTAAAAAACAAAATAAAGAAGCAGAACTAAAACAGACTCAGAGAGAGAACATTTTGACAGTTGCCAAATGGGATGGGAGTTGGGGGGGTGGGTGAAAAAGATGAAGGGATCGAGAGATACAGATTGGTTGTTGCAGAGTAGTTATGGAGATGTAAAGTACCATAGAGGGAATACAGTCAATATGTTCTAAAAACTGTTTGGTGTCAGATGGATGTGAGATATTGGGATGATCACTCAGTAAGTTATTTAATGTCTAATCACTGTGGTGTACACCGGAACCTAATATAATAATGTATGTCAACTGCAATTGAAAAAAAGATTTAAAGTGATAAAGAAAGAAATACACTTTACTGTCTCTTGGAGAGAGATGATTTCACTTTATTAAGTCCAATTTAAAAGAAAGCCAATGGAAGGCAGGCCAGTGCTTCTAGAAAACTGGGACAAGTTAATAGAAACCTTTTTTAAATCCTCACCTGGGAGAGAGAGAGGGGGGAGAGGGAGAGGGAGAGGGAGGAGAGAGAACATTGATGGGCTGCTTTCCATAGGTGCTCCAACTGGGGACTGAACATGCAGCCTAAACTAGGCATGTGCCCTGGGGATATGCTTATTGATTTTAGAGAGAGGGGAATGAAGAGAGGGAGAGGGAGGAGAGGGAGAGGGAGAGGGAGAGGGAGAGGGAGAGGGAGAAGAGGGAGAGGGAGAAGAGGGAGAGGGAGAAGAGAGCGAAAGGGAGAGGGAGAGGGAGAGGGAGAGGGAGAGGGAGAGGGAGAGGGAGAAGAGAGCGAAAGGGAGAGGGAGAGGGAGAGGGAGAGGGAGAAGAGGAAGAGGGAGAAGAGAGCGAGAAAGAGAGGTAGGAGAGGGAGTGGGAGGAGAGGGAGAGGGAGAAGAGAGGGAGAAGAGAGGGAGAGAGAGAGGGGGGAGAGAGAACATTGATGGGCTGCTTTCCATAGGTGCTCCAACTGGGGACTGAACATGCAGCTTAAACTAGGCATGTGCCCTGACCAAGAATCAAACCCACAACCGTTCAGTACATGTGACGATGCTTCCACAAACTGAGCCACGCTGGCTAGGGCAATAGACAACTTTTTAAATGTAAATTTGTCTTATCTTGTAACACACTAATCACCACTATATTTAAAAAATGTTTGTTGTTGTAAAATGTTTTAAACAGAGAGCATGTACCTGTAGTGGTTGGAGTGGTGGACCTCGGAAAGAGAAGTCCATGTTCCAGTGCCCAGGTCCTGTGAGTGTTACCATTTAAGTTGAAGATCTTGAGGTGAGATCCTCCTGGATTTCCTGAGTGGACCCTAAATGCAGTGTCAGGTCTTCTTAAAGGACAGAAATGGGGGAGGCACAGACCAGGACGAGGAGGAGACAGAGGACCCTGAAGGCTGATTCTGGAGGGCACCGCTGGGAGTGGGGCGGCTCCTGGAAGCGGGGCAGGGAGGGAGGGCGCTCCCTGAGCTCAGGGAAGGGCAGCCCTGCTGCTACCTTGAGTTCAGGCTTCTGGCCTCAAAACTGTGAGAGAATAAATTTCTGTTGTTTTAAGTGACAAAAATGAAATGAAATGAAGTAGAGTATACATAGCATAACATTTACCATCATAACTGTACTTAATGTACAGTCCAGTGGCATTAAGTGGATTCACGATGCTGTGCAATCACCACCCTCCACCTCAGAAATGTTGTTGTCTTTCACAACTGAAATTCTGTGCTCATTAAACAATAGCTCCTCAACCCCCCTTTCCCCTGCCCCTGGCAGCCACACCACTTTGTTTCCATGAAGTTAACTACTCTGTGTGCCTCATCTAAACAGGATCATACAATGTCTGCCCGTTAGTTACTGGTGTATGTCAGTTACCATAATCTTTCATTTTGTGAAGGAGTTTTGCTGGATATAGAGTTCTTGGTTGATGGCTCCCCTCCTCCCCCAGCACTTTAACTATGTCATTCCCACTGCCTTCTGGCCTCCTTGATTTCTGATGAGAAATTGGCCGTTAATCTTCCTGAGCATTATCGTTGAATTTTCATACGCCCCCCTCCCAATTCATATGTTAAAGTCCTAACCACAGTCTCTCAGAATGTAACCTTACTTAGAAATAGGATCATTGCAGATGTAATTAGTTAAGATGAGATAATTAAGGGTGAGCCTCAATCCAGTATGATAGGTGTCCTTATAAAAAGGAGAAATTTAGACACAGAAGTAGATACACGCAGAAGGAAGACTGTGAAGGGCACAGGAGAAGACACGCATATGCAAGTCAAGCAGGGAGGCCTGGCCCAGGTCTTTCCTCCTAACCCTGCCAGTCACTCAACTCCAGACTTCTGTCCACCAGAAACAGACAATGCATTTTGGTTGTTTGAGACGCCCAGTGTGATAGTACTCCAGGAACCGATACACTGGGGGGTCACTGTACGTGATGAGCCACTTTGCTGTTGCTGCCTCTGATTCCCTCTGTGCTGCCCTGGCTGGCATGCTCAGCGGGCACAGCCTCAGCCCACGCACGGAAGGTTGTGGGTTTGATTTCTGGTCCAGGACGAGTAGCTGGGTTGCAGCTTAGATCCCTGACCCAGTTGGGGCTTGTGAAGGAGGCGGCAGATCGATGTGTCTCTCTCACATCAATGTTTCTTTCTCCCTCGCCCTCCCTCCCACCCTTTCTCTTAAAAAAAAGAAAGCAATGGAGAAAATATCCTCGGGTGAGCATTTAAAAAAAGGTTCTGTGTCTTTCAACTGTTTCTTTTGATGGCTCTCTGTGTGGGTCTTTTTTAGTTTATCCTATTCAGAATTCATTGAGCTTCTTGGAATTATAAATCTACGTAGTTAATGAAATTTGAGAAGTCCATGGCCATTATTTTTTCAAATATTTTTTCTTTCTCCTGCTCTATCGTCCTTCGCCTTCTGGGACACTCATAATGAGTACAATGATGTGCCAGAGATCACGGACTTAGTTAGTGGGTTTGCCATCACATAATACCATTGGCTGGTGCCTTAAAACACAGAAATTATTTTCTCCCAGTTCTGGAGGATGGGGAAGTCCAAGATGAAATAGCCAGCAGATTTGGTTGCTTCTGCCGGGCTCAGGTGGTAGAGAAAGAGAGAAAGCTAGTTTTCAATGTCTCTTCTTATAAGGACACTGTTCCTCTCAGATCATGGCTTTGCCCTTATGACCTCATTTAACCCTAACTATTTTTTTTACTCCCAATACAGTCACGTGGTGGGAGGGATGCTTAAATATATGAATTGGAGGGACATGATTTAGTCTATAAAAATCACTTAGGAGATTGTTATTCCTCCATAGAGCTTGGAGTTTTTATCTAATGTCCTTTAGTTTTAATCTGAAGGACATTTTTAACTTTTTAAAATTTTTATAAGGAAGGCCTCAGCTTTTGTTTATTTTGGAATGTCCTACTTTCACTGTTGTTGTTTATTGTGGTAAATATACATAACATAAAATTCACATCTCAAAATTCTTTTCTTCCTGATAATTTCAGTTGTTCTATCTTCAAGTTCACTGAGTCTTCTGCCTGCTTGGATCTTCTCTTGAACACCTCTAGTGAATTTTTTTTCATTTATTATACTTTTCAGCTTTAGAATTTTTATTTGTTTCCTTTTAATAATTTCTATTTGTTAATGTTCTCATTTTGTTTATATATAGTTTTCCTGATTTTCTTAGTTTTTTGTTCACATTTTCCTAAAGCTCTTTGAGCATATTTACGACAG
Organism: Myotis myotis; assembly: GCF_014108235.1. NCBI lineage: Eukaryota > Metazoa > Chordata > Mammalia > Chiroptera > Vespertilionidae > Myotis > Myotis myotis. The sequence goes on along the minus strand of NW_023416329.1, from coordinate 1,804,225 downwards.
GTGTTTTAAAGTTAATATTCTTAATTCTGATGACCAAGTTTCCTCTGGATGGTTTTTATAAATTAATTTTGTTTTTATGAGTGGACCACACTTTCCTGTTTCTTTGTAGGCCTTGTGATTTTTGTGGTTGGAAACTGGATATTTCAATATTATAATGCATTCACTCTGGAAATTATATGAATTCCTCTTCTCAGAGTTTGATATTTTTAAAATTGTTGAAGGCTAAATACTGTATCCATTGCTTAGAGATTTTTTCCAGACTATTTTTGAAAATACTGTGTACCTTGTTTTGTGTGGTAACTGAAGTTTGCTCCTTTATCTTGTGTTCAGCTACTATTTTGATAGAGATTTTATTGAATGCCAGGAATTCAAAACAAAGCAAAACAACAATTGCAACAACAAAATCAAACAAATAATAAAAAACCCAAACATCTCTGGGTGATTTTTGCAGGTTGTGTGCTAGGGCAGTGGTCAGCAAACTCATTAGTCAACAGAGCCAAGTATCAACAGTACAACGATTGAAATTTCTTTTGAGAGCCAAATTTTTTAAACTTAAACTATATGGGTAGGTACATTGTTATTAACTTAATTAGGGTACTCCTAAGGCTTAGAAAGAGCCACACTGACGGGGCCAAAGAGCTGCATGTGGCTCGCGAGCCGCAGTTTGTCGACCACGGTGCTAGGGAATTCCTTTAACACCTAGCCAGGCTTGCATTGCCTGAAGTGAACGCTTAGGATCTTTTCAGTTTTCTTTTCTTTCTTTCTTTTTTCTTTTCTTTTCTTTTTTTTTTTTTTGAGTATGCACCTTTACTTATGATAGTGTGAGTGCTTTTGAATACCCTAATTTCTTAAGAGCCTCCCCCAGGTTTTTCTTCTGGGCTTCAAGCAGGCTATTCTTTGTCTCAACTGTATCTTTTTTTTTTTTTTTAAATATATTTTATTGATTTTTTACAGAGAGGAAGGGAGAGAGATAGAGAGCTAGAAACATCGATGAGAGAGAAACATCGATCAGCTGCCTCCTGCACATCTCCTACTGGGGATGTGCCCGCAACCCAGGTACATCCCCTTGACCGGAATCGAACCTGGGACCCTTCAGTCCGTAGGCCGACGCTCTATCCACCGAGCCAAACCGGTTTCGGCAACTGTATCTTTTTTTTTTTTTTTTTTTTTTTTTTTTTTTTTATTGCTTAAAGTATTACAAAGGGTATTACATATGTGTCCATTTTATCCCCCCGCCCTAGACAGTCCCCTAGCCTCCCCTATCCCCCAATGTCTTATGTCCACTGGTTATGCTTCTATGCATGCATACAAGTCCTTTAGTTGATCTCTTACCCCCCTACCTCCTGCCCCGCAACCCTCCCCGGCCTTCCTGCTGCAGTTTGACAATCTGTTTGAGGCAGTTCTGCCTCTGTATCTATTATTGTTCAAAAGTTTATAATGGTCTCTATTATCCATGAATGAGTGAGATCATGTGGTATTTTTCCTTCATTGACTGGCTTATTTCACTTAGCATAATGCTCTCCAGTTCCATCCATGACGTTGCAAATGATAAGAGTTCCTTCCTTTTTAGAGCAGCATAGTATTCCATCGTGTAGATGTACCACAGTTTTCTAATCCATTCATCTACTGATGGGCACTTAGGCTGTTTCCAGATCTTAGCTATGGTGAATTGTGCTGCTATGAACATAGGGGTGCATATATCCTTTCTGATTGGTGTTTCTGGTTTCTTGGGATATATTCCTAGAAGTGGGATCACAGGGTCAAATGGGAGTTCCATTTTCAGTTTTTTAAGGAAACTCCATACTGTCTTCCATAGTGGCTGCACCAGTCTGCATTCCCACCAGCAGTGCACAAGTGTTCCTTTTTCTCCACATCCTCTCCAGCACTTGTCGTTTGTTGATTTGTTGATGATAGCCAGTCTGACAGGTGTGAGATGGTACCTCATTGTTGTTTTGATTTGCATCTCTCGGATGATTAGTGACTTTGAGCATGTTTTCATATGTCTCTTGGCTTTCTGAATGTCCTCTTTTGAAAGGTGTCTATTTAGGTCCTTTGCCCATTTTTTGATTGGATTGTTTATCTTCCTTTTGTTGAGTTGTATGAGTTCCCTATAAATTTTGGAGATTAGGCCCTTATCAGATATGACATTGGCAAATATGTTTTCCCACACAGTGGGTTTTCTCGTTGTTTTGTTGATGGTTTCTTTTGCTGTGCAGAAGCTTTTTTTTTAATATATTTTATTGAGTTTTTACAGAGAGGAAAGGAGAGAGATAGAGAGTTAGAAACATCGACGAGAGAGAAACATCGACCAGCTGCCTCCTGCACACTCCCCACTGGGGATGTGCCCGCAACCCAGGCACATGCCCTTGACCGGAATCGAACCTGGGACCTTTCAGTCCGCAGGCCGATGCTCTATCCACTGAGCCAAACCGGTTTCGGCGGCAACTGTATCTTTAAAAAAAAAAAAAAAATTATTGACCTTTTACAGAGAGGAAAGGAGAGGGATAGAGAGTTAGAAACATCGATGAGAGAGAAACATCGATTAGCTGCCTCCTGCACACCCCCTACTGGGATGTGCCCGCAACCAAGGTACATGCCCTTGACCGGAATTGAACCTGGGACCCTTCAGTCTGCAGGCCGACGCTCTATCCACTGAGCAAACCGGTTAGGGCTCAACTGTATCTTTTGCCCCAAGTGTCTCTGGGTTGTTGTTCACCTTGCAGTGTTTCAACCAATGACTGCTGCATTTTGATTTAAGTTTTGAGTTAGGCAAAATATAGACTAGTGCCTAGTTTTCCAGGTAGCCTCAAGATAGTCTATAACAGACATACACAATAATTTATGAATAAGGTCTTCTCTGTTCCTTCCGGACCCAGGAATTAAGGTTCTACACCATTTTAAGACTGCTGCTTTTTGGGAGGGTTAGTGGGGCAAGGGCAAGTAAAAATGTAGCAGTGCTTTTCTACTGTTTTCAAGTTGTTTCTTTCTTTCTTTTTAATTTATTGATTTTAGAGAGAGGGAAAACGGGAGAGAGAAACACTGATTTATTCCGCTTATTTATGTATTCATTGACTGATTCCTTTATGTGCTTTAACCAGGGATCTTGGCATATTGGGATGACCTTCTAACCAACTGAGCTACCCAGCCAGAACCGAATGGACTTTTTCTTGATCAAGTGTTCTCTTGGTTTCTGTAAACCTTTGAATTTTTTGCAGAGTTCTGACAAAAATTTGGTTTTGGGAGTTTCTGCCTGTGGTTTAAACAATTTTTTTTTTTCTGTAGGGAGATGAGAACTAACAGCTGCCTATTCTTCCATTTTGCTCCACTTGTATTTTTTGGAAGGTATTTTTGTTGGGTATAAAAATCTAGGTTGATAGTTTTTTCTCTTTCAATAACTTAAAAGACATTGCTCCATTGTCTTCTCTTTTAAAATTTGCTACCATCCTTGTCCTTGTTCTACTGTACATAACACAACTCATTTCTCTGGCTGCTTTTAAGATTTTTCTCTTTATCCTGACTTTGAACATTTTGATTATGATGTGCCTTAATGTAGTCTTCTTCTTCATGTTTCTGGTCCTTGGGATTTATTAATATTCTGGGATATGTGAGATTATAGTTTTTATAAAATTTGGAAAATTTTCAAGAATATATATATATATATACATATATATATTCATTTTCCTTCTCCTCTCCTCTGGGACTTCAATTAAACTTATTAGAGCACTTGAAGTTATTCCACAGCTCACTAATATTTTCTTTCTTTCTTTTTTTCTATATATTTTTGGATACTATTGTTTCATATATTACAGCCCTTTTTTGGTTTTGTTTTCAGGAGGGAGGGTAAATCCGGTCTCTGTTACTCCATCTTGGCCAGAAGCAGAAGTCTAAATTATTATTGTTTTTAATATTGATAATTCGGGTTTATTTAATGATGGAGGGAGTGTAGAGTATGAAGATGTGAGGGAGGATTTAGAAAATGGCAGCAGAGTAAGTGGATGTTGCATGGACATGCTCCCAGGAACAAACTGGAATTATAACTAAAATATAGAAAAACATCCTGAATAATCAACGGAAGACTTGCAGGAGAGAACCCTGATACGTGAGGACTAAAAGTGGAGACGGCATAGAAACTGGTAGGAGGGGCGGAGGCACAAAAGGGCTGGCCAGGCACCCACAGATGGCAACTGAAGTCCAGGAGAGATAACTCAGCTATGGGGGAGGGGGATGCCACTGAGAACTCTGGGATCTAATCCCCAAGCTGGCCCCCCCAGCAGAGAACATCAAAACTGAGAAGGGTACCCACGTAACATCTGGCTGTGAAAAGCAGCAGGGTTGCTGTCTGCCAGGAAGTGGCAGCTGAAAATTCAGGCGCCCTTTTAAAGGGCCAATGAACAGAATTCCCTGTGGAGCCACCCACCTTGTACTCCGGCAGGGGGAGGGCAGAGTGGACTGGAGTTGTGTGAGCAGAAGCCAGGACTGACTCAGCATAGGAAACTGGGGGTGTCTGCCTTCTGAGCTCTAACCCCAAGTCCCCAATCCTGGCTTCTGCTCACACAACTCCAGTCCACTCTGCCCTCCCCCATGCTTAGACACATCATAATTAAAATGCCAAAAAATTAAAGACACAGAAAGAATCTTAAAGGCAGCAAGAGAAAAGCAAACTGTTACCTACAAAGGCACCCCCATAAGGCTGACACCTAATTTCTCATCAGAAACTCTACAGGCCAGAGGGAATGGCATGAAATACTCAAGGTAATGGAAAGGAAAGATCTGAAACCAAAATTACTCTATTCAGCAAGGCTATCATTCAAAATAGACGGTCAAATAAAGAGCTTCCCAAACAAAAAAAGGCTAAAGGAGTACATCATCACCAAGCCAGCATTATAAGAAATGCTAAAGGGATTGTTGTAGTGAGAAGAAGCAACAGAGTGAGAAAACTAGGCATACAGAGTTAAAATGGCAATAAATAAGTACCTATCAATAATAACTTTAAATGTAAATGGATTAAGTGCTCCAATCAAAAGGCATAGGGTAGCTGAATGGATACAAAAACATGACCAAGCTATATGCTGTCTACAAGAGACCCACCTCAGAACAAAAGACACACACAGAATGAGAGGGAGGGGTTGGAAAAGAAGAAAAAGCTGGTGTAGCAATATTCATGTTTGACAAAATAGACTTTAAAATGAAGGCCATCACAAGAGACAACAAAGGTCACTACATAATACTAAAGGGATCAATCCAACAAGAGGATATAACCCTGCTAAACATATATGCACCCAATATAGGATCACCCAAATGTATATAAAAAAAATTCTAGAGGACTTTAATGGAGAGATCAACAACAATACAGTCATAATAGGGGACTTTAACCCCACTGACTTCACTGGATAAATCTTCCAGACAAAAACTTAATAAGGAAACAGTGACTCTAAAAGATACACTGGATCAGATGGATTTAATTGAAATTTAAAGAACATTTCACTTCAAAGCAGCAGAATATAAAATTTTCTCAAGAGTACATGGATTATTCACAAAGATAGATGAGATGTTAGGACAAAAACAAGTCTCTACAAGTTCAAGAAGATTAAAATCATATCAAGCATCTTCTCAGATCACAGTGGAATGAAGTTAGAAATCACCTACAGTAAAACACACACATGGAGGCTAAATATCATGTTATTAAACAACGACTGGGTTACTAATAAGCTGAAGAAAGAAATAAAAACTCCCTGGAAACAAATGGAAATGAACACACAACAACCCAAAATCTCTGGGACACAGCAAACGCAGTCCTGAGAGGGCAGTTCATAGCACTACAGGCCTACCTCAAAAAACAAGAAAAATCAGCAATAAACTATTTAACCCAACAACTCAAAGAACTAGAAAGAGAACAAAAAGAAAAGCCCAGAGTAAATAGAAGGAAGGAAATAATAAAGATTAGAGCAGAAATAAATAACATGGAGACAAAAAAAATATATACAAAAGTTCAATGAAACCAAGAGCTGGTTCTTTGAAAGGCTAAACAAAAATGATAAACAATTAGCCAGACTCATCAAGAAACAAAGAGGACTCAAATAAATAAAATCAGAAAAAAAAAAAGTTGAGAAGTAACCACTGATACCACAGATATACAAAGGATTGTAAGAAAATACTATGAACAATTACATGCTAACAAGCTGGACAATGTGGATGAAATGGGAAAATTCCTAGAAAAATACAATCTCCCAAAACTGAATCAGGAGGAATCAGAAAATATGAATAGTCTAATAGCAAATGATGAAATAGAAGCAGTAATAAAAAAATTTCCAGCAAACAACAGCCCAGGTCCGGACAGCTTCATAGGGGAGTTTTACCAAATATTCAAAGAAGAGCTAACACCTATACTACTCAAACTATTTCAGAAAATTCAAGAGGAAGGAACACTTCCAAACTCTTTCTATGAAGCCAGCATTATCCTCATTTCAAAACCAGATAAAGACACTACAAAGAAAGAGAATTACAGGCCAATATCCCTGATGAACATAGATACTAAAATCCTAAACAAAATATTAGCAAATCACATCCAGCAATATAGTAAAAAGATCATACACCATGACTAAGTGGGATTTATTTCATGAATGAAAGACTGGTACAATATTCACAAATCAATAAACATGATACATCACATAAACAAATTGAAAGCCAAAAATCACATGATCATATCAATAGACACAGAAAAAGCATTTGACAAAATCCAACACCCATTTTTGATAAAAGCTCTCAGCAAAGTGGGAATAGAGGGAGCATATCTCAACATGATAAAGGTCATATATGACAAACCTACAGCCAGCAATATATTCAATGGGCAAAAACTAAAAACATTTCCGCTAAGAACAGGAAAAAGACAGGGATGTCTGCTTTCACCACTCTTATTCAACACTAGAGGCCTGGTGCACTGATTTGTGCACTGGTGGGATCCCTTGGCCTGGCCTGCACCCTCTCAAATTCTGGGACCCCTCAGGGGATGGTGTAGAGCTGGTTTCGGCCCGATCCCCACAGGCCATGCTGAGGGGCCCCACTGGTGCATGAATCTGTGCATTGGGCCTCTAGTGTGCATATAAGATCTTTGGTTAATCTCTTCCCGCCCTCGCCACTCCCCCTTCCCTCTGAGATTCATCAGTCTGTTCCATGTTTCCATGACTGTGTGTTGAGCATCTGCCCCCTGGTGGTCAGTGTACCTCATAGCTAATGGTTGAATGGTTGCTTAGGCTTTTATATATATAGATAGTACTGGAAATCCTAGTCACAGCAATCAGACAAGAAGAAAAAATAAAAGGCATCCAAAGTGGAGAGGAGGAATTAAAACTCTCATTTTTGCAGATGACATGATATTGTACATAGAAAATCCTAAAGACTCCACCAAAACACTACTAGATGTACCAGTTAGTAATGTGGATTTTTTTTCAATAGATGGAGTTACACATATGTTGATATATATATGTGATATGATATGTATGCTACTTTATTGTATTGACAACAAGCTTCAAAACTTCATATGTCAAATTTGCTGAAGGTGTTAACATCATAGATATTTTTACACTTAAAAATGTCAAATTTCATGCCAAAAAAAGCACTTGTGGGAAGTTTTAATTCATTACTTTATTTTGAAGAAAAAGTTATCGTATATTTCGGGACACTTATGATGAACATGCTCCATCTCAAGATACTTGTTAACGCTGGTTTAAATGCTTTAAAAGTGATGATTTCGATGTGAAATACAAAGAAAGTCCAGGTCAACCGAAAAAGTTTGAAGACCAACAATTACAAGCATCGTTGGATGAAGATGTGTGTCAAACTCAAAAACAAGTTGCGGAAAGATTAAACGTTGCTCAGCAAACAATTTCTGATTGTTTACAAGCAATGGGAAAGATTTTAAGGAAGGAAAATGGGTGCCACATCAACCGAATGAAAGACAAGTGGAAAATCGAAAAGTCATCAGTAAAATGTTGCCTCAACGGCATGAAAGGAAGTCTTTTTTACATCGAATTGTGACTGGTGATGAAAAGTGAATTTATTTTGAGAACCCCAAATGCGCAAAACCATGGGTTGATCCAGGTCAACCATCAACATTGACTGCAAGGCCAAATCGCTTCAGAAAGAAGACAATGCTCTGCGTTTGGTGGGATCAGGACAGTGTGGTGTATTATGAGCTTCTAAAACCAGGTGAAACCACTAATACTGATCGCTACAGACAACAAATAATCAATTTGAACCACGCTTTGATTGTGAAACGACCAGAATGTGCCAGAAGACACGGCAAAGTAATTTTGCTTCATAATGACACACCATCACACACTTCAAAACCAGTTAAAGACACATTAAAAGATCTTGCCTGGGAAGTATTAACCCACCCGCTGTGTTCACCAGACCTTGCTCCTTCAGATGACCACTCGTTCCGATCGATGGCAGATGCACTTTCTGAGCAGCACTTCAAAACGTATGAAGAAGTGAAAAATTGTGTCTGTGAATGGTTTGCCTCAAAACAAGAAAAGTTCTATTGAGACAGTATCCACAAATTACCTGAAAGATGGGGGAAATGTGTAGCTAGCGATGGACATTACTTTGAATAAAGCACTTTTGATGTTTCTCATGAAATTATCGTGTTTTCTTTGATTACAAAATCTGCCATTATTAACCAGTACACCTATTACTATATTTAATCAGTTTGGCAATGTAGCAGGATACAAAATCAACACCCAAAAATCAATGGCTTTTTTATATACCAACAATTAATTCTCAGAAAGAAAAACTAAAAAAACGATCCCATTTACCATTGCAACAAAAAAAATTCAGATACTTAGGAATAAACTTAACTAAGGAGACAAAAGACTTGTACTCAGGAAACTACAGGACATTGAAAAAAGAGATAGAAGAAGATATAAACAAGTGGAAGAATATATCATGTTCATGGGTTGGTAGAATCAACATCATTAAAATGTTCATATTACCCTAGGCAATCTACAGATTCAAAGTAATCCCTATTAAAATATGGCATATTTCATAGAGGTAGAACAAATACTTCAAAAATTTATATGGAATCAAAAAGGACCCCGAATAGCTGCAGCAGTTTTGAAAAAAACACACAAAAGTTGGAGGAATCACAATATCAGATTTCAAGTTATACTATAATGCCACCGTAATCAAAACAGCCTGGTACTGGTACAAGTACAGGCATATAGACCAATGGAACAGAACAGAGAACCCAGAAATCGACCCAAGCCATTATGCTCAATTAATATTTGACAAAGGAGGCAAGAGCATACAATGGAGTTAAGAGAGTCTCTTCAATAAATGGTGTTTGGAAAATTGGACAGATACATGCAAAAAAAATGAAGCTATATCACCAACTGACACCATACACAAGAATAAACTCAAAATGAATAAAAGATTTAAATGTAAGTCGTGAAACCATAAAAATTCTAGAAGAAACCATAGGCACAAAATCTCAGACATCTCTTGTAGCAGTATGTTTACAGATACATCCCCTAGGGCCGTGGTCGGCAAACCGCTGCTCGCGAGCCACATGTGGCTCTTTGGCCCCTTGAGTGTGGCTCTTCCACAAAATACCACGTGCGGGTGCGCACGTTCAGTGCGATTGAAACTTGGTGGCCCATGCGCATAAGTCGGTTTTCGGCCTGGGCGAGTCTGTTTTGAAGAAGTGGCATTAGAAGAAGTGGGGGTACGTTCGCTGAGGTTGACCCCTCAGATTGAGGACGTTTTTCGCAAAGGCCAGCTTAGGAGTACCCTAATTAAGTTAATAACAATGTACCTACCTATATAGTTTAAGTTTAAAAAATTTGGGTCTCCATTATGCTGAGTGAAATAAGCCAGTCAGAGAAAGATAAATACCACATGATCTCACTCATTTGTGGATTATAGAGAACAACATAGACTGATGAAAAGGGAGAGATCCAAAGACTGAGAAACAGTGATCAGGCTATCAATCCCCAGAAGGAAAGTAGGGGAGGGCGGGGGTAAGGGGAAGAGATCAACCGAAGGACTTGCATACATGTATATAAGCCAAACCAATGGACATGGACAACAGGGGGATGGGATCGTGAGTGTGCGGGGCGGGGGGGGGGGGGCGATGAGGACACATTTGTAATACCTTAACTAATAAAAAAAAAAAAATTGGCACTCAAAAGAAATTTCAATCGTTGTACTGTTGATGTTTGGCTCTGTTGACTAATGCGTTTGCTGACCACTGTCCTAGGGCAAAGAAAACTAAGGAAAAAATAAACAAATGAGACCACATCAAAATAAAAAGCTCCTGCACAGCAAAGGAAACCATCAACAATACAATAAGAGAGCCCACTGTATGGGAGAACACATTTGGCAATGATCCATCTGATAAATGGTTAATATCCAAAATCTATAAGGAACTCATTCAACTTAACATAAGGAAGACAAACAATGCAATTAAAAAATGGGCAAAGGACCTAGATAGACACTTCTCCAAAGAGGACATACAGATCGCCAAGAGTCATAGGAGAAAATGCTCAAAGTTACTGGTCATCAGAGAGATGCAAGTCAAAATGACACGGCCAGTAGGTGCTGAGGCCTGGGGTGAGGGGAGGGGAGGGGGGGAGGGGGTCAATGGGGGGAAAAGGGGGACATATGTGCTACTTTCAACAATAAAGGTTTATTAAGAAAAGAATTAGCTTTCAACTTGGAGAGCAGAATTGGGTGGCTGGGTGCAAGTGAGCAGAAGACACTTCGCTTCAATGGGAAGAAAAGCTGTTTATTAACAATAGCAAGCTCTGACTGGCTCCGCTGAGGCACTGGGGTTTCCCCTCCCATTGACCTTCCTGTTGAGTGGACAGACAGGATTGTGACCAGTGGGGGACTCCTCCTTCAAGAAGACAGGTACACGGGTGACCACCGAAGCCCTCTCACTTACAGTGCGCTAGGATTCTAGTTAAAGTGTCAAATACAACTACCATTTATGCCCCCCCCCCCCCCCGAACAAAAGTAGAAAAGTAGAACCACCCCTAAAATAACCTTTCCAAATATAAATGACTCTCAGGTAATTGACATAAATTAAAAGTGGTCAGTCATCTATGCAATTTTGTGGGTATGATACGTAAGATCACTTTCAGTCTAAGTCTCATATTCTTTACAAATAATTAAACCACAAATTTTCTAGGCACACAATCTTATAGAATAAAAGCCCAATGACCTAACGGTGGAACGACCAGAACGACCGGTTGTCTAGTTGCTAGACATGCACTGACCACCAGGGGCAGATGCTCAATGCGGGAGCTGCTGCCTGGTGGTCAGTGCGCTACCACAGGGGGAGCGCCACTCAGCTCACCAGGATGAGCGGCTGCTCCTGCTGCGAGCCCCAGGCTGACGGGCAGGAACCCAGGCTGCAATTGTCCCTCCTCATCCCAGGCTCCTCCTCCTCGCTCCCTGCCGCCTCCTCCAGACGTCCACAGGCCGTGCCGCCAGGCTCACAGAGCTGACCCCAGAGGCTGGGATGCGGGTTCATGGCCACCATGGGACTGAGGCCTACTCTGCCGCCTCTCAGTGCTGTTGTCCTTGGGCCCAGCCCCCACTGTGTCCCCTGGAGAGGCCAGTGCTCTGGCTCCAAGGAAGATGCTGGACCAGGGAGCAGCCACTCAGAGGGCGTGTGCACAGCCGCTTGGCTGACCGGGATGAGCCGTGCTCCCACAGCAGGCCGATTCCCGAAGGCCACACCCCACGCCAGTGCACGAATCCTGTGGACCCGGCCTCTAGTTTAAAAATAAAAAAAGACGTGAGGGATGGTGGAGCAGAGACGATTGTTGGGATGAAGTGGGAATGGGACAATTTAAGCCTTTAATCTGCTATTGATTAATACCTGTGCCAGGATCCTGTGGGTGTTGGGTGAATAATATATAGCTTGTGCCTTCAGGGAGCCCATGTGTGAAGGGGTGGGGAATGGTGTACAGTCATTTTAATCAGGAGACACAGCTGTTGAGGCAAAGTAGATGTTTCATGTTTCCAAACGATGAAGAATTAGATTTATTTGAAATCTTTTTCACTTAATGCAATTATAAATGCTGTCCCAGGAAGTGTTATAAATCAGGATAGATTTTTCCAGCCTTTAGGGAAGAGGGTGGTTGTTCTTGTGAGGAGGCTATAGGAAGAAGCCAGGACCTGTAGTCGGAAGACCTACGTGGGAACCCCCTCGGCCCTTCGTCGGAGCCTTAGTGGCTGCAGGCACAGAAAATGGACAACGGCTGGCATCTTGTAAGATTCTCCTGGGGTGATTATGTAAAGCACCCGGAGGGCACCTAGCCCCTAGGACAGTGATGGTGAACCTATGACACGCGTGTCAGAGGTGACACGCGAACGCATTTTTTTGGTTGATTTTTCTTTGTTAAATGGCATTTAAATATATAAAATAAATATCAAAAATATGTCTTTGTTTTACTATGGTTGCAAAGATCAAAAAATTTCTATATGTGACACGGCACCAGAGTTAAGTTAGGGTTTTTCAAAATGCTGACACGCTGATCTCAAAAGGTTCGCCATCACTGACCTAGGAGGAGGTCAGACATGTGGCTCCCATGTCTCCATGCAGAGCGTGTCCTTGTACAGCGTGACTCTCCTGTCCCAAGTCCCACACCTGCTGGAGCTGGACCCTCCCCGACAGGAACTGTGTGGGCTTCTGTTTATGCACTGCATTCTTAGAGATGCAATTTCTGGTTCTCGTGGGGCCCCTTGTCCAATAACAGACACCCCCTCATCTCCTACCCTCCCCCCTTCATGGCCTTTAATCGGATAAGTCTGATGGCTTAGTGTGACAACAGGAAGCAAATTGATGTGTCCCTTTCTCCAAGAATTGTTGCCAACCTGCTTCAAGAGTGGCTTCTGCTTGGCATGGGGGCTAAAGGACAGTGAACGCCTCATAGATGGAGCCTGAGGAAAGGGCCATGGGACGCAAGGAGAAGAGAGGAAGGGCTAAGGACGAGGACAGGACTCCTCGCACACAAGGGGTCAATGAGGCCAGGGTTCAGGTGCCCCAGAGGAGCCAGAAATAGGACTGTCAGAGGGCTGCCGTTGTCCATGCGCATGTGTGAGAGGTGGGGGCAGAGGTGACTTGGTGGGCCCAGCACACCAGGAGCCTGAGGCCTCCCTGTGCCCATATGGGTGACAGGCGGTGGCATCTCAGATACAGCCTGTCCTTAGTTGGCTGGATGGTGCCAGCGCCAAGGCTCTGGGCGCAGGCTGGCTCAGCCGGCTCCCCTCCCCCAGGCTTCCAGGAGGTAATCCAAGGGCTGACAAGGATGAGCAAGGAGTCTCCCCAGGTGCTAGGCCCCTACCCAGGGTTTGCACTCCTGGTTCTAGGGCCACCCTGGGGGCATAGGTATTGTTGCGATGTTTTACATCGAGGAAGTAAAGCTCACAGAGGTGAAGGGACTTGTCCAAGGCCATGGAAGTGTCTTCGTTTGGATCTGAACTGCCTCCAAACCTCAATCTTTCTAACATGGCCCAGTTTCTCTTTCTTTTTGAGATTTAGCCATGTGGTCATCGCAGGCCTGTAAAACATGTCTGGAAGCAGGCCTACTCCGATAGCCAGCGTGGGTGGAGTGGGGCAGGGGCGAGCTGAGCAGGCATCCTGCAGAGTCCTGGCTCCTGTGCCCTGGCCAGTCCAGGGTGCATTTGTTCTCTCGCTCACTGCACAGCCAGAACAGGCCAGCTTGTGCCCTAGCAAACAGCCCACAGGCCTCAGGCTTCAGCCTCACTCCCGGACAGCGCGAGGAGCAGCCACTACCCAAACGCTCTTGATATTGGTAGAGAAGCAAGAACCAGCTGTGAAACTTTGGCCTGAATGAATACACATCACAACGGCATGCATGTCCTGGCCAGTCAGGTCACCTGCCGGGCCTGCTCCGTGGCAGGGGCAGTTTATTGGGCGTCGGTGACAGTGACATCTGTGGTGGCTGCTCTGTGCTGTCCCATCAGTGATGACTTTCAGAGCCCATGAGGGTCTCTCCTTTGCCCAGGGCAGACGGTCCTGCTCCCTGCCTCCAGGAGCTCACTGTCTGGTTGAGGGACAGCCTGAACTCCACAAAGGCCTGTCGCCAAGTGTGGGGCGCAGGGCGGCGTTGCATTCTGCCGGTGGAGAACTGCAAAGGGGCACCCTGAACCCTCGGTTCAAATACAAGAAATCCCAGCAAGGGACCAGCTGGAAGGGGCTCTGCAGTCTGAGGGACAGGGGTGCAAAGGCACAGAGTGGGCTCTGGGCGGATGCCAGTGGCCTGTGTGTCTGTAGTTTGGGGAAGGGGAAGAGGCAGAGAGCTGGGAGGGCCAGGAGCGAGGCTGCTGGGTCTCTGCTGCCTCCCTGCTGAGCGCAGCTGCGGAGTTCTGGCCTCTGGGTGAGGTGGGCAGTGGGAGGGGCTTCCCAGGCCCCCAGCCAGGTCCTCTCCCCACCTGCACCAGCCCAGCCTGGGGTGCTCCAGGCTGCAGAGTCGCTAAACCCTGCCTCCTGCCAGCAACCCCTGCTGTTCACCCTGGGGCATGAATCAGCTCCATTCTTCAGGAACAAAAGCTCCTGGGTTGCCAGGGAGATGCAGGGACTGCCGCGTGCACTTCCTGGAGCTGCGAGTTGGTGTTAGGAGGAGAGGGACACAGCTCCGAGTCCTGCTCTGCGCCAGGGCAGGGCTGAGGGAGCTGCCTCTTCCCATCAGACTGAATGGGGCTCTCTGTGGGCGAGCTCAGCAGGCCTCTGTACAGGCCGGGGCTTCTACGTGACTCAGTTTCTGTCTGACCTCTGGTTCCTCAAATTGTTTGGGGTAATGGCAGGTGTGGATCGGTGGTCCAATGTATTGTCCATATAAGGTACATGGTTAGTCACTCAGGTATTTCCGGGCTGCAGGTTACGTCACACTCCGCCCACCAGTTGGGGAAAGGGAGGATCTATCAGGTAATACTAGCTAGCGAGCCTGGTGGCTGAGCTATTTCACGAGAGACTAGGTGGAAAGCCCTCCTCTGTCCATTTAGTCACTAAAGGTCTTGCTGTCGGCTGCTGTGCCACCCAGGCCCCTGGGGAGGCTGAGGCGGCGGTGCTGAGCACACAGTCTCGGCACTGTTCTCGGCTGCAGGGCCACTCACAATGGCAGTGGCTCTTGTTCTTGAGCTCAGGAGCGCTGTGGGGGGCTAGAAGAGTCCCCTCAGGTTTTGAGCATTTCTAGGAAGTGGAGGGAAAGGGGGAGCCCACTCCCTGGTAGCCCTGCTGGAAAAGGTTGGGGTGCTCCTGGGAAGACCCTGTGTGAGTAAGTTCAGTTCTGTCTGTGAGCCCCAGGGTGTTTCCTGAGCCTGTGCAGGCTGCTGCAGTTGCTTTGGGTCCACCATGAAGCCACCCCATCCTAGCAGGCCACGGAGTTGGGGGAGGAGAACTGGGGTCCGTGCTCTGAGCTGAGCTGATACAAGCTCAGGACCTGGGGTGGGGAGCTGGGGAAAGGCCTTCCCTGGCACTGGGCCTGCCTCATCTGCCCCTGCTCCCTGGACCTACCACCTCTCACAGGTGGAGGGGAGCCGTGGGCCAGGTTCAGGCAGGGCTGCGACTGGTGCAGAGCCCAGGGTCTCCTCAGTGACACGGAGGTGCTTGGAATTGGTGACGTGTGTTTGGGGAGCAGACGTGGTGGTTTCAGGGTTGTTGGCAGCATTTGGGAGTAATCAGGAATGCCGTGTGTGTGTGTGTGTGTGTGTGTGTGTGTGTGTGTGTGTGTGTGTTTTCATGATGGGTTTGGGGAGGGAGAGGGTGTGTGTGTGTGTGTGTGTGTGTGTGTGTGTGTGTGTGTGTGTTTTCATGATGGGTTTGGGGAGGGAGAGGGTGTGTGTGTGTGTGTGTGTGTGTGTGTGTGTGTGTTTTCATGATGGGTTTGGGGAGGGAGAGGGTGTGCTTTTGAAGGTGTCTGATGGGGTGGTTGGTGCTGTTGTTACCGGAGGGGAGGAGGGGAGCTGCCAGTGGGGGTGGATTTCTCGTGATCCCCTGAGAAAAGGGGTTTTCTGGGAACGTTTCATTGGCAGAAAGCTTTGTTTCTGTGGAATCAAACCCGAGTTTCCAAGGTGTCATGTCCCTGGGTCCTGCCAAAGAGGAAGGCCCACCTGCCGGGAGCAGAGCTAGGACCAGCCGTGTCCGGGTTCCGCTCCATGTGGAGGCTGGTGCAGCCCCGCACCAGGCTGGCTTAGCTGTGCTCCCAGCTGCAGTTTGCTAGTCCCCTGCGTGTGGGGCCCGTGGGCCATGTGGCTGTGAAGGAAACACGGGAGAGTGCCAGGAGCAGGAGCAGCAGAACCCACGAGCCAGGAGTCCCGGGAGAGAGAACCCCTTGTTTAGGAGATTGTGTATCCCACATTGTCATGCACTTGCAGTGGCCACGCCCATTCTGGCCCAGGACCTCTGCTCCCAGGTGTGACAGACATAAGTCCCTTCCCCATGCCACCCCAGCTTTACTGGGTATGTGCCCATCTTCCCTTTGTTGGACCCCTTCCCCCAGTGTTTTGCAGGGAATAGGCCATGGCACCCTGGGGAGTGCAAACTTGCAGCTTCCTGGTGAAGCTGCCCAATGACATGCCACTGTGTCTGGCCTCCCTTTTCTCCTTTCCTGTTAGTAGTAACTAGCTAATTACCATGGTGTCACTGTGTGTTGATGGCAGGTGCTGGGGTTATAGGTGTGTTGAAGAGTCTATGATGATGAGATATTTGGAGAGGATCAGTGATAGTATGTGCTCGGGTGGGGACCAGCGAGGATGGGGTGGATACTGTTGGCCAGAGGGTCATCAGCGACTTTGTGCTTGAGCTCTGAAGGCGTGTTTCTTGTCTCAGCACCGCAAGGGGGCAGCTTGGGCCTGAGGCTCTGTGAGGGGTCCCTGGGCAGAGGGTCTTCTTTGCGGCCTGGGTCTGGGGGGCAAGGGGAGCCAAGGTGGGCATGGAAGTGGAGAGGCTGAGCCAGGGCAGCCAGGAGCTGAGTGACTTCGCAGGTTCTCAGTGTCATTACTTGCTGTTGTCACTGGGGGAAAGTTGGAAAATGAAAATCAAGTGTCGGAGAAGATTGATTTGTTTGATGTCCAGCCAGGAGCAGTCTTTTATTGCTGTAAAATGTTGATTTCCTCTCACTGCCCATGACAGGTGAGTCTTAGTGGCACTGAAGGAAGACAGACCCCTGCTCAGAACCCACAGAAAACATGGCTGTCGGCCTAGGTCTCCTCCATCCATCCAGTGTGGCTGCAGGAGCAGATGTGTGTGGTCTGATTTCACGCACGCACAGGGCAAGAACAGATCTGAGGACATACCAGCCACATGGCCTGGTTGGTGGTAAGACTCAGGGCTCTGATTCAGACCCAGCTGGGCCACTGAGAAGCTGTTGCCCTGGGCAAGCCTCGGCGTCCTCAGCTGTGAGACAGAGGGTGTATCTACGTCTTTGCCTTTAAAGCACTCAGCACAGTGCCTGGCTCAGGGTATCCGGGGCTGGGCTGGGTCTGGCTGAAATGACCAGAAACTGATGAGCCAGGCGTCATACCTCTTCCCAGGTGGCAGCATCAGTCAGCAGTGAGCGCGAGAGCCAGGGCAGAACACAGGTCAAAAGAGGGGGAGCAGACAGGGAAGTAGACGAGGAGGCTGGCAAGGCAGGGTTTCAGGAGCTCATGCAGGGTGGGCCATTCAGCCTAAAGGTCTGGGCTAGGCTGGCCGTGGGGAGGCATGAGCAGCCCCAGCCTGTCCCGGGTGTGGCCAGGACCTTCTCCTTGCCATGGCGCTTTACCTGCCTCATTGAGGCTGGGCAGAAACGGGCTGGGCAAGTGGGGGTCCCACCTGCTGGTCTCAGGCCTCAAGGGCAGATGGCCATGTTCAGGGGACTTCCTGGGGGTTAGGACGCAGCTATTCTCCTCTGGGAGCTTCTGGTGGGCAAAGGGTGGGGTTGGCTGCAGGTTGGAGGGGCCTCTTCGTCTGTGGGGCAGCGGAGGCAGGGGCGGTGGTGACGCAGCGAGTGTATGGGAGGTCTCTGTGCTGGGCGGCTGTCTGCCTGCCTAACTGCCTCTCTTGCTCTGAAGGAGGCAGGGGCTGGGCCTGCAGCTGCCTGGGCAGAGCGGCTCCTTCTTGGGACACAGCTCCTCCCTTGGGTTACAGACACGGCTTGGCTCCTCATTCACCACGACTTCCATGTGGGCACTGGGCCAGCCTTTTCGGAGCCAGAAGATTGTGGCATCTCCTTCTCCGCGCGGAACCCAGCCCTCTGGGAGGTGCTCAGGGGCTGGGCCTGGCTGGGGATAGCACCTAGATGGGTGTGGTGAGCTCAGGCTGGGTGTGAACTACATTTAAAGGGCCTGCATCCAAAGCTTTGTGGTGGTGGGGCCAGTGGGGCCAGTGGGGCCAGATGTCACCCAGCCCTGGGCTGGTCCGCAGCCTGTGGGGCGGGGATTCCGGGTGATAAGGCAGAAAAGACATAGGGGGAGCTAGTGGGCTGTTCGGGCAAGTGTCCAGACCAAGGAAATGCTGCCGAGAACTGGAGGGTGAAAGGAAATGAGTTAAGGACAAACGGACAAGGAGGTGCCAGCCTCCAGAGGTGGGACGATGAAGCCTGAGGGGTTTCATCTGCCGGTGGGGCCGGCTGTCAGCTCCAGTGTGAGGGCGCTGCAGCTGCGGGGATGGAAGAGGGGCGCCAGCCTGGATAATGGATGGGTCAGTCTGACCAGCATTAGGTCAGACTGGAGGCTGGTCAGACCCTTACTGATCACGAGGTGAACGGGCATCTGGAGGTCCCGTGCTGCAAACAGACCAACAAACCAACCAACCAACCAACCAACCAACCAACCTTGACCTGGGCCGGAGGGCCTGATTCTGCCCCAGTCTCTGTCACGAACTTGCTGGGCCTGGGCCAGTTCTGCTCTGGCTCCCAGTGTGCTCCTTGGAAATGAGGCCATGGAGTGTAAGAAGAGCTTCCAAACATTTTCCAGCCGTGGAGCCCTTTGTTTAAGTGAAATGCACCGTCACTTCTGTTCTTAGCCGAGTGAAGTGGGCCGAGTGGCTGGGGTGGTGGGGGGCTGGCCTGCTCTGCTCGCGGCCCTCTATTAAGGATGCCTTTAGGACCCTGTGGTCGAGCCCAGTGGTCGCCATCCTTTTGGACCTAAGGACCACTGGTTGGCGACCGCTGCTCCAAAGGTTTCCTTAAATCAGTGGTCACCAACCTTTCGGACCTCACAACCACCAGTGGTCCACGGACTACTGGTTGGCGACTGCTGGTCCAGCCTATCTCAAAGCCCTGCTTGCAAACACTTGTCCTAAATTTTAAAAATGATGCACGTGCTAAACCAGCCTTTACTCAGCACCTGGTATGTACCAGGCACTGTTCTAAGCACTTTACAAAGATTAGCTCATTGAATTCTCACAACAACCCTAAGAAGGAGGTGGGTAAACTGAGGCACGCACCGGTGGAGGGACTGCTCAGGTCACACAGTCTGAGTGGCGCAGCCGGGATCTGAGCCCAGGCCCGCGTTTGCCCGCTGTGCCCTGTGCTGTGGGCCACAGGGAGAAAGGGCCGGCAGGTGAGTCGGGATCGCTGCTGCGCTCCTGTTCCAGACAGCTGTCCCCGCGGGGTGTGGGCCCTGGGAGACACCAGACCTGCTCCTGTCCCCCCCCCCCCCCCACACACACACTTCCCAGCCGGGACCACGAGGCCAGGATGGCCAAGGCAAGGCAGGCGTGGCGTGTAGGAAATCGAATGCGGGCGTTTCTCGGCCAGTCACACTCTAACCACCAACTTTCTTTAAGCAGATAAAATGCAGCGGGTGTAACGTCAGAGAAATGAATAAATGTTCTGGCTCTTGGCAGGATGGGGACCGAGTGAGAAGCCTCATTATGTGCTGCTCTGCCTCGAAGGACCAGCCTCGCGCAGCAACCCCTGCGCCGGGCCGGCGAACAGAGCATGAAATTGTTGGAAATGGCTCCCTTCACTCGCAGAACAAAGATGTTTTCTCCAGAATAAATGGACCCCCTCTCAGCGCCGAGCCCGGGTTTCCCACAAATGCGGCCTGTGCTGGGGCTCAGCTCTCCGGAGGGAGCGGTCCGGTCCGGCGCGGGCCCTGCCTGCGGCTCTGTCGCCGGCCTGTGGCTTTGGGGGCCTGTGGCTTTGGGGGCCTGTGGCTTTGGGGGCGGGCAGCCCGCAGCAGTGTGGACGGCGCGTTGAGAGGCAGTGTGTGCTGATAGGGCTTTGCGTGCTGCTCACCAGCTGTGCTGCCTTCAGGAAGGTCACTAACCTCTCTGAGCTCCGTGGTTAACATTAACGGAGAGATGGGGCAGGCGGCCCCTCCTACCGGGGCGTGGGGAGGAATAACAATTTGCGGGAGTCCTGGACTTCCAGCACCACCCACAGCCAACCTTTGAGGGCGGAGCCATCGGAGCAGCCCGCCTCCCAGCAGATCTCCCCCAAGTGGACGGGGTGTGGGGCCCCAGGGGACTGCTGATCCGCTGCTGGGCTTCGCCCTCATGGCCTGGAGCAGGGGGCTGTGCTGAAGGACCCAAGCCCCCAGGGAGGCTGGGAGGGGGACAAGGCTCCCTACGGGCTCCCTGAGGTCAGCGGGGTGCCGGGCAGGCCCCTGGCTGGGTGGGGTCAGAATCTCAGGGGAGACTTGGCTTTGCTCTGGGGTAAATTTAAAGGCAGTGGTTTCGGGCTCTTGCGCTGGGTGCTCAGGCCCCAGCAGGGGCAGGGCTCAGAGAGGCTGCCCAGGGGCACGTTAGCTGCCTTCTGCTCCAGAACAGCCCTGCCCTCCCTCCCTCGTCCTCCTGGAGGCTGGGGGCCGCGTGGGCAGTGGGAAGCCACAGGCCTTGAGGCGGACTCAGGCTGCCACCTCGCAGCTGTGTTACGCTGGGCAGATGGCTTTCTCTCTGAGCCTCGGTTGTGCCCCTGCAGACAGTGAAACAATACTCCCTGGTTTGGATGTGAAGCGGAGCCCGGAGCAGGCCCTGGCACAGGGGAGGCCCTTGCCCAGTAATGCCCTGTGAGATGGCGAAGTGCCGACTCCCCCGGGCTGCGCTGGTCCCAGAGATCAGTGGTGAGCAAGGCAGCGTGTGGTGTCTGGGTCCCCCTGAGGCCAGGAACTCCTGCAGACCCTGCTGGGGAGCAGGGCTGATGTGTATGCTGGTTAGTGGCTGCCTGGACGCACAGATTTCCTGTGTGTTACGTGCATGCACCTGCCCTGGGCCTTCAAGGGTGGGTAACCGGGTCCTGTCGAGGGCCTGGGAATGCACCTGGGGACGGGGCAGGTCCTGGCAGTAGCTGGCCTCTGGCTTGCTCTGCCTTTTCCCTCCTTCCTGCTGTCCCACCTCTGCCCTGTTCCCACAGTTTCTGACTCATCTGCGCAGAAGTTGGTAAAGGAAAGTCCAGAGCATGGCCCAGGCCTGGCCTGGGTCAGAGGAAGCCTGCCCGACCCCAGGCTTCGGTGGGGCTTCTAGCAGGTGTCACCAGGCTCTTCAGACACTCGGGTCCCAGGAGGCAGTGCAGATGGGGCCCCGTGCTGTGGAGCCTTCGGCCCTCTGAGAAACGAGTTCTGAGCACTTTCCCAGCGCCAGGCTGGGTGCTAGTCCTCTCCAGTCTAGTCCTCACTACAAAGTGGGGGGGTCTGTGCCAGCTGTGAGCCCGCCCCTTCCAGTGCTGGCAGGTCCTGCGGCACCTCCCTCTCTCCTAGGGTCGGGCCAGCCCTACCGTGAGAAAGAGAGAGAGAGACAGAGAGAGAGAGAGAGAGAGAGAGAGAGAGAGAGAGAGAGAGAGATGTCTGGGCTCAGACAAGGTGCCTTGTTTCGTCATCCAGAAAATGGGAATGATACTCGCAAGATCTCCTAGGGTGTGAGGAGGAAGCACCGAGCACGGTGCCTGGATGCTGTGGGCTTGTCCCATGTGCTGGGCGTTCTGTTCCCTGGGGAGCAGGCTTGGGGTCCCAGATGCGTCCCTGGGCAGCAGATGTCTGCAGCCCCACCCCGCCCCTGCCACGCCTGTTTGGGAGGCGTGGAGTGGCTCCCGAGGCAGGACTCTGTCGCCTGCCCCCACAGATTTGTTCAGCTTCAGATGAAAGCCTAAGCAGGAGACAGAACATTCCTTCCCGGCAGGTGAGGGAACTGGCTGTCTTGCCAGCACCAGAGCGAGCACCACCCGCCATCAGGTTCTCACTGTCCCATGCGGACACCGGGGAGGCGGCTGCCTGGTGATTGCCCGTTTTCTGGAGGTGCAGTTCCCACCCTCCTGGCCGGCTCAGCAGCTGCCCAGCCCCTCACGTCCTTCTTGGCCCCTACTTTGAGCTTCTGCGCTGCTCTGGTGTTGGGATAGTTTAGTTCAGTGTGTCTGGGTCCCCACTGAGACATGAACTCCTGAAGACCCTGCTGGGGCCAGGCGGGAGTGTGCTGGAGACCTTTGTAAAGATCTGAGGAGGAGGGCGGGGCGCTTGGGGGAGTGCAGACCTTAGGCAGACCTGGCATCTAAATCTAGCTCTGCCACCTGCTGTGTGGCCTTGGTAAAGTTGCCTAACTTCTCTGAGCCTGGCTGCCCTGTTTCCAAAGTGGGAGTGCCACTGGTGCTCCGCGCTGTGAGGGTGGGTGTAAGGATCATCATGAAGTGCTATGCACGTGTGTAGCTAGTGCCCGTCACAGTCAGTGCTTAGCAACGCTGGCTCCAAAGTGGCAAGGAGCCATGTGGGCAGTGCCCGAATTCCCTCTTCAGGTAGAGAGAGAACAAGGCGTAGGAAGGGATGGGTGGTGGTTACCCAGGCCACTCCACATGGGTGTGCCATGGTGGGGTGGGGCTCCACAGGCTGGGACAGCGGGGGGCGGACTCATGGTTGTCTTAGGACCAGATGGGGCTGACTCCCATGAAATAAGCTCAGTGTTGGTTGAATACTTGCCTGCATGTTAGGTCACAGGGAGAAACCACTGCCTGGGCTCTCACCTGCTCCTCCAATGAGAAACCCCAGGAGGGAGCCCAGCCCCAGCCAGCTCTCTGTGAGCCAGCGGGTCAGGCATGCCCCGTCCATCTCGGAGGAGGGACCCTGCGCCGGCCGACCACGTGGGTCCCATGTGGAGCCTGCTCAGGAGCGATGGCAGGGCCGCCTGCGCCCCGCCGCCTCCGTGCACCCCACTTTCTTACTGTGCTCCCTCCATCCTTCTCCCTCCTCTTGCCTTTGTTCCTCTCTCTTCTCCTTCCCCTACCTCCTATGTGCTCACACACACAGGCAGCTCTATTAGGATGCAATTCCAGCTGTGCTCTATGCTTGATTACATTTGAAATAATTAACTTTCCTTCTGATTTGACACTTTCAGATTTTCTCCCCTCTGTTGGTGGTACCCGAGCTTCCCTTGTTTTTCTTTATAGTTTATACGTTAATATTTATGTAATTCTATATGTATCTGACTTAATACTATTCTGTGATGACCCAGACGTTTTGTTTTCTGCACACTAGTTCACAGGCACAGCAGATGGGCACCCTCACATCCTCAGGAGACGGACAGGGGCAGGCGCAGAGCAGTGGGAGGGAAGAGAGAAACAGACTGTGTGGTCTGGGAGCGCCTGGTCCTGTTTTTACACTTTCGGGGAAAACTATTGAACTGACAGCTTGCAAAGAGGCCAGCCTGGGCTGGACCTCCTCGGGGCAGGGGCTGGCTCCTCACAGGAAGCAAACCATGTTCTTGGGGGCTCTCTCCAGGCTTGAGGGCAAGGCTGTGGCGTGCAGTCCCGTCAGGGCCCACCCGGGTGAGGCTATGCCTGCACGGTTTCCCTATCAGAATACATCACTCTCTTTTCTTTGAAATGTGACCATGATTCAGTTGTGAAACTTAGCATTCCTTGCTGTGTCTAAACTTTTCCTTAGGTGTGTTGTTTTGATTTCTTGTTGTTGTTGTTAATCCTCACCTGAGGATACTTTTCCATTGATTTTAAGAGAGAGTGAAAGGGCTGGGGAAAGACAGAGAGAAACATTGATGTGAGGAAGATACATTGATTGGTTGCCTCCCGCATGCACCCCAACCAAGGGCTGGGGATTGAGCCTACAACCAAGGTAGGTGCCCTTGCCCGGAATCAAACCCGGGACCCTGCAGTCCTCGGGCCAAGGCTCTGCCCAGTGAGCCACACAGGCCGGGCTGTCCTTTTGATTTCTAACCTCCATTGTCCTTCAGTTCCGGGAGCTCGTCTGTTGGGCTGATGAGGAGTGTGATGGCCACTTGCTCAATCTCCTTTGGGAACTATAGCCCCTGCAGTTGCATTTTCCTGCATTTTCTCTTACATTTGTCATTTCTCCCATAAAAAAAGCCTCCACTCACTTATTCTATATTCTGGATACGTGTGGTCGATGGTCTTATTGTTCAAACTCCCTACCCTGCCCTTCCTGGGAGGGCGGCGGCTGCTCCGGGAAGTCCCTGCCCTGCCACTTGTTTGGGCCAATGAAATCGGGTGAGTGCCATGAGCCTCCGAGCAGAGGGCCTGGGAGTGGTCGCGTGGCTCGGGGGTGCTTGCTTGCCCGCTGCCAGGAGAGAGGGGCTACTCCCTCAGCCTGGATACGCCGGCCTGCAGTAAGCATGCAGCGAGAGGGGCAAGAACCTTCTGGGTTGACGCCGCTGAGATCTGGGGGTAGCTGGTTATGACAGCACGTCTTAGCTTAAGCTGACTAATACCACCCGAATGCAGATGTCTCTCCAGCGGGTGTGTTGTCTTACGGAGCATTCTTTTGGCAGCACCAGCCTGTTCTTCACTGCTTCCAGCAGTGGTTTTCCTAGAGCCAGAGAGAATCATTTGTCCTGATCTCTATTCATCAATTGATGTGATGTCTTTTTTTCTCTTTGAAAACAGCTGGTAGTATTTTTCTAAAATCTTATGCGCTATATGTGAGTCTGTTTCAGGGTTGGCTGTTCTGAAATTATACTGCTTTTAAAAATTAAGCTGTAGGGATTTTATTTCTTTTACCTATTTCCTTGTCTCTGAGTTTTCTCTGTCGTCTCTTTCCATGTTGCTGAGGGATTTCGTAGCCTTGTGGAGTGACAGGCTGGGGGGTGAGGTCGGAAGGGCGCCCCCTCCCCGCCCCCCCGCCCCAGGACTCTGGTGGGTGGTGAGGAGCATGCGGCTTGAAGCGGGGCAGTCTCCGGCTCATGACTTGGTCCTACTGCTGCTCTTGGCTTAAGGGATCAGCGGGAGAAAGTCCTCGGCACTGTCCCTGCTTTTATTTTCCCAAGACAATCCCGCTGGGGTCTGGCGTTGGCTCTCACGTCACCTTTGTGCTTGGCCTACCTGTTCCCAGGCTCTCTGGTTGCCTCAGTCATGGCTGCGATGAGTTACAGTGTCCTGTACACCTGGCCTGGCTGCCCCTCCAGGCCTTCCCCATAGCTCTACTGTCCCTGCTGATGGGGCCCGGCTCCTCCTGCTCAGCCTCCAGTGCCGCCCACCGCACCTGCAGGTGCCTGGACCCAAGTCTGTCTCCCACAGGCTTCTCACTGAGTCTTCACCTTTCTATGCCTTTGGTCTTCTAAACCCCAAGCCTTCATCTAGCTCTGTCGAGATGTATTTGCTGAATGTGGCCTGTTATTCCAGATGGCTGATAGCTTTCTGGATCCCACGTGCTGCCATCCATGTATTAGCTGTCTCTGCAGTGGGGCCAGTAGCAATCATTGTCCTCTGCCAAGTTGCTCACAACAGTGTTGCATGGACAGGCCTGAGGACAGAACCTTAGGCATGTCACTAGAGACGCTGCTGTTTCTTTATGGATCATTCTTTTCTGGATCTGGTTAATTCAGTCTCTAAACCCACCTGATGGTGGCCCCAGCCCCTCACAGAGGCTGGGAACGCTTTGCTGAGACTCAGCTCTCTGTCAAAGCCAGAGGCTGAATTAGCGCTGGCCGAGAACCGGATCACTTACTCCAGAGGGTCACTGAGCAGAGTTAATGAAGAGGAACCAACCAGGGACAGGGGAGCACTCAGGGACTCCTGGTCTCAGAGAGCGGCACCTTTCTGAGCCCGAAGGGCAGGGGCAGGGGCAGGGCCAGGGCCAGGGGCAGCACTCCTGAGCCCAAGAGAAGGATGCAGCAGGTGGAGGGGCCTGCCTCCCCGGAGCTGTGTTCTCAGATGGGGGAGCCGAGCCGCTGCCGATCCAGACCAGCTCAGCCCTCTTATCCCCTGCAAGGCCTCCCAGTGGTTGACGCCAAGGAGAAGCCAAGGGCAAGGGGGCCTGGAGTGGAGTCCCGGGGGCCAGCCTTGCAGGGCCCATGGCGGGTGGGTCAGGAGGGGCTCACAGGGTAAGCAGCTTACAGGCCAGACCTACCACGTGCGTCTGCAGAAGTGCTGCCAGCCTCCGTGTGGTGCTGCCTGCTGGGCACCAGCTCCTCATTAATGTCCCACACAATCTGTGAATTAAATACTCGTTTGGGGGCTGATCCCCCGTAATAGAGAGAGGGCTTGTCTGTTGTCACTTTCTAATTCTCTTGCCAACCAGGTGAGTTTAATTGCTTTCGAAGGGATGTGATGACATTTGCATCATTTCTGCAAATTGGATGCCTGTGGGAGCCAGCTGGGCCATTCCTAGTGGCAGCAGAGACCCTGCGCTGGCCAGACTGTGGCCTCAGGCCGACAAGAGGGAGAACAGGCAGGGTCCCCAGAGTGGGAGGGGTTGGGTGGAGGCCCGTGGAGTTGCCCCTCTGCCCAGGGCTGTTCAGAGCAAGGCACACAGACAGAATTCACACTGACACGCCTGTGGGGCCAGGGGAACTATGGCAACTTTGAAGGGTGGACCGTTTCTGTCCCACGCCTGCCTTTGAAGAAAGGGCGCAGTGCGGGGACCCTCTGAGGCCCAAGGCTGGCACTGGGCAAGAGAGCTGGCAAGGGCAGCAGGAGGCGGCCTCCCTGGCGGTGGGTGCCAGAGCCTGACCGGCGTGCCCCATCGGCTGCAGGGTGCTCAGCCAAGGCATCGAGTGGGTGGAGAGAACAGGAAGGGTGTCCCCAAGGGGGCTGGTGTGTGTGACATTGAGCTAGGTCAGGAAGGATGGAGGCAGTTTGTTTTATTATCAGTTTTAATAATCAAAGACAATATAATTATATGACACAGTCTTTGAAAGAGGAAAAACCTCTGCCACACCCTGACCCAATCAGGGTTGCATTTTGGCTGCTTCTTTTCAGACATTTCCCAAATGTTTGTGATTCAACAGAGAGTGGAGGCAGGAGCCACGCTGAGGTGACATCGGTGGGTGGAGGTGCCGTGGAGTGGAGCTGTGGCGGGGTCCTCAGGGAGAGAGATCGGCTGCCGACGGCGGGCCTGGCTGTGGGCTCCGGGCCGGCTCAGGCGGCACCTGTCCACAGCGGGTTCCCGCCCTTATCTGGGCTTTCTGTGTCCGTCAGGATTTCCCCTGTCAATGGGGGTGGCTGTCAGTGAGGGAACGAGTGGCACCTCGGCTGGCATGGCCAGCATGGCTCCCTCTGCAGCATGGCTGGTCACCTGGGCATTTTTGTGGCCTCGAGAGGAGCTGCTGGACATCAGACCGGTCGTGGCCAGTCTCAAGTGGCAGGTGACTCTGCTGCCGCACAGGGGAGCCTGCTGGGCCCCGCCTGCCAGTCTGAGGAGGTCTCTGGGCCAGGGTGTGGCTCTCAGCCCGTGCACATTAGGGTCCCCTGGGAGGTAGAAGAGCAGTGATGCCAGGGCCCCGCGTTCTGGGGGTGCAGCCTGGGTGGCGGGTTTTGAACACTGCACAGGTGATTCTCAAGAGCAGCCAGGTGGTTCTCAAATTTCATATTTTTCAGAATTACCTGGAAATCTTAAAAACACAAATTTTAGGCCCACTGTAAAAGTTTCTGATTCCTTAGGTTTGGGAGGGCCAGGTAATTTACAAGATAGTGAACTCGATCAGGTTCCCGGGAGATGCTGATGCGATTGGTCTGGGGACAATTTGAGAAACACTGGCCCAGAGGCAATAACCAGGGAAATCCTGGTGCTTCCAGGTGGTGAGGGGGGGTGGTGTCAGCTCTGCCAGGTGGTGAGGGGGGGTGGTGTCAGCTCTGCCAGGTGATGAGGGGGGGGTGTCTCAGCTCTGCCAGGTGGTGAGGGGGGTCTCAGCTCTGCCAGGTGGTGAGGGGGGGGGGTGGTGTCAGCTCTGCCAGGTGGTGAGGGGGGGGTCTCAGCTCTGCCAGGTGGTAAGGGGGGGTCTCAGCTCTGCCAGGTGGTGAGGGGGGGTCTCAGCTCTGCCAGGTGGTGAGGGGGGGTCTCAGCTCTGCCAGGTGGTGAGGGGGGGTGGTGTCAGCTCTGCCAGGTGGTAAGGGGGGGTCTCAGCTCTGCCAGGTGGTGAGAGGGGTCTCAACTCTGCCAGGTGGTGAGGGGGGGTGGTGTCAGCTCTGCCAGGTGGTGAGGGGGGGTCTCAGCTTTGGCAGGTGGTGAGGGGGGGTTCTCAGCTCTGGCAGGTGGTGAGGGGGGTCTCAGCTCTGGCAGGTGGTGAGGGGGGTATTAGCTCTGCCAGGTGGTGAGGGGGGCGGTCTCAGCTCTGCCAGGTGGTGAGGGGGGGGGGTCTCAGCTCTGCCAGGTGGTGAGGAGGGTCTCAGCTCTGCCAGGTGGTGAGGGGGGTTGGATATCAGCTCTGCCAGGTGGTGAGGGCAGGTGTTGGCTGCCACAGGTGCAGGGGGAAGGTGCTAGCCCTTTGGGTTGGGTAGTAGGGGCACCAGCTGTTGAGCTGAAAGTGTCCTCCCCTTCCCCGATGCCCTCTGGGCTGGTGTTGGCCCCCTGACCTCTGTGTGGCTGGGCTCTGGGAGGGCCAGTGGAGCTCCGGGCTCCTTCCAGGAGGGTGTGTCCTGGCCTGGGAGGGAGGGTGTTGGTGTAGGGAGGCGGCATGGGGCTTTAAAGGGTTGTGACAATAGCCTGCTGGTCATAAATAATGATTTGCCACGGGAGATGGCCCCAGGAAGTGTGGCTTCCCCCACCGTCAGGAGGCACGTTTTAATGCAGAAGCCACAGGAAGAGCGTCCTCATCTCCGTCTTTTATCATCAGTTTCCAGTTGAGAATCATAGCAGGCCGTGTCCTGGGCTCCAGCCTGTGCCTCTGGGAAAAACAGTTCTTCCAAGAGCCGGCTGCCCGATGCGGGTGTGAGCTCAGTCCTTGGAGCCGGTAGCATACAGATGAGCTGTTCTTGGGGGAAAGACAGAGCTGTCAGCTGGGCTGAGTCTGATGTCCCTCGTTTCTATAGCTACAGTAAATGTAATTATCAAAGAGTAAAACCCTTTGCGGATTTCCTTGTAACCTCAGATAGCTAATGACATTTACTGGGTTTCTAGCAATCTGGGACAAAATGCTCATTTTGAATTTAACATGAGTAATGCCATTTTCCATCTTAGTTAAGTACTTTGTGTCATAGAAGCATTATCTGCACCGAGCCCCTGGTTCTGTCAGTAAACATATTACAAATATTATCACCACTTATTTTCTGGATGAAAGATGCGGCGAGGCCCAGAGAAACACGCCTCCCTTCCAGGGCGGCTCTGCTTGGAGACCCAGCAAAGTCAGCATGAAGTCATCGTGGAGGTAATTCAGACTGAGCACAACATCTCACGTGCCCCGGAGACAGGCGTGTTCTCCCAGGGAGCGCAGGCTCTGTCGGTGCGGCCTCCAGCACTGCCGCCGCGGGCCTCGGGGGGTGCCACCTGGCTGCCGTAGATGACGGATGCCGAGTGTCTGGTCTGGGAAAATGGAAGTCACCGACTGCAGCTTGTTAGGAGGACATGTGTCCTGTCTGCTCCTAGAGACAAGGAATTTGCACACCAAAGTAGAATTGGCGCCGAACCCATATTCACTTGCTCATCCATTTATTCATGGGCTTTGTAAACCCATCAATAATCATTCCAGCGCAGTGTGATGGGGATTCTGATAGAGGGGGTGGAGGCACAGCGGGGCAGGCAGGTGAGCTCCCGGGAAGGCCAGGCAGGCCCGAGGGAAGTACTGTCCAACCAGGGTCTGTGGCAGGGGTGGGCAAACTTTTTGACTCGAGGGCCACAATGGGTTCTTAAACTGGACCGGAGGGCCGGAACAAAAGCATGGATGGAGTGTTTGTGTGAACTAATATAAATTCAAAGTAAACATCATTACAGAAAAGGGTACGGTCTTTTTTTTTTTTTTAGTTTTATTCATTTCAAACGGGCCGTAGTTTGCCCACGGCTGGTCTGGGATGTGCTGGAGCAGGCAGCCTGCGGCTGAGGGAAGGGGCTCCAGGCTGGGCATGCCAGCAGCGCTCTTCTCTGGCCAAGTCCACTGTCTCTGGCTGGCATTGCCCTTCCTCCCGTGGGCCCATCACTGCTCCAGAGGTTCATGGATGAGGGAAGAACCCCGGTGGGGTCAGAGGTCAGGTGGACTTGGGCTCCATACCTGGCTCTTCACTTAGCAGTGGGACTACTTCAGGTCAGGCCAGAGCCTCAGTTTTGTCGTGTGCAAAATGGGGACACTCGTACCTACCTCCTAAAGTGGCAGTAAAGATGACACAAGACAATGCACCCAGATGCAGGTGCTGCTGCAGGTCTTGCTCACGGCACCTAATTTAGGCAAGAGAGCACCCCAGGGCCCTCCCCAGGACAGCCCTTGGCCCTGGTGGCCTAGAGAGGCCTCACCGCGCCGGCCGGAGCCGCCTCCTGGCTGCACAGGTGTGTGGCAGGTGTGTGTGCCTGTGCCAGGCGTCCGTGCTCCCCGGTCCGTGGTCAGCCTGCTGAGAGGCGGCTGGCTGACTGAGGGCCTGTTTCACTCTGGCCTTCGGCTCATCCGGACGCTCACTCATCGCAGTGGTTGGCGAGACCTTTGGAGCGGCGCTCCTCCTGGCAGTGGGTTGAGTGGATTCAGGTGGCAGTGCCCACCCAACTCCAGACCCACAGGCTGCTCGCTCTGTGTGGGGTCTGACATTCTGGGGACCCAATCGGAAGAGTACAAATCTAGAATTTTCCAGGAAAAGCTGGGTGTAGCTCTTCAAGGCTTGCGGGGGGGGGGGGGGGGGGGGACCAGTTCCTGGCAGAGGTGAGTGGCCTGTGAGCTGTGGGTTGGGGATTGGCTGTAGCCCCAAGGCTGTGCCTAATTTGGGGTAATTTTGCCATATTACATATAAAAGTACAAATTGAAAATATTTTTATTGATTTTAGAGAGGAAAGGTGAGGGAGAGAGAGAGAGAAATGTAATGATGAGAGAATCATTGATCGGCTGCTTCCTGCACTCCCCCTACTGGGGATGGAGCCTGCCACCCGGCATGTGCCCTGACTGGGAATTGAGCTGTAGCCTCTTGGTTCATAGGTCAGTGCCCAGCCACTGAGCCACGCTGGGGCAGGCAGTGCACTTCAGTTACGGTTATTTTTTGGTTTTGTTTGTTAATCCGCACCAGAGGATATTTTTTTCCTTTGATTTTTAGAGAGAGTGGAAGGGAGGGGGAGAGACAGAGAGAAACATCGATGTGAGAGACACATCGATTGGTTGCCTTCCCCCCACCCCGGAACAGGGATCGAGCCTGCAACTGAGGCATGTGCCCTTGATTGGAATCAAACCGAGGACCCTTCAGTCCGTGGGCTGACACTCTGCCACTGAGCCACCCGGCCAGGGGACTACACTCGGGTTTTGACAGGCTTGCAGAGCAGCCCTGCTGGGAGCTGAGACGCATGCAGCTCCCTCCTTCAGAGAAAGTCGGAGGCTCTGTGCCCTGCTGCTCATTGAGGCGGGCCCGCTGACCTGCTCTGCTCCCGAAGGCCTGTGCTCTGAGAAAGTAACCGTGGAAACAGTCAGAGCGGCGGGAGAGGAAGCTGAATGCTGAGGGGGTGCTGGAGCGGTCACCCGGCCATCGCTCTGCCTCTGCATAGGCTGCAGACTCGGGGAGACGCATCTGCAGGGGGGGTCTTGGCCGCTGGAGACAATACCACACTGGCTCCTGCTGTTGCATCTTCAGTGTGTGGCATTCTCGAGGGACCTGTTCTTCCATCCAGTCATGCAATCATTTATTCACCCATTCATGCAACCAGTCGCCCATCCGCCCGTGCAGCCATCCATCCTGCATCCATTCAGCAAATGACGAGGCTCTCTGAGCTGCCCTGTACCCGTAGCGGAGTTGGAAGGGCCCACTGTAGGGAGGCAGGCATCGAAGCAAATATGCGAGAGGGGCCCTGGAGGCCCAGCAGTGGGGTGACACTGGAGGCTTTCTCAAGGGGGTAGTGCCTGGGCTGAGCCTGAAACTAAAGAAGGCAGAATGGTGGTTGAAGGAAAGGAGTTCCCGGCAGAGGGACTGCCTGGCAAAGGCTCAGAGGCCTGGCGCAGCCTCTCTTAGTGGTGGGGGAGGGGGTGAAGAGATGGAGGTGAGTCGAGGTCAGCGGGGGACAAATGGAGGTCGAGGGTGGTGGGAGAAGAGCCTGGGTGGTAGGTGAGACCCTCGACGAGGGTGTGAACTGTACCTTTTGCTCTGAGGGCTGAGCGGGTTGGGGGGCACAATTATGTTCAGGTAGGGTGTCTGATATCAGAGACTGGAGAGGGCGAGGTGGGGTGTCCATGGGCGGGGGAGGAACTTAATTCCAGAGGGGGCCTTGCAAGTGGGACTGATGGTGACCCAGCTGGCTTGTGCTGGCCATGCTGGGTCCTCTCTTGCCTCCCAGTCCCAGCCCAGGGCACGTCTTGCTGTCAGGAAGGGGCAGGTGGATTGGAACAGTGGAGCCCCGAGTCTGCGCTGTC
Source organism: Myotis myotis (assembly GCF_014108235.1). Taxonomy (NCBI): domain Eukaryota; kingdom Metazoa; phylum Chordata; class Mammalia; order Chiroptera; family Vespertilionidae; genus Myotis; species Myotis myotis. The sequence continues at coordinate 1,771,515 of NW_023416329.1, read as the reverse complement.
TCCTCACCTGATGGCATCAGAAGGGGAAGCTAATTGGAGGCAGGAGGGTTTTCCGGGGGCCCTTGTGTCTGGCCTCTCCTGCAGAGAGGAGGGTGTGGGGAGACCGGCACCTCCTCCTGGGAAATCCACGGTGGGTGTGGCTCCATTTGCCAGGGCTCCTTCTAGTTCAGTGGTTCTCAACCTTCCTGATGCCGCGACCCTTTAATACAGTTCCTCATGTTGTGGTGACCCCCAATCATAAAATTATTTTCATTGCTACTTCATAACTGTAATTTTGTTATGAATCATAATGTAAATATCTGATATGCAGGATGTATTTTCATTGTTACAAATTGAACATAATTAAAGCATAGTGATTAATCACAAAAACAATATGTAATTATATATTCAATATGTGTTTTCCGATGGTCTTAGGTGACCCCTGTGAAAGGGTTATTCGACCTCCAAAGGGGTCGTGACCCACAGGTTGAGAACCGCTGTTCTAGTTCCTCTGATCCTGATAACTGGCAGGTGGGGATTGTCACACCCATTTTACAGACAGGAGCTGAGGTCTAGTGAGATGGAAGCTGTGATTTATCAGAGGTTATGTGACCAGGGCAGAAAGTAGGGATTTCTTCCAAGTCTGCTAATCCCAAAGCTCTTGGCTAATTTTTGTTGATTCATATAATATTGTGATTGTTGTTTCATCTACTCCAAGCAGCACACCCTCCCCCGTGTCCTTCACCGCTTTGCTTCTGTGGACCTGTCTGAAAGTGGCCACCTGCCTGGGCCAAGGCCGCAGCGCTCAGGCAGCCATCAGCCTGCGGGGGGTGAGGCAGGTGAGGTGACTGGTCACTGGCATAAGCCACCTCATTCGACAGCGCCTTGCATCTGAAGCCACTCTTTCTACCTAACTCCGGCTCTGCCTATGGGTGTTTGGAGTTTAATAAGGACGAACAGGAATTCCGTGCACACTGCAGGAAGTGGGAGGCAGTGTGCGGGCTGGGCAGCCCCGCCATTGGTGGTCTCTGGCTCCAAGGGTTTATTTCCCAGGCTCCAGAAATGGGGTTCAGATTGAGGCCCAAGCTCCCTTGGCCTCCTGTTCAAAAGGAGGAGTTCCTTGTTCAGGACATGCCACCCCCTTGCCCCACTAGTGCCCCTCCCCTGCTTAGCCTTGCTGGGGCCTTGGGCAGATTTCTTTTTATTTTTTATTTTTTATTTATTTTTTATTTTTATTTTTATTTTTTTTTATATATATATATTTTATTGATTTTCCATAGAGAGGAAGGGAGAGAGATAGAGAGTTAGAAACATCGATGAGAGAGAAACATCGACCAGCTGCCTCCTGCACATCCCCCACTGAGGACGTGCCCGCAACCCAGGTACATGCCCTTGACCGGAATCGAACCTGGGACCTTTCAGTCCGCAGGCCGACACTCTATCCACTGAGCCAAACCGGTTTCGGCCAGATTTCTTGATTAGCCATCTCCAGAGGCTGTGGTGCCCTTCGGCTGTCAGGGGGCCAGAGCCACATTCTGGGCCTACTAACTCCTGCTTGGGGTTCAGAGGGCCTGGCATCGGGTCCACGGTAGTTTTTCAGACTCGGCCAGGCCCCCTGGGAATGGAGTTCTGTCCATCCCATCTCTCTAAGCCCCTGGCATGGTGCTGCCTAGGGCCTCCTGGGGCCCTGCCACGCTGGCCTCACTCTGCCCAGTGCCGGTTCCCTCTCCTCCATCACTGCTCATCGCAGGCTCCTGCTCCTGCCTGGCCCACGTGCTGCCCCCACTCTGCAGGGACCAGGCTGGCATGACCCTTACTGAAGGCCAGGGCCTCTCTGTCTGGCCATCTGCCCTTGGAGACAATGTCCAACTCTTTGCATTTGGGGGGCTGGTTGGGGATTCTTTTTGGTGATTTGTTTGAGAGTTTATCTGTTCATTCTTCATTCATCTGTCTGTCTATCCATCCCTCTGTTCATAGATCCATCCATCCATCCATCCAACAGGTATTTACTGGTAACTATACTGTCCTAGGCCAGTTGCCAGGCACCAGGCCTCTACAATAGCCAGGCCTGTCTGCAGCTGGGAAGGTGAGCCCTTTCCTCGTCAGCGGGAGGGGCCATCAGTCACCCTCACAGGGCGATTGCGAGGCCTCAGTTAGGGACCCACGGCTGTCATGGGCTTGGCAGCTGCCCAGGGGCTCTGGTCAGGTGTACTCTTCACACTGCTCACTACTAACGGCTGTGTGCGCCGGGCGTGCAGGGGCAGCAGGAGCTAGGACTGGCGATTGGAGGTCCTGTCTGGGTATGGGACGTGGCTTGAGAGAGACACAGGGGCAGGGGCAGCGCCCCTGGAAGCAGTGATGGACCTGGGGGCGGCGGGGGCAGTGGGCTGCAGCAAAGGGCGCTGAGTGGGGGATGTCAGCAAGGGGAGGCTCTGGGCTCCATGGCCCCCTGTGGCTGGCGGGTCCTCAGCTTCCTCTCAGGGCCAGACGCCACTGTCCTGTGAGCTGGCACAGGGTGGCCAGGCTCGGCCCCTGCTTAGTTCTTTGGGTGGTGGCCGGGACCCAGTCCTGGTTTGGACCTCGCTCGGGCCCCAGACTCACATTCCCATCACTAGAGCGGCCACAGGGAGTGAGGAGAGGGTCCATGCCAGGCCCTCAGTGAGCCCAGGTGGTCCAGGTGGGGTCACAGGGGCCTTGGGCTTTGCATGCGTGGCCCTGGCCACAGGGTGGTGGGAAGTGCAGGGCTGGTGAGGAGAGATGAGCTGAAGCCACAGAGCCCCAGGGGTGGGGTGGTTCTGGCCAGGCCTGGCCTCCAGATTATGGTGCCTGAAGCCTATGATACGTGGTAGCTATGATAATAGGAGTTATGACAACAGTCATAATGAGCCTGGGGAATAGTTGACCATCTGAGGGTGGGGCAGGGCTGGGATGTGAGCCCCTGGGTGGGCAGCGTCCTGACCTCCCAGGACCCTAGGCCTGTTCGGGGCCCCTGGCCTTGAGGGGTGTCTGGGCCGACCCTAGGATGGTGGGTGGGGAACCTCTCCTGTTCCCTCCCCCTGGGTGAGACCAGTCCTTGAGGGCCTGGGAAAGTTGTTTCCAGGTGCCAGGAGCTGGGCACAGGCCTGTTGGTCTGTGAGGAGACCCTGGCATGTGCCCGGCCGGGCTCCTCGTGCCTAAGGCACTGCCATTGCTTCAGGAAGGAAAAGGGGAAATGAACACAGGGAATCAATGAGATGGTGAATGGCCCTGGTAGCACCAAGCCTCCAGTTATGGGCCTGGTGCCCCCTTTATTTTGGGTGTTTAAATATTTACCTGAAATGGAAGGGAAAAATCTTTCGGGCTACAAGGCTATTCTGGCAGCAGTGCACTGAAAAGTCCACTAAATCACAGTTAATTAGGGGTGAAAGATACATACATAGCTCATTAGTTCAACCCACACAATTTATATCTCTGAGGAGATTCAAGGACTAGCTCTGCTCAGGCTCCCAGAAACCATGTCTTGAAACAGCCCCTCTGTGTGGCTGCCTCTCTGGGCCTTTGGGTCTGGGAGGGGATGGCAGCTGTCTTTCGTCCGTCTGTCCAGGAGAAGGGAAGTTGCTGGGGCCTCGCTGCCCCTCCAGTTTTCCACGTGTGGGTGGTGGCCGGCTGGCTGGGCTCTGCTGCTGGGATGGTGCACGAGCCTGCGTGAACAGCCCCTAGTTCATCATGGTTCCCTGTCTGAGCAGATTTTAAGCTGCATGGGGTCTGGTTCCTAGATCGAGGACATTATCCCCAACTTAATCTGTAGCCATCAGAGAAATCAGGGCTCCAGCATCAGATCCCCGCGCCTCTACCAGGTAATAGTTCTTGTTCTGGTGCTGGCCTGGGCCTCCGAGGGCGGGGCTGCCTGGGTCTCCGAGGGGTGGGGCCTCCGGGGCCTCTGAGGGCAGGGCCACCTGTCCCTGCCGGGCGACTAGCCTGGCCTTGGACACTCAGCTGGGCTTGGAAGAAGAGCCTGCTCCTCTTGGAGACCCTTCCGCCAGTTTGGGCTATGACAGGGCTACTGACCTGGCCGAGGTTCCCATGTCCTCAGACTCTGGTGGGGACCGGGGGAAGGTGGTGTTGGTTTATAAAAATTATCTGTACTGGCCCTACCGTCCAGCGCCCACCCTGACTATGCCTCCAGTTTGGAAATAGAGACGGAGAGGAAGGGAAAGGAAGAATGAACACAGTGAATCAATGAAAGGTGCTGTGTGTGTGTGTGTGCTGTGTGTGTCTGTGTGTGTGTGTGCTGTGTGTGTCTGTGTGTCTCTCTGTGTGTCTGTGTGTGTGTGTGCTGTGTGTCTGTGTGTCTGTGTGTCTGTGTGTGCTGTGTGTCTGTGTCTGTGTGTGTCTCTGTGTGTGTGTTGTGTGTGCACGTGCTGTGTGTGTGTGTGTGTGCTGTGTGTGCTGTGTGTGTCTGTGTGTGCGTGCTGTGTGTGTGCTGTGTGTGCGTGCTGTGTGTGTGTGTCTGTGTGTGTCTCTGTGTGTGTGCTGTGTGTGTGTCTGTGTGTGTGTGTGCTGTGTGTATGTGTGTGCTGTGTGTATGTGTGCTGTGTATGTGTGTCTGTGTGTGTCTGTGTGTGCGTGCTGTGTGTGTCTGTGTGTCTGTGTGTGTGCTGTGTGTGTGTGTGTGTCTGTGTGTGCGTGCTGTGTGTGTGTGCGTGTGCTGTGTGTGTGTGCTGTGTGTGCGTGCTGTGTGTGCGTGTGCTGTGTGTGTCTGTGTGTGTGTGTCTGTGTGTGTGTGTCTGTGTGTGTGTGCTGTGTGTATGTGTGCTGTGTATGTGTGTGTGTGTCTGTGTGTGTGTGCTGTGAGGGCTGTGGGGGCTGTGGGGGCTGTGCGGGCTGGGGAGGCTGGGTTAAGCATCCTGAAGATGGGTGGCTGCCGGGCTATGCTGGGGATGCGAGTGAGAGAACATGGCCCTCATGAAGCTTGCGGTGGCAGCTGATAACTAGCTGTGGCTCTTCTGCGAAGCAACTTTCGTCGCCAAGCCTTGGCTTTCTCCTCTGCAGACTGGCAGCAGGAATCCCAGTTCTGAGGCTGTTTCTGAGAATTCAGGGGGATAATGCAATGGACGGTCTTCAGGGCCTCACACAGAGCAACTGCTCAACAAGTGTAAACTCTTATTATTATTTTTGCTACTTTACCTCTCAGCCTCAGGGTTCTCTCCTGCTAAGTGGGGTGGATGTCGCCTGGCTCACAGGGTGGTGTGAGGAGCTGAGCGCCTGTCAGTACTTGGCTCTTAGGAGCCAGCCGTCCAGGTGGCGAGGGGTCGTGTGGACGAAGGGAAAGGTGGGCCCAGCCTTGCAGTGCTGGGTCCGCAGGCCTGTGGTGGGAATGAGGAGTAACTGAGCCCTCAGATCATCTAGGACAGCGGTTGCCAACCTTTTGCACCTCACGGGCCACCAGTGGTCACAGGCCACTGGTTGGCGACCACTGATCTAGGACACCTGGCCTCCAGCGTGGCCTTCCTCAGTGGAGCCTGCTTCCCTGGGCTCTGGGCTTTCAAGACACACCTCCTCCTCTTCTTGGGGTCGGTGCCTGTTTCGATGGCTCACCTGTGCCAGATTCCTTGCTGCAAACCACGTCCTCCACCACAGCAGTGGCAGCACCAAAAGCGACAGGTGACCTGCACTGGCTTGTGCCATATGATGGCACTGTACCTGGAACTGACATCTCACTCCACCCTGGGAAGTGGGCGCCCTTGCGATGCTTATTCTGCAGATGAGGCCCAGGGAGCTTGAGCCTGGCCCCAGGCCGGCCAGTGGAGGGGAGGTGTGCTTCGGGCTGTGCGAGGGGCTGGGTGAGGGCTGATGGAGAGGCCGTGTCCATCTGTCCATTGGCTGTCAGGGCCGGATCTCTGCCCTGCCACTTATCATGGTGATTGTGGGCAGATCACCTCTATGTGCTTGCTCATCTGTGACCAGAGGATGGGGGGTCATCCCTCGGAGAAGATGGGGTGAGTTTACCATGTAAAGCACTTAGCCTTGTATCGGCACATGGAGAGCGCTGATTATTGGGGGGTAGGGATGGGGGAATGTACTGGACTGGGCCTGGAGCTGGTGGCAAGGTCTTGACGCTGGCACAGGCCACTTCCCCTCCCGGGGGCCTCCTAGGCTCCGGCCCTGTGCTCTGTCACTGTCTCACCCACATGGACTTGCAGAGTGGCCTAGGGCTGTGCTGGGGCCGGTCAGGGTGAGGCCCCTGTGGGGCATTCCTCCTGTGCAGCCATGTGCTCCCCGGCCCATCCCCTCCTGGAAGCGGAAGCATGTGAATGGCCTGCAGCCTGGCTCCCCAAGCTCTCCGCGACAGGGTGGGGTGGGGTGGGGAGGAGGTCTTGTCCCGCCATGCCCTTCTCAGCATCATGTGGTCCAAAAACACACCACATTTCCCTGGACCATGTGTCCTCGGTCTCTGGCTCCTCATACGCACTGTTCCTTCTGCCTGGGAGGCCTGACTCTGTTCTTTACTTGGTGAGCGCAGCTCAGCCTGCAAAGCTCGTTAGGATGCCTCATGTGCACCTGCCTGGGATGCAGGGGTCCCAGCGGCTCATGTTTTAGAAACCTCCCTCACCTGCCAGGGCAGGTATTGGCTTCATCAGACCCCACTCTGCCGCCAGAAGCCCGTGCCAGGCTGGCACATAGTAGATGCTCAGCAAAGGCCTGTGTGAGGAATTAGCACACGGCATTCCCATCTGCCTGTGTTATGTCTGTGTCTCCCCCGCCTGCGCCCACGGCAGGGCCCTGAGGGTGCTCGATGTGCCCACTGGGCATCAGCACGCAGGAGGTGCTTCCCGAAGGTCTGTTCAGATCAGCAAAATGCGCCCTCAGGCTCTGGCCAGGCCGGGTTGGGCTAGGGTGTCTTCTCCCTTCCTCAGGCGGGCTGGGCACGTGTCCTCAAGGTCCTGGGGGCACCTGCCTGCGCACCAGCCTCCAGGGCAGCAGCGGGCGTTTGTCCCAGCAGAGTCTGTGTAGGGACTTGCCCTTGAACACTCATCACGAATTATTTATATTTTGGGATTGAGACTCATTACAGTCCTCACTGATAAGAATATTAAAGCTCTTTTGATATTGCAATACTTAATTGAACAAAAACGCAGAATAAGTGTGCAAACTCTGTCTGCGGTTAAGTCAGTGCTATTAACTCCCCGATGGCCAGATAGTGGTGAAGAAGAGTCTTGCTCCCGGGGGGAGTGTGGGAGCCTGCCCACTGGGGAGGGAGTGCAGGCTGCTGGTGCCCAGAGGGGCTGGGCCTGGACCTGAGCTGTGTGGGGCCCCATAAGGCTGCCTCATGTCTAACCTGCCTGGGGTGAAGGGGCCTGGTGGCCAGGACCAGCCGGAGGGCAGAGCCTTTCCCCAGAAGGGTTGGGGTGGGGGCTGGAGTTAAAAGAGGAGCCAGAGCCACTGCAGGGAGCACCTGGCTCAGAGCCGAGCAGGAGCCAGGCCCTCGCTGGGCGAGCCCAGGGCAGGTGGGCTGCGTGACCATGAGGCAGATGGTGAGTTAGTGACTGGTCCTCGTGTAGTGGGCGATGGGGCAGCGCCCCCTTGGCCCTGGCTGCTCCACGGGAGCGTGGGCGACGGGAGGTGGCCTCTCCCAGAGCCCCATTGTCGGGACCTCAGCGCCAGACTGTCTCCTCCTGTGGATCTGAGCAGACACAGTGTCACCACAGGGCCGGTGCCCAGGGGCCGACGGGGTCCTCAGGGGCTCTGCCTCTGCCTGGCAGGTAGAACTTGGGGTGCTTAGTGGAAGGAAGGACCCCTTCACTGCCTTTCCATGTGGCAGGACCCTGCCTCATACCAGGCCTCCCACCGCTCTGGGCTCTGGGCTCCGGGCTCAATGAGTGGGGCCTGGGACCCCCAGGCCGCTGCCTCTGGAGGACGAGGGCATGGGGACGGCCCGGGTAGGGAATCTGAGCGGGCACAGCCTTAGAGCCAGAGGGCTTTGGGGGAGCCCCTGCCCCGCCGCTCTCCGGCCTGTGGCAGGGCCCCGGGCAGTGTGGCTGCTCCAGCCTTCCGCCACGGAGCACACCCCACGCTGGGTGGCCGTTGGCTTTCCCTCATCTGGAGCCAAATGGCTCTTCTGGGCCCTGGCTCATGCTGTCCCCGGGCCCAGAGCACAGCTGGCTGCTCCCTCCGCCAGGAGGCAGGACCCTGGGCGGCCGTCCTCCCGCACACGGGCGTCTCTAAGGCCTCGTGCTGCTTCCCGTCTGCTTGCGACCTGCCGCCTCCTCTGCTCTTCCTCTGGGCGCCCCCTGCCCCTCCAGCAGGGGCAGTGCTGAGGGAGAGGGTGCTCCCTGCCCTGTCCCTCAGGGGGTCCTCTGTGTGCCAGGCATAGTCAGGCAAGTTCTGTGTCCTAGGCGGGTTGTGTGCTGGGGGGTGGAGGGGTGGGTGGGGGGCGGGAGGGGTGAGGCCTACAGGCTGGGCGGGCCTCTCCCTGCTGGGGCTTAGGCCTGGTGCCACCTTCCGAGCCTCAGTTTCCTGTCTGGAAAGGGGATATATGAGCTTGCTGGGGCTGCCATAACCAAGTCCCCCAGACGGGGGCTTACACGGGCAAAATGTATCGCCTCCCAGTCCTGGAGGCTGGAGGCCGAGATCAGGGTGCTGGCAGGTCTCTCAGAGGTCTCCCTCCTCGTCCGGTAAATGGCTGTCTTCTCATCGTGTCGTGCAACGTGGTCTCCCCTCTGTGTTGATCTGTGTCCTAATCTCCTCTTCCTGTGAGGACACCAGTCATGTTGGATTGGGTCCACCCTGATGACCTCATTTTTTTAAAAATATATTTTTATTGATTTTTTACAGAGAGGAAGGGAGAGGGATAGAGAGCTAGAAACATCGATGAGGGAGAAACGTCGATCAGCTGCCTCCTGCACATCTCCTACTGGGGATGTGCCCACAACCCAGGTACATGCCCTTGACCGGAATCGAACCTGGGACCTTTCAGTCCGCAGGCTGACGCTCTATCCACTGAGCCAAACTGGTTTCGGCCTGATGACCTCATTTTAAGTTATGATCTCTGTAAGGCCCTGTCTCCGAGGACAGGCACGTTCTGAGATGCTGAGGGGTTAGGACTCTAACATGGATTTTGGGACACAGCTCACACCGTGCTGTGGGGTAATGCCACGTCCTGTCACAGTTGTATTGCGGGGATGGTACACGTCCCGGCTCCGCCCTGACAGAGTCCCCTCTGGGGGACGAAGAGCAGAAGCAGAAGCAGAGGACCGTGCCCTCCGGGCAGCTCGCGGGTTTAAAAATGGCTCCTGGATGCATCTTGTCTGAGCAGAGGGGCCCACGCCCTTCGGGATGGCCTGGCTCTCCAGGTGCCACCCTCCCACCCTCCTGCTCACCCTAATGGCTGGGCTGGCCACACCCTGGGCTAGGGGTGCAGCTCTGCCCTGGGCTTCCAGAATATGCCATGCACCTGACCATTCTCTGCTGTGCCCTCTGCCTGGACAGCTTGTCACCTTCTCCTGATAATATCCTGTCGCCTTGAAGACTGGGCTCCCTCCTCGGTGCCCCCCCCCCCCCTGCCCTGCACTCTGCTCTGCCAGGACCAGGCTGGTGCTGCTAAGGGGGCGGGGTCCCAGAGAGAGCGTCTGGGGCGCCAGCTCTGTGGCTGGCCTGGCTAAGGTTCTCCTCCGCACTGGGCCCCACACTGGGCACTTCAAGTCACAGGCAAGGACCAGACCTGGATTTCCGGAGCAGCGTCGATGGTGGTGGCTCCTCCGGCCTCCTTTACACCCCCCCTCCTCCCCCAGTCTTCACTGCAGCGCGGTGTTAGGACCAGCTCCAGCGCACAGGTGGAGACATGGAGAGGGAGAAGCTGAAACATGGCCTCAGAGGAAATATTTGCAAGTCACATCTGGCAATGGAGTTGTATCTGGACTGCATAGAGGACTCTTACACCTCAGTAAGAAGACAAGTCTAATGCAGAAAGGGCAAAAGATTTGAGTAAATCCTTCACCAAAGAAGACATACAGATGATACAGATGGCACATCAGTGCAGGAGAAGGAGTGCACCATGGTTGGCCACTAGGGAACTGCAAGCGGAGCCTGAGCTGCACGTCGCGCTCCTGGGCCGGCCGGATACAGACGGACGGCGCCGAGGTGCCCGCTTGTGGGCCCTCGCCCTGCGGGGGGATGTAGGATGAGCAGCTGCTGGAAACCAGTTGGGCATTTTCTTAAAAACATGAGCATGTCCTTACCCATGTTAGCAGCAGTTCACATGAGAAGCCGGGACAGGAATGCTCGCAGCCCTGTCGTGATGACCCCCGACCTGGGAGCCAGCAGGAGCCGTCCGTCCGTCGGGAGCGGGCGGTCGGGCACCTCCGCTCGGGGCACTCCCGCTCGGCCACAGAAGGAGCAGACCGCAGGCGCGGCGGCACGGAGAGACGCCCGCGCAGAAGGCGTCACGTTGTATGGTGCCGTTCATGTGCCATTTCTGGAAAAGGCCAGCCTGTAGAAAGCAACTTACGGCTCCTGGGGCTGGAGGTGGAAGCAGGATTGGCTGCGCCGAGGCGTGGGGCTGGTCTGGGGTGATGGGAGCCCCCGACAACTGGAGGTGTGGTGGTTGTACAGCTGTATGAATCTGATAAAACTAAGCAAGTGCACACTTACAGTCGGTGAAGTGCATGGGCATTTACACCAAGGCGCGCCTTCTCCGGGCCGGGGAGGGCCAGAGACAGCCCCCAGGAGCTGAGAGACCCCTGCCCTCCCCAGAGCCAGGCCTGTGTGAGGTCACCATTACATCTGGCAGTGGGTGGAGGACTGGGAAGCCGGGAAGTGCCTTTTGGAGGCCCAGGTTTTCGGGAGGGTCTGTGTGCATGTGTAGGGGTGTGCGAGGGTCTGGACTCAGGGACGCAGGGGTGGGGAGGCTGAGCAGGCCTGCCCAAAGCTCCCGCTTCTTCTGCACAGGCTGTTTGTGTGCCCGCCCCTTGTGCTGTCTCCTCTCCATGGCCCCCCCCCCCCCCCCCCGCCCCCTTCAGCTTCCTCTACGGCTATTGATTGGGCTGGTGCTTCTGCTGTCAGGGAGCCTGCAGGTAGCGAGGCAGAGATTTTCCCAGAATGCATCTGGGCTCATTAAGGAAGCCGCTCCCTGGGCCTCCAGAACCCCTGCCTGTGGTATTTTGCTGATGGGCGGAGAGCTGGCAGGACCACGGAGTCCTCTCTCGCCCCCCCCCTCCCCCCATCGTTAGCATTCCAAAGTGTGAAACAGCCTGGTGTTTGCTGCCTAAATATTTATAGGTACTGCTGGGGTCAGAGCAAATTAAATTAGATTTACCCTAAAATGCCAGCTAGGGAAGGGCTTGGGACAGGGCGTGCTTTCCCTGTGCTTGGAGAAAAGGGCTTTCTTTTTTCTTCCAAAAAATGTCATTTTTATAAATTTTTGAAGCAAAAAGCATGAAATTTTAATCTGCTGCCTTACACCACATCCTCAGTGGCTGTTACTGAGGAGCAGGTGAGCTGAGGGGCAGGCACTGAGGGTGTCTGGATGCACACTTGGGGTTTTGGAAAGCCCGTTCCTTTCCTTGGTTTTCCTTCTCACGCACCGCTGGGCAGGAGGGCCCACTACGGGGTGTGGGGAGCTGTGCTCTGTGTGAGGTAGATTAGCGGGGAGCAGCAGCTGAATTTGGGGCGTCTCAGTAGCCCTGACAGCTCATGCTCTGATTTATGGGCACCTTTGATGAGGCATCCATTTCCCATGCGGAGGGCGCCGGAGGCTGGAGCCTCGCGTCCGGGCCGGCAGGGCTGGCAGGAAAGGAGGGCACGCTCAAAGGGTAATCGGAGCGAGGGTAACGAGCTTGTGACCGGACAACCAAGCGTCTGGGCCTGTCCTACTTGAGCCAATTCAGCAGAGACCGGACCATATGAGTGTTTAGTCCAGTCCTGCCAGTAGCTGGGAGAGCAGCAGGTCGTCCATGAAAATCCTCTCTGCCCCCACCCTCAGCCGCTGCTTACATCGGGGAGAAGGACAGGATTACGTGGGGAAGCAGGCATCGCGGGCATGGGCAGGTGGGCAGGGACGATCACTACAGGTGACTAGTCATGTGGGCTCGGGGGCGTCACAGAGGGCAGGCGCCTCCGGGCGCCCAGGGCACCCCATCAGATCACAGGCGATAGGGGCTGGGGGGTAAAGAGCAGGTGCCTCCAGGACTAGATTTTCTCAGCCACGAGGTGGTAAATCTTTCTGTAACGATAGGCAGATAGGGAAAGGAACATTCTAGATAGACTCTAGAATCTAGAGCAGCCGTGGGCAAACTACGGCCCGCGGGCCAGATCCGGCCGGTTTGAAATGAATAAAACTAAAAATAAAAAAGACCGTACCCTTTTATGTAATGATGTTTACTTTGAATTTATATTAGTTCACACAAACACTCCATCCATGCTTTTGTTCCGGCCCTCCAGTCCAGTTTAAGAACCCATTGTGGCCCTCGAGTCAAAAAGTTTGCCCCCCCTTGCTCTAGAGCACTCTGATGTTAGCTCCCATGTACAGCTCTCAGCGCGGATAGAACGTGCTTTCTCTAATCAGAACAGAACCATCATGGTCCACAGAGCATGATCAATATTTCTTATAATTATAACTAGTTTCCAATATCCTATTTCTACCCGTAACAAGCTGACTCTACAAAAGTGTGGGCAGGGTGACGGACACCAAGTGAGCAGGTCCTGCTGGGCTGCTGCTGTGCTGTCTCCAGGGAGCACCCCTCGTCTTTCCCCTCTCACCCTCTCTTTCCTGCCTGGGTTCTCCTTGGCCAAGTCCGAAAGGAAGGGGGGGCAGGCCCTGCTGGCCTTCCTGGGCACCCAGGTGGGCCGGAGGGGGGCGTGCACTGAGGGAAGCGGGTAGAGGAAGGGAAGGAGCCACGCAAGGACGCGGTGTCATGGGAGGCTAGCCTGTCCCGATCTGGGGACTCTGGGGCACAGGATCGTCCCCAGGGCGGGAGGTAGGGAGGAGGCAGCCTTCTGTACCCCATGCCAGGGCGTGAGCTGCCCTGTGTGAGGCGGCTCCCACAGGTGAGGACAGTTTGCTGAAGGAGGGGGCAGCTGTGACTCTCAGCGCCTGACACTTGGAGCAAGTGGAAGTGGGGGCACGGGCCCCTCAGAGAAAGGCTGCCTCACCTCAGGGGACTCCGAGGGGGGACCGATGTCAATTCGCAAATGCTCCAGATGGGATCTTCCCAGAAGCAGCACTGTGCCCGATGCGCTGTGGCCCAGAGGCAGGTCTGCTCCAGGCTGCCCTTCCTCCCGGGGCGGGGCCAGGGCCGCGCAGCCTCCCCAGGCCCCGCCCGCCCTCCGTGGTCTTGCTACCAGCCCCCCCCTCCCCCCCCCCCAGTGGCCTGTGCGAAGGGCCAGCTGTGGGCTCCTGGTCATCCTGAGAATTATACCGAAGGGTTCCTTCAGTGAAGACTTTTGATGAGGATGTTTATCAGAGCCAAGCATCAATAATAAACGCTGCATGATTTTTTTATTAGAAGAGCCACCAAAATGTGGTCCCTTCAACTTTTTAACTCTCCGGAAATCTTGCAGTTGCAGGCGACTTGGCTGTGGGAGAGCAGGCTCATCAGTTCCCATTCATATGCAAAGCACTTGCTTAGCTGAGTCCATCAGAACTCAGTGGATTCTTAAAAACATATTTATAGATTCTCTCCCTGCGGAGGACTATGAGGAAGGCGGCGTGTGAACGTACAGGTTGTGGACACGCTGGGAAGGAAGCCTTGCTCCGAGCCCTGCCAAGCCTCCCCTATGCTCTGCGAAAAACTTAGAAATGGGCATTTGTACTTTCGCCTTCTCTACTCGTCTTTCCGGAACTCCCCCTCTGCGCTTATTTCAACTGCTTCTCAGCGTTTGTCTCCTTTGGAGCCTGGCCCGCCCTGCCCTGGGGTGCGCGGGCACGGGCAGGGAGGAAGCTGCCTGTATCGGGCCGGACTTGCCTCGGCCATGCTGGCACCGTGCAGGCCCTGCTCTTGGGGAAGAGCGTGGAGCTGGCCATCACCTCTGTTCCCATTGGCCAGACTGGAAGAGCGAGGCTCCGACTCCGGGCTGTGTGCCAGGTCCGGAGGGAGCAGCAGGCCTGGCGCTGCTCAGCTCTCCTTTCCCTGGGCCCCCTTGTGGCTGCTCGGGGGCCGCCCCTGGCCTTCCAGCTGTGGCATTTTTATGAGATGGGAGTTAGATGCAGGGCTCCCATGGCCCCTTTCGCTGTCCTTTCTCGCCCTCTCTAATCACCAAGAGCAGTGAGAAGAGGCACCTTCGTCCTTGGGAGGGAGACGGAAATGCCAGCACAGGTGGGGCCTGCAGTGTGGGCCGAGCCCGCTCACCCCGCTCCACAGGCACTTGTGAATGTGTGTGTGCCAGCACGGGCACCATGGCAACAGGGCCTGGCTGCCGGCCTTCCTGGGGAGACAGACTGCAAATGTGGATTCTGTGGAGGTCTTTGTGATGAGTGCACGAAGGCACAATACCGACCTGTAAATTCAAGCATGGTGGATAGGCCCAGCTCGCGAACTGGGCCAGCACGAGGCCCAGGGACCGTGGCGCTCGTCCTCTGCTGCCCCCGGGGTAGCAGGTACCTTTTGAGACAGAGTTGGAAAGGTCATTCTTCTCATCTGTCAAGAGCGGACACTAGGTCCTTAAAGCCACTTGGCCCAGCTGTGCGTTTCATACGAAACTTCGGGTGTGAATTTGCTTGGACACCTGCCTGGCCCATGGGGTGAGGTGATGGTGGGGCAGTAGACCCTGTGCCCACCGAGGCCGAGCCTGCTCCTGGCTCAGGGCATGGAGTGTGCAGAGTGAGGCTGGGGTAAGGTTACAGGTGGCCTCTGCACTCGGAGATGGTGAGGGGAGAGCAAGAGGGCCGCGCTGACCTTCCAGGAACAAGCCCTGGGCCCTTCTTTTCAGATTTTCTGGCAAATTAACAGGGACTTCAGCAAACCAACCATTTCCATTTGGAGTTTTAAATTGATTGTGGATAATTTTTGACATGCGTGTCTCCTGCCTTTTGCTAAATGTGTATCACAGGCCTCCTGGACGCCTGGCCAGCAGGCGGCATTTCCTTCTTTCTAGCCATCGGCACAGGTTCCAGGCTCGCTGGGCCAGCCTTGGGTTCAGAGACCGTGATGGAGCCCAGTGCTGAGAGGCTCTGTCCTCAGGGAGCCTGGATGGCAGCTGGGACAGATGCAGGGCCACCTGGGGCCCATCACTGTCCGCATTGCAGGGCAGAGGTGAGTGTGTGTCATTCTTGTATCCATCTGTGGAAGGAGCCCATCTGGCAGACTCCTTCTTGCCAGCCCTGGGCAGGGGATAAATAGTTGGCTTGGATATGGCCCTGCCTGGAGGAGCTCACAGACCAGAGGGGAAGTCAGTTCTGGGAAAACAGAGAAGGGACCTGAGAGAAATCAGGGAAGACTTTCTGGAGGAGGTGACAGCTGATTCTTGAAGGCTGAAGTCTGAGTTTATCGTGGCCAGGGGAGAGCTTTGCAGATGGAGGGAAAGGGCGTGCAGAAGTACAAAATCCTGAAAGGTGAGGTGGCTGAGGGAACAGTGCGATGTTCCCGTGTGGGGCAGAAGTTTCCTTGCTCTGGGCTTGGTACTGAGGTGGCTCACTCAGAAGTGACCAGGAGCAGCCGTATGGGCTCTGTTGCTGCATCACATGACCAGTGGGCTTCTGGGAGGTGAGGTTCCGGAGTGGCGGCGCGGCGACCTGGCTTTCTTGTGCACACGCGGAGCTCATTTCCATCTGTGACGTGGAGATTATGGTAAAAACCCCCACAGGTGACTGTGAGCATCATCAGAGACCAGTGGCAGCAGGAGGTGGCCTCTCTGCTGTCACTCTTGTTGTTATTTCCCAGCCCTGGGGGCAGGAGGCGAGCGGAGGCTCGGGGATGGGGCAGGAAGTGAAGGGCCAGGCCACGTGGCGGCTGGAGCCAGGGCCAGGAAACCGGCACAGGCTGAGCCGTGTTCAGGGGTATGTGGGAGTGACAGGAGGAGGAGCCTCTTGAAATGGCCCCAGGAGCCCAGGATGCCTGGACTGACGGTCATTTCTTCAGTCGACAGACACCTGTGGGGGTCTGCTGTGTGCCAGGCTGCGGCAGGGATTCCGCGGTGAGCCAGACAGGTGTGGCCATAGGCCTCGTGGTCTATCACGCAGCCCTGACTGGGGGCCGGGCAGGCAGGAGAGGCCCCCAGAGGAGCGAGCCGGGCCGGACTCAGTGCGGGGGAGGGTGCGAGGAGGCTGCCGCAGGAGCAGGGCCTGAGCAGGAGGATGGCCTGGCATCTGTGCTGCCCATCCCAGGCAGCCCTCCAGGGATGGGGAAGGGGGGATGAGCCGCACCCACTCAGCAGAGCAGGCCTTGGAGCCCTCGGGAGCCCACAGCAAAGCAGAATCGGAACTTTCCATGGCTGAGCAGCGACAGGCCAGGTGTTGTGGAGACATCCTGGATGACTGCTCCGGGCGGCCCGGGCAGTGACACCTCGGCATTAGCTTCCAGGGCCCTGGGATGACGGGCGTCCATGCCCTCCCAGCCGTGCCCGCCGCCCCGGGTGCCGCTGCGGTGTGTGGGGCACCGAGGAGCCGGCTGTCCCGGCGGCACTCGCCCCACTCAGCCTGCGGCTGGCTCGTGTGGCCCCTCTGCTGCGGGGAAGGAGGCACACTCCTCATCAAGTCAGAGCCTGGCTTTGGGCTTGGCAGCCTGCTGCCATTTCTTACTCTGTCTTTGCCTGGTGCCTGGTGCCTGGGGGCCTCTCTTCTGCCCAGGGAGGAAGGGCACTGGCCATGTCACCCCCGCACACTGCCTGGCTGGGTGACTGGGGTTACCAGGGCGGCTGGGAGGTTACATGACGGGAGGGCTAGAGGGGCCAGAGTGCTGGGAGGGGCCCCAAAGTAGGAGGCCCAGCGGACGTCCCCTGGCCCTTTCCTGAGCTTCACATAGTCTCTATTTTGAGGGCACAGAACCCCTCTCTGGACCAGTTGCCTCCATACTGCCCACCTTATCTGGGGCAGCCCTGGGCAAGTAGAGGGTCTGGAGGGGAGGTACCCGCTCCCTCTCTCCCTCACACAATGATCGAGGTGCCATTTTCACTTTTCTGTGCTGAAGAGACTCCTTATTTCAATGCATGAAGCCCTTTAATGTCCATTCTCGAGGCACCAGCTCTTTAGAGCCACGAACTGTGTCAGGCGAGTGTGGGGAAGTATGGCCAGGGCAGAGGGGGACCCCGCCTTCATTTCCTGAGGTCAGCCCAGCTCCCTCCAGGCGTATGGCTCCCTGGGTCTCCCCGCTCTGCTCTGGGCTGCTGCTCATGGGTACTGATGTCCCTCTCGGGCATCGGGGACTCAGAGGGTGGCTCTGCCCAGCCTCTGTGATCCCGTGTATGGGGCCAACACCCGGCAGCTCCTGTTCCCTGGCCTGGGTGTCAGGTGGAATTAACTGGCAGCAGGGGCAGGTGGGTGCTGATTGAGGCTGATTGCTGGCAGGGCGGCTGCGGGCTGCACAGAGCTATTTCCAGCAGCTCCAATTGTATCAAGGAGGCTTAATCCTTCTAAGTGCCTGTGTGTTCGGGCAGCATTGAGTGAGGGCCAGGGCCAAGGCCAGAGCAAGGTCAGACTTCCCCTGGTTGCCTGCATTTCCTTTTCCTTCTACCCATTGGCTGGCTCATCTATTCACCCGTCCAACCATCCACCCGTCTGTCCAGCCCTCCTCCCTCCCCTCACCCATCCAGCCATCCACTCATTTACCCATCCAGCCACTTGTCTGTCCATCCACCATCCATCCTCCTGTTGTCATCATTCCTCCCTCCCTCCCTCCCTTCTTCCCTCCCTCCCTCCCTCCCTCCCTCCCTCCCTCCCTCAGTGTTCACTGTTTATCTACCACATGCCAGACAACATGCTGGGACCCTAAGATCCTAGGCCCCCCGGGGCTCACAGTCCAGTGGTGGGGCTGCACTGAGGTCCCATGATGGAGGGAGCCCTGGCTTGCCTTGGGAGGTGACCTGTGCTTGAGCTGTCTTAGGGGCCAAGCAAGGACTTTCTGGGTGGGACTTGGGCTGATAGTCCTCCGGAGAGGAGCAAGCGCCTGTGAGGGCGCTGAGGCAGGGCGGAGGGCAACAGGGGTAGGGAGTCATCTGTGATGCTGTGTGAGCGGGGCAGGTGTTGGGGAGGGAGTGGAGAACTGGATGAGGCTGAGCTCATCAGGGTGCTGGGCCAGGCCTAGGAGTGCCTGGTCCCATAGGGGTGGGGGCCTTTGGGAGTCTTCAGCAGGGGAGAGTTTTAGACAGAGTGCTGGGGTGAGGAACATGCCGGGGGCCCGGCTGGAGAATGAAGATGCGAGAAGGACCCTGAGCTCCGCTTAGAGCCCTACTCCCTGCTCTGTGCCCGGGTCTCCTTCCCCGCTCCCCCTTCCCCGGCTGCAGGCCCTGCTACTGTCCAGCTAGCTCTGTGGGAGTTCTTAGGGTGGCCCCTGCGGTCACCCCTTCCAGTGGATGGGTGGCTTCAGCTGCCACTGTCCTGTGACCTCTTTTCCTTGACACAGTGCCCCAGCTTCTCCCTCCCTCAAGCCCAGGGCCCGGGCCATCCTGGAGATGTTGAGGTGTGTGGGGCGCGGACTGTTTCCATGAGGCGGCATCCACGCAGCTCAGGTGGCTCCTGCCCAGGCGTTTGTTACGGAAGCAGGACCCGGGTCTGACGTCTGAGCGGGCGGGATGCACAGCATCAACTCAGAGAAACGGCGAGGCCCGGGCAGCTGGTCTCTGTTCTCCTCTCCCAGTGGCCTTTGGAGGCGCCTTTTCCTGATCAGTGCTGCCGGCTGGCTGAGCTCGGGGGCTGTGTCTGGTCAAGGGGCTGCGGGAGAGGGAGGGGCCCCGTGTCTCTGCTAGGACTGCTCCTGAGCGGCCCCTGTGGGCTGCAGAGGAGGGGCCAGGACCAGGGCTCCAGGCCAGGGTGGCTCCTGCTGCTGCAGGTGCCCCCACAGCTCTGGGGAGCACAGAGGGTGGGGCGCCAGGGGTGTCAGCTCAGGAAGGTGACTCTTCCCCTAGATTTGCATGAGTGAGTAGTGCACACCTGTGTGCATGTGCATCAGTGTATTGTATGTATGGCATGTTTGTGGTGTGTGAATTACATGCAGTGTGTGTTGTGTGTGTGGGGGAGTGTCAGTGTGTTGCATGAATGATGCGTAGTGTGCTTGTGTGTGTGGTGTGTGTTACATGCAGTGTGTTGTATGTGTGTGTCTCTGTTGTGTGTATGGCATGTTTGTGGTGTGTGAATTACATGCAGTGTGTGTTGTGTGTGTGTGGGGAGTGTCTGTGTTGCATGAATGATGCGTAGTGTGCTCGTGTGTGTATAGTGTGGTACATGCATTGTGTTGTATGTGTGTGTGTATCTCTGTGTTGTGTGTATGGCTTTGTGTGTGGTGTGTGTTACATGCAGTGTGTTGTATGTGTGTTGTGTGTTGTATGTGGTGGCAGGTAGGAGCAGATGGTCCCTCTTTTCAGGTGCATGGCCCTGAGAGTCCTCCGGGGGACACCTGTGATGTGGTTCTTCTCTTTCATCCTTGCCCTCTTCTTGCTTCTCATGTCTCTGCCCTGTGCCCCATTGGCCCACCTTCCTACCTTCAGGTCTTGACACCTTCATCAGGCAACTGTTCATGGAACCAGGTGCCTTTCAGGGGTCCCCCTGGGACCCAGCTCTAGAGTGAGGGTTGTGAGTCCCAGTGCTCCCAGCTGACCCCGGCTGACCTAAAACATGCAAGTTCACCTGCTGAAGGCTCCGGTGCTCATTATGAAGTTCTCAGGAAATGGGCAAGAAGTACAACTGCCTCAGGTTGGAGCCATTGATGAACTTTATTTATTTTTTGTTGAACTTATGGGGTGATGTTGGTTAATTAAATTATATAGGTTTTAAGTGTACAGTTCTAGGATACCTCATCTGTATGTTCCAGTGTGTATTCACCACCCAAGGTCAAGTCTCTTTCCATCACCATTTATCCCCCTTTCACCTCTTCTAGCTCCGCCCCCATTCCCCCTGCTCATCAGTACACTGTTGTCTATGTCTATGAGTTTTATTTTGCTTGATCCCTTCACCTTTTCACCCAGTCCCCACCCCCCTCCCCTCTGACAGCTGTCAGTCTCTTCTCTAAATCTATGAGTCTGTTTCTGTTTTTGTTCTGTAGATTCCATATATAAGTGAAATCATATGGTATTTGTCTTTCTCTGATTGGCTTATTTCACTTAGCATAATGCTTTCCAGGCCCATCCATGCTGTCACAAAGGGTAAGATTTTGTTTCTAGCCAAGTAGTATCCAATCATGTAAAATGTACCACAGTTTTTAATCCACTCATCTATTGATGGACACTTGGGTTGTTTCCAAATCTTGGCTATTGTATATAACACTGCACTAAATACAGGGGTGCATATATTCTTTCCAATTAGTGTTTTGGGTTTCTTTCAATATATTCTCAGAAGTGGAGCCACTGGGTCATAAGGCAGTTACATTTTTAATTTTTTAAGGTAACTCCATACTGCTTTCCACAGTGGCTGCACCAGTCTGCATTCCCACCAGCAGTGCATGAGGGTTCCCTTTTCTCCGCATTCTTGTCAGCACTTGTTTGTTGATGTATTGAGGGTAGCCATTCTGACAGCTGTGAGGTGATATTTCATTGTGGTTTTAATTTGCTTTTCTTTAATGCTTAGTGATGTTGAGCATTTTTTCATATGTCTATTGCACATCTGTATGTCCTCTTTGGAGAAGTGTCTATAATGATCCTTTGCCCATTTTAAAATTGGATTGTTTTTTGTGTGTTGAGTTTTATAAATTCGACATAAATTTTGGATATTAACCACTTGTCAGATATATCACTGACGAATATGTACTCCCATTCAAATTCTGCACCCCTATATTTATTGCAGTGGGTTGTCTTTTCATTTTGTTGATGGTTTCCTTTGCTGTCCAAAAGCTTTTTAGTTGGATGTAGTCCTATTTGTTTATTCTTATAAGGGTTATATCCTCTTGTTGGAATGCTCCCTTTATCATTATGTAATGTTCTTCTTTGTCTCCTATTATAGCCTTTGTTTTAAAGTGTATTTTGTCAGATATAAGTATTCATATTCCAGTTTTTTAAAAAATTTTTCATTTGCATAAAATATCTTTTTTTCATCTTTTTACTTGTAGTCTGTGGGTATTCTTTGTTCTGAGGTGAGTCTCTTGTAGACAGCATATATATTGGTCTTTTTTTTTAAGCCATCCAACTACCCTATGTCTTTTGATTGGAGCATTATGCCATTTACATTTTAAGAAAATATATATTTCTTTGTTGATTTCAGAAAGGAAGGGAGAGGGAGAAAGAGAGAGATAGAAACATCAATGATGAGAGAGAATCATCGATCAGCTACCTCCTGCACGCCCCCTCCTGGGGATTGAGCCCACACCCGGGCATATTCCCTTGGCTGGAATCAACCTGGGACCCTTCCGTCCACAGGCCAGTGCTCTATCCATTGAGCCAAACCGATTAGGACATGCCATTTACATTTAAAGTAATTATTGATAGGTACATGTTTATTGCCATTTTACTTTTTTAACTATATACTCTTTCCCCCCCCTTTCTTTTTAAAGAGGACCCTTTAATATTTCTTGTAATACTAGTTTGGTGTTAACAAACTCCCTTAGCTTTTCCTTGTCTGGGAAGCTCTTTATTTCTCCTTCAATTTTAAATGATAGCCTTGCTGGGTAAAGTAGTCTTGGTTGTAGGTCCTTGTTTTTCATCACTTTGACTATTTCATGCCAACCCCTTCTGTCCTGAAATGTTAGAAATCAGCTGACAGTCTTATGGGAGCTCCCTTGTTGGAAACTGACTGTCTTTCTCTTGTGGATTTTAAGATTCTCTCTTTGTCTTTAACCTTTGCCATTTTATTATACTGTGTCTTCATGTGGACCTCTTTGTCCCATCTTTTTTGGGACTCTCTGTGCTTCCTGGACTTGTACATATTTTTCCTTCACCAGGTTAGGGAAGTTTTCCATTATTATTTCTTCAAATAGATTCTTGATCCCTTGCTCTATCTTTTCTCCTTCTGGTACCCTTATGATACGGATGTTGTTTCACTTCATGTTGTCCCAAAGGTTTCTTAAACTATTCTTATTTTTAAAAAATCTTGGTTTTTTTTGCTGCTCTGATTGGGTGTTTTTTCTACTTTGTCTTTCAAATTGCTGATTTGACTCTGTGCTTCATTCAACTTACTGTTCATTCCGTCTAGTGTATTCTTCATTTCAGATATTATATTTTTTTTACTTCTGACTGGTTCTTTTTTTTATAGTTTTTATGTCCTTTTTCATGCTTACTATATATCTGTTTTAGTTATCTTATTTCCCCCATTCTTCGCCTAAGTTTCTTGAGCATCCTTATAACCATTGTTTTGAACTCTATATTTGGTAAATTGCTTGCCTCTGTTTCATTTAGCTCTTTTTCTGGAGTTTTATCCTTCTCTTTCATTTGCGGCATGTTTCTCTGTCTCCCCATTTTGGCTGCATCTTTGGTATTACATAGATCTGTTATGACTCCCTGTCTTGGTAGGGTGGCCTTAGGTAGCAGGTGTCTTGTTGGGACCCTTTGGCACAGTCTCCTTGATCATCTTTGCTTGGTGCTCTGGGAATGTCCCTTGTGTCTGTTATGTGGGCCTCCTGTTGTAATTGAGTCTTGATTGCTATTGGTTTATTCATGCATGGGATCAGCCCTCAGTCTGGTTGATTGTGAGGATCAACCTTGACCACAGAGTATGAGCTGCTGTGCAGGTGGTGACCACATAGAGCAGATTTTGCCTCAGCAGGGTCTGGTGTCTGCTGAGGTCTCCCTTTGGATATGCTGCTTGTAAAGCTATTGGATCCTGCTCTGATGTTGTCTGAAGGTAGCCACTGAGTGTGTTGTGTCTGGGGCCTCTTGGGAGGGACTCGGGTGCAGGCTAATGTCAGATGCTGCCTGTGACGGGCCCTGGGCAGTATGTTTGGAGCTACAGAGGGATCCACAGTTTGTGGCTGTCTCTGCTGGGCTTGGGTGTGTGCAGGAAGGATTGAGCTGTGCACTAAGGCCAGTGTTTGCCAGCACCGGGCTCCCTTGGAATCCTGAGGTCTGCCTCCTCCTGCCTCTGCCTGCTGGCTGCCTGATAGGCTATTACTGACAGAGCCTCTGCCTGTACTCTAGTTGTGTGCGACAGGTTCTCAGTGAGTCACCAGGTAGGGGTGAGAGTTGTTCACCAGATTTATAGAGATTCAAACTTGGTGTCATTGCTGAGTCTGAGACCGCTCAACAAATGTCCCCAGGTATACCACGTCCAGCTGCCACCTGCTGGGTGATGGGGTGGGTCTCAGGGCATCCTCAGGGTGAGGCCAACAGAGTTTATCAGGCCCAAGTAGACCAAGATTTGGCCATGTGAAGGGAAGGTGCTGCCCTGGTCAGGTGTGCGGGGAAAAGTTTCCCCCGTCCTAGAGCCACAGCTCAGTCTGTCCAGATTCTGCCAGGAGCCTGCTCTCAGCAGGCGGGGCCGCTGGGATTCAGGAGATGTTGGTCAGCCTTGGGGGAAGTTGGGAGGTGTGACTCCCACCCGAGAGCCACACAACTCAGTCTGTCCAAGATTCTTCCCAGACCTCGGCAGTGCAGAGCCACAGGAGTTGAGGGGTGGGGCTGCCTGGAGCCGGGAGAGTGGGGCTGGCGGGTCTCCTGTGAGGGGTGGCGCCAGTCAGGCTTATGGGAATGTGAGGGGAATGGCCCCACTCCTAAGCCACACAACCCTGTCACTGACACCACCTGAGCCTGCCTACACCTCTGCACCCCAGCCCAGGCAGCTGATGCCTCAGCAGGGCAGAAGCTCTGCAGGGGCGTGGACGGGAGACCAGAGCGGAGGTTACTGCATTTCCCTGGCTGATGCCACAGGGAGCAGCACGCCCCACCCAAGAAGGTGGTGTCTGCGGGGCGGCGCCAGCCGCTGTCCCCTCAGCTCTCTCAGAGCCACAGACCCCAGTCTCTCCTCATATGACTGAGTCTGCTCTGCCTCCCTCCCCCGGAGCCCAGGGGAGTGGCTGCGAATGAGTTTGTCTTTGCCCTTTGAGAGGACGCCTGTCTCTTCCTGGCAGACAGAGCCCTGCTGATGCTCACAGCCAGTGCTGTGTGGACGCCTCTGCCTGGCTCTGCTCTGGGCTGGGGAGTCGGCTTGAGGGTGAGCCCCCACGCTCCTCTGGGGGAACCTTTGCAGCTGAGATGTCCTCCAGAATCTCAGCCGCCCCCCCGGGGAGCAGGGCCAGCCCTTTTTGCACCTGCGCTTCCTCCCAGTCTCCACGTGGCTCTTGCTGGAAGTCCCTGGTTATAGGACTTCTCTTCAGGTAGTCTCCAGAAGGGTATGCAGGTTGACTGTTCTGCATTTAGTTGTAATTCCAGTGTGGTCCTGGGAGGAGGTAGGTGTACCTTCCACCTACTCTACCTGCCATCTTGGATCCAAAATCCATTTTTGAACTTTAAAAAAGGATCCTGTCATTTAAAGAAGGGAACTCTAACTTGTGAGGGTAGATTCTTAGCAGATCTTTCTGCTCCTCTGCCTACAACCTGGGGCCCCTTGGCCTTCTTTTTTTAAAATAAATCTTTATTGTTCAGATTATTATAGATGTTCCTCTTTTTTCTCCCCATAGCTCCCCTCCACCTGGTTCCCACCCCACCCCATGCCCTTACCCCCCGCCACTGTCCTCATCCATAGGTGTAAGATTTTTGTCCAATCTCTTCCCGCATCCCCACAACCCCTTCCCCCCAAGAATTGTCAGTCCACTCCCTTTCTATGCTCCTGCTTCTATTATATTCACCAGTTTATTCTGTTCATCAGATTTTTTTTATTGACTTAATTTTTAGATTCACTTGTTGATAGATATGTATTTGTTGTCCCTTTGTTGTTCATAATTTTTATCTTTACCTTTTTCGTCTTCCTCTTCTTAAAGAATACCCTTCAGCATTTCATATAATACTGGTTTGGTGGTGATGAACTCCTTTAGCTTTTTCTTGTCTGTGAAGCTCTTTATCTGACCTTCAATTCTGAATGATAGCTTTGCTGGATAAAGTAATCTTGGTTGTAGGTTCTTGGTATTCATCACTTTGAATATTTCTTGCCACTCCCTTCTGGCCTGCATGGTTTCTGTTGAGAAATCAGCTGACAGTCGTATGGGTACTCCCTTGTAGGTAACTGACTTTCTTTCTCTTGCTGCTTTTAAGATTCTCTCTTTGTTTTCTGCCCTTGGCATTTTAACTATGATGTGTCTTGGTGTGGTCCTCTTTGGATTCCTCTTATTTGGGGTTCTCTTCACTTCCTGGACTTGTAAGTCTCTTTTTTTCATCAGGTAGGGGAAGTTTTCTGTCATTATTTCTTCTAATAGGCTTTCAATATCTTGCTCTCTCTCTCTTCTTCTGGCACCCCCATAATTCAGATGTTGGTACGCTTGAAGTTGTCCCAGAGGCTCCTTACACTATCTTCATATTTTTGGGTTCTTTTTTCTTTTTGCTTTTCTGGTTGGGTGTTTTTTGCTTCTTCGTATTTCAAATCTTTGACTTAATTCTTGGGATCCTCTAGTCTGCTGTTGGATCGCTGTATATTATTCTTTATTTCAGTGAATGTATGCTTAATTTCTTACTGGCCCTTTTCCATTTTTTGGTATTCTCATTAAGATCCTAGAAGGTCTCACTAAGTTCCTCAGAGGTTTGTAGAAGATTCTTGAGTAACCTTATAACTGTGGTTTTGGACTCTAAATCCAGTAATTTGCTTTTCTCCATTTCTTTCATTTGTGACATGTTTCTTTGTCTCCATATTTTGGCTGCTTCCCTGAGTTGATAGAGTGGCTTTGTGTGGTACATGTCCTATTGGGCCAAGCGGCTCAGCCTCCCCAATCACCTAAGGTGGACACTCTTGGTGCACCCCTTTGTGGGCTGGGTGTACAGTCTTGTTGTAGTTAAGCCTTGATTACTGTTGGTATCCCTGGGAGGAAATGACCTTCAGGCCAATTGACTGCAAGGACCCGCTGTATCTATAGTGGAAGAACTGCTGTGCAGGAGACACCCTTATGAGGCAGGACTTGCTTCAGTGGGGCTTTGGTGCTCACTGAGTCTGCCTCTTGAGTGTCACTTGTGGATGTGAGGAGTTGAAATCTGGTATCTGACCACTGGGTACACTGGCTTCTGGATCTCCAAGGAGGTGCAAATTCAACCACTGTGTGAGTCCACCCAGCAGGACCTACCCAGAGATCTGCAGATTTCTCCTCTTTGTTTGGGGTTTGGAAATTTTGGAGCTCTCTGACCCAGCTGCAGTTTGTTAGGTTAGGCTGCAAAAGGGCAGGTGATTCCTTTGCACTGCTGCGCACACAGCTTGGGTGGGGCGGGGTCTCAGAGAATCCCCGGGGCGGAGCAAACAGCGATGGCTGTCGTCAGCTGTCTCCGTGCGTCTCTGCGTCCCTAAGTCCCCGAGTCCCGCACCCCCACAGTAAGAATGATCCCTGCGATCAGCTCTGTGAGAAAGTCACCCTCGCTTTCCGACCCGCCACCAGATAGTCCAGTTTCTCCCTGTAGGAGTATGGGTCCCTAGAGTCTCGCAGGAAACAAGTTCAGTGCCGTCGGGAGCTTGTAGCTCCCGATTGAAAAAAAACGGCGCACCCAGGTGCAGCCCGGTTTGTGCGCCTCCGTACCTCTGCGCTTGGCGCCTCCGCACCTCCTACCCAGCCTCGATGCGCTTTTTTCTTTCCTTCTAGTTGTAGAACTTCCACTCAGCCAGCTTTCCCGTGGCTCTGGATGATCGCCGTTTTGTCTTTCAGTTGTAGTTTTAATGTGGTTGTGGGGGGCAGCACGTACAGGTATATACCTTATGCCGCCATCTTGGTTGTCCCCTTGGCCTTCTTGACCCCACTCCAGGGCAGGCCTGCCTTGCATACCCAGGGTGGGGCTGGGGCTGGGACACCAGCGCCTCTGGGCCCTGCCAGGTCCAGACCACTTGCCGGCATCGGTCCTCTCCTGCGCAGAGATGTGCTTGGAGGACAGGAGATTGCCATGAGCAATGTATAGTCCTCATCTGAATATGAGGATGCTGGAACACTGTCAATATTGGTTATTCTCAGCCGTGAGTAGTGCCTCCCTTGTGTTATATTCTCTTAAAAGTCACCATTTAAGGCAAAAATGTGTTGCGCTCACACTGGTGCCAGGGCTGCAGAAATGCAGGAGTGAATGGAATTAGAGCAGCCACGTGGGTCTCGGTTCTGGGCTCTGCCCGAGGCCCTGGGCCCTGGCCCCTGAGAGGGACTGGGAAATGGCATACGCCCTCTCTCGGGACTCTCCTCTGGCTTCACACCAGGGTTCTCAGCTGGCACACTGGAGCCACAGGCCTGCTCTCAGGATCACTAGGTCCTGTGTGACAGTTGTCCTCAACACTCAACAGTTCATTCACTTCTTCAGCACACACCCCGGCACCTGTGCCTGGGGGCCCTGACCTCCAATAGCTCGCAGGCTGTGGCAGAGACAGATGGTCATTCGGAGTGACACCTGGCAGGCCGAGCTGAGCTCTGCGAACCTGGGTGGGAAGGGCCCAGGAGGCTTTCTGGAGGCAGGCAGGTGTGAGCTGAGCTTTGCAGGGGAGGAGGGGAGCTTGGATGTTGGTGTGACAGTGGCCAGTGCTCTGGTGGCCGTGTGGAGGGTGCAGCCGAGTGTACCAAGGGTCAGCTGGTTGTTTCCCCTGTGGGGTCAAGGCCCCTGGGGCACAGTGGAGGTGCAGTGTGGTGGTGGGGCGCTGCCTGGAGGTCTTTGGGAGGAATGGGCTGCATCTGTCCTCTTTGTGTGTCTCCCTACATCCCATCATGCCTAGTCTCCATGTGGCTCCATCAGAACATGCTGGGAGGACCTAGGCAGGCCAGTGGGGCAGGGCAGCCAGGGCTCTGACCAGAAACAGGGCGCTGCAGCCTCCCGGTGCCCACACCTCCTGCGTCTCCCTCCGCACATCCCTATGCCCTGAGGCTTCGGGTCCTCTTCCCATGAACTGTGCTGGAGTTTGGGAAGCTGTTTGAGCAGACAGTGGGGAGGGGTGAGCAGTGGGGAGTGGTGCTCCTCTTTGGTAAGGCTCTGCCGAGAGAGGAGCCGATGCCTGGCACTCAGCCGGGCGACGCGCTCCTCCCAGCAGTGCACGTGCTTTCTGGTGATGAGGGAATGGATGTGAGTGTGCGTGCTGGGGAAGCTGAGAGGTTGTTGAGACAGTGGGAGTTCTGGGGCTCAGTAGGAGGCGGGGGAGGCGGGGGGGGGGGAGAAATAGAGTCCAGGTAGTGGGCCGTGTGCTTGGAATGGGAGCAGGAGGGTTTCCTTCCCTCCTCTTTTCATGTGACTTGGAACGTCCGTCTGTTGCCTCCGGTTCTTGCTCTTTGCCTGTGGCCTCTTGGCTTCACCTGGTGGCCCTGCTCCTTACCTGCCCCACGTGGGAGGGGACTGGCAGGGTCTGCCAAGGCAGAATGACTTGAGTTTGAATCCAGGCTCCTTTGCCTTCTTGCTGTGTGACCTTGGGCAGGTGACTTGCCTCCTGAGCCTCAGTGTCTAAACTGAAAACAGGTGACGGTCCTTCCCTCAGAACTGTCAGGCTGGTCAGAGGAGAGGGCGAAGGGGAGCTGCCGTGCGCGGAGCAGCTCGCGGGGCCTCTCCCTCGGCCTGTTTCCCACAGTGTGAGACACAGCATGGGGTGCCACTCGCTGCCCATGCCGCCTCTGCCAAGTCGTGGGGAGCAGACTCACAGGGGCCCGGGGGGGGGGGGTGCACACCTACCCAAGGGCTGAGCGGGCTCCCTTTGTGGGGTATATGTCTCTGCAGAGAGGCGAGGCGGCGCTGAGGCAGGACAGACTCAGGGAACTGTCCCGAGTCCCCTGCCAAGCCCTGCGAGGTGGCATGGGCAGCCAGGGGCTTGGGGGTGGTCAGGGCAGCTGCTCAGGTCGCCACGGCCTCCGCGGTGCAGAGAAGTCCGTGTGCGCATGTGTGGGGCTGGGGGCTGGGGGCTGGGGGCTGGGGGCGCAGGCATGCTTGTGGGAGGGACATCAGAGGGACCAGCCCCACAGCTTCCCCATCCTCTTCTGATGTGGACACTGTGGCTGTGTCCTGCTGTCGCTGGTCCCTTTGCCTGTCTTCAGGGAAGAGAAGAGAGAAGGGCACTGCCTTTCTTGCTCAGGGATGGCCTGGAGCTGGGCACCACTCGAGCTGCTGGGGCCTCTGAGGCCTGGCCTTCCCGTGGAGCCTCTCTCAGAGCCAGGAAACCACAGTGAGCGGCCTCGTGGCTTCTTGCGAGGGGCGGGGGCCAGTGGTCTGAGGCGCCACACCGCCGCCCAGGAGCAGGCCTGTCAGGGAATGCGTCCAGCCCGAGCTCCCAGGGCCTGGCCCCGCGGTGCTGCCACCCCTGGAGCCTGATGGTGAGAACGGCTCTCACGTGCGTGTGCCCCTGGGACCTGAGCTCTGAGACACAACTCAGCTCGCGCTCTGCCCTCCGACCCCGTGGAGGTCTTGGCTACGATCATTCCCAGTGACAGCCCCCTGCCCTTGGTGTCCCCGCAGCACCTGCCCTGCGCTGCCAGGCGGCTCTCCACCCCTGCGGTCACAGGCCTGGTGGCGGTGTGCGCCCCCAGGCTCAGCTGGTCTGCGCACTTGGCCTGCGCGGGGTCTCCAGGAGAGGCAGAGCTGGGTGAGGCCGCTTTTCCTGCTCACCTGCTCCTTCCCTGCCAGCAGGCCTCACGGAGCTCTCAAGCCTCCAGGGCACTCCAGGTGCTGACTGGGGGGCTGGCCTCACTCCCCCCGGGCTGGCAGCATCGGCTCCTGCCTGCTCACCCTTTGGTCCCTTGACCCAGGCTTGGTGGGCCGCTGTGCCTCTCGGAAGGTCAGTTCTCGCCTGCTCAGTAGCTGCCGGTGGCTCAGACCTGGTGAGAGACCTCTGGTCTCCAGGCCTTGGCTGCCGCCTTGGTAAAGGCAGGGACGGCGACTCCCTCCTAGGCCCGTGGAGGGCGCCAGGTGATGCTGTGTAAGGCTAGCGCATGCCACTGGGTGGCCAGTTCCCCTCCTCCGTCCTGTTGGCTCAGGGGTGGGGCCCGGGCTCCCAGACCACCCACCTGCTTGCCCTCACTTCGTGCTTTCAGCCAACTCTGTCCCCTGACTGTCCTCGCTGCCTCCTGCCCGGCACCCCGGCTCCAGGTCCTCCCAGGGCGGAGGCAGGAGGCAGCCCGGCCTCTGGCCGTGTCCTCACTGGGCCGCCTTCCCAAAGGCCAGCTCTGAGTAGACCCCCAATGCTCAGTGACCCCCAGCCTCTGAGGTGCTCATGGGATCAAATCAAAGCCCTCAGCTGAGCAGACAAGACCTGCCTGGGAGCCACCCCATGTCCCACCCACCCCAGCTTGCGTGGCCACTGCTGGCAGAGCACAGGTGCCATGTGTGTGCCTTGGCGCACGCCAGGCTGCTCACTTGGTTGCCCTTTTTCATGGTCCCCCTTTTATATGTGGTCCCCCTTTTATATATGGTCTCCCCCAGCATCAGCATCAGCTGCTCTGGGACGCCCCCTGGCACCCAGGCCACATGACCGTCTGCCTGACATCCCTCCGTGGGCGTGAACCCCACCCTGACCATGGGTGCCCTCTCCAGCGGGCGTGCCTGGGACCTGGGGCCACATCTGCATCCTCTCCGTGTCCCCAGCAGGGCCGGGCCAGGTGCTTGCAGAGATTGGTGGTGGGCTCTGGGAGGGGGCAGTTTGTTTACCTGGGGGGAGGACCTGGCTCCCCATCCTTTCTGGTGGTTGGAAAGGTGCCAAGGGCAAAATGGAGCCCCTCGCTCAGGTTCCCTTCTGGTTTGTGAATTTCGTTGTATTGTCCTTCAGTTTTCTCCAGGCACCTGCTCCTGTGAACATTGTCATTGTCACGGCAGGGCCCCTTCTTCGCATTCCTCCAGGTTGCTCCCTCATCTGCCCCAGAGGACCTGGAGCTGGGAGGGGTGTGCCGGGCCAGCAGGGCTCCCGGGAGGTCTGGGGCACCTCTGAGTGGGCTCAGCAGGGCTGGCCCAGGTGGTCGGGCTGTGCTGTGTGGCCACACCTATGTCCCGAGGGCTTTGCCTCCACATCCTGGGGATGTGGGGCTGGCCCGGCTGGGAGAGCTGCCTTTGGAGGTCGGCCAGCACCTGCACCATCCCCTCTTCTGCCTTGACAGACCCTCCAGCAGTGGCTGCAGGGCAGGGCGGCAGCTTCCCCTGGAAGAAGAGCCTCTCTACCATTTTGGAGGCCGGTGCTGTGGTGACGGCTGTGGGATGGTGATGTGCTAGGAATCAGGGTGAAGGAGAAAAGCCACTGCGGGCTTCGGCGGGGGAACCTGCTGGGTGTCGCCCCATGGCCCTCTCCAGCGGAGCTGCTCCTGGGCACCCTGCGGGGACGTGCACATGGGCCGGCGGCTGGCCTGGGCGTCAGCACTGACCGCCAGCCCAGCCTCGCTGCCCGGCAGGTTCTGGGAATCCTGTGTGTTTGAGGCTGGGCTGCATTTTGCTCTGGGCTTAGCTCATTCCTTGCGTAGTAGATGGTCAGTGAGCTGCACGCACTGGTGGTGGCAGTGCTGCCAAGTCTGACTTATTTTTTAAAAAAATATATTTTATTGATCCTCCACAGAGTGGAAGGGAGAGGGATAGAGAGAAACATCGATCAGCTGCCTCCTGCACCCCCCCCCCCCTCGGTGGGGATGAGCCCGCAACCAAGTCACACGCCCTTGACCAGAATCGAACCTGGGACCCTTTAGTCCGCAGGCCGATGCTCTATCCACTAAGCCAAACCGGTTAGGGCAAGGGTCTGACTTATTTGATTCTTGCTAGTGTCCTGTGAGGTTGGGACTATGGTCCCCTCCTACTCTCCTTTTTCTTGGTTAAATGTCCAGTTGACCCCTGAACAACACGGCGTTTAGGGCCACCAACCCTTGGGCAGTTGAAAATCTGCGTATAGCTTGACTCCCCCCAAAACTTAGTAGTCCCCTGGGGGACTGGTCCCAGGACTCCTGTGGGCCCCCAGATGAGGATTCTCAGGTCCCCCGTGTACCGTGTAGACCAGTGTATGCAGCTGGCCCCCAGCGCTCAGGAACTCCCAGCTGCAGGCTGGACACAGGACAGGTGTTTATGGGAAAACTTCACGTGTAAGTGGACCCGTGCTGTTCAAAGCTGTGTTTGGGGTCAGCTGTGCGTACTGCATTTGGAGTCCCTGGGGTAAGCCCATTTCTGGGGAGGCAGGAGCAGGCGTGGCTGCCGGAGCCACGTGCAGCGAGGGATGAGCTGGGCCTGTTCAGCGTCAGCACGCCTCCTGCTGCCCCTGTGATGGTGTCTGAGGGAAAGAGCGCTTGCCCTCTTTCTGTGTTGTCCCCGCGGGCGGGACGTAGCATGTGGGCTTCAGCTTACAGGAGGCTGGAAGGCCAGTGCTCACTAAGCACTTGCTGAGGGGACGGATGAATGAATGGACACTTCCCCCGGGGAAGGGCTCGCATCGTAGAATGGATTCACTGTGTATTTTGCGCCAGAGGCTTTATTTCCACATCCTGTGTGCAGTGGGTGCTGACCTGTTCCTCCCGCCCTCCTCCACTTAAATAAACAGGACGCCGATGTTCTGATGAATGGCCAGCCCTGGCTCCTGGGTGCCAAGTGACTAGATGGGGCTTGGGTTTCATGGCTGCCACCTCGCAGGAGGAGCGCCAGTGGCTGGCTGGAAGTGTGAGAGACACGCCAGGAATTGGTGGGGCCACTTCTGCCTGGTGCTGTTCAGTCAGCTGTGGGAGTGGATCACAGCTGGGTGGGCACCAGCCTGCTTGGACTGCTCACACAGGACCACGGCCAGGACGTGAAGAACACACGGGACCCGGGTGGGTGACTGGTCCACTGGCCACTACCCTCCCTAGCGTCTCCCAGCTTCCCCTCCTGCCCTCATGCTGGTGTCAGGGCCTCGGGCTGTGGGACCTGGTATGCAGAGCAATGAGGGAGTGTGGAGTGGCTGCCCTCTCTGGCCATCTCTCTGGACGTGGCTGCAAGGCATGAGGCGAGATGGCAGCAAGAGGGTGGGCAAGTGGGCTGGGCAGAGTGAGGAGAGGGGCTGAGCTAGGGATGGGGGGCCCCAGAACAGAGGTTGGCAGCCCAGAGGCCTCACTTGAGGAGCATGGTGCAGCTGGCGGTGCTGAGGGGAAGGCTCACATCTGGAAGGATCTCCAGCCACAGGATCAGGGCAGGGGGCAGGGTGGAGTTGGCAGAACCCAGAAGCTGGGGGTCAGTGGTGGCTCCTCAGCCCTGAGAGTGGTCTCTCCCTGCCCATTGGGAGAGCTCCTGGTCAGTGCTCCAGGCCTGGTCCTCTCCAGCTGACAGGGGCGTGGCATGGAGAGGTGGAGCTGCTCACGCTCCATCTCCCCGGCTGCTGGAGGGGGATGAGGTGTGTGTGGGTGTCCCTGTGGACACTCCCCCCAGAGACGGACCCACAGGGTGGCATGGTGACTGCTGCCTCAGGTTTGCCTGGGGAGAGCACCCTTTTGGGCTGGTTGTCATCCAGGGGGAGGCTTTGGCCCTGCTGCCATGGGCATCCTGGCCGGGCTGACCGAGGCCAATGGGGTGGGAGCTCCCAGCCGGAGCTGTGCCTCCCAGGCCTGCCTGGCCAGGCCTTGGGCCCACTCTCTCCCTGGCATCCTCTAACTAGCAGTTCTCAACCCGTGGGTCGCGACCCCTTTACATTATGATTCATAATAGTAGCAACATTACAGTTAGGAAGTAGCAACAAAAATAATGTTATGGCTGGGTCACAGCATGAGGAACTGTATTTAAAGGGCCAGAAGGTTGAGAACCGCTGCGCAGTTTAGAGTCTAAACTCTTGTGAATCCTTTTGAGAGTGGCGGTTGGCTTTACGAAACTCCCCTTCTTCAAATTGTGGGATGTGGCTCCACTTTTGGGGATGAGCGTCTGGGGACCTTGGCAAGTTTGACAACTCCGTGTCTCCCCTGAAGTATGGACAGCAGCGTGCGCCGCCCGCAGAGCCGCGGGGGTGTGGGCAGCGTGCTGTGCAGCGCGGAGCCCGGGTGGGCCGGGCGGGTGAGCCTTAGGCAGCTGGCCGGCAGGCTCCCGCTCCAGCGAGTGAGACGGCTGGTGGCAGCGGCCACAGTTCCCAATCCCTCACACGGGGCATGAATGTGAAGAGAGGGAAGAGGGGGCCGTGGAGTTCTCCCAAGGGAGTGACGGTTACCCTCAAAGGTCCAGGATGGTGGGAGTTAGCCAGAAGCGGTCAGGTGGGGGGCGGCAGTGCAGGCCAAGGGGGAGTGTGTGGCGAGGCCCAGACATGGCAGGCGCTGGGGGGGGTCTGCGTCCCTGCAGAGGCCAGCCTCCTGGGGCACGGTGACCACAGGCCTGTGGGCGCTGTTGAGGGTGTGGTTTATCCAGCACAGTGGGGGCTGGGAAGGAGCTGGAGCAGGGACCGCGCAGTCCGGCTGATGTCTCATGAGGGCGCTCCCTATGGTGTGTGTGGGACGGGCGGCCTGTGTATTGGGGCGGTAGTGGCTTAGACCAGTGGATGGCAGTGGGGATGGAAGAAGATTGGCAGATACAAGAGATATTTTGAAGATAAAATACCCAGGACTTGGTGATCACTCGGGACAGGTGGCCTGTGTATTGGGCGTCCTTTGCTGAGATTGGAGGACGAGGAGGGACAGGATCACACCCTGGATGTGCCAAGTGTGAGTTGCTAGTGGACTCAGGAGGGGAGACCCTGACAGGGTTGGGAGCCCGGGGGAGGGTTGTGGGCCCGTCTGCGGGCTGGGTCTAACTCTTAAAGGGATGGCCAGGTGTACAGGATGGCTGTGATCTCACTGAGCCAGGACCTGAGAGGCAACGGGGGGAGCCCCGGCCAGGGGCGTGCCTTCCTCCTTTTCCCATGACGCAGAGGTGAGGGTCTGTGGCAGGAGGCGGGACGAACCCCCGAGGGTGCTGGCGTCCATTTTATCCATGAAGAAGGAGCAAGGGCATTCGTTGGACATGGGGAGAAGCCAGGAGGGAGAGGAGAACAGCAGGGGGCAGAGGGTGGATGCCCCCTGAGGCTGGCCACACACCTTGCAAGGTCACACGCTGCAGCCCTGTGGCTGACCCAGCCTCTCCTCCGATGCTCGGACAGGAGACGTGGCTGGCAGGCTGCGCACCGCAGGCTGACCGGGCGGTTTCACCAGCTGCTGCACAGGAGCGAGCAGCAAGGGGTCAGAGAGGGACTGTGACCACCAAGAGGCACAACGAAACTGACAGCTGACGAGGGCGGGAGGGAGGCGGACGAGGCTGTGGGATGCGCTTGCCAGGAGGTCCTGGCTCCAGAGCAGAGCGAGGTCCTGCCAGGCGAGCGGGGAGGGGAGTGCCAGGGAGGCGGCAGCTCTAGGCCGGCCTCAGAGACTGCCACTCATTTCCCCTCCTCATGGTTTTGTTTATCTTTCAAACGTCTTAATAAAACATGAGAAAACATTTATTCTCTATAGATCAATAATTTATTCTGAGTTATGACAATACTAAGTTTGGTCAATTATTCATTGACTATGAAGTATTTATAAATGCTACCTTAATCTAAAGCATTAGCCATTAGGATTCCAATGTGAATAGAGCCGCTGACTTGGAGGAGAGGAAGGGCACAGTGGGAGGGTGTCAGCCGCGGGGGAGGGGGGGGGGGAGGGAGGGCTGTGGCTGCTAAGACTGTTTGAAGTAACGAGGTGGCACTGGGAGTCCCACTTGGGGGGCAGGTGGAGGTGCTGCAGTGCCCGGGGCTGGCCTGCTGGACCCTCAGAGAGCCCATTCCTGTGAAGCGAGGCTGAGCCCGGGCTGCCCGCTTGCCTAGGCCAGCGGCGCCTCGCCAGGCTCCTTTGGGTTGAGGCATCTCTCCTGGGCTGCTTCTACCCAAGAGGAGTGCTCCCTCTTGTCCATGCGGAAAGGTCCTGTCCTCTGACCACCCACAGGCCGCTTAGCACATGAGGCTGGGGGCTCTGGCGTTAGAGGAGCAGGGGCTGCAGGGGTGGGCCACACCTGTGCAGGGACCACATGGGGTCCCGGGAGGAGCAAAAGGGATGTGCCTTGGGGCATGATGCCTTCTGGGCACAGGGCGGAGGGGAGGGCTGGGTTGGCGGTGACCAGCACCATCCCCAGGTGGTGGCACCAGAGATTGTGCGTCTCCTCTAGCACAAGCCATCCGGGGTGTATTCCCAGCCTTGGTCCTAGACTTCTCCAGGAATCCCCCTGAGGCTCAAGAAGCCTGGGCTGGGTCAGCAGTAGTGCCAGGGTGCCCTCATATCTGGGCACGGAGCTGGGCCACGAGCTGGATGTGCCCCTGCCCAGGGAGGCTTTGCTTTGCGTGCGGGCTCCTTCCTGGGACAGTGCTGGGTGCGGAGCTCCCCCAAGAGGTTCCCCAGAGACGGGCTGGGTAGGTTCCCACCGGCTCCCGGGCCCTGCCCAGTGGTCTGCGGCTCTGTGCCACAGGCTCTCTGGCTGCGTGGCCTGGCCTCTCTGTGCTTCAGTTTTGTCACCAGAGGAGCAGAAAGCTCACCTGGGGTGAAGGTTACAGAGATCCCGTCTGACCCGTGCCGTGGCCCCGGAGTCTGCAGAGGCCTGGGTGCCGACGCCGCAGGGCAGCCGTGCGAATGTTGATCATGGGGCAGCCTGGGATGCTGGCTGAGCCCAGGAGCCTCTCGTTGGGCCCCGCCCTGAGCTCTGAGCAGCTTCTTTCTTCCCAATTCCCGGGCCACCGAGCTCAGGTGAGGGCTCGAAGCTGCTCATTAGTCCTCTCTGCTCCTGACTGTCCCCGCTGATGAGGCATTCTCAGGGAGCCTTTATCAGCCCATCTGCCTGCATGGTTACAATCAGGAGAGATCAGCGTGATGGCCATGTTCTATTGCAGACAAAGAATTATGACAAAGGCTGCTATCTTCTGGTGAGGTGCAGAGACACCGCCGGGTGGAGAGGTGAGCAGCCGTGGTGGCTTCTACCCTCCACGTCGCGCCAGGCTCTGGGGAGGCTCGTCACACACAGACCTTTCACAGGGTGCGCGCAGCAGCCGTGAGGTGGCGCCTCATCTACCAGACAGGAAACCACAGAGGCCAGCCCAGGGGTGGGCAAACTTTTTGACTCAAGGGCCACAATGGGTTCTTAAACTGGACCAGAGGGCCGGAACAAATGCATGGATGGAGTGTTTGTGTGAACTAATATAAATTCAAAGTAAACATCATTACAGAAAAGGGTACGGTCTTTTTTTTCAATAGTTTTATTCATTTCAAACGGGCCGGATCCGGCCCACGGGCCGTAGTTTGCCCACGGCTGGGCCAGCCCCTCGCCAAGCCCTGTGGAGTGTCCGCGGCAGGGCCGGGTTCAGACCTAGGCCGCGGGACCCCACTTGGGTTCAGACACAGAGGCCAGGCCCTCTCCAAGGCCCGCAGAGTGTCTGTGGCAGGGCCGGCCTCTCCCTCAGGGCCTGGGGAGGCTTCCAGCCCTGATTCCCGCCCCCTTCGCTGGGGCACGTGGAGCTGCAGGCGGCCACGGGAGGCCGGGCCAGTGGAGCCACCTCCGTGGGGAGGGCTGTTGGCTTTGGGGGTGAGGTCACCCTCTGTTGTAACTACTGCTGTAACTTGGGATCCTGGGCATGACTTGGGTGGGGATGTGGAAACTGACATGCTTGTGCCCAGCACAGGTTGGCACTTGTGGTCCTCGTGAAGTCACTGCTCTCGTAGCTCTGCTGGTGCAAAGATACCAGAAGCCGGATGGTTTCATGCCCCCTGTCCAGTCATTGCAATTAAATAGAAACCGGTGGCTCAGAAAGGAGACGTGTCCATGGCCACAGGCTGCTGACCAGAGAGCCGCCAGAACCAGGAGACTCCGGAGCTGCGTCTGCTGCCCAAGCCCACGCCGCCCGAGCTGGCATCTGTGGCTGCCGCGGGGCCGGGCAGGGCGACCAGCAGACACTTGTCTGCCCCCCGAGCATGTTCCTGCTATCGGGCCGGTGCCGTTGTCCCGCACCCATCACACTGCTCCCCTGTCTCTGTGGGTCTGAATCTCTCTTCCCTTGAGGTCCTGATGCCAACCCCACAGGAGTGCACCATCCTCAGGCCCCAGGGAGCTTCCTCTCTCCTTCCTCACAGGCTGAGCTGCGGGCTCTGTCTCCTTGGTAGATCGAAGGGGGCCCTGCTTATCCTGCTCTTTGTCTTCCCCACCAGTGCTTGGTGCCCAGGCTTGCAAATGGGGGGGGGGGGGGTTGGGCAGGAGGGAGGGGCAGTCCTGGAGGAGTGAGCAGAGCCCAGGTGGGGGCAGGGCTTGCCATCCGATGTCAGACACTGACCCAGGAGGGAGCCGGGCGGGGGGCGGCACACAGCTGGCGCCCAATGAGGCCACAGCGAGGGCGTGCTCTGTGGTGCTCTGGGCTGGGACAGGGCCGGAGCGCTGGCTCACTTGATGTCCCAGTGGCGCGTGGTTTATTTTGCAAGTTTTCTGGTTTAAAGTTACAGATGCAGTGCCCTGCCATTAAAGAGAGCACAGGCAGGAGGAGCAGAGAAAGCCAGCATCGCAGCAGCCGCCTCTCAGGGATTCTCTGGCCTTTCCTGTGGCTCTTCACCAGGCTGTAATCCCGGTGAGCGGACACGGCTGCGCCCTGCTTTTGCACTCAGTCATGTCTCAGGAGCGGTTAGATCGCGTGCCATCTCAGTTGTGTGGCCTCGTGACTTCATAGCTGGAAAGTGGATGCAGTGACGCCTCCTGCACACGGGCGCCGTGAGAGCAGTGCGGACGCTGCATACAGTGTGCGCCAGGATGCTTGGCCCAGAGAACATTCTCACAGAGCGGTCCCTCCTCTTACAGAGCTTCCCGTGCATCCATGACTGGAGGCTTATTTTCCTCTGCTAAAGGAATTCTCTGTTCACGGCATGGAATTTTAGCAACATACACAAAAGCGGGAAAACCACATCTAGGCCTCTTCTAACATGCAACCATGTTTACCATTTTGGTCCTTCATGCCTGCTGTGTTATTTACTGGGTATTGTAAAATACATACAATTGTGTATCATTTCCCCATAACTTTTATGACGCGCACTTCCCTACCAGTATGTTAATGTATCTGTGAATAGTTTTAAAGACTGCATATGTTTTCAGCAAATGGAGCCATTTCATTCACTCACCGATTTGTCTCTTAGATTGTTGGCAATAGTTCACGAGTACGGAGAAGTGGCCTTCGAACGTGTTGGGTCTGAAGCCATTTCTGCAGTTCACATAGGGGCCTGGAGTGCCATCACTGGGCCGAGGGCGTGACCTGTCCCGGCTCGTTGTATTTTGCAGCCTTTACTCGCTGTCATCTGCCGAGCCCGGTGTGTGCAGAAGGGTGGTGAGCAGAGTGGCTTGGCCCTTGTCCCCTGGAGCTTGAGGTCAAGCAGGAGAGAAGAGTAGGGGAATTGTGGGGTGAGGGGAGTGCTGGACAAGGGGTCCGTAGCCAGCCTGGGGGTGAAGTCTGAGTCTTGACACGTGAGAGGCAATAGAAAGCAGGGCAGGTGCAGGGCCAAGACTTGGGCAGTTGGTTGGGGCATAGTGAGTGGGGCCTGTGACAGGCCGCACAGCGTCGGGGCACCTGCAAGGCGCTCTGAGGGCTTTGACTCTGTGCCCAAGGCTCTGTGGGAGCCACCGAAGGGCTTTATACAGGAGCAGCCGTGGTTGGGTTTCTGTTCGGGAGAGAAAGCTGGGTGAGAGGGGCAGGCACTGGGGTGGCTGCACAACTCCCCGAGAGACTTCAGGGGGTCTCTTGTTCAGCCGCCCCGCCCCGCCTCACGCTTGGAGGCCGAGGGGTCCACCAGGAGAGCTGTGGCATTTGAATGATTATCCTGAGTGGGGAGCAGGATGGCTCCCACGCCTGCTCCAGGGTGCTCCCTGCTCTCAGGCTCCTTCTGCCCGGGCTCTCAGCCGAAAGAACCGCTTTGTCCAGTTGTTCAAAGCCGGCCATCGGCCGCAGACGGCCTGCTGACACTCACAAGGCTGTTTCTTTCCCACATTCCTGCGTCACAGAAAGCGTTATTGGTAAATGTCACTCAGAAATGTTCAGAACGAGGGCCCGTATGCAAGGTGTATCTCTCTGCTGCTGGCCTGATGCCCAGGGGTGTGGGTGTGTGGCTGACAGGGGTCCCTCGTGCTTTCGGGTGACTCCAGAAGGCCAGTGCCGCCTCCAGCCTGGCCAGCGGCCCGCACTCACCTGGGAGCCTCTCCCTTCGCTCCTGGCGCGTGGCTGAGTCACCCGGGGCCCCTGGAGCCAGCGCTGGGCAGGGTCTGACCCAGGCTTTAGGATATGAACTAAGTGGATTTGGCCAGAAGACTTAGGGTTCTGTCTCTTTTTTTACCGACAACCTGGATCCTCTGGGGAAGTGTCTCGCTGACTTTCTGATGTGATTCATTCCCTTTAGTCCCAATCAGCCAGTCCGGCTAACTATTGAAGAGCATACAGTATTGTTCTGGTCTGGGCTTGGCCTTAGGGAAACACAGATAAAAACAAAAACGAGTTCTCGGCTGTCAGGGGCTCTAGCCAGGCAGGAGACTGGATGGCCCATGGAGCAGCACCAAGGGCCTCTGGAGCAGACGTGGGCTGCATCCCTATTCTGCCATCTCTGCTCGAGCAGCCTGCAGCAAATAATTTTGCCTTTCCTGACCTTTGTTTTCTTATCTGTTGAATGGGCACAAGAACGTCTAGAGGGCATCAGTGAGACTGTGTGTGAGAGCTGCTTGCCTGGCCCGGCACGGTCTCTTGGTCCCTGCAAGGAGGCAGCACTTCTTGGGGCCCCAGGCATGAGCTGCCAGGTGCGGGCCGGGTGGGTGCGGCCGGTGCAGCATCACCCTGTGCTGACCCCTGCCTCTCTCACCTCTCTTTCCAGCCTGTGACCTCATGACCCAGGGGATTTTGGCTTTGGTCACATCCACTGGCTGTGCGTCCGCCAACGCCCTGCAGTCTCTCACCGACGCGATGCACATCCCACACCTCTTTGTCCAGCGCAACCCAGGAGGGTCACCACGCACTGCCTGCCACCTGAACCCCAGCCCCGAAGGGGAGGCCTACACGCTGGCCTCGAGGCCGCCCGTGCGCCTCAACGACGTCATGCTCAGGCTGGTGACCGAGCTGCGCTGGCAGAAGTTCGTCATGTTCTACGACAGTGAGTACGGTGAGTCCAAGGGGCAGGGGCCGCTCTGGGCTCCGATGGGCGCACAGCTGGGAGCGGGAGGCCTGCGCGCTGGCCTTGGCATGGCAGGCAGCTGCCTGCCTCCGAGCAGGTGTGGGAGGCCTGGAAGGTGGGGGTGGTCTGAGCCCAGTGGGCCTCGGCGGCAGGGCCCAGCCTTGAGCTTCACGAGTGGGGGAAGAGCTGTGCAAACAGATCCATAGACAGGCACTAAAGTTGCCTAGCAACACCACCTTACCATGACAGCTGAAATTCGAATCATCTTCAATAAAATATTAATAACCTGCTGGCAGGGACCCGAAGGGCTGCACGCAGGCGGCGGCGGAGGCCGCCCGCATGGGCCTCCCGGAAGCCTCCTCT
Organism: Myotis myotis; assembly: GCF_014108235.1. Lineage (NCBI taxonomy): Eukaryota > Metazoa > Chordata > Mammalia > Chiroptera > Vespertilionidae > Myotis > Myotis myotis. Next base: position 1,729,960 of record NW_023416329.1, on the reverse strand, counting down.
CCAAAGATTGCCCCTCACCAGCCCCTCCCAGCTCCTTCCTGCCTCCTCTCTCATCGCCCTTAGTTTCAGGGTCTTGGGCAAATGTCAGGGGGAGGACACCTGAGTGGCCCACGGGGCATGGCCGGACACGGCCTCTTTGAGTGTCTGCCCTGAGGAAAGACTCATCATTTGCTTCTTAGAAAACCAGAAAGATGGGTTTTGGAGAAGCAGCTCGGGTTTTCTCATGGCTGCTCTGTAAAAACAAAACCCTCGTTCCACGATACGATGGTTTCCGTGTTACATGTTGTTTTTTTTAAATCCTGTTATTTCGAGATGATTGAGATTCACATACAATTCTGAGAAATAATACGGAGAGACCCAGTGGCCTCAGCAGGTCCCCAGCGGCAGCTGCGTGCAGAGCTGTGTGCAGCTCGTAAGCGGGAAGGGACACCCGTGCCCTTGCTCACACCCTCCAGTGCGCATGCGGGCGGCGTGCGCTCACCGCTGTGCGATTTACCTCGCGTAGATTCGTGTGCCCCGTCGTCAGGATCAGAGCAGTTTCCTCGTGAGGACCCTCATGCTACAGGCACGGACACCTACGTTCTCTGTCTTTAAGGGTGTGAGGACGGTGAGGCCGGCAGCCTCATAGCTCGGGCCAGCGGGGCCCTCGAGAGTCCTGCTGTCCCTGGTGAGCTCAGTCCTTTGCCAGGAATGGAACCACGAAGAGAATTCAGTGTGTGTTTGCATTTGCCTGGCACTCTCTGCTCTGAGACTGGGTGTCATCCTCAGCCCTTGAGCAAATATGCTGCCCGAGACTGCGGGAGGAGTGGGGCGCGCAGGGACCGTGCTGATGTAAAGGTGAGGCGGGGAGGGGACAGGGCAGCCCGAGAGTCCATGCACTTGAGCTGGACTCTGTCCAGGACTGGCCTCTGCCCCACCCTCTCAATCTCTGGCCCTGGGAGCAGTGGGAGACCAGGCCACCTCTGAGGAGTCACAGGGCGCCTCTAGGGGACAGCCTTCCTCTGAGAACCCTTGTGTTGGTGACTCCACCTCGTGCCTTCTGGTCTGCTCTGAGGCTGGGTGAGGGCAGGTGTGCACGTGCCCTGGGCTGGAGGGTGCTGTGTCCTCTGTTCCCGCCCCACTTCTCCCGGCACCTTTACTCTCCTTCTGCTCTGACCTATAGACACTCTTCACGCCCTGGTTCTCGCAGACTGAGTGACACCCCATGGCACCTGCTCAAACTCTCTTTTCTTCTTCTTATTCCCCTTCCCCCCACTCAGCGCTGGCGGTTCTCAGGGATTCCACACAGGGGAGGGGACCAAGCGCTCCTCGGGCGAGCACCGCGGCAGTGGGTGAGCCTTGAATGCTGTGCTGGGAAGAACTCTGAGGCTGTATGTGGGAGTGACAGAAAGCGCCGTGGTTGCTCTGTGATGCCCCCGGTGCTCCGGGGGCTGGGCTGGGGAAGAGGGACTGGCAGCCATCTGCCCTGTTTGCTGATTCTGATCTGCAAGGTGGCTGGCCTGGGAAGCCCTGCAGAGCTGCCAAATACGTGGGGATGTCGCTGTCCAGGGTGCTGACCCGTTGGCTTCAGACTTTCCGGAGGCCAGAGCCCTTTCCCTGGCTTCAGTGCTGGGCCTCCTGCCTTTGCCTGCCCTGGTCATTGGCCCCCTGATTAGATGACCTTAGAGGTCAAGATTTTGCCTGAAGATGTTCTCCATAAATTTAACCCTGACTTCTGCTTGTCTTGGCTATGCCTCGCACACACGGCCCAGCCTCTGACCCGCTTTCCAACACCCTTGTGTTGGGGAGCCCGGGAGGGAAACCCCGTGCTCTGGGATGCAGCACATCCAGCCAGGAGTGGAGGGTGAGGGGCTCCCTTGGCAGGGCTGGCATTGGTCTGTCTGAGGGCCTTGGAGGTTTTATGTGGCTGTTATGCCCAAGACAAACGGGGCCTCCAGGCTCTTCAGGGCTTCCAGCACCTCCCACTGCAGCACTACCTGCAGATCAGCCCAATTCAAGTCAAATGGCCTGTAAAGGCTGTTTTATTCCTTCCAAAGCCAAACAGAAGTGCTGATGTGCAAGTGTCTTTCCGTGTATTATCTTACCTAAGCCTATTTTAAAAACTTGAAAGTTGCCCACGATAACAATGTACATGTTAAGCTAAGCCTATAATGATGGCACTCTGAGGTTCTTGCTGCATTTACAGATGAGGAATGCAAGTCCGAGAGAGGCATTCTGACTGTTATGCCCTTGCGCTTAGTCAGGCCGTTTCTGTCATCTGGGGTGGCTAAGTCCATCTGCCCAGCCAGGTAGAGTTGATGCTAAGAAGGAGGTGGTGGTTCGGAATGGACTGGCATGCCTAGGATGGGGAGGTGTAAGGCCCCCACCTGCTGGGTGAGGCCTGATTCTTCCTTACTTGCCCCTCAATCTTCCTTTAAACCCAGGAATGTCCTGCCCTGTGTGGAGCCTGAGGACTGCACATTTGAGTCAGGAATCAAGGGCCAGGGAAGCAAAAGCCTTGGGCCCCGAGAGAGAACTTGGCAGAGAGCGAGAGAGGAGTTTTTATGTATATGGTTTACAAAATCAAGATGTGCCATTTGGTAAAATTCCATAGAAAACACTTGTATGCTTGTTGTGACAGTGAAAGGAAAAATAAAAGAGAAGCTGACATTTGGGAGAGAAAATCTGTAACATTAAAATACCAAAAGTTTGGATCGAACAGAACAGAGAGCTTTGGCGTGCCACTTCACATTCTGGAACACTCATTAGTGTGTGGGGGCCGTGCTCGGGACTGTGGCCTCACTTTCTTCCTAGTGAACACATGTGGGTGAGCGGCGGAGTGGTGATGGGACTTTAGAAATCATTGACTCATTCATTCAACAAATATTCACCAAGTTCCCACCAGGTTCAGTTTTTTCTACAAACTCATAGGTGAAGATACAGGTGGTGGAGTAGCTTGGCTGAAGCTGAAGCCAGGCTCCAGCTGTCCCTCCGCAGCGTCTCCCGCCCCTGGGCAGCTGGCAGGCCGGGCCGTCGGCTGCTGGAATCCACAGAAGCAAACACTCAGGCTCTGTATGATTGGACGCTGCCTATTGCACTAGTTTTTAAATTATTTTAAAAAGTTGCCCACGATAACAATGTACATGTTAAGCTAAAAGAATGGAAATAAAGTAAACTTCCATGAACCTGAGTGTGCTCGCCAGCCCTGCTTTTCTTTCTTTCTTTAAAATATATTTTAATTGATTTTTTACAGAGAGGAAGGGAGAGGGATAGAGAGTTAGAAACATCGATCAGCTGCCTCCTGCACACCTCCTACTGGGGATGTGCCCACAACCAAGGTACATGCCCTTGACCGGAATGGAACCTGGGACCTCTCAGTCCGCGGGCCGACGCTCCATCCACTGAGCCAAACCAGTCAGGGCATCTTTATAGGCGATCATTTACCGAAATGCCAAAGTACACATTGCTGAGGGCGATCTGGTGTGAGCGGGGATGGGGAGGGTTTCGATTGGCTGTCAGGAGGATGGGGAGGGTTTCGATTGGCTGTCAGGAGGAAGTGTAGTGAGGGGCATGGCAGGGCCAGACTGCTCCTGGCCAGAAACCCCCATAAAAGACCCCTGGCTTCCCTATCCTCTCCAGTCCATGGAATAACTCTTCTGTATGCTTTTGTGGTTGCTTTTCCCCACTCATTATTAGGATTTTGAGACCCACTCATGATGAGGTGGGTATATCCAATCCTTTTTACTGCTGCATACTTTCATGCGACATTATGTATTTTATTGTTATGGGCATTTGGGCTGTTTCCAGATATTTGCTATTGCAAGTAATGGTAATGAGGACATTCGCGTACCTGTCTCCAGGGTCTGGTGAGGGCTCTGTGAGGCTCTCCTGAGGCAGACTTGCTGGGCCTTGGTCCCTGCCTGTTGCACCTGGTTAAGTCATTCCAGGCTGTGCTCCACTCCTCTGCTTTCACTGCCGCCTGCAGCGGGCCAGAGTGCTCGGAGCTCCCAACCTCACCCACAACTGGCAGCACTTTAATTTTGAGATTTTCATGTGAAGATGGTATATTATTATGATTTTAAAATACATTTTTCTGATAACAGATGGATTGAGCATCTTTTCATGTCTTTATGGGCTATTTTTTGTTTTCTCTTCTATGAAATGTCTGTTTATTGTTTTTAATATTTTACCAATTTTTAAAATGGAGCCTTTTCTTTTGTAAGTTAGGTGTGGCAAATATCTCCTTTCAGTTACCTGTCTCTTTTATTTTTAAGAATGACTTTTTATTTATATTGAGAGAGAGGTGAGAGCGAAACATTGATTGGCTGCCGTTCCCACTCATCTTTCATGTGCGTAACTTCTTCCTGTCTTATTTAAGAAGTTCTTCCCCACCCAAATGCCATAAAGGTATTTCCTGCTGAGCTCTGTGCACTGAGGGTAGATGTCGCCCCCTGGCTGGGTGCCCACGGCGTGTCCGCAGTGTGTTCCATGGAGGCGCCCCTGGCTGTGATGCTGGGCCGCCGCTCCCTGCAGCTGTGGCCAGCGTTCCTCCCCAGCACTGCTCTGTGAGACTGGAGCCTTGGGGCCGATCTTTTGTAGGTGGTAACTGCACAGCTTGTGGCAGGTCTTGGGGAGAACTTCCTGGAGGTGGTGACAGGTTAGCAGGGAACACTAGTAGGAGGTGCTCGGGAGAAGGGCTCTGGGGGGGAGGGGTCCCGGAAGAGCAGCTCTGGCAAAGGGAAGAGCTTGCTGGAAGGCTGGGTGGGGGTAATGAGAAGAGGCACAGATCACGTGGTGGCACTGTGGGCAGTGGCCGGGGTGAGGCCGGAGCTATAGGCTGGGCGGGCCTCGGGGCCTCACCAATGGGTTCGGGACTCGCGGGTATTTGGGGAGCCGCCCCTGGCTGCCTCCGATGGTGCCTTTAGACCCCGTCCATCAGGCCCCGTCCAGACACCTGAGGGCAGACCCAGGCCTGGAGGTCTCCTCTCCAGAGGCCTGGTCCTTCCATGGCGTCCAGGCTGGCCGGCTGCACGTGAGGGCGAAGAAACAAACGCACGTGCAGGATCGGATCTGACTCAGGACAAACCCCAGGCCCAGGGCCCCAGCGGAGGCAGGGCTGAACGTGCCAGATGACCCCGGTGACTAGGAGACTCCGGCCCGAGTGGGTCCCGTCCAGGCCCCTGTCCGTGGGGCCCTGCGCGGTCTTCAGGGCACCGGCTCACCCTCCACAGGACGCCTTCCCCGGCCGCAGCAGGGTCCCTGCTTCCAGGTGGGGAAACGGGCTCAGAGCCGTGACGGGATCTGCTCCAGGCCATGCGGCTGGAGGGTCGAGGGCCGCCAGGTCTGATTCCCAAAGCGGGTCCCACAGCTCTGCTCCCGCCAGGCCCTCGTGGCACAGCCTTGGAGCAGATACTGTGGACGCCCTGCATCGCAGGTTTGCTGGAGCAGGGCTGGCAGCAGCACAAGTTCCATATGTCCATCTTTAGCCAATTGGCTAAGTATGTTATGTTACACACATTTAATGGGAAACTGTAGGGTTTGTTCTTTTTAGTCAGATACCACAGAGGAATTTATTGTTTTAAGAGAGGCTACAGAAAGGAGACTACCACGTTTCACTGACCAGAGGGGAGGCCCAGGGGCGGAGGGGAGGCCCGGGGGCGGAGGGGAGAGGGCGGCCGCCCCAAAGCTTGCAGCGCGGTGCAGCACACAAAATGGTGATTTTTATACAGGTTTTTTTTTTTTTTTTTTTTTTTGGTTTTGCCATAAACACCTACCTCACAGGTTAAAAACACTGAGAAAACCGAAACAGATAAGGCCATGATGGTTGGAAAAACCCCAGTTGCCCACTCCGCCTGGGCAGCACTCACAAATCGCACAGTGGTCACGCGGGGCTCAGGGCCTGGGGAAGCAGGCGGTTCCCCTACTCACCAGCGGCGGGTGTGGTGTCTTGGATCTGAATGTGTGGAGCCCAGGCCTTGATGGGCAGGCCCCTCAGGGCTCTGGGGCTCTGGCCCCAGGCCCAGCACTGCCCTTTGGAAGCTGGAGGTGGTGCCCCTGCCGCCCTCCCCAGAGCCAGGCCGGGCAGTGCCCCTCTAGTGCTGGGGGCAAGGGAGGACCCCACTGTGGAGAAGGTGGGACACCCACAGGCCTCATTGCACTTACACCGTGGAGGAGGGGGCGGTGGGGGTGCTGGAGGAGGGTCCTGGGGATGCTGTTGGCAGTACCCACCGGGGCTCAGGGCCGGGCCCAGGGCAGGCTGTGCAAAGCCAGCGAACTGAATACGTTAACAGGGAGGGGGCCTGCCTGCCCCTGAGGCCGGGGCCGGGGAGGGAGAGGCTGCTGTCTTCTGGGCCAAGGAGCCAGGCTGCTGCCCCAAAGGGCACGTCTTCGTGCCAGAGTTTGCAGCTGTGGCTTCCCCCATCTGGGATTGTGCAGGCCCCATTGGGTGCGGGGACCCCTTTGCCTCCCCTCTCTCGGAGGTCCCCCCCTGGCTGGAGTGGGGACATGGAAGCCACAGCAGCTGGGGGGGAGTCTGGTGTGGAGGGCAGAGGGGTGGAAGGCAGGCTGCACGTAGAGGGTCCTGCAAGCTTGGCCAGTGGCCCCAGGGCCTTGGGCCAGTGCAGTGACTCGCCAGCGACGTCCCTGGCAGCTCGTTCTTGCTCTCCCTCTTCTCCTCCTCTTCCTTCTCCTCGACCTTGTCTGGGCCTAGGGGCTTCGGCGAGGTGGCCAGGTTGGGGAACTCGCCCATGACGGCAATGGGGGTCTGGCGCTTGGCCTGCCTCGAGGTGCTGGGTGAGGTAGTGCGTGCATTCACCCTAGAGCTTGGGTGAGGTCAAAGGAGCCGAAGCTGGCGGCTGAGCAGGGTCAGGCTCCTGACCCGCATGCTGCTGGGCAGCAGCCAGTTCCGCCCGGAACCCCACCCCCAGCCAGGGCTTCCCTGGGGTGTGCACAGTGAGAGCTGCGGGCCCTCGAGCCCCACCCCCTCTGCCAGCCCCAACTGTAGTTCTTTCTGTGCAAAGAGGCAGTGGTCTGGCACATGGCACTGCTGGCTGGCAATTGCCCCGCAGGGACGGTGTGTGGTGCTGCTCTGTGCAGAGCACGCGGACACGTGTGTGCACCTGAGCACACACAGGCCATAAGGAAACAGGTGGGGATGGAGACGGAATGGCAGATACATCTTTTCACTGTGTTGTTATTCCTCTTGAGTTTTGTATTAAGTGCAAAAATTAATATAATAAGAGACTGCCTCCTCTCCCCACTTATGCCCATGGTGACTTCTCTGAGCTCCAGCTTCCTCACTGAGGGACAGGGCTGGGGGTTTCTGAGCTGTGAGAGGAAAGGGGCCTGCAGAGTGAGTGCCTGGCACACGGCCAGCGTCTGCATGATGACAACAAGCCCCGTGCGGGAGCTGGAGGGGCAGCGTTATTCCTTACAGGGCGGGGTGGGCACAGGACCCACGAGCGCCCCGCACAGAGCTCTGGTTGCTTGCCTCTGCGCCCTGGCCCAGGATCACCCTGGAGGAGTGGGGAGGGGCATGGCCTCAGGAGCAGTCTGCCTGGGTTGAGTCCGGCTCCGCCTCTCCAGCGGTGTGACCTTGGGCAAGCCACCCAGCCCCTGTGCCACCGCCTCCGCACGGTGTAATGGGGGTAGAATAACCTTCCCGCCCGCGTGGACTCTCTGGATTACATGAGTTACACGTGCGAAGGGCTTTGCTGGTCCCGGCACAGGCTAAGCGCTCGTAGACTTTTTGCTTAGGCACTGCGCCCGGTGGCAGCCGTTGCTGCCCGTCCACCGCGTGCGTCTCTGCTGGGGCGTGTTCCGTGGCCCGGACTTCCTCTTGGTTCTTGGGGAAGCAGCGCTCGGGCCAGCTCTCCTCCTGCTGGGACCCGCCAGGCCTCCCTGCAGCCTCCCTCCTGGCCCGGGGCTCTGTGGCAGCACACCTTCCCCGCCGACAGCCCACTGTTCCCATGGCAAGTAGCCGCCAGCTGTGGGCCTCACTCCCTGAATCAGAGAATCATTAGGACAAATGCTGTTTTAATCAACGCTCCGTGCCGACAATGTTAGTCTCTGGCCTCTGGCAAAGCAGGCCAGACAACTGAACCTCAGTGGTGAGCAATCTCATTAATAACTCACATCGTATAATTATGGCGTTAGTTTAAATGGAAGGAATAGCTACTTTTTCAAGAACAAATGAATAAATGAGTTTAATTGCTAAGAAACCTAACAAGAAATTTGACAATAACTTTGTGGGGACCAGTGTTCTAGGTTTTGTTCTTCAATCTAATTACAAAGCAATGGTACTTCGGGGCATGTTAATTGTGGTGTTTGCTAGCAGATTAAAGTTTATTAACTCCGAGTTGCCTCGCCCCCATCGGATTCCGGAGCCACCTAGGGATGCGAGGTCTCCTGATGCCGGCGTGGGGGACAGGGGGGTGGGCTGCCCTGGCCCCAGGGCCCTGTGCAGCGGTGCCCCAGGGGCTCTTTCCCTGCTTTCCTCCCCCCACGCCACGTGTGGCCCCTGCTGCTGACCCTGGCTCCCTCAGCCCCTCGGCCCCTGCACACAAGACAGAACAGGCTTGTGGTTAAATACCAGGATTCCGGCAAGGACAGCGCCTGGGAGGCCCCGTCTGGGAGGACCATGGGCCCAAATGGGATCCTCTTCGTGGTCTCGGTTGACCCGTCTCCTACCCTCCTTTTGGGAGAGCGTGGCTCTTTCCCGATGGGGCCTGGGGTGCCAGGCCAGCCCTCTTCTTTACTGCGGCGCACTTGGCAGGGACTAAAACGCCCTCCGTAGACGTGCACTGTTCGGTGAGTGAGACGAGTGTACGGGCCAGCAGAAACACCACTGCCGTCGAGGTGCGGAGCCTGGCAGCAGAAAAGTTTGTTCTGAGGAGAGAAAACGGTAGTCACTTGCCCTGGCCCCAGTACTTAGGGCACTGGTCGGTGGCACAGGCTCTGTGCCCGAGCCCACCTGCAGCATCTCTGGAGCCTCCTGTCTGCTCCTACGGGGATTCTCAGGGACCCGAGGTGCCCCTGCGCTGGTCAGGGAGAGGGAGCGGGACAGGGCTTTGTGGAAGGCGGGGCGGGGGGGGGGGCGGGCGGGTAGCGCCCGGACAGGGCCATCTCCAGCCGGGAAGAGAGCCTTGGTGGCCTGCACGTGGGCAGGGTGGCCCCTGGCCCTGGCCAGGCGATGCCCAGCCCCTCCTCGGGAGGTGGCATTGGGAGTTAGGAGCCAGGTTTCAGTGTCAGAAGTGCGCTCCCTGCTCGCTGCTCGCTGCCTCCTGGGGGTCCGGCGAGCCTGGAGCCGGCCTTGAGCCTGTGAGGTGGCCGGCACGGCCTCCTGGGCTGCTGCAGAGCCAGGTTACACAGGGCGCAGGACACAGCACAGGGCAGAGCTTACGCTTTACAAGCTTCCCTTGGCCTCTTGCCCAGGACCCACCTGGTGCCACCCAGCTCTGAGGAAGCCTTTATGGAGGCCCGGGAAGCAGGTTCCTCTTGCCAGTTGTTCAGCACGTGCCTGGCAGGGCTCGTGAAAGGGAGGCCTGTGGGTCTTGCTGGGTCCATAGAGCGTTTCCGAAACAGCTGCAGGGACGTGCTGCCCCTTGGGCGTCCCAGGAGGAGGAAGGCTCGGCCCTACGCTGTCTCCGTGTGAGGTCCTGTGAAGCTTGCGGTAGGCCTCCACCCGCCCACATCACCCTTCTCCTTCTCCCCCTGCGCTCCCCTCCGTCCCTGCTGCTCTGCCAGCCCCTGCGCGGCTGCCCCTCCCGCCGGCCCCCCCCCCCCCCCCCCCCGCCTCCTCCCCTTCCAGAGGTGGTGCCCAGGGGCCGCCTGCCCAGGCCTCTCTCACCAACACAGGAAGATGGAACTCCTCCTCCTCTGACCCCTCCCCTTTCCCTGCCACGTTATTTTTTCATTGAATTTATGGCCATTTGTTTTTCTCGGTGCCTTCCCCTCCCTGGGCTGTGAGTCCCGCAGAGGCAGGGCCTTGGCGGGCTGTTGAGTGATGCTGCACCCAGCATGGCCCTCAGCTCCTGGAACAGTCTGTGCTCCAGCAGATTGGAGAGCGAGTGAGCGAGTCCACACGTTGGGCGTTTTGTTGCCATGTATTCTTCCAGGCAGCATTTGTTCCTTTATCTGAGGTTTCTAATTACAGCCATAGTGCGTGCTTAGCGTGGAGTCCCACAGCGTTCCAGGCGCAGCTCTGCCCCCACCCCCTGCCGTGGGCCCTGTGCTGCCGCCCTGCTCCCCACACCTTCCTCCCGGGCAGCTGGGGGGCAGCGCCTGTGCCCAGGGGCCGGGCCTGAGGAGAGTGCGGACATCTCTCACAGTTTTAGGGGACAAACTAAATGTTTACTCAGTGGGATGGCATGAGTGGCCCCCAGGGTTTTGTGGGGGACCTTCTGGGGGTTGGGTTCCATTCCTGCCTCAGCCTTTTTCTGACTTATCTCTGGGCACAGTGACAGCTTTCTCCTCCTTGGTTTTCTCATTTTGATAGTGGGGTATCACAACGCCTGCCTCGAGGGCTCGGCGGCTGAAATGAAATGAAATGAAATGAAATGGTGGATCTGAGCGATGGCGCTCCCGTGGCCCCAGAACACCCCGCATTTTCTGATAGAGCCGGCCCTGGCCTGGCTCGAGCTGAGTGCTGGACACAGCCCTGCAGGCCTGGAGCCGGAGCCCACCTGCCCCCCAGGCGGTGGATTTGAATGACCTTTGGGAGCAAGGGGAGCTTTGTCTAGTGGAGGAGGGGAAGGAAGTTGGGGGGGGGGGGAGGGGCGCCTGTGTAAAGCTTGGGCGTGAGCTAGTGTAGCCTGTTCAGAGGCCACCCTGTAGGAGCAAGGAAGTGAAGGCAGGTGACAGTGGATGGGCGGGGGAGGCTTAGTCACCAGACCTGGGGCTTCCGAGGCCGACTGTCCTGTCCGTGACCAGGCCAGGTGGCCCTGTTTGCCCTGCGGTGTGTGCTGTGAAGGCAGGCTCCCTCCCGCAGGACCTCCCGTCTGGCGGATGCCCCCCTGTCCGCAGCCCCGCCCCCTGGCTGCCCCCCTGTCCGCAGCCCCGCCCCCTGGCTGCCCCCCTGTCCGCAGCCCCGCCCCCTGGCTGCCCCCCTGTCCGCAGCCCCGCCCCCTGGCTGCCCCCCTGTCCGCAGCCCCGCCCCCTGGCTGCCCCCTGTCCGCAGCCCCGCCCCCTGGCTGCCCCCTGTCCGCAGCCCCGCCCGGGCATGCAGAGAGTGAGCCTGCTTGCATGGGGTGTGGCCAGCTCTCCATGTAGGAGGCTCAGGGTGGGTTCCCAGTGGAGGCTCTGGGAGTGGTGCCGAGACCCCAGAGCCACTTCTCCCCAAGGTGGCCTGTGTCTCCTCTCCAAGCCTGTTTATCCGATTCCCTCAGGCCCTGGGAGGGCTTGCCCGCTGCCACCCCCTCCCCCACAGTGGGCGCCGGGGGTGGGCCTGGCACCCTGTCTTCAGACTGGGGGTGAATTGTTTGGGTGGCTGGTCTGCCTGTTTGTTTACTTCCTGCACCCATCCAGAGGGGGCTCTCGGAGGCTCCTAATGAGGCGGAGAGGGCTGAGGAGGCTCAGACCACGGCGTCAGAAAATGAAGACGGGTGTGTGCCTCCCCGGTGTGTATCTCCCAGGTGTGTATCTCCCAGGTGTGTGTCTCCGGGTGTGTACCTCCCGGGTGTGTGTCTCCCAGGTGTGTATCTCCCAGGTGTGTGTCTCCCAGGTGTGTATCTCCCAGGTGTGTGTCTCCCAGGTGCGTATCTCCCAGGTTTGTGCCCCCCGGGTATGTATCTCCCAGGTATGTGCCTTCCAGGTGTGTATCTCCCGGGTGTGTGTCTCCCGGGTGTGTACCTCCCAGGTGTGTGCCCCCCGGGTGTGTATCTCCCAGGTATGTGCCTTCCAGGTGTGTATCTCCCGGGTGTGTGCCTCCCCAGTGTGTATCTCCCAGGTGTGTATCTCCCAGGTGTGTATCTCCCAGGTGTGTGTCTCCCGGGTGTGTACCTCCCAGGTGTGTGTCTCCCGGGTGTGTACCTCCCAGGTGTGTGCCCCCCGGGTGTGTATCTCCCAGGTATGTGCCTTCCAGGTGTGTATCTCCCGGGTGTGTGCCTCCCCAGTGTGTATCTCCCAGGTGTGTATCTCCCAGGTGTGTATCTCCCAGGTGTGTATCTCCCAGGTGTGTGTCTCCCGGGTGTGTACCTCCCAGGTGTGTGTCTCCCAGGTGTGTATCTCCCAGGTGTGTATCTCCCAGGTGTGTATCTCCCAGGTATGTATCTCCCAGGTTTGTGCCCCCCGGGTATGTATCTCCCAGGTGTGTGCCTCCCAGGTGTGTATCTCCCAGGTGTGTGCCCCCCGGGTGTGTATCTCCCAGGTGTGTGCCTACCAGGTGTGTTCAGGGCCTGGGGCCTGAAGTGAGCAAGGCAGAAGTAGTTGCACCTTGGCCCGCTCTGTAACTGCCATGGGCCAGGGACAGGGGTCGGGTTGCAGGCTGTCCCAAGCAGGCCCAGCCTGGGCGGGGAGCTGGGCGCTGCCTGAGAGCTGGGGAGGAGTCCTGGTGGAGGGAGGGCGGCTGGCGGAGGGAGACAGAGAGAGAGGCTCAGGCTGCTCAGAGCTGGAGGAGATGGTGCCTGGCTGGAGTCCAGAGTCTGGGACCAGGGACTGAGCCCAGGGTGGCCCAGTGGGCGATGCCCTACCAGTTCTAGGGTGATGGGGAAGCATGGAAGGGTAGGACGCTTTGCCTTTTTCCTTGTGAGTTTTTAAAAATTATTTTTTCTTGTGTAGAATAGGAAAGGAATATGTTCTTGTTTAAAAAATGTAAAAAACATGGACCTTTACGGTGAAAACTATAAGGGCCTTCGAGGCACCACGCCCTCCACAGTGGCACGCTTAGAGGCGGTGGCGTGGCCTGGCCCTGCCCACTCGCCCATCCCAGCGCTTCTTAGAGGCGGGAGGGCCACGCCCACGCGTAGTTCTGTGCGGTGCTTTCTGCTTGGAGTGTTTGGCCCTTTCACCCACACTGGCCCCTGGTCTGACCTCAGTTCCGGGCCTGCGGCCAGCCCTGCAGGCAGCTGTGGGCTGCGGGCGTTTTCCCACGCAGGTGGTCCGGTTATTCGCCCTGTGAGTGCGCTGTGACCACACCCTCACGCACAGCTCTGCACGTGTCTCAGCGTGTCTGCGCCGGGATTGCTGGAAAGTGGGGGTGCTGAGTTGTAGGGGACTCTGTTCCCATTAGGAAGCTGGAAAGACAGTGGGGAGGTGTCAGGCACTAGGGCCAGTGATGGCGAACCTATGACACGCGTGTCAGAGGTGACACACGAACTCATTTTTTTGGTTGATTTTTCTTTGTTAAATGGCATTTAAATATATAAAATAAATATCAAAAATATAAGTCTTTGTTTTACTATGGTTGCAAATATCAAAAAATTTCTATATGTGACACGGCACCAGAGTTAAGTTAGGGTTTTTCAAAATGCTGACACGCCGAGCTCAAAAGGTTCGCCATCACTGCACCAGGCCATGGAAGAGGTGCCTGTGGCGAACAGACCGCCCTGGCCCTGTCTCTGGCCTGGAGGAAGAGAGGCCCTTGGATGTCATATTGTGAAAAGGAGTGTGATGAGGCAGAACATCAGGAACAAAGTCCACAATAAGAGAACCAGATGCAATGAGCAGGGCCCTCTCGGTTAGCACAGCTCTGAGAACGGAGTCAGCGGGAGCAGGGGGAGGGGCGAGGAAGGAGACGGCGGGCGCGTCCTGCTCTGACGAGGCCACGTCTGTCTGTGGGACTGAGCCAAGCTGACAGGGTGCAGAGAGCAGGGCCCCGAGTCTTGGGAGGAGTGGCTGAGGGGCCAGGGGGCTGGGAGAGGGGCTGGTGTGAGCTGAGGGGACCCACTTGCTCTGAGTGGCCCATGGAAGGCAGTACAGGAAATCTGGAACTTTCCAGTGGTCAGAGCTGGTTTGAGCTAGAAGAGGCTGCTTCCATCCCCCAGGGGGCCCCGGGCACGGTGGCAGAAAGGGTCCTTGTCCCTGCTCCTCCTCAGTACGGAGGCACCTTTGGGTGACAAGTCACTGTTAACCAGAGGTCCCCCTGCAGGCTCGGCGTGCTCTCCCAGGCCTGGAGGCTGAGTAAAGGCCATTGGGTGAGGGGGCAGGAATCGAGTGCTCACCGAGGGGTTACCCGGTGCCGGCACCCTCAGGCCCGCACCTCAGACCCCCAGCCCCGGCTAGTCTAGGAGTGGAGGCTGGAGAGTGTCAGCTGCAGGTGGCCACTGAATTCAGACCTCCTCCTCCTGTCTCCCTGCCGCTCTGGGCGACAGGTGCCCATGTTCCAGGTACAGTGCCCCTGGCATGAGGAGAGAGCTGGGGGGGGGCGGGGAGGCAGCATCCGAGGGGCCGAGTCAGGAGACCCTGCAGTGTGGCGCGGCCCGGGGACCAGAGCATTTCCAGCTGCTCTGCCACCTCTCCCTGCCCTCCCTGCCCTCCTGCTCCAGGCCCTCCTGCCACACACGCCTTCACGCACTGTCCACGGAGGCACACAGCTCAGCCGGGGCTGGGAGGTGTCCTGGGAGGCGGCTCCCTCGTGTGTGGTCTGTAAGGGTTTTGTGGAGACCGTGTGGCTTCGAGGCATTGTCACAGATGTCGGTGTCCCCGCTGGTGCTTGAGACGTGTCCTGGAGTCTGCCTGTGTGCCGGGAACGTGCCACTTTGCTCTTTCCTTTTTGTTATTTTTTATTGCGGTGACTGTGTACAACATACAAGTCACCATTCAGCACCTGTGAGTGGAGCTCGCGGCACGGAGCACGCTCCCGCGGTGCCGCTCGCCGCCACCGGCTCCGGAGCCCTTCCTGCAAAGCCCCGACTCTGACCCGCCAGACAGCGATCTTCCCCGGCCCTGGCGCCCACCAGGCCCTTTCTGTCGCTATGAGTTTGGCTGCTCAGTTGCCTCCTGCATGTGCCTCGACTGAGGCCAGGGTGGAACCTGCAACCCCCAGGGTGGCCCAGTGATCAGGATGTCAGCTGTTCTGCCTGGGGTGTCCCAGCCCCTGGCAGCTCCCAGGGATCTCACATGTCCTGGCTCAGTTCAGTGCTGGCCCTTTGGGTATATTTGTTAATTCTCACACAAAGCTGGTAGGATAGTCTAAGTAGGGGGCTTAGTTAACAGTAAGTAGGAGATGAGTCTGCAGTGGGGACCTCTGATTAACAGTGACTTGTCACCCAAAGGTGCCTCCGTACTGAGGAGGAGCAGGGACAAGGACCCTTTCTGCCACCGTGCCTGGGGGTTGGAAGCAGCCTCTTCTAGCTCAAACCAGCTCTGACCACTGGAAAGTTCCAGGTGGTTTGGCTGGCACTCATTCTCTGGTGCATACTGTCAGAGTTCAAACCCCACGCCCACCTTTCCAGCAAATGTGACCCTGGGTAAGGTGCTCGGTCTGTAAGTCTGGTTTCCCAGAGGTTTCCACAGCACAGCATTCGAGTGAGGCTTGGAAGAGTGGGCACGTAGTGGCTGACACATTTGCCAGCGATGACATCCAGCCTCAGGGAGGTTAAGTAACTTGTCTGAGGTCACAGATTCAGTGAGTGGCAGACCAGGCCTGTCTGACCCCAGAGACCATACTTTCCTGTTACAGCCCTTTTGAGTCTGGATCCTCCGAGGATTTGTTAACTGAAGGGTCAGACGCTCAAGTAAAATTTAAAAGGACCCAGGAAGCCTTTGGAAGCTTTTCTTGATTATTTCCTCGGTGTCCACCAAGACTAGGGATGACGTGGAAATGTTTTATCTGGGTTTCTGGTTTATCCTCTATAGCCAATGCTGTAACAATGGGAAATTGTAACCCACCCCACCATTCCTTTGACATGGTTTCTGTAAATGCTGAGTCTGACTAATGTGTAGCTTGTAGATAAACAGCTTCCTATATAATAAAACCCTAATATGCAAATTGACCAAATGGCAGAATGACTGGTTGCAATGACCAGTCGCTATGACATGCACTGACCACCAGGGGACAGACACTCAACGCAGGAGCGGCCCCCTAGTGGTCAGTGCATTCCCACAGTGGGAGCGCTGCTCAGTCAGAAGCCGGGCTCACAGCTAGCGAGTGCAGCGGCGGAGGCTGGAGCCTCTCCTGCCTCCGCTGCAGGCGGGCAGTAAGGAGCGAGGGGTCCCGGACTGCAAGAGCCCTGGTCTGCGAGAGGGATGTCTGAAGCTGGCAGGCGGACACCCCCTGGGGGGTCCCAGACTGCGAGAGGGTGCAAGCCAGGCTGAGGGCTACCGTCCCCCCTCCCTGCACGAATTTTGTGCACCGGGCCTCTAGTGTTTGTATAAAAATCCTAGGAACTAACTTCAGAAGCTACAGATTCCAACCTTCAGCCATCCCAGTTCCAGGAGATGTGCTGACCTTCAACCATAGAACCAGGATGACACACACCAGACTCTCACTTGACCAGTTTTAGGACCCTTGTTGGAGTGGACGGTGCTGGTCTGTGTGTAGACAGCTTTCAACCTCCTCCTCTTGATCTCTTGGTTCTGCTTCCCCTCTCCCTCCTTATAAAAACCTCTGCCTGCCCTGAGGTGTTGAGATGGGCTTTGCGATAAGAGTTCCCCATCTCCTGAGGTGACTAGCACTTGAATAAACCACTTTCATTTTTCATCAGCATCTGTCCCAGGAGTTTAGTTTTGGTGGTGGCAGGCAGCTGAACTTGGGTTCCAGTTACAATGCAGAGGAAGAGGTGGTTCTGCTAAAGTCCTAGTCTCTGCATCTCAGCTTGCTTGTTTCTGCACCTGTTTGCAGATGAATAGATCAGACCTGGTGAGTTTGTGGTGGCATCAGTTTTTATATCTTGTGACTGTGAGGTACTTATGTGCCCTTGTGTGTCACTCAGGAGATGATGGGGTGATTGCTTATCATAGGGAGGGAAGAAACACTTCATGAGCAATTACTGTGTGCTAGCATTGGGCTTTGTGCTTAAAATTTGATGTCATTGAATTGTCATAGCAGCCTTGAAAGGTAGGTATGTTTGGTCCTGTTTTCCAGATGGTAAAACTGAGGGCAGGATAAGCTATTTAATTAAACTATGGTCATGCAGCCAGAAGGTTATAAAAACTGAAGGCTCTGGGATTTCAAGTTCCATTGCCTCTTAGAAAGGCAATCAAATTAATTACCTCAGCTTCCACTTAAACTAGGAATAGAAGAGAAAACGAAATCCAAAATAAGAGAAAAATAAATAATATAGTTAAGAGTGGAAAATAAAGAAATAGAAAATAGAAAAACAACAGAGAAAATAAATAGTACCAAAAGTTGGCTCTTTGTGAAGATAAAATTGATAAACCTCTACAGAATGATTAGGAAAGAAAAAGAGAGACACAAATTACCAACATCAGGCGTGAGAGAAGTGACACCACTACAGATTGTACAGACATTGAAAGAATAAGAAGAGAATAGTGCGAAAAACTTTATGCCAACAAATTTGACAAGCAAGCTGAGATGGAGAGATTCCTTGAACGGCACAAACTACTGAAGCACGCTGGAGAAGTAGAGAACTGGAATAGCCCTGTATCTATTAAAGAAACGAAATTTGTTGTTAAAAACCCTCGGGGAAGGCAATCTAGATCAAGATCACCTTACTATTCAATTCTGCCATATATTTAGGGAAGAAATATTATCAACTAGAAGCCCGGTGAATGAAATTCATGCACAGGTAGGGTCCCTAGGCCTGGCCAGTGATCAGGGCCCATCAGGGCCTTCTGGCTGCTGCCTGGGGCCTTCCTTGGTTCTGCACCATCCCCTGGTGGTCCACGCACGTCATCGAACTCCCGGTCTCCCGGTTGAACTCACGAGGGGACAGTTTGCATATTAAGCTTTTATATGTATAGATTTTGCACAAAGTCTTCCAGAAAATTGCAGAAAAATGAATATTTCCCAGCTCATTCTGAGACCAGTATTATCCTGATATTAAAACTGACAAATATGTTATAAGAAAACTAACTCTAACCCAATATCCTTTATAAACACAGACACATAAAAAACCTCAACAAAATATTATCAGCATATGAAAGGATGCTTCATTATGACCAGGTGGGGCTTAGCCCAGTGATGCACGGTTGGTTCAGCATCAGAATTCAGCTGATCGAATCCACCATGACTACGGATGGGAAGAAAGAAAAGCCGTGGGGTTATGTTGCAGAAAAAGAACACTTGACAGAACCCAACACCCAGTTCCATTAAAAATCTCAGCAAAGGAGGATATAAAGGAACCTTCCTGAACTTATGAAGGGCATTTGTGAACAGCCTACAGCTAACCGCATGCTCAGTGGTGAAGGACTGAACGCTTTCCCGTGAGAGCAAAATAGATAGGGATGTCACTCTCCCCACATCTATTCACGTCATACCTGAGGTCTCCTTAGCTAGCACATTTAGACAAGAGAAAGAAATAAAAGCCATCAAGATGGAAAAGAAAAGAAGAAAAGTTTTTATTTACTGATGACATGATCATCTACATGCAAAATTCAATGGAATCTATAAGAAAGCTACTAGAATATTAAATTAGCATGTTAACTTAGCAACATTGTAATATAAAAAGTCACTATAAAAACCCATTGTATTTATATAATATAACAGCAATGGACAAAAAATTAAAAATTCTATTGACAATAGTATAAAAATGTGAAATACTTAGGGATCAATCTGACAAAAATCAACAAGGTCTATACACTGAAAACTATAAAACGTTGCTGCAGAAACCAAAGAAGATCTAAATAAATGGAGACATGTCTGTGTTCATTGACTGGAGGATTCATGACTATTAAATATCAGTTCTCAAGTTAATCTATAGATGGAATGCAATGTCAACAGAAATCCCAGCATACTTTTTTGGAAGTGGTTAGAAATTACATGCTGATTTTAAAATTCATATGGAAATACAAAGTACCTAGAATAGCCAAAACAGTTTTGAAAAGGAAGAATAAACTTAAAGGACAAATTATATGACTTCAAAACATTCAAAAGCTACTATAATCAATACTGTTTTTGGTGTAAACATAGACAAATAGACCCCTGCAGCAGTTAGAGAACCCAAAATAGACCCCCACATGCACGGAAGATTGATTTTCAACAGTGATACAAAGGCAACTCACTGGAAAAGGAATAGTCTTTTCAACAGATAGTGTTTGACCAAGTAACTAAGTGCTAAGAAATGAACTTCAATCTATACTTTGCACTATATATATAAAAAAATAAGTAAAAGATGGACCATCCTATCCAATAAAGAGGGAATATGCCAATTGACTGCCCCGCCCTCAAAGATGGCGGCACCCACAGCCACAAGATGGCGGCACCCAGTCCCCTCAAACCCGCCAGGGCGGCAGCTGTGCGGCATGGCCGGGCCCACCCCCAGGCAGGTCCGGCTGCTCCATGCGCCTGCCTCCAGAGTCCCCCAGTCCCTTCAGCCCCCCAGCCGCCCAGGGCCAGCCCAAGGTGCAGGCAAGCCTCGGATGGTGGCTGCCTGGCTGCCTGAGGCTCAGGTAACCAGGGCTGGCTGAGGCTTGCGCTGCCATCAGTGGCAGCAGCAGAGGTGTGATGGGGCATTGCCTTCCCCTGATCGCCAGGTCACCTCCTGCCCCTGAAAGCTCTTGAACTGTGAGAGGGGGCAGGCCGGGCTGAGGGACACCCCCCCCCCCCCAGTGCATGAATTTTCATGCACCAGGCCTCTAGTAGATGTATGAAAAACCTAAAACTATAAAACCATAGGTTTAAACCTAAACTATAGCCAAAACCGGTTTGGTTCAGTGGATGGAGCGTCGGCCTGCGGACTGAAAGGTCCCAGGTTTGATTCCGGTCAAGGGCATGTACCTGGGTTGCGGGCACATCCCCAGTAGGAGATGTGCAGGAGGCAGCTGATCGATGTTTCTCTCTCATCGATGTTTCTAGCTCTCTATCTCTCTCCCTTCCTCTCTGTAAAAAATCAATAAAATATATTTAAAAAAAAAACAAAAAAACCCCTAAACTATAAAACTTTAGGTTAGGCAAAGATTTCTTAGATATAACACCAATAGCACAGTCCACTAAAGAAATGAATTGATAAAGTGGATTTTGTTAAAATTAAGAATTCTTTAAGAATTAACTCTTTAAGATCTCTTTAAAGTAAGCTCTTTGAAAGATACTGTGAAGAGAATAAAAATATAAGTCACAGACTGGGAGGAAATATTTACAAATCCCATATCTGATATAGGAATCACATATAGAATGTAAAGAGCCCTTGAAACTCAATAATAAACAACACAATTAAAAATGGGCAAACTATTTGAATAGACTCATCAGTGAAGAAGATATATGGGTGGCAAATAGGCACATGGAAAGATGCTTATTAACGATTAGGGAAATGCCAATTAAAGCCATAATGAGAAGCTTCTGTATTCCTATCTGAATGGTTAAATTAAGAGGTTGAGGATATCAGACCTTAGGAGGTTTCGAAACGACTGGCGCTCTGGCACACTGCTGGTGGGAACGTGACATGGCACAACCATTTTGGGGAACAGTTTGGTAGTTTCTTAAACGGTTAAACACACTGTGATATTAGCCACTCCAGTGCTCGGTACTTATGCAGGAGAAATGGAGGCGCACGCCCCCACGGAGG
Source organism: Myotis myotis (assembly GCF_014108235.1). NCBI lineage: Eukaryota > Metazoa > Chordata > Mammalia > Chiroptera > Vespertilionidae > Myotis > Myotis myotis. Next base: position 1,709,363 of record NW_023416329.1, on the reverse strand, counting down.
GATCCCATGGCAGTGTAGTCTGTAATAGCCCCACACAGAAGACAGCGGGATGCCGTCACAGTGGCGGCCGACAGCGTGGCTGCATTCCAAAATGATGAGGCTGAGTGGGAGAAGACAGACAGGGAAGAGTCCACGCCGGACGGCTACCTTTATGTGAGACTGGCGCAGGCGGATGACGGTGGTGACCGGCAGCTCAGTGGTTGCCTGGGCGGTGTTTGTGGCGGGGCCATAAAGGGCACCAGGAAACTCGGGGAGGGGGATCATGAATGTGCTCGCCGCCCTGATCGTGTGGTGATGTGGTGGCACATACATTAAAAATGTATTAAATTGAGCACTGTAATATTTGCAGTTTATTGCATGTCAACTATATCTCAGTTAAGCTGTTAAACCATTCCACTGCCTCCCCAGACCCATGTTCCCAAGCTGCAGGAACCACAGGCCTGAGTGCATGCAAACAACCGCAGGTTCCGCACGTCTCCAAACGCGTTAGAGCAAGAGGCGGCTGTGTGACATCGCGTGAGTGAGTCTCGCTGGCTCGCCGGGATCTGTCTCCCATGGAGAGAAAGGGTGGCGCAGTCAGGACTATATCAGCCCTGCCCCGCCCCAGGACAGTGAGCGATCTCAGCTAATAGTCCTTGCAATGCACGACCACGGAGCTAACTGAATCGAGATCTTCTCTGAGCCGACATCACGGGTCTTCATCTCAATGTCATACATCTCCTCCTTTATCGGCTGTCTGCATTAGGTTGATTGGTCAGCCTCGGGCCTGCTCAGAAGCCATCGGGGGAGATCAGGGTGTGGAGACCGATCCGATGGAGTCAGACAGCTCGGGGATTAGCATGGCCGACACCGGGCTGCCGCACGGGCCGCCCTGGCCAGCCCACTGTGGAGAAGTTTGTTCCTTCCCACAGAGAAACTCATTAGTGGAGATCAATGGTGAGCAGTGCGGAGGCCCCGCCCCCACCCCACTGCTGCCTGGCATCTCTGTGGCCTGAGGCAGAGGTACCTGTGGTTTGCTGCCTGCTCTCTAGGGCCCGTGGGCAGGCTCCTCAGGGCAGGGCAGACCCTGGAATTCTGCAGGCCCCGTAGTGTCACCCCATGGGGAGGGCTGAGCACTCAGCACTGGGCTCACTGCTTCGTGCGGACTGGTGTGGAGCTGACACCAAGGGCTGGTTCTGGTGGCGGTGGTGCGGGCTGAGCTGGCAGGTCAGGCTGTTAAAGAAGTCCACCTCTTTTCTGTGGTTTGTTCCATGCCAATTTGCAGACCACTGGGAGCAAGGCCATAGCAGCTGCTAAGTATTGAAGCACAAAATAGTAAATCTATTTATTCATCCAACAGGTCATTAATAATACTTGTTATTACTTAATGCACAGAGTACACGACTTCCTTTCATTCAGAGGCTCTCTTCTGAGGTTCATAGACTCCAAAAGCTCCCTGAAAGTGTGTGGAAAAGTGCGTGTGCCTGTGTGCATGTGCGTGCGCGCATGTGTATGTATGCATGCGTATGTGTATGCATGTATGTGTGCACACGTGTGCATGTGTGTATACATGTTTCTACTTTTTTTTTCTGGGAAAAGTCCATAGTTTTCACCAGATACTTAAAATGTTCACGCTCTAAGGAAGATGGTCCATGACTGTAGGTCGCCAGCACCCGTCACGTCCCTGGCGCGGGCGGGCCCCCACGGCCCCTCCCTGCCTCACTGAGGCAGCCCACCCTTCTCACAACTGAGTGCAGAACTGTTGCCATGCACTCTGGGACCCAGTCTGGCTTCTGAGTGTCAGGGCCCAGCACAAAGTCTGCAGGCGTGAGGGCGCGTCTCTATTTGCCGCAGGCTGTCAGGTCTGGGGCCAGGGCTTCGGTGGCAGCTGGACAAGGGACCGTTCAGCTCTCCCTCCCCCCCAGCTTGTGGCACATCAGCCTCTGGGCTCTATAGTTGCATCGCTAATGCCACCCCCACCCTCCTCTCCCCACCACCAGGCAGCCTGGGCCGAGAGTCGTGCCACGTGCAGAGAGCTGGGAGCTTAGTGCCGAGTCTCCTGCCACCCGGGCACATTTCCGAGAGCTGCAGGGCAGATGCCCGTGGCCGTGAGTCTGGGGCTTTTTGGTGGCGTTGGTGAGGATGACCTCGATGCACCAGGGTTTCCATGCCTCCAATCAGGCAGCCCCGTCAGCTTCGCCTGGAAGGCCCTCAGGCGTCGGGTCGCAGTCCAGGCCCATCTCCTGTGTGGTCACAACCAGGGAGCATGGATGCCTGCTGCCCAGGGTCTCAGGGAGTTTTTTTTAGAACAAACTGCTCACCTGAGACATGTTGAGGGCATTTTTTTGTTTTGACAAGACAATGTGCTGCTGGCCCTGGTTGGAACCAGGGTGTGGCCCCGGTGCTCGGAGACCCTGGCTCCCCCCATTCCGCTACAGGTCAACGAAGGCTGGTCAGGAGCCCACTGGGCACCAAGTCTGAGCTGTTAACGTTGTCCAGCATCCCAGGGAGGACCCACCTACCGGCCCAGGTCCTCGTGATACCGCGGGCCCTCCAGGTGGTTTATCGTGAGCGCGCCAGGTCCCTGCCCCGGCCGGTGGCCTCTCTGGTCTGGCCCTGTTCGCCCGGCTTCATCTCAGGAGGTGCTGCAGGGCCTTGGGAGCCCCTGTTGCTCTGTGTCCCGCCTCAGAGGACTGTCCTGCCCCAGTGCAGGGCTGCCCACTGCCCGTCTTGCCTGCAGCCCCCTTGGACGGCCCGCAGCGCGTGGGGAGGCCTGGGCGTGAACGCTGCACCTGGGCTCCAGCCCTGAGGGTCCCTGGGGCCCAGGCCTTTGCTCGGCCCAGCTCGGAGCAGGGGGCACCTGGGGTGGCCCCTCTGGCCCCTCCCTTGACCACAGAAAGTTTACACGTGTGCACACATACATGCATACACATACGCATGCATACACACACATGCTCACACGGACCCCTGGTCATGACACTGATTTGGGGGGGTGTCTCTGGAATAGGTGGTCCCACTTAGAATTAACAGGGGGTACTGGAAAGGAATCGTCTGCTGGGAGGAGAGTGGGTGGGGGCCAGGGAGAGAAAACCACCTCTCAAAGTCAGAAAGGCCTGGAAATCTCTCCGTGGTGCCTGGGCTTGGAGAGTGGGCCTGGGCTGCTGGATGTGGAGCGCCTGGCTCACCGTGTAGAACACGGTTCTGAGGAGCGAGCACGTGGTCACGGGCGGCGTGTGGGAGCGTGGCCTGTCCTCTGGGGCAGACACACCCTCCCTGCGCCATTTGTTCTCCGTCCTCTCGATGACTACTGTTGTGCTTCTAGCTCCGTGCTTCAGTATTACTTGGTTTCCATGCCTTCCTGTCCTCTTAGCCCTGCCGAGGCTGTGACATTTGAGGGCGAGAACCATGCTCTGTCCACCTCTGTATCCCCAGCATCTGGCCCAACCTGGCCCACGCTGGTCCTCAAGAAGGTGGTCCATCCCCCGCAATGAGGTCATGCCGCCAGTGTTTTATCCAGCACCCACTGTGTGCCAGGCACAGCTCTGGGCACCGAGGACATGGCAGTGAACCTGACCTCATGGGTGGGTGAGGTGGATAATAAACACATAAGTGAATATGCCACACGATGCCACCGGGAGCCAGCAAAGGAGAATGAGAAGGAGCAGCCTATAGAGCAGGAGGCAAGCCAGGGGGAGGGGCAGAGAGAAGGCTGCGATGCAGGGCTGGGCGCGCCTCCGCTGTGGTGCGGGTGGTCCAGGAAGGTAAGGGTTTACAGCAGGGAGGCCCTGCGGTCCTTGACAAAGGCCCTGCTGCGGTGCTGGGTCCCACGCTGAAGGGAGTGCGTTCAGGGAGAAGGGGAGGGGACGTGGAACCAGCAGGCATGGGCGCCTCTTAGAGGAGCTTCATTGCAAAGGGAGCAAAGCCATGAGGGGTGGTGTCAGGGAGGGTGGTCTCGTGAAGACGGAAGCGATGGCAGCCTGTGTGTCCTTCCCGAAGGGACGCCCCTGCAGAGAGCATGCTGCCTGCCAGAGAGAAGGGACAGAGGTGGCCCATGTCCTTGAGGCGACGAGAGGGGCGTGGTCTGCTTCTCCCTAATCAGCTGCTCTGCCGGCTCCACGCTGAGGGCTCCACGCTGAGGGCTGCACAGCGCTGGGCTTCCCGCACTCTGAGTGCCGGGGTCCGGACCAGGGTGCCTGGCGCGGCCAGTGTGTGTGGAGCAGCACACAGCCCGGCCCTGGTCAGGTGTGACTGCTTTGCTTGAGGAGAAATTGTGAGCATGGCATGTGAGTGATGGTGCCAGTGGTGCGGGGCTCACAAATGGCAGGCTGGTGGGGACACCAGCAGAGAGCCGAGGCCAAGGCCACATTCAGGCTCGTGTCAGGGACAAGTCAGAGCCAAGCCCAGGCGCTGGGCAGCAAGCGGGCGTGGGCCAGGTGAGAGCAGAGGGGACCAGGCGGAACCCCGTCACGGAGGGGGACCAGGCCGGAGCTCCCCGGGCAGCATCGGCACACAGCTGTGCCATCATCTGGGGCGGGGACTCACAGGCACTACTCACGTATGCCAGGCAAGATCTTGGGTTGCTTGTTTACTTATCCACCCGTTCTTTCTAGTCTGTTCTTCATCAAGACAGAAATTATTGGTCGTCTTAGAGAGGAGGGGTGGAGGCTCAGAGGGGTTACAGAACATTCCTGGGCCCCACGTTAGTGGTGAGCACGCAGGCCCAGCCACACCAGCAAGACGTGGTGCTGCGTGTCCGATGGGCTGAGGCCCTCGAGTCCCCACAGGGCAGGTTCTGGGTCCTTTGGAGGGATGTGTGTGTTGGGGCCCGAGGCTGCGTCACTGTGGTGTCCGCTCGGGTCATGCCGGCCAGGCTCGGGCGGGGATGGGTGAGGGCACCACCTGTGGGTCCTGGAGGTCACAGGAGCCCTCCCTGCTCCTGCCCAACTTGTGGGCCTCTCAGGCTCCCCCTGCGGGGAGCCCCGTCAGGAGCCCTGAGCCTGCACCCAGGGCCGTGGCCCCGCCTGGCGGCCCTTGCTGCTGAGTGAGAGCTCCAGGGCCGGCCGGCCAGCTCTGCGCTCTCGGACGCTGCTTCTCCGGCTCGGCTGCAGGGAGCCCTGGTGGAGGCATGCTGGCCGGACCTCGGAGACACCGAGCACCTGCTCCCGGGGAAACGTGCGGACGGGAGCCTTGCATTCTTTGTCGTTTCTCCTCCCGGCAGCAGCACCTTATCTTATAGGTGAGGAAACTGAGGCACCGGACGGCTGAGCGTAGGACCCAGGTCTGACTGATCCCAAAGCCTGGAGAATTTCCAGAACCTTCCCTGCGTTAAGCCCTCAGCCCCTGTTAGGTACCCTGGATGGACACGGCTCAAGTCATTCATGTGTTCATTGTGGACAGATTTTATAACTGAGTGTTGGAGAGCTCCTCTGAATGCCAGGCCTGGCAGTGGGATGCAGCTGGGGGAGGGGGAGGGGGAGTGAATTGGGAATCCAGGCCCAGAGTCATGGGCGTGGGGTGGGTGCCCTTGATGGCAAATGGCTCTGGGCACACGTCCTGGCCTGGAGTGCTCAGCCTCCGCCTCTAGTTACGTTAGAGGCAGCTAGTTTGTGTGTGTGCCGGCCCACGTGTGTGTATGCATGTGCATGTGTGGACATCAACCAGGAAAGTGTGCGTCCCTCCATCCGTCTGCCTCTGTTGGTGTATTGATTGCGCATCCAGGTCCGTCCTTTGCTTCTCTGTGGACCTGCAGGGCGTGGCAGAGGAGGCACTGAGTCAGTATTGGTTCAGATGATGTCCGCCATGCGCGTGTCACCTGCACGACGGGATGTCTGTCCTGCCAACAGTTCACTCTGCCTTGGGCTCCCTGTGTCCCCCCTGACACAGGGTCCCTCAGACCCCCTTCCTCCCAGTTGGGAATCTTTTGAGTGTGAAGATGGCTGAAGGATGGCCCCGGGTGAGCGCCCAGTCCATGGGGAGGGATTACACCTGATCCCTTCCTCTCTCCTGCCCGCTCACAGACAGTTTGCCTGATTCTCTACCTTCTCTGCACCATTTGCTTTGCTAATTTTACCGGCCTTTGCTCACACCTTCCCCAGGCTGGGCCTCTTTAGGTCTCAGAAGTGGGAAAATGAAAACCCAGCTCGGAATCTTCCCAAGCTTAGGGCAACACTTATTTCCTGGTTTGTTTCCTGCTTCAGTGAGTTTAGGGAAGTAGAGGAAATGTCCCCTGGGGAGTAAGAGAATGAGAAAAGGGGAGAGAAACACAGAGAGAATGGCCAGGGCGACACTTGGAGACATTATACCTATGACTAGAGGCTTGGTGCACGAAATTTGTGCACTTGGGGGGTTTTCTCAGCCCAGCCTGCGCCCTCTAGCAGTCTGGGAACCCTTGGGGGTTGTCTGACGGATGGCTTAGGCCTGCTCCCCACAGCATAGACACCAAAGGATAAACAGTCGGACATCCTTAGCGCTGCCGCGGAGGTGGGAGAGGCTCCTGCCACCACTGCTGCACTCACCAGCCATGAGCCCAGTTTTTGGCTGAGCTGTGCTCCCCCTGTGGGAGTACACTGATCACCAGGGGGAAGCTCCTGTGTTGAGTGGAATCAGGATGAAACCAGCTCTCCGACATCCGCCGAGAGCTCCTGGATTGCGAGAGGGCTCAGGCCAGGTTGAGGGACCCCACTGGTGCATGATCGGGGCTGGGGAGGTATGCGGGAGGTTGGCCAGCCAGAGAGGGACCGCGGGAGGGCTCCAGGGAGTGTCCAGCCCGTCTCGCTCAGTCCTGATCGACTAGACCCCAGCAGCAAGCTATCCTACCGCAGTCATAGCGAGCGGTTGAGCGGCCTTAGCATATCATGCTTTGATTGGTTGGGTGGGGATGGGCGAGGGCACCACCTGTGGGTCCTATAGGATATCTATATCTATCTTTGACTTAGGATGAGGTTCTGTTCCAATAAACCCATTATAAGTTGAACATATTAAGTTGAAAATGCATTTCATGCACCGAACCTGCTGAGCATCGCAGCTTAGCTGAGCCCATCGCATGTGCTTGGAACACTTACCGTAGCCAGCAGCTGGGAGAAATATCGCCCACAAAGCCCATTCTCTGCCCGTGTCGGGTCGCTCCTCTGGCTGGTTACGCATGCCGCTCTGCACCGCCACGGAGTTAAAGTCCTCAGACCCTCCTGAGGGCGGCTGGTCTTCACTCATATCCGCGTCGATGCAGACCCCCACCCCGTGCACCACTCCCACGCCCATTGTAGGCAACTGATCATCTCACAAAGCTCCGTGGAACACAGGAGCTGCCTAGTGCATAGACACCTAAAACAGCTGCTGTGTGAGGGATTTTATTAGGACCCTGATTGGAAAAACTGTGAAAAAAACATTGAGAGACCCTTGCAAAGTTTGAATACTGACTGGATATTGGAAGTTATTAGGGATGGTTCAGTTTTTAGGTGTAGTCATGATATTGTGTTTATCTGTAGTGTAAACAATCTATAATAATAAAAACATAATATGCTAATTAGACCGGACATCCTTCTGGATGTCTTTCCTGGATGAAGCCGGGGCTGCCGCCACGGCTGCGAGGGAGGGATCCAGGCAGCCGTGGCTGCAAAGGCCTACTCTTGCATGAATTTCGTGCATTGGGCCTCTAGTAAAAAACGAAATAAAATAAAACCTTGTCTTTTAGAGATACAACTGAAATGTTGACATAAGAAAGATACGATGTTGGAGAGTTCTCAAAATAACTTCAAAGTAATTTGGGGGGTATGGTATTGGTGACGAGAGTTGAGACTAAGTGATGGGTACATGGGGGTTCATTTCACTTTTTTGAATGTTTGAAATTTTCCATAATAAAAAGAAAAATAAAATAAGATATTAGCAATTTTCTCTAGTGGTGCAAGTGTTAGTGTTTGTTCTTCACTTTAGGTGTTATGCATGAACTGCTCTGGAACTTCAGGTGCTGTCATCACCTGTGGCTGGAGAGCAGCAGACGGCAGGATGGAGGATAGGAGCAAATACTAATGTGAACAGGAGGCTGTCGGTTGTGTTTCCTGGGTACTTTGTAAAATGGCATGGCGGAACAAGTCATACGTGTTTTTTACCGGAAGATTCTTCCTACGAGGGATCAAGTAGGCCAGGGCTGCAGGAGGTGGGAGGTGCGTGGGGGCGCGAGGGTTCCCCAGCAGACGGCCTGGCTCCGCACAGTCCTCTTTGACCGTGGGTAGTGACTCCTCACCTGCGAGATGAGGATCAGGAGGCCACGGCTGCGTGCCCGTGCAGTGGAATGTGACCTCACAAAGAGGAGCGCAGCACTGAGAGCGGCTGCAGGTGGAGGAGGCCTGTGGGCCTCGTGCACAGTGAGGAGGGCGGCCATCAGAGGCCACGTCCTGTGGGTCATCGGTGTGAAATGTCCAGACAGCAGACCCGTTGAGACAGCAGTGGTCGCCCGGGCCTGGGCGTGGGGGGTGAGGGTCAGGCGTAGCAGTCTGTTGGGGCTGCTGTAACCACACATCATCCACTGGGTGGCCTTGTGAACAGCGAGCATTCACTTGCCGCAGTGGAGGCTGGGAAGCCCTGGGCCGGGCCAGCAGGGGCGGGTCTGGTGAGAGCCTTCCTCATTTGCGGACTGCCCGCCCCCGGCTGCATCTCCCGTAGCAGGAGGGCGTGGAGCTCTGCGGGGCCTCTTTGACAAGGAGCCCCATCTCATTATGAGGGCTCCACCCTCACAAGCTAAGCATCTCCCAATACCACACATCCGAATTCCAGCCTATGATTTCCGGGCGACACCGGCTCTGGACTGTAGCCGGGCATGGCTCCGTGGACAGGCAGGCTCTTGGTGATGGGGCGTGGGGGTGCTCTAAGCTGGATTGTAGTAATGGCTCTGCAGCTGTGGACATATTAAAGCCACTGAATTGTACACTTAAATGGACGAATTTTGTGGCATGTAAATTATATCTCAATAAAACTGTTTGACAAAACCCACCGCTGTCATCGAGTTAGTTAGGGATGAAGTGAAACGCCATGGTGAGTGTGTGGAGAGGGCCTGGCGTGCCGCGCAGGCCTGTAATCTGGGGCTTTGCTGGCGTCGCTGGGGGCTCCCTCCTGCATCTGCTGTCTGTGACGTACCTTGCGGCGAGCAGTCAGTGGCTGGTAAATGACCATTTCAAAGCTTTAATGACCACACACTGGGCTGGAATCTAAAGTCTCTAAAATAGGTTATTTATATTTCTTTACATTTTTGGTCTTTAACAACATCTCTTTAAAGAAGCTTGAGTACTTTGGACAGTCTGCAAAGTGGCATGTTCCTCATGGTTCCTCCCACCCGCATCTCGCACCTCGCTCCTGAGCCCGTCCTCTTCGAATACCCACATTTCTCAGGTCATGGAAATGGTTGAATCTTGGTACAATGTCAACCTTTAGATTCTCACTTCCATTAACAGATTTAAAGCTAATGAGAAGCTAATCTAATTGACTCATCATCTCCTAATTGATCTCTTTTCCCTTAATAATCCCTAATTAACTAAATTGTTGTGAGAGAGACAAAGAGCTCAGACCCACAGAAGTAACGGAGAATCGGCCTTGAGGTGGGACTTGCTGTCCCCAACGTTCCACACAGGCAGGCGCCTCCCTGGCACCAGGCAGACCGTGTCTGCTGCCCGCTGCCCGCTGCCCACTGCCCTCCCCGCTTGCTCCTGGAGCAGGTGGTGAGGGAGAGACTCCCTTCACTTCACCCTGCAGCTGTCCTGCCAGGCCTGAGCGTCTCCCCGGCGTGGGCGCTCGCTGGGACCAGTGGGGCTGGAAAGGCTGCCGCCCGCCTGCCCTGGCTAACGCTGTGGCTGTGCAGGGAGAGTGCTCAGAAGTGTGGGAGGACAGTCCAGAAGCCCAGCCTGGATGCTGCTTGGAAATGTATGAGGAATTTTGAGTCCCTCTGACTTGCCCAGCTCAGCGGGCCTGGCCAGCGCCTGTGGGCATTCTCTGAGATCTCTCTGGGGTCCTCTCCTTCTGTCCACACCTCCAACACGGAGGCACATGTGGGGCCCGGGTGTGTGCTCCCACGCACTGGCTCCCTCCCTCCGTGCTCAGTGATGCCCCTTTGGTGGCGTGAAGCCGACCGTGGCGGGAATGCCCACACTGAGCAGGGAGGGTTAGAGTTGTTTATTTAGGGCCTGTGAACCCTTTGCCAGCACACACTGCCCCTGGGCTGCAGGGCGGCTCGTTCTTCCTCTCTCCACGCCAGTGTCCCTGCAGGAGCTCTCAGACAACCTCTCCAGAGGCCACTGCAGCCCCCTTGGTCTGCGGTGACCAAACCCATGGGCCCGATGGAAGTCCTCCTCGGGCCCCAGAGCCACCTCTCACGTCAGAGCCCACGCCCTGCCGCCCCCCTGCAGCCCTGCTGCGTGTCCCCATGTAGGAGGCGTGTTAGGGTGGCGTGAGGGGCCAACTGGAGCTGTGGGCTGGTGCTCCCCCTCTAGCATGACTCCCCTTCCTATGGGCCTGTGGGTTCTGAGCGGTGCTGCCTCCCGCGTCCCCTCCCTCTGCACACCTTCCAGGCCCCCTGTCCAAAGGGGTGGGTGGAGGCAGGTTTTGTGGAGGGAGGCGCTCCACGAGCCCACGTGTGTGTTTGGAGCCGGGACTGCGTGTCTGTGTGCTGGTTGCGCTCACCCTGGGCCTCCTGGGCTTGGCTGGGGCTGCTCGGGTGTGAGCGTGAGGAGGGGCAGCTGCAGGGGCCCGGCTGGCGCTGACCTGGCGCCTCCCACATGGCGGGCAGGGTCTGCGGCCTCACAGGGTGTGAAAGCAGGTGTGTTGGGTGCTGCTGGTTATCTTGAGGCTAAAGGTGAGGTATCCCAGTCCCCGAGGGGCTCCAGGCCTTGGGGGCAGCCAGGGGACAGGCCCCGCGAGGCCAGCCCGGCGTCAGGGTGGGTGTGAGGGCGAGGAGGGCGGTGTGCTTCTCTGGCCGGCTGTCTCACTGTGCACAGCGGCCTGCTGAGGACCTGCCACCGCACCCGCTTTTCCGAGGAGGAAGCTGAGCCCGGGTCGGTTCAGTCCGTGCCCAAGGCCACACAGCCCATAAATGTCAGGGGAAAGATTTGTCTTGGACTCGAAGCCCATGTCTTTTCTCTCTACATTGGCTGAGGCAGGGAATGGAGGTCCACCATGTGCAGGCTGACTGCCCTGTGCTGCCTCTGAACTTCTTTGGGCCTCATGCACACCTGTGAGGGATTTTACAACACTGAGGCCCATGTCTGCCTCCTCCAGGCAGCCCGCTCTGACTGCTCCTTCTCCTGCCCTCACTGAACTGTGTGCTCAGGAGCTACGGGGCCTGAGTGGCTTCTGGTTGCTCCTTCCTTCCCCGAGAACCCACTGTGGCCCGGCCTGGCACTGCCTCCCATCCCGTGGCTTGGCCCTGGGTCTCCGCTCTGGCTCACGGTGTCCCTTCCAGTGCTCAGGCCAATGCGTGGGCTGTAGCTGCCCCAGCCAAGCCCAGGGTCCAGTCAGCCCTCTTTTGTGTCCAAAAGCCAGAGAAGGAGAGACTGCCCTGCAGGAACTAGACTCTGGTCCCACCTCACCTCTGGTTCAGCAGAGCACAGATGGGGCGTCGGTCCTACTTACGCGTGCGGTGCGCGCCGAGCCAGCCTGGCCTGTGCACCGCCAGGGCCGCCGAGCTGCAGACCCTGCTCTGACGCCCCCAGCGTGGGAGGGACTGGCTGTGCTGGCCCTCTGAGCCTCAGTGTGCCCTCGCAGACTGTCAGTCATGCAGCCCTTCTGGAGTTCTCTGAGGACTCTGGGAAAACGCAGGGGCTGGGCCCCAGGCTTGGCAGAAGGTGCTGGTGCGGACAGCAGGCAGTGCTCAGGAAGCCGGTCCCCCTCCGGAGGCTGCTCCGTGGGGAGATTTACTCCACGGTTAGCGGAGGCCCCGCGCCATGAGGGGAGCAAAGGCGCCGAGTGGAGCCCCAGGACGCAGAGCTGCCTGTCTTTGTGTTGCACAGAGTGCGGGGGCCGGGCTGCGGTGGGGGCCGCTCTGTGGCTGTCAGCCCCGCCGTCTGCCTCAGGGAACACACAGTGGCCGCTGAGAGCAGCCCCGTGCGGCTGGGCCCCTGGATGTCCAGCTGCCACTGCGCCTGTCTGCGGCTTTAGACCCCAGGTCTGCGTTCTGGCCTGCAAACATCCTCTGGGCCTCCCGTGCCGCCAGCGTGCAGGAGGGGGTCTGCACCCCCGTCTCACTCCCTTGAGGTCCCAAAGGGGGACTGAGGAAGCTCAGGGCCCAGTGGATTGGAGGAAGCGGCTTCTCGGAGTCCTTTGTTCCTTCATGGGCTCAATGTAGCCCCTCCTCACGCCCCTGGCAAACTCCTCCTCATGCCCCGGCGTCCAGTCCTTTCTCCGCAGCGCTCCCTGGCCCTCCCGGTCAGCACGGAGTCCCGGTTCATGTAATCGAACTCTTCGGTTGTGCAACGGTCAGCTCACTGACACACTGCCTCGCCGTGCTGTGTGGCTGGGACTCCTGCAGCCGTGCCTGGAGCCAGGTGCACGCCGCACACATCTGTCCTGAGCTTGGGGTCCAGGGCTGGCCTCGCACCGGGGTTGCTTTTCAGTGCTCCCTGGTGGCAGCTCTGGCACGCTGGGAGTCTCCTGCGCCCGCCTGGGCCTGTCCTCCAGGCTCCTGGGCTGCTGTTCCAGGTCACTGGGCTGGAGACTCCACCAGGTTTTGTCCTTTAAAACTCATTGATTTTTGTGCTGACTTTTACAGTACAAATGTCATCATTAGATAAAGTAATTGAAGCGGGTAATCTATTCACTGCGCTCGTACAGCCTCTCCCACTCGGCCTGGCCCAGTGTGTCCACAAAAGCGCTACTGGGTTGTCTCTACGACAGGCCCCACCAGGGCACTAGGGACTGGGCCAGCGGGCGTGCCAGGGCCGATGGTGTAGGGCATCAGGCCTGAGACCCGCTCCTGCCACACAGCCCCTTCCACACAGCCCCTTCCACACAGCCCCTGCCACACAGCGCCTTCCACACAGCCCCTTCCACTCAGCCCCTTCCACACAGCCCCTTCCACACAGCGCCTGCCACACAGCCCCTTCCACACAGCCCCTTCCACACAGCCCCTTCCACACAGCCCCTGCCACACAGCGCCTTCCACAAAGCCCCTTCCACTCAGCCCCTTCCACACAGCCCCTTCCACACAGCCCCTTCCACACAGCCCCTTCCACTCAGCCCCTTCCACACAGCCCCTTCCACACAGCGCCTGCCACACAGCCCCTTCCACACAGCGCCTTCCACACAGCCCCTTCCACTCAGCCCCTTCCACACAGCCCCTTCCACACAGCCCCTTCCACTCAGCCCCTTCCACACAGCCCCTTCCACACAGCCCCTTCCACACAGCGCCTTCCACACAGCCCCTGCCACACAGCGCCTTCCACACAGCCCCTTCTACTCAGCCCCTTCCACACAGCCCCTTCCACACAGCCCCTTCCACACAGCGCCTTCCACACAGCCCCTTCCACACAGCCCCTTCCACATAGCGCCTTCCACACAGCCCCTGCCACACAGCCCCTTCCACACAGCCCCTTCCACACAGCGCCTTCCACACAGCCCCTGCCACACAGCCCCTTAGACACACAGCCTCTTCCACACAGCCCCTTCCACACAGCGCCTTCCACACAGCCCCTGCCACACAGCCCCTTAGACACACAGCCCCTTCCACACAGCCCCTTCCACACAGCGCCTTCCACACAGCCCCTTCAAACAGCCCCTTAGACACACAGCCTCTTCCACACAGCCCCTTCCACACGGCCCCTTCCACACGGCCCCTTCCACACAGCCCCTGCCACACAGCCCCTTCCACACAGCGCCTTCCACACAGCCCCTTCCACACGGCCCCTTCCACACAGCCCCTTCCACACAGCCCCTGCCACACAGCCCCTTCTACTCAGCCCCTGCCACTGAGCCCCTTCCACTCAGCCCCTTCCACACAGCCCCTTCCACACAGCCCCTTCCACACAGCGCCTTCCACACGGCCCCTTCCACACGGCCTCTTCCACACGGCCCCTTCCACACAGCCCCTTCCACACAGCCCCTTCCATCAGCCCCTTCCACTCAGCCCCTTCCATCAGCTCCTTCCACTCGGCCCCTTCCACACAGCCCCTTCCACACAGCCCCTTCCACACAGCCCCTTCCACACAGCGCCTTCCACACGGCCCCTTCCACACGGCCCCTTCCACACAGTCCCTTCCACTCAGCCCCTTCCACACAGCCCCTTCCACTCAGCCCCTTCCATCAGCTCCTTCCACTCGGCCCCTTCCACACAGCCCCTTCCACACAGCCCCTTCCACACAGCCCCTTCCACTCAGCCCCTTCCATCAGCCCCTTCCACTCGGCCCCTTCCACACAGCCCCTTCCACACAGCCCCTTCCACACGGCCCCTTCCACACAGCCCCTTCCACTCAGCCCCTTCCATCAGCCCCTTCCACTCAGCCCCTTCCATCAGCCCCTTCCACTCGGCCCCTTCCACACAGCCCCTTCCACACAGCCCCTTCCACATAGTCCCTTCCACTCAACCCCTTCCACACAGCCCCTTCCACTCAGCCCCTTCCATCAGCCCCTTCCACTCAGCCCCTTCCATCAGCCCCTTCCACTCGGCCCCTTCCACACAGCCCCTTCCACACAGCCCCTGCCACACGGCCCCTTCCACACGGCCCCTTCCACACAGCCCCTTAGACACATAGCCCCTTCCACACAGCCCCTTCCACACAGCCTGTTAGACACACAGCCCCTTCCACACAGCCCCTGCCACACGGCCCCTTCCACACGGCCCCTTCCACACAGCCCCTTCCACACAGCCCCTGCCACACAGCCCCTGCCACACGGCCCCTTCCACACGGCCCCTTCCACACAGCCCCTTCCACACAGCCCCTTAGACACAGCCCCTTCCACACAGCCCCTTCCACACAGCCCCTTCCACACAGCCCCTTCCACACAGCCCCTTAGACACAGCCCCTTCCACACAGCCCCTTCCACACAGCCCCTTCCACACGGCCCCTTCCACACAGCCCCTTAGACACAGCCCCTTCCACACAGCCCCTTCCACACAGCCCGTTAGACACAGCCCCTTCCACACAGCCCCTTCCACACAGCCCCTTAGACACAGCCCCTTCCACACAGCCCCTTCCACACAGCCCCTTAGACACAGCCCCTTCCACACAGCCCCTTCCACACAGCCCCTTCCACACAGCCCCTTAGACACAGCCCCTTCCACACAGCCCCTTCCACACAGCCCCTTCCACACAGCCCGTTAGACACAGCCCCTCCACACAGCCCCTTCCACACAGCCCCTTCCACACAGCCCCTTCCACACAGCCCCTTCCACACAGCCCCTTAGACACAGCTCCTTCCACACAGCCCCTTCCACACAGCCCCTTCCACACAGCCCGTTAGACACAGCCCCTTCCACACAGCCCCTTCCACACAGCCCCTTCCACACAGCCCCTTCCACACAGCCCCTTAGACACAGCCCCTTCCACACAGCCCGTTAGACACAGCCCCTTCCACACAGCCCCTTCCACACAGCCCGTTAGACACAGCCCCTTCCACACAGCCCCTTAGACACAGCCCCTTCCACACAGCCCGTTAGACACAGCCCCTTCCACTCAGCCCCTTCCACACAGCCCCTGCCACACGGCCCCTTCCACACAGCCCCTTCCACACAGCCCCTTCCACACGGCCCCTTCCACACAGCCCCTTCCACACAGCCCCTTCCACACAGCCCCTTCCACACAGCCCCTTCCACACAGCCCCTTAGACACACAGCCCCTTCCACACAGCCCCTTCCACACAGCCCCTGCCACACAGCCCGTTCCAAGAGGGACAGTATGTGTGGTGCAAGGGGATGGGTGAGGGTGTGCAAGCAGCCGCTCCCCAGCCAGGGTCTTGGGGCCACCCTCCATCTCTCAACCATTCAGTGGGGACAGTCACTCTTCCCTAGAAAGAAGATGAAATAAGAGACCATGGACGAGCAACTTCCACCAGCCAGGCCACTGTAGCTGGGACTCAGCAGGCATGGCTCCCCCTCCCCCTCCCCCTCCCCAGTGAGCCCTCCAGGTGTGGGAAGAGCCCGGCGACCAGCGAGCTGCTGTAGGGAAGGTGTACAGTGGCTCCATTTCCCAGTTCCCATTCCCAGTTCTGCAAACCCATCTTCAGAAACAGGGTTTCCTGTGCATAAGGAGGGTCTTGCGGGCATCTTTTCCCCAAAAGCATGAAGGCATGGAGCTGGCTGTGTGATGGGCAGGCAGGGGTTGGGTGGGGCTGTTTGCTCTGCTGGCACATGGAGGAGGCCGGACTCCGGGGCTATGGAGAAGGGAGGCCCCCCTGGGTTCTGGGGGAGAGGGAGGAGGATGGTCTGGCGATGGCAGGAAAGGGCTTTAGCTTAGCTGCTTTTGGGCTGTTTTATAGGAAGGCCCTGATGATAGGAGAAAGCTGGGATGGAGTGCAGGGTCCACGGGCAGCCCCTGGCTGGCAGGATTTCCCTGGGACTGGGACCTGCACATGCAGCAGTGCTGCCTGCTGCATTGGGAAGCGCCGTGTCAGGGCCCGCCTGCCTGAGCGTGAGTTCAGGTCTGCCCCAGCCCCAAGGTAGGGAGACTGGCAGATCAGGGCAGGCAGGAAGCTCTTGGGCTGTCCCGGGCCCAGACCACATGTGTCTTAGGCAGGCAGCAGTCCCTCCCTCCTAATCCCAAGGACATGGCAAATTTGCCCAGGGCCGTCAGGGAGCCCAGAGAGGGCAGGCCTCAAACCTACATGCTGGAGGGCGAGTCCTTGTGCTCCCCTGCCCCACCCCTCCCAGAGCACCTGGCCTTCGGGAGCTCTGGGAGGTCCGGTCCGCCCCGATGGCCTGGGGCCCTCTGGCTACCCCTGCCCCTTGCAGGGCAGTGAGCGCTTCTTCAGGGTTATTAGCTCCCTGGAGTGGGGAGGGAGTGTGGCTCGCAGAGTCAGAGCGAGCAAGCGAGTGGACGTGATGGGATTGCAGGGCTGGTGGCCAGGAGTCTGGGAAAGTGAGGATGGAGGAATGGAGAGCAGCCTGTGGCTCTCAGTGGGCCAGCGCCCCATTTTCCCGTCCTGGGTCTGTAGGGGGCAGGCTGCAGCCACCCTGAGTAGCAGGGCTGGGAGCA
Organism: Myotis myotis; assembly: GCF_014108235.1. Classification (NCBI taxonomy): domain Eukaryota; kingdom Metazoa; phylum Chordata; class Mammalia; order Chiroptera; family Vespertilionidae; genus Myotis; species Myotis myotis. The sequence goes on along the minus strand of NW_023416329.1, from coordinate 1,692,219 downwards.
GGGGAGCCAGCGGGCTCTGAGCCCCAGGGGCCTTCCTGTCTCACCTTTGAGGCCGAGGCCCAGCCGGGGGCTACAGGGGACAGCCGTTCCCTGAGCACAGGCCCCAGGACGGCACCTGGCAGCCTGTGTCTTAGGGACACGGTTTGACACGTCAGCTTTGAGCCAGTGCTGAGACTCGAGGCAGCTACTGGCCACTGGGACCCAGAGGAGGGTCAGAGGCCGAGGCTCCATGCCTGCCCACACTCGCGCCCCCGCTGCTGGACCCTGGTGGCTGGATGGAGCACAGGTGAGGGCTGCGGAGGTGGTGGGGAGGATCCCCGGCTGGTGGATCGGCTGCTCCTCCCTGCCAAGCAGAGCTCACCAGCCGCTTCCAGGGCCTTGGGAAAGCCTTCTCCCGGGAATCGCTGAGCGTGTAGGGCAGCCTCAGAGGAACTCCGAGGAGGACGCTGGGCAGTGCCACGGCCCAGCCACGGCCCAGCCCACAGCGCCGCTGTCCTCACCCTCCTCAAAGGGCCACGCTGGGCTGGCTGAGCGCTCTCGGTTGCAGGCCACAGGCACACCGTGCCTCCTCCTGGGTCTGGAGAGGTGAGGGACCTGGGCCCCAACAGGGACAGAGTGAATGTGGCCATGATTTTGCCCTTATCCAAGCTCTGGTCTGGGGCAGTTCCCGCGATGGCCACACCCCCTTCTCCTTCACCTCCCTGGCCTGCTGCCCAGGACTCCAGGGTTCCTCTCGATAAACGGCTAATGCCAGAACCTTCACCTGTTTAACATTTAATTTTCGTCAGAAGTATTAATCATACCCTCAAAACCCATCTGGCCCCGCCCACTGTTGGTTCCGTGTTCTCCTGCTCATGAGAGCAGGCCCAGCTTCAAGCACGAGCCCTTTCCTCTTGTGAACAAAATGTGACAATTGGAAGTCATAGAAAATAATACAGTTGTTTTTCTGCCTTTTCTATTAATTTGGTTTTAGCAGGAAGAAGCTAGATGCAATTTTTGTTTGATTTTCCTCTTGGTTTCCAAGGGAATAGAGATGTTGCTGTCAGTCCCTGCGCCCAGCCTCCCTGGGAGCTGGTTCTGCGTGGCCTCCGCCACCTGCGTACACACCTGTTGGGCAAGTCGGCCGGCAGGTCATCCGCCTCCTTTGCTGAGTGCCTGGCCCAGGAGCAGGGAATTCTGACTTCTGTGAAGAGCCCTCCTGGAGACCCACCAGCACATAGGCCCACAGGGCCCCTCTGGCCCGCCTCAGCACAGGGACTGCTTCCCGGCTCCATGCGCGCACTCAGGCCGTGTTCTCACTGTGAGCTGGGCTGGGCGTTTCCAACGGGGATGGACGTGCTCGGTGGCATCACCTGCCAACCATGTGCCCCAGTGCCTGGCACAGCGAGAGCTCACACATGCTCTGACCTGCAGCTGCGTCTCCCACCCAGCGTCTAGGAGTGAGTCACTCCTCTAGGTCCGACTCCCCGCATAGGCCACCACCCGACAAGGCTTCAGAAATCCCAACATAGAAGTCCACTGGCTCCTGAGCCGCCGGGGCAGCCTGGGAGTCAGAGCATGGCTGGAACTTGTTTCCCCTCCTTCCACTCTGGTGTCAGCGTGTTTCTCATGCCATCTCTCACTCTGAAGGCTCTCTGGGCCGCAGGGTTGGTGGCCAGGTGAGGGGCTTGTGGGTGGCTGTGGCTCTTCCTCAGCTTCCACGTAGCCAGGCTGCCTGTCCTTCAGTGACAGTGAGAGGCGGGAGCTGGAACAGATGCCCAGCCTTCTTGAAAGCAGCTGGGCACACACTTCTCAAGGAGCACTTGCTGGGTCTCAAGAGCGAGAGGAACTGCCACAGATGCCGAGAGGTGATGAAGCTTTGGCTCCGCTGGTAAGATGCTCTGGTTCCACAGAGTGCTGGACGGTCCTCTGCCAGTCCGGAGAGAACAGCTTCTGAGATGGGCTCCCCTAGTTTCCATTCCCTGCTTTCCCAGAGCTGCCCTGTGGGACCCCTGATCCTACAGTGAGGGCGCTCATTCCCACCCAGAAGGATTGTTTTGAGGCTAGAAGGGATAGAGCATGGTTCCTGGCACATGGTAGGCCCTCCATGCAGGCAGATGCCTTTTTTCTGCTTGTAATGCGGGGGTTGCTACTGATGGCTCCTCTTTGCTCAGTGTGTGTGGAGCCGAGCTGTGGGCAGGTACTCGGGCTGGGCAGTGGAGACCACTAACTAACAGGTTGCTGGCTCCTGGCCACATAGCCTCAGAGCCTTTGTTGACCATGCCTCCTTGCCTTCCCCTGAACACCAGAGGTCACATCCAGGTTCCTTCCTGTTGATGTGGTTCTGTAAACTGTTGATGTCGTTGTTCCTAAAGAGTTACTTGAGAGTGGCAGTGCCAGGTTTGGCCTGCAGGAGGCATGGGGCTGGGAGGAGAAGCAGAGGAGGTGAGCTACACTGACCAGGGGATTCCACGTGTTTGGGGTGGAATGTGTGGTTTGTGAAGGTATGCTTAGTGGGGAGGAAGGAAGACGCACAGTGGGCACTTCCAGGGTGACATCCTCAGCCAGGGACATCGGCAAGACTGGGCATCGTGTGTATATATGGTAGTCCTTCTTTATGGAGACCAGAGCCAACCTGGCCCCATCCCCCAGCTTAGGAATTGGTGTCATGGAAATTTGAGATGAACTGTGTTTTGACCCACATGATGGTGAAGATGATGATGGTAGTGATGGTGATTATGATGGTAGTGATGGTCATGACTAATGATGTTGGTGATGATGGTGATGATTATAATGATGTGGTGATGGTGGTGATTATGATGGTGGTGATGATGATGGTGATGATGATGATAGTGATGATGGTGGTGGTGGTGATAATGGTGGTGATGATGATGATGTGGTGATAAAGCCAATCCAGCCTTTATCCCATGCTAGGGACTGGTCTATCTGCACTGCATGGGTTAATTCATAAGAATCCTATGACCTTTGTACTATTATTATCTCCATGTTATAGATGAAGAACAGAGGCAAGGAGAGAAGTTTGGCAGTGTGCATTGTCAAGGGGTGGAGCCGATGTTGAGCTCTGGTTGGCTTAAGCACTGTGCCACCCTGTCTCTCTCTCAAGTATGCTGAGCAGCCATGCAGAGCAAGGCAGTGCCCTGTGAGGCAGACAGGCTGTGGGCCAATGCTAACAGAAACATAACGTGAATCACGTGCATAATTTAAAACTTAAAAATAGCCCTGGCCGGTGTGGCTCAGTTGGTTGGGCATCATCCCGTGCACCAAAAGGTTGCAGGCTCAATCCCTGGTGGGGGGTGTGTGTGCAGGAGCAGCCGATGCATGTTTTGCTGTCACATTGATGTTTCTCTCTTTCCCTCTCTTCCTTTTTCTCTCTTTAAAAATCATAAAAATATTTTTAAAAAGTAAAAAGATGCAGGGTAATTAATTTAATATGTTTTATTTAGCCCAGTATATTTAATCCATTATTGTCATTCAGCATGTAGTCAACATAAAATATTATGTATGAAACACTGTGCATTCTTTGTTTTGTGCTAAGCCTTTGGAATTCAGCATCTGTTTTGCACTTTCATGGGAAGTGCCCAGTAACAGGTTGCTGGTTCCTGGCCTCCCTCAGTTGGCCTCGCCACTCCCACGTGCTCAGTGGCCACATGTGGCTGTGTCTGTGCAGGATTGCCCACCCTCCGTGCTCTCCTGGCTTACAGCCTGACTGGGAGCCAGATGGCCCCATGTTTTGCTTCACATTTGCCACCAAAGCTCCTCATCCGTGTCTCCAGTCACACCTGACTCCCTGCCCCCTGGCCCATGGCTCTCCAGCGCACCCTCCAAATAGTCCCTGTCTTTTTCGAACCTGATGTCACCCAGGTGCTTCTTTCTGTCCAGAGCCCTTTAGGTGGCGCTGGAGCTGAGTCCCAAAGGACAGAAGAATTTGGAAGGTCAGGAGGTGGGTGCTGGGAAAGCCAGTGCAGGCGGGGGGTGTGGGGGTGTCACCGCCACTGCTCTCCCCGGAGTCCAGAGCAGAGGAGTCTGGTGTGGAGCATTTCCGATGACGGTCATTGTCGCTGCCACTTACTGGGCACCTGCACAATAGACCTGACATTGTTCCTTAAATTCTCACAGTAACCCCACAATGCAAATATAACCCCCCTTCTTATTGTAAGGAGTGGATTTCCTGGTAGGGTAGGGGAACTGAGGCACAGAGAGGCCAGCAGTTTCTCAGCTGCTCGGTGGTCAGGGCTGTCTGACTCCCAGGCCTTTCCTAGGCCAGGCACTCATGAGGAGGGGGAATTACTCTTTGTAGGTCCGGGGTTCTGAGGTGTGTGCACAGGGGTGTGGCAGAGGAAGGGGTATGGGGCTGCATTGTGTTTATCTCTGTGGATAAATGGGGGTGTCATGAGAGGACGGGGTGGAAAATGGGAAGATGCACCCTGCTTTAGATGGGCTCCATGGGATGGCTGTCACGATTTAGGCCTTTTGGTCCATGCTGCAGGGGACAGCATCCTTTGGGGGAGCTCAGCCAGCCTGTGAGCCGGCTGGGGGTCACTGCGGGGCTGCGCTTGGTATGCCATGACGGTTGGAAATGGGGGACCCCCTGCTCTGTTCAGGGGCCTTGCCCCTCAGGTCGTTTCTCTCTTGCTGGTTCAGTCTCCCCTTTGCTTCAGTTCTTGCCCCCCAATCCTACCTGTGAGGAGGAGCCCAGCTGCTTCCCCTGCATCTGCTCTGCCAGCACCAGCCGGTCCCCGCCCGGGCCCGGGGACTCATGGCACTCACCTCCCTTACCGCCTCCTCAACCACATCCTAATGTCTCCCCGAAACGCGGTCAGGCCACAGTGCTCAGCTGGTTGACCAGACGCCCATCTAGGTGTTGCTTTGAAGGTGTTCTGTAGATGGAGTTGCCCTCTACAGCCGGTTGACCTAAAGTAGAAAAGATTGCCCTCCGTAATCCAGTGGGCCCCATTCAGTTGGAACTCTCTCCGCCAGGAAGGAATCTGTGCCAGTGCCGGCCTCAGCCCCGGCCTCAGGGCGCCAGCCTGCGCCTGCCCTGCAGCTGTCAGACAAGCTAGTTCGCAAATACGAGGTCTAGGCTCTGTCCTCCTTCCCCTGAGTTTCTGCGCAGCTCTGCTCCCTCCTGGTGAGAACCAAGGCCGCTCCCTTCCTGGTGAGGACCAAGGCCGCTCCCTCCTGGTGAGGACCAAGGCCGCTCCCTCCTGGTGAGAACCAAGGCCGCTCCCTCCTGGTGAGGACCAAGGCCGCTCCCTCCTGGTGAGGACCAAGGCCGCTCCCTCCTGATGAGGACCAAGGCCGCTCCCTTCCTGGTGAGAACCAAGGCCGCTCCCTCCTGGTGAGGACCAAGGCCGCTCCCTTCCTGGTGAGGACCAAGGCCGCTCCCTCCTGGTGAGAACCAAGGCCGCTCCCTCCTGGTGAGAACCAAGGCCGCTCCCTCCTGGTGAGGACCAAGGCCGCTCCCTCCTGGTGAGGACCAAGGCCGCTCCCTCCTGGTGAGTACCAAGGCCGCTCCCTCCTGGTGAGAACCAAGGTCGCTCCCTTCCTGGTGAGGACCAAGGCCGCTCCCTCCTGGTGAGAACCAAGGCCGCTCCCTCCTGGTGAGGACCAAGGCCGCTCCCTCCTGGTGAGAACCAAGGCCGCTCCCTTCCTGGCCGCATGCGCACACTGTGTCACTAGAGAGCTTACCCACTCCTCTCCGTCCCTTGTGAAGTCAGGGGCTGGCCTTGTTGGCCCGACCTGGCTCCTGTGCCCTCTCCTGACCCAGGTGTGGGAGCAGGGGCACTGGGGGAACCCCCTGGAGCTGCAGGGACGTTCCCAGGAGTGGAGGGATATGTGTGGCAGGTCACAGGCTGTGCAGCGGCTGCCCGCCGCCTCCCTTCCTCCATGTCTTCAGCAAAGGCGGGTGCCCCTCATGCTCTCATGGCAATTGCTTGCGCCCTAACCTAGTTCTTGGTTTTGCTGCTAACTCAGCATTACTGTGTCTCACTTCCCGCCTGGCTGCGCCCGAGGGCCTGCTCTGTGGGCTTGTGCTGTGGCCTCTGGGCGCCGGTGCACGCACCGTTCCTCCCTTTCCCGGCTCACACATTGCTTCCCCAAATCCCACAGGTGCTTTTACACCTGCTGTTATTGTTGTTAATAACAGTGACTGCTAAGTTCGTGCCAAGCCCCTTACACGCGTCTCATTTCATCCAGGCATTAACTCCTCCAAGGAGGCATCATTATGCTCATCTTAGGGCTGAGGAAATTGATGCTTAGGAAGGTCTGAAATGACTTCCCAAGGCCACATGGCCGGGGCGCTGAGCGAGCTAGACTTCAACCCGGAGCAGTCTAGTCCGCGGCTCTCCTCAGCGTGGTGCTGCCTCTCGTGTCACCTGAGCCCGCAGCTAAGCCTGGTGCGTGCCCCTGCATGCCAGGTGCAGCCTGGGCCCCGGGGCACTGGGAGAGGGGCGCGAGGACGATCAGTGAAGACATGGTTTCCGGAGGTGAGAAGCCTTAGGAAGAAGAGGGGCAGGGGGTGGCTGGCGGTCACAGGTGGGGCGAGGGGCCACCTGGCAGCCCAGGGAAGCTTCCTCTGAGGAAGTGGCATTTGATAACGTGAGGCATGAAGGAGGCAGTAAGATTAAACTGGGAAGAGGGAACAGCAGAGGGAACAGCAGGTGTGAACCCTGAGGTGGCAGGGAGAGCAGCTGCGAGGCTGGAGGTGAGGAGGAGGGGACGGAGAAGCTGGTCAGAGAACAGGCAGGGCTCTCTGTGCGGAGGTGCCTCTGAGGCCCTGGGGAGGAGCTGGGGTTTGATTGTAAGCATGTCAGGAGGCCACTGGAGGGTTTTTAAGCAGGACAGAGACCTGACTGCTTCACCCATAGAAAAGCCAGTGTCTGTACTGTGTGGTGGGCGGCCTGCAGGGGCGGCGGTGGGGGCAGGGAGGCCAGGCGGTGGGAGGAGGCTCTGGTGGCCCAGGGAGGCAGCAGTGGTCATGGGAACGGGTTTGAAGGATGTTGTGGATCAGAGGTGAAGAGCGAGGGACGGGAGGTCTCCAGGGAGACTCCCAGGCTCTGGCCTGAGCAGCTGGATGGGGTGACACTGTTGGCTGGGCCAGGGATGGAGAATGGAGACTTCTGTTTTGCCTGCTTTAGTTTAAAATGCCTGCGTCCCAGTGGGCAGATATGGAAACGCTGGCAGTCCAGGGTGGCGGTTGGAGTCAGGTGTGGATGGTATTTGAAGCCACTGGGCTGAAGGAGCTCATCTAGAGGAGAGAAGGGGCTGGTGAGGACCTGGGGGAGAAGGGTGCTGCCTCCTAAATCCCTGCCCAGTGGAGGCCCGGCAGCCCTGCCCTGAGGCTGCAGGTGTGGCGGTAGCGCCAGGGCCTGAGAGCCCTCTGCTTGTCCCTCCGGTGCCATGCTGTTCAGCCTCTGTAGGGCTTGATAGGCTGGCGCGTGCATGGTCTTCTCTGGGCCCTGACCTCCTGGCTTCCAGGAGGCGCGTGCGGTGCCGCGCTCTGCCTCGATTCAGGAGGGTCTTCCTGGACCCGAGCTTCCCTGCAGAGCTGATGGCCCTGCTCATCAGGAGGCTGGTCGCCCTTGGACACCGCACATTCTGTTCCCTCGGTGTGCCTTGGCCTCCTCCTCCCCCTGTGGCTGTCCTTGAGGGACACACAGCGCAGTCATGGTGTCCTCCCTCTGGCACAACCGCCCTCTCCCAGGACCGCACCCTGTCCCTCCTTGTCCTGATGCAGAGTCCAGGGAAGGGCGGGGGAGGGGGAGAGGGAGCTCCACCAGCGCTTTGACCCGCAGCTGCCCCGGCCCCGGGCCAACCGACAGACACTGGGTCTGCTTCTCCTCTGGTGACAGGGCTGTGACGAGCTGCAGATATTTGATTCCTAATGACGTTTGATTGCTACTCTAGAATGGCAGGACTAACTCCAAATGCTTTCCCGGTACTCATGTCCTTCTAAACTGAAGATCTCTGGTCGCCATGGAAACGTTGGCACAGAATTAGAACCTGCATCTTCAGCTGCCCTTGTGAAGTTAGTGGGAAAGGCAGCTCTGGGCTATGAGAGCCCATTTGGTGCCCAGGGCAGAGGCTGCTTGGCTGCTGCCAGAAGAATGGCAGGCCCGCTGCTGCCCCCGCCCCCGCCCCCGCCGGGTGAGCATGGGGACACAGGCGCGGAGCGGCTGGGGCCTCTCAGTCCGGCCACCGTAGGGCAGTTCTCAGTCCTCAGTGGACTGTGCAGTCCATAGTGCTGGCCTGGAAGGGGGCACTGGGCAGAGTGTGGATTTATTTGTTGAGTCTGCGTTTTCTTGGCGGGAAGGGGGCTAGTAATAACGAGGGGCTTCTGTGTGGCAGACGTGTCCCCATAAAGCAGAGGCTAACTAAGGGCAGGGGCTTTGGGGTTGTGGCTCTAGCACTTACCTTTCTTCAGTCTCAGTTTTACCATCTGTAAAATGGGAGTAATTTTAGAACTGCCCCTGGCATTGCTGGAGCAAGCGGATGAGATGGGGAGAGTGCACAGCTGGGCACAGTGGTTGGCACACTGCCAGGACCTTCTCCACGTCACTGCTCCTGGAGAGGCCCCGCCCCGTGCAGGCTCTGCCTCGATTCAGGAGGGTCTTCCTGGACCCGAGCCTCCCTGCACAGAGAGCTGCTTTGCATTAGTTACTTCACACAGCTTCGCCGAGCTACCCCTCGGTGCTAGGCTTTGTGCTTGGAGCTCAGGACGTGCAGCGGTGAGTAAGACACTCAGGATCCTGGGCCTCTGGCCAGACGCACCGTGGCTGCTGGGAGGGAGCCCCTAGGCTGTGAGGCCAGCCTAGAGTCAGCCAGGAGTCAGGGCCCCTGCAGGTCAGGTGTGGACTGTGGGCCGTGGCTCCATGTCCCATGCGTTCGTGCTTCTGGAGGCAGCCCAGTGGGCGCAGCTGGGGCTGCCTGGCCAGCCTCTATGATGTGAGTTTGCTCACCTGTAAGGAGGCCTGCTGTGAAGGGGCCCGTGTGAGCATGAGGGTAGCACAGAAGGTGCCCGTGACTGCGCTTGTCCCCTCCTCTGGTCTCGAGCTCCCGACAGGGAGGACGTCTGCCCCAGGAGGAGGGGCAGGGGTGTCGGCTCTGCCAGCCAGGGTCCCATTGCCCCCCTGGCACTGATTGTGATCCCCGTCCTCCTCGAAGTCCCAGAGCAGCCCCGGCATTTCTGGGGCCTTCTGGTGGCTGGTGAAGGGTGGCCCCACAGCTCCGCCCTCGCTGGGCGGGTCTCGGCAGGGACGGGCATGTGACGGGTCAGCTGGGACGATGTACTTTGGAAGGGAAGTTCAAACTATGCTTCAGGATAATACCCTGCCTCCCCTCGCCGCCCCCTGAATCCCATTTGTAATTTGGCCCCAGAGGTTCTGGCGGGTGTTAAGGAGCCTGTGATGCAGGGGCTGGCAGTCCTGTGAGCTGCAGATCCTGCCTGAGTCCTGTAGATGTGGGTGGAATGCTGGCTTTCGGCAGGCGTGTTATGAAGGCAGGGCTGCAGGGGCCACCGAGGCCCTTGCCCACCGTGTTTGCTCCCTGAATGGCCTGGCGGCCTGGTTGGGGCGTCTGTCCGGGCTGGGACGGATCTTTGCCACGGTCTTGCTTTCAATGACCAGAATGAGGCAGCGGACCTCTGCTTACCAGGCAGCATGCACACCTTGGGGGTCAGCTTGGCCCAGGAGAGCGTGTCTAGTCCCTCAGCCTTCGAGCAGCCTCCGTTCTCCTTCCCGGCCTGGGGGTGGTTCTGACCATCTGCACGTGGTTAAGGCAGATGAAATGCGGGTGCGAGTGTAACAGTGAGTGGATTGTGTGTGTGAATGTATGTGTGCGTGCAAGCGTGTCTGTGCAGTGTGGGTGTGGCTATGTGAGCTTGTGAGCAGCATCGTGCTAGTAGATGCTTAGCAACTGGCTCTCCAAGAAAACAGGAAACCCCGATTTGCTGACTCTAGGTATAAATGCTCCCGACACAGCTGGAGTGAGCGCCGTGACTTCACCGAGCACAGAGCGGGGAGGGACGACACACCACTGTGGTATTTCAGACATAGCAGGCATTAACAGCCTCATGAGCACAGGTCACGGTAAAATGAAGCAAAATAATTAAGAAGTGACGAGCTTTGAGTATTTATCAATTTTGTTTGTAATGTAATTTGTTTAACTGTAAGTGTATATAACTTATAGTGGCTGTATTTACTAACTGGCTCACAAATTTTCTGAAAATTTAACAATAGGCACTAATGAGGTGGTTCAAGCTGGTTCTGGAACACCACTATGTGAGCATGTGTGTGACTGAGTGGGAGTATAAGTGTGCAAGTGACTGTATGTGTGTGAGCACGTGTGTGCATGAAGGTGTGAGTGAACATGAGTGTGTGAAGGTAGGCAAGCATGTAAGTTGTGAGCGTGAGAGTGCCTTGTGTGAGTGTGAGCATGTGTGTGTGAGTGTGCCCAGCAAGGTGTGGGCTGGGAGGCGATCCCGCACACCCAGCGTGGGCCGGGGCTGAGTGGCTGTCTACCAGGGTGAGTCCCACCCCCGCCCCTCCTGTTTCTGTCCTTTGTCCTTGGTTTCCCACCCACCAGCCCTGGCAGGCATAATCTGGGGCCGACATCCCATGCTCCTTCCTGCTTTCATGCCCACAGCCAGAGGCCCTCCTCTCTACCCCAGTCTCCTGCCTGCGTTCGCTCCACTGGGTCCTGCCCTGGCCCTGGCCTTGGCTTCTGGTTGCCTCCAGACTTTTGCCCTCCAGGTCTCACCCCTCTTACAGAATTGCCAAGGGTCTATTTGAAAACGAAACCCTTTCTTCCAGCCCAGGGTGTGTCTGCACTGTCCTCTGTGGTCTGCCCTGCCTTGGACTCCAGCCTCATCTGCACCACAACCCTGGGACCCCTACTCCCTACTGCTTCAGAGGGCACCGGCAATGCTGCCAGCCAGCCTGACTGCCCCCTAACCCCAGCTCCGCCTGATGCCAGCTCAGAGGACTCCTTTTGCCAGGCACTGCCCACTTGCCTCAGGGGCTGGCACAGACAGTTGTTCCCAGGACAGTGTTCACGTCTCTCTCCTCTCCTGTGAGGTCTTCGCGGGCGGCCATCCACCCCATCTGGTACCCATCTGGCACAGGTTGGTATGAGGCCTGTGCATGGTGCCCAGGCTTGGCCAGGACTGGGTTCTTCTGCAGAGGTGACATTCGGAGGCCCCAGGAAGGGGCGATGGCATCCTGGGCCCTTGCCATGCTTCACTCCTGGATCTGGCTGGCATTGCCTTTTCAAAGGCAGGTTCCAGAGGAAACAAATTAAAGCCAAGTAAATATCAGAGAGTAATTATGTAAATTAAATACATAAGTAAAAGACCATCTGTCACGAGGTCAGTGGAGAGCTGTGGAGACAGAGGCTGCTGCCAGGGCTGGCGAGGAGCCGGAGGGTGGGGGCGGGGGAGGTGTGGTGGCACTGGAGGGCGGCGCCAGGGAGGAGCCCACTGGTGTCAGGCCCACTGGCGCCCACGGGGTCGCTCAGGCTCACACGGGGCTTCCGGCTGCCTCCAGGGCACAGACTGACTTTGCTGCCCCTCGGCCCTTCTGCCTCCCACTTGACTCGGAGTGGGCTGGCAGGGTGAGGTGGGCGTGGCTGGGGCCACAGGCTACCCTGATGCCTTCCTTCTGTCCTGATGTTTTCTGGCCAGTCTCAGGAATGAGCCCGGGGCCATTTTCCTCAGGCCCCCGAGGGCTCCTGCCCCCAGAGCTGACTGGCCACATCCCCCAGGGGGGCTGCTGGTCCCAGGGGCCTTGGATCCTGAGGTCTGTGTGGCTTGGAGGACTCCGCCCTGTTGTCTGTCCAGAAAAGGCCAGTTTGTCCTGCAGGTCCCAGCCCCTGAGCTGAGCTCTCGGAGGGCCCTGGAGCCCTTTCTTCCCAAGGCAGGGCGGGGCAGCCACACCTTCCCGTGCCCCTTGCTCCTGGCACGCCTCGAGTGCCGCCTGCAGGCCTGTCTGCATTGGGCTCCTCTTTCTCGCCCTCCGCATGGTGTGGCCCAGCATGGGCATCGCACATGTGCTTGGAGAAAGCTAAGTGAAGGAGGCGTTCGTGGGGCCACGCCACGTCCTGTCCCCGAGCAGGTGAGCAAGGAGCAGGGTCAGCAGATGGCCGGGTGCTCCGGGCAGGCCTCAGGCGTGGAGCCAGCCCAGCGGAGGCTGCTGGTCCCAGGAGGTGGGCTTCTCCTCAGGGGTAGTTTATGGAATTAACGAAGACGCTGCATTTCACTTGTAATGTCGGTTATTCATACTGATTGCAAATTAGCAGCTGGTAAAGGCACGCACACATTCTCATCTTGTTGCTGTTCTTAAAAGCTAGACGGGGCCTGGACCAGCGTGCTGCACGGCGGGCTCTGTGCACAGGCCCGGGCTCCGCTGCGGTGGGAAGAGGCCTGGCAGCCACCTGAGTCAGGCCTGAGGCAGCACTGAAGGCGGAGGCTCTGCCAGTAGCTGGGTGTGGGGTTGAGTCCCAGCTCGGCTCTGAGCCCAGGGCTCACCTGTGAAATGGGCATAATGTGCAATTCCCTACGCCTGGGGGCTGACCTGCCCCTCCTCGGGCCTCCCGCGCCTCTGGCTGATTGACAGATGTGGGTAGAGAGCTCTGGCTCAGGCATCAGCCCCAGGTCTGCCCCTGACTGGCTGGGTGCCTCCGGGCCATACATCAGGGTGTCCTGGGGATGAAATGAGGCCATGTATGCAGCAGGTTAGCACAGTGCCTGTACAAAGCAGACTCTGTAAGCAAGTGCTGTTGGGACGATTCCATCAACCTGACCATGTCAGTCCTGCCCTGCCAAGGAGGGAGGTCATTTGTCTGTGACTTTAGCAAAAGCCACAGCCATCAGCTTGGGAGCCCCTTACAAATTCAAGCACGGCTGTTTGGGGCAGACACGGGAAATCACTTCCAGATTTGCTTCGGAATCCTACTGAAATTAGAAGTCCAGGAAAAGATCCTGAACTTTCCTATATTAAAAACAATTTTAAAAATTTATTTTAGAGAGGGAGGAAGGGGACACACACACACATACACACAGAGAAACATAGATGTGATGGATCGGTTGCCTCTCACAGGCACCCTGACCAGGGATTGAACCTGTGACGTTCCGCACTGGACAACGTTCCAATCAACTGAGCCACATGGGTCAGGGATATCCTGAACTTTCTTTTTTTTAAATTAAATCTTTATTGTTCAGATTATTACAGTTGTTCTTCTTTTTTCCCTCTATAGCTCCCCTCCACCCGGTTCCCATCCTACCCTCTGCCCTTACCCCCTCCCCGCCACTGTCCTCACCCATAGGTACACGATTTTTGTCCAGTCTCTTCCCGCACCCCCCACACCCTTTTCTCCCCGAGAATTGTTAGTGCCTTTCTATGCCCCTGATTCTATTATATTCACCAGTTTATTCTGTTCATCAAATTTTTTATTCACTTGATTTTTAGATTCACTTGTAGATAGATATGTATTTGTTGTTCCTAATTTTAATCTTTACCTTTTTCTTCTTCCTCTTCTTAAAGAATACCTTTTAGCATTTCATATAATACTAGAGGCCTGGTGCACAAAAATTTGTGCACTCGGGCGGGGGGGTCCCTCAGCCTGGCCTGTGCCCTCTCGCAGTCTGGGACCCCTCAGGGGATGACCACCTGCTGGCTTAGGCCCGCTCCCCGGGAGATTGAGCCTAAGATGGCAGACATCCCTCTGGCCGCCCGGCAGCCCTCGGTGGATGTCCACTTGTCAGCAGGAAGCAGGCCTAAACTGCAGTCGGACATCCTTAGCGCTGCTGAGGAGGCAGGAGAGGCTCCCACCACCACCGCTGTACTGGCAGCCATCAGCCTGGCTTGTGGCTGAGCAGAGCTCCTCCCATGTGAGAGCACACTGACCACCAGAGGGCAGCTCCTGCATTGAGTGTCTGCCCCTTGGTGGTCAGTGTGTGTCATAGTGACCAGTCATTCCCAGTCTTTCTGCTGTTAGGGTCAGTTTGCATATTACCCTTTTACTATATAGGATAGAGGCCTGGTGCACGGGTGGGGGCCAGCTGATTTGCCTTGAATGGTGTCCCGGATCAGGGTGGAGGTCTCGCTTGGGTGCCTGGCTAGCCTGGATGAGGGGATGATGGCTGTTTGCAGCTGGTCACACCCCCTTCAGTGTGGGGGTCCCCACTGGGGTGCCTGGCCAGTCTGGGTGAGGGGCTGAGGACCATTTTCAGGCTGGCGGGTGACTGAAGCTCCCAACCTCTCCTTTTTTTCTTTTTTATTCTGGGATTTATTTACCTTCTATGGCTGTCACTGGAGCTGAGAGCTGGTTTTAGCTCTGAGGCTTGGCTCCAGCTCTGAGACCTTGGCTGCTGAAAGCAGGTATCTGGGTTTGTTTGGCTTCTATAATTGAAACACTGTTGCAGCTCCAGCTCTGAGGCCCAGCTGGCTGAAAGCAGGTCTCTGGGGTTTGTTTAGCTTCCATAATTACAACATTGTTTCTTAGAGTGCAGCTCAGAGGCCGGCAGTGGCAGGCAGGGAACCTTGGCTTCCTCCATCACTGGAGCAAGCAAGCCTCCTGTTCGCTTCAGCTGCCTGGCTGCTGGCCGCCATCTTGGTTGGCAGTTAATTTGCATATCACCCTGATTAGCCAATGGGAAGCGTGTCAGAGGTACGGTTAATTACCATGTTTGTCTATTATTAGATAGGATTGGTTTGGTGGTGATGAACTCCTTTAGCTTTTTCTTATCTGTGAAGCTCTTTATCTGACCTTCAATTCTGAATGATAGCTTTTCTGGGTAAAGTAATCTTGGTTGTAGGTTCTTGCTATTCAATCACTTTGAATATTTCTTGCCACTCCCTTCTGGCCTGCATAGTTTCTATTGAGAAATCAGCTGACAATCGTGTGGGTACTCCCTTATAGGTAACTAACTGTTCTTCTCTTGCTGCTTTTAAGATTCTCTCTTTGTCTTTTGCTCTTGGCATTTTAATTATGATGTGTCTTGGTGTGGTCCTCTTTGGATTCCTTTTGTTTGGGGTTCTCTGCGCTTCCCGGAGTTGTAAGTCTATTTCTTTCAGCAGGTAGGGGAAGTTTTCTGTCATTATTTCTTCAAATAGGTTTTCAATATCTTGCTCTCTCTCTTCTTCTGGCACCCCCATAATTCGGATGTTGGTACGCTTGAAGTTGTCCCAGAGGCTCCTTACACTATCTTCATATTTTTGGATTCTTTTTTCTTTTTGCTTTTCCGGTTGTGTGTTTTTTGCTTCTTTATATTTCAAATCTTTGACTTGATTCTTGCGATCCTCTAGTCTGCTGTTGGATCTCGGTATATTATTCTTTATTTCAGTCAGTATATGCTTAATTTCTAGTTGGTCCTTTCTCATATCCTCGAGGGTCTCACTAGATTTATCGAAGGTCTCACTAAATTTATCGGCTGTTTCTAGAAAATTCTTGAAAAACCTTATAACCATGGTTTTGAACTCTATATCCAGTAGTTTGCTTTCCTTCATTTCTGTCATTTGTGACCTGTTTCTTTGCCTCCGCATTTTGGCTGCTTCCCTGTGTTGATAGAGTGGCTTTGTGTGCTAGATGTCCTATAGGGCCCAGTGGCTCAGCCTTCCCAATTACCTGAGGTGGACACACTTTTGCACCCCTTTGTGGGCTTTATGCATAGTCTTGTTGTAGTTAAGCCTTGATTGCTGTTGGTATCACTGGGAGGAATTGACCTCCAGGCCAATTGTCTGTGAGAATCAGCTGTGTCTACAGTGGGAGAACTTCTGTGCTGGAGACACCTTTATGGGGCAAGACTTACTTCAGTGGGGCTTTGTTGCTCACTGAGTCTGCCTTCTGAGTGTGTCCCTTATGGATCTGAGGAGCTTCAATCTGGATGGTCCCACTCTGACCACTGGGTACACTGGCTCTTGGATCTCTAAGGAGATGCTAATTTAGCCTCTTCCTGAGGCTACCCAGCAGGAGCTACAGAGAGATCTGCAGAATCTTCTTCCTTGTTTGGGGTTTGGAGGTGCCCAGATGAGGCCCACCTGTGAAGCAGTGCAAGTTGCTGTTGGGCCTTGAGCCTTCTTTTGGATGTTCTGGGTCTCTCTGACCCAGCTGCAGTTTGTTAGGTAATTGTCAATCCGGAACTTTCTTAAAGCATGACTGTGATCATTTCTCCTGCCTGCTGTGTGGTGTTAATGGAGAGACTCAACCTCGCTGGCTTCAGTTTTCCTATCTGTGTGGTGTTAATGGAGAGACTCAACCTCGCTGGCTTCAGTTTTCCAATGGGATGGTTACTCTTTCCTCACAGGCTGTGGAGAAGCAGAAAAAAAATGAGGCGTTTAAGGACCCAGTAGCACAAGGGGAGTTCTGGCTCTGGTCTACCTCCCAGGCCCAGAACCCAAGGCATGAGCGGCCTGTCTGGGCTGGAGGCCAGTCCCCTGAAGGCCAGTCCAGCAGGTCTTGCTCCCTGTTGGCCCAGGAAAGAAGACTGTGGAGAACGGCCGTTCTGAATTCGCATCCTGAAAAGATGGCACAATAGTGGCAGGACTTTGCAAACAGCCCTATAGTCTTGGCAGAAGAACTGCCAAAATCAACATCAAAAACCTCAGAAGTGAAAGGTGACAGCAGCATCCAACTTTATTTGTGAAAATTCTGAGTCGTTGGCAGATTGCAGATTCTTTAAGGAAACAATCTCACACATCGACAGCAGGGAATTGCACATCCAAGGGGCTGTCATGCAGTGGGAATAGGGACCTGCCAGATTAACAAATAAGAGGGAGCTGGGGCTTTGCAACATGAGACAGTAGCAGGTCAGCACGCAGAATTTATCCAAATACTGGAGCCCAACTTGGAACAGAAGCTGGTGAAGAATTATTTTATGAGCCTATTTTCATCATAACATGTGTAAAATGCAAATTTTGATCATTATGTAAATTAGTTACTTGGTGTAATTTACTTAATTCAAAGCACTTAATGCAGCGTGGTATGTTTTTTCCAGAGTGCCAGAATAGACGTTTAAATTGTTTTTAATCTAGATCTTACAGCCTGATTATTTAAAGTGTTTGTTTTTTAAGTGGAAAGGAACTGAACTTGGGGAGAAATGAGCAGTGTGATCAGCAGACGCCCTCCGTCGCCAGGGCCTCAGGCTCCCCCGTGGACCCTATGTTTGAAATGTCACATGTGTGCGCACCCTGAGTACAGATGCGATCGCGGACGGCCCATTCTCCTCTCCGGAGCCTGCCCTTGGCTGGCATGCTGGCCAGGCCTGGAACCCGTTGGAACCTGTGTGGGCCCCTGTCATGGGCAGAAATTTGTTTTCGTTCTCAGAGGGTTTTCACGGCAGACCTTCCCCTTCAACCACTTTACAATTTTGGGATTTTCATTATCTCAGAGGGAGAGCGGCATCTGATTGTCAGGATGGCACCTCCTTTCTTGACGAGCCTCTAGAACGAGCGAGCTGCCTGTTCCTGTGGGACCCTTTGGGGATGTTCCCAGAGCTGTTGAGAGGGCTGGTGGGGACTGACAGCCGCTGAACATTGCCTTGTGCTGTCCCTTCTGAAGGATTGAGCGCCCCAATGAGGAAGAGGGGCTAGGTCTGTTCTGCAGAGGGAGGAATGGCTCTGAGAGGGGGCCACCCAAGTCGGGGCCACCTGATTCTCTGCTCAGGTGTGGAGGCCGGCAGATCAGGAGGCAGCTGCCACTGGAAAGGTAGTTTGTTACCCACTGTTCCCAGGAGGAGGGTGCACACCAGATGGTGGGTGGCACCAGGGTTGGTCCAGAGGGAGAGGGAGAATGGGAACTGTGGGCCAGAAAGAGTCCGTGTGGTTCCTGCAGGAAAGACTGGGTGAGGCAGGTAGGCAGGCTCCTTCGAATAGCTCCAGTGGGCTCAGGGCACAGGGTGTCCCAGCTCGTCTGGTACCTGGCTCTGGGGTGACTCAGTAGGTGGACAGGGCCCATGTGAGAGCTGGTGGAGGAGAGTGGGGAGTGGGCTCCGTGTGGCTGAGGTGCATATGAAAGGGGTGCTCTGGGTGCACTGTTACTACTGGGAGCTGGCTAACCGGAGGGGCAGCCCCTCAAGGCCAGCAGAGCCCAGACAGCAAAGCATTGGGACGCGGAAATAAAAGACACACTTAATGCAGGAGGCAGGACTTTTGGGGGGGGGGCGGTAGGGTGCCCTCTGGAGGACTCCCAGGGCTGGGTCTGCCATGGCTGGTGTCTGGACAGCTGAATCGTGACCAGGCGAGGGGAGGCCTCCCTCCCAGACGAGACCCTCAGCGAGAAGGTGAAGAGCAGTGGCACTGCCTCGAGGGAGGGGGACAGCACGAGGCTTTCTGGTCACCTGGAGCCAGCCCCTGCCTGGGCCCGGGGGACACTTGCTTTTGATTGGAACCAGCAGTGGGTCTTTGCAATCTCTTTGCTTCCTCACACACGCAGCCTCCAGCACAGCCCTCTCTGCAGCTGTTCCTGCCTTGGTGGGCGGGGGCGGCACCGAGGAGGGAGGAGCCTGGCAGGGGTCTGGGAATGAGCTGGAGACTGGGCATGAGCTGGTGGGGGCTGACAGCCGCTGAACATTGCCAAACCTCTGAGAGGAAATTCAAAGCATGTATTTGAGGGGTAGATAGGAA
This sequence comes from Myotis myotis, assembly GCF_014108235.1. NCBI lineage: Eukaryota > Metazoa > Chordata > Mammalia > Chiroptera > Vespertilionidae > Myotis > Myotis myotis. Next base: position 1,673,605 of record NW_023416329.1, on the reverse strand, counting down.
GTTTCAAAAAAGTCCATAGGATCAAGTTGTGTCTCAGATTTTAGAAAATTTGCCAACAATCCCCAAACATCTGTAACTGAGCTCTGTCTGGGAGGGAGGCGGCCGCCCGCACGCACACATGCACGCCTTACAGATCAGCACCTTCTTCGCAAGCCTCTCATTGGTGGACCTTTCTCGGAAATTTGAAGTAGCGGAGGAAGCAGCTGGAAATGGTTTCAGTTTTCAGAAAGAAGGTGTTTAAAATGCCCAGCGACTATCTGATATTTCCCAGGAGTCACAGAGAAGCCACAGGTGTGATCGTACTGAAAAGCTTGTGCCCAGTTTCAGCTCCGCGCGGAGGGGCTCGGGCTCCCTCAGATCCGGGGCCACCGCGTGGGCGCGCAAGTCGCTCTCGCGTCGGGCTGGTTCTTACTTTGCTTCATTTGATTCCACAGACTTCTCCTGTCTCTGACTCTGCTGTGCTCTGAGCCTGGGTGGACGGGGAGGTCGAGGAACCTGCTGCCAGGCCCCGCGGGGGGAACTGCAGGGAGGCGTGAGCTCTGGCTCCGGTCTGAGCTGCTCTTGAGGAGAGGCATGGGTTCATCTGGGTCTTGAGGGAGGAGGAGGGCCCTGAAAAGTCCAAGTTGGAAGCATCCAGGGGGAGAGTGTGTGTGCGCGCGCGCGCGCGCGCGCGCGCGTGCGCGTGTGCGTGTGTGTGTGTGTGTGTGTGTGTGTGTGTGTATGGTAGTGTGTGCATGTGAATGGACATATGGTAGTATCTGTGTATGTACATGTACATATGGTAGTGTGTGTGTGTACATTTGGTAGTGTGTGTTTGTGTGTGAACATATGGTAGTGTGTGTATGTAAATTTGGTAGTGTGTGTACATTTGGTAGTGTGTTTGTGTATGTACATATGGTAGTGTTTGTATGGTAGTGTGTGTGTGTGTACATATAGTAGTGTGTGTACATATGGTAGTGTGTGTACATTTGGTAGTGCGTTTGTACATATGGTAGTGTTTGTATGCTAGTGTGTGTGTACATATAGTAGTGTGTGTTTGTGTGTACATATAGTAGTGTGTGTGTATGGTAGTGTGTGTATGTACATTTGGTAGTATGTGTGTATGTACGATTGGTAATGTGTGTGTACATATGGCAGTGTGTATGTGCATGTACATATGGTAATGTCTGTGGTGTGTGGTGTGTGTTTGTGTGCACGTGCGTGTGCATGGGGGCTGTCAGGGAAGGGCGCAGAGTTTCTCTTCTGCGGTTCTGGAGCATGGCTTCTGGGGGTGGGGGTGGCAGTAGGTGGTGGCAGAAAAAGCTGTTGGGATCAGATCCTCTCCCATTTCAGGCTGAGGTGTAGAGCTATTTGTGTACAATAAGGAAGTCTCTAGAAGGCTTTTGTTTGTTTGCAATTGATGCTTTTGAGGATATTAATTTCTTGGCAACTTTGAAATGAATGTGTGTTTTTCATGGGAGGTTTCAGAGGGGGCTCTGCAGGAGCAGATGTGAACCTGGGAACCATTGGGGGGTGCACGGGAGGCCTGCAGGAGGCCGCTGGAGAGAGCAGGGAGGAGCAGCAATGCCCGACTCTCCACCTGGGGAGGCATCATGGAGAGGCAGGTGCTCAGGGACGTCTAGGAGGAGAAGGTGAGAGCCGCGGCCAGCCTAGGTGTCCGCTGCTCTCTCTGAGCTCAGAGGGAGGCCTGGGCCGGGCTGGGAGTGTGGCCAGCCGTGCAGGGGGAGGGTGCAAGGACAGGGCACAGGCTGAGGGCTCTGGAGGCCCATGAAAGACAGAGAGAGGGGCCTTCCCCCACCCCCAGGGTACACAGGCCCAGCATTGGGAAGCTGGCCTGGGGAGGGAGCTGGGACAGGGCAGAGGAAGCCCAGGGTTCGGTGCTTGGGGTCTGTGTCCTCTCCTCCACTGCGGTGGGTGCTCCCCGGGGCCACCTCTCCAGGCTTCCTCCCTTCCTCCCACAGCAGCTCCAGGTGGTGTGGCCCCCTCCTGCCCGATCCCCTCACAGTAGCGCCCCCTCCCCCGCATTTTCCTCAGCCCCACATCCCTTTCCCTCAGACCTCTGAGCGCCCTTGGAAATGATCTACTGAGCACGTGTTCCCTTGTTCCGTCTCTTCCCCAGCCCCTGAGAGGTGAGCTCCGTGAGGCAGGGACACTGCAGGTCGGTCACGCTGTGTCCTGGCCCCGAGGAGAGCCGCATGCGAGAGCTCCCAGGGCCACAGCAACGCGAAGGAGCAAATGCGCCTCCCAGCACGGCCCGTCGGGTTGGGTATCGCAAAGACCCTGCTGACAGGGTCCCTGGAGAGCCCAGGGGGTGGGCCAGGGAAACAGGCCTGCCTCAGGGTTGTCCCATCAGATTCCTCCGGGAAAGGAATTGCCCGCGTTCCTGGAGCTGCCGCCTCTCCGGGGCAGGATGCCTCGCCTGTTCTGGGCGGCCGATGCCCTTTCACGGTCCTGCCCTCTCTGAGATGGGCGGCCGTGAGGCTGGCGTGGTCCCAGCAGCTTCCTCCCAGGGCACGTGGGCCCGGCGGGGCTGCACCGCTGGGACCGGGCAGCCAGTCTGCTCAGAAGGGGGCTCGGGCCAACGTCCAGAACTCGTGGGGCCACGGGAGCTGTTGAGGTGCCTGCCCTGCTGCCCACGGAGCAGCCTCAGCTGGTCCCTAACGGACCTTCCCGAGACACCTGGCTTCCTCGGGGGGATGGGGTGGGGCACTGCGCACAGAGTCTCTTGCAAGGAGAAAGGGGTTTTGGTGGAGACAGTTTCTGGGCCCCAGGATGGGGAATGGCAGGGCCTGACTGCTGTTCTGCCCCCAGCCGGCCCCAAGTGTAGCGAGGAAGGGCTGCAGGGGCTGAGTGGACTCAGCACCGGAGGGGAGGGGGCGTGGCAGGGGCTGGTCCCTGGGGCGGCCTCGCCTGCATCGCGGTTGGCAGGTGTGAAGACAGGATCTCCCTCATGGCTCCGTCGGGGCTGCCTGAAAGGAAGGGAGAAGAGCAGCAGCGGCTTTCAGTGTGTGATGCCCCCGTGTGTTCTGTGGCCCCGAGACTCTTGTCAGCCCTGCACCCCAGCTCCTCCTGCTCCCCGAGGAAGTGAACCTTCCTTTGGGTTGAGGTTGTCCACGCGGGGGGAGGGGGGAGGAGGGGCCTAGGAACTTGCCCCCCAGCCTGAGAGGACTGGCCGTGGCATGGCGGTCCCTGGAGCCAGGGCACGCACAGAGCCGTGGCAGAGCCCCTTGTGCACGGGCACCTTCGCAGCCACTGCCCGTCTCTGCCACTGTCAAGACTGGCCGTGGCCTTGGCAGGCCCTGGGAGGAGTGAGGCCTGTGCCGGGGGCTGTCACCGCCTGCTCACTGCACTCGGGCTGTCAGAGCTCAGGCCGTGGGCCGGACCGCTGGTGTCTGGGCAAAGAAGCCCCAGGGCCTGGCCTTGGGCTGGCTCCTCAGCCCCGTGGACAGGGCGTGGGAAACCCAGTGCATCGGCGCCCGGCCTGCCCGCCAGGTATCGCTCAGGAAGAGACCCCCAGCGTCGTGGCTGATGTGCAGCGCTCAGCGGCCCTTCCGCTCTGGACTCCCTTGTGCATCTGAACTGGGCTGGTGGCTGTGGGCCGACCTCCTTTCCGACGTGCGCCCACCCTCGCAGGCAGCCAGCTGCTTGCGTGGCAGTGGCAGGGCCAGGGCAGGGGCAGGATGCGTAGACATGCATTCACACCTCTGCTCATGCCAAGTGAGAACTTCCCAGGTGCCAATGCAGCTGATCTCCTATTTGGAAACATCATGGACACCAAGAAGAGCCGTGCACTAGAACTTTCTCTGAGGATTGTACCAGTGCTGTCCCGTATGGCAGCCACCAGCCAGATGTGGCTCTTCAGCACTTGAAATGTGGCTCGTGTGGCTGAGGAGTGTGGGATTTTACTTACTTTCAATGAACCTAAGTTTGCATTGCAACTGCCCATGTGGCTGGCGGCTGCCGTGCTGGCAGCCAGACCAAGGGCGCAGCCGCCACGGCACCGTGCAGAGCTGCTGCATGTGGCACGGGAGCTGGGGTGGGTGTGCACGTGTGTCGTGCTGAGGTGCTCTCGCTTACAATCAGGCGTGAGCTGTGCTGTGCTCAGGAGCGGGAGGCGCAGGGCAGACACCAGCCCTGAGCTTGTCTAGCCGGGCCCCTCTCCGGGGGCTCCTGCTCCCTGCGCCACTCCTGCAGCTGCCCTGCCAGGCCCTCTGGTGGGACTGCCTGGCCTCTCGGGAGCCCAGGGGGTTGGCAGCCTTGGCCTGTCGGAAGCGCCAGGCACGTGCAGTCTTCCTCAGCCGCCTTCTTCCCTGGGCTGCGGTGCAGAGACCAGCCCTGCCACCTGGCACCTCCTTTCTGTCTGAGTCAGTGGGCAGAGCAACAATGAGGTCGTTGGGTGTTGCCAGGCGAGCAGTGCTGGGTGCCTGTGCCCAGGGGCCAGCTGCCTATCGATGAAGCTGGTTGAGGTCACGGCACCCTGGAACCAGGTGCCACTGGCTTGACTATCAGTCACGCGTTTGTTGCTCTAGGTGGGCTCTTGTTTGGGCACTGCTGTGCCCTCCCCACGGGTCACAGGAGGCTGGCTCTCTGGGCCTCGCAGGTGCCGGCACCTAAGCAGAAGCCGGTGGCACCTTCCAGAGTGTGGGCGTCAGAGGAGCAAAACGAGGCACAAGTGGGAGGGCAATTTGCCCAAGTTCACAGAAGAACCCGGGTTCTAAGTGCGGAGTCCATGGCAGGCGCTCAGACCTGTTCCCAGGGCTTCCCTGAGTGGGGGTGGGGCCTGCACACTGACCCAGGGCCTAGCACCCGAGTCAGCACTGCAGGGCACTGCCTCCATGCCTGTGTGTGCCTCTCCAGACTGCCCTCCAGGACTGCGCTCCCATGTCCGGCTGGTGAGGGGCAGCCCAGGGCCCAGCGCCCTGCAGTGCCTGGTGAGGAGGGCAGCCCAGGGCCCGCTCCCTACAGTGCCTGGTGCTGGTGGAGCTCTGGAAGTTGGTGGAATGAGCATGGAGTGAATGTTTGGGAGAGGAACTGGTTGGGGTAAAAATCAGGTTGAATTTGAACTGTTTGCTTTAAGTTTGACTCTTGGGCTGGCATGTGCCCCTGGCAGCCCCTGGGAAGTTCCTGCGCCAGGCGGGTGCAGCTGGTGAGACAGGGCAGGCCGAGTGTCCTTTAGAGGGAGAGGCTCAGGTGTGGTCTCCCTCTGGGAGCTGGAATGCAGATATGGGCCAGGTGAAGGAAACATCCCAGGCTTACGTGGCTTATGGGTTGAAACTTTGGGTTGCAAGTGACAGAAATCCAGCTGAACTTGGCTTTAGCTCATGCAGCTGAAAAATCCCAGAGAGATAACCTTCAGACAACAGCTGGGCCTGAGGCTGAAATGCACCTTCAGGACCACGTCCCACTGGGCCCTGCCTGCCTCTGTGGGTGCCGTTGGGGGCAGCCCCTTGGGGAAGCCAGCTGGCCCAGGCGGGGCTGCTGCTGAGTGAAGACTGGGAGCCAGGAGGGCTCTGGCCCTGACCAGAGGAGGCTTCTCCTGCTTCCCTCGCCCTGGGCTCCCGCCCCGCCCTCCTGGAGCCGCAGGGCAAGAGATGCCTTGGGCCGGCTGCTCACCCTGTTGGACTTGGGAGGTCAGCTGGCTGGAGAGAGAGTGGAAGAGTGTCAGGAAAGTCAGGTCCTGGGAACAAGACAGGGTCCGAGCTCAGGGCTGGGGTAGAGGATGTAGGCTGTTCAGTCACAGGCTAGGGCAGGGACCCAGGCCTTCAGTCAGGGCAGCCAGTGGCCTCCATCACCGCTGAGGGCCCAGCAGCCTCAGCACAGGGAGAGGAGCGGGTGGAGGGAGCCAGGCAGGGCCGGGCCCACAGCACATGTTGCCAGGAAGCCAGGACTGCCATTGGGTGGAAGCAGTCGGGAGGAAGAGGGAGCTTGTCGAGAAGGACTCTTTCTGCCACAGGACCTGCCGGATGGCACCCGGCCTCCCATGGTGCCGGACCCCGGGCTGTGCTGGTGAGGGGTTGGGACTAAATCCGTGCCCTCCAGCTTTTCTTCGGTGGGCAGGGGGGTAGACTGAGCCCTCACTTCTGGCGGCCTCCATAGCGGGTGGGGGGGAGCGCTGGAGTAGACCTTCCACCGTCCCTTTCTGCTTACGGATGGCTCTCCCTTCTTCTCCCACCGCCCAGATATCCGTGGCCTCCAAAGCTTTCTGGACCAGGCCTCGCGGCTGGGCCTTGATGTCTCCTTACAGAAGGTGGACAAGAACATCAGCCACGTGTTCACCAGCCTCTTCACCACCATGAAGACGGAGGAGCTGAATCGCTACCGGGACACGCTGCGCCGCGCCATCCTGCTGCTCAGCCCGCAGGGGGCCCACTCCTTCATCACCGAGGTAGGTGGGGGCTGTGGCCGCAGGAGTGGCTGCTCACGTGGCTCACGTGGGCTGCAGGCGTCCTCTGCTTGTCGTGCGTGGCAGAAGCGCGTGGGAACCCCCGGGTGCTGGGGTCACAGCACACGGCAGGGCGGGGAGACCGGCCGACAGGTGGCCCCAGGCCTCCCCAGCTGCTGGGAGGCTGGGCAGTGAGTGGGGAGCCTTGTACAGGTCACTGGCGGCCGTTTCAGAGGCAGCACTCAGGCTGGCTTTATTTCTTTCCTTTTACTTTTCTTCTCGGCGTTGGCAGTGTGAGCTCTGGGGGTAGAGTGAATGTCCGCTCTCTGCGGGGGTGGCGGCTCTGACTGGGGTGCTGGCACCTGCAGCAGGTGTTGGTTGGCTGTCACCAAGTGACGCGTGGTATATCTGTGCTTGTTTTTGGTGACTGGGCTAATTAGTGACTTTTTAAAAACACCTGTGTTAGGGGTTAGGACCTTCTCATGAACGTTCATTAACGAAAAAACCATTAATTTTAGGACAGACAACTAGACATACTGTGTGAGCTGGTGACTGTTGCCAGTCCTGGTGGTCTGATGGCAGAGATGACAGCTGGCGTTGTGGGCTTCTCTCTGGCCTCAGTTGGCTTCAGGGGGCAGGGGACATGCTGGGATGCCGTGTGCCCAGGAGCAGGGCCGACTATGGGGTGGTGGCGGCTGAATGCTCCCTGCGGTTCCCCTCCAGCCCACGGCCTTGGCCTCTGGTGGAAAGTGAAATGAATGAAGGGCAGAAATCTACTAGTTCCACCCAATGCACTTTGCTTATTCTGCTTCCCCCTAATTAATGATTCCTCAGATGCTACCCACGTGTCGGGAGCCAGCATACCCTGCTGGAGAAACCTACATTTGGAGGCCGCGGCGGGCCCACAGCCCTGCGCTCTCCCTCATCAGCGGGTGCTGGCCATCAGCCGCTGTGATGTCTTGTGGGCACCACGTTTTCACCAGAACCCGTTTCCTGTACGAAGGGTTCAGGCCAGTCCCGGGAGCCCAGGGTTGGCAGCACCGATGGGTCCGGCGTCCTCAGAATGTCCCCAAGGCCTGCTCCCAGGGCAGCCTTTCCCCGTTCAGTCCCCCGGAGTTGGCTCTGGGAACTGCCTGCTGATTCTGCCACCAGCCTCCTCCCTCTCTTCTCGCCCGTCCCTCGCCCCCTGTCCTCCTGCCCCCTGTCCTCCTGCCCCTGCTCTGCTGCTGAGCTGCTGCTGAGGTAGGGAAACCTGCCTCACCTTTGCGTGAGGAGGAGGTGGCAGTTGCGGTAAAGCATGTGGCGGTGGCTTCTCCAGAGGCGTCCGTTCTCTTCTCACTGTGCGCGTTCATTGTGCCCCGTCCGGAGGATGCACCCGCCCCGCCCCAAGGCCCTGGAGGATTCCACACATAACCTAGAGCCACCCAAAGACGCCATTTCCAGTGGCTCATGGTGCGACTCCTGCAGTGCCAGATGCGCTTGGTGTGGTTTCAGCCACTGCCTTCCCTTCCCTAGACCGCCTGTGCACGCCTGGCTCTGCTGGGGCCGCAGAGCTGGGGCCCTGGAGCGGCCACCTGGGCAAGAGGGATGTGCTCCTGGGGCTGAGGCTGGAGGCTGTGTGCAGAGCCACACCCGGCGCCACTGCCTTCAGCTCCACCTGGTCAGAGTCTGGGTCTCTGGTGCCATGCGCCTGCCACTGGGCATGGGGAGCCATCGTTTCTGGGGTGCCCACCGCAGGCACCCTCTAATCCTCCCACTTTACAAGTGAGGCACCTGAAGCTGAAGACGTTAAAGGACTTGCGTGAGGTCATGCAAGTTGTCACCAGGGTGCTGGGCCGATTCAAGTCCAGATCTGACCCACGCCGGAGGCCTCGCTGCCCTGTGGCCGGGATGGCCACAGAGATACAAGGGATTGCAGGCCGTCGTGGGCCGAGATGGCCATGCTGGCTCCACGGGGGAAAGCAGGGCTCCGGGGCCTGGCAGAGGTTCCCAGGGTGTCCATGCCTCACTGTGAGCAGGAGGGAAGGAACCCCGGCCCTGGAGGGGACTGGCCCCTATGACTGGGAGGCTGGCTAGCCCAGCGAGTCCCTGTGGAGACCTGGGAACGCCGTCCCAGCAAGAACGCTCTGTTCACTACTGAACACATTGCTTCTACACTGACAAGGACAGACAGTAGTCACAAGGCTGACCCCCTGCCAGGACATGCCCTGAATGTTATGAAACTCAAGTCGCTGCTATGGGGCAGGCAACGCTCACCACCCACTGCTGTTGGTGACGTGTCCCAGCTGTGCCTGCTCAGGGCTGGCATGGAGGCCTTGGGAAAGACCCTTGGTTCTGTGGCCTGCTCCCCTTCCCACTCGAGAAGCGTGGCTGATGGGAGGGGGGGAGGTAGCTTTGCCTGAGTGGTTGGGACGGCTGGCGCTTACACTGTCATTCGTGACAAATTCGCACGAGAGACGCGGACTTGGCTGCCTGGGACACCAGTCCCTGTGCTGTGCGGGCGCTGCTGTTTCTCCTGGCACCCAGGGTGTAGCCACTCACGGTGGGGGTGTGGCCGGGCCCATTCTCCACGGGCTTCTCTGTGATCCCATTTTATGGGGGCAGGCAGCCTAGCCTTACTGGGGGCCAAGGTTTGGGCAGCTTGGACTTGGTGGTGAGTGGGAGGTTGGAGGGTGGTGATGGGAGGTATTGGGGCGTGCCGGTGGGCTCCTCTCCCAGGCCCCACCTCAGATTCCCTTGCCTTCCATCACTAAGTCTTGAGTCCATATTCCCTTCTCCGAGGTCTCATCACAGTCCTAACAATTACACATCAGTGTGCGGTCTCTAGAAGGCTCCCCCTGGGGAACTGCGCTTAGGGTGACAGCGTCTGGTCTCCTGACCTCGGGTGCTGGGCCAGGGGGTTGGGAGGGTGGGAGGGCGCCCTGCTCTGGGCGTGGCGCTGGAGCTCTGAGGAGGCAGTGGGCTGCAGGCAGGCGCCTCTAACTGGGGAGGGAGCGGAGCCTTTGTCCTGAGCGCCGGCTCCTCTCTGGGCTGCTGGCTGCTGAGGGCGCTCCCGGGGCAGCAGCACCCCGATGCTCTGTTCCCAGGCTCCTGTCAGCTGGACCGCCAGCCCCCGCAAGCACAAGGAAGGGAGCGGTGCCCTCTGACCAGGGATAGGGGTCGGCCAGCGTGTGCGGGATGCTTCCTGGGCAGGGGACACTGTGGCTGGGTCCACAGGAACGGGCCTTCCTTACCCCATAGCCAAGGAGGGTGAGGGGGAGGTCAGAGAGCCCATGTTCAGAGAGGGGTGTGTGGTGCGCTGCAGCACTGGGCGGACGGGGAGCGGCCAGAGCTGAGGCTGGATGTCAGCAGGAAGGGTTTCCCTCGCCCAGGGCAGGGAACCTGCACTTCAAGGACTGCCTTGTTGTTGGGTCCTTTTCAGGGCCTTTGAGGTCAACGGCCTACAGTGCACTCCATAACCACAGCCCAGCGCTGTTGGGGGCTATGCATGTCTTTCTGTTCTTTCCTCTCTAGCTCCAGTTGGATGAGGAGATCTCCAGTTCACAGTCAGTTTTAGCTCTGGGCTTCATCTTATCTTCCTGGAGGAGCTTCCATCCACCCATCCACCCACCCTTCCACCATCCACCCATTTATCCATCCATCCTTCCATCCATCCGTCCATCCCATCCACCCACCCACCCATCTGTCCATTTGTTCACACACCCCTTCTCCCCCTAGCCATCCAATCTATAGGAATTGGGTGCCTAAGACAGACTGGGAACCATATCAAGGGCTAGCAGGGGCACCGAGGTTCCCCACACTCCGCGGTCATAGTCCTTCTGGGCCTTCCTTGCAGTGGCTCTCACCCCCTGAGGCCTCCTCTGGGCATGTGTGGGACTTTAGGACTCTGTCCTTTCAATGGTCGTCATTTCTGTGCCCCCGCCTCCCTCTTTGCTTTTGTATCCTCTTTATTTCCTCCTCTCTTCTCCTCTCCCTTCTCTTTTATTTCACTGGAAAGAATAGAAAAAGTGAACTATTTTAAGGGATAGTTGCAGCAGGTGGCATTTACCTTTGCATTAGACAGGTACCAGTGTTCTCTGCCTGTAGCGAGCGAGAAGGATAGAGAGAACACGCGGGGAGTGGCCTGCTGCTGGGACAGCTCCCATTGCTCTGGGAGTGGGGTCACCTGTGCAGGCTGGGAAGAGTAGGTGAATGTGAAGGACAGAGGTGGAAAGGGCACTCCCTGCAGCCCTGCCCACCCTGCGCAGGCTGGCTTCCCAGGCAGGGCACGTGCTGGAGGCAGTCGACCCCTTTCTGGAAGCACAGCTGGATGGTGGAAGGGTGGGTGGATGGGTGGATGGAAGCTCAGAATTCGCTGCAGTGAGTGAGCTTTCCCCACAATTTGAGTACAAAATCTGTTCTTTTTAAGACATTTGTAGCGAAGGTAAATTAAGTAATCTCAGTGTTCTGTTGTCCCACATGACATATGCAAATATTTCTCACTCCACCAGTAAGTCTTTAGCAGATGACTTTATGGCTCAGAATTAGGATAATTCTGTGCTATTTAAGTATCATTTTCTAGAATATTTTAAATTACTAATTAATTACAGGAGATTAATTTTTACATGTGGCCCTACATTTGCATTTAATTATATCCTACTGTTTATGGATTCTAAAGCCTTAGCACTTTAGCAAGTGCTACAAGTCTGAGAACTCACTTTTGGTCCCTTTAGAAATTCTTAGCGATGAGATCCCGAGGAAGAGCTGTTCTCAGCCTGCGCGCTGCAGATCTGGGCTCAGCACTTGGGCCTGGCGGAAGCAGGAGGGGCACAGGGAACTGCCCTGCCAGGCCTGTGCCCGAGATTCCACACGGCCACCGTCTCCTTCCATCTCCACACGCCTCTCATCCTCCGAACCCCCGCACACTGGGAAGCCGCTATGGACTCCCTCTCTGGGCACCGACCGGCTCTGGTCTTCCCAGCCCTCTGCCCCTTCTCCCCCAAGTCCTGGGCGCCCACAATGTCCTGGACACACCCCATTGCCGCGCCCCCTCCCGTCTAGGGCCTACACAGCACGACATTTGTGCTCGGACCATTTGCTCGTCCCACCCACCCATGTGCAGCTACCTTGCCGAGGGAGATGGGACGTGTCCATCTTTGTTCATGGCCTTTCTGGGGCTGTGGACAGTGGTCGGCATCAGCCTCCCAGGGGCTCTGCCCCCTGCCCCACTTAGACATCCCCTAGAAGCTGGACTGCCCAGGGGCAGACTGAGCACATTCTGAACCCATCAGCCAAGCAGGGACACGTGATTGTTCCAAAAGTATTCAATGTTTAATTTTTATAAATCCTCACCCAAAGATATGTTTTTATAGATTTTAGAGAGATAGGAAGAAGAGAAATAGAGAGGGATGGAGGGAGGGAGGAAGGGAAGGAGGGAGGGAGGGAGGGAAGCAGAGGGGGAGAGAGAGATAGAGAGAAATATCCAGTGGTTGCCTCCCATATGCACGCAGGCCAAGCATCTAACCCACAGCCTTTTGGTGTATGGGATGATGCTCCAAACAACTGAGCCTCCGGGCCAGGGCTAAGATTAGATTTTTGCTCTTTCAAAGGAGTGTCTGAGCCCTCATCAAGGGAGAATGCTGACTATGATGATGCTGGTGATGATGGTGATGGTGGTGATGGTGGTGGTGATGAGGGTGGTGATGATGATGATGATGAAGGTGATGATGGTGGTGGTGATGATGGTGATGATGTTGGTGGCGATGATGGTAATGATGAAGGTGATGATGTTGGTGGCGATGAGGGTGATGATGGTGGTGGCGACGATGGTGATGATGGTGGTGGCGATGAGGGTGATGATGGTGGTGGCGATGAGGGTGATGATGAAGGTGATGATGGTGGTGGCGATGAGGGTGATGATGAAGGTGATGATGGTGGTGGCGATGATGGTGATGATGGTGGTGGCGATGATGGTGATGATGTTAGTGGTGATGAGGGTGACGATGAAGGTGATGATGGTGGTGGCGATGAAGGTGATGATGGTGATGGCGATGAAGGTGATGATGGTGATGGCGATGAAGGTGATGATGGTGATGGCGATGAAGGTGATGATGGTGGTGGCGATGATGGTGATGATGTTGGTGGCGATGAGGGTGATGATGTTGGTGGCGATGAGGGTGATGATGGTGGTGGTGATGAGGGCGATGATGTTGGTGGTGATGAGGGTGATGATGGTGGCGATGATGGTGATGATGAAGGTGATGATGTTGGTGGTGATGAGGGTGATGAAGGTGATGATGTTGGTAGCGATGAGGGTGATGATGGTGGTGGTGATGAGGGCGATGATGTTGCTTGCTGTGTGGGGTTAACGGCACCTGGGCCCCAGGCCCTGTGGTTGTGGAGTCTGAATAATAGTTCAGGGCTCACTGGGGACAGGGCACAGCATCCTCCTTTGTCCCATGTGGGACCAGGGTTGTCTGGGAGGCTGGAGTCAAGTTTGACTCCCGGAAGAAGGACCAAGAGCTGTGTGCGCGCAGAGGCTCTGGTGCTGGGCCTTCATGCTGGTTATCTATTGCTACGAGATAAATTACTCCCAGACTTAGCAGCTTAAAATCTTTGTATTATCTCACGTTCTCCATGGGTCAGCAGTGGTTTGGCTTCGAATCTATCGAGCAGTTCTGGTCACGGTGGCTGGACTGGAAGAGCGAGGGCAGGCCATGCTGGGGCCTCGCCCTCCTGCCATCGCCCCGAAGGTGCTAGTTTGAGCTTCCTTACAGCTCAGCAGCCTCGTGGTGGTGAGACCTCCTGTGGCGGCTCGGGCTGTGGTGTGAGGGCTGCAGCCAGGCCGCAGGAAGCTGGGCTTGTCTGTTCTGGGGTCCAGGCTGGATCCGGGCAGAGGGGCTGGGTGGCATAGGTGTTTGGCTTTTGAGGTGTAGACTTTCATGGTCCTATTATTTGAGAGTGGCCTGCAGTGACTGTCCAGAGACAATGTTTTTGTCAAGTCACCAAATGAAATCACAAGTATTCTAAGGATGGAGCCAGAGCTGGGCTTGTGGGGTGGTTGGAGGAGAGGGTGTGGCAGGGTGGGGCCGTCCACAGGGGAGCTGAGTGTCCTTCGCTGCCTGGCTGGCTGCCTGCACCTCCCATAGCTTCTGAGCCTCTCATTCCTTTTCGTTGCTCTTACTTCTTTTCCTTCTTCTTTTTCAATCCTCACTGAGGATGTGTTTAGAGAGAGGAAGGGAGAAAGAGAGAGAGAAACATCGATTGGCTACTCCCTCCCCCATGCCCGGTACATGCCCCGACCAGGGATCGAACCCACAACCTGGTGGTGTGAGGGACGACGCTCTGAGCACCCGAGCCACCCGTCTAGGGCTCCCGCCTCTTCTAATGGAGAGAAAGGGAGGTCCTGCGGAGGGGAGACTCTGGACGACCAAGGGGCCGGGACAGATCCCTGGAGAAAGTCACCTGCCCAGGGTCTTGGCTCAGCCAGACCAGGGAGTCTGCCCTAGGAGTGTAGGGGTGGGTCCCTCTCAGGCCGGGCGCTCGGAGCGGCTCCACCGGCGAGGAGGCAGGTTGCCCGAGGGCAGTGGCGGCCGGCAAACCAGCTGTTCTTGGCATCCTTCCTTCACGGCAGACACTTCTCATCAACACCGGCATCCCTAAGCCCTGTAATCGAAGAGTTAGAGAGTGGCTACATTGAGGTGATATTTAATACTATGTCCAAACGGGCAATACCTGGGCATTAATTATCCTCTTACAATTAAGCCTAGGAACCCAGCCCGCCGCCGTGTAATGGACTGTGGCGGTGTCGGGCTCTGGTGAGGGATGGGGTGCTGAAGAGTAGAATTTGTCATTTAAACCCAAGAGCAAAGCCCTGGCTGCTGCTGGGATTTCCCCGCCTGTGCTCTGGGGATGGACTCCCCATGGATTAGCGTTTGTGAATCTCCGCACTGAGCCTGGGGTGAGACAGCCTGTCTTCCTCGGGAAGGGCACACCGTGGGCAGGTAGGGTGGATGCGAGGGTGGGGGTGGGGGCCGTCCAGGGCGCAGGCGGCTTTCTGTGGGAGGCGAGGTGTGACCGGCTCTTGCAGGACAGCAGGAGCCAGCCAGGCGCCCCGTGGGACCAGGGCTCGAGGTGAGGGCTCAGTGATGCAGGAGCAAGGAGGGGACCACACGGGAGCTGGAGGAATTGCTTTAGGGGAAAGCAATAGATATTTCAACATGGCAGCACCAGGAGGCCGTGAACAAAGAGTAGGAGGCGAGGCTCTGAAGGGACCCTGGGTGCCGTGCTGGGTGCGGGACTCCGTCCTGAGGACAGAGGAGCTGCTCAGCACCGGGCGCCTCTCGTCTGCGGTGCCTGCGCTCCGGGCGCCTCTAGATCATACCCGGTCGCCAAGGTTAACGACTTCATACAGGCAAAGGGCTGAAGGGGGTGCCAACATAGAGAGTGCTGTCTGTCGTCGCTTCTCACACAGGCAGCACAGGCTTAGGAGTTTGAGTGAGAAGATAGATTTGGGTTCTTGTTCATTCATCTGTTTAAAACACATGGTCAGTAAAATGTATTAAGCATATTTCCATACATGCAGATTCTCTCATGGTTTACTGTTCAAATAGACGTTCACTGTGTCAGCCCTGGGCAGGCAGCAGCGGGGCTGAGGGCGAGGGGCGCTCTCTGGCGCCTGCCCTGTGTGCCCGCCGGGAGGGTCCCATCCGAGGAGCCAGCGCTGTGCCGTGTCCCTGCCCCCGTGCAGGGTCCCATTAGGACACGCGATGTCTGCAGAACCTGGTGCCCTTGGAAGACGGTTAGAGGAGCCAGTTTGTAGCTCACAGCAACCTTCTCTGACGCCTCAGTCTGTCTGTCTGTCTCCCCTGGCCTCTCACAGGCCACTTCTCCCACCCCCCTGGCTTGGTCCATGTGCGCTGCTTCCCTTCCGCTCTCCTTCCTATGGCCCCCCAACCCCTTCCCCGGCCCCTCCAGGCCCAGGAACCAGCTCAGGGAGCCTGAGGGAGTGGAGAAGGTACGGGGTTGATGTTGGACCCCCATCAGGGCTGGGAGGGAGGAGGACTCGAGGTGCCTTTGTCCTGCCACGCGGCGATGTGGGTCCCCCATGTCAGCAGCTCTACTAGGATGGAGGCCGGGCTGCTGCACGGGAGCTCTGTGCCTGCACATGGGGGAGGAGAGAGGTGCAATGGCCCCTCCCCCAGCCTCTCTGCGAAAGGGCTGGGCTGGATGCGAACAGGGAGCTGCCTGGGGTCAGACTTGGGCTCAGGAGAATGCACCCTCCCACCTTCTACAGGGACTGAGGCTCTTCCTCCAGGACAGGGAAGACGAAAGGCCCAGTGAGCCGAGGGTGTTTCTAGTGGGCAGGTCTGACCTTGGAAGGCACTGCCTGCCCTGCTGGGGTGACGTGGCAGGAATGTGGGCGTGGACCTGTCAGGGCTGAGTCCCCCTCCCAGCACCATTGAGGCCCCTGCAGGGCGTGGACGGCAGCGCGCCTCCCTGAACCCTGGCTTCCTCGCCTGGGGAATGGAAGCCACGTCACCCCCTCCCAGGGCCAGTCGGGTGGAGGTGGTCCATGACGGCCTCCTGTCCCCCCTTCCCTGTTCACTTCCTGGGCTTGTGTCCTTGGGGGAGGGCGCAGGCCACGAGCTCAGCCCTGTCCTGCCAGGGGTGCCCACCCCACATGGGCCCCACGGAGAGCCCCTCCGGGAGGCAGGCGCACACCCTCCACTCCGTGCCTGTGGCCCCGTGTGCCGCCCTCGTGCGGGGCCTGGCAGGTGCGGGGTCTGCCGGAGAGCGGGTCGTGTTCTGGGCCCGGGCGCTGTGGTCTGCGCGGGAGAGTAAGACTGAGCCGAAGAAGCAAATGCAAGTTGACCATGACGTGCAGACTCAGGAACTTAGAAGGATGCTCATTTCCCCAACATAGACTCCAGCAGTGGCCTCAGCTTACATACCTCCAGAGATGAGGAACTCACTCCCTACTAAGGAAACCCATCCTGTCATTGGCAGCTCAACAGTGAGAAACTTCTGCCTAATGTTATGCAACATCTGGCCCACTTCCCCCGGATCAGTGTTCCGGGCCATGTCACCATTTGGCTCTTTTCCCCACGTCAGCCCCTCAGTTATCTGAAGCACGCATGTACCTTATGGGCCTCTTGGTAAGCCAACCCCACCAGCTCACCCACTGGTCTGTATCGATACTTACTGAAGGCTTCCTGTGCATCAGATACTCAGCAGCCATGCAAGGTGCTGGAACAGCCTGCGGTGGGGAACAGCGTAGGCGAGGTCTCCACACATGTGGAGCTTACACTGTTAGTGCAAGAGGAAGAGACATAAAGCCGGGTAACATCGAATGGTGAAGAGTTCCATGAGGACCCAGAACAGGACGTAGTACAAGGGCGGGACTTGCACAGTGAGTCTCAGAAGAGAGTCCTCAGACTTTCGAGTGTGTGGCCAGCTCTCCAACGATTGAGCTGAGCCCTGACTGATGGTCAGGCTTGTGGAGGCCTTTGCTTTGTTAGGTCCCAAGGTGGGAACACAGACCTGCTGGTCAGAGAACAGGAAGACAAGGCCTGTGTGGCTGGAGCTTGGTGAGGAAGGTTGATGAAGAAGGGAGGGGCGATGCAGCGAGGTGCGCAAGTGGGTGTGGTGTGCAGCCTGGCTCTGCAGCCCCGTGAGGAGGCGGGTTTGAGGAGGTGATGGGAAGTCATCCGTGTGTGTATTGGGTGTGACTTACCTGGCGTTCTGTTTAGTGGTCTCTCTGGGCTGCTCTGTGGGGACAAGCCGTGAGAGGCAAGCGTGGGAGCAGGATGCACCCTATCTGCGCACACATCGCGTGCACAGGGCCCTCAGACTCCCCGTGTCCAGCACCGGGCACATCAGAGGCAGAGGGTCTAGTTCACCCGTGGACAAACTACAGCCCGCGGGCCGGATCCGGCCCGTTTGACATGAATAAAACTAAAAATAAAAAAGACCGTACACTTTTATGTAATGATGTTTACTTTGAATTTATATTAGTTCACACAAACACTCCATCCATGCTTTTGTTCCGGCCCTCTGGTCCAGTTTAAGAACCCATTGTGGCCCTCGAGTCAAAAAGTTTGCCCACCCCTGGTAGTTTCTCACAAGACCTGCGTCAGTGGGAGCCTCTGAGTGTTGGCCCCTTGAAGACCCAACTTCTAGGTATTTTCTACTAGGGTGACATTTGTGTTTCCTTTCCCCCAAATCCGGGGAACCTGGCCATGTGAAGCCTGCGCATGGCAGCCCCGGCCCCCACTCTGCACGGCCAGGCCTGGGGGCGGGCTCTGGACGCCTTCCCTTCAGCAACCCCAGAGGCGCCCCGTTCTCAGGGTGTGCCCCTAGGAAGTGTATCGGCGGAAACTGTCTTTCCTCTTCATCAGCACCACTTCCGTGTTGCGGGAAAGGCGCGTCCTGGTCAGGAGAGGGGAGGGGGTGATATATGAAGTAGGAGCTTCGTGGCACCGCGTCCCTCCCTCGCCCTGACTCGGCCACGGCTGTCATCAATCTGTACTGCACTCCTGCTTTCATCCTTCACTTGCTGTTTGTCATTTTTGGAGCAGGATCCTCCCTGTTAGCACATTTGGACACCTATTTCATAGCAGAGCAGAAGGGAACAATACAGGTTTCAGCTCAGACTAATTATGCCTCCAATACACTGATGATAAATAAAACCAGGGGGAGGTAATTGGGAATTCTTGATGTGACATTCACAGCTTTGAGAAAAGCAGATGCTCACTGGAGGAGCTGGGAAGAGGGTGCCGATCCCTGCGGCTGGCCGATGAGATCGGCTCTGGTAGGCTGTGAGTGAGCGTGGCGGCCTCATCCTGCAGGCCTGGCCGCGGGTCTGTGCAAGCCCATCTGCTTCCTGTGGCCTGGCCTGTGCTCTCTCCTCACCTGGGCTGACAGGGATGGCTCTGGGGTTGTCACCTGAGGCATTTAGTGCAGCTCCGGTTGAGCGGCCGCCTCAGCCTTGGCTAAGCTGCGGGCTCCGGGCAAGGACCCTCACCTTTATGATGGTCATTTCCTCATCCGTCAGGCAGGGCTGGCACCACAGCGCCTCCCAGGTTTCCTGGGAGAGTTCGATAAGACAGTGTCTATAACACGCTCTGAGCATGGAAGGTTCTCCAGAAGTTTCCATTTTCTTTCCAAAAGACGGTCCTTTCCTGAGGGTGAAGGCTGTGCTTCTTTCCATCAGTGTGGATGTTTGACCTTAGATGGCAAGACTAGTGGACCAGCACGGATCTGAAGCTGTGCACGCAGACCCACTCTCTGTCCTATGAACGCTGTCACCAAACGCGGACAGTGGAGGACAGAGCGGTTGAGTGTGTCCCGGGCAAGCCCTGTTATCTCTCCAAGTTACCTCTCCGCCTGCCGCATGGGGTGAGAGCTGCCCGGGCTGATTTGTGGGACACACATGTACACCAGGGGAATGAGACGGACAGGTGTCCTTCAGGCCCAAAGACTCCAGTGACCGGGCAGAGCCATGCTGAGCTGCAGCCTTTCAGCTGCTTGTGCCCCTTTGTACCTGGGGGCTCCTGAGGCGGAGCGGGTGCGCCTAGTCCAGTGGTTCTCAACCTGTGGGTCGCGACCCCTTTTAGGGGTTAAACGACCCTTTCACAGGGGTCGCCTAAGACCATCGGAAAACACATATATAATTACATATTGTTTTTGTGATCAATCACTATGCTTTAATTATGTTCAATTTGTAACAATGAAATTGGGGGTCACCACAACATGAGGAGCTGTATTAAAGGGTCACGGCATCAGGAAGGTTGAGAACCACTGGCCTAATCCTTCCTCACCTGCCGCGCATCATGGCGGGGGAGTGGCTTCCTCCCTTAGGCTGGGGATGGTTGTTTTGGCTCACAAAGGGGAACCACCTTGAAGCAAGATAAATAGGAAGAGAAATTCATGTTGTGAAAGACATTCAGTCTCTAACCATGGCTGGAGGCATATTTGCTGAGAAGAGCGTCAGGGGAAGAGCAGGAGAAAAGGCAACAGAGGGCGGAATGAGTGTTTGGGTCTTTAGGGCAGGGGCATTCAGAGCTGGCAGAGGGGAAGGCTCTGATGGTGGTGGGGAGGCGGGCAGGGCCAGGCTGCGAGTGATGAAAGCCAGCAGTGGCAGGGCTGCTGGAACGACCTGGAAACCAGGTGATCAAACCGCCAGCTCCCAGACACTGGCGGCTTCTGAGGAGGGGCCTCCTCCGGAAGGTGCTGGCAGAACCTGGAGGCGATCAGAGACCTCCCCGTTAGACGCAGGACCGGCAAGTCAAAGGATGGGGAATCAGACAGCGTACAAGTGAGGCGAACACGCCTGTAAGCAACCGTGGAGAAAAGAGGAGTTGATGCAGGTGGTGGGTGAGGGCTGGCGCTACTCCACGTCCTCAGTGGAGATGAGGCTGGGTCTTGGAATAGCATCTGTGCAAGTGTGTGCGTGCACATGTATATGTATGTGCACATGCATATATATGTGTACACGCACACGTGTAGACACTGTGTGCATGCACGCGTGTGCACGCGTACATGTGCATGAACACAGTGCATGTGTGCACGTGTGTCTCCAGGCCTGAGGAGAACAGGGCAGTTTGGGGAGGAGTCAGTGATAACGAGAAAATCAGTGCTGCTCATTGACGCTGACCACAGCCGGCCACTTCCTGGGCACTGTCTGTGTCTTGTGTCATTAAATCCCCTCAATTCCAGAATGTGCGTTTCTTGTATAAAATTCACCTCTTTTTATTTGGGGACATGAAGATGCAAAGCAGTGAGGTAGCCTGGCCAGGGTTTGGGCTGGTGGGCTGGCTCAGGGCCGTGGGGCAGGCTAATGGCACGGCTTCGAGGCACACCTTCCGGTGGTGGGAGGGCTCCAGCAGAATGGCTGTTTGTGGGGAGCAGGGTTGTGGGTACCCCCAGAGCAGCAGCAGTGGGGAGGGGAGGCGCTGCCTGGCATGCACTAAATGGCTGAGTGTCCAGTGCTGGAAGCTCGGGGTTGGCTGCCTGGAGGAAGAGGCTGCCTGCCGGCCTGTTAGCCCTGGGGAATGTCCGGTGCTGCCTGCGAGGGCATGCTCACATCACCCAGTGTCTGGGTGGGGCATCCGGGTGCCCGCTCGTGCCTGCACTGGGCCAGCCTCCTTTCTCTGGGCCTGTCCTGCGGAATTCCATGTCTGCTTGGGGTGTCTGAAGGCATGTCTGGCCCCAGCCCCCCACAGGGGTCTGGATTCTCTCCCCTTAGGTTGCTCTTAACCTAGAAGCCTTCTCTCCTGGGGGTCCATCTCTTCGTGACCTCCTCCTTGCCTTTCTTACCTCTGGACACTGTTACCTTTCACCTCCATTCTTCAACCTTCTTAGCTACCAGTTCCTACAGCCTCATCCTGGAGCGGGGAGCCCCAGAGCCGCCCACCTCTGGGCTCTGCCGTTCAGACCTTCCATCCTGCTCCATGGCTCCCCTAGTCATGCCCTTTGGCCTCACTGAGACACCCTATCCTTACCCTGCCAGTGAGCACTAATCAGAGAGGTAAATGACTTGGCCCAAGGAGTAGAGCAGGCTCTTCCTCCCAACCCCACACCTGGAGGCAGGCCCCTCCTCCCACCCTCACACCTGGAGGCAGGCCCCCTCTCCCACCCCCACACCCCCACACCTGGAGGCAGGCCCCCTCTCCCACTCCCATACCCCCACAACTGGAGGCAGGGCCCCCCTCCCACCCCCACACCTGGAGGCAGGCCCCTCCTCCTACCCCCACACCTGGAGGCAGGCCCCTCCTCCTACCCACACACCTGGAGGCAGGCCCCTCCTCCCACCCCACACCTGGAGGCAGGCCCCTCTTCCCACCCCCACACCCCCACACCTGGATGCAGGGCCTCCCTCCCACCCCCGCACCTGGAGGCAGGCCCCTCCTCCCACCTCCACACCCCCACACCTGGAGGCAGGCCCCCCCCTCCCACCCCCACACCTGGAGGCAGGCCCCTCCTCCCACCCCCACACCCCCACACCTGGAGACAGGGCCCCCCTCCCACCCCCACACCTGGAGGCAGGCCCCCTCTCCCACCCCCACACCTGGAGGCAGGCCCCTCCTCCCACCCACACACCTGGAGGCAGGCCCCTCCTCCTACCCCCACACCTGGAGGAAGGCCCCTCCTCCCACCCCCACACCTGGAGGAAGGCCTCTCCTCCCACCCCCACACCCCCACACCTGGAGGAAGGCCTCTCCTCCCACCCCCACACCCCCACACCCGGAGGCAGGCCCCCCCTCACACCCCCATACCCGGAGGCAGGCCCCCCCTCACACCCCCACACCCGGAGGCAGGCCCCCTCTCCCACCCCCACACCCGGAGGCAGGCCCCTCCTCCTGCCCCCACACCTGGAGGCAGGCCCCTCCTCCCACCCACACACCCCCACACCTGGAGGCAGGGCCCTCCTCCCACCCCCACACCCCCACACCCGGAGGCAGGCCCCCCTCACACCCCTATACCCGGAGGCAGGCCCCCCCCTCCCGCCCCCACATCCGGAGGCAGGCCCCTCCTCCCACCCCCACACCCCCACACCTGGAGGCAGGCCCCCCTCACACCCCCATACCCGGAGGCAGGCCCCCCCTCCCGCCCCCACACCCGGAGGCAGGCCCCCTCTCCCACTCCCACACCTGGAAGCAGGTCCCTCCTCCCACCCACACACCCCCACACCTGGAGGCAGGTCCCTCCTCCCACCCACACACCCCACACCTGGAGGCAGGTCCCTCTTCCCACCCACACACCCCCACACCTGGAGGCAGGTCCCTCCTCCCACCCTCACACCCCCACACCTAGAGGCAGGCCCCTCCTCACACCCCCACACCCGGAGGCAGGTCCCTTCTCCCACACCCCCACACCTGCAGGCAGGGCCCTCCTCCCACACCCCCACACCTGCAGGCAGGTCCCTCCTCCCACCCACATACCCCCACACCCCCACACCTGGAGGCAGGTCCCTCCTCCCTCCCACACACCCCCACACCTGCAGGCAGGGCCCTCCTCACAGTGAACAGCTATTATGCTTAAGCTGAAGTCACTCTGACAACATCAGGAGGAATTTCAGCTCCTTGGGGCCTAGCCCGCGCTCTTCCCGGCCTGTTCCCCTGACTGGGTGCATGTGTTCTACACGGAGGTGCTCACAACCTAGCAGAAACTGTGTTCTGCTTCCGGACCCAACATCCCGGCGCAGACACTCCTGTGCTGCTGCGGAGCCTTGCTGATGGCCGCGGGTCATGGGTCATGACGGCGTTGAGAGGAGGCGCTGATGCTCCGTCACCTCTACTGTTTCCTGTTCTTGGACAGTGAGGCCATTGCCACCTTTTAGTCAGTTTTTTGGAGGGAGTTTCAGTGAACATCTTCACGCCATGTTCGCGCTTTCTCCTTGGATTATTGCTGAGGGGAAGTTTCTGGAAGGGGTCAGGAGAGTCCGCATGTGGCCCTCAGGCCCAGTGGTGGGCATGGCCCCTCACTTCACAGGCGGGAACCTGTCCTTCCAGAATCTCCTCACCGGGCTCCCTGTCCCCGGGGTGGCCCGCGCCTGTGTCCTCTGCACACCGTCAGGCCTGCATCTCAGCCCAGTCCGCGGGCTGCCTTTCTGCTGCCCACCGAGCCCAGGGGTCAGAGGAGAGCGCGACGCCCCGCCTTTCCATCGGAGAGGGGCTCGCTGTGACGTCACGGCGTCATCTGACCGTCGCCCTGCCCCTGGGTTCTGACCTGCGCTGCAGGGGGAGTGGCCGCGGGTGCCCAGCTGCTCAGTGTCTGGCACACAGAAGGGTCTCTCTCACTAGGTGCTCAGGACACCACTGGGGAGGGGCAGCTGAAGGAAAGGTTTCCCTCGCCACCTAGATGTGCACCTGGGGAGGGCCGTCTCGGGCCTGGGAGTCCAGTGACAGGCGCAGGCGGAGAGCAGTGGGCAAGGCTGGCGTGTTCATGGGGGACCGCGAGGTGCAGGCGGACAGACGGCTCTGCGGTCGCGGCCACCTGTCTGACCAGCCGACACTCAGTGACCGTGGAGCCCGGGTTTGCCCCAGTTTTCCACCAGACGATGGGCCGGGACTGCCCTGCCCTCCCGCACTGTCCCCGCGGGCTCTTCACGCTGCGCAGGGCCACGCCGGTCGGCTTCCTGCCCTGGGGCGGGGGGGGGTCACGCCGTGAGCTCGGCCAGGGAACGGAAATGCTCCGCACCTCGGGGATGTGCCGGAGCCTCCCCGGAGCCCGGAGCACTGTGGCCTGTGACCAAACAGCTTGGGGTGCCCCTCCCTGAACACTCATGAGGTCAGAAGGGGGAGCGATCCGTCAGGTACGTTAATCTCCCAGCAAGGGCGGTGGTGGGGCCTGGACCTGTTGCCGCCTTGACCCCTGCTGCGGGCCCCGCTCCTCTCCAGCTCTCGCTGCTTTGCCCTCCTGGTGGCCTGGCACAGCCTGTAGCCGTGCCCTGTCTGTGCCTGGCTCCGGCCCTGACCTCCGGCTGCAGGGAGGACCTGTGCGCTGCCTGGAGCTCAGCACCTGGGAGCGAGGTGTGGGCTGCGCTTCTGCGGAACAGAGGGCGGGTGCTCCAGGGCGAGGGCGGAGAGCACACTGCCCCCCCCCCCCCCCCCCCAGGAAGACATGGGTGGCTCCGGGCACTCAGTTCGAGGAGGTTGCCTCTGATGTGTGGCATGAACTGTTCTCTGGACACAAGGAGCCCCTCCTCCCCCCTTTGCTTGTCTGCTGCCACTGGCTGGGCGCCTGGGGCGCACTGAGCATGGTAGGCATGCCCTGTCTGGGCCATCCTTGTAGTGGAAACCTGCTCCCTTGGAGGGGACCCCAGGCAGATGGGTATGAGCCATGGCCCCTAGGTTATTGATCCCGAAACCTAGGTATGTGCCCAGACTGGGACTCAAACCCCAGCCTTTCTTGGTGCACTGGAAGGCGCTCCAAACAACTGAGCCCCTGGCCAGGCCTCCTGAAGGTCTTCACCTGAAAGCCCCGCGTCTGAGGACCACATGCTACTGTGTGACAGACACCCTGTCTCCTGGCTTCTAGCCTCCCTGCGCCCTGCAGGCTGCGGGGCTCCTCCAGGCCGGGGCTGGTTCTCCTTCCACCTGTGTACTTGCATCCTGGCATCGCGCTGGGCTGAGCTGGCAGAGTGGCAGCTGCCCAGGGACTCTCCTGTGGTCACGGCAGAGCACAGGAAGGAGGTGCCTGCATCGGCATGTGCCATGGTCCTGTGGTCACGGCAGAGCACAGGAAGGAGGTGCCTGCACCGGCATGCGCCAGGCTTTTGTTTGTGTGACGTCTGGTAGCTGCCCCTGCCACAGCAGGGGGATCTGTACGTGTCGCCCCCGAGGGGTTGAGGAGTGAACATTTCCAATAACCAAAACTGTCACGTCACCTTCCCAGGGAAGCCTTCCCTGGCCTACCTGCTAACACGTAACTGCAGCTGACCTTGGCTGTCCTTCATTCTGTTCTCTTGTTTTTCTCAGCACTCGTGCTGCTGTGAGTCAGTGCACATTTTGTTTACTTATTTTGTTTATTTTCTGTTTTCCTCGCTGGAATGTAAGTTTCACCAGAGCAGGGGCTTTATCTGCTGAGTTCATTCCTCTCTCCAGCATCTAGAAAAATGCTCAGGAAGTGTTGGCTAAGGGATTGAATGGGTCATTCTAATAAATTATGAGATGATGCATCAGACATGCTCACAGCGCTGCCCTGCACAGGAAGTGCTCCGTGATTGGCGGGTCCTACAGGTCCATGGCCCGAGTGCTGTTGGGAGGGGCAGCCTCAGTCACAGTCACGATCACAGTCGTTCGTGTGATGCTCCTGTGAAGCAAGGGCTGTTTTAATTCTGGTTGCAGAGAAAAGGCACCGAGGCACCGCCAGGCCGCCAGCTGTCGGAGTTGTCTGGTGGGCCAGGATCTCTTCACCAGGAGGTCACGCGGGTCCCAAGGTCGCACTACCTCTGTGCCTCCCTTCGACTACCAGGCTGTGGCCCTCCCTGCACCAGAGTCACCGTGGAGTCAGAATAAGGGACGCACTCAGCGCCGCTCCCTCGGGGTGCAGGAGGCTGGCCCAGACACCCTGGCAGCTCCCGGGAGCAGGTGCAGGTGGACACCAGGGGCGGCCCTGGGAATACTGGTGGCTGCCCTGTGCCACCTTAAGACATGAGTGGCCTCTGTGCCTTGAGACCTGAGGGGCAGCTCTCTGCAGACTCTGAGGTGGTCAGACCCTGGGCGTCACGGCCAGGCCTCTGGGCAGGGACGGTCACAGACCCCTGTGTTCAGGAAAGCGTCGGCTCCGCTGCTGAGGGCAGTCAGGGAGGGGGCGTGGCGGGGGGATGTGGGAACATGTAGGAGTCGCTCCGTGTGGTCTGATGGCCCCTCACGGGCGACACTGGGCTGGAGGAGTCAGACTGCTCAAATGTGAAACTTCAGGAGGATGAAGTTGACCTGCAGCGAGGGACTCTGCCTGGTGAAGGGACAGGGCCGGGGTCATGCCGCTCACTGCCGCCTGGGCTTCTGTGCGGCCCTGCCGGGGCACTGGCAGTTCGTGGTGTGTCTGTCTGTTTCCCTGACCCACGGCAAACCCTGCTCCTCACTGTGTCCCAGGGCCCAGCAGAATGACCCCAAGGGCACCTACGGCTGTTTGTGAGAGGAGCGATGTACATACAGACCAGTTTTGGGGCGCAGGCACTGTGTGCAGCTCCTGCGCCCTCCACCTCGGCGGACCCTCCACCTGCCCCGGGGGCAGTGCTGCTGTTCTCCCTGCTGCCGCCCGTTCCAGGGGTCCCAGTGGCCAGGGCAGAGCTGGTTTGCAGACCTGGACTCTAACCACTGCACTGCCCTGCCTCCTCAAATGGAAGGACACATTCTGGTCCCAGCCCTGCTCCTTAGCGGTCCCGTGACCCAGGAAACCCAGTTATTCATTGAACCTCTGCTTTCTGATCGGTAAAATGGAGATGACAGATCCCATTGGTCTCACAGATAGGGCTGTTGTGAAAATCAAACCCCAGTGTTTAGCGTTGGGCATAGATCTGGCATTTCATAACTATGACTATTTCAAATGGGCCGACCGTGCGCATAGGAGGCGGTCACTCTCAGCAGGGAATGTGCAGAGAACACGGTCCAGCAAACCATGGCAGGAAGTGCAGCTGTTAAGCATATGGAAACCACTAACACGCAGTCGCAATCAAAGCAGAGGTGCCATTTTTGCCACTTGGGTGAAGTGTGCTCGCTCCTGTGACATGGCATTCACCTCCGCTGTCCTGGGCCAGATGCGGGGGGGAGAGGGGGGGGTGGCTTTCTGGAAGATCACTCAGTAATGAGTGTCTGGAACCATGAAAGTGTTTACACCCTCTGACTTGTGGATTCATTTTTAGGAATCTCTCCTAAGGGGTTATCCTAATTACACAGAAAACTTTCTGCACGGCATAGTTAAAAACCCCTGGTGATAATCTAACAAGCCAAGGCTATGGGAAAGGCTAAGGGAGTTGGGGTCTCGCAGCAGCTACCGCCCCACAAATGTCTGTCACATGGCATGAGATGAACACAGGTTGTGAGGGGAGAGCCAGCACAAATGGTGCATGCCCTGGGATCTTTGCATAGAGCCTAACCTAGAAGGAATTGAACAAAGGCGTTAATAACGGTTGCATGAGGTGGAACGAATATGACAGATGTGAACTCATCACTTAATGTAAGCATGTGCTCCTTTCATTGACTTGGGGCTGTGAGTGGATACCTGGGAGCCGCTGGTAGAAGTACATGGTCAGCAAACTGGGTCAGGAAGCTGCTTTTTTTTTGGTACTAGTGACGCAACGCACAAAATTGTGCGAGACCTAGATCCGCGGGAAATCGCGTGAGACCCGGGACTCCAGCCCCGGCCATGCCATGGGACTTGCCCGAATCCGCAGCGCTGCGAGACCCAGAGTCAAGTCCCCGCCCACCTGTGCGTGCCTTGCTGCGCACGCAGCCTCCTGGTGACCGGTCTTTGGTCGTTAGGGCATTAGGGCCACTGGGTTTTTATAATATAGACTAGAGGCCTGGTGCACAAAAATATGTGCACTTGGGGGGGAGGGGGGTCCCTCAGCCCGGCCTGTGCCCTCTCGTAGTCTGGGACCCCTCAGGAGATAATGACCTGCTGGCTTAGGCGTGCTTAGGCAGAGGGCAGGCCCAATCCCTAGGTGCAGCCCCTGGTCGGGCTCAGAGCAGGGCCGATTGGGGAGTTGGGGCACTGCCCCCTGTCATGCACAGAGCAGGGCGGATCAGGAGGTTGCGATGCCACCCTCAGTCACGCTCAGGGTAGGGCTGATTGGGGGGTTGGGGCACCGTCCCCTGTCACACTCAAGGCAGGGTTGATGGGGAGGTTGCGGCTCCACCCCCTGTCACGCACAGAGCAGGGCCAGTCAGGGGGTTGGGGCGCCGCCACTCTCACACTCAGGGCAGGGCCGATGGGGAGGTTATGGCTCTACCCTGTCACACACAGAGCAGGGCCCGTGGGGGGGGGCGTGTTGGGGCGCCGCACCCTGTCACACACAGAGCCGCAGGGCTATCAGGGGGTTGGGGAGCTCCCCCCTATCAGGCACAGAGCAGGGCTGATCAGGGGGTTGGGGCACCTTCCCCTGTCACGAACAGAGCAGGGCGGATAGGGAGGTTGTGACCCCACACCCTGTCACACACAGAGCCGCAGGGTGATCAGGGGGTTTGGGTGCTGCCCCCTGTCACGCTGATCCCGGTGCCGGGAGGCCTTGTAGCTCCGCTGATCCCAGTGCTGGGAGGCATATTACCCTTTTACTATATAGGGTAGAGGCCTGGTGCATGGGTGGGTGCTGGCTGGTTTGCCCTGAAGGGTGTCCTGGATCAGGGTGGGGGTCCCCACTGGGGTGCCTGGCCAGCCTGGGTGAGGGAATGATGGCTGTTTGCAGCTGGTCACACATCTTTCAGGGTGGGGGTCCCCACTGGGGTGCCTGGCCAGTCTGGGTGAGGGGCTGAGGGCTGTTTTCAGGCTGGTGGGTGACTGAAGCTCCCAACCGCTCCTTTTTTTGTTTTTTTTGTTTTTATTCTCGGCCAGCTTTAGCTTTGAGGCTTGGCTCCAGCTCTTAGGCCTCTGCTACTGAAAACAGGTTTCTGGCCTTTGTTTACAATGTTGCGATCCTGCTGGCTGAAGCCGGCGGACTAAAGCAGGTTTCTGGGGTTTTGTTTAGCTTCTATATTTGTTACATAGTTGCTTAGAGTTGCAGCTCAGAGGCCTGCAGCGGCAGGTGGGGAACGTTGGAGTCCTCCGTCACTGAAGCAAGCAAGCCTCATGTTAGTTTCAAGCTGCCTGGCTGCCGGCCGCCATCTTGGCTGGCAGTTAATTTGCATATCGCCCTGATTAGCCAATGGGAAGGGTAGCGGTCGTACGCTAATTACCATGTTTCTCTTTTATTAGATAGGATTATTGTTTAAATTTATTTTGCGGAAAACAAGGAGCTGCTTTCTGATAAGTCCTGCTGGAAAATAACCACTGGATCACATTTTATTCACATCTGGAATTTTTTTGGGTTTTATTTTACATTTAGTTTCTTATCACTTTCTCTTTTTCTTTCCATGTAACTTGAATCTTTTTGTTCTGCTTACGCATTGAAGAGACAGTTGTGATCTATCCTCATGCAATCGGAAGGGAACAGGGAACACACTGGTCTCCCAGCGTGGGAGGTAGGCACTGTCAGTAGATGGCTGCTGGAGGGCCAACAGGACGCCGATCTGGAGTGCAGCGGAGAAGGAAGCTGCTGAGTGCCCCCGCAGGCTCCAGGGCCGCTCTGCTCTGCATGGCCGGCTTGCTCTGCTCTATAACCTTTACTCTGCCCTGGAAGGGAAAGGGGCTCCTGGACCAGAGAGGAGCTGGCTTATATGGACAGGAGTCCCCACCCCTGGTCCCTGATTGGTCCAACCTCATGCAAATGAGAACTCTGAATCCTCACTGGTTGATTGATCCAAAGGCATTGTTCTGATTGGTCAGAATAGAGCTTCTCTAATTGGTCAGAGATTCACAGCTCTGATTGGATGGGGAAAGCCTCCATCCTATTGGTTAAACTAGGATTCCATGAAATCTTTATAAGGGCGGATCAGATGGTAGAAACATTGCAGGCAGTTCAGTGCAGGCTTCACTGTGAAGTTGGATTTGTGGGCGAGGTCCCTGTGCAGAAATGTCTGCTAGGCTCCCCTTCTTAACCCCCCCCCCCATTTTTTTTTTAATTTGAGCTCAGTTAGCCACCAGGAACCCTTCTTAGAAGGTGTCTTCACCCCTCCCCCACTTAGGGTTCACATCACCCTCAAGAGTTTAGTGTGCATCTGCCTTCCTTTCCCAACATACACAGTGTCATGTAATTACACTTTATTCTTTTTTTAAAGGTTGGGTCAAAATATGCCTTTTTTCCCCCCACTTAGCAACATGCCTTGGACATTTTTATTTTTCAGTTACATAGAAGTTGTAGACAAATGTTCCCTCTTACATACTATAGTTTGGAGTGTACATTGGTATAAATATGTTGGATGGCAGTTTAGTAATATATATTATAATTTAAAATTCTCCTCTCTGTTGATTCTACTTCTGAGAATGTGACCTTAAGAAACACTCTTATGGACTGAATGTGTGTCCCTCCCCGCCCCCCAATTCATAGTTGAAGTCTGAACCCGAATAGGATGGCATGTGGAGGGGGGCCTTTGGAAGGTAATTAGGTTGAGATGAGTCATGAGGGTGGAGCCGCTGATGGGATCAGTGTCCTGTAAGAAGAGGAGAGACCGTTGCTCCCTCTCCTCCAGGGGGAGGGGCCTCAGAAAGCAGCCTCTGCAAGCCAGGGAGTGCTGTGGAACCACACCTGCTGGCCCTGGTCCTGGCTTCCCAGCCGCCAGGACTGTGAGGAACACGTGTGTAGGCGTTGTTCAAGCCACCCCGTTGGAGTTGTTTGTTACAGCAGCCTGAACTGACTAAGACATGCTTCCCAGAAAGAGACATCTACGGAGTGTTCATTAGCCCAAACTGGCACTGTGGTGTCTGGAGGATCAAGACAATTGCTCTGATGGGACAAAGGAGGATGGGTCTGGCAGCCCTGGGAGGCTGTGCAGAGCTGGGCTGGGCTGCAACACCGTTAGCTAATGAGCGCACCCTGGGAGCATGTGGACACCCAGGACTGCCTTTTTGGCAAGCCTTTGGCGAGTCAGAGGTGAGGAGGGACAGAGCCTTTGCTGAGCACCCAGGTTGACAGGTTGACGGGTGCCTCATCTGTGCCCTGTGTGAGCACAGACCTCGGCGTCAGATGAAACCGGTGTAGATCCAGCTGAGCCCGTCACCGTGCCCAGGTCCCCTACTGTCTGTCTCCGGCCGCTGTGTCCTCCTCTGGCCTGGGACTGTCTGCGCTTGGAGTGGTGGAGACCACCAAGCAAGTCCCTGGCCATAGCAAGAGATCAGTAAAGGCTGGTACTGTCATTGCTGTAATTATTAACGAGCCCGCATACGTACTGTGGAAAGCGCCTCATTAGCTGTTCACACGAGGAAATAGAGCGTTTATAGCGTTTGCCCGGCCCACTGCTGTTGCAGCCCCGCAGCGTGCAGGTGCGCGTTGTTTCCCCGAAGAGCCTTTGCCGGGCGTCTGACAGCCCCAGGCACTGCGCTGGCCCAGGGCTGCGTCCTGGGTGCTGCTGTCAGCAAGCGGAGGCCGACACCATTCTTCTTCGCCTCTGGACTCCAGTGGAAGGAGTGGAACGTCACTTTTCAAAGTGTCTCATAATCAGAAAGAGAGTTGCACGGCAACAGGGCCCTCAGATTGCTAAATGCTGGTGTAAACGGAGTTAATCAGTCTTTACAGTAGGACTTTCCAGTGCCTTTAATATGCTAATGTGCACTATGAACTGTCAAGAAGAGCACGCAAAATACTAAGGTTCCCAAGCAAATTTGCTACTGAATCCTTTTCCCCGAGTATCTCGAGTATCTCGTAAACCCAGCGTTCCCGTTTGCGGGTGACCCTCCTCACAGCCCTTCTCCTGCCAGCGTGTTCCCGAGCCAGAGCTCTGCCCATAGGGCTGGGTGATTCCGCCATCATCAACCTCCCATGGCCTCAGCCTCACGCCTCCCGAAAGCACGGTGCTGTGACGGCAGCAAAGAGCAGTGGCCACAGCGGGACGCCGTGGGGCATCTCCTTTGCCATCCGGAAGCAGTGTTCCAGGGGACGTCCAGCCCTCTCGTCCCTCCTTCCCCCGAGCATGAGCCCTGGCTCAGGAGCTGGCTGCTTGCTTCTGCAGCTCCTGAGGCCCATGCAGGGGGCTTTCAGGAATGTTGGTTGGCATCCTGGGTTTTTCTCTGCCCTCAACTTTCTTTAAACTAAACTTTTCTGTTGACATGATTGTAGATTCGAATGAAGCTGTAAGATAATACAGAGATTCAGTGCACCTGTATCCAGTTTCCCCCAATGGTAACATCTTGCAAAAGGATCGCAGTATCACACCAGGCTATTGACAGCGGTGCAGTGCAGACCCAGAATATTCCCATCCCCCCTGGGTCCCTCCCGGGGGCCTTGATAGCCACACCCAGCTCCCTCTTGCCTGCAGCCCTCCTTGACCCCTGGCAACCACTAATCTCTTCTCCATTTCTGTAATTTCGTCGTTTCAAGAATGTTATGTCAGTGGAGTTACACAGCAGGCAGCCTATGGAATTAATGTTTCCCACGGAGCATCATTCTGTGGAGATCCTTCCAGGCTGTCGCCTGTGTCCATAGCTCATTCCTCAGTCCTGCTGAGTAGTGCCTGTGTCTGCTGTACACCGTTTGGCTAGTCCCTCGTCCCAGGCTCTGTGTTGTTCCAGGCTTTGGCTATTGCCGGTAGTGCTCGGTGGACGACCACGTGCAGGTTTCTGCGTGATCATGCTGTCACTTCTCTGAGGAAAGGCTCGGGAGTGCGACTGTTGGCCCATATGGTCGGTATGTGCACTCTTTTTTTCAGAAACTGCCAAACGCTTTTCCAGAGTGGCTGTACCATTTTATATTATCACCAGCAACGTCTGAATGATCTGACTTCTGCTCACCCCCAGGGGCATTTGGCGTTGCCACTGTTTTATTTTAGCCATTCTCCCAGGTGTGTGGTATAGGTCACTGAGGGTTCAATTTGCATCTTCCAAGTGGCTGACTGCCGGGAGCCGGTCCATGCTTGCTGTTTCAAGGGACCTGGCATATATGGCATACTGTTCTTAATATGTTTGCTCACCTTCTTGGCACTATGTGTTTTAACCAAGGTCTCTGAGAAAGGTTGTTTCCCCAGGTAGGGATTTTCCCCTGAAGTTAGGGAGGGAATAAAACCTCTTAACTAGTGCCAGGTGGGTAATTAATCACTTTAACTACGAACAATCATGCTTAAGCTACATAATCTTTACTCCCTGGAATGGAGATAAGAAACGCCCTAACCTTTGTAATAGAGATTGATAGGATTGAATCAACTGGTATAAATACAGATGTAATAAGACAGTAAGACACAGAACTTAGAATACGGAACCAAGAGAGACGGAACCTAGGCACAGAACCTACACAGAACGTTCTCTAGAGACAGAAGAACTTCGCTGGAGAGAACATGGCAAAAGATACTGGACAGAAACTGGCCTCAGAACCTAGAGACAGAACCTAGCGAGAGAACATGGCAAAAGATCCTGGACTGAACCTGACTACAGAAATTGGCAAGAGAACCTGACTAGAACCTGGTGACTGAACCTGGCTGGATAACCTGGACAGAACCTGGCTGGAGAACCTAGCGAGGGAACATGGCTACAGAACCTGGCTGGAGGACCTGGAGAACCTAGCAAGAGAACATGGACACATATCCTGGCTGGAGATCCTAAGCAGAACCTCTCTGGAGATCCTGACCAGAACGTGGCTAGAGAACCTTGCTATGATGATCATCTGAACGCCCTCTCCATGTCATTCCTTCTTCGCTGACTCTGTCCACACCTTTGGGGACCCCTGGACCTGCTGGGGTTGGACCCCGGCAGCTGACGATGTTGAGTATCTGCTCACGTGCTTATTTGTCACCTGTATCTTTTCTGCAGTGAAATTTCTCCTCAAGTCTTTTGCCCATCTTCTGATTGAATTATTATTATTTTATCATTGAGTTTTGCTAGTTCTTAATATTCTAGGTAGATACGTGTTTTGAAAAAATTTTCTCCACGTCAGCAGTTAGTTGTCTTTTTATCCCTTTGTAGTTTGTGAAATCTGTGGATCTTTAGAGAGGAAGTTTTTCATTTTGATGAGTCCAGTTTATTAACTTTTAATTTTGTGGATCATGCTTTTGGTGCCTAGGCCTACACCCTGAAGTTTTTCTCCCATTTCCCCCCTAAAAGCTTTATAGTTTTAGGTGTTACATTGAAGTCTGGTCCGCTTGGAGTTAATGTTTGTATGAGGTGTGAGCTTGGTTTGAGGTTACGGATGCAGCCATTGCCCGCCCTCGGAGGCCCAGCTGCTCTGTGCTCCTGGTTAAAAGGCTGCTCTTCCTCACCAGGGGCTGCGCCCCTTTCTAAGGACCCAGTGGCATACGTGTGCGCCTGTTTCTGGGCTCTCTATCTTTCCCCTTGATCTGTGTTTCTCCCATCAACACCACGGTCCTGACACTGTAGCAACATGATGTCCTAACACTGAGCAGATGATTATCCCCAGGATTTTTCTCTTCTTCAAAATTGTTTTAGCTATTCTAGTTGTTCTGCCTTTCCAAATAAATTTTAGATTACATTTGTCTAAATATATATTTGTATATAGAGAGAAAATCTTGTTCAGATTTAGCTAGAAATTACTTAAACTTATATATCAGTTTGGGTAGAATTGATATTTGTACTATGCTGATTCTTCCGATCTATAAACACGATACGTCTCTCCATTTATTTAGCTCTCTCTCCTTCAGGGTCATTCATCAGCATTTTGTAGTTTTTAGCAAACAAGTCCTGTCCAAGCTGTCCATGCTATTTGTAGGTTTATACTTAGATATTTGTTTTGCAGTTGTAAGTGGTATCATATTTTTAATTTCAGTGTCTGTATGCTCATTGCTAGTATTTACTAGTAAAAATAATTGGCTTCTCTATGTATTTCTTATGTGGCCGTGCTGATAATAATGTGTGCTTTTAGATTATAACTTATGATTTCTAAAAGTTTTTTTGTAGATTCCTTGTGATTTTTTTACATATGTCAATAGCAAATAGAACCAGTTTTATTTCTTCCCTTCCAGTTGTAGGCCTTTTATTTCTAGTTTTTGAGAACATATTCTTGCTTTGTTCCCCATCAAATAAGGAACAAATGAAAGAGGAAAGCATTCGCCCTTTTCACCGTTAAAGTGATGTCCGCAGTAGGCTTTTGGTGGATGCTCTTCGTCAGGTTGAGGAGGTCCCTCCCCTCGTCCTTTTCCTGAGGGTGTCTGTCACGAGTGGACATCGACGTGTGGAACGCCTTCTCTGCACTGATGGGTAGGACTGTGCGAGTTTTCTCTTGAACATGTTCATACAGCGGATTATTGCACAAACTGACTTTCAGAGAGGAGAACATGCCTGCTTCCTGGAATGGGCACACTCTGTCATGCTGTAGAGTGCTTTTTATATGCGACAGCCTCCATTGCTGAGCGTGTGCTGAGGGCTCGTGTCTTCTTCCTTTGTGCTCTGTCTAGTTAGGAATAGGATAATGCTAGCGTCATAAAGAGAAATGGGGAGTATGTTCTCCTCTCCTCATTTTTGGAAGAGATTGTGTAGAATTGGCATTATTTCGTTTTTAAGCATTTGGTAGAATTTGTCAGTGAAATCATCTGGGTCTGGCGAATTCTTTTTGGGGTGTTTTAAACGTATGAATTCAATTTTCTTAACAGTTATAGGACTATTCAGATGATCTAATTCATGTCAGGTGAATTGTGCGGTTTGTGCTTTCTGAGGAACTTGTCTGTTTCACCTCAGTTGTCAAATTTATGTAAGTAGAACTGTCCACGTACCTTCTCCTTCTCACGCCTCCAGGCCTGGAGTGAGAGCCCCATTTCATCCCTGATACTGGCATTTGGGTCTTCTCTATTTTTGTTGGTCTCACTAGAGGTTTGTTGATTCTATTGATCTTTTCTAGGAACTAATTCTTTTTTTAGTTATCTTTTCTACTTTCTCTGTTTGTTCTGTGTGTTTTCATTGATTTTGAGTTTTACTCTACTTGTTTTGGGTTTATTTTCCTCTTGTTTTTCTAGCTTATTTAGGTGGGAGCTTAGTTCCCTGATGGAGACTTGTGGAAGGCCCCCTGCCGGGGAAGGCGCTGGCTTTCTTTTAAATTCATGTCGACGGCACCCATGGTGAAGGCAGAGCCTTATCTTGGGGCATATCCAGCCAAGAGGTGGGGATGCCTCATTGACCTTCAAAGCCAGGTGCCGGGAAATGAGTTCTTACCTAAATCCAGTCAGGCACCAGGAATGACTGCGACTCGGACCCACAGGAGGTGACTCTTTACGAGGAAGCTACAAGGACGCACACATCCCCCCTTCTATTGACCCTTAGTAAGACTTCCTGGTATTTGGTTATAAATAAAAGTTGCTGCGCTGGCTCTGGGCCCTGTTCATCTATCAGAGAGCAGATGCCACACCCTGTCCCAGCTTTCCTCTATTTCTGTCTTAGTCTTGTTTTATTCATTTTCCTTGAACCTCGTCGTGTGCTATTCAAGACTTCATCAACCTCTGCGTTCTCTCTTTCTGCGCTGGTCGCAGGAAGAGAGAACGCCATTCCCCCCATATCTGACGCCACGAACAGGGATCCCCATAGAGACTTTTCCTCTTTTTTAATGTGTGCTTTTAGATGATAACTTTTACTTTCATTACCGCTCAGGCATGTCCCACGAATTCTGACATGCTGTATTTTCATTCCCGACTCTTCTTTAACCTGGGAGCCACTTTGTAGTGTGTTGCATGGTTTCCAAGTGTTCAGAGGTCTGACTGTTATTCATATCTAGACTGATTATACTGTGATCAGAGAGTTCATGCTGTACTATTTCAATTCTCTTAAATTGGCTGACATTTGTTGTATGGCTCAAGCTGTGGCTCTCTTGGTGTGTGTCCTCCGGCCCTGGAAGATGTGCAGCAGCTGCTGATTGGGTGCTATGGAAAGGCTGCCTGCCGATTGGGTGCTATGGAAAGGCTGCCGATTGGGTGCTATGGAAAGGCTGCCGATTGGGTGCTATGGAAAGGCTGCCGATTGGGTGCTATGGAAAGGCTGCCGATTGGGTGCTATGGAAAGGCTGGCGCGGTGGGCTGATGGCACTGTTTAGGCCCTTTGCTGACTTGCTGTCTCATTGTTTTATCAGTTGTTGAGAAAGATATGTTGAAGTCTCCACTATAACTGTGGACTTGAAAGCGTATCCTGTCGCTTATATCAGTTTTTCTTCAAGTTTTGCGCTCTTGCGTGGCGCCTGTGCGGGGAGGATGTCGTGTCTTCCTGGACTGACCCTCCGTCGCTGGGTGACGCCTCTGAACCTGTCTTTGCTCTGAAGCCAGCACGCTTGCTTTCTTTTGATTGATGTGTGCACGACATAGCTTTTTCATTCTTTCACTTTTAACCTTTATATTGTTATATAGGAATGATGTACCCACAACAAACAAGTTTGTTATGGACAACATATATTGCTAATGGTTTTTAATCTGCTGTGCTGATCTCTACCTTTGAGTTGTTGTATTTAGACCATTTATACTTAATGTAATTATCGATATGTTAGAGCTTTAGTCTGCCATTTATTTATTGTTTTCTGTTGATTTTTCTGTTTTTTGTTCCTCTGTTTCCTTTGTCCTGCCTTCCTCTACATTACTTGAACATTTTTTTAGAATTCGATTTTGCTTAATCTCTGGAGGTTCAGGTGGATCTCATGGCCTAGTTTCTGCTCACTGTATTCTTTCCTTTCGGTGATACTCTAAACTACCCTCTTATCCCGCTTCCTCTGCCCACAGAACTGCCGTGAGCCTTGGCCAGGCCTCCTGGAGGCTCTTCATGGGAACGAGCGCCTCCTCTTGTCCTCACTCCTGCGGGACGCTGCCACGGCGGGTCCCACGCAGGCCTCCCCTGCGCTGGAAATGGGGGCCGCCCCCATGGCCCCCATGGCCCCCATGGCCCCCATGGCCCCCATGGCCCCCATGGCTCTGAGGAGAAATCTACTGATATTCAAATTACCATCCCTGCACATTGTCTTTGTCTTTAGTTTTCTTCAGTTCCACTATGATGTATCTTGATATTGATTTTGGGGGGCTTTTCCTATTTGGGGTTCACCGAGCTTCTGAAATCTATAGATTATGTCTTTTGCCCAGTTTGAGATGTATTTTTTTTTCAAGTATTTTTAGCCCCACCTTCTTTCTCCTCTCCTTCCACGACTGATGACACAAATGTTACCTTTCTCTTTTCCAGCAACCCCCCAAGTCCCCAGGACTGGCCATGTTTTCCAGCCTGCTGGCCCCTGCTGTTCAGACCGCCTTCTGGTCACTGATTTCCTCTCTTCCCTCCATTCGCTGCTGAGGGCTCTGCGAAGCGTTTTACTTTTATGCTCTTGGCACTATATTTTCTGTGCTGAAATCTCCATTTGGTGTTTCTTTATAGCTTACATTTCTTTCTGTTTTTTTTTCCATTTGTTTCAAGTATATTTACAGTTGCCTGTTGAAGTGTGTTTGAGATGTGGCTGCTGGAGCATGCTTGCCCGAGTGCTCGGACAGTGTCATCATCGCAGCTTGGGGTCTGTGGCTGCTGCTTTCCATCCGGTTCGAGTGCTTTTGGTTCTGGGTGGAACAGCCAGATCGGATCCGGGCATTTTCAGGCACTTGGTGAAGAGCTCTGGGTGTTACCTAAACCTTCTGTTTTTGCTGTTTCTTCTGACTCCACTCCGGGGGGGCTGCTGTCTGGTGACCAAGTAAGGGACGTGCAGGTTCTCCTCGTGGCCTCTGTTGACGTGGAGGTGGTGTCAGGACGTGACCGCGGTCAGGCATGGGGGTCCTGGGCCACACTGCGGCGCGGCACCCTCCCTGCTGAAGGTGCCCCTGCCTCTCCTCTAACACTCATTCCGCCTGTGGTGGGTTGGGCTGACGTTTTCGGGCTGTCACCTACCAGCTCCAAGTGTGGAATGTATGAGAGAGCCAGGGCCCGGCAGGCTGCTTGGGCCCCAAGTCCCTTGGGCTGGACTTTCTCGGCCTCTGGATTTTCCCTGTAATGTTTGGGGTTTTAGGCTGTATTCAGTGGGAATAAGGAAAGGATGCCTATTCCATTTCCCGGAGCAGAGGCTGCCCCCAGCCTGCCCGCAGGTGTCAGTGCCCCTCTGGTGAGCAGCCCCGTCCCCCCCCCCCCCCCCCGCCACCCGCTGGGGGAGCACAGGCCACTCCCCTCAGATCGCAGGCCTCACCATGGGTCTGGCCCTAAGAAAGCACGGGGACCACAGTGGGGGGTGTTTCTTTAGTTGTGAATTAGCAGTTGTGATCTCTCTTTTTTCTTTTTATTTGCCTTTTATCCCATTGCTGTCTTTTAATTAAACCAGGAAGTTCGTTAACAATTAAAGGCGTAAGCGTCCCTTTATCATACCGTGAGCTGTAATTGTATAGACTTGATTGTGGCTCTGGGGATATGTAGGA
This sequence comes from Myotis myotis, assembly GCF_014108235.1. Taxonomy (NCBI): domain Eukaryota; kingdom Metazoa; phylum Chordata; class Mammalia; order Chiroptera; family Vespertilionidae; genus Myotis; species Myotis myotis. The sequence goes on along the minus strand of NW_023416329.1, from coordinate 1,634,635 downwards.
TTTGCAGGAGAGAAGGTGCTGCATTAAGTGGTTGAGTAAGACTGTGCCTTTAATGGACACAAAGCCACAGAAGCCCTTGTGGGCAGAACAGTCCGCGGTTGTTGGCGAGGACAGAGGCAGCCAGTGTCAGGGGCTTGCAGGCAGGCCCCTCTGTGCCAGGAGGACGTGCCCTGCATGTGGGCCAGGCTGGGGTGTGCAGGGAGCAGCCTCAGCTCAAACGTGCATAGCTCACAGACCCACAGCTCACACGTGCACAGCTCACACACACAGCTCACACACACAGCTCACACACACACACAGCTCACACACGCACAGCTCACACACACACACAGCTCACACACGCACAGTTCATACACACAGCTCACACATGCACAGCTCATACGTGCACAGCACACACACAGCTCACACACACAGCTCACACACAGCTCACACACACAGCTCACACACAGCTCACACACACAGCTCACACACACAGCTCACACACAGCTCACACACACAGCTCACACACACAGCTCACACACACAGCTCACACATGCACAGTTCATACACACAGCTCACACATGCACAGCACACACACACAGCTCACACACGCACAGTTCATACACACAGCTCACACATGCACAGCACACACACACAGCTCACACACACAGCTCACACACACACAGCTCACACACATAGCTCATAGACCCACAGCTCACACTCAGCTCTTGGGTTCGCAGTTAGTTCAGTGAACTTCTCCTGGGACTCAGTGGAAGCCTGCGAATGTCCCAGGCACAACAGTGTACAGGAGAGGAGTCCTTTCTCCCTAGAGCTCTGGACCCTGGGAGGGAGCACCAGCCGAGGGCACTGGCTGCACAAACGCACAGGTACACCCCATGCACACGTGCGGGCGCGCGCATACACACACACACACACACACACACACACACACACACACATTCTGTTTCATTTGCTCTTACAGCCCCTGTGGGCTCTGCAGGACCCTCGGACAGACGTCGAACCCCAGCCTTGTCACTGCCCGGCTGTGTGATTGGCGGTCAGTCTCCTGGGGCTCACCTCATCTGTAAAGTGGGGACAGTCATTCCTACCTCAAAGCAACTTCCTGACAGGCCCAAGGAGGCCATAGTGCATTTCTTTAGTTATCCTAACAAGTACTTTTGACTCCCATGTGTCCAGTGCTGAATTGGGTGCCCAGCCACCAATGACAGACAAGACCCCCTCCTGGAACCACATGCCAGTAGGAGGCGATAGCAAATCAGTAGGTGCACCAACATGGGCAATGTGAGGGTGCACAGCTGTGGAGGGCGGGAGCTCTGGGAGGGAGGCACAGGAGACCCTGTGGGAGAGCAGTGGTCAGCCAGGGCCCCTGACCCAGGCTGCAGGTGAGCAGGGGCCAGCGCTGGGCTGGGGCCGCCCTCCCGGGGAGGGGCAGCAGGCGTGAGGCTGGGAGGCTCGAAGGGCTTGCAAATGTGAGGGACAGAAAGAAGCCCAGTGGGGTTGGAGAATGGAGAGCTGGTGATAGGGGGTTGAGGCGAGGTCAGGGGGCAGTACCCACCATGGGCGTGGGCCTGTGGGCGGTGGAACAGCTGGGTCCTGCGGGCGGTGGGAGAGCCGGGTCCTCGGGCGGTGGGAGTGCTGGGTCCTGCCATGAGGACATGATGCTGTGAGCATCAGGACCCGTCCAGTTTCCTGGCCTGTGCCTGTGTCAGAGAACGTGTGACCAGCAGGATGGTGGGCTGACATCCTCCCTTTCCCTGCAGCCCATGCTCCACGGGGCCCACGGGCACAGGAGTCTTGCAGGTGGAGGTGACATTCCAGCTGCCATCCCGCCTTCCTGGGTGGCCAGGCAGTGAAGAAGCCGTGAGTCCCTGTGGGTCTGCGCTTGTTCTGTGGGGAGACTCATCTCTCTTGGTTACCTGGGACTCCTGGTGTCGCTCGTGTGGGCTGCAATGGGCAGGGCCCCCCAGCCACCCCCTGCCCTCGACTAGGGGACTCACGTGTACTCCTGGTTCCAGAGTTCTCTCCCCTCGCCTGCCTCTGCTGGTCCCATTGTGCCTCCTCGTCCTCTCGTCCTTGGTGTCAGCTGTCCTCTCTGTCTGGTGTGGCGGGCCTGTGGAGTGGGCAGAGCAAGGTGAGCACCGAAAGCCCAGGAGGTCAAACTGAGGACGCCGGAGGCTCCTGGGCAGCCCCGGCTACCGCACGCTGTCCTGGGCATTCCTGCCCATTCCCCGGCCGGTGTCCTGCCCACCCCACTCTGGTTTCCCTAGAAGCAGCGACGGCGGGTCGCGGTGCTCCCTGTGGAAACGCTGCGCCCTGGGCGGAGACGCCTCTCCGCAGTTACGTACGTACTTACTTATTTATTTTAAACTAGAGGGCCTGGTGCACAAAATTCATGCGGGGGCGGGGGGGTCCCTCAGCCCAGCCTGCACCCTCTTCAATCTGGGACCCCTTGAGGGATGTCAGACATCCCTCTCACAATCCAGGACTGCTGGTTCCCAACCGCTCGCCTGCCTGCCTGATCGCCCCTAATCACTCCCCACCAGCCTGATCGATGCCTAACTGCTCCCCTGCTGACCCGATTGCCCCCAACTGCCTTCCCCTGCTGGCCCAGTAACTCCTAACTGCCCTCCCTTGCCAGCTTGGCTGCACCTAACTGCCCTCCCTTACAGGCCTGGTCCCCCCCCCCCCCCACCTACCCTCCCCTGAAGGCCTGGTTGCCCCCAAAGGTTCTCCCTTTCAGGCCCGGTCACCCCTAACTGCCCTCTCCTGACAGCCTGATTGCCCCTAATTGCCCTCCCCTGCAGGCCTGTTCCCCCTTAACTGACCTCCCCTGCAGGCCTGGTTGCCCCCAACTGCCCTCCCTTTCAGGCCTGGTCTCTCCCAATTGCCCTCCCCTGACAGCCTGATTGCCCCTAATTGCCCTCCCTTGAAGGCCTGGTCACCCCTAACTGCCCTCCCTTTCAGGCCTAGTCCCCCCCAACTGCCCTACCCTGGCGGCCTGGTTGCCCCTAACTGCCCTCCCCTGCCATCCTGGTCACCCCTAACTACCCTCCCCTGCAGGCCTGGTCCCGCCTTACTGACCTCCCCTGCAGGCCTGGTCCCGCCTTTCTGACCTCCCCTGCAGGCCTGGTCTTGCCTTTCTGACCTCCCCTGCAGGCTTGATCGCCCCCAACGGCCCTCCCTTTCAGGCCTGGTCTCTCACAATTGCCCTCCCCTGCCTTGTGACGGCCATCTTTGACCACATGGGGGTGGCCATCTTGTGTGTTGGAGTGATGGTCAATTTGCATGTTACTCTTTTATTATATAGGATTAGGGTAAAACCACACACCCTAAAATTTATCATTTTAACCATTTTAAGTGTGTAGTTCAGTGGCATTAAGTACATTCACATCACATTTATCTCATTATCTCAGATGAGAGGCAGGGTGCACGAGATTCATGTACTCGGGGTGGGGGGTGGGAGGTCCCTCAGCCTGACCTGCACTCTCTCGCAGTCCGGGATCCCTGGGGGGATGTCTGACTGACAGTTTAGGTCCACGGGGCCGCTCCCCACAGGGAGTGGGCCTAAGCCGTCAGTAAGACATTCTTAGCTCTGCCTTGAGGCGGGAGAGGCACTCTCCACCACTGCTGCGCTCACCAGCCATGAGCCCAGCTCAGGGCTTCTGGCTGAGCAGCACTCCCCCTGTGGGAGCACACTGACCACCAGGGGGCAGCTCCTGCATTGAGCGTCTGCCCCTTGGTGGTCAGTGTGCATCATAGCAACCAGTTGTTCAGCCGTTCAGTCAATTTGCATATTACCCTTTTATTATATAGGATTGTAGCTGGGTTCCTGCCAAACCTTCCCATTCTGGTCCCAGCTCCCGCGACACCATCCACTTTCTCTCGCCATGAACCTGCCTCTCAGGCGCCCGGGTCGGTGGCATCGCACGGTGTTTGGGTGTCTGTTCCTGCTCTGTGGCCGCGGTTTACTCAGCATCATGTCCTCAAGGTGCATCTGAGCTGTAGCAGGTGTTAATGTCCCCATGTTTACAGCCGAGTCAGTCCCGTCTGTGTGCACCTCATTTCGTGTACCCGTTTCTCTGTTGATGGGTGTGGGTTGCGCCCACCTCTTGGCTATGGTGAGTAATCTGTGAGGAACATTTTCTTTGAGACCCTTTCAGTCCTCTTTTTAAAAAAATATATTTTATTGATTTTTTACAAAGAGGAAGGGAGAGGGATAGAGAGTTAGAAACATCGATGAGAGAGAAGCATCAATCAGCTACCTCCTGCACAGCCCCTACTGGGGATGTGCCTGCAACCAAGACACATGCCCTTGACCGGAATCGAACCCGGGACCCTTGAGTCCCCAGGCCGATGCTCTATCCAGTGAGCCAAACCAGCTAGGGCTAGTCCTCTTAAATAATACCCAGATGTGGAGTTGCTGGTTCATGTGACCATTTCATTTTTAACTTTTGGAGGGACTGATGGGCTGTGTTTATAGTGACTACACACTTTCACATTCTCACCAGCAATGCACAAGAATCCCAACTTAGACATACCGTTGCAGACACTGATTTTCTGTCTTGCTTCTTCTTTTAAAATTAATAGTAGCCACCTCCTCTTCTGGAAGTCTTCCCTGTGCTTCCTGCCTGGCCAGGCGCCCGTCCTCCCTGCTCGCTCAAGCTCCCCTTCCCTCCGTTGGGTTTGGTTGTTGTGGGTCTCCCTGGTCTGTGGGCGTGTGGAAGGAACAGGCTGTGAGCACTCAGTGCTCGTCCCCTGTTCTGACCCGCAGGGGCCTGGGCATCTTTGTGGGGATGGCAGCACATCAGAGCTTCCATGGGTGTTGGTACACAGGCAGATGCTGCCTACCAGGCGGGTCTCATAGCTGGAAAAACAGAAGTACAGCTTGTTGGAGTTTGCCTGGCACGGGAGTGGGGTATGCAGGTAGTGGAGTGGGGTATGCAGGTAGATGGGAGTGGGAAATGCAGGTAGTGGAGTGGGGTATGCAGGTAGATGGAGTGGGAAATGCAGGTAGATGGGAGTGGGGTTTGCAGGTAGATGGAGTGGGAAATGCAGGTAGATGGGAGTGGGGTATGCAGGTAGATGGAGTGGGGTATGCAGGTAGATGAGTGGGGTATGCAGGTAGATGAGGGGAGTATGCAGGTAGATGAGTGGGGTATGCAGGTAGATGAGGGGGGTATGCAGGTAGATGAGTGGGGTATGCAGGTAGATGAGTGGGGTATGCAAGTAGATGAGGGGGGTATGCAGGTAGATGAGGGGGGTATGCAGGTAGATGAGGGGGGTATGCAGGTAGATGAGTGGGGTATGCAAGTAGATGAGGGGGTATGCAGGTAGATGAGGGGGGTATGCAGGTAGACGAGGGGGGTATGCAGGTAGACGAGGGGGGTATTCAGGTAGACGAGGGGGGTATGCAAGTAGATGAGGGGGGTATACAGGTAGATGAGGGGGGTATGCAGGTAGACGAGTGGGGTAAGCAGGTAGATGAGGGGGGTAAGCAGGTAGATGAGGGGGGGTATGCAGGTAGGTGAGTGGGGTATGTACGTGACAGGAGTGGGTATGCTGGTGGATGGCTGCACCGGGGGCACATGCTGGGTATAGGTTTCTGGGGTGTGGGCCAAGGGGACCAGACTCCTGTCGCTGATGGTGTGGGTTTATCCTTTCTCTAGCAAGGAAGGTGATGACCTGTTCTATTCTGCGTGGGTTAGTGGCAGCCCCTTTATTTCTCACACCTGGATCCGAGGCTGAAGGCCTTTCACTATGAGTTGCAGCCTTCCTTGTCCCCTGGGGAGCTCTGCTGGGGGAAGGATTCCAGCAGGAGTCCAGTGCCTACTGAGCGAGCAGGTACAGCCCTGAGTCCATCCCTCACTGTGGCCTCACAACAGCTCCAGCCCCTCCTCCCTCCACATCCTGCCTGCTCAGGCAGAGCCCTCCCCAGCCCCTGGTGCCCCAGCAGGGCAGACCCCTGATGCCCCTCAGGGCAGAGCCTCGGGTGCCCCCTCAGGGTGGGCAGCTCCCAGCCCAGGGGCTTGGAAAGGGCTCTGCAGACAGTGCTGTCGGGCGAGGAACATCTGCCTCACATGCACGTCCAGCTGGGAGCCGGGCCAGGTGCCAGTCGTCGCTCATGTCCCCAGGTCCCTCAGTCGTTCCCAGGCTTCCTGGAGCCTGGCTGTGTCTAGCTCTCTGTGGGCTGTGAGGTGAGGTGAGGTGAGGAGCCTGCATCTTCTGTCCTCCGGAAGGTCCCTGGTCTGGAGGAGCAGAAAGGCAGGGCCTCCATTGCCCCCACACGGGTGGGAGCAGGAGCAGGAGCAGGAGGGGGAGGTGCAGGAGCGCCGATTGTGTCCAAGGACTGGCCCTGGGCTGGCCCAGGAGGGCCTGGAGTCTGGGAGGACAGAGGCTAAGGGAGAGGACAGGGCTGAGAGCCAGGCTGGCCCCAGGATAAAGGTTTCCTTGGGTGTCGTGTGCAGGGCTGGGGTTTATCCTGCAGGCGCTGGGCAGTCAGACGGAGGTGGAGAGAAACCCACAGCCAGGCAGCCGGCCTCTGGGATCTGGCCGCCCACCTCAAAGGGGCCCTTTGTGCTGGCCGGGGACCCCTCCCTGAGCCATCCCTTCTCCTGGGTGGACAGTCCACACCGCTCTCCTCATTTCTCCAAACTTCTGCTTCTGTATTATTCTTTGCTGATTTTTTTTTTTCTTTTAAAACAGTTAGTAGACTTTACTTTTGAGCAGTTTTAGGTTTATAGAAAAATTAAGCAGAAAGTTCAGAGTTCCATATACCCCTTATTCCCTCCTAACTTCCCCTGTTGCTGTCTTACATGAGGGGTGCATATGATACCACTGATCAACCAGTATTGGCACGTTATTGTTAACTAAAGTCCAGAGCTGAAATTAGGGCTCACTCTTGGTGTTGTACATTCTGTGGGTTTGGACAAATGTCTAATGACATGTATGTACTATTATAGTGTCTTATAGATTCGTTTTACTGCCCTATAACCCCCCTGTGCTCCACCTAACCCTTCCTCCCCGAACCCCCGCCAACAACTGATCTTTTTACTGTCTTCATGGTTTTCCTTTTTAGGCTGCATGCGGTTGGAACCTGACAGCATGTGGCCTCTTCAGCTGGGCTGTCACTTACAGATGCATTTAGCGTTCCTCCAGGCCTTCCAGCCCGGGGCCATAGTCCACTGTCGGGCGCTCTGCTGCCATTTCCCATCACCAGCGGAGGGCATCTTGGTTGCTTCCAGGTTTTGGCGGTGGTGAACACAGGTTGATGAGCACACTGACCTTGCTGTTAAAGTCACTGAGAAAACGAGCTTTGCGGACAGAGCTGATCTGCACCCACAGCCATGCCCACTGGCAGGGGCGCCCTGCGATCTGGCCTCTGTCCGACGCTGTGTGAACGCTGCGGGCCCTGGTGAAGCGAGCGCTCTCCTTGGATTGGGCATCAGTTCGCTGTCACCTATTCCGGATGGAACTCGGTCGCTGTTCAGTTCGTGCTAGGGCTTTGCTAAGCACACCTTGGAGCCTGGCTGTCCCTGGCCTCTGGGAGGACCCGCTGTGTGCCCGAGCCCTGTCCCAGCTATGGTTGAAGCGAAGCCCTGTGTTCCCCGGGAGACGGCGTGTGTGTGCTCAGGGGAGGGCTGCGTCGGGAGATGAGTGCTGCCTGTGCTGCCAGACCCGCTGTGGTGCGTCTTGGAGACCATTGCGCGTGAAAGCCATCAGGTGGCTCTGGGTCTGGATGTCGGCCCTGCAAGCCCCTGGACGGCCTCAGAGGAACTGGTGGCTGGGAGCTGGAGCTCTGAGCTTGCCTTGCGGGCCAAGACAAGCAAGCATCGTCCTTCCCCTGATGTCCACGCAGAAGTGCGGGGTCCGAAGCCAAGGTTGCTTCCCACCTATGATTTGTCTGACTTCCCACCAGTTGTTCGCCAGCCTCCCATCCTACACCCACCCATCTCTCCATATACGTCATCCGAGGGCCACCGGGAGCTCCTGGTCCACAGGTGGAGCCGGCCCAGCCAGGGTTCAGGGTGGGAGGGGCAGGCTCCTCCCTCCTCCCACATGCACGGATCCCAGCCACAGTCAGTGTGCGCATCCTAGTGGAGACTGTGCAGATGGAGGCGGGGGGGTGGGGGTGGGGGCGGGACGGAGGCTGGATTCTGTCTGCAGGGAGTGGAGGCTGCTTCATTAGGGGGAGGCCCACTAGTTCCAGAGCACGAGGCCCAGATGGGACAGGGAGAAAGGGGAGCATCCGGCGGGGGTGGGAGAAGGGGTGTGCAGCGGCGTGGTGGCTGGGCTGCAGGAGGCATTCGGACAGTGGCCGTTGTTTGGAATGACTGGGTCAGAAGGGTCACATGGAAGGGCTTTAGGGACTGGTGAGCAGTTGAGGCTCATTCTGCAGGTGACTGGAGGGAGGAGGGCTGTCAGTGAAGGGACTGTGTGGGGAGTGTAGGGAATGGCCTTCGTGGTCCATCACCAGCACCGGCGGCTATGGATGGACACGGCTGCTGAATCTCCCCGGGCAAACAGAATGTGGGGAGGAGGGAAGAGGATGTAGGAACAAAGAACTGTGGGTGTGGGCCCGCATCAAGGTGGAAACCCCGGAGGCACCTGTCTCAGCTAGACAGGGGCAGGTGGGGGCAACTAGAGAAGGCCTCAGCCCAATTTTTTAAATGGCCCAATGGGAGACTGCAAGACCTAGGTGACATATGAGGAAACAGGGGACCCCATAGTACTCAGCCAATGAGGACCCAGGGGAGGGACTGGATAAGTAGGCTGTGATCACTGCCTAGGTGCCTGTACAACCGGACGGACACCCGCTCTCGAGGACGTATTGAAAGTCTCGTTCTCACCATACTTCTGTCTCTGAGTCCATTATTTTGAATTTGGACAGGTGAGCTTTCTCACAGGAACTCTGTGATCTGGCCCGTTGATCAGTTTTGGAGAAGGAATTGGAGGGGTCAGGCTAGAAGTCAGGAAAGCATTTATGGACTTCATTCATTCATTCATTCATTCATTCATTTTCAACAACCACACTAATATTCATCATCCACTCCTTCGCTCTGTCATTCACATATCAACACTCGCTCCATCACTCACTCCTTCCTTCCTTCATCCCCTCCTCAAAGGTCCTGGAGCCTCGTCCAGCTCCGTCACTGCAAGGAGCTGAGGTGGGATTTCAGACCCCCCATCACGCCCCTCCCTCAGGGCTCCGGGGCTGGGGTGGGAGGGGTTTTCCTCCCCTGTCTTTTGAAGGTTGAACTGCTGAGCTCTCTGGTCTTCACAGCAGTGTGGTTCTCCACGCCTAAAGGAAAACAGCGGTTTGGTGATAACGCTCCACAGATGCGCACGTGGTTTCCAGGCTACTTCCCCTTGGAAGCGTGGGGTGCCCCACGGCTGACAGGGAGGAGAGCGGGCCCTGCTTCCCCCATGGGTCACAGGCCTCACCCTGCTGTGCACACCGCCCTGGGTGCGGGCCACCGTGAAGACGGGCCCCTTCCTCCCCACCTCGCTTGGGGCAGGTCCAAGCCTGCTCTGAGGGTTCGGGCCCAGTGAGGCAGCGCTGCTGCTTGCTGGGGCTGAGCCCGGCCTCAGGCTGCTGGGATGGTGCCCACACTGCGACCTGCAGGCTGCCAGGGGCTTGAGGGGCCCTTGGCCACCTCTGGAGGAAGCCTGCACCTCCACTTCCACCCGCGGCAGGACGACCCCTCTTCTCCTCAGGTCATTCCCGCTGGAGGCAAGAAAACAGCATCATTAGCAAACTCTGCCCCAAGCTGCACGGCCTCATCCCAGGAGACCCACCACGCTCTGTTGCCAGGCAGAGTGGGCACCAGAGGCGCCCATGAAGCCGGCAGGGGCTCCGGTGGCATCGGCAGCCTCTCTCGCCCCTGGGAGGCTGCTCCCCCTGCTGGGGGAAGGGAAGACTTGTTGGGTGTTCTGCTGCTCAGATCTGAGTGAGTGGGCCCCCAAGAGCCCCTCTGATGGAGAGGGGCTGCACCATGTTTTACAAATTAGCCTGCTTAGGGATGACAGAGCCTGTTTGCTGGTCATTTTATTCAGGACTTACTTCACTCACTGATATATCTGGGGCTGTTAATGTATCCTCCTCAGTCCTGTAACGAGCAGAGATTTTCCATTACTAATAAGGCACCGACGGGACATGTGGAGGAGCTGCTCTCTGTCTCTTATACACAAGACTCAGAGCCATGTCTGGATACGAGGGAAAACCCTGTCCGCGCGATGTTCCCAGACATGGTGGTTTTGGCCCGGGATATTTTCCTTAGTGATCTGGAATGAATACATTTGGGCTCCCTTTCATAAGTGTTGTTTTTAATTACCTGCACTATTTGAAAAACGTATCTACTTCCTGAAACAGGCTTGTTTCCTTTTCTCAATAGAGTAAGAAAGAGAGGGAGAGACCAGCCATCGGCTCTTCTGCACGGGATGAGGAAATGCCTGTTACTGCCCGAGGGGAAAGACAACGATTGGCCTGAAATATGGCCACGCAGTGTCTTGCCAGGAGTCATCTTTCAGCAGCGTAGATGCTACAAATCTCAGAAGTTTCTCCTGGCGTCTGGCCCTCAGTTAGTGATAAATCTTAATTTACCGTTTCCCTCTTGGTCTGAGGCTTTATAGATTTTTCTGGAGAGAAGCTGCCTGAGGTGTGGCTGGTTGCCCGGTTCTGTCTCACACTTGGAAGTCTCGTAGGGAGAGCTTACCTTGCTGCCCTGCATGGATCCCTCCGGGGCCCTCCCCTGCCAGAACCGCGGTCCGTTCCTTCGCCCCACGGGACCCCCCAGCCCTTCCTCTGCCACCTGCTCCGGTTCCTCTCGCCCGCCCTCTCTGCCAAGAGCACCTGGGACCCTGTCAGGTCCTCGTTCTCCTTTCCTGGCCTCGGCAGGCCCTTCCGCCGTCCCCTCCCCCATACATACCCCGACCGGGGATGGAGCCTGAGACCTGGACATGTGCCCTGATCAGGAACTGAACCCGCCACCATTCAGTGCACGGGTGACGCTCCAACCGACCCAGCCACAGGGCCAGGGCCAGAGCTGCTTTCTTTTGTCGCTGCTCTGGGGTTCTGACCAAGCTGGCAAAGACTTCCCGGGGTTCGCTGTGGAGAGAAGGGAGCTCGGGCCTTCGGGGATTTCCTTCCCCTGCTCTGGTCCAGGCACGAGGGGCTGAGGAGTCGGGGAGGGGCTTCTGGGGGCTGTGCAGCAGGTTAATGGATCAGAGGAAGGGCTCTGGAGGCGGCGCCCCGCACACTGGCCAGTCAGCGTTTGGGGTAAATAGGGTAAGTTGTTCACGAGACCCCCAGGGCTATGCTGGGGGTTGGGGGGCTGCCTCAGTGTGAGGGGTGTGGCTCTGGAAGGAGACTGCCAGGGGAGGTGGGCTTGGATAAAGGGTGTGGACCACGCAGCCCAGCTCTGCTCCCGCCCAGGGCTCACGCTGTGGTTTCTGCTGCTCCCTGGGGTGCTGGCAAGACCGCCCCCGGCCCGGAGTTCTCTTCTGAGCCTGGTGCCTGGGACTGCTTTGGTCAAGAGGGACTCGAACTCCTACAAACACTCCCGAACTCTGAGGAGAAGTAATGAGGAGGTACGACAGGGTGCATGAGCAGAAATAAAATGCAGGCCTTCCTGGGGCCTGTAGCTGGGCTGCGGACCCCATACCTCAGAGATGGTCTCGCGCTCCAGGGCTGAGCGCTGACATGACCCAGCAGCTCCTGCTGGCTCCCGGCCTCCCTTCACCTGCTCCGCCCCCTCGGCAGGCCTCGCCTTGGTGCCCACATCCCCTCGGTGGGGCATTCCAGTCTCTCCGTGGTCATGAGCAGGTGGCCTCACTCCCTTCACACACCCCACCCCCTGGGTTTTCTGGGCTTGTTTTCTGCACCAGCAGCAAACTAGCCCTCAGGCTCCATGGAGGCCTCGAGATAGGCACTGGCCGCTGGGCCGTGAAGACAGGCTGGGCTTGCCTGCCCCTGTAGCCTCCTGGGCATTGATCTTTCTGACGAAGCTTCTTGCTGTTCAGGATGTCTGTCAGGGAGGGGGTGTTCTCAGGGGCCTGGCCGCGTGGTCTGGGGAACGCCCTCCCCGATAGCTGGGGCCTGCTTAGAATCTGGGGTGTGCGCCCTCCCCAGCCGGGCCCTCCCCATGTCTGCATGTAGGGTGGCTGCCAATCTGCAGCTCTCATCCTACACTAGAGTCTCTGCGTCAGCCAGCCCTGTGCCCTCCCCGTCCGCCATTCCCTGGGTCCCTGGGACATTGTCGTGTCAAATCAAGCCAGAGGCGGCGAGCTGGGCTGCAGACAGACTGGAGTTCAGGGCTGTGGCCGTGGGAGGCGGACGTGCCACAGCTGTGGGGGGTGTGGGTACAGAAGAGCTTGACTGTGAGGGAGCTTGCCCCGGCTGAGCACAGCCGCTGCCTGGCAGCTGGAGGTCACGGGGCAGGAGCAGGACGCCCGGGAGGGCACGCTTCACTGGAGGCTTGCTTGCATCAGGTTAGCGGCCCGCCTTCCTAGAATGAGGTGCCCAGGGTGCCCCCGCGGAGCAGGCTGCCTCTCCTGAGAGGGTCCCCGGGGAGCCTGTGTCCTGAAGCCGCGTGGGACAGCCTCAGAAGGCGCCTCCTTTACTTTTACAGAAACTGTGCGGTCCTTTAGGCGGAGCCTCGGTCCGCTGAGCGGTGGAACCGGCCTCTGAAGCACGCATGGCGGCCAGGCTGTCACTGCTGGCTTCACCCGGCGGCCAGATAGTTCTACTGAACGAGTACAGAAATGCCTTAGGTAATTGTGAAAGGCGCGCTTGAAAATTAAATGCCCACTGCAGTTTGGGGTACTTATTACGTGTTCTTACAAGCTAATGTCTGTTTCAAGTATGAGGCTTTGTAAACACCGTGTAACAGGAAGCGAGAATTCTCGTGATCCGTCCGCAATGTGTTAGCATGTGGCAGCCAGAGGCGGCCCCTGCTCATTCCTGGCCGACAGCGTGTGTGGGCTCCCCTGGGCGAGGGGCACGCAGAGCAGAGATCTGAGCCCTCAGCACAGCAGCGAGATTCTGTCTTCCTGCTGGCCTGTCGGCTTTCGGTCTTAGGTGTCCGTTCAGATCTGTGTTTATAAAACTTTATTCTAACTTCACAAGCTTATAGTAAACACGAGGAAGCGACATGGTGTGGCGGGAACAGACGCTGTGACTCCGCCTTCACCTGACGCGGGTGGAGTCCCACCTTTGCCATTCGATGCCGTGTGACCTTGGCCAAGTCACTGCCCCTCCAGAGTCGAGTTTCCTACCTGAGGACGGTGCCTCGCTCTGCACCATCGGGTTTACGGCGGAGAGTCCGTGAGATGGTGGTGGAATGTCTTCACATGCCCAGGAGTTAGCTTCTCCCTCTCCTGCCCGCTCAGGCCTGCTTCCCTGGACACAGCGGGTTGCAAGCGGGGCGCGGGGGCGGGGGGGGGGGGGCCCCCGGGCGGCCGCGGGGGAAGCCTCCAGGGGGAGCAAGAAGCAGGACAGAGCGCAGGCTCGTCCAGGCTGGGTCCTGGCGTGGGAATCGGGACACAGAGGGATGCCGCTCACTGGCATCACTGGCAGCAGCCCCAGAGGAGGGAGCCTCGGGCATTTCTGGGTTAGACGGAGCGGAGCTCGAGGCGGCGGCAGCTGGGGGTCTGGGCAGGGGACCAGCAGCAGCTGCGAGCCCCCTGCCTGTTCTGAGACTTCTTATCCCGACTCTCTCTCACCTGTACGTGTCGGTCCGTGGCAGGAGGTTTACCCACTCCCTGAATACCTGACGCTTAAAGGCTGTCTTGGGCATGAGGGGGGTGTATCGATTTCCCGGCCTTTCGGGGTGCAACGTGCTCACCTTGTCCCTGGGCGCTGTGCTCCATCTACATGCCCGGGAGCCGTGGGCACGCCAACCTGCTGGGCAGCCCAGGTGCCAGACACAGTTATTTCTGCTGCTGACTTGGGATCAGTTCAAATTAAGAAGCCGTGGCTTTAATTGGCCAGTCCTCCCGTGGGTGCCCTGGGGCGGCCTAATCACATTTGCTGAGGTGTATTGACACCTTCTTCGCGCTCGGGACGCCTCAGTGTGCATCCTCTCACCTGGGGGATCTGGAAGCGGTGGGCGCGGGGCCACCCCGCAGGCCTCATTAGCTGCTCAGAGGTGCAGGGTGTGAGGCTGTGGGGGAATCGTCGCTCCTCAAGGCACCGAAGGAGGGTGATTGATAGGCCGGCCTCCCTGGCGGCTCTGCAGCAGGGCTGGTGGGCAGGAGTGACAGTGCCCATGAAACCCAGGCTCTGCCCGCCTATGGGATGCGTGTGCCTGCGGCAGCCCGGGGTCTGGGCTGGGGCTCAGGTGTCTGCGGTCTGAGCCCGTTGCCCCTCTGCAGTCATGCCAAGCACATTCCTCCTGGCAGGGGCGGCCCAGTGGCAGGAAGGCGCCCATCCAGCTCCCGGGGAGGGCGCGTGGGTCTGACCTCAGCTCTGCCCCTAGGCTTGTGTGTTCCGCCATCTCCTCCTTTGGGAATTGGGGAGAAATCCCCCTCTTTCAGGAATAATAAGTGGAACCCACCGGCACACAGCCTGCTAGCCAGTTCTGGACACACGTTAGCTTCTCAGTTATTAGTAATGAGTCATGTTATTGCTGTTGGATTTTAATTCTCAGCTTGGGTCTGAACTCGGGGTGTGTGGTCCCTGAGGGCCCTCTTTGGACAGGAGCCTTCCACAGAGCAGCCTGAGTGCCCCTCCCGGGGCGGGCAGGGCTGGGTGAAACCTCCTCTCCCAGCCGCCCCGGCAGCCCGGACTCCTGCGTGTGTGGGAACTGCACGGCTTCGTATTGCTCTCCCTGTCTAATCTGTCTTTCCAGAATGCTCTGTCATTAGAAAATGCCTGTCAGCTACGCTTCTCTTTGGGAAACCACCTGCGGGCTTCTCTGGACTCCAGAACGCAAACCATGGAGGGGCTGGCTCAAGGGGCTCTGTGCGGGGGCACGGGGGCCGCCTCCGGCTGTCGTCTCATGATCAACCTTTCCCTCCAGCCCTCGCACCGGGAGGGGTCCTGGGTGACTGACAGGTGCTGCGGACAGGAGTCCTTCATCTTCCGCAGAAACGCCGCAGCTTCGGAGGGCAGCGCCCCGGAGGCTGAGCCCCGCCCGGCCACTCCTGCCTCCCCAAGCGAGGCCCAGCAGTGCCCGGGAGCCGGGTTGGCTGCAGAGGCTTGGCTCTGTGCCAGGCGGTGAGGACGGGGATCTCATCCCTAGGAAGATGGTTGGACAAGGGCAGGGGAGCCCATGCGACACAGGGGTCCCCTTCGGGCATGCGCTGAGGCAGGACTGAGCTTTGCAGGTGCTGAGGTGGCAGGATGGAGGTCAGGGTGGAGAGCTGGTGGAGGGGCCACAGCTGGTGGCTGCCTGGGCGGGAGCCTGTGGGGCCAGCCTGTGGGAACGCAGCTGCAGCAGGTGGGTGCCCCCACTCCCCTCAGGACTCCCCCCCAGCTCTGAGTCAGGTCTGGGTGGGGCTGAGAAGGTGCCTTTCTAACCAATTCCTGGTGACACTGTCGCTGGGAAAGGTCTCACCTTGCGGTGCCCGGAGCAGGCTCAGCTGCCCAGAGGCCAGCCAGGGGCTGGGCGCCGGGGCCCTGGCGGGCTGAGAAGCTTATGCCACGAGGAGAGAACAGCTGCTGCCAGCACGGCCATGGGAAGGTGGGACGAGTGCTCCTTGTATTCATTCGGTCTGGGGAGACTGGGGGTCTGGATTTTTTTTTTTTTGCATGAAATACCCTTATTTTACAATGACACATGGGCCTGAGAAGACGCACCTGCCATAGGTTCTCAGTGATCTTTCTTTAAAGATGAACAGGGATTTGCAGGTGGCGGGAGGCAGAGGACTCTCCATGCGCAAGGAGCCTGTGTGCAGCGCCTAGAAGTGTAGATGCCTGGAGGGGGGACGCTCAAACCTCTGGCTGGAGCAGACAGAGGGGGCGGGGTGGGGTGGGAGGAGCTGTAGGAGAAGGAGGGAGGCAGGCAGGGAAGAGCCCCTGTCCCTGTGGGATGTTTAGACTTGACCTCTGACCCCGGGATGGCTGGCTTTGCCTGCTGACCTCAGTGTCTCTGTGTCTCGGGACAGAGGACCATTTGGTCCCCACTGCACCTGGCCGGTGGCCGCACTGTGGACCCAGAGCTCTGATGCCACACACCTACCCAGGTGAGCTTCCCATCAAGGCCAGTTTCCAGGAGGGGCCTCGGGCTCCTGGCGGGGCCTCTCCCTGGAGAAGGGCCTGTGCCCCATCTTCTCAGGACGAGCCTGTGGTGCAGAGCAGGTGCCTGGGCCAGACAGATGGCCTCTGTCTCGCCCGTGCCGCTGGCTGTGCAACTGCTGATAACAGAGCTTCCCTGCACCGGTTCCTCGCCTATAAAATGGGGAAACCCCTGGGATCACTAATGGAGTTATTCTATACTAGGGGCCCAGTGCACGAATTCATGCACCTTGAAAGGAACTGTGCGCCGCCAGGCTGTGGTGGGCATAGGGGCAGGTCTCGGCCTGTTCTCCACACCCTCTGCCTGCAGCCCTGCTCCCACCACTGCCACCACCACCGCTGCTCCCGCTCCCGCTGCCGCTGACATGGAGCGATTGGAGTCAGTGCCAGCAGTGGGTACGAGTGTGGCTGCCAGCCCTGATCGCCCCTCAGGAGCAGGGGGAGGTGGAGAAGCCCTCAGGGGTGATCGGGGCTGGCAACTGCAACTTGTACACACTGATGGCACCAAGCGTTCAGAACCAGTGACGAACACTGGCAGTGGGTGCGAGTGGTGGCAGCGGGTGCAGGTGGGGCCATCACCGGCAGTGGGTGCAAGAGGTGACTCTGGCAATGGCAGTGGGTGTGAGCGGGGTCGGCGCCGGCAGCAGGTGCAAGTGTTGGGCGGGACCATGGCGTGTGGGAGTAAAGAATTTTTAGTAACCACCAGAGGCTCGCCCCAATGACAGTGACCGGCACCCCGCCTTGGTCTGGCGCCCCCACTCACTTGCTCCACCATCCCGCTGCGGCTGATGCCCGTCATGTTCCGCACGCACCCCCTGGTGGTCAGTGCACGTCATAGTGACTGATTGTTTGGTTGTTCTGCCGTTCGGTCTATTTGCATATTAAGATTTTATATATATAGACTAGAGGCCCAGTGCATGAATTCGTGCATGGGTGGGGTCTGGCCGGCCCGGCCCTGACTGGGGCAGAGCGGGACCAGGCCTGTTGAGAGGAGGAGATGGCAGGAGGTTGGCCAGTCAGCTTGCCCTGATTGGGGCCCAATCAGGACCAGGCCGGCCAGGGGAAAGGGGCCATGGGTGATTGGCCAGTGGGCCATGCCCCCTATTGGGTTGGGGGGCTGACTGGGGACAGAACCAGCCGTGAGGAGGGGCTATGGGTGGTGGGCTGGTCAGTCCCGCCCCCAATTGGTGGTGGGGGGGGCTGGCCAGGGGTGGAGCTGGCTTGGGGGAAGGGCTGTGGACCGATTGGGGTGGTGGGGGCTGGTCAGGGTGGGGCCAGCCATGGGGAGGGGCTGTGGGCAGTGGGCCTGCCAGACCTGCCCCCAAATTGGGTGGGGGGGCTGACCAGGAGCCAATGGCCAGGGGGAGGGGCCGTGGGTGGTTGGCTGTCCGGCCCTGCCCCCAATTGGTATGGGGGGGCCGCGGGCCTATTGGGGCTGTGGGGGCCAAATGGCAGCGGGGCCATCTGTGGGGAGGGGCTGCAGGAGATTGGCAGGCTGGCCTTACTTCCTACTGGGGTAGTGGGGGGCAATTGGGGGCGGTGCTGTCTGGAGGGATGGGTCGCGGGTTGTTGGCTGGCTGGCCCTGCTCCTCATCAGAGTAGGAGGGCCAACTGGGGGTGGAGCTGGATGGGGGGAGGGGCTGCAGGCCCATTGGGGTGGTGGGGGCCCATCAGGGGTGGGGCTGGCCAGGGGGAGGAGCCACAGGTGGTTGGCCAGCTGGCCCAGTCCCTAATCGGGGTGAGTGGGCCGACCTGGGATGGGGCTTGGCGGGGGAAGGGGCTGCAGGAGGTTGGCCGGCCAGCCCCGCCCTCTATTGGGGTAGAGGCAGTGATCAGAATCCGGGAGGGGGTGGGGCGGGGGGGTGGGGAGGGGCCACGGGAGGTTGGCTCCAGGGCGTGTCTGGCCCATCTCGCCCAGTCCTGCTTTGGGGGGATGTTCCCATAAATGCTCGGATTCTGAGCAGCTTGGAGAGGGTGCTTCTGGCATTTCCCTAGTAGGGAGACCGGCTGTCAGGGGAGGTCACCTTGAAGTTGAACAAATAAACTCTGAGGGATGTAGATAAAAGATCAGATGTCTATTTGTGCCATTGGATTTATTAACTTAGTTACACATCTATATTTACACTCACATGTTATGTAAAATTATATGTGCATTTAGAAATCCTGGTTTCTTCCCTCTGGCACTTCAGAGCAGTGTTATTCCAGGACTTCCAGGCCCTCTGGGCGGCGCTCTGTGCCCACCCCCCCTCCCACTGCTCCCACTTGCCCCCACCTGCCGCACCTGCAGCAGCCCTGACCTGGTTCCTGGGAACTCCTGTCACAGCTGTTTGGATCCAGCACTTTGTGGATCTGGGCAAAATGCTGCCACTGGAGATTTTATCCCAAGCCAGGGCACTCATTTGCATAACACTAGGGGCCTGTGGTGTGTTTTTTTGGTCATTTTGTACTCTAAGCTTCATGCTCTCCGCAGTGTAAGGACTCATGGTCTCTC
The DNA here is from genome assembly GCF_014108235.1 of Myotis myotis. NCBI lineage: Eukaryota > Metazoa > Chordata > Mammalia > Chiroptera > Vespertilionidae > Myotis > Myotis myotis. The sequence continues at coordinate 1,615,910 of NW_023416329.1, read as the reverse complement.
TTTTTATAGCAATTTGTAAAAGGCTTGTTTAGAACAACATCCGGGTTTGCAGTTCTAAGGTCATATTCAGGAATAATTATGAAATAGGGCTAAGTGTCTTTGCCTCCTTTTTAGACGATTTCATCAGACAGCTTCTGATAAGCATCTGAAACTGGCATTGAGCGAGGTCCTCTCGGGCTAATGTCTTTTCCCCAAACTGTGCTTTGTTGGTTAAAATAAACGAGACAACTGCTCTGTGATAGGGGCGCTGGCTGGGAGTTTGAGCGTACACTCCCTCTCTCTTTTTTGGAAGGTTTCACAGAAAATCACCGCCTTTTACTTGGTGATCAAGGTTGGCATCCACCGCCACTCTCCGTTGAATTGAATGAGTGGAAGGGCCTGAGGAGTTTATATGCCCGACATGTAGGCGGGGCCCAGGGAGCCGGCTCTCTCCCGTGCCCGCCTCCCTGTTTACGAGGTGCCAGCAGGTCCCCTTTGCCTGCCCTCTCTCACCTGGATGTCAGGCCCTGCGTGTGGTTTGCAAGTTCTTGGCAGTAGCAGCCAGGCCACCTTATGCATGGCAACAGCCAAACTGCCTTCATAAGTTACAGCCTCTGCTACAGAATCCCCCGTGTGGCCCTGGAGAAGCTATGAGGGTGACTCGGGGCTCAGTCTCCTCCAGGCGCTGCTGCCTTTGTGATGCTGGGGGCTGAAGCGGCCTCATTTCTGTGGTGTCCACCAGGGACAAGGCCCCACCTGCAGCTCTGGCTCTGTTGACTGGTGCTCAGCAAGCTGGCTTATGGAGGTGCGTTTGGGGATGGAGGGAGATGGGGTAGGAATAAGCAGCTCCTAGGAGTTCTGATTTCTGGAGTTCAAGCCTGGGTGGGACCTGTGTCACTGGGTTGAAGGATCCCCCTTCTTGTTCTCATTATGTCCGGAGGGCAGAGCAGACCAGTGCGGACACAGGAGCACGTCTCCGGGGTCGGGGGCCTTCGCTGCAGCCTCGCTTTGCTTTGTGTATTGTCTGACCTTGGACCATTCATTTGGATCATCTGGTCTTCAGTGTCACCATCTGTGCAACCAGGGGGTGGAGATGCCTTCCAGGCCTGTTTCAAACGGAGCAATGTCCAGGGCCTAGGACACTGAGGACTCTAGGATAGCGGGGGCGGAGGGCAGCCCCCTGGATGTGGCTGAGATGTTTCCGGGAGGTGGCGTCGCCTGCTCTGGTTCCAGCCTGAGGCTGTGGGCTGCTCCTTAAGAGCCCAGGCTGTGGACGGTCATGCGGGCTTGTCCAGTGGCGTGGGCTGCCCGAGGGGAATATCACAGGCTGGGGCTGAAACAGCAGGTTACTTTCCTGCAGTTCTGCCAGCTGGGAATCCTGTGTCAGGGCGGGCGTGTGCTTGGCTTCTTGAAAGCCCTCTATGGCTTGCAGACAACTGCTTTCTCCCTGTGCGTTCTCACCCCCGGGGGGGGGGGGGGCAGAGGGGGAGTGAGCTTTGGGGTTACTTCTTATAAGGCCACTGACCCCACCAGACCAGGTGCCTGCCCTCTGGACCTCCAGTCATGCTAATTACCTCTCAAAGGCCCCCTCTCCACATGCCAACATATTGGGGGATAGGGTTTCAACATATGGATTTGGGGGACACAGTCAGACCATAATGTAGCAACAATGGTCCTCACCTGTATCTGTTGCCTGTTGTCACAATAAGGCAGTGAACCAAGCCATTCCCAAACGTAGCAGTTTAAAGCAACCATGCACTATTTTTCATGAACCTACAGGTTAACTGAGCGGTTCTGTTGGTCTGGGCCCAGCTCGGCCCATCTTGGGTGGGCTCACTCATGTCTGTGGTTGGCAGGGGGAGGGGACGTGTCTCTCCTGGCCTGGTGGCCTTGGCCGAGATGGCTCTTCTCCACGTGGCCCCTTGCCCCGCAGGCCAGCCCGAGGGGTGAGTGTGCGTGAGGCCGAGGCTGAGCCGTGGCATATCATCACTTCGGTTGCACTTAATTCGCCAAAGAAAGTCATGCTATCTGCCCAAATCCCAGGGGTGAAATACAGAACTAGCTTTTAATGCAGGGCTCATGGCCCAGAGCACAGATGTCGGAAGGAGTGGGGAAGTGGGCCATTTTACCAGGGGTCTCAGCACCACCTCGGACCTCGCTGGTAGATGTCAGTAAAAATTGTTCATGTTAGCGCAGTGCCCGATAGTGAAAACACATGGAAAGAGGCTGCTGTTGTGTCGTTGGCCTGATGCTTTCCCATAATGAGATACAGGGTCGGCCGCTGTACGAAGCCAGGGCCCAAAGTGAGCCGTACATCGGCCTCAGACTCTGCAGGGCACACTCACAGGGAGAGAAGCTGTGGGTATGTGAAGGCCCTCTCCCAGAAGGGGGGTCAGCAGGACGTGGGTCTAGAGCCGAGGGAAGACCAGCCAAAGCCTGTTTCTCCAACATTGTCACCTGTGATGGGAGACCGGCTCAGCGAATTCCCAACGTTCAGCCCGCAGCGTGCTGGCCCTGCGGCGGGAGGGACTCTCACAGCCGTCCTCGTCCTCAGGATTTCTCTGCTGCCAGCTCCCCACCCCCCATTTCGCTTTTCAGGAGACAGACGAGGCCCCTCCGCCTTCCCGTGAGCGCTGCTGACTGCGCCTCGGTCTTCATCCATGTGGTCACCTGCCTGCGATGAAGGCCCTCGGGCGGGCGCGGAGTTCTGAGAAGGCATTTTCAGGGGGAATCAGAGTTGTGTGGCTCCTTGGTGCTTGGACTGAGCTTCACGGGGTAGGTTCCTGCGATTTTATCCTCATTACAGTTACCTCTTCGGCAGAAGGTCTATTTGTAAAACTTGAAAAAGCTGAGCTACTGTGTGTGTGTGTGTGTGTGTGTGTGTGTGTGAGAGAGAGAGAGAGAGAGAGAGAGAGAGAGGACTTACGGGTGGGCAGACCCTCGAATCCTGCCTTCATCCCTCCTGCCCTCCGCAGCCCCTGAGAGATTTTGCATCTCATCATTAGTGCAATCTAAAAAATATTGGAGTGGAGAATCTAGACACATGATGTCCAATAGGGCAGTTCTCTTGGGTAACAATCAACTAAGTGGGCCTTTTCTTTCCCCCCTTTTAATGACTTTTATTTGTTTTTAAATTTATTTTGAGAGTACATTTATTAAAGTTGGGGACACTGATACCAGGAGGACTTAGGATAGAGGAGGCAGCAGGAGAGCCGGGGCTGGGCTGCTTTGCTCACTGGGAAGTCAGAGAAAAGGGGGCCTTGGGGACAGGGTCAGGGGGTGAGCCTGGGACGAGCTGCCGCCGCCATTGCTGCTCTGGTTGCAAGTCTCGGGTCCCTTAGAGCAGGAGATGCATGCCTGGGGGGAAGGAGGGGAGAGGGAAGGGTGCAGGCATGTTCCTGGGAGGGAGTGTGCACTTTTATTTTATTTTTTAAAATTACATGAGTGATACATATTCACTGTAGAAAAATGAGAAAATATTAATATGCAAAAAAGAATAAAAGCCATCCATAATCGCACTCCCAGAAATAACTGCAGTGACTATGTCAGTGTGTATCTTTGCCAGCAGAGGGTACACAGCTCTTGGTGTCATTAACTACTTGGCAGAGTCCGTTTGGTGCTCGCTCGGCGTTCCGTTGTATGGGAGGCTGGGATTTATTGAATCTATTGTGGAGCATTTGCTTGTGACGTGCAGCTTTATACCTGTCTTTTTACCACACTCTTAATGATTTTCCTAAAACTGATTTCTCAAGGTGCAGTTACTGGGGACAACGGGCATCATTGCTCATTAAAACGCTTTGAATTATGACATATGTACAGATACATGCACAGATAGGAGTTTTATGTTATGTATCTGAAGAGTTCAAAAACATTCGGTTAATATATGTTATATTTTATTTCTTCCCGATCCCAGTTGTCTGCGTTTGGCACTTGTTTGTTTAGTCCCCAGAGCTTTGCCCTTCCTCCCATCAGCCTTCCCTTTCTTTCATGTTCTCTGTGTCTAGTTCCAGAGCAGGGGGGGAACTGTTTTCCTGCCAAGGGCTACTTGGATATTTATAACATCATCTGCTTCATATAATTCACTTAATATAAATTTATGTTGCTATGAGAAAGCCCCTAGATTTATTGAATTCCAAGTCCCACCTGCAGTCGCCTTGGCAGGGCCAGACCAAATGATTTTGTGGGCTCGTGGGCCAGACGTTCCCCACCCCTATTCTAGAGTTTTGCTTTATTTTAGTGGTCTCTATAATCTATTCTATTAGCATTTATTTATCTCTTGAAAAATAATTTTAACGTATTTATTTTATTTTTAAATAGATATGACATTCCCATGGTTCAAAAGTTAGCAGTGTAAAGGAATGAGAGTGAAAATCCTAAGCTCCATCCTTCTCGACCCCTCCCCAGTCCCTCAGATATACACATTATTAATTTTGGTGTGTGTAGCGGGGGTCTTCCCAGATTTTCGTAATAAATTATAAGCATATATGAATATAAATTCCACATTTCCTACCTTTTTGTGCAAATGGGGCATGCTCTGTGTAACTGGTCCGTATTTCCTGTATCACTTGGTGACACCTCTAAGAGATATTTCCACACTGGTGTAGAAAGGGCTTTCCTATTCTTTTCCCAGTTGCACAGTATATTACTGTATGGCTGTGCCATAGCCTATCTAACCAATGCCCTAATGATAACATTGTGCTTGTATTCAACCGTTTGCTGTGAAAAATAGGCTGCAAAGAATAATCTTGTTTTGAGGTCAGTTTGCATTTTTGCAAGTATCAGATAAAATCTTAAAAATGGAATTGCAGAGTAAAAGTAGTTTCGCATATGGACTTTGATAGATATTACACAATTCCCTTCCAAAAGGGTTGTGCCAAAGTATACTCCCACCAGCAATGGATAAGCCTGCTTGTTTGCCAGTAGTTTTGTCAACAGAATACGTTATCAAACTTTTGGATTTTTGCCAATCTGATGATAAACATAGTATGAGAGCATAGTTTTAGTTTGCATCTCTCTTTTGAGTGAGAGTAAGCATCTTCTCACATACTCAGGAATTACATGTATTTTGTTTTCTGTGAGTCATAAACTTTTCCTAATTTTTGTTGGTTTTAGGGAGCTCTGTAGATTAAGGATTTCCCCCCTTGATCTTTTGAATAAGTTGAAAATATTGAACCCAGTTTGCTGTTGTTACTTTATTTTCATGAGAAATTTTATAATTTACATAGTAAAATTATAAATCTTTTTATTATTTTTAAAATTTCATTTTTCAATTATAGTTCACATTCAGTATAATTTTGTATTACTTTCAGGTGTGCAGCGTAGCAGATAGACAATCATATACTTCACAAAGTGTTCCCCCCGATGTTTCAAGTACCCGCCTGGCACCACACGTACTTATTACAGTGCTAGTGACTGCGTTCCCTGAGCTGTGCTTTACAGCCCAGGACTATTGTGCAACTACTAATCTCTACTTCTTAATCCCCTCGCCTTTTTCACCCAGTCCTGCTGGGAACCAATCCCAGCGTGTCATAATTCCAAGAGTTTCGTCAAAAGGGTGATGAGACCTGGGGACTCAACAGGGTTGAGTCACACATGGAGTCACCTGTTGGGAATGGCTAAAGGCATTTCCCCAAACCTGAATAGGAAACTGATTGTGGCTGCCAGACAGTTAAAGGGCATCTTAATCTACATGTTATTTCCTCCTACTGGCCAAACACCTGAACAGCCGTAGGCTATTCCCCAAACTGACAATGCTTCTGTACCCTTTGAAACCTTACCCTTTGAAGTGTATTATCTCCACCTTGCCTTAGGACAAATTGTGTTAATAAAAGCAAGGGTCCTAGACAAGGAGGGAGTCTTCAGTTCCTTTAGCTGAAGGTCCTCTGACCCCCAATGCCTTTCAAAATTATATCTCGTCTCCAGACTCTTTATTAGTCTCTGGATTCCTATGTCATCTACGAAGCCCCTTCTCCAGATTCCTGAACCCTTCTCGATGCTGGGACAAGAACGCCCGGCACAGTCCCCCAACCCCCTCCCTTCTGGCAACCAGGAGTCTGTTTTCTGCATCTACTAGTATGAGTCTGTTTCTATTTTGTCTGTTCACTTATAGGTTCCACATGTAAATAAAATCATATGGTATTTGTCTTTACCTAACTTATTTCACTTAGCATCATACCTCCTAGGCTCATCCATATTGTTGCAAATGGTAAGATTTTACCCCTTTTTATGGCTGAGCAATTTGGGTGCTGGGCTGTTTCCAGAACTTGTCTTTGTAAATGACACTGCACTAACCATAGGAGTGCATAGATTTTTTCAATTTAATGTTTCAGGTTTCTTTGGATAGATTTCCAGTAGTAGAATTGGTGGGTCATAAGCCAGTTCCCTTTTTGATTATTTGAGGAACCTATTGTTTGTCACTGTGGCTGATCTGCATTTCCACCAACAGTGCACAAGGGTTACCTTTTTTTACATCCTTGCCAGCACTTGTTTGTTGATTTACTGATGATAGCCATTCTGACAGGTGTGAGGTGGTATCTCATGGTGGTTTTAATCTCCATTTCTCTGATGATTAATGATATTGAGCATCTTTCCATACATCTTTTGGCCATCTGTATGTCCTCTTTGGAGAAGTGTCTGTTCAGGTCCTCTGCCCATTTATTAATTGGATTTTTGGTGTTGAGTTTTATAAGTCCTTGATAACTTTTGGATAGAACTCCTTAATGGATGTATCATTGTTGAATATGTTCTTGCATTCAGCTGGTTGTCTTCTTGTTTTATGTTTTCTTTTTAACCATTATTGTTGAAAGTATTGCAGATGTCCTCCCTTCTCCCCCCGTTTACCTCCTTGTACCCCACTGCTGTCCCCTCCCCAGGCCTTCCCTACACTATTGTTTGTCCATGGGTTATGCATACATGTTTATAAGTTCTTTGCTTAATCTCTTCCTGCCCACCCACCCCCACCTTCCCTCTAAAATACATCAATCTGTTGTTTGTTTCAATGTCTCCGAATCTGTTTTATCAGTTTATTTTGTTCATTAGATTCCACATATAAGTGAGACCATGTGATACTTGTCTTTCTCTGACTGGCTTATTTCACTTAGCATAATACTCTCCAGGTCCTTCCATGCTGTTGGTAAGAGATCCTTTTTTTTTACTGCTGCATAGTACTCCCTGGTGTAAATGTACCACAGCTTTTTTATCCCCTCATCTACTGGTGGGCACTTGGGCTGTTTCCAGATCTTAGCTATTGTAAATTGTGCTGCTATGAACATAGAGGTGGATTTGGTGTTTCTGATTTCTTGGGATATATTCCTGGAAGTGGGATCACTGGGTCAAATGGGAGTTCCATTTGTAATTTTTTGAAGAAACTCCATACTGTCTTCCATAGTGGCTGCACCAGTCTGTATTCCCACCAGCAGTGCACGAGGGTTCCTTTTTCTCCACATCCTCACCAGCACTTGTTGTTTGTTGACTTGTTGGTGGTAGCCATTCTGGCAGGTGTGAGGTGGTATCTCATTGTCATTTTAATTTCCATCACTCTGATAATTAGATATTAACCTCTTAATGGATGTATCTTGTTGAATATGTTCTCCCATTCAATAGGTTGTCTTTTTGTTTTATTTATGTTGTTTTGTTTTACTATGCAAGAACTTTTTAGATTGATGTAGCCCCATTTGTTTATTTACCAGTATTTTTTGTGTCCCTGGCCTGAGGAGACATATCAGGCAAAATATTACTGGATTTTTATGGTTTCAAATCTAATGTTTAAGTCTCTAATCCATTTTGAGTTTATTCTTGTGTATGGTGTAAGAATGTGGTCTCGTTTCATTTTTTTTGCATATATCTGTCCAGTTTTTCAAAAATCATTGAATGAATAGAGACTATCTTTAGTCCATTGTATGTTTTTGCCTCTGTTGTCAAATATTGACTATAAAGGCATGGGTTTATTTCTAGGCTCTCTGTTCTGTTCTATTATTCTATATGTCTGTTTTTATGCCAATACTATGCTGTTTTTATTACTATGGCCTTGTAGTATAGTTTGATATCAGGTAGCGTGATACCTCCAACTTTGTTCTTCCTCCTCAAGATTGTTGTGGCTATTCGGGGTTTTTTTTTTTTGTGGTTCTATATGAATTTTTGGATTATTTGTTCTAGTTCTCTGAAAAATGCCATTGGTATTGTGATAGGAATTGCATTCAATTTATACATTGCTTTGGGTAGTTTGGACATTTTAAAAAAATCCTCACCTGAGGATATTTTTCCATTGATTTTTAGAGACTGGAAGGAAGGGAGATAGGGGAGAGAGCAAGAGAGAGAGAAAAACATTGATGGGCAAGAGACGCATCGACTGTTTGCCTTCTGCAACTGCCTGACTGGAGCTGGGGATCAAACATGCAAGGAAGGTACATTTCCTTGACCAGGAATCGAACCCGTGACTCTTAGGTAGGTAGGCCATGCTCTAACCTCTGAGCAAACTGGCCAGGGCTAGTGCGGACATAATGCTAACTCTTCCTGTCCTTGGGAGCAGTATATGCTTCCATTTGTTTTTATCTTCTTTAATTTATTTATTTGGTGGCTTATAATTTTCTTAATATAGGTCTTTTTCCTCCTTGGTTAAGTTTATTCCTATGTATTTTATTTTTTATGCAATTGTAAATAGGATTGTTTTCTTAGTTTCTCTTTCTGATAGCTCATTATTGGTGTATAAAAATGCAACCAATTATGAATATTTATTTTGTATCCTGCTGCTTTACTGAAGTTATTTATCAATTCTAGTGTTTTTTTTTGTGTGGAATATTTAGGGTTTTCTATATATAGTATCATGTCATCTGGTGATAGACAGTTTTACTTCTTCCTTTCTATTTTGAATACCTTTTATTTCTTTTTCTTGTTTGGTTTCTGTGACTAGGACTCTTTAGTACTGTCCTATATAATAAAAGGCTAATATGTAAATCGACTGAGCGGTGGAACGACTGCTTGCTATGGCGTGCACTGACCACCAGGGGACAGACACTTAATGCAGGAGCTTCCCCCTGGTGGTCAGTGTGCTCCCACAGGGGGGCACCACTCAGCCAGAAGCCCTGAGCTGGGCTCACAGCTGGTGAGCACAGTGGCAGTGGCGGGACTGTCCCGCCTCTGTGTCAGCACTAAGGATGTCCGACTGATGGCTTAGGCCCGCTCCCCACAGGCTCCTGGACTGTGAGAGGGGTCCTGTGCACGAATTTCCTGCACCGGGCCTCTAGTGTTGAATAAGAGTGGTGAAAATGGACACCCTGTCTTGTTCCTGATCTTAAGGGAAACACTTTTAGTTTTCCACCCATTGAGTATGATGTTGGCTGTAGGTTTGTCATATGTAGCCTTTACTATGTCAAGGTATGATCCCTCTATTAACGTTACTGAGAGTTTGTATCATAAACCAGAGGCTCGTGCACCGGTAGGGTCCCTAGTGGCTGCCGGCTGCCTGTGGGGGGAGGGGAGGGGGCGGGGGGGGGGCGGGCTCCCCTCTCCCGGCTGCCGCTGGCCCCCACCCCCTGGTTGAACTCCCAGTCAAGGGGACAGTTTGCATATTAGGCTTTTATTATATAGAATGGGCACTGGATTTTGTCAAATGCCTTTTCTGCATTTATTGATGTAATCATATGATTTTTATCCTTTATTTCATTTATGTGGTGTATCAGGTTGATTGATTTGCAAAATTGAACCAAACTTGCATCCCAGGAATCAATCCCACCTGATTATGGTGTGTAATCAATTTTTTTAAATGGCTTTTGAATTTTAGTTCATAGGAAAACATGCTCCAATGCAAACTTATAAAGGATTTTCTCTATTATTTTTATAAGTACTTCTTGGTTCCATTTTAGACATTTAAATCTAAGATCCATATAGAATTTTTCTTGGTGTTTAGTCTCAATACAATTTATTGAAAAATTTCTTTTTCTCATGGATTTGCAATGCCATCTTTATCATATATGAGAATCCTGTATATATTTGAACCTATTCTAGACTTTCTAGTTTGTTTCATTGATCTTTCCTATGATCTTTCACATGTTTGCAGCACATTTTTTTAATTGTTGACTTTTTCTCATATGTATATTTTAATGCCTGGTAAACTTAGGTCTCCCTGAAATCCTGCTACTATTCTATTAAGTTTTTTCCAGCTCTTCTTGTTTATTTTTCCTTCAGAGCCATAAAATCAGCCTGTCTAGTGCCAGAAAAAATAGCCTATTACATTTAACTGGGATTGCTCTAAATTTATAAATTAACATAGGGAGAGTCCCATGTTTGCCATGTTGAGTCATACTCAGGAAAATGGTATGACTTTCCATGTTTTTAATGTCTCTTCCTAATTCATTGGTACTATTTGAAGGCTTTCTTCACATACTAGTAGATTTGTTCATTTTTAATTCAGCTTATTCCTAGGTGTTTTATTTTCTATCTTAGTTTGTGATTTTTTTCTTTCTACATCTTTCGAATTAGTCAGTTTTTGTATAAATGAGGACGAATGAGCGTTGTAGGTTGGTTTGTGTCTTGCTGTGTTACTAATTTTCTCCTTTTAGCTCCGAGAGGTGGGTCAGCATGCTTTTCTTGTTTCTCAGAGTCCCTGGAGAAGGGCAGCAGGTCACACAGTTCCTACCTGCCCACCATTAGATAAATGTTCAACATGCATAAGCCGTTTAATTAATTAAATACCAAGCGCCCCTAGAGCATTATAATTTCCACATGGATTTGACCATCTGACAGATTCTGAGCTTTATTTTTAAAAGTTTAAGTAAATAATCGGAAACACAGGCATTCCTAATAAAGTGTGTCTGCCAACCTGTGCCCCAGCCACCCCTGGGTGTGTGCCATCTGGGAGGTCCTCTTGGCGAGTCCTGCGGGCACGCACCAGCGTCTGTCCGTCCCCAGCCCTGCCCGGTTGCTGATGGAGTCGGAGACATAGGTGACTGGAGACTGAGCTCGGCCAAGTGCTAAGATCCGTGGGGCGGGGCAGGGCGCCTGGCCTTTCAAACCAGCCGTGGAAGGAGCCACGTGGGCTCCTGTTGCAGACAGACTGCCCGTGTGGTGGGTTTGAGGGCCAGGAGCAGGGGAAGGGCTCAGCCTCAGGCGGGGCCGACTGCGTTTCAAGGGAGAGTTTGTGTTTTTTAAGAGCCGGACAAGGAAGACTCACTGAATGGAATCTGGTCCCAGGGGCAGCCAATGTGGAGCAATGCAGCCACCCGCACAGGCCAGCGTCCGGGAAATAGGGACATCTGGGGCGCCCACATCCTGGGGGTTCCTGTTACTACACAATGGCTAGATGTTCTCTATACCAGTGGGAAGCAGCTCTGCCTCAGCCGGGACCCAGCCTGTCTGTCCTCGGCCAGGACGCCAGGCTCGCTCTGCCTTCGGACTCGGCCTCCCTCCTCGCCACGCCAAGGCCACCCTTTCCCACACAGCGGCCCTTCCAGCAGGCCTCCTTGTTCACCAACAATGTCTTTAAGGAGAAAATTGTTTGGGGAGAAGATCTGCATTGCTGGAATGTTGGGGTACACTTTGATATGAATCAGTGCTCTAGGTGAGAGATATCACCCCGTCCCAGGGATCTACCCAAAGTCGGGGGCGGGGGCGGAGGGCGGCGGCCTGGGCTGGATTTCCACGGAGGAGCTGCGGGCCTGGCCTCCCGGATCTGAGGAAGGCCGTGGGATTCTCACTGTCCGGCTGACCGACTGTCAACACACCAGGTTCAGGTGTCAGCCCTGCACGGACTAGCTGAGGCTTTGGCCCAAGATGTGTGACTTTCCCGAGTATCAGCTTTCCGTCCGTGAAGTGGGGATGTGAGCCGCGCTGAGCTCCCGGGCTGGCTGACAGGAGGCACCGCGGCTCAGAGCGGGGGCGGCCTCTTCTGTTTTCCGTTCTTACTAATTCTGTGGGCGTGAGTTGCCGTTTCCATTTTACTGAGGAAGAAACTGGGCCTCAGAAAAGAGGAGCCCCAGTGGGTGCCTGGAGCGTGGGCTCTGGCCGGGGACCCGTGCCCTGAGCCCACAGGATCACTGCAGTGATCTGTTCACGCTACACACGTGCGAGCCTTCAGTGTGCCGTGTCAGGAACAACACCCGAGGGGCTTCAGGCCCGTGGATTCACAGCTTGCAGCTCTCCCGCCACCTCCGGTGGCACCCCTGCCCCGCGTCCCGGCCCAGGAGGGGGCCTTCTCACACCAGCTGGGGGCTCTGGGACCCATGCACTGATCTTGAGCCCAGACCACTGGTCTCACCCCAGTTTCTCTTGAAATGGCTTTATTCCCAAGTCTCACTGTGTGTGCTGCGTCCAGGCCGGAGGAGCCCTCTGCCTGGCTTGGAATATTGGCTGCAGCAGCTGGGGTCAGGGTCTCCTCCTCGGAGGCCTGGAAGGCTGTGCGAAGCTGCAAGGTACGCTCCGACCCGGGCAGCGGCTGCTCGCCCACTTTTCCCTACGAGGGCACTCAGGTGACCCTAGTCAGTGTCTATTTACAAAAACGATGCCACTCTGGTGAGCCCAGGGACGGAGTGAGGTGGATGCCAATTAGAGCCCTTGACCGGCGACTTTTTTCTGGAGCCGGGAATAGTTATCTTTTTTCTGGGCATTGGAGTGGCTTCCACGTGAGGGAGGGCTCCGTGTGCATTGGCTGCCAGGTCAGGGCAGGAGAGCACAGGGCAGCAAGCGACAGGGAAGGCAGCGCCTCCGTGCCCGGGGCTGTCCCCAAGGAGGATGAAGCAGCCAGGCAGTCCTCCTGGGGGGCGAGGGGGGCAGCAGGCGGTGCTCCCTGCCTCCCTCAGCATGTCTGCGCCCACACCCTCCTCCCTTCTGAGGACGGGAGCTCCGCACTGCACTGAGCGCCCTCGCTCATGGTTCTTGGCTGTTTCATCTAATTACACGTGTCATCCCGTTTCCCAGCCTTGATTAAAAGTAATTCTTCCTGGAAACTACGTCCCCAGTGTCTGTATCACGGAGGGCGTCGAGGTGGCTGGTGTGGCGAGAGGCCGCCAGGACCTGCTGGCGCGGGCTCCCCACGGGGCCTCGGTGGTCCCCGCTGCGCCCGTTAGCCCGGGCTCCTTTGACTCCCTCCGTTCTTAAAGCTCGCCCCAGCCCAGCACAGAGGCAGCAGAGGGCAGGGTTAGGACTCTGCTTAGGCGGGCAATGTAGCGGTGCTCCCCCAAAGTCCTAATTACCCATGAAATTGTACACACCGCCCCGGTAGTCATGAGTCCCTCAACGTCTCCATTCACGGGGAGTAATTGCATCATTTCTCAGCTGCCGCCACGTCCCGGGAGCGCGGGCGCTATTCGTCACTCGTGCAGGAGAAGTGATTTTTAGCTTGTGTTTTAATGATGTGCGCCTGGCTCAGTTCGTGGACGCGGTGCGGCTGCGTCCTGCTCCTGGTGGCTGGTCACCTGTTGCCGCCGCCCCTCCCCTCGGGCCCAGTGGTGGCCTGAGTCCTGCAGATGATGGCTCCTGCCGGGGCCTCTTTGGTGATGGTGTCGGACTGGGTGTTTGCAGTCATTGATGTGCGGCCTCAGTGAGCTTAACTAAGATGAACTGGTTTTGAACACGAGCAGCTAATTAGCGTGAAGGCAGCCTTTGTTCTGAGGGGCAGAGAACAGGATGCTGGCTGCTGCCGGGCCCAGCGGCCTGTCCTGATGGGCACAGGCGGAGCCTGAGCTGTGACCCGGGCAGGCTGGGTGGTGGTGGTCTGCCCTCTCTGGTCCATGTCGTCTATGAAATGCAGTCTCACAGGCCGCTGGTGTGGCTCAGCGGTTGAGCATCTACCTATGAACCAGTAGGTTGCTGGTTGGATTCCGGTCGGGGCACGTGCCTGGGTTGCGGGCTCGATCCCTGGTAGGGGGCATGCAGGAGGCAGCCAATTGGTGATTCTCATCATCGATGTTTCTCTCTCTCTCTCCCTCTCCCGGCCTCTCTGACATCAGTAAAGATAAGTTCAAACAAAATGCAGGTCTTGCAGGGGAGATGTGAGGCAGCTACGTAATGGTGACCAGCCAGGAGTCATGGCGGTGACTGTCCAGAGATGAGCAAATGGGATTTCCTTCCTGGACTCTGTTGCCTGTCAAGGTAGTGACCCCTCTCCTCCTGCCTTGGCCGGGGGAGACCAGTCCAGAAGGCCAAGGTGAGCTTAGGGTCTAACTGTCACCTCTGATCTTGATCAAACTCGCTCTCAGAGGGGATAAACTTTAAGAAGAGAATAAAGACAGAGATTCCCCACTTTCCACCTGCTGTGGTCATGCGGGCTGTAATCAAGAGCCCAGCCATGGGCTACATTGTCTTGAGATGAAGATGAAATTGCCTTAAAACCCCCTGTCCAAGTCCATGGCCAGCGGAAGTCCAGAGCTCACCCAGAGATAAGCAATGTCTCCAAGGCTTGATCATCTGCTGGCCCCTTACCCCTCGAGCCGTGGCTTCAGTATGTGCCGTTCTGCCCGCACCAGGTCCCCAGTGGGCATCTTAGACCTCCTCTGGCTCCAACAATACAGAACAAGCCTCACATCGGTCATCGCCCCCGTCAGTCCCGAGACGGGCAGGCATTCCTCCAGATCTGCTGGCAGCATCCGCCTGGTGCTGGCCTGCCTTCTCTCCCTGCTCTCTCCTCCCTCTCCCATCTGTGATCTCTGTCCTTTCCCTCCCAGATGTCCCAGGAGCCCCCGCTCCCTCCCTTTATTAAACAGATTGCATTCCCCTTCCTCTCAAGTGCGGGCCAGTCGACACTCAGGCCTGACATGGCTTATCTTTGCCCTAAGCAATTGTCAGATGCTGCCCTCACTAGGTAATTCTCTCCCTAAAGAAAATCCCAGTCTCACCTGTCCAGGTGACCTTCCCACTTCGTTACCTGCTGACTGCCTATCGATCCCTGGTCATACACTCGTTTTGCTCTGCGGCAACAGCCGGAGGACGTGAGGATGGGGTGACCAGTCCCTCCAGACGGCCCTGGAGCTGCGCTGCGGTGAGGACCGAGGCAGAGGCAAGCTCACATCCAGCTCGGCCGCTAATGCCTGTGTGGCCTTCCTCAGGTGAGGCTGGAGAGCGTAGCAGAACCCACCATGTCGGGTTGCTGTGGATGAAACGAGTTAATACAAACACAGCCCCAAGAGCAGCACCAGGCACAGGATAAGCACCAGTAAATGTTATCTGCGTTGAAACACTTCCCACTAGACTGGGGCCCTGAGCCCCGGTTTGTAGGTCTCTAAGTCCCACTGTTGAGAGGGGCCTGGCACATGGCAGTTTCCCCATAAACATCTGAGAGTGAGTGGGCGGCCAGTTTGCCTGCTTCTGTCTGAGACCCACGCAAGAGCCGAGAGCCAGGGCTCTAAAGGGTGCACTTTTGACTGTATGAGACAACGCATCCAAGTGACGCCCATTTTGTACCCAAGAACAAAGGGTTGGGCTTCTCCTTTCGCAGAGCAATGCGTGACTTCCTCGCAGCCCCACAAGGCCCCGTGTCCCTCAGCTGCTACTTGCCCTGCCCGGGTTGGTTTTGAGCACACCAAAGAGTGGGAATTCCCTGTGATGCAATTAGCGGATTTGCCTCCTACAGAAAGGTTTCTATGGGAGACGAGGAAACTGGGTGGCTCAGTGGATGTGCCCGAGAGAGAAGTGCTGGAGAGATGGAGTGGCTTCTAAGAATGCCTCTTTCTCTACGCAAATCATAGTCTTCTGCAGGTCAGCCACGTTTCCGGCCTTCCTGGCCGGGCAGAAGGACTGGCATCCTATATAATAAAAGCCTACTGTGCTAAGTGTCTGGTGAACCAATCAAAGCGTAATATCCTAATGATGTGAATCCTGCCCTGGGACCTCCTCTAAACTCTCCACCCTTAAAGCCCTGAGGACAGAGGCCGGGAGCTCTCCCTCGGAGCAGCCTGCGCCTGCCCCTCACGCCCCTCCTCCCCCACCCAGTGTTACCCTTCCTGGGTCCTTTGCCTCTGTGACTCGTTTCCTGAGCCCATTTCTTCTAAGCTCACTCAATTCTTCAACCTCTGTGACTTTCTCAATACAGTTTCTCTTATAGTTCGTCTTGCCTCTGAATTCTCCTTAGCCAGAGCTCAGGTCCCTGAGGCTGCTGAGCTGAGGTCCAATCGCAGGTAATGTTCTGGGGCGGTATCGCCACCGGCAGTTAGGACGGTGCGGGTGCTTACATTTACACTCCGAGAGGTTCTGAGAAGCAAAGGAGGAAGGTGTGGGTGTTTCCTGGGATTTGAAAATTAAATACCAGGCACACTGAGAAGTTAGCGGTTCCTTCACTCCCTCATTCCGCAAACATTTATATGGCACCTGCTATGCCCCTGGCGTTTGCTGGGCACTAGGGTAGAGAACTGAGTACAGCACAGTTCACTCTGGAGCTTGGCCCCTCCCCTCTCTGGAGCCAAGCTTAGCCCCTCCCCCTTTCTGGAGCTGTGCTCAGGTGCTGGATGTGGGTCATGTTTTCTCTCTTTTTCCCCCGACTTTTTTAGGGGATGATTGAGAGAGATGTAAAAATAGTATCACATATTAATATATTACTTGCTTTCTTAATGTTGAATACATATGTGGGTGTTTATTAAGTCTTTTAATAATCATATTAAAGTATTTTATTTTTACTTTCTATTGTCATGCATTAATTCTCACTGAAATTTAAAATCCCATAGGCATATATCACATGGTATAATTCACCTTGTGAGTAAAGATTTGTTTTTTTTAAAGTTCCGGAAGTGCGAGTTTGTGTAGGTTAGTGAAACCCCATGTACGGGCTGACATGTGGGAATAGAAACGGGAGACGTGAGAAGAGACTGCTTTGGGGCGAGTGGTCAGGTGGTGCGCAGTGAGACAGTTACGGTCCAGGGCTGGACTTCAGTGGGCTGCGATGGGACTGACGGTCCAGCTGATGTGGGGCTGAGCTAGGCCCCTGCAGCCTGCAGCCGGCCCAGCCCTCCCCTGCACCTGGTGCTTGCGCTGGGGTCGGAGGGGGTGCAGGGAGCCCCGGATGCACACCCAGGGAGGCCAGCGTGGGCTCCTGACGTTCTGATGTCCTGGGTGTGTGGCCGACCCCCTGGTGGTCAGGAACACCTTCCTTATGCCGACTCACTGCGTCTGCATGGAGGGGAAGGGCTTTCCTGGTTCTTGGTCCTCTGATTCTTTATTGTCTTCTGAGGGAGCCACAGAGACGGAGGGCTGGGGGTGCAGGGGGAGAGACTGGAAGTCAGGCTGCCTGGGTGGACCCCCACCGGCCCAGGGAAAGCAAACGCTCAGGCCGCCCTCCCACGCCCCTTCTGGTAATCACCCCAGAAGCAGAACCACCAGGAGCTTCCTGTAGGAGGCCGGCCCCTTCCCGGGGGTCCTGCCCTTGCACCCCAAGGCTCAGTGCTTCTCTCGGAGCCCTGGTGGTGCTGACGGTGCGGCAGGTGAGCCTTCTGCTCGGCTGCTGTGCTGTTTGCAAGGCTCCAGGCCTTGCCCCAACGCGGCACCCTGGGCTGCTTTGCGGTGCAGATTGCAGCGGATCCGCCCGAAAGACCGCTGGTGCAGGGTGCTCTGGGAGGTGGGTGGATAGGTGGAGCGTGACGCCAGCCTGTGCCAGGAGTGGCTGGCGTGTTAGCACCAACAGGCAGCTCTGTGGCAGATCACGCAGGCAGTGGGTGCGAGTCCAAGTGACAAGGAGCCAGGCCGGAGAGGAGGCTGCAGGGGAGGCAGGGCCACAGAGCGTGGTTCTTGGAGCCGCACGGAGCCCTCCACGGCAGAGGCCCCCTGCACCGCAGGAGGCTTGTCTTGCAGCCCGGAGGCCATGGTGGCTGGCTCTGTTAAGGGCCAGATAGAACGACAGTTGTTCTGCCTGAAATGGGGTGGGCACTCCATGGAATGGGCTTCCCCTCTCACCACTCTCCCCGCACCGGGGAGCTGATGGTTGACCATTTACCCCCACGCCACTGCTACGGCCGTAGCGCCCCCAGCAGCCCATTCCCTGCCCCTGGGGTCCACCCATCTCGGTGAGCGTGGGGACCGCAGGAGAACAGCTCCGAGTTTCTGCATGAACACAGCGAAGAGCAGGCCCTGGACTAAGTGTGAGGGGAAGTTTCAGGCAACTGGGCACCCAGGGGCCGGCTTCCCAAGGTGACATCCTTGTTAGTCTTCCCATGGAAGTGCATCTTGGAATAATACTGGCAATTTAAAAAAATATATTTATTTTTATTTGATTTCAGAGAGGAAGGAAGAGGGAGAGAGAGACACATCAGTGATGAGAGAGAATCATGGATCGGCTGCCTCCTGCATGTTCCACACGGGGAATTGAGGCCCCAACCTGGGCATGTGCCCTGACCGGGAATCGAACCGTGACCTCCTGGTTCCTAGGTCGATGCTCAACCACTGAGCAGCGCTGGCTGGGTAATCCTGGCGACTTTTACTGGAGTCTTTCTGTGGACCAGGCCCTGGGTTACACGCTTGAAGTCACGCATCAGTCCTCACAGGGCCCTGCAGGTGGGTATTATCATTGTTTCCATATCCGTTTCTGGATGAGAGCCTGCCTCACGCACAGGTAATTCCTGCCATGTGGACCCCAGACCCCGGATGCCCGTGCCCTGGCCTGTGGCGGTTGAGCCAGCCACTCACACAATCCCCTCCCTCCCCCGCCCCCACCAGGTGACTGGAGCTTGCTCTCCCACAGGCCAGGGCCTGGTCCTGGTCAGCCTTTGTTTTCTTTTGAGGAAAAGAAGCAAATTTTTTTGTGGTTGACATTTGGACGGTGGGTTTGATGATATTTCTATCCATCTTGAGCCCCTGCTCTGTCCTTTCTGGGACAGGTGCTCACTGGGCACCTTTAGAATCCACTCTCTTTGCATACATACTTTTTTTCCCCAATCTTTAATTTCTTTATTGATTAAGGTATTACATATGTCACCTCATCCCCCCATAAACCCGCTCCCCCTCCCCCCCCACTCATGCTCTCATCCCCCTGTTGTCTGTGTCCATTGGTTTGGCTTATATGCACGCATACAAGTCCTTTGGTTGATCTCCTCCCCTTTCCCCTCCCTTCCCCTCCCCTAGTTTCCCTCTGAGGTTTGACAGTCTGATCGCTGCTTCTTTGTCTCTGGATCTGTCCCTGTTCATCAGTTTATGTTGTTCACTATAGTCCACAAATGAGTGAGATCATGTGGTATTTATCTTTCTCTGACTGGCTTATTTCACTTAGCATAATGCTCTCCAGTTCCATCCATGCTGTTGCAAATGGCAAGAGTTCCTTCTTTTTTACCACAGTGTAGTATTCCATTGTGTAGATGTACCACAGTTTTCTGATCCACTCATCTGCTGATGGGCACTTAGGTGTTTCCAAATCTTAGCTATGGTGAATTGTGCTGCTGTGAAAATAGAGGTGCATATATCCTTTCTGACTGGTGTTTCTAGCTTCTTGGGATATATTCCTAGAAGTGGGATCACTGGGTCAAATGGGAGTTCCATTTTTAGTTTTTTGAGGAAACTCCATACTGTTCTCCACAGGGGCTGCACCAGTCTGCATTCCCACCAGCAGTGCAGAAGGGTTCCTTTTTCTCCACATCCTCTCCAACACTTGTTTGTTGATTTGTTGATGATAGCCATTCTGACAGGTGTGAGATGGTACCGCATTGTCGTTTTGATTTGCATCTCTCATATAATTAGTGACTTTGAACATGTTTTCATATGTCTTTCGGCCTTCTGTATGTCCTCTTTCAAAAAGTGTCTTTTTAGGTCCATTGCCCATTTTTTGATTGGATTGTTTATCTTCTTTTTGTTAAGTTGTATGAGTTCCCTGTAAATGTTGGAGATTAAACCCTTATCAGTGATAACGTTAGCAAATATGTTCTCCCATGCAGTGGGCTTTGGTTTCAACAGTAGACTAGAAGAAGCAGAGGACCGAATTAGTGAGTTAGAAGATAAGGTAGAGAAACAAGCTCAATCTGAACAGCAAGGCCTGGGCTGGCCACCAGGTGTGCTCTGCGGGACCCCAGAGGCCGTTGGTTCGTGGGCACGGTGGCAGAGAGCTGGCATACTTGTCTGGGCTGGGTAGCCTGGGGACCCAGCCCTAACTGAGCGGGCTCAGTCGGGGGTACTCATGGGTGGCAGTGCCTTCCTGCCGGGCTCCTGGGGCCCGGCTCCCAGTCCCTCCTGCGGCTATGGGCTCCCACGCAGGCCCAGAAGTCTAAGTCCCGCCATCCCATCCTTTTGTACCCCGCTCCTAGCCGCCTGCCTCAGTCTTCATCTTCAGGGCCTCCCACTGTCTGCTGGGCCAGTTCGCGCCCCTCTGCGGAGCCTGCCACGCAGGGCACCACGTGCTCATGGGCCCTTAACCCCCCTTTGATGACGATAGTCAGATCATGGGCAATTTGTTGCCATTCTTTCATTTTTCACATTTTCCTTAGCAGTGGTACCTGTCTCTGGCTCCTCCTGGCGCAGGACAGTGGTTTTATCTCGGGCTGAGGGTGGCGCAGGGCAGCCGCTGTGCTCCGCCGAGGAGAGCGGGTTTGGGGCCTTGCTGCCTGGGCTCCCAGTGGCTCTCTACTTTCTAGCGAGGTGGATGTGATAAAGCTTGGTCTCAAGGACATTGGGAGGAGCATCTCCAGACCCCCTAAGGGTGACATTAGGGTCTGAGTTAATGAAGCAATATTGGTCCCACCCATTGAAACGATATAAGCATTTTACAGCAGCACTGTTCACAATGACCAGAGTGGAAACAACCCCAACGTCCAAATGTCGAATGGACAAATAGAATGTGGTATCCATACACAGGAACAGTATGCAGACATAAACAGGAGTGAAGTCCGGATGCAGGCAACAACTTGGATGAAACTCAAAAACATCATGCTCAGTGGCAGAAACCAGACATGGAAGGTCAGATAGGGTTTGTGGTGGGATCCCATTAAAAGAGTGTCCAGAACAGGCCGGTCCACAGAGACAGACCAGTTCAGTGGTTGCCAGGCTGGGGAGCGGGGAGGGAGGAACGTGTGGCTGCTCATGGCACAGAGCTTTTTTGGGTGATAAAAATATTTTGGAACTAGTTAGAAGTGATGGTTGCAACTGTGAGTGTACCAAATGCCATTGAATTGTACATTTTAAAATGGCTAAAACGGTGAATTTTATGTAACGTGTGTTTCACAGTGACAGTGATCAGCTAAGGGAGGCTTGGATTCCTTCCCAGGAGGCTGCCCTGGGAGGCTGCCACCTCTACATGAAGCTCTTCTTCCTCCTCCCACTGCTCCTCCAGGTCAGACACAGGACAGACACTAGACACGCTTGTTCTTCACCTTCCCAGCAGCTCTCGATTCTGCTTTACAGACCAGGAGCCTGAGACAGAGAGGGTCATGCATTTGCTCACATCACGGGGCCAGCACGTGCTCAGCTGTGTCCATCTCCATGTAGTGGTGACACTTGCCCCCTAGCACCAGTCTCTTGTCAACCATCCGAGTTGTTGCCCTTTATTGAGCACCTACTATGTGCCGGGCTCTGTGCCCGGTCTGGGCTGCCTGCTCATCACTTAGGGCCTCTTCTGGGTCCCCTCTGCCTAACAGTGTGTGAGCTCCGGAGGGCAGACGCTGAGTGTGTGATCAGTAAGTGCCAGGCGTTTGTCATGCAGGTTCTTGACTTGGTGGTTGGTTGCTAACTGACTGGATGTGGGGATGGTTCTCTTCAGCCCATTAGTCACAGGATAAGCTGCCCCCTGAGTTCTCTGAGACCACCCTGATAGGTGGCAGCTATGGCTCATCGAGCAGTTGAAAATCATTTTTATGTTCAGAAGTGGACAACTCAGTATTGTAAATTTAAAAATGAACAAATTCTCAAAGTGGAAACTGCACTCGAAGTCATGGCAGAAAGCAAGCACCCAGCTCCTGGGAGAGCAACGTGCATACGTGTGAATTTCAGGAATCAGCTGTGAATACCAGCATATGTGTATAACCCACCATCTATATGCAGATAGTTTGTGGTGTGGTGCATATATCCCCGACAAAGTGTGAAATGTATATAAATTATGCAATAATATAGATGTTGCACATATGTTAGTCTGAGCTAATTGTCATAAAAACTTTGGGCTTGGATGGGTTTGTGGTGGGTGTGCTCACAACACATTAGAGGACTCGGGGGGCCCTGGGGATGGGCTTGCTGCAGTGAGAGCTGGACAGCAGTGTGGCTCCCCAGGGGGCTCAGAAGAAGGGCTATACCCTAAGGCAGAGGCTAGGAGGCCGGTGCCCCAGGCCAGGGCCTGGCTTTCAGTGTTTCAGGCCTGAAATTCAATTCCATGGGTGCCCTGGGAGTGAATGGCCAGAGACAGTGGGTGCAATGGACTGAAGTGCAAGGCACAGGGCTCTGACAAGTGGGAAGGCGCTGGGCTGGGGTCTGCATGGAGTGGCTGGGTTCCCTGTGCTGCCACAGTGCAGGGCATGGATTCAAAATCCAGCCCCGCCCTCAATGGCTGTGTGTGGTGCCCTCTCTGTGGGTCTGCTCTCTCTGTAAAATGAGAAGAGACAGATCGTCTCTCGGTTGTGGTGGGATCAGAGGGATGCCAATAGGAAACAACTTGGCGTGTACAATGCAGCCCAGTTGGTGGCCCGTTGCCTGACTGTGGTAGGAGCTGCCAGGGGAAGCTGGTTCTAGGGAGAAGATGCCTGGTCTCCGTACCTGAGCCTAGGGATAACCACACAGCATCCGTGGACAGTGCAGCAGGGTGCCACCACGTCCCCAGAGAGCTGGCCCTGCCCCACACCCGGTCACAGGGGAACTGTATAGTCACTGCTTTTGGGACTTGCTATGTGCCAGGCAAGCGCTTCATATGCATTTTTTTGCCTAGTGTCCCCAAATGGTAGGGGGTGTCATTGCTATTTTGGGCCTACTATTCCAGAAATTGTAACTCAGAGTGCATCGCAGCCTATGTCCCAGCACAGAGCTGGTTGGAGGGAGCCAGGACCTGAGTCCAGCCCTGAGTGCAGACCTCCTACTCTGTGCGTCTCCTTCCCTCAGTGCAGCCTCACCTCAAACAGTGCCATCCGCATGGGGAGCCCTTCTCACTGGTCTCATGCTCCGGGTTTAAGGCAGTTTCAGCAGGGGCGCTGTTTCAGGTGCTGCTCCAGGGACCCGCACTGCCACCTCCCAGGGCTGAGTTCCTGGTGTGAAGAGCCCTGGGCCTTAACTCACCTGGCATTGGGGGTTTTCCTCCTTTAGGTCTTGGTGGGTGAGTCTGAGGACTCTGTGCCCACAGCCTCCCTGTGCTGGGCACAGCAGTGAGCAAGTGGACACCACCCCGGCTAGGGAGAGGTGCCCCGGAAGCAGTGTGTGGCCGAGAGGAGGTCTGGGCACAGCCACCTGGGAAGTGGCTCAGAGCTGCCACAGTGCAGGGAGAAGGCTTCCCCTGGCTCAGACCTGGCCCCACCACACCACACTGAGGTTCCTCACAGTACTGCCTCCTTGAACACCGTGTACCGTTTAGAGCATTGCACCAGTCACTTGGGCCAAGCTTATTCTGGGCCAATTGAAGTTGGAGCCATGCTGCCTGGGGAAAACATAGATCTTGTCTCACTTGATGTGTGACAGACGAGAACCACAGGAAAGAACTTGGCATGTACAATGCAGGGGAAGCTGGTTCTAAAGAGAAAACGCTCACACACTCTCTCCCACAGGCAGTGGTTGCTGCCGGGCCTGGCACTGGCTATCTCATTAATCTGTTTTTCCTCCTCACTTCGGAGATATTTAAATGTCGTTACTACCCAGACAGATGGATATGTGAAGAGCTGGGGATGTGGAAGAGCTGGGGATAGAGGAAGAGCTGGGGATAGAGGGAGAGCTGGGAAGAGAGGAAGAGCTGGGATGTGGAAGAGCTGGGGAGATAGGAAGAGCCGGGGAGAGAGGAAGAGCTGGGAGAGGAAGAGCTGGGGATGTGGAAGAGCTGGGAGAGAGGAAGAGCTGAGGATAGAGGAAAGTGCTGGAGCTACCCAGCATACGCCCCACTCTAGGCCAGAGGAGAGTCTGCCAGTGTGGCCTGGAGCAATCTGGTGTGCCCAGCCAGGAGATACAAGATTGTACTTCAGGTATGCTGCTAGAGGGACCTAGCGCGCCACTGTGCCATGGGTGCCAGAGTCACACAGAAAATTGCATGCCAGAGGGCTCTGGGTCCTCACCGGCAGTCGCACACCAGAGGAACTGTGCATGCACACTAACCACCCTGAGCATCTGAAACGGACACTGAGGAACCAGATCTGTGGGAGAAGGGGATACAATACAGAGCAGAGACAATAAAGGCTTGAGACTCAAGGCAGACCCAGCTTCTGGGCTAATGGTTTCTGGACCATTGGCCTGATAGGGTCTTCAACCTCTCAAACCCCAAGCAGGGTGCCCAGGGCAAGAAAGAGATAGCAAAAATGGGGCGACAAAGAAACAAAACCCCAAGGAAAGAAAAGGAGGAACTGCCAGAAAAGGAACGAAATGAAATGGAGGCAAGCAATATGTTGGAAAAAGAATTCAGAGTAAGAGTCATACAGTTCATAAACAACTGGATGAAAAAAATCAACAACTTATGTAAGAATCAAAGGAAATGAAAAATGATATGGCTGAAATAAAAAACACAATTGAAGGTTTCAACAGTAGACTAGAAGAAGTGGAGGAATGAATCAGCGAGTTAGGAAACAGGGTACAAAAACACACCCAATCTGAGCAGCAGCTGGAAAAAATAAAAATACCAGGTGTACCAGTTAATAATGCGAATTTTATAATCAAAGAAAACACGATAATTTCAAGAGAAACATCAAAAGTGCTTTATTCAAAGTAATGTCCATCACTAGCTACACATTTTCCCCATCTTTCAGGTAATTTGTGGATACCGTCCCAATAGAACTTTTCTTGTTTTGAGGCAAACCATTCAGAGACCCAATTTTCCACTTCTTCGTAGGTTTTGAAGTGCTGCTCAGAAAGTGCATGTGCCATCGATTGGAACAAGTGGTAATCTGAAGGAGCAAGGTTTGGTGAATACAGCGGGTGGGTTAATACTTCCCAGGCAAGATCTTTTAACGTGTCTTTAACTGGTTTTGATGTGGGTTGTGGTGCATCATCATGAAGCAAAATTACTTTGCCATGTCTTCTGGCCCATTCTGGTCATTTCATGATAAAAGCATGGTTCAAATTGATTATTTGTTGTCGGTAGCGATCAGTATTAATGGTTTCACCTGGTTTTAGAAACTCATAAGTCCTGATCCCACCAAATGCAGAACATTGTCTTTTTTCTGAAGTGATTTGGCCTTCCAGTTGATGTTGATGGTTGACCTGGATCAACCCATGATTTTGTGCATTTGGGATTCTCAAAATAAATCCACTTTTCATTACCAGTCACAAGTCAATGCAAAAAACACTTTCATGCCATTGAAGCAACATTTTACTGAAGACTTTTCGGTTTTCCATTTGTCTTTTGTTCCATTGATGTGGCACCCATTTTCCTTCCTTTAAAATCTTTCCCATTGCTTGTAAATGGTCAGAAATTGTTTGCTGAGTAAAGTTTAATCTTTTTGCAAGTTTTTTTTGAGTTTGACACGCATCTTCATCCAATAATGCTTGTAATCGTCGGTCTTCAAACTTTTTCAGTTGATCTGGACATTCTTTGTCTTTCACATTGAAATCATCACTTTTAAAGTGTTTAAACCAGCATTCACAAGTATCTTGAGATGGAGCATGTTCACCATAGCTTCCTGAAGTATTCTGTAGCACTTTTCTTCAAAATAAAGTAATGAATTAAAACTTCCCACAAATTCTCTTTTTTGGCATGAAATTTGACATTTTAAGTGTAAAAATATTTATCTTAACACCTTCAGAAAATTTGACATGTGAGGTTTTGAAGTGTGTTGTCAATACAACAAAATAGCATACATATCAAATTGCATGTATATCAACATATGTGTAACTCCATCTATTGAAAAAAGTCTGCATTATTCACTGATACACCTAGTAAAAAACAGGAGGAGAGTTTAAGGGAGCTTTGGGAAAACATGAAATGAAGCAATGTCCACATAATGGGGGTGCTAGAAGGTCAAGAAAAGGAGAAAGGAATAGAAAACCTGTTTGACAAAATAATGACAGAAGACTTCCCTGACTTGATGAAGAAAAAAGTCACACAAGCAGAGTCCCTAACAAGATGAACCCAAAAGACCCACACCAAGACACATTGTAATTACAATGGCAAACGTGAATGGCAAAGAATCTTAAAGGCTGAAAGAGACACAGAAAGTTACCTACAAGGGATCTCCCATTAGACTATAAATAATTTCTCAGCAGAAATACATCCGGCCAGAAGGGAATGGAATGAAGTATAAAATGCATACAAAGCAAGGTACTGAATCCAAGAATACTCTATCCAGCAAGGCTATCAATCAAAATTGAAGGTGAAATCAGGAGCTTCACAGACACACACAAAAAAGGCTTGGGAGTTTATTACCACCAAGCCAGCAATGCAAGAAATACTAAAGGGACTGTTGCAAAAAGAAGAAATAGAAAGGGAAGAAGGAATGAATACAGGCATACAGAATAAAAATGGCAACAAATAAGTACCTATCAATAGTAACTTCAAATGTAAATGGAATAAATGCTCCAATAAAAAGAAAGATAGGGTGGCTGAATGGATAAGAACACATGACCAATACCAGTGTATATGCTGTCTACAAGAGACCCACCTCAAAACAAAGGGCTCACATAGACTGAAAGTGAAGGGATGGGAAAAATTTTCAGGCATACAGAAATGAAAAGAAAATTGGGGGTAACAATACTTATATCTGACAAAATAGACCTCAAAGTGAAGGCCATAACAACATTTAAGGAAGGCCACTTTATAACACTAAAAGGATTGTTAAAATAAGAGGATATAACTCTGGTAAACATATATGCACCGAATGCAGGATCACCCAAATTCATAAAAAAACTTCTGGAAGATAGTAAGGGAGAGATCAACAGCAATACAATAATAATAGGGGACTGTAATACCCCATTGAAATCACTGGATAAATCTTCTAGAAAAAAAAATCAACAAAGAAACAGCAATCCTAAATGACTCACTAGATCAGATGGCACTAATTGACATCTTTAGAACCTTTCACCCCAAAGCAACAGACTATTCATTCTTCTTGAGTGCAGATGGGGCACTTTCAAAGATAGACCACATATTAGGACACAGGCTAAGCCTGTTCAAATCCAAGAAGATAGAAGTCATATCAAACATCTTTTCAGATCACAATGGTGTAAAATTAGAAATCAACTACAATAAAAACAATTACAAAATCAAACACTTGGAGGCTAAATTGCATGCTATTAAACAATAATTGGGTTACCAAAGAGATCAAGAAAGAAATAAAAAGCATCCTGGAAACAAATGACAATGAAAACACAACAATCCAAAATCTATGGGACACAGTGAAAGCAGTCCTGAGAAGGAAGTTCATACCTCTACAGGCCTACCTCAAAAACCAGGAAAAACTGGTAATAAATTATCTAACCCTACAACTTAAAGAATTAGAAAGAGAGCAAAAAGAAAAGCCCAGAGTAAGCAGGAGGAAGAACATAATAAAGATCAGAGCAGAAATAAATGACAAAGAACAAAAACAAAACAAAACAAAAACAATGCAAAAGTTCAATAAAACCAAGAGCTGGTTCTTTGAAAGGATAAACAAGATTGATGAACCTCTAACCAGGCTCACCAAGAAATAAAGAGGGAGGACCCAAAATAAACAAAATCAGAAATGAAAGAGGTGAAGTAACAACCAACTCCATAGACATACAAAGGATTGTAAAAAAAATACTATGAACAACTCTTTTCCAACAAACTGGACAACCTAGACGAAATGGACATAGTCCTAGAAAAATACAAGGTTCCACAACTCAATCAGGAAGAATAAAAAAAACCTGAATAGGCCTATAACTACCAATGAAATTGAAACAGTAATCAAAAAACTTCTAGGAAACAAAAGCCCTGGTCTGGACTGCTTCACAGGGGAGTTTTACCAAACATTCAAAGAAGAACTAAAACCTATCCTCAGACTATTCCAAAAAATTCAAGAGGAAGACACACTTCCAAGCTCTTTCTATGAAGCCAGCATTACCCTAATCCCAAAACCAGAGGAAGACACTACAAAGAAAGAGAATTACAGGACAATATCCCTGATGAACATAGATGCTAACATCCTCCAACAAAATTCTAGGAAACCGGATCCGGCATTACATTAAAAAGATCATACACCATGATCAAGTGGGATTTATTCCATGGATGCAAAGCTGGTACAGTATCCGCAAATCATTAAACTTTATACATCACATAAACAAATTGAGAGACAAAAATCACATAATCATATCAATTGATGCAGAAAAGCACTTGCCCAAATCCAACACCCTTTCTTGATAAAAACTCTCAGCAAAGTGGGAATAGAGGGAGCATACCTCAACATATGACAAACCTACAGCCAACATCATACGCAATGGGCAAAAACTAAACCATTTCCCCTAAGAACAGGAACAAAACAGGGATGCCCACTTTCAAATACTCCTGTTTGATATAGTACTGGAAGTGCTAGCCATAGTGATCAGATAAGAAGAAGAAATAAAAGACATCCAAATTGGAAAAGAAGATGTAAAAATGTCATTATTTGCAGTTGGCATGATATTGTACATAGAAAAGAC
Source organism: Myotis myotis (assembly GCF_014108235.1). NCBI lineage: Eukaryota > Metazoa > Chordata > Mammalia > Chiroptera > Vespertilionidae > Myotis > Myotis myotis. The sequence goes on along the minus strand of NW_023416329.1, from coordinate 1,587,278 downwards.
TGCATCACAAAACTACTGGACTTAATAAATGAATTCAGCAATGTAGCAGGATACAAAATTAACACCCAGAAATCTATGGCTTTTTTATACACCAATACTGAACTCACAGAAAGAGAAACTAAAAAAATAATCCCATTTACCATCGCAACAAAAAAATTAAGATACCTAGGAATAAACTTAACTAAGGAGGTCAAAGACCTGTACTCGGAAAACTACAGGATGTTGAGAAAAGAGATAGAGGAAGACATAAACAGATGGAAGAATATACTGTGTTCATGGATTGGTACAATTAACATCATTAAAATGTTCATACTATTCAAAGCAATTTACAGATTCAGTGCAATCCCTATTAAAATACCAACGGATTATTTCACAGACCTAGAATGAACCCTCCAAAAATTCATCTGCAATAAAAAAAGACTCTGAATAGCTGCAGCAATCCTGATAAATAAGAACAAAGTTGGAGGAATCACAATATTACAAAGCCACTGTTCTCAAAACTGCCTGGTACTGGCACTAGAACAGACATATCTAGCAATGGAACAGAACAGAGAACCCAGAAATCGGCCCAAGCCATTGTGCTCAATTAATATTTGACCAAAGGAGTCAAGAGCATACAATGGAGTCAAGACAGTCTCTTCAATAAATGGTGTTGGGAAAATTGGACAGATACATGCAAAAAGATGAAACTAGATCACCAACTTACATCATACACAAAAGAAACTCCAAGTGGATAAAGGACTTAAATGTAAGACCAGAAACCATAAAAATCTTATAAGAATCCATAGGCAGCAGAATAGCAGACGCATATCGTAGCAATATCTCTATCAATACAGCTCCTAGGACAGTGGGGACTAAGGAGAAAATAAACAAATGGGACTACATCAAAATAAAAAACTTCTGCACAGCAAAAGAAACTATCAGCAAAACAACAAGAAAGCCCACTGCATGGGAGAACACATTTGCCAATGTTATCACCGATAAGGGTTTAATCGCCAACATTTACAGGGAACTCATGCAACTTAACAAAAGGAAGATAAACGATCTCGCCCTGTATCTTTATAGAGCATATTATTAAAGCGCCCAGAACACTGGGACTCCAGACAGGTTGACCTCATTTGGCAGGTTCCTGTACTTTCGCAGAAATTATTTTCTAGGCATATACACGTGTCTTCCCAAGGCACTTGGTCCCTGCTGATTTACAGTCTCCACATCTTAGCATGGTGTCCGGTGGATGGCAGTGAAATTCTTGTGAACTGTGTGGCTCAGGGCCAGGGAGCTGATATGGCCCTCAGGTAGGACAGTGGAAGTTTACTGCTGTCCCCACCTGGAGAAGGCTAACTGCTCTACTGGGTTTTGTTTGTTGGGATCGAAAAGAACACTGACAGATCAATAACTGTGAACCAGGTGCTAGGGTCTGTATTGATTTGATCCAATAAGAGGCCATATCAGGAATAGCAGATGCGATTGAAGTCTCCACTTGATTAAGTTGATGATAATCCACTGTCATTCCATATGACTCATTATCTTTTGCATCTGCCAACCTAGAAAGTTACATAGGGATGTGACTGGAATCCTCTGCTTTGCACCTTCACATATTTAATGATGATGATAATTTCTCTGATTTCTCTAGGGATGTTGTAGTGCTTTTATTTTCTTCCTTTGCCAGGGAGAGAGAAATGGCTTTCACATTGCCCTTTCTGCCTTATTAGCCCTTCGTCGATTTCCAGGGAGTCAATTAGATGTTCATCATATTGCTGAGGATCGCTGTTCCAAACACGCACTCAGAAAATGGAAAACCAACCATTGACTTAGTCTGGTGTCCCTTGGACTTACTATGAGGCTGACTTGGGTCAAAACTTGATTTTTCCTTTGACCTCTGTTAGCCCCTCTGTGGCTGATGGGCCCCAGCGATGTTCATGGTTTCTGGGAATCAGGGTTGGCCAAAGATGGCACCCACCCCAATACCAGGGGCCCGCAGTGCCTCCTGCCCCTGTGAACAGTGTCCTGATAAATCCCCTCAGATCTTTTTGGAAAAGGCGAGGAAGAACAGTCATGATACTTCACTGTGACGCTTCGGGGGGCGTTCAGGTCCTCTGTTCACTGAAAGAGTTCAGGTCATTCGGGGGCTCAGGGTTTGGACATTGGATGACATACTCAAAGCTTCCATTTTTATGGCTTAAATAGGCCTCTTGCCCCTCCCGCCCCTGCCTCAGGTATATGGATTACGTAAGGCCTCGGTGGGTCACCTGTTTGCTTTGTTTTGGGGACCTCAGGGTCAGTTAATTACCATTAGCTATTCCTGGAGATGCCACCATTCTGAGGACCCTCTGTCCTGCTGCTTCTTCCCACCACGGGGCTCCCTCCCGTGGTGTTTGGGTGCTGCCTCCTGCTGTCTCTGTTGAAAACAGGGTCCAATTTCAGTTGAACTCTGTAGCCTATGGAGAGTGGGGTCGGAAGCGTTCTCCCAAATTGCCGGTGCTCCCTCAGCTTTGATTTATCACCACCCGTGGAGGGAGTGGCTCAGTGGCTGAGGGAGAGTGGGGGAGACAGCACACGATGCACGGAGGTCAGAACCCAGGTCTTGGACGACTCTGCACTCTGCCAAAGCAGGTCGGGCATCCTCCAGCATTTAGAGGGAATCACTGCTGACTTTAAGATTCTGCTGAATAGATGAGCAAACATGTAGAACCATTTGAGCTAGGACATTGGGTTTACCTGTTCAGCCTGATCCGAGATTGTAGTCCTCTGCCCTTGGTCTGGTCCACCCAGGGTCCATTCCTGTCACAGCATTCCAGTGTCAGTTAGCTACATCCTGCGGCATTCTGTGTGTGAGCAAGCCTTCTCCTCCCAGACCTCCTGTGAAGATGCTGGGCCTGTGTGTGTGTGTGTGTGTGTGTGTGTGTGCGCGTGCGTGTGTGTGCGCATGCGCTATAGTTTGGAGTGGTGGCGTGGTGTTAGGCACAATGAAATTGGAAGGGAGGGAGGAGAGGTTGTTCCAGCTTATATGGGAGGCTGAGCTGGGTTGAGGGTAAGCAGGCCACTTGGAGTCCGCTTAAATCCTCCCATTAACACCCATTATAATTTTTGGCTCCCTACTGTTCCCAGTCAATGCCCCAATCCCACCATAAGAGACTTGGCGAGGTTGTGAATGCAACTCATAGTATATTTTAGCACCTAAAATTCAAATGCCTGGTTTTCCCTTTTTTCTTTCATCTTTGCTGCCATCCTGACTTTCTTCATGGTCATTAATCTCTTCATGCCTTTCATGCTGCTTTCTGGGGTGGAGCCTTAATCCCCTAAAGCTTTGCCTTCAATTAATCAATTAATCAATTACTTAATCCATCCATTCAATAAATATATATTATTAGGTATTATTCTAGGTGTTAGGATATAGCAGAGGATAACAAAACAAAAAAACAGAGACACCCCCTGGCCTCATGGAGTTCTCAGTCTAGCAGATGATCAGGGGAGAGCTCAGTGAGTGGTTCCCTCGCCCCTGCACAGAGCTGCTGGCTGTCAGCCTCTCGTTCCTGAATTCCAGTGAGGGTTCCTACTTTACCCAGCGGTTATCCGTCCCCGATGTCTCTCATGATTTCTTTTAACAATAGACTTAACTTGTCCTCACACACTCACCGTGGCCACCTCATGCAGAGTGGTTTTTTCCCCAGAAGACATTTCCTGCACCTACTCTCTCTTACTCCAAATTCCCTTTAAGATTTTAATGGAATTTGGGCAAAGACCAGAATCGTAAAGGAGGCCTTTATTGTCTGTCACCGACTTTGCATGTACTTCCCTGCTCTATTCCTCCTTCAGTCACCCACTCACCCCTTCAACAGGTTACTTTCTTTTTCTCTTTCATAAATCAAGTTAAAGTTCACAGCCTGACCCCACTAGCACCACTGCCAGCACGGCCTGGCCCCCAGCACCCACCGCTCTGCCCAGCCCTCAGTTGCTGTGTGATCGAGCTAGTGCTGGGACTCCCTGGCGAAGGACCTTCCTTGCTGACGAGTGGGGCCCAGAGCCCAGGTACCCTGGCTCTGCTCAGTGCTGACATGTGGGCTATTCAGTGACGATTGCCTACGATTCATAACACCATGATGCACATTCCGGTGCCTGCTCAGTCCCTGACCACATGGGGAGGATGCTGACAGTGTTGTCCGGGGCCAGAGGCAGCCAGATGGCTTCCTGGCAGAGAAAGAGGTGAGCCGGGAAGGGAACCAGGCTTGCCTCTAGGTGAGTGTTTGACAGCAGCCTGGGTCTTCTGTCCTGGGTCCCGTTCTGTGTTCTGTGCCTGGTGTTCACACCTGGCTGTGCTCACTGCTGGCTTGAAGTCACTGTCTCGAGTCGAGGAAGTGGAACGAGTAGCAGTGTGTCGGCCTCTGCAGATGTGCACACGTGGTCCCAGCCTGTCACTTCCTGATCATTCATCTGCTAATGCTTGTGATCGAGTCTTGGGGTTTATCTCCTTTGCGTGCGTCCATCCTGCTTTCTGATAGAGCATTCAGGCGGTGTACAGCCTGGCTGGTGAGGAGGCTCCCGGGGATGAGTCCCTGCCCTGGTGCTCCAGCCCTTGAGGGTGCGAGGCCTTCCCCGGGAGGAGCATGGGCAGGGCTGGGAAAACTGGAAGGTAACAGCAGCTTCTCCACGAATCCAGCTCTGCTGACCTCCTTTCTAGGCAATGCGGTACCTATTTTATCTCTGCTGTTTCGTTTGTCCCGTAACTCCCGATGATCCATCTCCAGCAGCATGGCCTGGCTTTATCTCAGGCAAATCGGCTTCAGCAGATAGACTGATCACAAGCCATTGCCTCCCCAAATTCTACATCTAGGCGGCTTGATGTTTTGTTAACTTTGGTCATTGGGGCTGTGTAATTCTCTCCTGCTCTGCCCGGAAGTCTGCAGAATTAGCAACGGCTGCAGCGGGTACCCCGTCCTCTGCCACCTGTGTCCCCAGTGATCACCTCTGCGATGGAAATCCCAGTTATGGTATTGGTTGAGGAATGTCAGGAGGGACCTGCTATTAAAAACCTCTTCTGCAATAAACATTTATGCCCCTTGCAAGGATGAGATCACAGCAGCTGTCTGAGCAGAGAAAGAGAGGTGTCCTTTCAAAAAATTAGGCCACATCGTTTCACTTATATCCTGGACTTCACAATTGGCTCAGCCATAGCCCTGGTTGACAGCCCGCTGTCATCATCACTGTGAGTAGCCCGAGCTCCTGGGCGGCGCTGTGAGCCCTGCATCATGCCACAGTGGGCGCTGCTGAACGGGCCTCCTTCCGAGTCCGTGCTCCTGCCGCTGGGCCAGGCGCGCTGGTCCTAACGGTGCTGGGAGCCCCTGCCCGCGCTGCTCTGTGCCAGGCCGCCCACGGGGCGCGCTGCTGGACTGCCAGACTGAGTGCTCAGTTTACAGGAAGATTACAAATAACTTTCTAAATTGGCCGCATCGGTTCATCCCCCTGCCAGCAATGCAGAGGCGATGCTCTGCCCAGGCTGCAGTGCACGGGCTCCTGTCCGTGTCCACAGGACGCGGCCAGCGGCACCCTCGCCTGGTCCTCTTCCAGGCCTGTGACCCGCGGAGGGAGGGAGCCTTTAGCTTTGTTGTTCACAGGGGCTTCTTTCTGGCGACGTGCCCGCTTATGTCTTATGCTCATTTTTCTGTTTGTTTGAAGATCTTTTTCTCTGTTGTTCTTTATATATTATTGATATTAATCCATTTTCAGTTATAGCTGTTATAAATATTGTATTTCTATTTGTCATTTTTACTTTTTTGAAAGTTTCCATTGATAAACAGGAGTTGTTAATTTGGATATAGTAAACATTTATGAACCATTTACTTTTCTGTTTTTTCTTCCTAAGAAATTCTTTTTAGTATTCCAGCCTCCCACTGTGACATTGTACAGGACTCACAGCACTGCCCACAGACTCCAGCTACTCAGTGATGATGACATCTTGCCCTAAGCCAGGGACTCTGACTAACATCCAGATCAGAAAGGTATTTGCCTTAAGGTGTGAAAGGTGTTAATCAGCTACAAGTAGCTTTTACGTTTGGAGTGAGTCAGGGATTGAAACTCAAGTTCTTTCCCAAATGGATGACCCTGTTTTCTGACTCCGTGTATTGAGTAGTCCCTCAGGTGGCCCTGCCTGCCCTGCGCTCCGTCACCGAGAACACGCCCACACACCTGCAAAGCTTGTTTCAGGGCTGTGCATTCTAGCTCGTTGGTCAACCTCTGTATGGCTGCCTTTGTCCAATGTTGTAGTTGCTGTAGCTTCATAATAATTCTTGATATCCTGCAAAAGAAGCCTTCTTTCTCTGTAGTATATTGGCCATTTTTTTGTTCTTTCTACTTCCATGTAAAGTTCAGAATAAACTTATTAGGGTCCCTGAAAGTCCTGTTGGGGTCTTGGGTAGAATTGCATTAAATGTACGGGTAAATGTGGGAAGAACTGACATCTACATATGGATCCTCATGGTTAAGGTTTTCATAACTCAGACAGGACCTGCTGTCAGGAGAAGCCCTCACTTGTTCCTCCGCAGTCATGACAGGAGCCAGACCCCATATGTGTACCCGCACATTTCTGTACAGTGTCCAATCCAGGGTCTGGGTGGCGGCGATCTGACACTGAGCGTCTGGGCTGCACCCTGACCCTCCCTTGGGGTCTGACCACACACCCGGTGGCGGTTGGCAGTTAATGTACCGGCGATTTCTGTAGGTGTTTGCTTCACTGCGCTTGAGGCTGTTTTCCTGGCAGGCCGGTGTCTTGTGCTTTGTTATTAGATATTTCAGTCACACCACACCCTCTGTCGCCTGCTCCCTGATCGATTAGCCAGTTGATTGACTACATGATTAACCAGGACACTCCCCACAGCATTGACCCTCGCCCAGGTTTCTCCTCTCACTGACTTGAGGGAAGCCCCTTCGGCGGTCGGCGCTTCGGCGGTCGGCGGGCGGGAAATCGTGCCGTTGTCCATTTGCCTGGCAAGTACTTACTGAGTGGAGCTGGCCACCAAGGCGTATGCTGTGGGGCAGGGGGACCCAGGAGCTCAGGGCAGGCCCAGGGCCGGCTGGTGACATCTACCACGTTGGTGTTGATCGCCGGCCACCCTGGCCTTTGCTGGATGCGGCAGGGAAAGGGCTGGGATTTGAGTCTAAAGTGCTTTGTCCCTTTGTTTCCTGATGGGAGACCGTGGAAGGTTCTTTAGCTTCCTTCAGCCTCAGAGTTCCTCCTTATAAGATGGGATCAACAGTAGGTACCTCCAAGTGTGATGATCTGATAGCTCCTGGCTTCTTTGTGCGTGTTTCTCTCAAGACTCCAGACGGGGAATAGGAGCAGCCAGGCCTTTCCCACCTGCCCGTTGGCAGCTGTACTGGGGCTGCCTCTGCCAGCCGGGGCTGGAGGGAGGTGTGTCAGTCGGCCTCCAGAGAAACAGCACAGCAAGGTGTGCGTGTGGGCGTGTGCCTTGGAAGGGCTTCCTTCAGGAAAGTGGTCGGGTCTCCGTACAAGCACTTGGGCCTCGAGGCTGTGGGGACTCCGGGCTCAGGGAGAAGGGGCTGAACGCTGGCTGCTCCAGGCTGGGGTGGGGGGCGTATAGCTGCGCCTTCCGGCTTTATCCTTCTCCTGCTGTGGCTTCTGGCTGCCATGTGTTTGTTTGTTTTTTTTTGTGTGTGTGTAAACTTTTAACCCAAGAAGCTCTCCCATAAGGCCTTGGAGACGACACCACTGGGCCCCATCAGGTCGTGTCCATTTGCCGCTGTTGTTTATAGATCTCTGAACCTTAACACAGAGAGAGCCATGGGTCCCCACTCCGATCAGGATACCCAATGGCCATAACAATTCCCTCCTGCTGCGCCTTTGTATCCCCCCCCCCCCCCCCCCCCCCCCCCGCCACCGAAGCCCCTGATCTGCTCTTCATGGTCCGTTATACTTTCAAGACTGTCCTAGAAGTGAAATGCCACAGTGGGAGGGAGCCTTTGAGACTCATTCATGTGTGTGTCCATAGTGCACTCCTATTGCAGACTGGGATTTTATTGGATGCACCACAGTGTGTATCCATTCACCTGCTGGAGACCGAGGGTTGTTCTCGGGTCTGGTCGTACAGCGCTGCTGAAAACATCTGTGCACATGTTTTTGTGTGAACAGGGTTGCAAGGCAGGTATATATTTAACTTAATGAAACAGCTAAACTTTTCCAGAGTGACTGACTTACCTGGAATTAGCTTTTGTATCAATTGTGAAGCTTAGTTGAAGGGCTTTTGCTGTTGTTTCTGTCGGTATGTGGACACCCAGTTGTTCCGACGCCATTTGTGAAGAGAACATCTTTCTCTATTGAGTTGTTTTTCACCATGAAGACCCCTTGGCCATATTTGTGTGAGTCTATCCTGGACTCTGCTCGGTGCTCTGATCTGCTGGCCGGTCCTTTCACAGCATCGCGCTAGCTCTACAGTGAGCATCAAATTGACAGTGAGCTTTCAACTTCTTTCAAGTTGCTCTAGCTGCTCGAATCCCGTGGCCTCGCACTTGCCTTTCCAAATGCAGTTTAGAAACAACCTGTCCATATTTAAAAAGCACTCCTGGGATTCTGACCACAATTGCCTTAAATCTGTTGACCACTTTGGGGAGTACTGACATCATTGCCATGCCGACTCTTCTAACCTGTGATCACAGTCTTTCCTTCCATTTATTTAGGTCTTGGCTTTAATGTGTCAGCATTTTGCAGAGATTCTTCACAAGTTATGTTAGCTTTATAACTTATTTCTCTTATTGGAGCTATTGTAAATAACAGTGTTTTTAAAGTTTGTTTTCCAATTCTGCATTGCTGGTATAAAGATTTTGTGTTCTGCAATCTTGATAAACGTAATGATTGCTCTAAGGGTGTTCTGTAGGTAAGTGAAGCTTTCCACATAGGCAGTCGCCATGATTGTGAGTAGTCAGTTTTGTTTCTTCCTTCCCAATCCATGTGCTTTAATTTCTCTTTCTTTCCTTAGTGCACTGACTAACTGCCAATGAGCTATGGAACGGGCATGATGAGAGTGCACATCTGCCTTTGCCCGAGTCTTTCAATATTAAGGAGAATTTGGCCATAGTTTTTCTTTTATTTTTAATGGATACCTGGATACCCCTTACCAAGTTGAGGAAGTTCTCCTTCAGTTTTAGTTTTCTGAGAATTCTTATCATGAACGCATTCTGAATTTTTTCCAATGATTTTTATGCATCTATCGATGTAGGTTTTCTTCTTTAGACTGTTAACATAGTATATTATAATGCTTTATTTTTAAATATAGAATTAGTCTTCTACTTCTGAGATAGATCTCACATGGACATGATTGCTTATTCTTTCTATGTATTGCTAGATTCAATTTGCTAATATTAAATATTTTTTGAAGATTTTTGTGCCTATGTGCATGTGGAGCATTGGTCTTTAGTTTTCTGATTTTGTACTCTTTGGGTTTGTAGTAGGGCAATGCTGGCCTCGTGCAATGAGAAGAGGGTCCCTTCTCTTACATTTTCTCAAAGAGATTTTGTAGAGTTGGCTTTATGTCTTCTTAAGTGTTTGGTAGACATTCCCAGTAAGATCGTCTAGGACTGAGGCCTTTTTGGACAGCTTTTAACTATGCACTAAGTTTATTTGGTACTTAATCAAGATATTGATTCATCTTGGGTGGATTTTGGCATTTGTGTTTTGCAGTGATTCTTCGGTCACGCCTAAGCTGCCGAGTTTGTGTGTGTAGCGTTGTCCCTTGACCTCCCTGATTTCTTCTGCTGCCTGTGGGTCCCTCCTGACTCCCCTTCCGTTCCTGGCATTGGTAATTTGTGTATTTTCTCTCCTTTCTTTATTAGTCTTCTGAGATTTATCAATTGTCTCTATTTTTCAAAGAACTCATTTTTGTTCCATTTATCTTATCTGTTGTATCATGTGTTCGATTTGTTTGATTTCTGTTTATCTTGCTTAAAAACATATTTTCATTGATTTCAGAGAGGAAGGGGGAGAGAGAAAGATAGAAGCATCAATGATGAGAGAGAATCCTTGATTGGCTGTCTCCCACACGCTTCACACTGGGGATTGAGGCCACAACGCAGGGAACTGAGCCTGCAAATTGTCACCTCCTGGTTATAGGTCGACCGTCAACCACTGAGCCGCACAAGCCGGGCTGATTTCTGCTTATCCTGATTGTTTTCTGCCTTCTGCTCGCTTTGAGTTTAATATGATGTCCTTTCTCTAGTCTCTTAAAGTGGAATTGTATATTTTTGCTTTGACTGACTTCTTTCTCATTTTCTAGTATAAGTATTTCAATGCCATGGCTTCTCTCTAAGCAATGCTTTCCCTGCCCCTCACAAATTATAAAATGTTGTACTTTTATTTAGTTCAAAAAATGTTTTCTCATTTTCCTTTAGACTTTCCCTTTGACCCATGGATTGTTTATAAGAGTGTTAAGTATTTGAATATTCTTATGTTATTTTTATCACTGAATCTAGTTTAATTCCATTATGGTTGGGAAAGCATTTTATGATCCAGGTATTTAACATTTTTAAGGATTTGTGTTATGATCGGGGCGTGGTCTTTTTCTGAGACAGCGTGCTCTGCTGCCAGCGGGTCTGTGGGCCCAGGGCCCATGCAGCCCAGGGCGGCGGGCAGGCCTGGCCTGCTCCTCTGTATCCTTGCTGGTTTCCCCTCCGAATTTTATTACTGAACATTGTGCTGGAGTCTCTGTAATTATGAATTTGTTTATTTCTAATTTCATTTCCTCCAGGTTTTGTTTTGTACATTTGAATTTCTGTTGTTAGATGCATACGCATTTAAGATGGTTCCATTCTTGGGAAATTGAGCCTTTCATTATTGTGCACTGTCCCTCGCCATCCAGGGTAATTTGCTCTCCTCTGATGCCCCTTTCTCTGATAGTAACGTAGCTGCTGCAGCTCTCACCTGCCTATGTGTTCGCGTGATATGGTTTCATTCTTGTATCTTTGATTTACTTGTATCATATTTTATGAAGTGAGTTTTTTGTAGGGAGCATATAATTAGTTTGTATTTTTAAAAAATCATTCTTACTATCCATCTGTTAATTGGTATGTTCGGGTTTTACATTTAACGCATTTGTTGATATGTTTAGATTTAGTGTTTAATTTGTTATTTTTTTCTTCTCTTTTCTGTTCCTCTGTGTTCCCTTTCCTGCTTTCTTTTGGGTTATTTAAACGTTTTTTAGTATTCCTTTTGGATTTATGTACCATGATTTTGACAGTACTGTATTGTTTTATAACGTTGCCTTGGAGATAACAGTCGGCACACGTTTTCAGTGTACTGAGATTCGGTATTTTACCACTTTAAGGGAATGTATCAGTCTTACCACATTTAGGTTCTTTTACTCTCCCTCAATTTATGTTTTGGTTGTCTTACATGTTATATCTACACATATCGGAAACTCCACCAGGCTATATTATGTTTTTGTTCTTTTAGCCATCAGCACATTTTAAAGAACTCAAGAGGAAAACAGTCTATTATTTATAAACGTGATTACTTTCAATAGTTTTTCTTTCTCCTTGGTATTTAGCAGTTGGATTGTGATATGTCCAAGCAGGGGCTTCTTTAGGGTTATCCTGTTTTGATTTTGCTGAATTTTTTTGATCTAGAGGTTTTTCTTTAACCAGATTTGGGAGTTTTAGGCCATTATTTCTTCAAATATTTTTTTCTCTCTCTCTTCATTCTGGGACTCCAACATACACAAACACTAAGCCTGGTGTTTTTCTTCTGCAGATCCTTGAGGCGCTGTTCATCCTTTAAAATTGCATTTCTCCCTCTCGTTCCTGGTGGGTGATCCCTGTCGAGGCTGCATCCCTTCCGTGCGAGGCTCCTGGGGCTCCGGCCTGCAGCTGAGGCCCCAGGCGCTCGCTGCAAGCTGCTGTACATTTCAGCTCAACACTTCTCCTTGGTTCTTCTTACTTCTTCTACTTCTTTGTTGAGACTTAACTTTCCCATTTGTTTCAAGTCTTCACAGTTGTCTGTTGGGACCTTTTAAATGGCTATTTACAGCCTTTGCCGAGAAAGCCCCACTGGTGCTGTCGGGGTTGATGTCTGTTGATACCTTTTCTCGTGTGTGTGGTGACTCTGCTGGCTCTTTCTTTCCGGAGCGCACTTGGGTTTGGCTTGGACATTGGGAGTGTTCTGATAGGAGATCCGTGGTCTCATCTGTGCTCTGCAGGTGCCAGTGTGCTGTTGGCGTGGCTAGGGGAAGGCCCCACGTCCTAGCTGGTGGCTGGCGGCTGCCTCTGCTGTCAGCTCAGTAGTCAGGACGTGTGCAGTGTCTGGTCTACCTGGGGGGCGGGGGGGGCTTAGGGGGGGCGGGGGGCAGGGGCGGAGGGAGGGGCGCATGGCAGTGGCCCGTCTGGAACCTGGATGTAAGCTGCTTTTGATATGTTCTGATGAGGGTCCTCCCACGCCCCAGGAGCTCAGCATGGGCCCAGGAGTCACAAACAGCTCCCTGGGCTGCTGTCCCGACCCTCCTGTCTTGTTCCCCGTGTGCTTCTGTGTCCGGGTGTTCCCCTCCATGGCCCGTCAGCAGATGGCTGTGCCTGGGATTTTACCTGCTGGGCCTGCACTTGTCCAGGGCTGAGTGGTAAGAGGGACAGAGGATAAACACTGGATGAACTTAAAGCTAGTTTGGTGGTACTTTAAATTCTTGTCCCCTCTCCATACCTGCCCGCCACTGTCACTCCTCAGCCTCCCCGAAGCTGCTCCACGCCCGTGTCCAGGCTTCGTGGCTGCTGTCTGGGGAGAAGCTCGGTTGGGTGTGATGACGCCACCACGGCCTACCAGTGCTTCCCAACCAGATTCGGACTTCAAACTCAGCGAGGAGTGCTTTCCCCTTGTGTTGATTTTAGGGAGCCCCTCGGCGGGGTTCGCAGACTGTCCTCACCCCTAAGGCTGCAGACCCTGAACAGTGTAGCCCTGGTGCGGAAGTCCCTGCGCCTGAGCCAGAGCCAGCAGGTGGGCGCAGGGGCCCGCTGCTCACCGGTGGGGCTGCCGCGCTGGCCCGCGCTCTGAGGACTGGGGTCCGCCGGAACATGCCGGGCAGCGGGCGGCGGGACCAGAGAGCTGGCGCGGGCACCTTGTGGGAAGCGCGCTGCCCCTGGGAGAGGCTACGCCGAGTTGTTACCGTGGGCGCCACTCCCCCGGCGCAGAATGGCTTTCTACGGGTGCGCGGCTCCACTCCGGAAAAGCTCTTTATAACACACAGACCCTCACGTCTGACATGGAAATACACGAAACGACTGTAAAACACAAATGTGTGCCTTTGAAGGATTTGTATCAGTTTGTGAAGCCAGACGGGGTCTCTGAAGGTTAATTTTACGTTTGTACCTGTTTCAGCCAGGAATGGCTGGCAGGTGTCAAACTGTGAGCCAGTGGCATTTGGACTGAAGATACAATTTTCTCTTCTTAATACATCTCACAGATTAGGTGCTTTCTATTGTGCCAACAAACTTTAAACTGCATTAAAAAGTAGGGGATTCTTGTCCTAGCCGGGATGGCTCAGCCCGGTGGAGCAGCGTCCCGTGCAAAGATCCCTGGTCATACAGGAGACTACTGAGCGATGTTTCTCTCCCCCCTTCCTCTCTCTCTCAAATCAATTTTTTAAAAAGTAGGGGATTCTTGTCCATGGAGATCTCTCTCTTTAGAATCACAGGCCCCTCTCCTGTCCCTGCCGTGTGGTGGAGATAGGTTCTGGCCCTGGTGCCAGAGCACTGGCTGCCCACGGGGTGACCTGCATCTCCTCCACTGTGACACTGGCTGTCGTGTGCCCGCCTCCGACCGCCCACCAACAAATGAAGTGGGCCTGGCGCTCTGGCCAGGACAGACCTCTCTCTGCACCCAGGCCGCCCGTATGCCTCGGGCTCAGGTGGTTTTATAGTTACACAGACGCGGCAGCTGGGGCTCTGTGCGGCCCTCAGGCCTTGAGCCAGGCGTGTGAGTCTAGGCCACGGCGCTGAGTGCAGACTCTGGCTGGGGACCATGCAGTTATTGGCTGGATTTCCGGCAACGTCAGTGCGATCAGCTTCCCCTGGGAGACCGCCTGCCTTACCTGTGCCTGCTCGCAGACACGGGCAGTGGCTCTCACAGCCCCTCGGCCGCGCTCCGGCCGGGGCAGTGCCCACCATTTGTAAGCCCAGACGAAGCGCCTGCTTTGGCTGGAAGAGCTACGTGGGAGTATTGCGTAAGCCCCTCTGTGGGGCCAGTTTACTCCTTTTTCTGTCCTGTTGTTTGTTGTGTTTGAAAAATTGAAACAGCTTGCAGCCCTGGCCCAAGAACTGTCTGATTAGCTGATTCATCATGGAGGCTGCTCAGCAGGGCAGCGTCCAAGGAGGGCACAGGATGGGGCGTCCACCTCCCTGCAGGGACCCCTGCTGGGTCAGCTGGTCTCTTGATGGGGCACCAGCTGGGCAGGGCTTGGGGCATGGCCTGCGGCCCCTGCACTAGCACACGCGTCTCTGTGCTGGGACTCGCTGCCACAGGAAGAAGGGACGCTCATGCAGACAAGAGCCCGTGTGTGCTGGTGCCGGGATGAGCCGCCCGTCCACCAGGGAACAGACTCCAGCCTCAAACCGTCCCCCCGCCTGCGCACTGCGGGCTCCCATGTGGCCGGCCCGAACCGGCCTCGTCTGTGCTTCCCGAACCCTGCTCTCCCCTGGCAGCTGCCTGCCTGACCCATCTCCTCTCCCCCCGCCTCCCCCCCCACATCCTAACCCACACCGGTGTCCTCGCTGCTTGTCCCGCATCCTTGCTCCCCAGGAGGTATCTTCTTTGTTCCTACCAAAACCCTTCCTTTTCCCGCTTCCTGCAGCGCCCGCTCTTTCTAGACTATGCCGTCTGCCTCCACCAGCTCAGGGGCCGTCATCCCCTCCCCTCTCTTCACTGGACACTGTAGCTTACGTTCACCCCACCCCATGGCTCCGTCCCAATCACGTGTCCCACTCACCTGAGCCTTCTGCTTGCACGGGGATCATCTAGACGTGCCCCCCAGCAGTGCAAACGCGATGCAGTACTCAGTGCCATTCTCCACGACCGCGCTTTCCCGACTCGCTCTTCCAACTGCGTGCGACCCCCACGCCACACCTGCTCACCACCGGTCTTCATATCTCAGTAATGACCCATAGCACCCTCCCTTCCTGCCCAGCGTGCTGCGTCCCTCCTCTGTGATTCCCGCGGGTGACCCCGTGTTGCTGGCTTCCTGCTCACAGGCTCCTCCGGCCTCAGGGCCCTCTCTTGCCCGATGGACTGTCCCCTGGGGGCAGGGCTTGCCGCATCTCCTGGTGCCTCATCTACACCAGCGGTTTAAACACTTGCACATGAAGCTCCTTTAGGTGTTCGCCTCCAGCTCAGACTTTGTCTCTGAGCCTGGGCATCTGCCTGGAAGTTCCCCAGGTGCCGTGGCCGTAACAGGCCCCAGAGAGAAGTCTCCAGCCTCCTCCTCCCCATGCTCACCTCACACCAGGTTCTCAGCCACACGGTGCTGGAGCCCCAAGCAGATCACCCGTCCTCCTGCCCTCGCACCCATGTTCCGTTTGATGGCCCCACCAGCGTCATGAGGAAGTAGATCCAGCCAGAGGGAACCAGGGCCCCCACTCATGGCCAGGTGAGCAGCTACCTTGGCCAGTGCTGGCCGTGCCTCTGCATTTGCTCCCTGCTCCTGGGCTGGAGGCGCGAAGGCCCGAGAAACAGGGGAGGGGACAGGAGCTTCCTCCCCAGGACAGAGTAGTCAGGCCTCGGGGGCAGTGAGGAAAGCACTAAACGGGGTGAAACGAGTCTGGGCTCTAAAGTTTGGGTGTCATTCTGGAACGGAGGAGAATGCATGATGAAGGAAAAGAAAGCTTCATATATTTTTATTTTACTGGGTTCTGGTTGTTCAATAAGACAAGGAAAACAAATATGAATGGATGGCCTCCTGTTTAAGACTTTTCAAAGGTTTCCCATTAATCGTAAAATGGAACCCAAGTCCTCCCAGGGCCTCTATGCACAGTGTGTGGGTGGGGATTCCGTGGTGAGCAAGCCCAGCATTCTGCCCTCCTTCAGGCTGCTGTCAGTTGGTATGGGGTAGACATCAGGCAGATAACTGCTCAGGCACCAGTGCTGTACAAATTGTGATGCCTGGGAGGACGAGTTACGGATATTAAGATGTGAGATCTGATATTAAGATTAGAGGTCTGATTCGGATGTGGGTCTGGGAAGGCAAGAGAGCTGGGCGAGGTGAGGATGAGATGGAAGGAGGTGAGGCTGAGAGGGAGGAGGTAAGGCTGAGAGGGAGGAGGTGAGGCTGAGAGGGAGGAGGTGAGGCTGAGAGGGAGGAGGTGAGGCTGAGAGGAAGGAGGTGAGACTGGGAGGGAGAGGTGAGGCTGGGAGGGAGGAGGTGAGGCTGGGAGGGAGAGGTGAGGCTGGGAGGGAGGAGGTGAGGCTGGGAGGGAGGAGGTGAGGCTGGGAGGGAGGAGGTGAGGCTGGGAGGGAAAGGTGAGGCTGGGAGGGAGGAGGTGAGGCTGTGAGGGAGAGGTGAGGCTGAGAGGGAGGAGGTGAGGCTGGGAGGGAGGAGGTGAGGCTGGGAGGGAAAGGTGAGGCTGGGAGGGAGGAGGTGAGGCTGGGAGGGAAAGGTGAGACTGGGAGGGAGAGGTGAGCCTGGGAGGGAGAGGTGAGGCTGGGAGGGAGGAGGTGAGGCTGAGAGGGAGGAGGTGAGGCTGGGAGGGAGGAGGTGAGCCTGGGAGGGAGAGGTGAGGCTGGGAGGGAGGAGGTGAGGCTGAGAGGGAGGAGGTGAGACTGGGAGGGAGGAGGTGAGGCTGGGAGGGAGAGGTGAGGCTGTGAGGGAGAGGTGAGGCTGAGAGGGAGGAGGTGAGGCTGTGAGGGAGAGGTGAGGCTGAGAGGGAGGAGGTGAGGCTGGGAGGGAGCGGTGAGGCTGGGAGGGAGGAGGTGAGCCTGGGAGGGAAAGGTGAGGCTGGGAGGGAGGAGGTGAGGCTGGGAGGGA
The DNA here is from genome assembly GCF_014108235.1 of Myotis myotis. NCBI lineage: Eukaryota > Metazoa > Chordata > Mammalia > Chiroptera > Vespertilionidae > Myotis > Myotis myotis. The sequence goes on along the minus strand of NW_023416329.1, from coordinate 1,570,278 downwards.
GGAGGTGAGGCTGGGAGGGAGAGGTGAGGCTGAGAGGGAGGAGGTGAGGCTGGGAGGGAGAGGTGAGGCTGAGAGGGAGGAGGTGAGGCTGGGAGGGAGAGGTGAGGCTGGGAGGGAGAGGTGAGGCTGAGAGGGAGGAGGTAAGGCTGGGAGGGAGAGGTGAGGCTGAGAGGGAGGAGGTGAGGCTGGGAGGGAGAGGTGAGGCTGGGAGGGAGGAGGTGAGGCTGGGAGGGAGGAGGTGAGGCTGGGAGGGAGAGGTGAGGCTGGGAGGGAGAGGTGAGGCTGAGAGGGAGGAGGTGAGGCTGGGAGGGAGAGGTGAGGCTGAGAGGGAGGAGGTGAGGCTGGGAGGGAGAGGTGAGGCTGAGAGGGAGGAGGTGAGGCTGGGAGGGAGGAGGTGAGGCTGGGAGGGAGAGGTGAGGCTGGGAGGGAGGAGGTGAGGCTGGGAGGGAGAGGTGAGGCTGGGAGGGAGGAGGTGAGGCTGGGAGGGAGAGGTGAGGCTGGGAGGGAGGAGGTGAGGCTGGGAGGGAGAGGTGAGGCTGGGAGGGAGGAGGTGAGGCTGGGAGGGAGGAGGTGAGGCTGGGAGGGAGGAGGTGAGGCTGAGAGGGAGGAGGTGAGGCTGGGAGGGAGAGGTGAGGCTGAGAGGGAGGAGGTAAGGCTGGGAGGGAGGAGGTGAGGCTGGGAGGGAGAGGTGAGGCTGAGAGGGAAGGAGTTGAGGCTGGGAGGGAAAGGTGAGGCTTGGAGGGAGGAGGTGAGCCTGAGAAGGGAGGAGGTGAGGCTGGGAGGGAAAGGTGAGGCTGGGAGGGAAAGGTGAGGCTTGGAGGGAGGAGGTGAGCCTGAGAAGGGAGGAGGTGAGGCTGGGAGGGAGAGGTGAGGCTGGGAGGGAGAGGTGAGGCCTCCTATTGGGAGGAGAGAGATGTCCTCATCCCCTTTGGTGAGGCTTTAGGAAGCGAGGACAGTGACCCCTCCAGGGCAGGTTTAGGAAGACCATGCAGGATGCTGGGTGGGGAGCTGGTGCGTGGGACCAGCTCTGAGGCTGGGCGTGGGCATGGGCGGCTGCTCTGGAGGTTGCTGAGGTGGCCCCTCCCGCTCGGGCCAGGATGGCGGGGGTTAGGGTGCGGCCGGGAGGCAGTTCCGACCCCTCTGGGCTCAGGCTGTGTCCTCCCCGGGGCTGGGAGGGGCAGCATGCGGGTGGCTGCCCTGACCGGGGGCTGGGCAGGGAGTGGGCAGTCCCGGCTCTGTGGCGTGAACTTGCCCCCTCTCTCCCGGAGGCTCTAGAGAAGCGGCTGTCGTGTTATCTTTGCTGCATCTCATTGCCTAGAATGGCTCTTCGGGCTCATGCTCAGCAAACGCATGTTGGACAAATAGACATTCCACACACGTTACACGCAGGCTCAGTGGCTGTGGGTTGAGCAGGCTGCGGGCCGGATGGCTGGGTGCTGAGCCCCCCTGTGCCCCAGCTGCTCCCGCTGCAGGCCTGGCTCTGCGGCTGGAACGCACGGGCCAGCGCTTCAGACGGCAGCCTTCGCAGGCATTTTTCTCCTGGACTGACCACTTCGGTGCCACCACGGCCCTCAGCGGACCTCTCCCTCGGAAGTGTCCCAGGCTTGCCACCTGCGGGCGATGGCCTGGGAGCAAGGCGGTTGGAGACAACTTCACTACCTTCCGGGTTTCTTCGTGAGTCTGGCCTGGGCTTCTCAGCGCGTGTACCCATCACCCGCCTGTCATAGATGCAGGCGCCCCTGGGGGCGCGGGGGCTTTGCTGCTAGTCCCGCTCAGCGTTTTCTGTTCCCTTGGAAATGAAATGAGTGACTTGCCGAGCCATTGACTACAGAGGACATGGCCTCAGGCATTGAGCCTCGTCTCCCCTCCACCACGTCCTTTGAGAAATGAGGCCACTTGTTCAGAATTTGTCAGGGTTTGTACCCAGACTGCGCCCGCTCTTGTCCTCTGGTGACCCTGACAGTGGTGACAGCTATGGAGCCGACCTGTGCTGTTACCGCCTCTCCCCGTGGGCCAGGCAGCCAGACGGGGTGGGCAGTGGGGCTGTTTCTGCAGATGGGACCTCCTGCAGGCACTGCTTCGGGTCCTGCAGATGGGAAGATGGGCAGAGCCTGGCTGGCTGCTCAGTGGTCAGCGATGTCCCGTGCACCAGGAGTCCCGTGCCCGTTCAATTCCCAGTCAGAGCGCAGGCCCGGGTTCTGGGCTCCATCCCCAGCAGGGGGCGTGCAGGAGGCAGCCAATCAATGATTCGCTCATAGATGTTTTTCTCCCTCTCCCTCTCCCTTTCCCTTCCTGTCTCTAAACTCAATAAAAAATATTTTATTTTATTTTTTTAATTAAAAAAAAATATTTTATTGATTTTTTTACAGAGAGAAAGGGAGAGGAATAGAGAGTTAGAAAAATCGATGAGAGAGAAACATCGATCAGCTGCCGCCTGCACACCCCTCACTGGGGATGTGCCTGCAACCAAGGTACATGCCCTTGACCGGAATCGAACCTGGGACCCTTGAGTCTGCAGGCCAATGCTCTATCCACTGAGCCAAACCGGTCAGGGCAATAAAAAATATTTTAAAAAGGTGGGTGGAAGGGAGGGGCTCACAGGGGGGTGCACAGGGAGACAGATACAACTCCTGGACCAGGCGGTGGCAATGGGGTGCATTCCAGGGGCTGCAGGAGCTGAGCAGCCGTCCTGGGCCCTGGGCTTTGTGCTCCGTGTGCCATGTGGCCAACCTGCCTGCAGACACCATGGTCTAGTTAGATCCCGAAGGGCACTTCTGCTTTATTGACCGAGTTCCGACATTTTCCTCTGGTGACTGTTGGGGGTCTGGAGTAGGCAGCAACTTCGCAGCAGGAATCAGGGCTCCTGGTGGAAGGTGCCATGCTGGGCATCGGCATCAGCAAGCCCTGGTTCGCACGGAGCCTGCCCCCTGCTAGCCGACTTGGTGGGGCGTGGAGCCCTGGCACTGTGGCTCACTGTGGCTTGGGGCTGGAGTTTCCCTGGCCATCGTGAGGAGGTGAATTTGTCCCCAGGGGCACGGGCAATTCTAGAGGCATTTTTGGCGTGGCCTCGGTGGGCAGAGCCCGGGTGCTGCTACCCACTCTGCAGGGAGAGGGCAGCCCTTTGCCGCACGGATGCGTAGCCAGATGTGGGGAGCGCCGAGGCTGAGAAGCCCAGAGGCTGAGCACCAGGCGGGCGTTGGTACGGATGAACTGAACTCGATTCAGGGCTTTAAAACAGGGGGCTCCTTGTGGGAGTCCTGCCAGGCACCCCAGTGCTCAACGGCCGGCCTCGGGGGCCCGGGTGGAGGGGGACTGCGACAGGGCTGCCCATAGTCAGGGAGCATGAGGGGCCCTGAGTTTGGTTCCCACCACCGGTGAGAAGACACCTCGAGTTCCTGACGTTTTGAGGGAGCCATAGAGTGCCTGCTGTCTCCTCTAAGGTCTTGATTTAGGAGGTTCTGTTGGCCCTGGGTCGCCCTTTGTGAGAAACGTGTGCTCCTCTGAGGGCGTCTCCTTCCAGCTGGGAGGGGAGACATGTCCCCAGGCAGAGGCGTGCGGAGAGAAAGGCGCTGTGCGCAGCCGCTCACCAGCCGATGGCACACACGGCACCGCCTCGCGCTCCTCCTGGAAACCCATGTGACGCTGGGCTGCCCGGAGGCAGGCACCGGGGCTCCTGCTCATCTCCGATCACACAGACGCCCTCCCCTCCCCACAGCACCCCTGGGCCACCCTGAGCTCCCCCTGCCTGGCCTGGCCACAGGAGTCTTTGGGGTGTTACCTTTGACCTCTAGAGACAGTTTTCTACAGAGCACTCAGACTGACCCTCTTAAGTATAGCCGATCGTTTTGTTCACAATGCTTCCAGTGGGTTTCCCTTCTCGCTTAGAGTAAGATCCAGTTCTTTTCATCACCTCTAAGTCCCTCAGAAATGGCTGCTGCCCCCTCTGGCCTCATCTCTGATTTTCATACCCCAAGCTTCCCTGGTGCCTTGGACCTCAAACATGCCAAGCCAGCTCCCCGCAGGGCCTTTGCACTGCTGTTCTCTCTCAGAGTTTCCCCTTTTACCCATTGGCCTGCCTCGCTTCTTTACCTCACTGGGACTCATCAGCGCCGCAGTCCCTGCCGCCTGCCCTCGAACAGCCAGCCTCTCCCCTCCCCTGGTGCTCGCCAGGCTCCATCTGCAGCGTTTGCGTGACCTGGCGCTGCGTCGTGCGTCAGCAGATGGTCAGCTGGCGGTGTCTCTCCGGCCAGGCTGCGATGGAGGGGCTGTGTCTCGCCCTGGCCGGTGTGGATCAGCTGGTTGAACCGAGGGGTTGCTGGTTCGATTCCAGATCAGGCACCTGCCCGGGTTGCAGGCTTCATCCCCCGGTTGGGGGCGTGCAGGCGGTAGCCGATGACGTGTTGCTCTCACATCGATGTTTCTCTCTCTCCCTCTCCCATTCTCTGTCTCTGAAAACTAAGGAAAGCTCTTTTAAAGGGGGTGGGCTGTGTCTGCCTTGTCCCCGTGCGTCTGCAGGCAGCGGCGGCCCTGCTGAGGGAAGGTCTCGTGGAATGACAGTCAGCGTTAGGGCAGCAGGAGAGGGGACACAGACGGTGACAGGAAAGAAAGAGGAGGCCTGGTCTTTTCGACAAAGCCTCCAGGGTGGACATCGGGGCATCAGGACGCCTGCCTGCCAGGGAGCAGGGCACCGCGGCCCCGCCTGGAGGGGGACCGGCGTGCAGTCCTCTGCCCAGCACCCTTGGCTGTCACCTCCTGGTGTCTGGGTGGGCCCAGGGTGCTCTCCACGGAGCAAAGGGCAGAGGGGCTTGTCTGCTGGCAGCGAGCACCAACGGGCGAGCTGTGGGGGGCGGAGAGGCTAGCTGTCCGGGACCCGCCGGGGAGCTGAGGGCTTGTTGAGGAGTCAGGATTAGGACGCAGTCCTGCTGGCTGTGTGGCGTGGACAAGCATGTCCGGTCTCAGAAATTCCCTGTCCTCATCCAGCGTGGGGAGTATGATCATCTCTGGACCCATGGCTCCGAATGGTCTCCGCATTATAAGCCTCAGTAAACATGCACCAGAAGAGGGCAGTAACCCGGCATCGCACACTAGCGCCTCCCTGTCACCCTGGCAACACCGGTCACAGACGTGCGCACCTGCAGGTGCCGGGCTCTGTCCCAGGTGCTCTGGGCTGTGCTGAGCACACAGGGCTGCTCCGTCCCGGGGCTGAGAGTGCGCAGGGGGCCCTGGGCGAGAGGAACTCAGCTGCTACCAGGTCTGGTGAGTCCCAGGTGGTCGGACGAGGAGGAGGAGAGTTCCGGGACCTGCGGCGTTGGGACGCAATGAGGAGGATGGGTTTGGTCTCTCCCTGAGACTGGGCGTCCAGGCAGTGACTGCTGTTCTCAGATGTGTTTGATTGAGACGTTCCTCTGGCTGCTGTGGAGCCCGGTGGGCTGACAATCACAGACGAGTAAGGACGAGCTAGGAGGGTGTGGAGTGGTGGTGCCAGCACACACATGTTGCCAGGACGGGGCTGTGGTAGGCCTGGACCCAATGGGCCCATCCCCCACCTGACCTCCCGGCCCTTCCTCTGTCAAGGGGGCCTGCACCTGCCACAGAGGGTGCCCATGCTGAAGCCTCGGGTGTGGGTTGAATCGTGCCCCCGAAGGTTATGTCGGAGTCCCAACCCTGGCCCTCAGCAGTAGCCCTAGTGGAACTGGGGTCTCTTCAGGTGCTCTCCTAGGGTGGGGTCAGTGGGGTGGCCTGAGCCCTCGTGACCAGCGTCCTTGTGAAAAGAGGGATTTGGACACAGACACACGCAGAGGGCGGAGCAGGTGAGGCCGCAGGGAGTGAGGGCCGTCTGCAAGCAGGAGGGAGCCAGGAGTGCGCCTTCCGCTCAGCACAGGAACCACCGTGGGCTCCAGGTCGCGGGCAAGTCGGGCCTCTGGAACTGGGGAGAAGAAACCTGTTGTTTAAACCCCGTCTGGAGGCCGAGACCCTCCCCGCCTCAGGACACTGGCTCCAGGCGGTGCAGGTGCAGCGGTGATGGGGCGCGGGTGCTGCGATGGCATCCCGGGTCAGGGGTGAGGGGCGGCTGGGGGAGCCCGGGGCTCCTGCAGGCCTCCTGCTTGCATTGGTGCTCTGTCCTTGGGGGAGCCAGGCCACCAGCAAGCTCTGCACTTGGCCTTCATTATGGCCCCGCCCCTGTGGAGTCCCTCCACAACATGGCAGCTCTGCCCAGGGTTCTGTGGGAGACGAGCCATGCGAATAGCCGCCGTCGCTCGGGCTGTCCCTGGAACTGAGGGGGCAGCGGGAGAAGCTGACCGGAGTCAGAGAATGCAGCCCGTCACTCGCTGGCTTCGCTCACTCTGCCAGGATGCTGCCCTCTCTGAGCCTCCATCTCCGTCTGCGAGGGAGAAGCGTCCTCGCAGGGTCACCAGGAGGCTGCAGAGTGGGTGTGGCTGCCTTGGCCAGCGGTGCCCGCGAGTCCAGGCGGGGCGTGGGCAGCGCGCTCACTGCTGCACCCCTTCCACTAGGTCGGTTCTTCCACGCGGCCATGGCTGAGTGGACTCGTACACCCAGGTCTCCACGCCCTGAGCGCCCCTGCGCCCCAGCTCATCGGCAGTCAGCAGCTATTTGCTGTGTGCGTGAAGACACTGCCCGCTGTGCACTGTGGAGGACTCGCGTTGAGGCCTGGTGAATGTCTGCTCCCTCCTCCCTCTGTGATCACCGCAAGGCCCAGGAAACAGAGTAGGTTCCCTCGGATGCTCTCACTGCCAGGCAGGTCAGGCTGTTAGTTCTTTGTTTGCACAAACCTGTCCCCTCTCCCTGTTCTGATTTATGACGCTTTATGTATGTGTGCCAGTGATTAAATGTGTTCTGTGTGGTATGCCACCCCGGTCCCTCTGGAGAAAATGTTTATTAGAGAATGCAGTATATTTTTAGACATTGGCTATTTCGGGTCCGGCCTGGCAGACTGGCAGACCTAGGGGAGTGGCTGGCAGCTGTCGGTGCTGGGCTCAGACCCTGGCGTGGGGATATTCCCTTGATCACAGGGCGAGTGGGCCACATGCTGCATGTGGGCAGTGGGTGTTTGTCAGGCATTTTGCATGGGATGTGGGGCCTGTAGTCTAGCTCGGGGGAGAGCAGGAGGGCTCAGGGGTGAGGGCCCCGGGCTCTGCAGGTGTACATGCAGGGGTGAGGGCTCCGGGCTCTGCAGGGGTTTGTGCAGGGGTGAGGGCTCCAGGCTCTGCAGGGGTGTGTGCAGGGGTGGACTCCAGGCTCTGCAGGTGTGCATGCAAGGGTGAGGGCCCTGGGCTCTGCAGGTTGTGTGCAGGTGTGAGGGCTCTGGGCTCTGCAGGGGTGAGGGCTCCGGTCTCTGCAGGGGTGAGGGCTCCAGCTCTGCAGGGGTGTGTGCAGGGGTGAGGGCTCTGGGCTCTGCAGGTGTGTGTGCAGGGGTGAGGGCTCTGGGCTCTGCAGGGGTGAGGGCTCTGGGCTCTGCAGGGGTGTGTGCAGGGGTGAGGGCTCCGGGCTCTGCAGGTGCGCATGCAGGGGTGAGGGCTCTGGGCTCTGCAGGTGTACACGCAGGGGTGAGAGTGTCCAGGCTCTGCAGGTGTGAGTGCAGGAGTGAGAGCTCCTGGATCTGCGAGTGTGTGTGTGTTTGGGGGGGTGTGGATCAAAGTGTCCACAGTGGTTACTATTTCCCTGTTTTCCAGATTTTTCTCTCTGCCAGAGTTGAAAACTCGCTGTCATGGGCTGAACCTCGCTCAGAGAGGTTCTCTGTGGTTGGCACAGTGTGTTCACACTATGCGTTGGAGGGCCTTTTAGTGGGCTGCCCGCTTGGGCCGTGCGAAGGCCTCTCCCCCTCGGGCTCAGCCCTGCCTGTCTGTATGACCTGCTGCCCCCAGCAACTGCTTTCTGAGCACCATGGGCCGTGCGAGGGAGGAAAACACGGACTGAGCCGTCCTTTCCTCAGCATGTTTACCGGCCAGTCTTCTCCAGCTATGTCTGCTCTAGAGTGCAGACACTCATTGTGTTACAGTGGAGGGGCCGCAGCCCAATCCAGGTGTAAGCAAGCGTGTTCCAGGATTTGCATCCCTGGCTTCTACGCAGGCTCTGTGCTGGGAGCTTCACTTTGAAGGGGCAAGACTGCTCTGGGCCCCATGGCCAGCACCTGCCTCTGGAAACACCTTCCCTAAGTGCTGTCCACGTGGGCCACATGGGCAGCAGCGGGGCAGGGTGCTGGGAAGGCCCCACAGCTCCCGGGTGGGTTCCCTGTGGCTGGAGCAGAACTGTGCCCACCGGCTCTCGCTCCCGGGGTCTCCGCAGCCTGCATTTCTGTTTGGCCTGTCATGTGGGGCTTGTGAAAAACAGACCTGACGGCAGAGGTTTGCAAAGAGCAAGACAGAGATAGGAGATAAGGGCGGTAGGTGCTGTGGGAACAGGGTACAGAGGGCTGCGTCTCCGAGGTGTCTGCCTGGAGTGTGAGCATTGCTCCTGTGGGGGCTCACTCGTAGGAGGCCTGGGGTGCAGGGCAGGGGGTGGGTGGGCCGGGCTTTCTAAGAGGAGGAAGCAGCTGGCCTTCCTGGGAGCTCTGGGGGAGCAGGCTGGGGAGCTTCCCTGGGGGTCAGTGAGCTCACGCTGCCTGTACCTAGAGCGGAGGCACCTGCTCCTCCAGGAAGTGATTCCGGTCATGTGATTGGCCGCCTTGGTCACTGCGCTGTGTGATGGAGAAGCCGGTCCCCAGTGGTCAGCGTGGATCAGGGCCCGGATCAGGGCCCTTGGCAGAACGTGGCCTCACAGTGAGCAGTTGCTTCAGGAAAAGATCACAGTTTGATCTTGCTTATTTTGTTTTTACTAGAAAACAACAAACATATAACAATCAAATGAGAGAAAATAAGTGCTTTTGTATTAATGAAGAAATGGAAAGAATAGCACACACGTGTTCTGATTCTAAGAAAGACAGGACACAGCAGGAGCATTGCACCTCTCCGACAGCGCTGCCCGCAGGTGGTTAGCTGGTGGCGTGGATGGCGGAGAGCGCCCTGGGCCCAGGGGAGCTCTCAGGGCTCCGGCTCCTCACAGTTGAGACACTGTTTCCAAAGGGGAGATTTTGGAGGAATGAGACAGAAATTACATATGAATATGTTAACATTTCTCATGTAGGCGAAGGATATTTTATAAGAAAATAAATCACGATTGTCTTTGAGAGGGGTGGGGAGCTGGCCCGTGCAGAGCTTAACCTTGAGCACTGACCTGGATGTCCGTGGGGCCAGCGCCTGCGTTGTGGGAGCTGGTGAAGGTGGCCACAGGGAGACCCACTGACCTCCAGTCTGGATGGAGGAGAGTCCGTCTGGGAGTTCTGGGTTCTAGCCTCGTCTGTTGCACTCAGGCCCAGCTCCCGGTCCACAGGGAGGCAGGGGGCCTCCCCGTCTGCAGGTCCTCGGCTGACCCCCATGCGGATCCCAGTCATCACCTCATGGTCTACTGGGCCTAATAGAGCATCACAGAGATGACAGGCTGCAAGGACAGCGGCTGCCGTGGCCCCAAATGTGATGATATAAACCAACTGTTTGGCAAAATGGAAGTGGGGAAACCTGTGCCAGGCGGCCCAGGTGACCTTCAGCTTCTGGGTCAGGAAAGGAAGGCTGGCACGCACACCTTATCCTAGGCCTCCTAGGAGGATCTCGAAAGGCCAAAGAAATCTCTGTTTTTGTCAAAATAAGGGAAGGTGGCTCTTCAGGCTGTAGAGCAGTGGTTCTCAACCTTCCTAATGCCGCGACCCTTTAATACAGTTCCTCATGTTGTGGTGACCCCCAATTTCATTGTTACAAATTGAACATAATTAAAGCATAGTGATTAACCAGAAAAACACTATGTAATTATATATGTGTTTTCCGATGGTCTTAGGCGACCCCTGTGAAAGGGTCGTTCGACCCTCAAAGGGGTCGCGACCCACAGGTTGAGAACCGCTGCTGTAGAGGCTGCACTGAATGTGGGCAGAATATCAGAGTGCCCCCCCCGAGGAGACGGGGAGGATGGACCTGGGACGGAGCCTTACTCAGCGCCGGACATCGGACATCGGACATCGGCCGGGAGCGGCGCCCGAGGGAGTGTTCTCACTGATGGTTTGGATATGACCCGTTCAGACCTTTCGCCAACTTCACTTTTCCGTTGGGTTGTGGTCTTTTCCTTTGTGATTTTAGAAGAATTATTTAAAATATGTATTCTGAATCCAAGTCCTGTGTGGCACATGTCGTATGAGTATCTCCCTTCACTTGTCTTTTTCACGCTGGTCTCTTCATGAGCAGCAGCTGTTCACTTTAATGAAGCACGATCGATCATTATTTTAATGGTCACTGCGGCTTGTGTCCGGTTTAAGCCGTCTTTGCCCACTTCAGGGTCATGAAGCCGCCTTCTTGTACTTATTTTAGAGACTTTATTGTTTCACATTTAGGCCTGGAACTGAATGACTGCTGGGGGAGGCTGTTCCTGGGGAGTCCTCACATCTCCCTTCACCAAGTTTTGTTAATGATGTTCCTAAACATTTTATCTTTTCATGCTATTGTCAGCGCAAGCGCTTTTATTAGTTCCTGCTCAGGCTGTTCACTGCCCGTAGTGTGTAGAAGCACAGCTGGTTTTGCACACTGATGTTGTATTCTGCAGCCTTGCAGTTTCTTAGCTCAAACTTTTCTCCGCGGCTGCCTGAGGGCTGTCTGCACACGTCCATGGCGTCTGCAAACAGAGAGTTTTCCTTCCTCCTTCCTGCTTCCCGATGACTTCTAATTGCCTCTTGCCTCGTTGTCATGATTAGACCCCCCAGTGCAGTGCTGAGAGGAACTGCAGGTGGGAATCCCTGTCTGTTCCGACCCCACGGGCGCAGTCCTCACCGTGAGGCCTGGCCCTGTGGCCTTTCGTAGGTGCCCTGGCATCAGGTGGAGGAAGTTTTCTTCTGTCCTAATTAGTTGAGTGCTTTTATTATGAAAAGGAGTTGGATCTTTTCAAGTGCTTTCTGCATCTGTGGAGATAATCATGTGGCTTTTGTCCTTGATTCTGTTAATACACTATATTACATCAATTGATTTTTCAGATTTTAAGCAAATTTTGCATTCCTGGAATAAATGCCACTTGACCATCACATGCTTTTCTTATATGCTCTGGGTCTGGTTGCTACTATTTGGAGGAAATCTTTTGTGTCTACATTAATAAGGGTTATTAGTCTGTAGTTTTCTTTTGCTGTGATGTCTTTGTCGGATTTTAGTGTCAGGGTAACACTAGCCTCATAGAATGAGTTGGGAAGTGTTCATCCTCTTTTTGGGGGTGGGGAGAGTTGGGACAGCTTAGTTTAATTAAAAAAAATAAGAATTCACCAATGAAGACATCTGGTTGGATCTTTATAAAAATTCATAAGTGCCAATTTCTGCTTTTTAATTGGAGTGTTTAACTTATTTACATTTAATTATTACTGATAAAGTATAATTTGCATCTTCCATTTTGCCATTTGTTTTTTATATGCCTTATGTCTTTGTTCCACTATTTCTCCATTTACTATCTTATTTGCATTAAATAGATATTTCCTAGTATAAACTTTTAATTCCCTTTTTATTGCTTTTATCAGATATTTTTGTGCTATTTTCTGAGTGATTTCCTGAGGATCACATTTAGCATCTTAAAACAATGTAGTCCAGATGAACAGTAGCTTAATCTTAATGTTATACAAAACTTTGCTCCAGTGTAGCTACTTGCCGCTCCTCCTTTGTGCCGCCACTGCCATACAGAGTGTGCAGAGCAGTGGTGGCCGGCGCCCGGGACGAGGCAGAGACGGTGGGTACGGAGAAGGAGGAAGGGAGGGAGGAGGTGGAGAGATAACTCGGTAGTGAAATCCATGGCCTTGGGACCTAGCTGTATGTGAAGGGAAAAGTCAGAAGAATGGGTTGTGCCTGAGAGACGTAGCTCGCTCTGCGTGAAGAGTGCCACGGACGACAGCACTACTACAGAGTTCCACTGCCTTCAGGAACAGGTCCCAGAGCAGCAGGGGCGTGTGGGCGAAGCAGGCCCAGCTCAGGGACCAGGAGCGGGGCCATCTTTATGCCTCCGCTGGCCCCTGGGGCAGCTCTGCTTGGCTCTCACAGGCCCCGCCTTTCACTACCAGTGGCCCCAGCGCAGCGTTTAAAATGGTCGGTCTGGCTTTCCCTGGAAGCTGAGTGCCTTAGCATGAGAACCAAGCCTCCTCGTTCGGGGGTACTGGCTTCCCGGGGCAGGGCTGTCAGTTGTGTGTGAGCTGGAGGCGGGGAACGGGGAGGGGAGGGGGCGAGGGATGGGAGGGAGAGGGAACAGGCAGGCTGGTGCTGAGTGGCCCCCTCACTGCCTGAACCCTCTCCAAGTTCAGGACCTTCCCAGCCTGAGCATTAGTGTCCTCACCTCAAGAGCCACGCCCAGCAGGGACACAGCGCCCGGTGCCCATGCCGAGGGGGCAGACCAGACGCAACTGAGCAGGAGCCCCGCCTCCCAGGTCAGGGGCGGGTGAGCTGGCCAGTCACCCTTGTGGCTAGGCCTGCCCTGTTTCGCTGCTGAAGCGCAGACCCTTCGGCCCTCCCCCAGCTCTCCTGACTCACCCTGGCGCCCGTGAGCTCCCGGGCTGGCTGGGGGGTCTCTGCACCAGGGCGCCATGCTGTTACCACGTGCTTAGCAGGACGTGGCCGCCCTGGGACCTGGCCCTTGCATGCCAGGGAGGCGGGAGGTTGTCATAGCCGCCCCCAGTGTGAGACCCTCCTGGCCCACAGTGTCCCTGCGGCACCGCAGTTTCCCCAGAGCCATGCTCGCCTCCCAGGACCACTCCGAGTGCCCGCGGCCTCAGGCCACGCCATCCTGGGCACAGCCCCCTGGCCATGGAGGCTTTCTCCCCCACCCCCCCCCTGGAGCTCGTGGGGCCCCAGGCAGTATAACTTCCCTCGGCGTCATCTGGAGTGGAGTGGCCAGCTGCACTGTGCCGGGCGCCTGGCAGGCGGGGCACGTGTCTGGTGCGTGGATCGCTAAGCCGTTGCTGAGTGAGTGGACCATGCCTGTCCCGCTGGGCCCTTCAGCAGCAGCTGTCCAGGCTTCCTTCGCCCTCAGCCCAGGCAAAGCGAGAGTCCCCGGGGCGTCCCGTCCTCACTCTGCCGTGTGCTCTGGTACAGGCAGAGTCCTGCCGTGCGTGGGCCCAGGCCTGCGCCTCCTCGGCCGGGCTGCCAGGGAGCCCCGCCCTCTCCACTGGCTTCGCAGCTCTGCTGCCACGGGGCCCCTGGCATGCAGGCTCTTACCTTCCGCTGCTCCTGGCTAGAGGCTGGCCACCTGCGAGCAGTTCTGGAGAGGCCTCTTGGGTCCCGTTGGTTGCTTGCTCACGGCCAGAGGTTGACTGAGGTCAGAAAAGCCTCTGCTGCCCTGGTCCCTGCTGAGGCAGCCCGTTCCTCTCTGCAGGTCCGGGGGCGGGAGAGGGCTCCCTCCAGGCCCAGCAGCTTGTCATCTGAAGGCCTGATCACTGAGGGTTGCTGGTCCCCTCCCCGCTCAGGTGCATGACCCGAGGGAGGGGCTGAGAGCCGACAGTCATGTGCTGGCGCACTGAGTACCCTTGTCCCTGTCAGTCCAACGGTTTACACCTACTTCAGAGAATGTTCTAGAAAAGGAGGAAGAAAACGAGCTTCAGCGAGCATCTGCAGCGGCTCCACACTTGATACCGGGACCTCGTGTGGGTTTCTGGGTTTCAGCGCGTGGGGAGCTGTGGCTGCAGGGACAGAGGGACGCAGTGTGGGCCCACAATTAGGAAGAGTGGCTTTCACAGGACTGCAACTATTATTAACGAATTTGCCACCTTGATCTGCATTTGGGTTTAACTCAGTTCAGCACGTGTGAGAGGACCTGGGAGGCCGGCGTCGGGACACACATCACCCGGTTTTGTCATTTTCTGCCTATACCAGAGCACAGCTTATTAGAGGAACCGTATGATTTAGAAATGTTGTCAATTTGGGCACAGCTTCCTTAAATATGTCAAGGGTCAGCTATCTTCATTTCATGAGCTAATTCCTTTGAAAATAACAGGTATAAAGGTTTTCCGTCTTTTAAAGGGTCATTAGCATTTTCTGGATTTGTGACAACACTTCCATGTGGCTGTAATTCCCAAAGGTTTCCTGTTACTCCATACTCGGTTCGTTCCTGCAGGGTGAGGAGGGCGGCATTTCCAGACGCTCGCATGTGCTGGATGCCGTGGGCAGCCTGGATTTGCGGGGAGTGATGGCGGCTCAGCGCCCCTCTGGCTGTCCCCACGGATCCCGACAGCACCCTCCAACCGTGCCTTCATGTGTGGCCTTTCCTGGCGTGGTTTCCTGGGGCCAAGGCTCCCACGCTGGCTCCTTCCTGCCTCCATCCCGCCGGCTGGTCTCGGGCAGGTCAGCTCAGCTGCCCCTGGAATCGGGAGCTGCCGAGTTCCAGGTGCAGAGGACTTGTCTTTTGGAGATTACTTTGCCGGCCCTCGCCCCCCCCCCCCCCCTTTGTAAATTACTCTCTTTTCCTGCAGAAGCCGAAGCACCGCAGGGACTCCCACCACAGAGAGGCCATGAGCTTAGGGGGATGTCTAGTAGGAAACATCTTCCCACACTGAGCACTGGGAGCTCTGGGCGGAGAAGGGGCCTGTGACATGCAAACCAGAAAGTGGGTGCTCCCTGTGGGGCTTTCTGTCAGAGGGAGCCGAGCCAGGAGGGAGCTGAGCCGGGAGGGAGCTGTGCCGGGAGGGAGCCGTGCCGGGAGGGAGCCGTGCCGGGAGGGAGCCGTGCCGGGAGGGAGCCGTGCCGGGAGGGAGCCGTGCCGTGCAGTCATGCCTGGTATCCATTACTCATGCACTTACACAGAGAGACTGAAGTGATGCCATGAGAATCCCAAGAATGGATTCCCTCGGGGCTGAAGCGAGGGGGCGCGATGAGCTTAGTGCCGGGAAGCCCGCATCCCAGAGCCCAGGGATTCTGCACAGCCAGGAAGCTCTTCCCCCTTCATGCAGTTTGGGAGTTTCTTCTTACAGAACCTCTTAAAAACTGTGAAGTTCTCTCAAGGCGGTCGCCCAGATCAGTGGAAGGACAATGCAGGCCAGAGCCCACAGCCCACAGCACCACGATGTGGCTCAGTTTCCTTTTTTTTTCTTTTTTTGGTAGAAGACTTTGTTTGGAAAGGGGGGCACACTTTGAGAATAAGCCCTGGAAGCTTTGTGCCTGCTGAAGGCCTTGCAGTGACACTGTGATTCTGTCAAGTGCCAGCTCACGGCAGATGAGTTTGGGGAACTTGCTTGTGCTGGGGGTTCAGGAAACAATGACGAGGAGCAGTAACAGAAAACAAAACTTTCTAAAACAGCACATTCCTGTGCCCACCCTTTCCTTTGGTGGAACTAAAGAACAGGCCATTTTGTTGCTCTCTGAATTGCTTTGAAGTGCAAGCCTGTTCCAGAAGTTTGCTTCTATATGCTGTTTACAGGTTTATGACATTTGCTCCTTATTCACTAAAAATCGCTCTCCAGTCGCTCCCACATGCCCCCTCCTCGCTGCTCTTCTGAGGCCCTCAGAGGCGCTGCCCACCAAGCAGAGGGGGGTCCACAGACCTCTTGTTTTTCAGAGGAAGACAGGATGTTACCTGAGGCCATTCCTTGGGAGCAGTGCTGGCCTGCAGGGAGACCTGGGGGCACTGGGCTTGGAGAGGAGTGAGGGCGGCAGGAGGTGGGGCGGGGGTGGCAGGGACGGGCTCCTGGAGAATGAGGTTTCAGCAGGAGGGAGCTTCATCCCAGGAGTGGAACACAGACGCCTCGAGGGAGCCGGCCAGCCTTCTCCAGGACATGGACCGGATGTGGTCCTTGGGGAACTAACTCCCAGGCGCCTCTGGGCTTCGGTTCCTCCAGGGAAGGTTGTAGGTGAGAGCCTTTAGCCCAGCACCTGTAGCCTCAGGGGGTCATAGGCACTGGACCAGGAAAAGGGGTCCTGGGGTGAGCACAGTGGGGTCTGCTGCAGCTGTGTTCACAGAGAGCCTTAATCAAGGCGGAAAAGTAAGAAATGTCACTCCAGGGTTTAGATAACGTGCCCTTGGAGTTCAGAAGGCATAGAAGGTGCCTTGATCTGGGAACTGCCTGGGAGAATGAGCATCTGAAACACATCTGGAGGGATTTGAGCTTGTGCGCATGCTTGTCTGTGACAGAGAGCCAACTCCAGTTAGCAGAAGCAGAAATGGAGTGTGTGAGTGGACTTAACTGGGAGGTCTACAGGGCACACGTTCAAAAATTCCCTCTCTCTTTCTGCACACTGGCTCTCCCATCCTGTTATGTGGTAGCTTGTCTAATTAGATTCCATCACATCCATGCATTCATTCAGCACGTGAGCATGTACCATGTGCCCGACAGGCCCCCTGCCCTCATAGAGCTCAGACGGGTCTCCCTGGTGTGTAGGGCGGTGGCTGGCAGTCCCAGCCCATATTCTAACGGTTTCTGATCCCAAGAAGACAAAAGCTGAGTCTGCACCTCACTCACCTGCCACCTCTCTCAGAAACGCTGGGTTTGGTCTGGCCTGGGTTAGATTCCTATTCTGTGGGCTGGTCACAGAGCAGGAGACAGAAGCCTCCCGTGGCAGGGGTGGAGTGGGACCTTGTGTGTGGTACCCAGCCAGACCCAGATGATGTCATGTAGGAACCATTTCCAAACGGAATGACTTGGAAATCCAGCCAGCCAGCCATTGTCCAGACAGGCCCCAAACTCCAGGTGCCCGCCATGCCTGCATGGGCTGGGGCCCAGGCCAGGCCTTCTCACCATGGAGGGTGACTCTGCAGTGGTCGTGGGGCCAGAGGGTAGGTGTGTGGGAGGCCTGGATGCCGGGCCAGCTCGTTGGACTCTATTCTGCTCACACAGACGGCTCCAGGGCTATGTGTGGTCAGCGGCGGATTTTGAAGCGCGCTCCAGCCGGAGGCTTGGACTGGGCACAAAGTTTAAGGCAATGGTTCTCAACCTTGGCTGCATATTAGAATCATCCTCCGAGGATGAGGCCCAGAAATCAGGATTTTAAAAAGATTCCCGGGTGATTCTAATGTGCAGTCAAGGTTGAGAACCACTGGTTTAAGGGGTCTGAGAACTGACTGACTTGGAGGATGAATCGAAGGTGGCTGCAAGGCCAGCTCCCAGTAAATATTTCGTTAACTCCTAGGCCTTTCCAGACCCTCTCCTCCCGTCCTTGCCAGCACCGTTTATTGTCTGCTTAGGTTTGCCTTCTGGGAGCCCTCACTCTGCAGCTGCTCATCCCTGTTAGCCCTGCTTTTCTCTGGCCGTTTTGCAGTCTCTCTGGCCAAAGTCTGGGATACACTTATGATGAGATAGAGCTTTCCCCTCCTGGCTGACACCTGCTACTAAATGATGGGGCTCCTTTCCCTCCAGTGTCCTGGCCCCTCATTTCCTGAGCCACTTCTCCTTAGACCTGCCTTTCCTCCATCCTCCCCCCACCTTCTGAGTCAGCAGGTGCACTGCTCTTGCTTTACTGGCTCCCCAAACAGGTACTGGGGACCTACATTTCCCAGTGCTTCTGTGCTGTGTCTGCTCCCCATTTCTCTAAGTAGAAAGGAGGCAACTTAAATTTATTGATGATTACTTTATGCTATTTCCCCATACCCTGTTACTGAGGAATAATTCCTGCTAGGCTTCCATCTGTCCATCTGTTGGTCCATCCATCCATCAACTCATCCATCCACCCACCATTGGTGCATTTTCTCTGCCTCTCTGTCTCTCTTCCCCCATCACTATCTACACACACACACACACACACACACACACACACACGTATGCATGGGGGAAACTACAGACATTTTCATTCATTTAATTTCATTCATTCATATAAACTCCTCTAATCCGTACCTGAACCTCTCTATCAACAGAGTAAATATTATCTCCAATTAAAATGAGGACACTGGGTTCAGGAAGGTTAAATAGTCCATCCAAAGTCGCAGAGCTGCCTTTGGAGGCGCCAGGATGGTAGGTCAGAGGGCTTATTGTGAGGACTGCCCACCGGGACACGGACAGTGTGGCAGCACCGTCTGTAACAGCAAGACCTATTAATTCATGAACAATTGTATGTATAATATTGGGTCCCGTTTCTGTTAAGATTATCTCTACTGTATATATGCATAGAAAGAGTCTGAAAGGATGCCCCGAAGGACGCAGTTACCAGTGGGTACTGCTGGGACAGGAGACTGGGAAATAGAGAGGAGTTTTCAATTAAAACTTGTTTGAAATTTTTATAAAAATTATTTTGATAATAATAGTTACTTTTATGGTGAACACTTTGAAGCCTGCTTTTGACTTCCACACCTGATACCAGGGAAGGGCCGGTCTCTCCCTCTGCCTCCCAGGCCCCTCTTGGTTCTCAGAGCGAAAGCTTCCCCTGTCCTGCCGAGGCCGCTGTCATGTCCACAGTCTGCACGTCCCTGTCCGCATGTCCGCATGTTCTCTCCTCTCCTGCTCAGCTCCTGCATTTCTGTCAGCTTGAAGCTTCTTCTGTAAAGTTTTTCCTGGTTATAAAAATAATACTTAATACCAAATGCCAGCTAAGACAACAGTGACATATATTACCTTTCAGAATGGTCAAGGTATTTGTGGGGGAGGTAAACCTCCCCCACAAATACCTTGACCATTCTGAAAGGTAATATAGGAAAAAACATATATATATATGTTTTTTCCTATAAAGCACCTATTTTAATTTAAAATTTGAAAATTTGATGCATTTACTTAGAAGTATTCAGAACAAGGCAGTTGCAACTCCCCCTGCGCCCTACCCCCCCCCCCCCCCCCTTCAATTCCAAGCTCACAGAACAATGACTTAGTTATCGGAAGTGGAACTACCGTCCTGTGCATCGTTTGTGTACTCCGCAGCCTGCTTTCCATGTCCGTGCTGTTCCCAGCCCCGCTCCTGTGCTGCACGAGGTTAACGGCTCCTGCAGGCCTCACTGAGAGGCAGGCTATCTTACACTGGGCTACCATTACGAAACGTCTTACATAGCCCTGCACTCAGTCACTGTCAGAACACACAGTGGGCTGAGCAGAGCGCAGGTAATTCCTTCGGAGAAAAGGCAAACCTCTAGACCCGGGTGGGCAACCTTTCTGACTCGAGGGCCACATGGGTCCTTAAACCGGACCGGGGGCCGGAACAAAGCGTGGAGGGAGTGTCTGTGTGAACGAATACAAATTCAAAGTAAACGTCATTACAGAAAAGGGTGCGGTCTTTTTATTTTTAGTTTTATTCATTTCAAACGGCCGGATCCGGCCCGCGGGCGTAGGCTGCCCACGGCTCTCTAGACCCACTGATTCCTCAGCTCACCTTCTGCCCCTCGGCCTCCTCCTCCGCTGCCTCCAGGTCTTTCTCTTTTTCCCTTGACAACTTCTCCTCCTTGAAAATAAACTCTGTTTTAGAATAATTTTTGTTTATTAAACACAGCATTGAGGGTTATCTACCCTTCACCAGTTCTTCCTGATACTAATCGTCAGTCTACTAACACCTCACCTTACCATGCACAGCACATTTGTCAGAACTAGAAACAAACTTGGCACATTTCTGCTGATTAAATCCCAGACGACTTGGATTTCCCAGCTTTCCCACCAGAGTCACTTTCTGCTTCAGGATCCCATCAGGACACTGCACTGCATTTGGGGCAGCTTCCTTTTCCCTGTGCCAGGCTCTCCTTAACAGGGCAAAGCAAGCTCATTTTCAGCATTTCCTTCAGCTTCGCAGCCCTGCAGCTCCCCGTCCTGTGTTAGTCCACGTCCTCCGGTTCTCCTGCAGCCTCGGCCAGGCCTGTCTGCGTGCCGTGCAGAGCGAGCGAGAGTAGGTAGCTGTCCCGGGCACTGAACTGTCCTTCCCTGCAGAAGCTTCCACATCAGCCTTGCGACTTCTGTCCTGTCTTCAAGTCCCTCTCTCCTCAGAAGACACGTGGCCCTTTCCTTACTAAGCATTTTTGGGAAATTTTGTGACGCTGACGGAAGCATCGGGTGCTGCTTCCTGGGGAAGCGTCCCATAGAAATGCCACACTCCTGTGCTGGTGGCTGGCGGCGGCCCACAGTGAGCCACGCTCCCAGGATGTCAGCTGGGCTTCTAGAGCCACCTTGACCAAGGCTTTGCTCGAAAACTGGCCAGCCTACCCATAAGCACTCTTCGTATATATTTTTAATTCTGCTTTATCCAAATGACAAAAGAACAAGTAAAAGCAAGGAAAGAGGCACAAGTCAGAGATCGCTTCCCTCCTGCCACCCCGGCTGCTGAACTGCTATCCCCAGCCTGAGTGCACTCCCACCCCCTCTGTGTGGGCTCCAGGGACAGGCGCACGGTGAGTCTTATCTCAGACCACAGGTCTTCCTCTGTAGCCCAGCTTACTCCTTACCTTGAGCTTGCGTTTGCCTGGGGCTGCGGAAGTGGGCCTGGCCATGCTGAGTCCCGTCTTCCTTCTCCCGGAGGGCCTGACTGGTGGTGGAGAAGGTGGGTGGGGGGCTGCTCTGGTCCACGGCGCTCACCTGCTCCCTTCTTCTGAGCCGCACACCGTTCCTGCCAGAATCTGGTGGCTGTCGCCTTCCTGCTGTTCTCACATTTCCAGGTCTCAGTCCGTGGCACTCACACTGGACTGACTTCTCATCCGCACCTGCGATCGCATGCCTCTCAGGTGGCCAGGCAGCTCCGGGTGCCCGGGAACACCAGGCTCCTCTGAAGTCGAAGACCAGCTCCCCTGGACTCAGAGCCTCCCAAGGCTGGCTGGTGGCTGGCCGCGATGCCTGAGGGCTGGCCTTGGCCGGGCCAGGGCCCAGGGCCAGGATGGCACCTTTCAGAGCCCAGGGGCTCCCTTGTTCAGGCCACTTGCTCTTTTTTCTTGCCCCGGCGCCTGTTTTTACCTCCTTACAGAAGAGAAAGTCATTTTCCAAATGGGTTAGTCGGAGCAGTGGGTGGCACATAGATCCCCTGGCATAGGAGAAGAAAATATTAAAACTTTATTTTTTTAATCAAAAGGGAAGGGAAGTGATCTTTCTTTCCTAACATTAGTATGAGTTGGCGTTGGGGCCGACGGGAGTGAACAGTGAGTGTGGAGGTCGCCCTTGTTCAAGGCAGCGCTGCGCACCCCCGGGCCCTGCCAAGGTACCTGGGGCTGAGTGTCAGACCAAGACCTCCCCAGTGCTCACGGGACTTTGTAATGAAATGGGGAGAAACTGTGGGGTCTTGACACTGCAGTGACCTCACTCAGGTTTGAAAGACTTGTTGAAAGTGATGGGAACGTATTTTTTCTTTCACACAAAGACAGATGTTCAAGTTTACTGACCTTTGTTGAGCTGACAGTATTAATCAGATGCTATCTGGCAGATTTCTTTGAAATTTTAAACGTATTTAATCTGTTCCTTCAATGTAAGATGGTGCTTTAACAAGGCATGATCAAGGCGTTGCTTTTTGAAACACAATCTTGCTCTTGAGAAAGCATTTTGAAAATGCATATTTTCAAATGTGTCACCCATAAAGAATACTTTTTTCTTTAAAAAAACCCTTATTTTTATAAATTTAAAAGGCAAACAAACAGAAAACAATATTTTCTAATCTGTATATAAAAGTCTTCCACAGTGAAAAATGTCAATATGTTTTGAAATTTCTTTTTTTGTTGTTGTTTTCCTCCCCCCCCCTCCGCCCTCACCATGTTGGCCCCTAGGACCCCCCCCCCCCGGGTACCATGTTGGCCCCTAGGACACCCCCCACCTGGGTACCATGTTGGCCCCTAGGACCCCCCCCACCTGGGTACCATGTTGGCCCCTAGGACACCCCCCACCTGGGTACCATGTTGGCCCCTAGGACCCCCCCCCCCACCTGGGTACCATGTTGGCCCCTAGGACACCCCCACCTGGGTACCATGTTGGCCCCTAGGACACCCCCACCTGGGTACCATGTTGGCCCCTAGGACACCCCCCACCTGGGTACCATGTTGGCCCCGAGGATGAAGATGCATGGCCAGGGAGAAGGAGGGAGCAGGTAGTTAGTCCACAGAAAGCCCTGACTCTTATTTGCCTGCACTCACTCTCCATTGCTTAAAGCGAAGTTCTGCCCTGGGTGGTCGGGGGCTTGAGACAGAAATAGAACTCAGTTACCAAAAACGCCCTCCTGGCGTGGCCTTCGAGATTCTGCCTTCTGGGTATGTATTTAGATGTGCATAGAGCAACGTCTGGAAGGGTTCTTCACAAGCTGTTCCCAGTGGTGCCAAAGTTTAATTTCCTGCACTGAACATGGATCACTTTTGCAATAAAAATGCAAATCTAGAAAAATATTTCAAAGTATGCCATGTTCATTGTAGGCAATTTGGAAAATATGAAAAGTACATTTAAAAATTAAATCATCCAAATTCCCACCATGAAAATAAGTATTAATATTTTTATTTTTTAAAATTTTGTATGTATATATGCATATATATTCAAAGTACATATAGTCTTTTTTAAAAATCAGAATTATATTGGCCTTTGCTATCTACTTTTTCCTTTTAATGTTGTTAAGGAGCATTTTCCCATGCTATTAAATAGTCTTTGAAAACAGTGTGAGATGTACATGCTCTGTGAGGTATACACTGTAATTACATGTATGTGTATATACATAAATAACTTCTATATATAGATGAGAAGAGGAGGGTCAGAGAGGTTAATTAACTTACCCAAGGACACCCAGCTACCATATGGTACAACTGGGATTTGAACCTGTATCTTCCTGATTATTAAGACCAATCCTGCCAAGGTTGGATGAATAAATGAATAAATGTCTTAAGTTGATTTAAGGTTCCTGACAAGTGTGGGTCCTTAATAAATGAAATTCTTCTCCGGCGCCCTGCTCGCCTTCCTCAGACAGGGGGCCGTGTGCCCGTCTGCGGTGCCCCCGCCTGCCCCACCCTGCAACCTTTTCCTCAGGAGCTTTGCCGCTCAGCTTTGCTTCCCAAGCTCCTCCTTTGGCCCCACTCCGCCCTGGCTGCCCCCAGGTCTGACTTCTCCCTCCAGCCTGGCTGGGCATCAGCTCCTGTCATTCCCACCGCCACTGGCTCCAGGAGCTGCCACGGGCCTGTGAGCGCTGGGTCCAGGTCAAGGAAAGAATGGAACTTTGCCAGTACAGCGGTGGTGGTGGGAGCCTCTCCTGCCTCCTCAGCAGCGCTAAGGATGTCTGACTGCAGCTTAGGCCTGCTCCCCGCTGGCAAGTGGACATCCCCCGAGGGCTGCCGGGCTGCCAGAGGGATGTTTGATTGCCATCTTAGGCCCAATCCCCTGGGGAGTGGGCCTAAGCCAGCAGATGGTCATCCCCTGAGGGGTCCCAGACTGCGAGAGGGCACAGGCCGGGCTGAGGGACCCCCCCATCCGCCCCGAGTGCACAAATTTTTGTTCACCGGGCCTCTAGTATATATATATATAATTATATATATATATATATATATATATATATATATTGATTTCAGAGAGGAAAGGAGAAGGAAAGAGAGATAGAAACATCAATGATGAGAGAGTATCATTAAATGGCTGCCTCCTGCACACCCCACACTGGGCATTGAGCCCACAACTCGGGCATGTGCCCTGGACCAGAATTGAACCCGGGACCCTTCAGTTTGCAGACCAACGCTGTATCCACTGAGCCAACCGGCTAAAGCCACTGTCCATTTTTAAATAGCCAGTCTTCTGCAGATTTGAACAACTATGCTAACTTTATTTGATTAATATTTTGAGAAAATTAATTTTAAAAAGGGATTATACCTACCAGTAGCACATTTCGGTGTGACTTGTTTGGGTTCAATGTGAGAGAGTTTTTATTGCTGGCATTCGCACATTTTCATCTGTCAGAGCTCTTTGAGTCCAGGGTTCGTGGCTGTCCACAGTCCAGCGAGGTGCACGCGGAATTGGGCTCTGGCTGATGCCTGACCTGCTGCTGTGCTATGCAGTGGTGCCCCACAGGGCCCTGAGCTGTGGCTGCCGGCTGGACTCGGACATGTCAGCGTGTCCACCCCCGTCCCTGAGGGGACCTTCTGGCTGTGTGGGAGCAGGCGTATCCTCGTGAGTCAGCGCCTCGTTTTTCTCATCTGTGTAGCGGGCATAGGGCAGAACTCCCCGAGGGTTGCTGCGAGCCTTCCGGGAGCTAGCCGCATATAATCTGCACACACCACCGAGCATATATGCTGAAATGCTCAAGTAAAAATCACCGTTTCTCTTGCTGATATTCTATGAAAAATTGGCGACTGCTTTTTTGAGGGTCAGGGCAAAAGTAGAGGATGGAACCCACAGCCACCTGAGCATCAGGCGTGGGAGACCCAGCAGGGAGCGGCTGTGACTGAACGCTCTCCCCAGTGCGCTGCTGTAGAAATACCTGTCCAGGTGTGTCTTCCTTAATCCCGGCGGGGTTTCCTGGAGAACTGGCTGAGGGAGCCGGTGTTTCCCAGCCCATTTTGTCTGGCAAGTGCTTTGGAGTCATTGTTGGAACGGAGGCGTTTGGCCTTCGGAATAAACTCTGCTGGTTAAACTCACAGGCTTGTCACATTGACCATGCAGCTCAGGAGTCTGACCGGAGGAGCCAGGTGTTTGAGGACCACATCGGCCTCATCGGTAGGATGAGCTCCCACGTGAAGAAAGTCTCAATGGGCACAGCTTTCTGACGTTCAGTGTCCACTCTGGGTCGAGTGTCACACTAAGGCCGGGCTTCCAGCCTGGGAATGCGGACACACAGGCCACGTGCATCTCTGGGTGGACTGCCCGTGCCTGAGGATGGCCCGCAGGCGCCTGACTGCCCCCTGCATGCCCGTAGCTCCCCCACGCCTGAGGGTCTCACAGCCAGTCTCCTCACGTTCCCCATGTTTCCCGTGGGAGGACGACTGCCTCTGGTTGAGAACCACTGGACTAGGCCATGGGGCTACAGAAGCTAATCGTCAGCCTTTGCCCTGAAAATCCCGCCATTCAGAGGGGCCCCGTGAGCGTTGGTCGTGACGGCGCCAGGCTGAACCCCATGGGCTGCGAGGTGGCGCGATCTTCACCGTGTGGCTGCCGGGGCTGCCAAGGCGGCGTTCCCAGCGCTGGGCTGAGAGTCACTAGGGGAGCATGAGGATGGCCCGGGGGCTCCCTGCGGCTCTCGCAGCCAGCGCTCCCGGGCTCGGCTGGTTCACGTCAGCAAAGTCAGGGAATGACCACATCAGAAAAGCCAAGCATTGTTTTAATTTATAAAGTTCAACTCCCCTGACCGAAAAACAATGTGAATTAACTAGCTTAGTAAACCAACTTTAAACTTAGTACCAGAAGAGATTTTATTAATATCATTTTAAAACACAGTCTTTTAACTAAATATTTTTAATTGAACATCAAAATATTGAACATCAGCTTTTCCTCTCAAACCAGAGTCCAGGTTTTCCTTGGTGGAGCCTGTGAGTTGATGTTCAAAGAACCGGTCCTCAGCTCAGACTCAGACCTGGGCCCACGTCCCATCCCGCATTCGGCTTCCCTGGTCCAGGGCAGCTCGCCTCCACCTGGCCGGCCTCTGTGGTGTCCACATGTGCCCAGCGCATGCCTGGAGATTGGGAGGCAGGTGCCTGAGAACATGGAGGAATGTGTACCTGAGGCCTATAAGAAGCAAAAGCGATGCCTTTGGCTCATCCGCCAGTCTGTCCAACACCAGGCCAGGGGCTGAGGTCTGAACATTCCCAAATGTGCCCCGGGAAGCAGAGGTGCCAGGGGAAGGGCGCGTGCTCTCCCTTCTGCTGTGTGAGGATGTGCGGGTCGTGGTCAAAGACAGGCCCAGGCAGACACTGATGGGCTCTGAGTATCATGGGGGCCACGTCAGCCAGGCAGCACCCCAGCCAGAAAGCCAACCACCAACCTTGCCGGGGAGATGGGCACATGGGCGAAGGGCCAGCCCAGCCCAGCTGGGTCAGAGGAGCTGCTCAGCGCCCAGCCTCCATAGCACTAGGCCACAGAGAGCTGCCATCAGGAGAAGGAGCAGGGCCAGGGGAGGGTACCCAGAGGCTCAGTGCCCACCGAAGGGACGCCTGCAGGCGCACTTGGAGATGTTGCGGGTTCCTCAGACCACCCCAGGAAAGCAAGTGTCACAATAAAGTGAGCCATAATCTTTTTGCTGGTGGAGGGTCTTTTCTATTTTATTTTATAAAAACACAACACCTGTTCTGGGTATTTACCCAAAGAAATAAAAAAACATGAATTAAAAAAGAGATATGTAGCCCCAAGTTCATTATTTACAATAGCCAAGATATGGAAGCAACCTGAGAGTTCCTGGATAGAGAAATGGATAAAGAATATATGCAATGGGATATTGCTTAGCCATTAAAAAGAATGAAATCTTACCACTTGGGACAACGTGGATGGACCTAGAGCAGGGGTGGGCAAACTTTTTGACTCGAGGGCCACAATGGGTTCTTAAACTGGACCGGAGGGCCGGAACAAAAGCATGGATGGAGTGTTTGTGTGAACTAATATAAATTCAAAGTAAACATCATTACAGAAAAGGGTACGGTCTTTTTTTTTTTTTAGTTTTATTCATTTCAAACAGGCCGGTGGCCCATGGGCCGTAGTTTGCCCACGGCTGACCTAGAGGGTATTATGCTAAGTGACATAAGTCAGACTGCTCAGCTGTTCTCCATGTGCTGTATTGTGTCGCAGTAGTATTGACAACTGGAAGTCTACTTATAAAAAGCTATATAGTGGTAAATTAATTAAAATAAAGTTACAGTGTTACCAGCTGAGTGGCCAAGGGCAAAGGGATCTTTATGCCAGAACACATAGGCTAAGGGCAGCTCTTACTATTGACCTCAGTTTTGAGCTTCCTGGTAGGCAAGGCAACAGCAGAGCCTGATGAAGCGTGGCCCGTGTGCTTAACTCGAAGGGGACACCGGGCCACGCGGGGGATACTTCTGGCCCCTATTTTATTACTTTTTTAGTTTAGTGCTTTGGGAGACATTTGTCGCATGAGTACCTAGATAAGGGGCATAGAACAACAGAATGGATAGTGTCTTTGCCAGCGGTTTTACCAACAATGCAAATGTGGTGCTGCTTATAGCAGCCACAGCACAAATCAGTGATGGCGAACCTTTTGAGCTCAGTGTGTCAAAATTTTGAAAAACCCTAACTTTGGTGCCATGTCACATATAGAAATATTCATAATTTTTTTTGATATTTGCAACCATAGTAAAAAAAGATTTATATTTTTGATATTTATTTTATATATTGAAATGCCATTTAACAAAGAAAAATCAACCGAAAATATGTATAAAATGAACAAAAACAGAAAAACAATGTACATTTAGGAAAAAAATAAAAACAATGATAATCAAATGGTATGAAAACTAGAAATTAGTGGCTTTTTTGGTGCTTAGGTTTGTCTGCTAATTCTTGGATTGCAGGTTCATACTTGGTGCACTTCAAGTCCAAGCAAGCGCCACTAACTTCATCTGTTAGCCGGTTTCTTTTGTTCGTTTTAATATTATTTAATGCTGAGAACAAAGTCTCACAAAAATATGTTGATGAAAAAATTGTTAGCAAAGCCATCGCTAGATTTTTTATGTCGCTAAAAGTGTCAGGCACTCTGTTCCAAGCTCTCAAATTTCTTGTTTGTAGTTGCACTCTTCTTCATTATTCAAACGATTTCGTTCCAGATTTTCAAGTTTCCACCTTAAGTCGACAAACACATGAGTCCAAATGCTGCCTTGAAAATCTGCAAGTTGCATCTCTAAGTCATCAATTTGCATCCATTGGAAATCCTTCAATTCCAAAGTACTGTAAACAACTACATCCGGATACTTAATTATTTTAATGGTCTGTTCTAGGCTTCTAAATTGGTCGAATCTTTCGCTGAACTGTTCAAATAACGAGTTTACTACATTCTGGTACATAAGTATGGACTCCATTACACTCGTTGTAGTGGCCTTCTAGAAATACTTTTTTATCTGAGAAAAATACTTATAAGTTTTAGTTTCAATATCTCGCTTGAAAATTTTGAGTTTACTTTCAAAGAGTTGATGTATCCAAACATAACGTCAGTACTTTTTCCAAAACCTTGTAATTTTAAGTTCAGTTCATTCATATGAACAGAGAGATCTGTAAAAAACATCAAATTTCTGACCCACTTATGATTATTGATCTGAGGAAAGTTTGCCAGATCCTTATTCTCAATAAATACCGTAATTTCTTCAAAGCATTCCACAAATCGCTCAAGTACTTTACCTCAACTCAGCCATCTCACATTATTGAACATCAGTAGTCCACTGTAGGTTGAATCAACTTCCTGTAAAAGTGCAGAAAATTCTCTCTTGTGAAGGGGTCGAGAAGCTATAAAATTCACAATTTTTGTTACAACGACATTAAATCATTCAATTCTGAGAATCCCGATTTGGCACACAGCACCTCCTGATGGGTAATGCAATGAAAAGGTACAAGTGGATGTCTAATAGCTTCCATAAACAATTTCAGGAATCCCACATTTTTTCCCACCATATTTGGTGCCCCATCTGTCATGACTGACACGATTTTAGAGATATCAATGTTTAGGTCACTGAATGTTTTTATAACAACCTTACGTATTTCGTTTCCTGATGTACTTATTGGCACTGATTCTAACTTTATCAACTCTTCTCTCATTGTGAGACCATCAGAATATCTAGCAATAATGGCCAACCAAGCATTTGATGTGACATCAGTAGTTTCATCAAGAGAAATCGAAAAATATTTACAACTATTTAAGTCTTTTTTTAATTGATGTTGTACATTTTTGTTAAGATCTATTATTCTGTCTTTGATAGTATTTCTACTGAGTGGTAACTCAGAAATTCTTTCAATAACATCATCTTTATTTTTCATATCATGAAATAGAGCTGGTGCACATCTTAGAAATGTTTCCTTAATAAATCCTCCATCACTGAGGGCTTTTCCATGCTGAGCTATGGAGTGAGCAATACAGTAACTTGCTGATGTTAAATTTGTAGAGCATCTTACAAATTTAATGATGGAATTTGATTGACTTTTATAGAGGTGTAGCTGCCTAGAAATGTATTCCCTCCTTTCATCGATACTTTTTTTCAAGAGCTGACAATGATTAGTTTCAAAATGTCTCTTTACATTCCACGTTCTGCTTACTACCGTTTCATTACACCGTATGCACAATGATCTGTTGTTTCTGTTGACAATTCCGTACATCTCAGTCCATATGTCTTGAAAGGGTAGGCTACTGCTACTTCCACTTCCTTTATCATTCAATCTTGCTTTTTTATTTTTTTGATTCTCCATCACAAGGCTGCAAAAATAAATAAATATAAATCACGGTGTTTTTTATAAAAGGTTGATAGGTTTCTTACCTATTAACTTTTTGCAGTGTTGTTGCACTGACTCCTGGTGCAAAACAATTCAAAGATAGTATGTATAACCAACAAATATATGGTGCTGTAATCAATTATCCAACACACAGAATGTCTCGTCAAGCACTGTTGCACTGTATATCTTTTTCTTCTAACCCTCCCACTCCTGTCTCCTAACGAACATGGCGATCAAGTGCGTCCGTTTGCCAAATGCACCCGAATGCACGGGAAGCTCACCCGAGACACACGTTGACTATAATGAGGCCGTTTCCAGAATTGGGCATTTTGTCACTCGAGTAAAAATAAAATGTCATGAGTAAAGACTAATCTCTTTATAGTGCAATTCTTAACCTTTTTATATTAATGTCAATATTGGAACAATGTATCTTGGATGTTTTCACTGTGTATCTTTGCTACCAATACCGATGTACATGTTTACATCTGGTTTTAGAATTGCATTATAGATCATGAGTAACATGAGTATAATATTACTTGAGCGATGCCCAACTCTGGCTGTTGCGAGAGACAAATATTTGAATTATGCATTTTTTTGTCTCTGTCGATGCGTGTCACTCAAAATGAGTTCACGTGTCACTTCTGACACGCGTGTCACAGGTTTGCCATCACTGGCATAAATGGCAGCAGAATTAAAGTGAGGTGTCTTAGGCTGACTTGCTGTAGCTTCTTCTTAGGTTGCTCCAGCATTGTTTGTTCCAAGAAACCTTCCCTGGCTCTTCAGGGGGCCGTGCCCTAATGCCGGGCGCACCAGCCAGCGCCCACCTCTTCCCACCTGGTCTGTCTGCCTTTAGAGCTGAGACCCTGAAAGGTGGGCGTGGCCCCAGTTGTGTCTGTATTCCCGGCTTACACAGTGGCTTTGGCACATAGTAGGCATTTTATCTGTGGATATTTATCAGGTCTGCCAAAACCCAGGGCCGTTCTCGGCATAGGAGAGGCAGCTTACCGAGTGGGGAGGCTCCGGCTTTGCGACTGGGTCGCTGGGTTCAAGTGCTGGCCCCAAGCTCTGTCTAGCTCGGCCACCCCGACACGTGGAAGACGCACTCTGCCTTGTTCCTCATCGGAGCGGTGGGCTATCACAGTAACTGCTGCAGTGGGCTGCGGGGAGCTGGGGCTGATATCTGGAAGGCTGTCAGCTCAGTCCGGCTGCGTAGATACTGCCGTGTGTGGAGCGGGCTGTGATGGCCGGAGACTCTGATGTGCCAGGGCCGGTGGGCAGATGGGCTGAGCTGTGGTCCATGACGGGCTGGTGCACAGCCGCTGCTGGTCACTCGGAAGCAGCCGCTGCACCAGGCTCTCAGGCACACAGGGACCGCCCGGCCGCCTCTGTCCAGTGAGGAGTGCGTGCGTCCTCGTCGTGCCCCCTGTCCCGCGACATGGGGCGTGTTGGTGGACAGACGCTGGCGATTCCCAGGTCCGAGCTCTGTCTCTGAGGCTTTCCGGCCTTCTTCGGTGGCTTCGCCCTGCCTCAGTTTCCCTTGGGAGGCAGTTGAGGGGATTTTGGTCCTCAGCAAACTTGTTTCTTATTTCCTGTGTGAGCTGGGGTGGGAATATGACACCTCCTGCCTCAACCGCCTCTTATTCAATAGGGATGATGTACGCCTGACGGGCTGGCTGCTGGGGGCTCCGCGCGCTCCCCCGCCAGGGGTGCTCCCCCGCCAGGGGCGCTGGAGCAGCCTGTGTGAACTCCCTTCTCTGAACTCCACACCTGGCTGTTTCTCCGGACAGGAGCTCACATTCAAATTCCTCTTTGGGAAGATTCTGGAGGCTGGAAAGTTCCAAGGCAGCCGTGTCCCTGTCAAGGCCCCCAGGACGTACCGTGGGCGGGAACCACACTCCCCACCTGGTCCTGGGCTTACAGGAGCCTCCAGCACAGGCCTGGTCCCCGGCCCTCCCAGCGGAAAGGCAGCCTGCCCGGCCGGGCCTGGCCCCAGCCCTAGCCCCAGCCGCCGTGCCAGCCGCCATCAGCTGGTGGACACCAGGCCCAGATGAGCCCCACTGCCCAGTTCACGCTGCCTGCATTCCCGACTTTAAAAGGCACGCAGGCATTTCACAAGGCAAGGATCAGGAAAAAATGAAGTGCTTTTCATCATACCTGTGCCGGGGGTGTCCTGCTCGAGCTCTCCAGCCACTGTGTGGGGCATCCGCAGGCGACTTGCCTACTCACCCACTGGCACTGTCAAGGGCAGAGGGACGTGTTTTGCCTTCACAGTTTTGCTCGTCTTCACTCTTCCCACCTGGGATTTTAATGACCTTTCCCCTCTAAGTTTACCCAAACCACCTCCCCTCCACCCAGCCCCTCCAGGGGCCCTTCCTCCCGTCTCCCAGCTGCTCTCACTCCTGTCAGAGGCCCCTCTGGACCCCTCGCCCATCAGAACAACCCCACTGCTCCCCACAGAACCCAGTCTCGCCCCGTGGCCCCCTGGCTGCGCTGGCACCTCAGTGAGGATGGAGCCCGGACCATGGCAGGGACGGATGGGGAGGGGCGCCGGCGCTGTGTGCGGTAGGTAGGTTCTTAAGCCCTGCATCCTTCTAGAGGGCGCCGTGACCAAAGTGAGCCCGTGCGTTTGAACAGGCCCCAAGCGCCTCTGAGGATGCCATGCCGACTGAGCCACGGAGGCTGCTCCTCTCTGGCCTGTGCCCTGGAGTGTGCCTGTCTCAGGGCTGTGGGTGAGGCTGTGGGGAAGCGTCTGGCATCTTGCCCTCTAGTGACACACCCAGTGTGCGCCACGGCCAGTGTGCGCTGTGGCCTTGATCACGGATTCTCTGTGAAGTCCTACCTGTTCAGTTGCTTGATCTCCCGAAGAACACGCCGCCCAAACAGCCTGCAGGGCTGCAGCTTAGAACAGAGGGGAGCCCTCCCTCCCCATCAAGTCCTGTAGGCAGCCTCCCCTCCCACAGTGAGGAAAGAAATTGTTTAAGAAGTGCCGGAGTTTGGGTCTCAGCTCGCTTTCAGGCTCGGTGCAGACAAATACTCCTCCTCTCGTTTCTAGTTTTCCCTCTGACTTGCCCTTTCCCGTCAGCCCTGGCACAGGCCATGGGCGCCCTGCCATGCCTTCCTCCAGGGTCCTGGTAGCAATCGGTATGCTCACTTGCAACAATGAAAACCTTGAGTTGGTTTGAGCACAAGGAGATTTATTGACTTCTGATTGATTAGACAGTTCCGATGGGTTGCCCGCAGTTTTTCTCTTTGCCCTAAACTATTCTAAATGACAGTAAAGGTAAATGTTATAAATCCGCAAGGTCAGAGAGTCCCGGGAGGAGACGGCAGGGGGTGAGCTGGGCTGGGCTTTGAGAAATAGCAAGTGGGTGGAGGAGGAGGGATCGCTCAGCAGAGCAAGGAGGTCTCACCTCGGTGCCTGATGACGGCAGGCTGCCGGGAAGAGCCGCTCTGCCTGCTCGGAGAGCCCCGGGGCGGGATGAGCCGGGCAGGAGCCAGGAGGAACTAGGCAGCTACGTGCATGTGGTAGCGGGACTTTGCTTCCTCTTCCTGTCCTGCTCCCAGAGGGCCACAGCTGGAGCCCACCCTCGGGCAGGACATGGGGAATGCTCTCTGAGGCCTGGCAGCTCCTGGGCTGATGCTGTGGAGGAGAGGGCCTTCCTCACAGGCCAGGATGCCAGCCCACCCGCCCACAGGCCACCGTGCCCACAGCAGCTTTTGAACACCTCACTTTGTTGTTGTTAACCCTCGCCCAAGGATAGTTTTTCCATTGATTTCTTTTTCTTTTTCTTTTTTTCAGAGAGAGTGGAAGGGAGGAACGGAGGGAAGAGAGACACTGAGAGAGAAACATCGATGTGAAAGAGACACATCGATTGGTTGCCACCTGCATGTGCCCGGACCAGGACAGGGCATCCAATGTGCAACCCAGGTACGTGCCCTTGACTGGGAATCGACTCTGTGACCCTTGGGTGTGTGGGTCGATGCTTTAACCACTGAGTCACGCTGGCCAGGGTCTCACTTTAAATATGAAAGGATGCTCAGTTGGTTGCAGTGTCGACCCGTACACCAAAAGGTTGCAGGTTCGATTCCCGGTCAGGGCACATACCTAGGTTGTGGGTTCTGTCCCAGGTCATGGCTTGTCCACTCTCACATCAATGTTTTTCTCTCTCTCTCTCTCTCTCTCTCTCTCTCTCTCTCTCTCTCTCTCCCTTTCTCCCTCTCTAAATCAACAATAACATATTCTCAGGTGAGGGTTAAAAATAAGTAAATCAAGAAATATAAACGGAAAACTAAGGATCATTATGCATTTGAGGAAACTCATACGAAAGAGAGAGTACAAAACAAATATTAAAAAGGAGTCAAGGTCTGTTTAGGGAGCAGAAGAAAACATCAAGGCCTATCGCTGCGCATCTTAAAGGAGATTTAAAAATTGCGTCCTGAAGCCACGAGCAGGATGATAGGAAAATGACAGAGAGCACAAACAGCAACAGAATATAAAGAAGCAGTAACTAAAATGTAAAAAATCCAACTGAAGTATTAGAAAATAAAGTTGATAAAAGTAAAACAAATAGTAAAGAGGTATAAAATGGGTGAGGAAGTTGATGAAAATGAACGGCCAATCTAGGGTGTTCAATATTCTTCTAATCACTTCTAGAGAGAGAACAGAACAAAAATGAAGAAAAGGCAAATATCAAAGAAATAAACAACAAAATGTCTTGGAACCAAAGGACATGTGTCTCCAGACTAGAACATCCTACTAGCCACTCAGCTCTTCTCCAAAATAAATGAAAAGAGCACCCAGATCAAGGCACTTCAATGCCAAGTTTCAGAGCAGCTGGGAGGGGAGAGGAAGTAGAGGAGGAAGAGGGCCTGGAGGAGGAGGCAGGCAGGTGAAACACAAGGACTAGCAGTCAGCATGGCGTTAGGACATGCAAGCGCACACTGGGTGCTGGTGGTCCTGGAGAAACATGACTCCTGTGGAAGGGCTAGTACACGCATCACCCTGTCTGTACTGAGTAAAACAGTCACCGTGACAGCAAATTAAAGCAACTCACACATGCAGAGGCTCAGAAATGTACACACCGTACACCTTTTCTTAGCATGGGCTTCCGAAAAAAGAAAAAAAGTTAAAAAAGGAAAGGACTGAAGTAAACAGCGACAGGCCTAGGGACTCCAGCAGCAGAGCAGTAGGGAGGGTCCCGGCAGCCTGGCCCTTCCCTGGAGGTGGGGGGAGGCTCTGAGAAGCGGCCCCAGGGCGAAGGAAAAAGACTATTTTATGTGGCTCAGCATTTGGACTGGTATAAGTAAATACAGGTCAACACAAGAAAAGAAAATTATATAACCAAGAAATTAACATAGTCATTGTCTACTAGTTGGTTTAGTATTTTCATAATAAATTTAAAAATTGTGATACGCCTAAGTTGGGAATATTGTGAAGGGAAATGAAAGGATGAGGGCTTGTCTGAGAGATTTAGGTCCTCATTACCATCCCAGAAAGATAATTGATAATGCTGATGTCTACCATCGATCAAGCAAGGCCAGCGCGTGAACATGTGGTTGGAAAGTAAATGTGGAAGAAACAGCTGGCAGAGTTGTAAGTGTTCCCTGTGGAAGCAGGACAGCCCAGGACTGCCCTTGTCAGCAGACGCCCTATAATACCACTTGATTTTAAGCTGCAATTTAGTTTAAAGTAATAGGTTTGTAAACTATGGTTTATGATTGTCAAATTACTGTTTATTCTCCCTTAAAAATTGATTGTTCTTATTCATCACATTGGTCTTGCCAGTGTTTGATATTCAAATTTAAAAACAAATATTATTTGTTCTGCTGCTTGTAAAAAGTTTTGAAACATCTACACTAATAAAAGACAAAGATGCTAATTGACCATAACTTTGCTACGCCCAAGCCACACCCATCAGCCAATCAGAGTGACTATATGCAAATTAACCCAATCAAGATGGCGGCTGGCAGCTACAGAGCTGGAGCAAGCTGGAGGCTTGGTTGCCCTGGCGATGGAGGAAGCCAAGCTTCCTGCCTGCCTGGCCAGCTGTGGCCTCAGCAAAAGGCAACAAAGTTTCAATTATAGAAGCTAAATAAATCCCAGATACCTGCTTCCAGCCAGCCTCCACTGTGAGCTTGGGTGGCTGGGCGCTGTGGCCAGCCTGCAAACAGCCATCAGCCCCTCACCCAGGCTGGCCAGGCACCCCAGGGGGGACTCCCACCCTGAAGGGGCTGTGGCCAGCCTGCAAACAGCCATCAGCCCCTCACCTAGGCTGGCCAGGCACGCCAGCAGGACTCCCACCCTGATCCGGGACACCCTTCAGGGCAAACCAGCCAGCCCCCACCCATGCACCAGGCCTCTATCCTATATAATAAAAGGGTAATATCCAAATTGACCCTAACAGCAGAGCAACTGGGAATGACTGGTCACTATGACACACACTGACCACCAGGGGGCAGACGCTCAATGCAGGAGCTGCCCTCTGGTTGTCAGTGTACTCCCACAGGGAGCTCTGCTCAGCCACAAGCCAGGCTGACGGCTGCCAGTACAGCGGTGGTGGTGGGAGCCTCTCCCGCTTCCTCAGCAGCACTAAGGATGTCTGACTGCAGCTTAGGCCTGCTCCACACTGGCAAGTGGACATCCCCCGAGGGCTGCTGGGCTGACAGAGGGATGTCTGACTGCCAGCTTAGGCTCAATCCCCTGGGGAGTGGGCCTAAGTCAGCAGGTGGTCATCCCCTGAGAGGTCCCAGACTGCAAGAGGGCACAGGCCGGGCTGAGGGACCCTCCCGAGTGCACAAATTTTTGTGCACCGAGCCTCTAGTAGTTAATAAGAAATAAAAGGAACTTAGGTAATATTGGGCAACTCACAGAGGTGGGTGGGAGGCTGCAGAACTAGATGTAGGGGACAAGGTCAAGGTTACTCCCAGGCAGAGCCTGGATACGACATCATCATGAGCCGCACAGCTGCCTTGGTCACTGGAGCTGCCTGCAGAGAGACTGTGCTCACTCTCTCCAGAGTCAGGGGATGCCCTGTGCTCAGCTGGGTCCTGTGCTGCCCCTTCTTAGATCTGGCCAGATACACACCGTAGGGTCTCCACAAATCAAAGACCTTCTGGCGTGGGATGACCACAATCTTACCTGGCTCTCACTGCAGGTGGAGCGCCTTTCCCTCTGTTCCAAACCAGTGGGTTCCCCTCACCATTGGCACCTCAGGCTGTATGGAGACCAAGCATCAGTCTTGTCTCAGACAGGATGGAGACCATGAGACCCAGAGGGGTTCAGTGAGACAGAGAAAGCGAGGATGAGGCCCCTTCACACGCAGCGTCCCCTTGGCTGGTCCGTGGGGCTGGCCTGGAAGCCCCCCAGTAAACCCGAGGTGAAGAGGAAAGCGTTGCCAGGCAGGGAGGGGCTCCAACGCCTCTGAGCAAGGGCAGGGGCAGTGGGCGGATGCCACACGCAGCGCGCACAAGGAAAATGTCAAGTCTTCCCGTTGGGCTTAGAAACCTGTGAGCCACACAGGTCAGGAGGGAAGGAGGGGTGCACGCGGGCGTGTGTGTGTGTGTGTGTGTGTGTGTGTGTGTGTGTAACTAATCATGCAGAAAGCTTGGGGGCTGCAAGCGGGCAGCAGCGAGCTGTGTGTCCTGGCTGTGGGAGTGACCTGCACCAGGAGCAGTAGTGGTGCAGAGGTGGGTGGGGCAGGCTGTCCTGCCATCCGTTCAGGCTCCCCGCCTCCCCGGGCTGGTCCTGCCTGGGTGTGTCTGTGGAGCAAGGCAGGATGGGCCTCCAGCTGACTTGATGACGTGGGATCTGCCCTTTGCTGTGTGCACCTTCACCTTTGACCTCAGGTCAGCCCCTGCTTTATCCCTACTTCTTCCCATGATGACTCCTTTCTCCCAAACTTTTAAGACTTTTCCCTCCACTTTCCTGCGGCATGGGAGGTTGTGCTGGAACCCCTCGTCTCCCTCACCTGGCCTGGCCCACCTGAGCTTGGGCGCCACAGTCACCAGCCCCCCCCCACCTCCAACCCCCACCCCCCCGCCCCCGGCCACTTCCCACCACGGTCTTTTCCACACATTCCAGACTTCCCCACTCCTGCCCGGTGGCCGTCCCTTCCCTGGACCGCCTCACCACCTTCTGAACCATCGAAGCTGCCTGCCCGTTGGTTTCCTCAACTCCACTTATGAGATTCTCATCCGGTGGCCAATCCGTGCGTGTGAGTCCCAGGTCCGACCGTGCACTGCCCACCCGACCTCCTCCCGGACTGAGGCCCTGGCCATCCAGCCGCCCTGCCCCGTGTGAACGCAGGGTCCTGGGAGACAGCGTGCTCCTTGGATAGACACTATTCAGGGAGATGCGCTTGGACACACGGGGCAGCCAAAGGCGGCGGCTGCTGTGGCAGGAGACGCTTCTGTTGGTGGGCTTTGTGCCTCTTCACGGCGGGGAGTAAGGCGGTGCATGGCCGGCTGTGTGGCCGGCCTCCTGTTCTGCCAGAGCCGCTAGCATTGCCTGGGCTGAGCGCCCGGCTTCCCTCCAAAGGCCGCTGCAGGCGGTGCTGAAACGCGGAGGAGTGGGGTGTCCCTGAGGCGGGAGCCCAGCGTCCAGGTGGGGCGCTGGTGGCCTGTTTGAGGCCTGTCTCCTCGGCTTGTAGGTGGTGGCCTCTTGCTGGTCCCTGTGTTCTCTGGGGACGTCTGGTGTCTCGTGGACTTGGAACGACAGTCACCTTGGAGCAAGCCCACCCGAGGGCCTCATTGGAACTCAGTCACTCCAGCGCAGTCACATTCTGAGGGGTCAGGGCTGGGTCCGCCGCCTAAGAGTTTGGAGGGGCCGCAGTGTCCGAGGCGCAGTGCGGCCTCTGTGCTCCCGCGGGCGGGCTGCAGTGCCGTGCTCCTCGTGCGTTTTGCACAGAGTTGGCTTCTGTTTTAAACACAGGGAACTGTTGGCAACTCCCCTGCCTCTTCTATCCCGCACAACGCCATCCGGGAGCTCCGTGCACCAGGAGGAGGGGCACCACTGCTCAGCGCTGGCCCCCACCTTGGACTGGGGTGCTTCGGGCTGCCACTCACGCCTCAGCTGCTGATCCTCCCTCTGGGTTCTGAGCCCCGGCGTGGCCGGTGGGGGACCCTGCGCATGAGCACTGACCTCCCGCCGACGGGCACTGGGCCGGGCAGTGCCGCGTCTGCCTCAACACCAGCGGGCACTGCGAGAGAACCCGCGGGGAAGAGCGGGTGGTCTCAGGCCGCCCACCGCAAGCCTGCTCTCTGGAAGGCAGATGTGACCATGCTTCCCTCCTTCCCTGGCGAGGCAGGAAGAGGCCCGAGTGGGCTGGTCCGACATGACTGAACAGTGACCTGACAGGACCCACGGATCCAGACCTCTGAGGGCTGGCGAGGGGGGGCTGACTTACTCGGTCCACTACACTTAGGGAAGAAAACGGACTTCTGAGGCCACAGAGAAACACGGATGGATGGAGGTCAGACGGGGGGACACAGGCTCCTCACACCAGCTACGTTGTCCGGGCCATCCTTTATCCACTTCTTATAATAATAAGAATCTTCATGGTTAATTTAGGTTATAATTGATTTTTGCCTCATCTGATAACTTTAGAACCAAATCCTTATTCACACGATGTTACTCATCCACCATTGCCCAGCCTCTGCCCTTGGTCCCCATGGCTGCTGCCCCACTGCTAGCATGCCCCGCACGGCTCCTCACCAAGACCACTGGTGCCTGCACCTGCTTTGCCGAGCCCACTGCCTCTGCCTCCCCCTCTGGGCAGTAGCACTCTCTCTCTGTGGGGGGCTCTCTCTCCTGTAGGCTGGATCCACCCCAGGACAGGGCCCAGGACTGCCTGGTCCCCACACCCAGCTGTGTGCATAGCCCGGCACCGTGCAGGAGCTGAGCAAGCTCGCTCAGTGAGTGGGTGAGTCCTGCTGTCTGCGTCCCACCTGCTCGTGGGTTTTCCTGAGTGTGACACCTGCTTCTTTGACTGTTTAATCCCATGAATTCTCCAGGTAGGCGAGTCAGGGCTTCTGTCTCTCTCTCGGGCCTCCCTCATGCCTTGCTCTTTCTCTAGATGCTGCAAATTCCTCAGTGGCCTGTGGGTGGGTCCCTTTCCAGCTCAAAGATGAGTCCGGTGGCCCTTTCCCTGGGCCCTGCACTGTGCTAATTGGGACGTGCCCTACCCCTGGGCTACAGCCAACCCCTCCCAGAGAACAGTCAACAAGCACCACGCCTGCGCCAGTGGGTGTGGGGCGCTGAGACTCCGTGAGCCTTCTCGTTCGGGGTCTGGGGGGCCCGGTGGCGAGCAGGATCTCGGGCGTGTTGCTGGAGAGTTGTGCCACTGCTTTGTCCACTTCCGGTGCCGAGCCTGAAGCCCTGTGCTCCCAGGTTCTCGCCCAGCACTGCTATTCCGTGGGTGGGCTCCCGGGACAGGGAGTGGCAGGTGGGCCACACCCCTGAGACAAAGCATACATGTATTTGGCTTCTGCTTCTGCCCCTCCTGGAAGCTGAATTTTGGGTGACATGGCTTTGCTTTTGGACCCAAAGGGCTTTGGGCAAAAACTGAGCCGCTGGCCAGGTCAGCTCCGGGCCCCCACTGTACAGGGCTTTGAACTTGGAGAGAGGCCATCTCAAAGCCCATGAGCCAGTTTATACTGTGGAGTCTAAAGAAAATGGATTCTTCCTCTCTCTTCGCTTTCCAACGAGTTTGCAACATTTTTCCTCCTTATTCTCCAAGACCTCAGCGTCCCAGCTGTGGCCTCTCAGTCATGCTCAGGGGGCCAGTGTCTTCTTCCTGTCCTGTTGGCCGACGCCCTGGCGCACGTGGGCCTCTCCCCCGAGGGCCTCAGCACACTGTCCGCTTGCACTGGCTGGCTGGCGGCGTTGGGCAGGTCTCCGGTCTGCAGGCTCTGATCAGTGGCTGCTGCGAGCATGAGTGGGCATTGTGTGCAGAGGGCTGAGCTCAGGGTCTGGCTGGACCTGCTCAGGGCGGGCGATGGCCATCCCTCTCCCCACCTTCCCTGGACTCCCAGGCGGCAGGCTCAGATGCTCCTCAGCAGAGAGCCTTGTTTGCATTCCCCAGAGGAAGGCTGGGAGTCTGCAGGTTAAGTCTGCCGCACCGTCCGCTGGGGCCTGTGTGGCTGGGAACGGTTGCCTGGCTCCACCACCCTCAAGCGACCACCTCCCACCACCCTGTGGATGCACATGCTCAGATGGCCGTGTCTCCTGCCGCCCGGGGTGAGGGCTTCCGGGAGCTCAGCAGGGCACTGGGTGAGTGGGAGCCATCACTCACATGGTCAGGGGCTGTCTCCCGGGAAAGGCCTGGGAGACAATCTGGAAAAGAGATCCACAGAGAGCCCAGGGAGCCCCACGGGGTCCAGGAGTACGATGTCCCCGAAGCAGGAGCCACAGAATCGGGGGGACGTTGGGCAGTTTTCCTGTGAGAGCAACACCCCAAGAGGTTCTGGAGGGAAGGCTGAGTGAACAGCAGCAGCTGGACTAGAATCGTGGGTTCTTTTCCCAAGCAGGCTGGCCCTGGGAGCCCCGAGTGCCTGAGATGGTTCCGTGATAACCACAGCTTCCTCGTAGTTCTGGCATAATTTCTGACACTCAGGCCCGTGATGGTTGCTTTTGCTTCTCAAATCCACCACAGCCTTGCAGCCAGGCACGCCCCTGCCTTGCAAACGGGAGTGCGTATGAGGGTTGCACTCCCTTCACACGCGGCACGGAGGCTGACGCTGCACGGAAGCAGGCCTTCTTAAAAGGCGTGTTGTGCAAAGGGGAAGCAGGTCTTAGACTTACTCCAAGTCTGTCACTGGGAAGATACAGGCCCTGGGCTCCCAGGGAAAAGTTCTGAAGGGTTAGAGTTGGGCTTAAAAAGATGCTAATTGTCCACAAGCTTTCATTATCGCGTGCTCCTAGATAAGGTTCCTAGATAAGCTGCCAACAATGAGCACAGAAATAATCGGGCCTTTGCACGTGGAAAAATAAATGCTCAGCAATGTGGCTGGAAGGCCTCCAGGTGCAGGGTTTCCCCTCCATTGATTATTCCTTTAGGCCAATAGGAAGCGACACAGGCTCCCCCTTAAGAAATGCAAGTGCAGTAGTGGTCCCAGGCAATGAGAAGAGGTTAACCTGGGGTGGTGGGCAAAGCTGCTAGTGATGGTGTTTTCTCAGCCTTGAGAGCAAAGATCTTTTCTTCCCATCACCAGGGTACAGGCCGGGCCAGAGGCTGGTACATGTGCTCACAGTGTCCAGGCTCAGAGGCTGGTACATGTGCTGACAGTGGCATTGTCCATGGGTTGGAGCTCTGTCCGTGGGCTGGAGCTCTGTCCGTGGGCTGGAGCTCTGTCTGTGGGCTGGAGGTCTGTCCGTGGGCTGGAGCTCTGTCCGTGGGCTGGAGGTCTGTCCGTGGGCTGGAGCTCTGTCTGTGGGCTGGAGCTCTGTCTGTGGGCTGGAGCTCTGTCCGTGGGCTGGAGGTCTGTCCGTGGGCTGGAGCTCTGTCCGTGGGCTGGAGCTCTGCCCGTGGGCTGGAGCTCTGTCCGTGGGCTGGAGCTCTGCCCGTGGGCTGGAGCTCTGCCCGTGGGCTGGTGCTCTGTCCGTGGGCTGGTGCTCTGTCCGTGGGCTGGAGCTCTGTCCGTGGGCTGGAGCTCTGTCTGTGGGCTGGAGATGCCCGTGGGCTGGAGATGCCCGTGGGCTGGTGCTCTGTCCGTGGGCTGGTGCTCTGCCCGTGGGCTGGCGCTCTGCCCGTGGGCTGGAGCTCTGTCCGTGGGCTGGAGCTCTCTCCGTGGGCTGGAGCTCTCTCTCCCTGGGCTGGAGCTCTGTCCATGGGCTGGAGCTCTCTCCGTGGGCTGGAGCTCTGTCCGTGGGCTGGTGCTCTGTCCGGGGGCTGGCGCTCTGCCCGTGGCTGGCGCTCTGCCCGTGGGCTGGAGCTCTCTCCGTGGGCTGGAGCTCTCTCTCCCTGGGCTGGAGCTCTGTCCATGGGCTGGAGCTCTCTCCGTGGGCTGGAGCTCTGTCCGTGGGCTGGTGCTCTGTCCGGGGGCTGGCGCTCTGTCCGTGGGCTGGAGCTCTGTCTGTGGGCTGGAGCTCTGTCCATGGGCTGGTGCTCTGTCTGTGGGCTGGTGCTCTGTCCGTGGGCTGGCGCTCTGCCCGTGGGCTGGTGCTCTGTCCGTGGGCTGGAGCTCTGTCCATGGGCTGGAGCTCTCTCCGTGGGCTGGAGCTCTGTCTGTGGGCTGGAGCTCTCTCCGTGGGCTGGAGCTCTGTCCGTGGGCTGGAGCTCTCTCCGTGGGCTGGAG
This sequence comes from Myotis myotis, assembly GCF_014108235.1. Taxonomy (NCBI): domain Eukaryota; kingdom Metazoa; phylum Chordata; class Mammalia; order Chiroptera; family Vespertilionidae; genus Myotis; species Myotis myotis. Next base: position 1,527,683 of record NW_023416329.1, on the reverse strand, counting down.
CTCTGTCCGTGGGCTGGTGCTCTGTCCGGGGGCTGGCGCTCTGTCCGTGGGCTGGTGCTCTGTCCGGGGGCTGGAGCTCTCTCCGTGGGCTGGAGCTCTGTCCATGGGCTGGAGCTCTCTCCGTGGGCTGGAGCTCTGTCCGTGGGCTGGTGCTCTGTCCGTGGGCTGGCGCTCTGTCCGTGGGCTGGAGCTCTGTCTGTGGGCTGGAGCTCTGTCCATGGGCTGGTGCTGTGTCTGTGGGCTGGTGCTCTGTCCGGGGGCTGGCGCGCTGCCCGTGGGCTGGTGCTCTGTCCGTGGGCTGGCGCTCTGTCCATGGGCTGGAGCTCTCTCCGTGGGCTGGAGCTCTGTCTGTGGGCTGGAGCTCTGTCCTTGGGCTGGTGCTCTGTCTGTGGGCTGGTGCTCTGTCCGTGGGCTGGAGCTCTGCCCGTGGGCTGGTGCTCTGTCCGTGGGCTGGAGCTCTGTCGGTGGGCTGGAGCTCTGTCCGTGGGCTGGAGCTCTGTCTGTGGGCTGGAGATGCCCGTGGGCTGGAGATGCCCGTGGGCTGGTGCTCTGTCCGTGGGCTGGTGCTCTGCCCGTGGGCTGGCGCTCTGCCCGTGGGCTGGAGCTCTGTCCGTGGGCTGGAGCTCTCTCCGTGGGCTGGAGCTCTCTCTCCCTGGGCTGGAGCTCTGTCCATGGGCTGGAGCTCTCTCCGTGGGCTGGAGCTCTGTCCGTGGGCTGGTGCTCTGTCCGGGGGCTGGCGCTCTGCCCGTGGCTGGCGCTCTGCCCGTGGGCTGGAGCTCTCTCCGTGGGCTGGAGCTCTCTCTCCCTGGGCTGGAGCTCTGTCCATGGGCTGGAGCTCTCTCCGTGGGCTGGAGCTCTGTCCGTGGGCTGGTGCTCTGTCCGGGGGCTGGCGCTCTGCCCGTGGGCTGGAGCTCTGTCTGTGTGCTGGTGCTCTGTCCATGGGCTGGTTCTGTGCCTGTGGGCTGGTGCTCTGTCCGTGGGCTGGCGCTCTGTCCGGGGGCTGGCGCTCTGCCCGTGGGCTGGAGCTCTGTCCATGGGCTGGTGCTCTGTCTGTGGGCTGGTGCTCTGTCCGTGGGCTGGCGCTCTGCCCGTGGGCTGGTGCTCTGTCCGTGGGCTGGCGCTCTGTCCATGGGCTGGAGCTCTCTCCGTGGGCTGGAGCTCTGTCTGTGGACTGGCGCTCTGTCCGTGGGCTGGAGCTCTGTCCGTGTGCTGGTGCTCTGTCCATGGGCTGGTTCTGTGTCTGTGGGCTGGTGCTCTGTCCATGGGCTGGTTCTGTGTCTGTGGGCTGGTGCTCTGTCCATGGGCTGGCGCTCTGTCCGTGGGCTGGAGCTCTGTCTGTGGACTGGCACTCTGTCCGTGGGCTGGTTCTGTGTCTCTGGACTGGCGCTCTGTCCGTGGGCTGGTTCTGTGTCTCTGGACTGGCGCTCTGTCCGTGGGCTGGTTCTGTGTCTCTGGACTGGCGCTCTGTCCGTGGGCTGGTTCTGTGTCTGTGGACTGGCGCTCTGTCCGTGGGCTGGTTCTCTGTCCGTGGGCTGGTTCTGTGTCTGTGGACTGGTGCTCTGTCCATGGGCTGGTTCTGTGTCTGTGGACTGGCGCTCTGTCCGTGGGCTGGCGCTCTGTCCGTGGGCTGGTGCTCTGTCCGTGGGCTGGCACTCTGTCCATGGGCTGGTGCTCTGTCTGTGTCTGGAGAAGGGTCTGTGTCTCCACCCGATGGCCCGGGAGAGCCTGTGCCAGCCCTGCTGTTCCATGCCGTGATTCCATCTGTGGGGACGTGGTGGCGAGAGCGGGCTAGGCCCCCAGGTGCGGTCTCCACATGCTGCTGTCAGCCAGCAAATGCGTCCTTGCTGATGCGGTGACAGTGCTGAGGCCGGGGCCTCACGCGCAGGGTCACTTGTGTGCTCATCTGCTGAGAGGACTCAGATCTCAGTCCTGACCAGGAAGGCCATTCCTGATACATCGATAAGTCAGGAGTGACAGATGTCGCCTGGTGTGTGTTCAATGACACTGTGTTAGTAAAGACAGCTGTCTGATGTGTGTGCTTGCAGGTGTGACCAGACATTTCTGGATGGAAACACTTAAAATGACCTCGAGGGGGGGAAATTGGAGGGACAATGGGGCATTTTACTACTTTGGCACATTTTAAAAAAAATGGGACAAGGTTAAGGGATGATTCTTACTTTTCTGTCTTTTTCAACTGAAAGGGTAAAAATTACATTGCAAAAATACAAAAAAATAAAAATAAAAGAGGACTAGGATCTGATAGCACTCTGCCAGGTCTGGGCACCAAGCGAGCATGTGGCCGTGCAGGTGGAAGGGCTGAACAGCACAGGCTTGCAAACTGTCCGCTCTCCCTGCTTTTTCCCAAAAGGAACTCAGAGATATCTGAGAGACAATGTACGTGACAGGCTCCTATCTGCTCTGCCCACCAACAGTTCATTCACGCCTTCAACACCTACTATGTGCTGGTTATGTTGTAAGTTTCTAGAACATACTGTGACCAGAATAGACATGGCCCCTGACCTCATGGAGACCCCCACCTGGTGGAGGAGATAGACACCAAAAATAAATACCGGTAACTCTTCAAGCACAGAAATGGCGAGCGCTATGGGGTAGAGAGAGAACGGGAGGGGTGGGGGACTGCCCAGGAGAGAAAGAGCCAGTTCTATGGGTCCTGAGCACTGAAGGCGGCTGGGCACCCCAGTGGTGAGCACCATCTTCCCAGGTGTCACTCTGCACAACTGGACCCACTGTCACAAACCCCCTCCAGACTTCCCACCCTGTCACCTGGCCTGGACCAAGGGGACACTTCTCCTCCGCGCCCCTGCAGAGAAGTGTTGGTGGGCACTCTCCGGGGGAGGGGGGCCGGCCTGGGCTCTGAGATGCCTGCAGGATGGCTGGCACACGGGCGCTGGGGCAGCTGGAACTCAGACACCTGCATTCAGATGCCACGGAGCCAAGGCCGCCAGAGCTGACCACAGCATGTGGGGAAAACTCTGCGAGAACCTTGTTTATCACCCCTGCCTCAATGGCCATCCCGATGCCGGCAGCTTCCGGCTGCTTCGTTCATGTGGCTTTCCTTTCTCTCTGCAGGCCGTGGAGACCAACCTGGCTTCCAAGGACAGCCACTGGGTCTTCGTCAACGAGGTAGGAGCCCAGAAGGGGAGGGCGTGCCTTCACTGAGCCTCCCGCCCTCGGGAAAGTGGGGATGAGCTTTTCACGTCCAGTTCTGACTTGGGGTGCTGCAGTGGATTCCAGGCTCCACTGCGCCCACACAGGAGGTCGGAGACCTGCCAGGACCTGCCAGGATGCTCTGGAGCAGATGGGAACCAGGGAACGCGTCTGCACTTGAGGCCACAGACAAGCCGAGTGTCACAGAGAAGTTGTATCAGGTGTTCCGTGAGGGTGAGGGAGGCTGGAGAGACTAGGGTAGGCTAGAGAATGGGGGGCAGAAGAGGGGGACAAAAGAATGAGAAGGGACAGAGGCTGTGTTTCCTGCAGGAGGTTGCAGGTGTGGGTGTCACCTGACTGTGTGAGCATACTAGTACATGTGTGTATAATGTGTGTGCGAGTGTGTATGGATACATGTGTATGCATAAGTATGTTTGTGAGTGTGAGTGCGTGTGCACATGTGAATACAGGTGTGGGAGTGTGCACATTCTCAACCAGCTAGTGGGGCTGGATGATTTTAACATTTAAAGGCGGTGAATGGGAAATCTCCCCACTGACTGGCTGTCCCACTGGTTTGGTCCTGGAAGGCATGCGACACCAGGTTCCTCTGTGGCTTGGCAGCCTCTTCAATAGTCATGCCCCGGCCTCCTCCCAGGCAGGTGTTGCAGAGGAGAGGGTGTAACCACATGTCAGCTCTCCTGAAGGATCCCCCACTCCCTCCTCCTCCTCCTCCTCCTCCTCCTCCTCCTCCTCCTCCTCCTCCTCTTCCTCCTCTTCCTCTTCCTCCTCCTCCTCCTCCTCCTCCTCCTCCTCCTCCTCCTCCTCCTCCTTCATCATCAAATACCCACCTCCTGAAGGATTCCTCCATTTTTATTGATTTCAGACAGAAAGGGAGAGGCAGAGAGAGATAGAAACACCAATGATGAGAGAGAATCATTGATCAGCTGCCTCCTGCACTCCCCACACTGGGAATCAAACCTGCAACCTGGGCATGTGCCCTGACCAGAACTGAACATGGGACCCTTCAGTCCACAGACTGACGCTCTATCCACTGAGCCAAACCAACTAAGGCTGGTCTAGATTTTCAATGATTACAAAAAAGGCTGCTATGAACATTCCTGTGAAAGTCTTTGTATGGATACCTGCTTTTATTTTGGGGTGCATATTTACACGTGGACTTGCCGGGTCAGATGGTAGATACATGTTTGACTTTTAAAGACACTTTCAAGTTCTCTGAGAAGTCCTCTGGCTTCGCGCCTTCTCCCGCCCCGGGGTGATGGGCTCGGTACCGGCCATTGGAATGGTGTGTCTGGCACTGTGGTGCTTGCGACTTCATTTCCCGACCGATGCCAAGCATCTGCCTGTGCTTAGTTGCCTTCTGTATCTGCATCTTCCTTGGGGGGAGCTGAGATCATGGATTTACACTACACATTTCACTTAAGTGATTTAATGGCGTCCCCCAAATTTTGATGCGTGTGTGTTCATTGTTACTCAGTTCAAAGCACTTTCTGTGTTACCTTTGATTTCCTCTTTGACACATGGCTGCTCCAAGGTGTTACTCAGTTTTCCAATATTTGGGGCTTTTCTCTTTCTGATGTTTAATTTAGCGCCATTGTAGTTAGGGGACAGTTTCTCCTCTTTGGCTCCTGTTAAATCTACTGAGACTTATTTGCAGTCCAGCGTATGGTCGTTTTTGACCAGTGTTTCCCGTGCGTTTGGAGGGTCTGTGGTTGCCCTGTGAATGCAGCCAGGCAATGTAGTTGATGGTGTTATGTGTGTCTTCCACATCCTTGGTGGTTTCCATCTACTTGTTCTCAATTATTGAGGGAGAGGTATCAAATATTCCACTTTAGTGTGACTGCCTCGCTCTCCTTGCAGTTTTACCAGTTGCTGTTTAATATATTTTTAGGCTTTGTTCTAAGAGGCATAAATGTTTAGGATTTTATGTCCAGTTGATTAATCAATCTGTTATCATTATGAAGTGACTTTTTGCTCTGAAATGCACTTTATCTGATATTACTGCAGGCCTTACAGATTCAATTAGCACTTTTAACTGATTTGTTTCATTATGTTTAAAGTACATTTCTTTTTATAAAATATATTTTTATTGATTTCAGAGAGAAAGGGAGAGGGAGAGAAAGATAGAAACATCAATGATGAGAGAGAAACATTGATCGGCTGCCTCCTGCCCACCCTACACTGGGGATCAAGCCCACTCCCCGGCCATGTGTCCTGACCAGGAATCAAACCATGACTTCCTGGTTCATAGGTCGACGCTCAATCACTGAGCCGTGCCAGCCAAGCTAAAGTATGATTCTCGATGGCCTTTCATACTTGGGTCTAGCTATGTTGTCCTTTCTAACAATCTGCTTTTAGTTGAAGTTCTTAGATACTTTTCACTCAGTCGGAACACTGATATTGCTGATGCAGGTGGGGTCCTGGAAGCCACGCGAAGGAACCGTTTCAAACAGGAGGAGGGATCCAGGCTGCTGCAGGGGATGTGATCGTTGGGGGCTGAGGGAGTGGTGGGTTGGTATACTGAGTCCCTGGGCCCTTCACCATGTGCTCTCCCACTTGCAGGCACGAGGCAGCTCAGAGATGTGATGGCTCTTCAGTGTAACTTAATCAGGGCAGAGGCAGGATTTGAACTTAGGTATGAATGACTCCAAATGCAAGAAACAGCCTATGCCACACTGCCCCCTTACCTGTGCCCCACGCTGGGCACACTGAATGCTAAATGCCTGACTAATTCCCAGCAATGTTTGAAATTTGTCATAATTTGGAAGCAGTAATAACTTGTTGTGGAAAGTTTTATTAGAAAACATTTATTTTTCATTATTATATTTATTCCCGTTATTCCCTTTATGTTATTTTACCTTATTTAAAAAAACTTCTATGGAAAAGGTGAAAGGATGTACAAAAGGTCAGGAAGAAGCTAGTACCTGTCACATGACCATGTCTGCAGGGAACAAGGCTGCTTCCCTCGAATCGTGTCTGAGACGCAGGGCAGCTGCCACGCAGTGTTCTCGGGGCCTCTGCAGGCCCGGAGGTGCCAGGCTGCCTCGGCCGCGTTGGGAGGGCTGAGGGCTGGTTTGGCTCCAGGCTGGCCACTCCTGTGACTTGGCCAGCTGTTTGGCTTCCTTCTGTGAAGCCAGTTTCCTCCTTGCAGGGCTGCTCAGGGAGCTGAGGAGGCGCGACGAGATGGCTCTGGTTTACAGCAAGCACTCTGTTTTTACTCTTTTTAAAACTCTTCGTTGTTGAAGGCATTACAGATGTCCCCTCCCTCACCCCACTATGCCCCTCCTAGCCGCCCCGCCGCCCAGGCCTTCAGCACACCGGTCCCTGTCCAAGGGTCATGCATGTGTGCAGACAGGTTCTTTGGTTGCTCTCGCCACCTGCCTTCCCCTGAGGCTCACAGTCTTATCAATGTGGGGGCGCTCTTTCATCAAAGGACAGCTTGCCTTCCAAACATGGCGAGGCCTGTGGGGCTGGTCCTCAGACCATCCTGGAGGTCAGCGGCCCCAGCAGTGATCCCAGCGCTCAGCATCCTCCCGAGGAGCAGGCAGGCTGGCTGCTTCTCCAAGGCCGTTCCTTCCTCCTCTCGCGGACAGCCCGCCTGGCTCTTCCCGGGCCCAGCTTCCTCCTCCGGTCTGTCTCCACACTGGGCCTGGCGACTGGTCTCCTGGGGACCAAACAGAGCCCCACGTGGCGCTGCGCCGCCCAGGAGGAGCCAAGAAGCGCTTCCCACCCGCATGGCATCCTGGTGAGAAACATGCATGGCCCACCTGCCACGGGCGAGGCAGAAGGAGAGTCAAGCCCCACGCCCTTGGAGGGAGGAGCTGTGAAGGCCTGCCTGCCCAGGGAACTGTCAGGAGTGAGTCAGGGCTCCCACTGCTGCTATGTGTAGAGTTGTGGGGGGACATTCAGAAGGGAGTGCGGGCGGAGTCTTAACAACCGCTCACACAGCGTGCCTGCCCATTGATTTCCTGCCCATCACTCTTCCGGGCCATCACTCTTCCTGCCCATCACTCTTCCTGCCCATCACTCTTCCTGCCCATCACTCTTCCGGGCCATCACTCTTCCTGCCCATCACTCTTCCTGCCCATCACTCTTCCGGGCCATCACGCTTCCAGCCCATCACTCTTCCTGCCCATCACTCTTCCTGCCCATCACGCTTCCTGTCCAACACTCTTCCTGCCCATCACTCTTCCTGCCCATCACTCTTCCTGCCCATCACGCTTCCTGTCCATCACTCTTCCTGCCCATCACTCTTCCTGTCCATCACTCTTCCTGGCCATCACTCTTCCTGCCCATCACGCTTCCTGTCCATCACTCTTCCTGCCCATCACTCTTCCTGCCCATCACTCTTCCTGGCCATCACCCTTCCTGCCCATCAGCTTCCTGCCCATCACTCTTCCTGTCCATTACTCTTCCTGCCCGTCGGCTTCCTGCCCATCACTCTTCCTGTCCATCACTCTTCCTGCCCATTGGCTTCCTGCCCATCACTCTTCCTGCCCATCGGCCTCCTGCCCATCACTCTTCCTGCCCATCACGCTTCCTGCCCATCACTCTTCCTGCCCATCGGCTTCCTGCCCATCACTCTTCCTGCCCATCACGCTTCCTGCCCATCACGCTTCCTGCCCATCACTCTTCCTGTCCATCACTCTTCCTGCCCATCACTCTTCCTGCCCATCACTCTTCCTGCCCATCACTCTTCCTGTCCATCACTCTTCCTGCCCATCACTCTTCCTGCCCATCGGCTTCCTGCCCATCACTCTTCCTGCCCATCACTCTTCCTGCCCATCACTCTTCCTGTCCATCACTCTTCCTGCCCATCACTCTTCCTGCCCATCGGCTTCCTGCCCATCACTCTTCCTGCCCATCACTCTTCCTGCCCATCACTCTTCCTGTCCATCACGCTTCCTGCCCATCACTCTTCCTGCCCATCACTCTTAATGCCCATCGGCTTCCTGCCCATCACTCTTCCTGCCCATCACTCTTCCTGTCCATCACGCTTCCTGCCCATCGGCTTCCTGCCCATCACTCTTCCTGCCCATCACTCTTCCTGTCCATCACGCTTCCTGCCCATCACTCTTCCTGTCCATCACTCTTCATGCCCATCACTCTTCCTGCCCATCACTCTTCCTGCCCATCACTCTTCCTGCCCATCACTCTTCCTGCCCATCACGCTTCCTGTCCATCACGCTTTCTGCCCATCGGCTTCCTGCCCATCACTCTTCCTGCCCATCACTCTTCCTGTCCATCACTCTTCCTGCCCATCACTCTTCCAGCCCATCACTCTTCCTGCCCATCACTCTTCCTGTCCATCACGCTTCCTGCCCATCACGCTTCCGGGCCATCACTCTTCCTGCCCATCGGCTTCCTGCCCATCACTCTTCCTGCCCATCACGCTTCCTGCCCATCACGCCTCCTGCCCATCACTCTTCCTGCCCATCACTCTTCCTGCCCATCACCCTTCCTGCCCATCACTCTTCCCGCCCATCACTCTTCCTGCCCATCACTCTTCTGCCCATCACTCTTCCTGCCCATCACTCTTCTGCCCATCACTCTTCCTGCCCATCACTCTTCCTGCCCATCACTCTTCCTGCCCATCACTCTTCTGCCCATCACTCTTCCTGCCCATCACTCTTCTGCCCATCACTCTTCCTGCCCATCACTCTTCCTGCCCATCATTCTTCCTGTCCATCACGCTTCCTGCCCATCGGCTTCCTGCCCATCACTCTTCCTGCCCATCACTCTTCCTGTCCATCACTCTTCCTGCCCATCACTCTTCCTGCCCATCACTCTTCTGCCAATCACTCTTCCTGCCCATCACTCTTCCTGCCCATCATTCTTCCTGTCCATCACGCTTCCTGCCCATCGGCTTCCTGCCCATCACTCTTCCTGCCCATCACTCTTCCTGTCCATCACTCTTCCTGCCCATCACTCTTCCTGCCCATCACTCCTCCTGCCCATCATTCTTCCTGTCCATCACGCTTCCTGACCGTCGGCTTCCTGCACATGACGCTTCCTGCCAATCACGCTTCCTGCCCATCACTCTTCCTGCCCATCACTCTTCCAGCCCATCACTCTTCCTGTCCATCACGCTTCCTGCCCATCAGCTTCCTGCCCATCGGCTTCCTGCCCTTCGGCTTCCTGCCCATCACTCTTCCTGCGCATCACTCTTCCTGCGCATCACTCTTCCTGTCCATCACGCTTCCTGCCCATCGCTCTTCCTGCCCATCGGCTTCCTGCCCATCACTCTTCCTTCCCATCACTCTTCCTGTCCATCACGCTTCCTGCCCATCGGCTTCCTGCCCATCACTCTTCCTGCCCATCACTCTTCCTGTCCATCACTCTTCCTGCCCATCACTCTTCCTGCCCATCACTCTTCTGCCAATCACTCTTCCTGCCCATCACTCTTCCTGCCCATCATTCTTCCTGTCCATCACGCTTCCTGCCCATCGGCTTCCTGCCCATCACTCTTCCTGCCCATCACTCTTCCTGTCCATCACTCTTCCTGCCCATCACTCTTCCTGCCCATCACTCCTCCTGCCCATCATTCTTCCTGTCCATCACGCTTCCTGACCGTCGGCTTCCTGCACATGACGCTTCCTGCCAATCACGCTTCCTGCCCATCACTCTTCCTGCCCATCACTCTTCCAGCCCATCACTCTTCCTGTCCATCACGCTTCCTGCCCATCAGCTTCCTGCCCATCGGCTTCCTGCCCTTCGGCTTCCTGCCCATCACTCTTCCTGCGCATCACTCTTCCTGCGCATCACTCTTCCTGTCCATCACGCTTCCTGCCCATCGCTCTTCCTGCCCATCGGCTTCCTGCCCATCACTCTTCCTTCCCATCACTCTTCCTGTCCATCACGCTTCCTGCCCATCGGCCTCCTGCCCATCACTCTTCCTGCCCATCACTCTTCCTGTCCATCACGCTTCCTGCCCATCAGCTTCCTGCCCATCGGCTTCCTGCCCATCACTCTTCCTGCCCATCACTCTTCCTGTCCATCACTCTTCCTGCCCTTCGGCTTCCTGCCCATCACTCTTCCTGCGCATCACTCTTCCTACGCATCACTCTTCCTGTCCATCACGCTTCCTGCCCATCGCTCTTCCTGCCCATCGGCTTCCTGCCCATCACTCTTCCTTCCCATCACTCTTCCTGTCCATCACGCTTCCTGCCCATCGGCCTCCTGCCCATCACTCTTCCTGCCCATCACTCTTCCTGTCCATCACGCTTCCTGCCCATCGGCTCCTGCCCATCACGCTTCCTGCCCATCACTCTTCCTGCCCATCACTCTTCCTGCCCATCACTCTTCCTATCCATCACGCTTCCTGCCCATCGGCTTCCTGCCCATCACTCTTCCTGCCCATCACTCTTCCTGCCCATCACGCTTCCTGCCCATCGGCTTCCTGCCCATCACTCTTCCTGCCCATCACTCTTCCTGCCCATCACTCTTCCTGCCCATCGGCCTCCTGCCCATCACTCTTCCTGCCCATCACTCTTCCTGCCCCTCACTCTTCCTGCCCATCACTCTTCCTGCCCATCACTCTTCCTGCCCATCACTCTTCCTGCCCATCGGCCTCCTGCCCATCACTCTTCCTGCCCCTCACTCTTCCTGCCCATCACTCTTCCTGCCCATCACTCTTCCTATCCATCACGCTTCCTGCCCATCGGCTTCCTGCCCATCACTCTTCCTGCCCATCACTCTTCCTGCCCATCACGCTTCCTGTCCATCACGCTTCCTGCCCATCGGCTTCCTGCCCATCACTCTTCCTGCCCATCACTCTTCTTGCCCATCACTCTTCCTGCCCATCACTCTTCCTGCCCATCGGCCTCCTGTCCATTACTCTTCCTGCCCATCACTCTTCCTGCCCCTCACTCTTCCTGCCCATCACTCTTCCTGCCCATTGGCTTCCTGCCCATCACTCTCCCTGTCCATCACTCTTCCTGCCCTTCTGCCTCCTGCCCATCATGCCTGTCATGCTCCCTGCCCATCCTGTCCATTATCCTCCCTACCCATCCTGCCCATCATGTTTCCTGCCCCTTGCGCTTCCTGCTACCTTATTCTGATGGACTCGGATGACTCACGGCTCCTTTCAGAAAGACCACATTCCCTGCCTTCTACAATGGTATTACCCCTTTTTTGGCCACCCAGGAGAATCGTCATCATGCATGGAGAGGCAGAAGCAATTGCGTGCATGCACGCACACACAGACGCACACATGTGTATGTCACTCTATGCATAGATCTATACACAGACACATGCACACACATGCAGACACACTTCTGCTGCCTTCACGCGCAGCCCTGGCAGGCTAGGCAGGGCCCTGCTGGGGCTCCCAAAGAAACTGCTTTAAGGCTGCTATATGGGAGACAGTTTCAGCCACCAGAGCCCCTGGTGAGTTGTCGTAAACGGCTTCTAAGAGCTCATTAGGCATATTGGACATGGGCTCTGCTCTGGTTCTTTTCCACCGTCTCAAACCAGAGCACGTCATGCCCTGGCCTGTCTCTTAGAGCGGTTGGGAAATCCCAGATGAATGCCGTGCTGTTTCAGGAAGGAGGGCGAGGTACCCTGTAACTGTCAGTGGTCAGAGCAGGGTGTGGTGTGCACCTTTCACAAGGCGGCTGCTGAGTGCTGAGGGCTGAGGAGCCCCAGGCTCTCTCCTCCTGCCTGGCACCCCACCAAGTGCAGGGGGGCTCCTGGCCTGAGCCCCTGAGGAGCCCACTTTGTGAGGCCAGTGAATCCCTCCCGGCAGGAGCAGTGGCGCGGGCTTCCCAGGAGGCACGGACACAGGTTGTGGATTGTCCAGCATGTGCCCAGCCTGCTCACACGCTTCACAGACGTCACTGTACACAGATGGGATCTGGTAAGCTCCCATCTCGCGGATCAGGACGCCCGATCCCGGCTGCGACCAGCAGCTCCCTCCATGCCCTCTGCTGCTGGGGTCCAACCCCAGTGGGTCCAGGGGTCCCCAAAGGTGTGGACGGAGTCGGCAAAGAAGGAATGACATGGAGGCAGCATTCAGTTGATCAGCAGCCTAGCCAGGATCTCTAGCCAAGTTCTGGTCAGGCTCTCCAGAGAGGTTCTGCTTCAGATCTCCAGCCAGGTTCTGTGTCCATGTTCCCTTGCTAGGTTCTCCAGCCAGGTTCAGTCACCAGGTTCTCCAGCCAGGTTCAGTTACCAGGTTCTAGTCAGGTTCTCTTGCCAATTTCTGTAGTCAGGTTCAGTCCAGGATCTTTTGCCATGTTCTCTCGCTAGGTTCTGTCTCTAGGTTCTGAGGCCAGTTTCTGTCCAGGATCTTTTGCCATGTTCTCTCCAGCGAAGTTCTTCTGTCTGTGTAGGTTCTGTCTTCTTACATCTGTATTTATACCAGTTGATTCCAATCCTATCAATCTCTATTTCAAAGGTTAGGGCGTTTCTTATCTCCATTCCAGGGAGTAAAGATTATGTAGCTTAAGCATGATTGTTCGTAGTTAAAGTGATTAATTACCCACCTGGCACTAGTTAAGAGGTTTTATTCCCTCCCTAACTTCAGGGGAAAATCCCTACCTGGGGAAACAACCTTTCTCAGAGACCTTGGATAAAACACATAGTGCCAAGAAGGTGAGCATACATATTAAGAACAGTATGCCATATATGCCAGGTCCCTTGAAACAGCAAGGATGGACTGGCTCCCGGCAAATTCCCCCTTTTTTATTTTTTAAAAGCAGGCATTAAAAAGAAAAACCTGAAATGCTCTCTTGTATCCATTTTAAGAGTAGGATTGGCGCTTTCTGCTATTACCTGAGTCCTGATCTATCATCCCAGGGAGAGCTTGCCAATCCTGCACTTTCCCAGGGTGGAAAGGCTGCAGTGGGGTTAAGGATAAGGCTCCTTGGGCCTACCTTCTCCCATGCCATTACATTTACCTTTCCTTCCTCAGAAAAGCATGGACATACTTCTTGTATAAAACGTTCTGTCTGACTGGGAGTAACCTTAATTCCTCTGCTAGCAAGCATATGTGTTAAACGATCAATACAGAGTCTTATTTCTTTAGACTCAGTATGGCACATCTTCTTAATCTAAAGATCAATACAGAGTCTTCTTTCTTTGGACTCAGTATGGCACATCTTCTCAATCTAAGAATCAATACAGAGTCTTCTTTCTTTGGACTCAGTATGGCACATCTTCTCAATCTAAGTTCTGTACTATCCACCTTCTTACCCTACTTATCCTCTATAGGGGGGTCTGAAGTACCCTGGTGGAGTCCTATCCGTCCCGAATGTGGGGGTTCTCAATGGGGGGGGCTTACTAGGGGAATCCTGTTCCAGGGGTTCCCAAAGGTGTGGACGGAGTCGGCAAAGACTATCCACCCTCTTCCTACGGTGGAGTCCTATCCGTCCCGAGTGCGGGGAGCTTGCCTAGGGGTCCCTGTTCGGGCGCCATTTGCTGGGGTCCAACCCCAGTGGGTCCAGGGGTCCCCAAAGGTGTGGACGGAGTCGGCAAAGAAGGAATGACATGGAGGCAGCATTCAGTTGATCAGCAGCCTAGCCAGGATCTCTAGCCAAGTTCTGGTCAGGCTCTCCAGAGAGGTTCTGCTTCAGATCTCCAGCCAGGTTCTGTGTCCATGTTCCCTTGCTAGGTTCTCCAGCCAGGTTCAGTCACCAGGTTCTCCAGCCAGGTTCAGTTACCAGGTTCTAGTCAGGTTCTCTTGCCAATTTCTGTAGTCAGGTTCAGTCCAGGATCTTTTGCCATGTTCTCTCGCTAGGTTCTGTCTCTAGGTTCTGAGGCCAGTTTCTGTCCAGGATCTTTTGCCATGTTCTCTCCAGCGAAGTTCTTCTGTCTGTGTAGGTTCTGTCTTCTTACATCTGTATTTATACCAGTTGATTCCAATCCTATCAATCTCTATTTCAAAGGTTAGGGCGTTTCTTATCTCCATTCCAGGGAGTAAAGATTATGTAGCTTAAGCATGATTGTTCGTAGTTAAAGTGATTAATTACCCACCTGGCACTAGTTAAGAGGTTTTATTCCCTCCCTAACTTCAGGGGAAAATCCCTACCTGGGGAAACAACCTTTCTCAGAGACCTTGGATAAAACACATAGTGCCAAGAAGGTGAGCATACATATTAAGAACAGTATGCCATATATGCCAGGTCCCTTGAAACAGCAAGGATGGACTGGCTCCCGGCACTCTGCGTCCTGCGTAGGCGCCTGGGTTTACTCTTTGTCAAGGTCAGTCCTGGAAAGGCCTCTAGACACAGGAAGCTCCAGCAAGGCCCGCCTTCCCTTGAGGCCCAGCCAGGGCTCTCTGCATCTCCCGGGATGATGGTGGGGGGCCAGCCCACAGCGCCTCCCCTCCCCTCCACCTGCACTGGAGCCTCCTTGCTTGGGCCCTGGAACGCCTTCCCTCTCTAAGCCTCAGAAGCCTAGCCAGCCATTGTCAGTTCACCTCCTTAGTGGAGGGAGACATTTCACAAGAAAGGGCAGCACACGCTTCCTAGAGCATGAGGGGCTGCCCCCTCTGTGGGTGTGCGGGGGCTGCCCCCTCTGTGGGCGTGCAGGAGGCTGCTTCCTCTGTGGGCATGCGGGGGGCTGCTCCCTCTGTGGGCATGCAGGGGGCTGCTCCCTCTGTGGGCGTGCGGGGGGCATGGTGATGTGGGAGGGCAGGGATAGAAGAGAAGCAAAGAAAAATTGTTATACTTCTTTCTGGTTCTTCTATAATAGAACAAAATGCAAATTAATATGCCAATGAATTATCCTTTCAAACAGCTACATATGTCAGATATTTTGCCAAATTGAGGTTTTCCTGTTATGTTCAGTTTGTGCCCAACTGTTTTCAATTGGTAACCTATCACTCACATGTCAGCGTGTCAGTACACAGTCGTGGAGATGTCTAGTGGTCTTGGGGTAGCTGTCAACTGGAAGAATTATGACTCATGTAAGTCTTCTCGGTGTTGGGGGCTTGGCCTGTTAGTACTATTGTAGGTTTACCGCAGCCAGATGCCCCCTCAACCGCTGACTCGGGGCGGAGCTCAGAGCTGGGGCCCCACAAGCCTGTCCCCGCCCCCTCGTGTCTCGTGAACACAACGGGAATCAACAGTTTTCATTTTTACCAACATTATAGGTGAAGGAATCCTCATGCATTGTTTTAATTTGTATTTCTTTGCTTGTTAGCCAAGTCAAACACTTTGAACATTTACTATTGATTGTGTCTATTTCTAATTTTGTGACATTTTGCTCTCATCCTCTGTGAAGGTGCCTTAGCCCTTTGTCTTCGGCTGTGTTTACAGCCACCTTCCCAGAGGCATTGCTAACGCTGGAGTGGAAGGTGAACTGAGGCTCAGAACGGCGGGTGTAGGGCCCCACAGAGACCCGCTGGGGATCCAGCCCCTCCTGCCCCCCCCAACCCCCCTTCCCCCCCGTCCAGACCCACTGTCCCCGTGGTGCTGCCTTTGAACCAGTCCCGCCTCGATGGAGACACATGATGGTTTATGTATTTTAAGGGTCAGCATTTCTGCATGAAGCCAAGTACGTCTTTCAATTATTATATTGGATTAGATCACTTTAAATTTTGAATCAAAGCTTGGCTTGGTTTTGCAACTTAAAGTAACATATCATTTTCTATTAACCTTAATGAACAGAAAAGTCATGACAGTGTCTCTGATTTTCACCCAATAGAAGGGAAAGAGCGGGTCCAGGGCCATGGAAGGCAGCGGACAGGAGCTCCTGTGGCTCAGCCCAGGACACCCACTGGTCCCGCCCTGGGCTGGCCCTGGGTCAGTGGCTGAAGGAGCCGCAGAGGCTGAGGCCTGAGACAGAGGAGGGAAGGGGAGGGGGCACGGGATCCTTCCCTCAGAGACGTCTGCTCCCTGGGCCCTCGTGCCCTCCACGCCGACCTCCTGGCCTCCTACATCCTCCTGGGGGAGAATTTTTAGGGTAAGAAACGGGCTCTGGGTCACTCCCTGGCCTGTGTGCAGGAGTGCGGGTGCTGCTGTGGAACCTGCACCTAACAGCGGGGTCCTGGCGGGAATCCCCGCAGCACAGCAGGCTCTGGCTTAGGATAAGGGGATCGGTTCTCTCTTGAGTCCTTGGTCCTTGTGCCTCAGCCTCCAGCTCACCGCCTTGGTGGGATGAAGAGCAGCCTCAGCAGTGAACCCCAGGACTGGGAGTGCGGACGGGGGGCGGGCAACTTGGGCTGAGATGCTGAGCAGACACCAATGGCGTGGAACTTGGAGTCCTGACGTACACGCTGTGCAACTGTCCCCGCATCCTGCCGTGCACACTGGTATTCCCGTGCGTTTCCCCACAACGCACCCACACGGCCTTGGACGTCTGTCACTGTAGATGACTTTGCAATCCTGGACTTCCATATCGATGGAATTACACAGTACACTCGCTGTTCTCAGCATAATGATTTTGAAATTCATGCTGCTGTGTTTATTGATGGTTAATTTTTGCATGGGTTGCAGTAAGGGCTGAGATTAATTTTGTTTTATTTTTGTCCCTGGATATTTTACTTTTCCATGCTACTGGTTGAAAATAGCATCCTTTCCCCTTTGGATTTTTTTTTGCCAAAATTCCTGGCCTTCACTGCTCCTGGCCTCCCTTCTGTTCGGTTTACCTGCGTGTCTGCCATCACCCCAGGGCTGCACGATACGGTGGCAGCTTTTTAGTAAT
The DNA here is from genome assembly GCF_014108235.1 of Myotis myotis. Lineage (NCBI taxonomy): Eukaryota > Metazoa > Chordata > Mammalia > Chiroptera > Vespertilionidae > Myotis > Myotis myotis. The sequence goes on along the minus strand of NW_023416329.1, from coordinate 1,510,850 downwards.
CATGAAATCAAGTGAAGTAAGTTCTCTGCCTTTTCCTTTTCTAAAACTCCACTTTCATCCTTCTAGGTCCTTCACACGCCTCAGAGCTGGGACTAAGGGGAGGCGTGTGGCATCAGAGGCTCAGGGTTAAGGGGGGCCCCTCACAAGCCTGGGCAAGCGCTCGCCCCAGCCCTGGCCCTGCCTCTATATAAGTTTTAGAATTAATTTGTCAGTTCCTAGGATTTTAATTTCTATTATGTTGAATCTAAAGATGACTGGAGGCATAATTGAGATCTTCACAACACTGTCTTATGACCTATGAACAAGGGGTATCTTTTCATTTATGTATATCCTTAATTATTTTACAGTGTTTTGCAGTGCACTGGCCTTGTTCAGCTCATCCATTCATATTATAAATAGTATTGACTTTTGAATTTAAATTTGCAATTGATTGTTGTGAGCAATTTCTGAGCATTAACTTTGTATCACAATCTTGCTAGACATACATATAAGTTCTGGTGGCTTCTTTGGTGGATTCCCTGCTGTCTGGGAATAAAGACAGTTCTGTTCTCCTTCTCCAATCTCGATCTCCTTCTTTTCTTTTTTCTGGAGCCTCCAGAACAATGTTGAGCAGAAGCTGGAAGAATGAATATCTTTGTGTTTTTCTGGATCTTAGGAAAACCATCCAGCTTTTCACTATCCTATATAATGAAAGCCTAATATGCTAAGTGTCTGTTGTCTGGTCGGCCGTTCAACCAATCAAAGTATAATATGCTAATGATATGCTGAGGCCGCTCAACCACATACTATGACATGCATCACCAGGGGGCAGATGCTCTGACTAGTAGGTTAGCTCGCTGCTGGGGTCCGGCCGATCAGGACTGAGTGAGACAGGCCAGACATGCCCTGGAGTCCTCCTGTGGTCCCTCCCCAGTTGGCCAACCTCCCGTGTCCTTCACTGGCCCCGATCATGCACTGGTGGGGTCCCTCGGCCTGGCCTGTACCCTCTCTCATTCTGGGACGTCTTGGGGGATGTCGGAGAGCTGGTTTCGGCTGACGATAGAATGACCGGTCACTGTGATGTTCATTGACCACCAGGGGGCAGATCTCAATGGAGGAGCTGCCCACTGGTGGTCAGTGCACTCCCGAATTCATGGCTGACAAGTGCAGCAGTGGTGGCAGGAGCCTCACCCGCCTCCACAGCAGTGCTAAGGATGTCTGACTGTTTATCCTTTGGTCTCTATGTTGCGGGGAGCGGGCCTAAGCTGTCAGTTGGACATCCCCTGAGGGCTCCCAGACTGCAAGAGGTCACAGGCCAGGCTGAGGGGACCCCCTCCTGCCTGCCAAGTGCATGAATTTTGTGTACTGGGCCTCTAGTTAATTAGATGCAGGTTGAGGAAGTTTTCTTTTACTTACTCGCTGAGGGTTTTTAACATAATTGGAAGTGGATTTGTCAAACGCCTTTTATGCATCATTGAGATAATTGCGAAGCCACTCTCCCTCTGGATGGACCCCATGTGATTAGGATGCTCTTGGTCCTTTTGAATTGTGGGATTTTAACTGAGCTAGAGCACTTTAGCTAAAGTGCTAGGTGCTTTAGAAAAGCTTTGTATTTATGTCGACGAGAGACATTAGTTTGTAGTTTTTTATATTGTAAGTCCTCTGTCTGGCTGTCTAACCAGGTAGTGTGGGCCTGCTGGGACACGAGGCGATGTTCCTTCTCATCAGCATTCTGAAAAGATTTGTGTGAAATTGATTCTATATGTTCTTTAAACAAACATAGAATTCGCTGGTGATGCCCTCTGGCCCAGAGGGTCCCTCCATGGGAAGATTTTAAACAAGAAATCTAATGTTTTAGTAGATACTCCTGGGATAATTAGGTTATCTGTTTCTTTCTGAGTTGTTTTTTGTTGTTGTTTGTTTGTTTGTTTGTTTTTTGTAGTTTGAGCCTTTTAAGGAAGCTGTCCATTTTAACTAAGTTTCTGATAGTTCTAGTCTACTTGAGGTAAGTTATCCACTCTTCGTTTTTCATTCTTTAAAGGTGTCATTTCAGTGACTTCTGCTTGCCTTGTTTCTGATGAAAAGACAGCTGTCATTTTAGTCTTTATTTTTCTCTGTGTAAGTGTCGTTTTCCTCTAGTTACTTTGAGATTTTTTTCTGATTATGTGCTTGGGTGTGGGTTTCATCAGATTTAGAAAATGCTTGACCATTATTTCTTCAAATATTTTTCCTGCTTTGCCTTTTGTTTCTCTGTTCTCCCTGGTGGACCTGCCGACATGGCTGCTCTTAGGTTCTTGAACGGTTCCGCTGGCATCTGGGCTCGCTGACGTTTTAGGCTCTTTCCTGTGGTTCATTCTGGAGATCTCTTGCTCCATACTTAACATTCACTCATTTACTCCTGCAGCCTAAGCCGCAGCTGATGCATCCAGAGTATTTGTCATCTCAAACACCGCAACTTTTATTTGTAGAAATTCAGTTTATGTCTTTTACTTCTTTCCTAACCTGCACACACTTTCATTTAACATCTTGAGCACATCCTCTGTATTTATAGTATTCATAGTATCTGTTCCAACGCCATATGGTACTAATTCTAGACTCTGTTATTTCCAGGCTTGTTTCTGGGGATTGCTTCCTCTCTTCATCATAGGCTGTATTTCCCTGTGTCTTCGCATGTCTGGTGATTTTTAATCAGTTGCCAGACACTGTGAATGTTACATGCTGGGGTGAGGTCAGGTCCATCTTATTCCTGTAGCTCCCCCATCGCCTCCCAAGGACGCACTTGTATTGCTTTGGAACATTTTGATTTTTCAAGACTTGCTCTGCAGCTTTGTTAGGCAGGTGAGGGCCAGCTGTCTCCTCCTTGTCTGATTTGGCCCATTATGGAGGGTTGTTAACATGACCCTCTCGGCGATCCTTCCCACGGACTCCGTGGGTTTCCTCACGATGTGCTGATCAACACTGCGCAGCAGACCTACAGGCCTTCCTGCGGATTTCCGGGGCTTTTTTGTGTCACTCTGAGGTCCATGGCACAAATTCTTCCCTGGAATTCTGGTCTGTGGCTTCCAATCGCCTCACCTCCTCAAACCCAAACTCGCTTCCTAACTCATAAGAGCCATCCCGCTCTGCGCAGGTCCCGCTCGGGCTGCACCTGGGAAGTCGCTGAGCCTCGCTCAGGCTCTGTGTTCGCGGCTTCGCTCTTGACTCTGCACCCCTGTCCAGCTGTGCCTTCGTCCAGTGTCTGAAAACTGTTGTTTCATAGGCTTGTTTGTTTTTTAGTTATTTCAAGTGAGGTGAGCTCAGCCCCTGTTACTTCTCCATGTCAGCACCCACACTCTGACCTACCTCCTGTGCCAGGATCCCTCTATTCCTCTGGATTCATGCTCTCAGGTCTGTACAGTCATATCCAGTTTCCACGCACAGGCTCATATGTGACACACAGCGCTATACACTTCAGAACCATCCCCTCCAAGGCTCTGGGCCGTGCAATTTTATTTTCGAAGAATCTTTGGAAAATTGTTTGTATTATGTCAGGATTTTAAATTATAAATGCAACTAAAATTAGAATTTCCCGTTAGCTCCTTAGGGATAAAAACACATGAGGTGTCAATGTGAAATATAGGGTCTCATTTTCCTAGTGTGAGGGGCAGTTGTTCACAAATAAAAGCAGATTCAAATATTCTCCTGAGACCAACAAATAAGTTTTGCAAACAAAATAATTAAAGTGCTTTGTAGCAAGCAGGCGAATCCAGCCTCTGTGGTATTTATTTTTCTGCTTGATATGTGCCTGGGGAATAAGCTGCCAATGGCAGCTCCAACTGGCTCCTAAAATGTTAACAACAGAATAAAAGCAATGGTTTTGTGTTGCAGAGGTCGTTACATAGGTCAGCGTTCCCAATAGTGAAATTTTTGAGGTTCACAGTATTTTTGTACCCAATTCTGAGCAACTCCTTTCTCCTTCCCTCCCTTTTTCTCCCTCCCTCCCTCCTGACCTTCTTCCTCCCCCCTCCCTCCTTCATAGCATTGGCCAGCCTTGTGCTTAGCACTCACTCAGGAGGCAGCGCTGGAGGCAGGAGCCCTGCCCTTGGGGGTTCCGGTCCATCTCCCAGGTAGACGGAGTGACAGGGTCTTCTCCGTTCTGTGCAGGGACAGAGCTGCGGGCTTACAATGAAGGGCCAGAGACTATGGCTCGCAGACCCCGCCCTGAGTGGCCTGCGCTCCAGGCAGCAAACAGGCTATTTTAACCGCCCCTCCAGCTGTTGTGGTGCGTTTCCCACCCAGGCCCAGGCCTGTGGGTTCCAGGAATATCACCTCTGAAAAAGCCAGCATTAGTCAGTAATCGCTGCTCCCACTGGGAGGCGATGGGACCTCCCTTAGTGTTCTGAGTCCACTGGCATGAAAGGAAATGCATCCACAGAGGCAGGTGACAGGGGCCGCCAGATGCAAACTTGCAAAGTTGGTGGAAGCAGGAAGATGGGAGGATGGAGGGAAAGAGTGGAGAGGACAGAGGGGAGGGAGGAAGAGGGAGAGAGAAAGGAGATAGAGGAAATAGGCAAGGAGAAAGTGAGAGTGAGAGACAGATAAAAAGGAAGAAAATAGTCAAAACAATGTTGAGAAGAACTAAAATGGAGGCATCAGCTTCCTGATTTCAAATCATACTGCAAAGCTATGGTTTCTAAAACAATGCTATTGGCCCAAGGCCAGGCACACGGGCTAGAAGAGGAAGCCCCCAAGAAGCCCATATACGCTGTCTGCTAAGCCACAGCACAGCACCCAGGCCTACAAAATGGGGAAAGACAGTCTCTTCAGTAAGTGGTGCTGGGAAAACTGGACAGCCACGTGCCAGGGAGGGAAACTGGACTACCTTACACCATACCCCAAACTAACTCAAAATGGATTAAAGACGTGGACGTAAGACTTGAAACCATGAAACTACTAGTAAGAGAAGACAGAGAGTTAACTCCTTCATCTGTCTCAGCGATTTTTTTTGGATCTGACACCAAAAGCCAAAGCAAAACAAATAGGCAAAAACAGCACAAAACCAAACCAAAAAGCAAGTGGCCTCCATCAAGCTACAGCTGCTGCACAGCACAGGAGACCGTCAGAAAAGGCAACCTGCAAACGGAGAAAATATTTGCTGATAATATATCTGAGAGAGGGCTAATATCCAAAACACCAGAGCTCATGTCACTCGACAGCAAAACAGTCTGACTGAAGAATGGGCAGAGGAAGTGAGCAGACTCTTTTTTCAAGGAAGACAAGCTCATGGCCAGCAGGCGATGAGAAGGTGCCCAGCAGCACTCCGCATCGGGGACACACAGATCAGAGCCACGGGAGAACCACACGGGCGGGGCGGCCGGTGTGGAAGGCAGGTGGTCGCCGTGCTGGTGAGGGGGTGGGGCAAAGGGATCGGGCGTGGCGGGTGGCATGTAAATTGGTGCAACGGAAAACAGCGTGGAAGCTCCTCAAAGCTGAAAAATAGAACGACCATCTATCCCAACAAAGGGAAACATTCCTTAAAAGATATGTGCACCCGGTTCATTGAAGCATTATTTACAACAGCCCAGATATGGATGGAAACAGCCTAAGTGCCCATCAGTGGAGGGGTGGGCAAAGAAGTTGTGAGATTGTGTGTGTGTGTGTGTGTGTGTGTGTGGGTGTGTGTGTATTACTCAGCCATAGAAAAGAATGAAACGTTGCCATTTGTGACAACATGGATGGGACTCCCAGGCTTTATTCCAAATGAAATTAGGGAGACAGAGAAAGACAAATACCATGTGACCTCTCACATGTGGAATCGAAGACAAAAACAAACAACTGCGCGCACAGATTCCGAGAACTGAAGCAGGTGGTGGTTGTGAGCGTGCACAGGGCGGGGGGATGGGAGCTGGAGAAATGGGTGGGCTTTTATTTTGGTTAAAACAAATTGAGTAAAAATTAGAAACAAAAAGAATCCCTGAGTCTAAGAACAAGGAGCCAGCAGAGGAGAGAGCTGAGGAGAAGGGGGTGGCCTCGGCTACCCATCCAGCCTGTCCACCAGCCAGGTCATGGCCTGGGCGGGGCTTCCGTGAATGTCCCCAGGACACACTGGGCCTGTGTGGGCCCCGGCCCACGGGAGGTCCGTCTCCACCTTGTTAAATATAATGGAGTGAAGCTGAACAGGATGTGATGAAATAGAATGAAAGAGCTACTCAAAGTGCCAAGCTCTGGGGACTTGGGCTTCTCTCGGGCGAGACAGTGGGTTTTCCTGGTCAACCAATGCGCAGAGCGCCCGGGGCACCCAGCCCCCGTGGCCGCGCCAGCGCAGGTCCCAGGATTCAAGGTCGGCTGCCACTGTGGCTGGTGTGAGGGCCACTCGTGGGAATGGGGTGATGAAGCAGGTGTGACGGGAGGAGAGCTGTCACTGGACCTGGGCGGCCAGCATACAAGGAGCGGCGGAGAGCTGGCTTGACTATGAACAGAAGCCATTCGTGCCGCTTCCAGAAATGACGGACGAAATGGGACACTGTGCAGCTGTGGAAAGGAAGGAGCTGGGCCTTTGAGGCTGCATGAGGGGCCTGGGGAGCACCCGGGAGCGTGAAATAAGCCGTCAGAGAGAGACAAGTCCCACATGGCCTCTCTCTCATGTGGAATCTAAGCAATGAAATCAATGGAGGAACAAGAAAGGACCACAGACATGGAAGCATAGAACAGACCGACAGCTTTCAGAGGGAAGGAGGGAAGGAGGGGAGGAGAGAGGGAAGGAGGGAAGGAGGCAGGAAGAGATTAACCATGGAACTTACAAGTGTATGTGCACAGCCCATGGACACAGATGATAGACAGGTGAAGGCCTGGGTGGGATGGGGAGAGTGGAGGGGGGCCCAGGGGAAATGGGGACATCTGTAATACTCTCAACAATAAAATAAATTCAAAGTAAAGGAATCCATGTTACTTTTCAGTCGGCGGGCCTTGTGTGTAACAATAAGATGGGGAATTCTGGTCCACATCTTGGAGGGAGTCCCGTCCATCTGGGGTCTCTGGGAGCTGCGAGCAAGACCCTCCAAACATGGCGGGTGGTCTCCTCTCAGCTCCGGGGGCTGGGCGAGGCCGCGGGCCGTGGGTGAGGAGGGCCAGGCCGGGCAGGGCTTTGCTGGCTCGGAGGCTGTAGAGAGCGGTGGGCTTTGAGGTGGAGGAGGAGGGCTGGCTGCAGGGCTCTGTGCTGGACATGTTGAATCTCGTTGAATCGAGTCAGAACCCTGGGAAGGACTGTAAGTCCATTGACAGGTGGCTCTCCAAGGATCCAGTGCCTTGTCCAAGTCACACAGCAGGAAGCGGCGGTCGGGCCCCCAGCCTTCTCTCTCTTCTCTGTGCCATCGACGAGCGCAGCCCGCTTGCGGCAGGTGGCCCTAGACGTATCGCGGCGACCACCCTGTAAGGCACAGACGTGTGGAGTCACTGTGTTATATCTGAAACTAGTGTAATATTTCATGTCCACTGTAAATAAAAATACATTTTAAAAAATGTTTACATGTCTATGAATCACTCAGAGATCTTGTCAAAAGGCAGCTTCCGATCAGGTGACGCTGGGGCAGGCCTGGGGTCCGCGTTTCTAACCAGTTTGTGGATGACGCTGAGCCACGGGTCCCCGGACCACACTTCTGGGAGCAGGGGAGTCCCGGCTCCTTTCTGTGTCCTGGCGACGTGGGGCTGTGTGTGCTCTGTGTGTTAGGCTCATGAGTGAGACACTGCCGGGCGGGACAGCCCCTCCAGCAGGTGCCCTTCGCTCGCTGCCTGCCGTGCGCCCCGGGCTCTGCACACAGCAGGCAGGACGGGAGCCTTTTCTGGTGGGAGCAGTTCTTTCCTCAACTTGATTGAACCCTCTTGCTATTTTTCCAGCTGCTCCCAAGCCTGCGCTGTCGGTGAAGCTCCATTGCTCATTAACGTTAGACGACTGGCAGCGTGGTTTTGGGAGGGAAATGAACGATGGTCCCTCCAGCTGGAAGAATGCTGGCACCACACAGGTGTTTGCTAGGGCCAGGCCTTCCTAAGGAATAAAAGGAAACGACTAGCAATGTGCTTGCACAGCCCTTCGTAAGCTTAGGGGTCTGTATACCGGTTTAAAGATATTTCCCCCTGATGTCAAAGGTTCTGAAATTTTACTGAAGTCTTAAAGATCAGACAAATGCTTGTTTGTGCGTGAGTTTTACGTGATATATTTGCCAAAATGTATCCTTAGGAACAGGAAATTCTTTCCGTGATCATTGCTGCTTTGAAGGCTCATCCCCATTATGGAACCGTCTCTCTGCTCCAGCACACGCGGGCGGCCCCGGCGGCGATTCTGTCCATGTTTTACGTTTTACAAACCCCTGGAGCTTCAGAGGTGCTGCACATGTGGGAACAGACGCCTGCAGTCCACCAGTCAGAGGCTGATGTTTCGTGATCGCAGCCTTTTAACAAAATGGACCATTTCAGCTATAACTGATGTCTGCCTGTGCCCACTTCCCGGTCACATGAAATTCTGTATCAGTCAGCTTGTTTGTGACATAAGTTAGAGAAAAATCTGCACCCAATTTCTTTTATTATCTCACCCGGGATCAGGCTCGGAGACAGGCCCGGGGCACAGACCGACCTTCAGAGGCTGAGGGGGAGCTCAGGCTGCGGCTCTGTCTGCTGTGAGAGGCTGTGTGTCCTCAGGCTCAGGCTCTGGCTCGCTGTGGTGGCCTCGCTGCCCCGTCTCCCTCCCCGTGCTGGCATCCCTCCACGGAGTCTCCCCATGACTCAGTGCCCCCTCCCTGTCCCCCGCAGAGAGACTAGTCTTCTTGCTCTTCTCTTAGGATTGAGCAGACCTTCCAGAACACCCCAAGGAAGGCGCCTCACACACAAAACCAGCAGGGAAGTCACGGACGCTTCCTAAACTGCCCCAAGTATAGGACCCCAGGCTGGCCCACACCAGTGTTCCTCTGGTTTGGGGCCTGGGGGTCACCTCCCACCACCTGAGCCCCAGGGTAGAGGGAAGGGCACTGGTCACCCCGGGGTGAGGCTGGTGCGGAAGCGGGCGAGGCAGCAGGTGGGCAGCGGGTCTGCTTGCTATGTAGGTCCGGTGGGACCTACTTCCCGGAAGTCGCTGTGTGTCCTCACCCTGTTTGTCTACTCTACGCCATCACATATACCTGTGCGGCGAATGTTCCTTACTTAATGGATCATTCCGTAGCTTGCTCTCCCTTTTCTTTCTTTCTCTTCTGTTACCTGCATTTGTCAGGCAGTGTAATGCTACGGATGGTTGTCAGAGCACACAGCAAGTCATCGTGCACATTCCATTGCTTCTTGAATTCTGTTCTTGTCGCCGTTACATCAGAGGCCGCAGTGAGGCAGCAGCAGCTGAGTCTGACAGACACCAACACTCCATGTCTGCAAATGAATCCTGTGATGTTGGCACCACTTTTTAATTTCTCATAGGAGCAAGAGGAGGACGTTAAAATCCATTGCTAGCGTCCATCTCAGCTGTCATCATCTCTTTTGAGTCAAAGGCTCTGAAAATCTAACACAGCGTGTGGGCTTCCTCCACAGGAAAACACAGGCTTGTGCACTTGACATGTTCTGGGGCAGCGAGGCCACCACAGCGAGCCAGAGCCTGAGCCTGAGGACACACAGCCTCTCAGTGCAGGCACCAGGCCTCCCTCTCCTTCACACTGTGCCGAGTTACATGGTGGCTCACCACACACTGTGCTCTCTGAGTTACGTGGTAGCTCACCACACACTGTGCTCACTAAGAAGGGCAGATTTGCTTTTAACCCTAAATTAAGTGCCTGTCTTCTGGGAGAATGTGAGGATTGGCTTTTCTTTAGAATTTGTCTGACTTTTCTTTAGTCTTAATTTTTTGTAAGTGAAGTAGAGATTTGTAGAGGTTTCCTAATAACTTATTTGACTAAAATGAAGATTAAGTTTCCATGTGCATGCTTAGTACAAAATTACAGGCAGAGAGTATTTTATTATTCAGTGCATGAAGCAAGTCTTACATTTTATTGCTTTCATAGAAATCTTTGTGTGTTATAAGGCACAAAAGAGTGTTTTTCCTCGCTGACAGGCAAGAAGGATGTGATGTTAATTGGAAACTCCATTCTGTTCTCTACTTGTTTTAGTTGTTATCATATCTTTGTTTTCGATCTACAAATAAAATACTCCTTCCCCTGAAGAAAGAGCTACTCCTAGCAGTATTTTGCTCTCATTCTATTCCGGTTCTTCCAGTCAGTATATTCTCTAGAGCTTACATTTCAACTATCTCTGCAGATGACCCATCTGAAACCTTCCTGCTCCAAGTCTCCATCATTGCTCAGATGATTTGTAAACTGAACTGTATTGATGAGGGACTGATGGGTGGGGCCTATTAGATCCTAGGAAGGTAAGCTAACAGAAAATTCAGCATGTATACCAAGATAAGGTGGAGCCTGAAGAATTGTTACTTTCTTGCATGTGGAATAGTGAGATGAAGGGAAGGGATTAACTAAAGAACAGGCATGCATGCCCCATGGGCATGGACAGTAGTTTGATGGAGCCCAAGGGAGGGGGAGGCAAGGGTGGGTGGAGGTGGGCAAAAGGGGGATACCTGTACTAATAATAGTATTAAAATGCTCTAACTAAAAAATAAAGTACAATATTTTTAAAGAATACAATTGGGATTTGATAAAATGGAGAAAGTTACACATTCTCCTCTTGGGTCCTTCAAAATAGCCTTCCTAATCCTATATAATAAATATGCTAAGTGTCCAGTTGTCCAGTTGTTCATTCAACCAATCAAAGCGCAATATGCTAATGATATGCTAAGGCTGCTCAATCACTAGCTATGATGTGCACTGACCACCAGGGGGCAGATGCTCCAACCAGTAGGTGATCTTGCTGCTGGGGTCTGGCTTATCGGGACTGAGTGAGATGGGCCGGACATGCTGTGGAGCCCTCCTGTGGTCCCTCCCTGACTGGCCGACCTCCCGTGTCCCTCCCTGGTCCTGATTGTGCACCAGTGGGGTCCCTCTGCCTGGCCTGTACCCTCTCGCAATCTGGGACCCCTTGGGGGATGTTGGAGAGCTAGTTTTGGCCTGATCCCGCAGGCATAAAAGGCTAATATGCAAATTGACTGAACAGTAGAATGACCGGTCCCTATGATGCACACTGATCACCAGGGGGCAGACACTCAACACAGGAGCTGCCCCCTGGTGATTAGTGCGTTCCCACAGGGAGTGCAGCGGCAGTAGCGGGAGCTTCTTCTTCCTCTGTGGCAGTGCTAAGGATGTCTGACTGATGGCTTAGGGCCAATCTCTGGGGGGGGGGGGGGGGAGGAGGGTGGGCCTAAGCCATCAGTCAGACAACCCCCAAGGGCTCCCAGACTGTGAGAGGGTGCAGGCTGGGCTGAGGGACCCCTCCGAGTGTATAATTTCATGCACTGGGCCTCTAGCAGTAATGACAATAAATGTACGGAAGGCATCCACATACAGCAAATAGAAACTTCAGCATTAGACTGAGGCTTAGTCAGCCACAGAGCCAAGGCACAGTACTGAGGTTTGGAAGGGGGTTATGTCCAGGAAAAGGGAAAAGGCACTTGCTAAAGAAAGAAACTTCTATATACAAAGTTTGGTAGGATATCTTCATGGAAGAATAATTAGCCTAGGTGTTACTCTCAAAAGAAAAAGACCTAAAAAAGCTGGATCTGATACATTTAAAAACATTTTTAAGCAGACACGGGACAGTCAAGAGGCCATGTCACAGTGAAGAACGGAAATGCTAGGAAGCGTGTGAGCTTCAAATGTCATTTTTGCCTCAAATCTATGGGCCAAACTGGGGAGATGCTGAGCCGCTGCATCCTTGTGACTGCGGGCACAGAACACATGAGGTCAGGTGGGAGAAGCAAGCAGGCATGGGGCTAATGAAGGGTTTACACAGGAAGTTAGAACTCAGTGTGAGGGGAACTAGAATGAGCTCGCTGTGTGGAGGGCACAGCCAGGGACTTGTCCTGTCTTGGCTTTGGAGCTGTATGGAGGGAAGACATTTTCTCGAAAATTGGCAACCAACCCCCAGTGTAGGCTTGTGATGAAGTCATGTTGTCTGACAAAGCTCAAAGGAATCCTATATAATAAAGAGGTGATATGCAAATTGACCCTCATGCCCTCGCATCACAACATGGCTGCCCCCACATTGTCACAAGATGGCCGGCAGCAGAGGGCAGTTGGGGGTGACCAGGCCTACAGGGGAGGGCAGTTGGGGGCGATCGGGCCGTCAGGGGAGGGCAGTTGGGGTGATGGGGCCAGAAGGGGAGCAGTTAGGCATCGATCAGGATGGCAGGCATAGGTGGTTAGGGGCAATCAGTCAGGCAGGCAGGTGAGCGGTTAGGAGCCAGCAGTCCAGGATTGTGAAAGGGATGTCCGACTGCCCGTTTAGGCCTGATCCCAAAGGGGTCCCCCGAGAGGTCCCAGATTGGAGAGGGTGCAGGCTGGGCTGAGGAACACCCCCCCCTCAGTGCATGAATTTTGTGCACCGGGCCTCTAGTCTATATATATAAAAGGCTAAGCAACCATTCTACCATTTGACCAGTCGACTGGGTGCTATGATGTACACTGACCACCAGGGGGCAGATGCTCAATGCAGGAGCTGCCACCTGGTGGTCAGTGCACTCCCACAGCAGGAGCGCTGCTCAGCTGACCGACGGGCACAAGATGGGGCTCATGGCTGGCCATTGCAGCCCAGAGACCGCAGCGGAGCGGCAGCGACGAGCCATGGCTGTGACAGGCGCAGTAGGGCTGGGATGAGCAGCAGTGGCAGGCAGGAGCGGCAGGCGGCATTGGACTGCCGGTTTTGGCCCGATCCCCACAGGCCACACTGAGTTACATGGTAGCTCATCCGTGTACCGGCCTCTAGAATTGAATATTAAACTACGTGGTTACAGATTGGCAGTGCTCCTGGATGGGTGGTAGAAGTAAACATAAATATTCTCTGAAGTAATGGTAATTCCAGTCAGACTTCAAGGAATTTATCAGAAAATTCTAAGGAAAATAAGATTGCATACATGAGAGAAAGAAAGAGAGGAAGGAAGGAGGGAGGGAGGGAGGGAGGGAGGAAGGAACGAGGAACAAAGGAAGGAAGGAAGGAAGGAAGGAAGGAAGGAAGGGAGGGAGGGAGGGAGGGAGGGAGGGAGGGAGGGAGGGAGGGAGGAAAGAAAGACACAAGTCACCCTGAGGGAGATCCAGGCAAAGAGGGCAGTTCACCCGGATTTGAAGTGACTTCAGTTAGCAGGTGAGCTGACATAGAATGTTAGCGACTGGGCTTTGATATGTTTAGGACATAAAAAGATGCTTGGAAATATGATCAAGGAATAAAAGACACTTTAAAATGAAGCAGAATTAAGAAAGAAAAAAAACAGCTTCAGGAAATTAAAAACCTAATAATTGAAGTTAAGAATAAACATCAGGTGGACACATATAGAGAGAGAATTAATGAACTGGAGAATATGAAGAGATTCTTTGGAATGCAGCCTGGAGACAGGAGATGGGAGATGTGAAAGGGAGGCTGGCATGTGGGAGAGCAATGAGACGTGATGTGCTGTCCACTGGATTTCCAGAGGAAAGTAGGCGATAACGGGGGAAGAAACAATGTTAAACGATAGTGTGGTTCAGAATTCTCTAGGATTGGTGAAAAAAGCATGTCAGATGTGAGAAGCCCAAGGTCAGGAGCAGAATAAAAATGTAAACATTCATCCCTGGGCACCTTATGGTGAGACACTCAGAACCAAAGACTGGAATTGGACCTGGGACCCTTCAGTCTGCAGGCCGACGCTCTCTCCGCTGAGCCAAACCAGCTGGGGCTGCTATAATTTTTTACAGGATTCCCAAATAAAATGTGAAATAGAGAAAGATTGCCAATGAAGAGATGGAAAACAATAGAGAAGGAAGATACCCAAATAAAACTAGCGTAACTGGACAGATACCAGACACAATGGACTACAGGGCAAGATGAGTTACTAGAAATAAAGAGGATATATAACTAAAGGTAAAACATTCAGTTCAGCAAAGAGTCTTACTGCCACACCTGTGTGTAACTAACAACAACCTCAGAATGTGTTTTTTGAATTTTTGAAAATATACGGCTGAACACAAGCAGAAATAGACAAATTCTTGACATAATGGACCTAAAAATAGACCACAGAACCAGCAAGTGGACATGAATGAACATGAGAGGTGCCTGCACACTGGCCACATGAAGGCCGCGGCTGCCCAGCACACACATTCTCGCCACAGTGCCCTTACGATAGCAATCACTAGGGAGATGACGAAGGAAAATACCCTCAGGTTTGAAAATGTTTAAAAAATCCATAGTAAATCAATCATGGGTAAAAAGTGAACCAGAATGGTGGACGTAGCTAAGGCAATAGTGGTGTAGATTTATTATCTTAAATACTTCATCAGAAAGACAAAAGGTATGATTCATCAGCTAAGATTCATACTTAAAATGGGAAAATAACCACTTAATAAATCCAAAAAGGTATAAAAATACGAAAGATAATGGTAGAAATGAATGAAATAGAAAACCAGCACATGCCAGTATCAGTTAAGACAAAACTTATTTTTTAAAAAGATGTATAAAATAGACACGTTCTAGCATCAATATAAGAGTGAGGGCACCGGCACTGTTGTTAGAAATGGATGCGCACAAGCTCCCCACGCACCAGAGCAGGCACAGGGGCGTGAGCGAGGCAAGGCCCTCAACAGGGACTTTGGAGAACGTGGCTGAACTTTCAGACTAAACATGATTTGGGACAAAGAAGGAAAAGCAAAGAAAATCCTTATGAGATAAGAAATTTAATTAGTAATAAAAATAATTCTACCAAGGAAACAGCGGTATAGATGAGTTTACTGGTATAGGCTAGTTCTGCAAAACATTCTAGAAGCTGGAGAAGACATGTGACAAAGACTTAGTATCCAGGTTTTTAAAAAAGTCCATCTAACTGATATGCAAGAGACCCAACTGATAGAAACTGGACAAAAATACAGACACAGGAAAGGGAGCACAAGCGATTTGTACGTGTGTGAGAGGCTTAGCCCTGTTGAGAATTAGGGAAGTGGAATTGAAATCCAACGATGTGCCAGCTCATGCTCAGCAGATGGACAAGCCTAGGAAGTGTGCACTGTCTGTCCAGGCGTGGAGGCGGGCAGGCGCTCTCTACCACTCGAGTATAAACTGGCAGTCACTATGGAAGTTTGGGATCACCCAGGAACCTAGAATATGTTCACATTCTCTGTAGGGGTCCTTTCTAGGTGTGCTCCCGAGAGAAATTCTCCTGCAAGTGCACTAAGACGCACACACAAGAAAATGAACACAGAAGCCTTGTTCATAACAGCAACCAAACGAAAAATTTAAACGGCCATCAGCGATGGAGCCAACGAAGGGTGGCACGGTCGGTGGTTGGTCACAGGGTGCACTTGTACCTTAGTACCTGGAGCGCGACCCTCACATGAATACATCGCAGAACCGGAACGCTAGGCCAGTGGGCGCTACACGTGGGTGAGCGTTGGGTTGTCGGGGGCTGGCGGGGAGCCCGGAGGCCTGCGTGTTGACAGGGACAGGGTGACTTCTGCGACTTTATGTTCCCAGGTGGTCCTGACACAGAGCCACGAGCTCGGGCAGCGGCAGGCGGCAGGCGCAGACTGTAGCTGCCGGAAGCTCACAAGGTGTGCACGCCACACATGATTGGGCTGACATCCATGGTCATAACATGACAAAGGCGGGCTCCTGATGAGGAGGAGGGGGAGCCCTTGGGGAAGAGGCATCTGCCCCTGATGCAGGCTCTTTTTCAGCTGGATGGAAGGCACGCTCATACCATTTTATTTCATACCTTAATGTGTGTAATACTTGCGAGTTCAGTATGTTGTAAAATATAAACTTAAAAGGTAATAAAAGAAGCAAGATGATTTGGAGCCTGTGGCCTCCAGGGCGTGTCTGGGTACGGCATGCTCCTGGGTCTCCACGGCCTTGCTGGCTCCCGTGTCGGTGGAGGTCACAGGGTGCACACTCTCTCCTTCTGCTCACCCAGAGCACCATTTGGGAGGAACGTGCACCTGGGACACAGCGCGCTCGCTCCCAAGTGGGTGGTGTGGATCGGCTGCTGGATTGCCCCTCACCCTTAGGAACTCAGGGTGGCCCAGAGGCAGACCTGGTGCACTGCCCGGAGGTACTGCCTGGCAGGACTGAGCAGGGAGTGGCCGGTGGCTGCCTGCACTGCTGTGGTGCCGGGGACCCGTGAGACCAACAGGACTGGAGCAGGCCTGGCATGGAGCTGCTGGAACTGACTGATGGCAAGGTTTGGAATTTTCCAAAGCGGAGGACCACCCATAGGCGAGGAGGGGACCCTTTGCATTGCCCACAAGGGATCTGGGAGTTGCTTCGAGGGCTCTCAGGTGCTGAGTGCAGCCGTCTCTGTACCAGATGCTAAGAATCAGCTGGAGTCCCTGGGGGCAGGGGCATGTGCTTCGACCCAGAGCGAGTGCATGAGGATGGGGCCCGGGACAGGAAGACCCCAGAGACCCAGCAGGTCTCACTGCAGAAGGCAGGTGGCAGCGGTTGGGCTGGGAGCTGTGCCAGCTCTCAGGGAGTGCTGGGTGGGCAGCAGGACGAAGGCACAGTCTGGAGACCAGGCAGCAGGGGAGGGCTGAGCTCCTTGTTTATGTCATGACTGCCCGGCTCACACAGCCCAGGTGCTGCCCAGGCTGCCAGCCAGGGAAGTGGTGGCCACCCTTACCAGAAGGTGCCCTATGCCCTGCAAGTCGGGCTCCCACAGATCCCCTGGGTCCTGTGTGGCGTGCGGAGGGAGGGCTCAGGCCACTGACGTTCCCTCTGGGAAGCTGAGGACGCAGGAGAGATTTAATAGAAGAACTGCATAAAGCTGGTTCTTTGAAAAGATTAACAACATTGACAATCTCCTGGCTAGACTCACTAAGGAAAAAAGAGAAAAACCCATATAAACAGAATTAGGAATGAAAGAGGAGAGATTACCACAGATATCACAGATATACAAAGGATCATACTAGAATACTATGAAAGTGCATATGTCACCAAATTCAATAACCTAGAAAAATGGATGAGCTCCTAGAAATATACAACCTTCCTAGACTGAATCATGAAAAAATGGAAAATCTAAGTACACCGATCAGCAGTGAGGAAATGGAGACAATCATCAAAAACCTCCCAAAAAATAAGAGTCCAGGACCAGATGGCTTCACCCGTGAATTCTACCAAATGTTCAAAGAAGATTTAAAACCATCCTTCTCAGACTCTTCCCAAAAAATGAAGAGGCAATAATTCCTAACACATTCTACGAGGCCAATACAACCCTGATACCAGAACCTGGCAGGGATCACACACACACACACACACACATACACACACACACACACACACACAACTACAGACCAATATCCCTGATGAACACAGATGCAAAAATCCTAAACAAAATACTAGCAAATCGAATACAACAGAACATCCAAAAAATAATGCATCACGATCTAGTGGGGTTCATTCTTCTCCCAAGAAGACGTACAAATGGCCAAAAGATATTAAAGGTGCTCAACCTCACCAGCAGTTAGGGAAATGCAAATCCAAACTACAATGAGACACCACCTCACACCTGCCAGAATGGCCATTATCAACAAGGCAAGTAAGTGTTGGAGAGGTTGTGGAGAAAAGGGAACCTTCATTCACTGCTGGTGGGAATGCAAACTGGTACAGCCACTATGGGAAACAGTGGTAGTTTAAAAAAATTAAAAATAAAGTTACCATATGACCTAGCAACCTCTCTTCTAAGCACCCAAAAACTAGAAACATTTTCCTCAAAGATATGCACCCCTACGTTCACTGCAGCATTATTCACGGTGTCCGAGACCTGAAGACAACCAAAGTGCCCTGCGATAGAGGCCTGGGTGGAGACGTGGTCCACACACACATGGAATTCACTCAGCCATGAGGAAGGATGAAGTACTGCCATTTGCTGCACCATGGATGCGCCGTGAGAACATGGCGCTCAGTGAAGCATGCCCGTCAGGAAAAGCTCAGAGCCATATGGTTTTACTGATATGCAAACGGAAACTTAGAGACACAGACAACAGTATGGTGGTTACCAGAGGGAAGGCATAGGGGGAGAGGGGGCCAAATAGATGGTATGCGACATACCCATTTCCTCTCCAAGGTGCTCAGGTCTGATTAACCTCATGCATAATTCAAATTATGTGCTTCCTGGCCTCCTGTCCTTTTCTAGACAAAATATTCCCTCCCCAGGTCCTCTATATTCCGTCTCCACTCACTGCTTGGGTTCGAAGTCCTCCTACTGCTAGAAAGTGATGCCCCTCACCCCACTATCCTAGTCCCCCACTATCCTGGTCCCCCACCATCCTACTCCCCTACTATTCTACTCCCCCACTATCCTGGATCCCCACTATCCTGGATCCCCACTATCCTTGTCCCCCACTATCCTGGTCCCCCACCATCCTACTCCCCTACTATTCTACTCCCCCACTATCCTGGATCCCCACGATCCTGGATCCCCACTATCCTAGTCCCCCACTATCCTGGATCCCCACTATCCTGGATCCCCACTATCCTAGTCCCCTACTATCCTACTCCCCCTACTACCCTACTCCCCCACTATCCTGGTTCCCCACTATCCTAGTCCCCCACCATCCTACTCCCCTACTATTCTACTCCCCCACTATCCTGGATCCCCACTATCCTGGATCCCCACTATCCTAGTCCCCCACTATCCTGGTTCCCCACTATCCTGGTTCCCCGCTACCCTGGTCCCCCACTATCCTGGTCCCCACTATCCTGGTTCCCCACTATCCTGGTTCCCCGCTACCCTGGTCCCCCACTATCCTGGTCCCCACTATCCTGGTTCCCCACTATCCTGGTTCCCTGCTACCTTGGTCCCCCACTATCCTAGTCCCCCACTATACTGGTCCCCCACTATCCTGGTTCCCCGCTACCCTGGTCCCCCAGTATCCTAGTCCTCCACTATCCTGGATCCCCACTACCCTGGTCCCCCAGTATCCTAGTCCCCCATTATCCTGGTTCCCCACTATCCTGGTCCCCCAGTATCATAGTCCCCCACTATCCTGGTTCCCCACTATTCTGGCTCCCCATTATCCTAGTCCCCCACGATCCTGGTCCCCCACTATCCTAGCCCGCCACTCTTATACACCACCTGTCCTGTTGTCAGTGCTGGTTCTTGAACCCACTGGCCCGGAACCCCTTGCCTCATGGTCCTGGGACCGGAGCGCATTGCTATGTCCCTACCTTTGATTGTCAGTTGGTCCTGGTGCAACAAGATCATCTTCCCTTAAAGCAGGCTTTGTCATAAGTGCATAGGTCAGTGGTTTCAACCCAGATGCAATATGTAACAGCACTTCAGCTCTTTGGAGATTACTGCAACTCAGCATACCGGGAACCACTGGTCATTCTGAGAGGCTGAACCTCTTAATTTCTCCCTGCCCCGGCCTGGGCTTCAGCTGGGCAGTCTTGGCACTCCTGTCAGGCTTTGAGACAGTCCCTGAAATACACTGTTTGCCATCTTACCCTAAACCTTCAAGCGACAGAAACAACCGTCACTGATTCCTGACGCCGTGAGCTCCACGTCTGCCGTCTCACTGTCTGCAAGCCTGAGGACTGCCGGCTGCCTAGAGGGTGGCTGGTGGCTCTGCACAGCGAAGGGCCTGGCTGGCAGCCGGGGCTTCCTCGGCCGGAGCTCCCGCTGCCCAGACCCTGGCCGCGCGGGTTTCCTGTCTGTAGTCCCTGGGGCCCTCCCATGAACACGTTTCTGCCTGTGGAATTCTCCCTCCTTACAGCTGCCAGAGGCTCTTAGAAATGTAGACCTGATGGTGGCGTGTTTGTGTCTAAAACCTTTCAAGGCTCCTCATCATTGTCAGGGTGGGCGTTTCCTCTGGCTCAGACCCCCATCCCGAGCCGGCCTGGACTCTGCTCCAGGCTGCCTCCCGTCACCCTCCTTTCTGCCTGTCTGCCCCCCCGCAGGTCCTGGGACCTGTGGCGTCTCAGAGCCCTGCTGCTGTCCTGGCAGGTGCCCAGTCACGGGAGCAGGTGCCCAGTCACAGGAGCTGGTGCCCACTTACAGGAGCTGGTGCCCACTCACAGGAGCAGGTGCCCACTCACAGGAGCTGGTGCCCACTCACAGGAGCAGGTGCCCACTCACAGGAGCTGGTGCCCACTCACAGGAGCAGGTGCCCACTCACAGGAGCTGGTGCCCACTCACAGGAGCAGGTGCCCACTCACAGGAGCTGGTGCCCACTCACAGGAGCAGGTGCCCACTCACAGGAGCTGGTGCCCACTCCCAGGAGCAGGTGCCCACTCACAGGAGCTGGTGCCCACTCACAGGAGCTGGTGCCCACTCACAGGAGCAGGTGCCCACTCACAGGAGCTGGTGCGCTCACAGGAGCAGGTGCCCACTCACAGGAGCTGGTGCGCTCACAGGAGCAGGTGCCCACTCACAGGAGCTGGTTCCCACTCACAGGAGCAGGTGCCCACTCACAGGAGCAGGTGCCCACTCACAGGAGCTGGTGCCCACTCCCAGGAGCAGGTGCCCACTCACAGGAGCTGGTGCCCACTCACAGGAGCTGGTGCCCACTCACAGGAGCAGGTGCCCACTCACAGGAGCAGGTGCCTACTCACAGGAGCAGGTGCCCACTCACAGGAGCTGGTGCCCACTCACAGGAGCAGGTGCCCACTCACAGGAGCTGGTGTGCTCACAGGAGCAGGTGCCCACTCACAGGAGCTGGTGCCCACTCACAGGAGCAGGTGCCCACTCACAGGAGCTGGTGTGCTCACAGGAGCAGGTGCAGCTGCTATGGTGCAGTCTCTCCATCTTCAGCAGCACTGACACCAACTCAGCGGGGCACTGCCCTTCCCCCCTTCCTACATGCAAGCACTTAGCTTAACAAGCTCATCCTTCAGGCTCTGCTCCAGTGCTGACTCCTCACAGAAGCCTACTTGGGAAGAGCTCCCTGTGGCGGCTACCTTGCTATCCCTGCGCTCCATGGTGCTCCCTGTCAACAGGATAGTAATCGTCTCTGCCTGGGGAATCCTGGGCTGTTGTGAGCACTGGGGATTGTGAGCACTGGGGATTGTGAGCACTGGGCTGTTGTGAGCACTGGGGGTTGTGAGCACTGGGCTGTTGTGAGCACCTGGGCTGTTGTGAGCACTGGGTTGTGAGCACCCGGGCTGTTGTGAGCACTGGGGATTGTGAGCACTGGGCTATTATGAGCACCTGGGCAGTTGTGAGCACTGGGCTATTGTGAGCACCAGGGCTGTTGTGAGCACTGGGCTATTGTGAGCACCAGGGCTGTTGTGAGCACTGGGGATTGTGAGCACTGGGCTGTTGTGAGCACCCGGGCTGTTGTGAGCACTGGGTTGTGAGCATTGGGCTGTTGTGAGCACCTAAGCGGTTGTGAGCACCTGGGCTGTTGTTATCACCACATGAGATGAAATACATCAGGGCTCAGCATGCTCACCTGGAACTAGGGGTTCTCTTGCCTCTCTATTTCCTTACTGTGTCCCCTGCATAGTTCATCCTGGGATGACCTTGGCCATCACTGAATAATGGGGTGAGGCCTGACTTGCTCACAGAGATATCCCCATTACTGAGCACAGAACAAACCTGCAGGAGATATGGGATAGATTTCATGCTGTGAATGAAAGCATGGATATATTTTCAAAATTTGTATGCAAATCTTTTTAAAAAAGAATCCAATTATTAATGAACTAAAGGCCCAGTGCACAAAATTCGTGCACAGGGCAGGGTGTGTGTGTGTGTGTGTGTGTGTGTGTGTGTGTGTCCCTCAGCCCAAACTGTACCCTCTCCAATCTGGGACCCCTCTCACAATCCAGGACTGCTGGTTCCCAACTGCTTGCCTGTCTGCCTGCCTGCCTGAGTGCCCCTAACCACTCCCCTGCTGGCCCGATTGCCCCTAACTGCCCTCCCCTTAAGGCCTGATCGCCCCCAAATACCCTCCCTTTCAGGCCTAGTCGCCCCCAACTACCCTTTCTTTCAGGCCTGGTCCCTCCCAACTGCCCTCCCCTGCTTGCCTGATCACCCACAACTGCCCTCCCCTGCTGGCCATCTTGTGTCCACATGGGGGTGGCCATCTTGTGTGTTGGAGTGATGGTCAATTTGCATATCACTCTTTTATTAGATAGGATAAGAGGTGCCTTGTTGCATTTTGGTCAGTGGTGTCAGAGGGAGCAGCTGTGCTTGCCTAGATCAGGTCGCTGACTCCCAGCAGAAACCGGGAGGGCAGCCGACACCATGCGCTTCTGACACCACTGAGTCTGAGCTTGGCCCAGGGAGCCAGGGCCTCGGGAGATGCTGAACAGCCTGCTTGCACTGGGGGCACACAAGTGTTGTTTGTAAACAAGCAGTAGGGACTGACCTGGGCCGCCCTTGCATCCCTTTGGCTCAGCTGCTCATAGGCCTTTGGCAGAGGAAGTTCCAGCGGATGTTAAGTGTGGGTCTGGTTGTCTCCCCAGGAAATCAGTGACCCAGAGATTCTGGATCTGGTCCACAGCGCCCTGGGCAGGATGACCGTGGTCCGACAGATATTCCCGGCTGCCAAGGACAACCAGAAATGCACGAGGAACAACCACCGCATCTCCTCCCTGCTGTGCGACCCCCAGGAGGGCTACCTCCAGATGCTGCAGGTGAGAGCCGTGCCGGGAGTCCGGGCCAGTCTGCCCGCCAGCTCTAATGACGGGTTTGTTTGGTGACCTGGAGGCGGGCACAGGGCAGCGTCTCTGAGCAGCACTGGCAGCAGCTGCGGGGTCAGCTCCCAGGCCCTTTAGTCCGGGCACCTCTTTTATCTCAGCCACGTGCTGAGGGGTCAGGAGCTCTGGGCTCCTCGGCTTCTGCTTCTGCTTCAGCTTCTGCTTCTGCGGTGAAGGAGCCGGGTGGTTTGTTGGGGGCGGGGGAGGGGTGGCTCACCTGGCAGGGCTGGGGAAGGAGCTGGGTGGTTTGTTGGGGGGCTCACCTGGCAGGGCTGGGGAAGGAGCCTGGTGGTTTGTTGGGGGGGGGGTTGGCTCACCTGGCAGGGCTGGGGAAGGAGCTGGGTGGTTTGTTGGGGGGCTCACCTGGCAGGGCTAGGGAAGGAGCTGGGTGGTTTGTTGGGGGGCTCACCTGGCAGGGCTGGGGAAGGAGCCGGGTGGTTTTTTGGGGGGGCCCACCTGGCAGGGCTGGGGAAGGAGCCGGGTGGTTTGTTGGGGGGCTCACCTGGCAGGGCTGGGGAAGGAGCCGGGTGGTTTGTTGGGGGCTCACCTGGCTGGGCTGGGGAAGGAGGCGGGGGTCCTCATTTGGAACCTGGTTTAGGTTCTCCTCGGGGAAGTCAATAATATGACGTGGCTCTTGGGGAGCCATGGGACCGGCCAGCTCCTGTGCTGAATGCTGAGGCGGGGCCACCAGGGCACTGGGCAGGACCCTCCATGCCCCCGCCGTTCCTCCCTCCGGCTCCCACAAGGGCTCAGGTGTGGGCTGTGCCCCGTCCGAGAGGAGAGCTGGTTTCCTGTGGGTGTGGGCAGTGGGGGAGCACTGTGGACACTGTCCATGGAGAGGGTCACGCACCAGGGAACTTCATCCGAGACGTGGTGGGTAACGTCAGGGCACTTCTTCCACTGGGTTTGTGAGAGTCGCCCAGAAGCGTGTGTGTGTGTGTGTGTGTGTGTGAGATGCTTGCACTCAGCATTTAGGGTTACTCACCTCTTTAGCCAGCCACACATGAGGGTGGAGGTCAGGGGTTCAGGAGGCCGGTGTGGCTGCCAGTGAGTATCAGCCCCGCTGCAGGGCGGGGGCACTGCCTGTCAGGAGAGGCACGTGGTGGGTGGTTAGAGTCTCTGGAGTGGGCTGGGCACGTGTCATTTGCCAAAGCGCTGAATCCGTTCTGTAATCTGGTATTTGGTGGGGGGTGCGGGGGTGGGGAGAACATGCCCCAACAGATGGTAAACACAAAATCGTTCTCATGGAAACACAGCAGATCCCGATTTTTCCCTGGAGCAATCCCCTCTCCCTGTTCCTGCGCCGGGACCATCAGGATGTCTGGGGTTTGGCCAGGAGAGTGGACCCCAGGCCCCTGCAAGACCAAGGCCTCGGAGCCCTGGGCACAGGGGCCAGGGAGAGGCAGGTGCTGGGGCAAGAGCGTCTGTTCTGGACGCCGCTGGTCGACTCTGCTCTCCGCTGTTCTGGGGAGTGGGGAAGGGCGAGGGCCAAGCCGGCCCTGCAGCGCAGCTCCGTGCTCATGCCTGCTCTCCAGGTGGAAGGGAGAGGAGAGGAGGATGTGGCTCAGGGGCGTGAGCCTGTCCATCCCACACCCCCACAGGGGCAGGGGCAGGGGGACTCATTCACTCATGGAGCTGGACCTGGGGAGACCCTCTCCTTGCAGAGCTTCACCTTCTCCAAACACAAGCCAGCCTTGCCCCCGCCTCCCTGGCCCCATCCACTCATCCAGTTCCTGCTTCGTCACCAGTCCTGCTTTCTCACACTGCACTTCTGCTGAGGAGCAGGAGGGGGGCTCTTCCCAGGGCGCAAACATATGCTGCCTCATCTCAGGGGTCAGCAGGTGCAGGTGTAGGTGCGGGTGCGGGTGCAGGTGCGGGTGTGGGTGCGGGTGCGGGTGCGAGTGCGGGTGCGGGTGCGGGTGCGGGTGCGGGTGCGGGTGTGGGGTGCGGGTGCGGGTGCGGGTGCGGGTGTGGGGTGCGGGTGCAGGTGCAGGTGCGGGTGCAGGTGCGGGTGCGGGTGCGGGTGCAGTGCATGCGGCTGCCAGGCAGGCTGGTGCAGAGTCCCGTGGAGGCCACACTGAAATGACCACACCAACAGGGCAAGGTCGCTCAGAGGTGTGGCTGGTGCAGTGTCAGCCTGGGACGGGCCTCCCACCTCCCGCTGTCCTGCCGAGACCCGCACCCCACAGGGCAGACAGGAGCGACACCCAGAGGCCCTGCAGCGCGGCAGCCCAGCACGGGCGCCAGATTGCTGGGGTCCAGCTCCAGGACGCCAATACTCACCAGTTCTTCCTTCTGTGTTTCGGTTTCTTCCTCTGTAGACGGGTGAGAACGCACCTGCCTCTTAGGGTCATAATGAAAAGTGAGTGGGAGGATGGAGGGACAGCGTGTAGGGTGAGGCCGAACTAGTGGTGTCACGTGGAGGGGGCCGCGTGTGGAGAGGCTGGCCTGCATCGGGGTTTGCGGGACCCAGTGCCCCTCTCCTCCTGAGCAGCGCTGCCAGAGCTCACAGCAGGTGGGAGGGCAGTTCTCACCTGGGCTGCCCCTCACAGGCATCACGTGCCTCCCACTGTGCTCACCCACCGTGGCACCCACCGTGGCACCCAGTGCCCTGCCACCCGCCGTGCACACCCACCGTGCTCACCCACCGTGCGCACCCAGTGCCCTGCCACCCACCGTGCTCACCCACCGTGCACACCCACCGTGCACACCCACCGTGCACACCCACCGTGCGCACCCAGTGCCCTGCCACCCACCGTGCACACCCACCATGCTCACCCACCGTGCGCACCCACCGTGCTCACCCACCGTGCACACCCAGTGCCCTGCCACCCACCGTGCACACCCACCGTGCTCACCCACCGTGCACACCCAGTGCCCTGCCACCCACCGTGCGCACCCACCGTGCTCACCCACCGTGCACACCCACCGTGCACACCCAGTGCCCTGCCACCCACCGTGCGCACCCACCGTGCTCACCCACCGTGCACACCCACCGTACTCACCCACCGTGCACACCCACCGTGCTCACCCACCGTGAACACCCACTGTGCTCACCCACCGTGCGCACCCAGTGCCCTGCCACCCACCGTGCACACCCACCGTGCGCACCCACCGTGCCACCCACCGTGCACACCCACCGTGCTCACCCCCCGTGCACACCCACCGTGCGCACCCACCGTGCACAACCACCGTGGCACCCACCGTGCACACCCACCGTGCGCACCCACCGTGCGTACCCACCGTGAGCACCCAGTGCCCTGCCTCCCACCGTGCGCACCCACCGTGCCACCCACGGTGCGCACCCACCGTGCACACCCACCGTGCGCACCCAGTGCCCTGCCACCCACTGTGCTCACCCACCGTGCGCACCCACCGTGCTCACCCACCGTACTCACCCACCGTGCTCACCCACCGTGCATACCCACCGTGCTCACCCACCATGGCACCCACCGTGCATACCCACCGTGCTCACCCACCATGGCACCCACCGTGCGCACCCAGTGCCCTTCCACCCACCGTGCTCACCCACCGTGCTCACCCACCATGCTTACCCACCGTGCGCAACCAGTGCCCTGCCACCCACCGTGCACACCCACCGTGCGCACCCACCGTGGGCACCCACCGTGCGCACCCAGTGCCCTGCCACCCACCGAGCACACCCACTGTGCGCACCCACCGTGCGCACCCACCGTGCTCACCCACCGTGCTCACCCACCGTGCACACCCACCGTGCGCACCCACCGTGTGCACCCACCGTGCTCACCCTCCGTGCTCACCCACCGTGCTCACCCACCGTGCATACCCACCGTGCTCACCCACCATGGCACCCACTGTGCATACCCACCGTGCTCACCCACCGTGCTCACCCACCGTGCTCACCCACCGTGCGCAACCAGTGCCCTGCCACCCACCGTGCGCACCCACCGTGCGCACCCACCGTGTGCACCCACCGTGCGCACCCAGTGCCCTGCCACCCACCGTGCACACCCACCGTGCGCACCCACCGTGCGCACCCACCGTGCTCACCCACCGTGCTCACCCACCGTGCTCACACACCATGGCACCCACCGTGCTCACCCACCGTGCTCACCCGCCGTGCGCACCCACCGTGCGCACCCACCGTGCTCACGCACCGTGCTCACCCACCGTGCACACCCACCGTGCGCACCCACCGTGCTCACCCACCGTGCATACCCACCGTGCTCACCCACCATGGCACCCACCGTGCATACCCACCGTGCTCACCCACCGTGCTCACCCACCGTGCGCACCCAGTGCCCTGCCACCCACCGTGCACACGCACCGTGCGCACCCACCGTGTGCACCCACCGTGTGCACCCAGTGCCCTGCCACCCACCGTGCACACCCACCGTGCACACCCACCGTGCGCACCCACCGTGCGCACCCACCGTGCGCACCCACCGTGCTCACCCTCCGTGCTCACCCACCGTGCTCACCCACCGTGCATACCCACCGTGCTCACCCACCATGGCACCCAC
This sequence comes from Myotis myotis, assembly GCF_014108235.1. Lineage (NCBI taxonomy): Eukaryota > Metazoa > Chordata > Mammalia > Chiroptera > Vespertilionidae > Myotis > Myotis myotis. The sequence continues at coordinate 1,483,596 of NW_023416329.1, read as the reverse complement.
TGTGCATACCCACCGTGCTCACCCACCGTGCTCACCCACCGTGCTCACCCACCGTGCGCACCCAGTGACCTGCCACCCACCGTGCACACCCACCGTGCGCACCCACCGTGTGCACCCACCGTGCGCACCCAGTGCCCTGCCACCCACCGTGCACACCCACCATGCGCACCCACCGTGCGTACCCACCATGCTCACCCACCGTGCGCACCCAGTGCCCTGCCAACCACCGTGCACACCCACCGTGCGCACCCACCGTGCGTACCCACCATGCTCACCCACCGTGCGCACCCAGTGCCCTGCCACCCACCGTGCACACCCACCGTGCGCACCCACCGTGCACACCCACCGTGCGTACCCACCATGCTCACCCACCGTGCGCACCCAGTGCCCTGCCACCCACCGTCGCACCCACCGTGCACACCCACCTTGCGTACCCACCATGCTCACCCACCGTGCGCACCCAGTGCCCTTCCACCCACCGTGCTCACCCACCGTGCTCACCCACCATGCTCACCCACCGTGCGCAACCAGTGCCCTGCCACCCACCGTGCACACCCACCGTGCGCACCCACCGTGTGCACCCACCGTGCGCACCCAGTGCCCTGCCACCCACCGAGCACACCCACTGTGCGCACCCACCGTGCGCACCCACCGTGCTCACCCACCGTGCTCACACACCATGGCACCCACCGTGCGCACCCACCGTGCTCACCCACCGTGCTCACCCACCGTGCACACCCACCGTGCTCACCCACCGTGCTCACCCACCGTGCATACCCACCGTGCTCACCCACCATGGCACCCACCGTGCATACCCACCGTGCTCACCCACCGTGCTCACCCACCGTGCGCACCCAGTGCCCTGCCACCCACCGTGCACACCCACCGTGCGCACCCACCGTGTGCACCCACCGTGTGCACCCAGTGCCCTGCCACCCACCGTGCACACCCACCGTGCGCACCCACCGTGCGCACCCACCGTGCTCACCCTCCGTGCTCACCCACCGTGCTCACCCACCGTGCATACCCACCGTGCTCACCCACCATGGCACCCACTGTGCATACCCACCGTGCTCACCCACCATGGCACCCACTGTGCATACCCACCGTGCTCACCCACCGTGCTCACCCACCGTGCGCAACCAGTGCCCTGCCACCCACCATGCACACCCACCGTGCGCACCCACCGTGAGCACCCACCGTGCGCACCCAGTGCCCTGCCACCCACCGTGCACACCCACCGTGCGCACCCACCGTGCTCACCCACCGTGCTCACCCACCGTGCTCACCCACCGTGCTCACACACCATGGCACCCACCGTGCTCACCCACCGTGCTCACCCGCCGTGCGCACCCACCGTGCGCACCCACCGTGCTCACCCACCGTGCTCACCCACCGTGCACACCCACCGTGCGCACCCACCGTGCTCACCCACCGTGCATACCCACCGTGCTCACCCACCATGGCACCCACCATGCATACCCACCGTGCTCACCCACCGTGCTCACCCACCGTGCGCACCCAGTGCCCTGCCACCCACCGTGCACACGCACCGTGCGCACCCACCGTGTGCACCCACCGTGTGCACCCAGTGCCCTGCCACCCACCGTGCACACCCACCGTGCACACCCACCATGCGCACCCACCGTGCTCACCCTCCGTGCTCACCCACCGTGCTCACCCACCGTGCATACCCACCGTGCTCACCCACCATGGCACCCACTGTGCATACCCACCGTGCTCACCCACCGTGCTCACCCACCGTGCTCACCCACCGTGCGCACCCAGTGCCCTGCCACCCACCGTGCACACCCACCGTGCGCACCCACCGTGTGCACCCACCGTGCGCACCCAGTGCCCTGCCACCCACCGTGCACACCCACCGTGCGCACCCACCGTGCGTACCCACCATGCTCACCCACCGTGCGCACCCAGTGCCCTGCCACCCACCGTGCACACCCACCGTGCGCACCCACCGTGCGTACCCACCATGCTCACCCACCGTGCGCACCCAGTGCCCTGCCACCCACCGTGCACACCCACCGTGCGCACCCACCGTGCACACCCACCATGCTCACCCACCGTGCGCACCCAGTGCCCTGCCACCCACCGTCGCACCCACCGTGCACACCCACCTTGCGTACCCACCATGCTCACCCACCGTGCGCACCCAGTGCCCTTCCACCCACCGTGCTCACCCACCGTGCTCACCCACCATGCTCACCCACCGTGCGCAACCAGTGCCCTGCCATCCACCGTGCACACCCACCGTGCGCACCCACCGTGTGCACCCACCGTGCGCACCCAGTGCCCTGCCACCCACCGAGCACACCCACTGTGCGCACCCACCGTGCGCACCCACAGTGCTCACCCACCGTGCTCACACACCATGGCACCCACCGTGCGCACCCACCGTGCTCACCCACCGTGCTCACCCACCGTGCACACCCACCGTGCGCACCCACCGTGCTCACCCACCGTGCATACCCACCGTGCTCACCCACCATGGCCCCCACCGTGCATACCCCCCGTGCTCACCCACCGTGCTCACCCACCGTGCGCACCCAGTGCCCTGCCACCCACCGTGCACACGCACCGTGCGCACCCACCGTGTGCACCCACCGTGTGCACCCAGTGCCCTGCCACCCACCGTGCTCACCCACCGTGCGCACCCACCGTGCGCACCCACCGTGCTCACCCTCCGTGCTCACCCACCGTGCTCACCCACCGTGCATACCCACCGTGCTCACCCACCATGGCACCCACTGTGCATACCCACCGTGCTCACCCACCGTGCTCACCCACCGTGCGCAACCAGTGCCCTGCCACCCACCATGCACACCCACCGTGCGCACCCACCGTGTGCACCCACCGTGCGCACCCAGTGCCCTGCCACCCACCGTGCACACCCACCGTGCGCACCCACCGTGCGCACCCACCATGCTCACCCACCGTGCTCACCCACCGTGCTCACACACCATGACACCCACCGTGCTCACCCACCGTGCTCACCCGCCGTGCGCACCCACCGTGCGCACCCACCGTGCTCACCCACCGTGCTCACCCACCGTGAACACCCACCGTGCGCACCCACCGTGCTCACCCACCGTGCATACCCACCGTGCTCACCCACCATGGCACCCACCATGCATACCCACCGTGCTCACCCACCGTGCTCACCCACCGTGCGCACCCAGTGACCTGCCACCCACCGTGCACACGCACCGTGCGCACCCACCGTGTGCACCCACCGTGTGCACCCAGTGCCCTGCCACCCACCGTGCACACCCACCGTGCACACCCACCGTGCGCACCCACCGTGCTCACCCTCCGTGCTCACCCACCGTGCTCACCCACCGTGCACACCCACCGTGCTCACCCACCATGGCACCCACTGTGCATACCCACCGTGCTCACCCACCGTGCTCACCCACCGTGCTCACCCACCGTGCGCACCCAGTGCCCTGCCACCCACCGTGCACACCCACCGTGCGCACCCACCGTGCGCACCCACCGTGCTCACCCTCCGTGCTCACCCACCGTGCTCACCCACCGTGCATACCCACCGTGCTCACCCACCGTGGCACCCACTGTGCATACCCACCGTGCTCACCCACCGTGCTCACCCACCGTGCTCACCCACCGTGCGCAACCAGTGCCCTGCCACCCACCATGCACACCCACCGTGCGCACCCACCGTGTGCACCCACCGTGCGCACCCAGTGCCCTGCCACCCACCGTGCACACCCACCGTGCGCACCCACCGTGCGCACCCACCGTGCTCACCCACCGTGCTCACCCACCGTGCTCACACACCATGGCACCCACCGTGCTCACCCACCGTGCTCACCCGCCGTGCGCACCCACCGTGCACACCCACCATGCTCACCCACCGTGCGCACCCAGTGCCCTGCCACCCACCGTGCACACCCACCGTGCGCACCCACCGTGCGTACCCACCATGCTCACCCACCGTGCGCACCCAGTGCCCTGCCACCCACCGTGCACACCCACCGTGCGCACCCACCGTGCACACCCACCATGCTCACCCACCGTGCGCACCCAGTGCCCTGCCACCCACCGTCGCACCCACCGTGCACACCCACCTTGCGTACCCACCATGCTCACCCACCGTGCGCACCCAGTGCCCTTCCACCCACCGTGCTCACCCACCGTGCTCACCCACCATGCTCACCCACCGTGCGCAACCAGTGCCCTGCCACCCACCGTGCACACCCACCGTGCGCACCCACCGTGTGCACCCACCGTGCGCACCCAGTGCCCTGCCACCCACCGAGCACACCCACTGTGCGCACCCACCGTGCGCACCCACCGTGCTCACCCACCGTGCTCACACACCATGGCACCCACCGTGCGCACCCACCGTGCTCACCCACCGTGCTCACCCACCGTGCACACCCACCGTGCGCACCCACCGTGCTCACCCACCGTGCATACCCTCCGTGCTCACCCACCATGGCACCCACCGTGCATACCCACCGTGCTCACCTACCGTCCTCACCCACCGTGCGCACCCAGTGCCCTGCCACCCACCGTGCACACCCACCGTGCGCACCCACCGTGTGCACCCACCGTGTGCACCCAGTGCCTTGCCACCCACCGTGCACACCCACCGTGCGCACCCACCGTGTGCACCCACCGTGCTCACCCTCCGTGCTCACCCACCGTGCTCACCCACCGTGCATACCCACCGTGCTCACCCACCATGGCACCCACTGTGCATACCCACCGTGCTCACCCACCGTGCTCACCCACCGTGCTCACCCACCGTGCGCAACCAGTGCCCTGCCACCCACCATGCACACCCACCGTGCGCACCCACCGTGGGCACCCACCGTGCGCACCCAGTGCCCTGCCACCCACCGTGCACACCCACCGTGCGCACCCACCGTGCGCACCCACCGTGCTCACCCACCGTGCGCACCCACCGTGCTCACACACCATGGCACCCACCGTGCTCACCCACCGTGCTCACCCACCGTGCGCACCCACCGTGCGCACCCACCGTGCTCACCCACCGTGCTCACCCACCGTGCACACCCACCGTGCTCACCCACCGTGCACACCCACCGTGCGCACCCACCGTGCACACCCACCGTGCGCACCCACCGTGCTCACCCACCGTGCACACCCACCGTGCGCACCCACCGTGCTCACCCACCGTGCATACCCACCGTGCTCACCCACCATGGCACCCACCATGCATACCCACCGTGCTCACCCACCGTGCGCACCCACCGTGCGCACCCAGTGCCCTGCCACCCACCGTGCACACGCACCGTGCGCACCCACCGTGTGCACCCACCGTGTGCACCCAGTGCCCTGCCACCCACCGTGCACACCCACCGTGCTCACCCACCGTGCGCACCCACCGTGCTCACCCTCCGTGCTCACCCACCGTGCTCACCCACCGTGCATACCCACCGTGCTCACCCACCATGGCACCCACTGTGCATACCCTCCGTGCTCACCCACCGTGCTCACCCACCGTGCTCACCCACCGTGCGCACCCAGTGCCCTGCCACCCACCGTGCACACCCACCGTGCGCACCCACCGTGTGCACCCACCGTGCGCACCCAGTGCCCTGCCACCCACCGTGCACACCCACCGTGCGCACCCACCGTGCGTACCCACCATGCTCACCCACCGTGCGCACCCAGTGCCCTGCCACCCACCGTGCACACCCACCGTGCGCACCCACCGTGCGTACCCACCATGCTCACCCACCGTGCGCACCCAGTGCCCTGCCACCCACCGTGCACACCCACCGTGCGCACCCACCGTGCACACCCACCAAGCTCACCCACCGTGCGCACCCAGTGCCCTGCCACCCACCGTCCCACCCACCGTGCACACCCACCTTGCGTACCCACCATGCTCACCCACCGTGCGCACCCAGTGCCCTGCCACCCACCGTGCACACCCACCTTGCGTACCCACCGTCGCACCCACCGTGCACACCCACCTTGCGAACCCACCATGCTCACCCACCGTGCGCACCCAGTGCCCTGCCACCCACCGTGCACACCCACCTTGCGTACCCACCGTCGCACCCACCGTGCACACCCACCTTGCGTACCCACCATGCTCACCCACCGTGCGCACCCAGTGCCCTGCCACCCACCGTGCACACCCACCGTGCGCACCCACCGTGCACACCCACCGTGCGTACCCACCGTGCTCACCCGCTGTGGCACCCACCGTGCGCACCCGCTGTGCACACCCACCGTGTGCACCCACCGTGGCACCCACCGTGGCACCCACCGTGCACACCGACCGTCCACCGTTCACACCCACCGTGCGCATCCACCGTGCTCACCCGCTGTGGCACCCACCGTGCACACCGACCGTCCACCGTTCACACCTACCGTGCGCACCCACTGTCCTCCGTGCACACCCACTGTGCGCACCCACCGTGGCACCCACCGAGCGCACCCAGTGCCCTGTCACCCACTGCGCAGCCTCACACGCAGCAGTGAGAGATGCCCTTCGTGGGAGAGCCGTGCTGGGCCCCTGAGTTCTTCATCCAAGACCCTGCTCCCCAGAGGCCTCCATTAGGACGGTGGGCGGGTCTGTGCGGAATGCGGGTCGAACACCAGGTAAGCGGTCTCCGAGCCTCTTTGTGGGCCTAGGAGTGCAGTATTATTAAGGAACCTCTGCCCTGTTGCCCGTGTCCTTGTGGGTTTGTTTACTCATCCCGCCCAGCAGCCCGGGAGGCTGCAGGCTCCTCCCAAGCACACGCCATCCCTCCACGTCCCCCAGCTGGCGCCCCCTCCTGAGCACAATGGAGGAGGCAGAGGAACCGCTGCCCGCCTCTGGCCGTGAGACTCCCCCAGGAGACAAGAACAGGGTTAGAACAACCCACTCAGGGTCAGTAACAGGAGCCAGGGCTCTGAGCGTTGGGCTGAGGGGGTGAAGGAGGCTGGATGGGACGCTCCTGTCCTCTGGGCTCTGCCCCAGATGCTGCTCTGAGGAGACCTGCTGGGGCAGGAGTGTTCGCGAGGCCCGGGGAGGGGCTGTGGTCGGCTGTGCTGTGAAGCCTCCGGCAGGGCATCACACTGGAGCTGGGTTCCTACTAGTGGAGAGGGAGTCCCTGGAAGGAAAATGCCGGGGCTGCAGCGCGGGACCCACCCCCTTTCCTTGCCCAGCGGGCGTGGGGCTGGGCTAGTCCACCAGTGGCCAGTGATGAAATGGTGACCAGCCCTGGAATCCCCAATGGCCGGGACAGCCGCCCACAGAGGGAGCGTGTGGCACCCGTTTAGACCTGCAGTACCTGGCGGCGTGGGCTGCCAGGCGGCCACAGCATATTGTCCCGTAGCACCCGTGACAGCCCATGTGTTTCCGGAGGGGGACAGGCGGATGCCGGGTGCTGGCCGGGGTTGGGAGCCGGGCCTTGCATTAGGTTTTGGGCTGATGTGGTGTTGATTTTTTGGGTTGGAATTTCTCCTTTTTGCATTTTGCGATTGTCCAGGGGCTCCATAGAGGGACTCACTCTCCGTGCGGCCGAGTAAAGCCTTTCTGATGCGCCGCCCGTGGGTCTGTATCGCCGGGCCCTCTGTGCCCCCCCTGGCTTCAGGCTGCCATGGCTGACCTCCCCTCTGCAGCTCTGAGCTCCGGAGCGGCCCTGGGCCTTGGTCACTGTCCCTGCTTTTCTCCACCCTAAAGACCCGGCCGGAGCAGTGAGCAGCCAGAGAGGGCAGTGCAGGCGGGCCTCTGCCAGGCGCAGCGCACAGGCGGCCTCCTCGGGCCCCTGGTTGCCCTCTGGCTGCAGGTGGCACGTGTGCATCGGGAAGAAGAAACCTGCTGGTAGGGACAGCCGCCCTCCCCATCCACACACCCTCCCCCCGGACCCAGCAGTGAGCAGAGTGCCTGCACCCTTGGCCACTGCCACCATCTGTGCCTCCTCAGCCTGCACCCGCTCTGGACAGCAGGGCTGGCAGCTCCCCGGCAGAGAGGCCAGGCCCGGGAGGGATTTCTCAAGCTGTGACATCTGGGCCTCAGCTTGTCCTCCCAGCGGGACCCTCTGCGGGACAAGCTGCCTGTGCTGGCATCTCTGGGGGTCAGCCCGCTGCCCGCCCCGGGAAGGGGGAGCTGCCCGCAGAGCCTGTGGGATCGGATCCCGTGTTTGGTCATCATCAGCGTCCGCTAGAGCAGTCTTCCTTGTTCAGCCCTCAGCAAGGGGTGGGTGGGACTCAGTGGCTCGCGCAGTGTGCATTGAGCACATGCTGTGTCCACGCACCGCGTCCGGCCTGGGCAGGCTGGGCCGAAGCTGCCAGACCCTGTGCTCATCTCACCAGGCGCAGTGGCTCCCACAGCCCCAGCTCTGCCCCCACCTGGAGGGAGGCCCAGGCCCGGGAAGCCCCGCCCCCTCTCCTGGTTCCAGCTCTGCCTCCTCTGACTTGGCTCCCTCTGGCTTCTGGACGGGGGCCCAGGCCCTTTGCTTTGCATCCGGGTTTTTTGTCTGCCACACCTTGGCCTCTCCTTTGCTCTGTCTACTCTCGCCTGTTGCTTTGTGCTGCGGTGTCCTGACGGCCAGCGCCCGGGGCTGAGGGTTTGGGTAGTGACAGCATGTGCTCTGCGTGTCCGTCCTTTGCCAATACGCCATGTGCTGCGCCTTCCCTAATGGAGGGGAAGGCAAGGGCTCCTTCAGGCCCCGCCCGCCCGTCCGCCCTGTTGCCTAGAGCTCCAGCTGGGCTGTTAGCCCCTCAAGACCAACAGTGAGGGGTGTCCCTCCAGCGGCAGGGGAGCCCTCTCCTCGCAGACGGCTCCTGGTGCAGGGGCACGGCGTGACCCGCCTGGACTCTGGTCTCTGCCCACACACCCACCCGGGAAAGGCTCGCCTGCCTTGTCCCGGCTGGAGGGAGCCCAGCCAGAAGCCGCCTTTCTGCTGCCTGCTCTTGAGTTTTCCCCCAAAGGTCCCTTCTCCAGACAGCAGGCCGTGAGGGTGGCGCTCTGTCCTTTGCATCCCCACCAGTGAGCCCAGTGGGTCGAGGGTCGCCTGCGTGAGGACACTGAGGTGGGGGAGCAGGGAGGGGCCCAGGCCCCACAGTGTCAGCGTCCTCTGAGGCAAGGCAGTGAGGCAGCTCAGGGAGCAGGGATGGAGCAGCCGCATGGGGTCAGGACGGCACTCTGAGTGGTGTAAAGGAGAAGCAAACTGTTGTTTGAATGAAGGCAGTTCCCTCCCAAGTCACAGGTGGAGCAACAGGTCTTTTTTCTGCTGTCTGTATTTTCTTTCTGGGAACCACGTTCATGTGTGCCTTCCTATCGGGAGATCTCCCATCCATCCATCCATCCATCCATCCATCCATCCAGCTCCCCAGCTCCCCAGCTCCTCCCCACACACGCGCACTCGCCCCCCACACTCATTCAGCTGTTCATCCGTCCATCCATCCACCAAACACCCAGCCATCAAGCACACATTAAGCACCAGCCGTGCGCCGTGGTTGGTGCTGGTTGTAGAGATAGTGAAGGTGTGGAGGAGAGTCCCCGCTGCTTAGGAAGCTCGGCGAGGGGCAGGGGGAGCGGGCAGGGCAGTGCGGTGTGGGCAGTGTCCCCAGCGGAGACCTGGGAGGCTCAGGAGCTTTCTGAGTCACATCCTGTGTTTTCCTCTCCTCGCAGGCCTCTCTGCATCCTCACATTTGATAAGTACCCAGTTCATTGTGAGTCGGGATGTGGAGAGAGAGGGAGTCCCAGCGGGTGCTGGTCTGGCCGCAGCGGCGGGCGGTGTTGCCCTGTGTGTGTGTATGTGTGTGTGTGTGTATGTGTGAGTGTGTGTGTGTGTGTGTATGTGTGAGTGTGTGTGTGTGAGTGTGTATATGTGTGTGTGAGTACGTGTATGTGTGAGTGTGCGTGAGTGGGTGTGTACGTGTATGTGTGAGTGTGTGTGACTGTGTGTGGAGTGTGTGAAAGTGTGTATATGTGTGAGTGTGTGTATGTGTGTATGTGTGTGTATGTGTGTGTGGTGGACGAGTGTGGACGTGAGTCCAGGGCCTGAGTGAAGAGCGTCGGCTGTGAGTGGGTGGCTGGGAGAGCCATGAATGTCTGGAGTAGAGAAATCCTCACATCATCAAGGACTCTCAGCTTTGAGTTATCCTTTCAGAAAATAAATAAAATAAAGCCAGGCCCCTCTGAGAGGCTTGCAGTCTCTTCTGCAGCCTCTCCTCCTGGCTCTGTGCTCCCAGGGGCGGCACCCGCCAGCAGTGATGCCGCAGTGGGAGGCCCCTGAGTGTGGCCGCGGGCTTCTCTCCCAGGAGGCTGCCCGGGCTGGCGGGCCCAGGGCTCTGTCCTGGTTCCTGTAGCGCAGAGGGGGGCCCGGGGGCAGGCACGTCTCTGCTGGCAGGCAGGCCCCTGCTCACTGCAGCCCCGAAAAGGTCCCAGGTGCCCACGTGCCTGCTTCCCCTTGGCCTGTGACTCTTGTCAAGTCAGCAGGTGGTCGGTTACCCTGACACTCTCCTGCCCCATGGGCCCCTCCTGCCCCATGGCCCCACCTCCTGCCCCATGGCCCCCTCCTGCCCCATGGCCCCCTCCTGCCCCATGGCCCCCTCCTGTCCATCCTCCATCTGTTTCTCACCCCAACAGCATGGAAAGGTGCCAGGAGTACAGTCTCGGTGGCCCACATGGCTGTGCCCCCCACAAGTTCACGGGCTGAAGCAGACAGCGCCAGGCTCAGTGGGAGTGGGCAGGGCACAGGGACGCACTGGTGGCATTAGGTGGCGGCAGGCGAGATGGGCAGGGGTGTTTGGTGTCCCGTTGCAGCTCCCTTGCCCACGTTTGCTTTCATCTTGCAGGACGGTTCCCATCACCAGCTCTTGTCTGGGACTGTGTTTTGGGGGTACCCAGTGTATGCAGGCTGAGAACAAGGCAGGGAGGAGTTGGGGTGCAAGGGGAATTCTGGGGCATGATGGGGGAGGCTGGGAGGCAGCAGGGCTCCTCCTGAAGCCCAGGGGTCCGTTGGTCTTCCCAGGAGCCCCGGGAGGTGACAGAGCCCCCGTTGCTACCTGGCGGTTGTCCTGGCATCTTCAGCGGCCGCCTTGCTCCCGTGTGCAGAGTCGCCCTCTGGCCCCGTTGGCTGACGGTTGTCTGTGCAGCAGCTGCCGTGGCCACCACACACCTGCCTGAGGGGCCGCCTCCTCCCACCCTCTTCCTGTCTTCTCGTCCTGCTCCAGGGCACCCTGTGGGAGGAGGAGGGGGTGGCATGAGGGGCAACACCTGAGAGCAGGGCTGCGCTCCGCCCACAGCGGCTCCCGCTGGCCCCCGAAGGCAGCTGCTGGTTTCGGCTCACCCGGGTCAGGGCTCTCAGTCGTGGTGGGAGGAGAGTGATCGGCAGGCCTGGCCCAGCCTGGAGCCCGCTGTCGTTCAGCTCTTGGCGCTGCTCCCCCACCCCCACCCCCCAGCGCTCCTAGGGCTCTGCCACCGCTGTCTCCTCCAGGACCGCTGTACTGGGCACAGCTCAGCAGAGGCCACCTTCTCAGAGTCGCAAGTCCCCAAGGCATCCCCCTGCTGGCAGCGATGCCACTGTGTCTGGAATGTCCATCACCACAACACAGTCGCTCAGGCCGCCACCCCCGGCCCAGGGACCAGAGTGGTCTTTCCAAGGTGGGAGAGTGGTTCCTGGGCCTGGCTCCTCCAGTGGAGTCCTTCTCCTGAAGTCACCTGTGTTCTTCCTCCTATGGCCCCGATGGGCTCAGCAGGCCCAGTCCCTGCCTCCCTCTGTGGCTCCGCCCCGCGCTGCGCGAGTTGCAGACCCCGGAGCTGTCCTCAGGCCTTCCCACCGCTCGGCCAGCTGTGGCCGCAGGCGAATGCAGCGCTGCCTGTTCTGTGGTGGAAGTTTTACTGCCACCCCCTAGTCTGTGTATCTGCTCTGGCTCCTTGGTCCTTCATCAGAAATCTGGGCAGTCCCTCCCGCCCGGTCCTGCTCCTCTGCACAGCCCTGCCCTGGCATCATGCTGGCCTCCCCTTAGAGGCCTCACCTCTCCCCTCCGAGTCCTTAGCTTGAGCCTGGGCCCCTCCCCTTTCTGCTTTGCATGCGAGACTGCACAGGGCGCTGATCCCTCTGGTTCTCTGGTTGATCAGCTCGAGTTCCTGCCGCGGGGCGAGTCTCAATCTGTCCAGCCCGCCTGGTTGTGAGGGTAAACCCGGGGCCAGAGGGCCGCGGCACAGAGCCTGGGTCCCCCTTGCTGGGCGGCGCCCTGGGCCACCCGCCTCCACTGGTTCTCCCTCTGTGGAAGCGCACCGTGGCGAAGGTGTCCCTGCCTTGTCTTCGCAGATCTCCAACCTCTACCTGTATGACAGCGTGCTGATGCTGGCCAACGCCTTCCACAGGAAGCTGGAGGACAGGAAGTGGCACAGCATGGCCAGCCTCAACTGCATCCGCAAGTCCACCAAGCCATGGAACGGCGGGCGGTCCATGCTGGACACGATCAAAAAGGTGTGTGAGACGGACACCCTCCTGGGCCGGGGCCCACCACAGGCCCTCCCCACCCCCACCTGCCTCCTCCAGGGGGGCCTGGCACGGAGTTCTTGCGGGGAGGCCCTGCCCAGGCCTCTCCTTGCCACGCTTCTGGCCCCAGCATTTGAGGAGGAGTGAGCGAGGGTTCCTGGCTGTGTGTTATTACTGTTGTCGCTGTTTTCCTAAGGAGATTGGAGAGGCTAAGTAATTTGCCGAGTCACAAAGACAGCAGTCTCCTTCTCCACAGCTTCACCGACAGCAGTTTCACTTACCTGTGGCCAACGAATGTTGGAAAGTATTACATGGAAAGTTCCAGAAATAAGTCATTTATACAGTGTAAGTTGCACGTCCTTCTGAGTACCTGCTTCATCTCCTCACATAGGCATTGTAGCATCTCACGTTGTCACGTGAAGAGGAGGTTCGTGCAGTAAAATAAGGTATTTTGAGAGAGACCACCTTTCCATACTTGTATTGCGGTATTCTAGTGTTGTTATAATTGTTCTGCCTACTATGGTTATTGCTGTCAGTCTCTTACTGTGACTCATTTATCAATTAAACGTTCTCATAGGTATGGGGGTGTACGAAAGAACATGGTATGTTAGAGTTCGGTGCTACCCAGGGCTTTGGGCCTCATGGGGGCCTGGACCGCACCGCTGAGGACAGGAGCTGCTCTCAGGAGACAGGGGGAGCAGCTGCCTTGCCCATGTGTGCTGTCTGTAAGAGAGGCCGACTCAGTGGCAGCACATGTGCTGATCAGCCAAGACCTCAGCTGTGTGGTGTGTGCATGTACTAGTATATGTGTATACACACGTGTGTGCAGGTGCGTTCATCTGGGTGTGTCTATGTGTGTGCATGTCTGTATGTGTATGCATGTGTGCACAGACGCATGTGAACATATGCACATGTGGACATCTGGGTGTGTGTACATGCACTGTACACATATGTGTACATGTGTGTATGTGGTTGTGGTTGCCTGGTATGTAGGTGTGTGCGTGCATGTGTGCGCACATGTGGGGACATGCTCACCGAGGTGTGTGTGCAGGTGTGCATGTGCAGGCTCTCTGCACTTGGTGGTGGGGTGCTGAGCAGCTCCCCCGGTGGAGGGCTGGGTTTGAAGGGACTGGGTAAGCCCCAGGAGGCTTGGCAGAGGGGCCTGGCTTTGAGAGGCTTCAGAAGAGCACGTAAGGACATCTCCAGGGCTGGGAGCTGTAGTCGCAGCAAACCGCACGTGGCTTCGGGAGCAGCGGGCACTGTTTGCTACAGCGGCTGGGGGCCTCTTGGGCCAGCTCGGCCTCTGGGTCCTTCCCAGCTCACCGTCTAGGGGAGGTCATGTCTGGATGAGAGCCCTTCCCAGACTTGAAGAAAGAAGGGTCTTACCACAGGGCAGCCCAGCCCCTGTCTGCTCCGACAGAGCCCACTGGGCCACGGGAGAGGCTCTGGGCATGCGCCCACCGTGCCGCCTGCAGTCACCATGCTGTGCAGTTTCTCTGTGGCCCCAGAGGACCTGACAGGATCTAGTTACTCCAGGCCGAAGCGGGGAGATGGGAGGTGTCCTGCTACGTCACACAGGTGGCCACGCCCAGGCCTGAGCTGGGCGCGGCCTCACCCGGGCTCGGCCTCACCCTGGTGCTGGCTGCCCTGCCGCTCCCACCCTGTGTCTGACAGGCGTGACTGCGTGTGCGTTCTCCTGACCTTGGATGTCCCGCGTGGCTCAAGCTGAGTGAGCCCGTGGGGCAGGGTGTAGGGGCAGGCTGTAAGCTCCAGGGGGTAGGGGACACGGCCAGTACCGCGTGTGGCACGGGCAGGCCCTGTAATCCTGCTGACCGCATCAGTGACGGGCGCGGGCGTGAGGGGTTCCCCGTGAGCCAGGGCTGGGCAGGGCGGGCCGCTGGGAGGCTCAGGACCGCAGGCGTGAAGGGTTCCCCGTGAGCCAGGGCTGGGCAGGGCGGGCCGCGGGGAGGCCCAGGACCGCAGGCGTGAAGGGTTCCCTGTGAGCCAGGGCCTGGGCAGGGCTGGCCGCTGGGAGGCCCAGGACCACAGGCGTGAGGGGTTCCCCGTGAGCCAGGGCTGGGCAGGGCGGGCCGCTGGGAGGCCCAGGACCACAGGCGTGAGGGGTTCCCCGTGAGCCAGGGCTGGGCAGGGCGGGCCGCTGGGAGGCCCAGGACCGCAGGCGTGAAGGGTTCCCCGTGAGCCAGGGCTGGGCAGGGCGGGCCGCTGGGAGGCCCAGGACCGCAGGCGTGAAGGGTTCCCCGTGAGCCAGGGCTGGGCAGGGCGGGCCGCTGGGAGGCCCAGGACCGCAGGCGTGAAGGGTTCCCTGTGAGCCAGGGCCTGGGCAGGGCTGGCCGCTGGGAGGCCCAGGACCACAGGCGTGAGGGGTTCCCCGTGAGCCAGGGCTGGGCAGGGCGGGCCGCTGGGAGGCCCAGGACCGCAGGCGTGAGGGGTTCCCCGTGAGCCAGGGCTGGGCAGGGCGGGCCGCTGGGAGGCCCAGGACCGCAGGCGTGCCCCCAGACCTTGCTGACTCGCTTCTGGGTGACCACTTCTGTCCCGCTTGCCTTGGGTCCCCCCCTGGCCCTCCCCATCCATGTCTGCCTACCTCTCCGGTGGTTTGTCCTTCTCTCTGCAGGGTCACATCACCGGCCTCACAGGGGTGATGGAGTTTCGGGAGGATCGCTCGAACCCCTACGTCCAGTTCGAAATCCTCGGCACGACCTACAGCGAGACCTTCGGCAAAGACATGCGTAAGGTGAGCTGCAGGGCGCCACGGCCCCTCTTCCCGCTGCGGTGGCCCCTGCCCTGTGCGCTGCCCCATGGCACTGTGGGCAGGAGGCTGGACTGTCAACCAGAAAGTGCCCAAGTGCCGCTCGTGTAGTCTCAGCGCAATGGGGCCTGGAGGGCCAGCCTGTGGCCCCGGGGAGGAGGGAGGGCCAGCCTGCGGCCCCGGGTGAGGCGGGAGGGCCAGCCTGCGGCCCCGGGTGAGGCGGGAGGGCCAGCCTGCGGCCCCGGGTGAGGCGGGAGGGCCAGCCTGCGGCCCCGGGTGAGGCGGGAGGGCCAGCCTGCGGCCGGGTGAGGCGGGAGGGGCAACATGTTTTCCCAGAGCCCCTGGGATCAGCCCAACCGCAGGGCAGGTGTGACTGTGGCTGAGGCAGGAGGAGGCGCAGCCAGAGAGTGTTCTCGGTCCAGGGTGGACGAGACCGTGAGCAGACAGCGAGGCAGGAGGAGGCGTGGAGCGGGCGTGCTGGGCCCCCTGTAGGGAGAAATGAGGGGCGCACGGGCTTATAACTCGGGGTTCATCCGTTTTATTTGGTGCTCATGCCAGAGGCAGGCCTGGGTTTTCCGTGACCCTTTCCTTCTCTTGTGGGGTTTTCAGGATGGAGGACGGGGGCGGGCTGTGGCCCTGGGTTGGAATCCCCACAGTTAAGCCACAGTTGGAAGCACTCACGATGTGAAGGAGCCACAGGCTCATCTAACCAGCATTAAAGCCTGGCATGCACTCGGCACTGATGCACATCCATTCACACACAGGGACACACAGCCACACACACACACACACACAGCCATGCAGTCACACACAGGGACACACAGCCACATACACACACACACACAGCCATACAGTCACACACAGGGGCACACAGCCACACACACACACACACACACACACACAGCCATGCAGTCACACACAGAGACACACAGCCACATACACACACACACAGCCATGCAGTCACACACAGGGACACATACAGCCACACACACACATAGTCACACACAGCCACACACATGCATACATAGCCACACACAGAGTCACACGCAGCCACATACAGTCACACACACACACAGCCACACACATGCATACACAGCTACACACAGTCACACACACACATAGTCTCACACACATACACATAGTCACACACAGCCACACACACACACAGCCACACACATGCATACACAGTCACACACAGAGTCACACATAGCCACACACACACACACACAGTCACACACAGCCATGCACACACACCGAGCTACACACATGCATACACAGTCACACACAGAGTCACACACAGACATACACACACAGTCGCACACAGGGACACAGAGTCACAGCCACACACACAGAGAGAGCCACACACATGCATACACAGTCACATATGCATGCACACAGTCACACACGTGTGTACTCACAGTCACACACATGCGCTCACACAGTCGCATGCATGTGTGCACAGGCACACAGAGTCACACATGTGCACTCGCAGTCACACACATGTGTGCACTCACAGTCACACACTCTGTGCACTTGAGAGAAAGATGTCTCTACCAATGACCGTTCCGGGAGGGGAAGCGTGGTGCACCCTCAGCAGGATGAGGCGGAGCTGGCTGAGGGCAGTGCAGGGGCAGCCAGGGTCCTCTGATGGGCGCTGAGACTGGTGAGGGGGACCAGCCGGAGTACAGCGTGTGTGGTGCCGGGTGTGAGTCTGGTGGCACTGAGGAGCAGCCCTCAGGCACAGCGTGGGCAGGACTGTCCCCTGGGAGCTGAGGGTCCGTGTGCTATGGGGCGGGACTTCCAGCTCACCTGTGATGGAAGGTTAGGGTCACGGTTGGTCGTACAGTTGGCAGCAGGCTCAGTGACTGGCTGAGAGGCAGGGTGACCCATGTGGTTGAAGACATTGGCGCTCAAAGGCTTGTGTGTGGCATCACAGAGGGTGGACGGTGACGGTGAGACACGCTGGGCCAGGTGTGCCCTGTCATGTCCCGGGTGTCGGATGCCTGTGGGGGATGCCCGAGCTGTGAGGCTGGTGGAGGGCTGGGCTGGGCGGTCCGCACGGCCTGGGCCATTCGTGACCACAGTGGGAATGGCCTGTGTTGGGGCTCCCACCTGGTCAGGGAACCAGGGCTGGGCCCTTCAGTCACGTGTGGGAGGCCCCTGCCGAGTGCCTGCAGGTCCTTGCCGGCGTGCCTCGGGCTACTTACGGTGATGACAGGCAGGCTGAGTGCTGGCTCCTGGGCTTCCACCCCCCTTCAGCTCCGCTCACCCCCAGCGTCCCGCAGTGGGTGGGAATGTTGGCTGGGGGACCTTGGCCCCATCTCTGCAGCTGATGGGGGCCATGCTGGCCACTCCAGGGGCCTGAAAGAGGGGAGGCAGCACCCTCCCCTTCCTGCTCCAGGTACCTGGGCCTCTGGTTGCCACGGCAACGCTCCTCCAACACCCTGAGCTGGAGCTGCGCAGGGTGAGGAGCCTCTGTGCGGGGAGCAGGATGAGTGAGCTGGGAGCGAAGCTGATTTTCAAGTGGGCTTTATTCTAAGACACATCCTTTTGTCATTTAAAATCTGCCCTAATAGCTGCATAGCCCAGTTGTTATCTGTCTGCCTGGCAGCTTAACGCTGCTAAGGAGAGGTTATCTGGGAAGCAGGAGTGGGTTTATCCAGCAAATGTCTGTGATTCAGCCCGGATTTCATTGGAGCGAGGGCTGGCGGTTTCAGGGTGGAGCGAGGAGAGGGCCTGGGGCAGAGCATGTCCCGGCTAAAGGTCATCATTTAAAGGCAGGCTGAGCCCGGCCGGGGTGGCTCTGTGGTTGAGTGTCGACCTATGAACCAGGAGGTCATGGTTTGATTCTTGGTCAGGGCACAGGCCCAGGTTGCGGGATTGATCCCCAGTGTGGGGCGTGCAGGAGGCAGCCAATCCATGATTCTCTCTCATCATGATGTTTTTATCTCCATCTTCCTTCCTCTCTGAGATCAACAAAAATATATTTATAAATAAATACATACACACATGAAGGCAGGCTGAACGGGCTTCTCGTAGGAGGTGGGGCTGAGGCATAGGCTGGGATATTGGGGTGGCATACAAATAAAGTGGGGGGGCAGCAGGTTTGAGGATAGGATTAGGGTCCTGAGGCACAGAAAGGCAGAGGAGGTGGGGCCACAGCCAGGAGCCTCTCTGGGCACCTGCTGTGGTGCAGGGGAGCTGCTGGGGGAGCTGTGTGGGACAGGCGAGGGGAGCTGTGTGGGGAGCTGTGTGGGAGCTGTGTGGGGAGCTGACCGGGTCCACAGCACCCCCTGTGGGCCGAGGTGTGTCACAGCTGTGCTGTCTCACTATGGGGGCCACTGCATTGCTCCTGGCTCCCAGCCCTGACACTCTGCAGCCACTTCCCTTCTCTGGACGTCGTTTTCTCAGATGGAAGGCGGAGCTGCTAGGACCTCCTGGCTGGACAGGGCTCTGTGCAGTGGCCCTGCGGCAGGCCTTGGCAGCGGGCACTCTCCCGTGCGGCTGGGCCAGCCGCTGGGCAGATGGGGCTTCCCTCTGGGCATTCCAGCCCAGGCCCCACAGGAGCAGAGAGGCCAGGCCAGCCTGGGACGTGGCCAGGCCTCAGGCCAAGGCAGGAAGGCTCTGTGCCTGGGCAGTGCCCAGCTGCGAGCAGATGGCAGCTCCTTCTCAGGCCTGAGGGCCCAGAGGGCCTGGGCTTCACCTCCGACGAGGCTTTATTTGGAGGCTGCTCTGATGCCTCCATGGGAGGAGGCAACTCGGCCTTCTTTTCCGTGAGCGTGGCTCGCCTGGAGTCCCACTGGCACAGCCCGCGGGAACGGAACGCTCTCATGGCTGGTGGCCCAGGCGTCGGCCCTGCCGCGTCCCGATGCTGCTGGCGTGGGAGACTGGCTCCCTCTTCCCGCTCACACAGTCCCTGGCACGTGAAATCCAGCGGAAGTGCGGACTGCTTGCAGGCCCTTTGAACCTTATTCCCACAGCAGGAGGGGGCGTGGCGGCAGCGGGCAGCCTGTGGGGCAGAGGACACCCTGACGAGAGAACGGGGCTGTTTGCTGCTGCTTTCTGGGGAAGAGAATTGCGTTGGGTTCAGTGGTTTTCAAGTTTCTGTCTAGTCACAGGAAGTCTGTTCCAGCAGAAGCTTCCTGAGCCCACACATTCCCTCGTGCAGAGGCAGGTGCAGGTGGGGACTGCGGTGGGTGCCGAGCCCCCTGCACAGCCACCAGCCCCAGCCCCTCCGTCTCGGGGTGTGCTGAGCAGCGCCAGCGGGAAACCGCGGCCCTGAGGCTGCAGAGACTTGACTATATAGGGGCTGTGATGGCTGGAAGGAAGATGTAGGGGGGGACCCTTCTTGAACTCCCTCATGCCCCTCCGCCCACTCCCCCCCCCCCCCCCGCCCGCATTAGGGCCTCTGAGCCCCTTCCCACTGGCCCAGAGCCTGCTGACTGGTGTTGCACCAGTGCCCAGTGCCCATGGGCAGCCTCCTGCCAGCCATTCCCCAGGGACCCGAGGCTTCCCCTCCTGCTTCCTCTGTGGGTTTGATCCTCATAAAGGCTGGCTTTGCTGGGAGTCAAAGGCTCCCCTGGTGCTGTGTCCGCAGGAGGCCTCGTGCTGCTGCTAATTGAGAGGAATGATTGCTCATCGTGAGGTGATTGCCAGGCCGGGATGCCCGCCCTCCCGGCTCAGCGTGCACACATCAACCATTCTTGCCCAGGTCTGCTGCCTGTGTTACAGTGTCCCACATCCCCAGGGCGCAGGCGCTCTAAGGGCGAGGCCGGTGGAAGAGGCACAGGCCGCAGGCAGGGTGCTCTCAGTAGTGAGTAGGAGCCCTCTCAGAGCGCAGGCGGACTCCCTGACCAGGGCGCCAGCCCCTGGAGCCGGACCCGGAGCGGGCAGTGGCTGAGGACTGGAGGGGGTGCTGGTGGGGTGGGAGGGTCCAGCCGAGAACTGTGTGGAGTCTCTGTTAAGCTGCTCTATAGACTCCCCGCTGTGCACAGTGAGTCGCAGACTTCAGCCCCATCATGGGTTAGCATCCTTGCAGCATATTCCCCAGAAAAATGTTACCCTTCCCAACTCTTGTGCAGAACGGCTTTTAACAGACCCGAGACCCAAAACAAGCCCTGCTGCTTCATCCGAGGGAAGGCATCAGGAAAAGATACAATTAAGTACTATTTCATTTTAAATCACACTTGTCATTTTTTGAGATAGTGCCAATACATGCTCATTTGGGGTAGAATGTTTAGAAAATACAGATAAATGAGAAGAAGAATAAAGAAGTCAGCTCTGATTTCTGCACCAAGGAAGAAGCACTGTTAGATTTCTGGTGCATTTTATTTCCCTCCTCCATACATGCAGGTAGATAGTGATAGGTCTGTTTTTCAAGTGGCTATTTGTTGCACATACATTTGTAGCCGGACTTTCCTAGTTAATGCTATATTGGGAGCATTTCCTCATTTTATTCTTTTCACTATGATTTTTAATGGGAACATGTTACTCAACTTACATTTATTTTATCTTCCTATATGATAAGTGTTTAGGCATTTTCACCATATTATTATAGAGCTAGAGGCCCAGTGCATGAATTTTTGCAGGAATAGGGTCCCAAGAGGGTGGGGGGCAGGACCCGATCGGCCCTCTTGGGGGCAGTGGGACACCCTTGCGGGCCTGGGATCTGGATCCGTCCCACGGACGTTCCTGCCAGTTGTCAGGAGCCACCTGGCAGCCACTTTTTTTTTTGCCACTTCAACTGTTTATTCCATAATCAGAAATGGATCTACGTTGCCACAGAGGACGAAACCCCACTGTAAACAGATTGAAAGCAGAAAATAGGTAATTTCACATAATGTCCCAGTTATCAACCCAGATGGGCGCACAGGTACAATAACACACGAACGAGGGAAATCTAACAGGCTGAGGGGTTCAAGAAGAAGGTCACCCACATGGTAACAGAATCCAAGTGCTCTGGAGACCAACACCAGGCCGCCACAGGCCGCACTCCACAGGCAGCCCTACCGTGCACAGGCGCTGGGCTCTGTGGTGGCTGCGGATCTTTCTGTGTCGTCATCTGTGGGCCAACTGCTCTCTTCCTCTCGTTTAGGGTGGGTGGCACGTGAGGGCAGAGCGCGCTGTGGAGGAACCAGAGGGCTGCCCGGAGCTGAGGGGAGTGGCCGGGCCCACGGGGTGAGAGGTGGACACAGAGGACACTATCTCACCCAATTGTGGGGCGGGCCGGCCGGCCTTCATCTACCTGACCCCACCCAGGGAGGGACCGAGCAGGGTGTCCGCTTCTCCATTCTCCATCCTTCCCTCTGTGACACCTGTCACCCTTGCCAGCCCTCCCCCAAAGTGAGTTCAGCTCAATCCCTGAATGTAAAAGGGCACGGGGGTGGGGGGCTCCACTTCAGTGCCCCCTGATTCCCGGCCACAGGACCTGGTCTCAGGACGGTGGCCACAGCTGCAGAACATAGACCTGTGACTTTCATATGAGCCCCTGTTCCAAAAGGTGGCAGTTTATTCACATTGTGGCAAAGACACCTTCAAGAGTAACATAAGTGGGTAAAGTCAGGGCCAAACTGGGCCATTTCCTCATCCAGTCTCTCTGAGGCGCGTGGACAGAACCAAGTCTCAGCTCTTCGCAGGACACTTGCCGGGTTTTTTAAGCCTAAAGGACAGCAGTCTGTCTCCATTCTTGTTCTTTGGGATTTTTTCATCGTAGGATAAAAGGATACGTACATTGGGGCAGTCCTCTCGAGATACAATATTCCAGTTGCGCCCATGTGACGATGACAGCGCCCCTCAGAGGGAGGGAGCCGACAGATGGAGAGCAGGGAATTCTGAAAACCAGAGCGATGACAGAGATGCTAAACCTTTCCTTCACGTGCCTGACACCCTCCTCAGGCCGGGCGCCTGCTGGACCGTCACCACTTGATGTCCTGGCCCTGCTAGGTGGTGTGCAGGGCTGTCTGGGCCCAGGGGGAGTCACTCCCCCACCCCGGCCACTCCTGGTACAGCTCCTGCACATGGGCGCTGCTCTCCGGGGACCACACCGGGATGACAGCGTAGATGCCTTCCATCAGCCTCAGCAGTGCCCTGTCCGCATGCCCGTCCTCCGCCTGGGCCTGGCTCCTGCCACTTAGGCATCCCCGGCACCGGCCAGGACCTCCACGAAGCGGCAGGGGAACTTGCCCTCTGTAGCTTCAGGACCACTTCTGGATGTTCCGAAAGCCGTAAGCAGCCTCAAAGCGTAGCAGAACCTCTCCGTCCCTTTCAAGGGTGACCTCCTGGAAGTCTGTTCCTCAAGGTGCGGTAGGTGAGCAGCCCACGTCCTCGTTGAACAGCTCCGTGGCCATGAGCCTGAAGATATGCGCCAGGTGCCCGTCAGAGCTGGCACCCTCGTGGAGCCTCACCTCCTCTTCCTTCATGTCTCCAAACAGTGTCCACGGCAGCGTCATTCGAGGCGAGGTCACTTTGCTCCATTATCTGGACAATTTCACTGAGGTTAACACGCAGGCAGCACCCGGGAACTGTGTAAAGCTGTGGGAACATCTTCTCGAAGGGCCTCCAGTTCTTGTCATAACACGGGGCCACAATGACGTGGAAAATCTTGTCTGGGGACAGGTTCTGCCATCTGGTGAAGTAATCCTTCACCAGAGAGCCCATGATCTGCTGGGGAGACTTGGCTGTGCAGAGGTGGGCGGTGATGGGGTGACCCAGCCGGGGCAGGCGGAGGTCAGCATGGGTAGCCAGGCTCTTCCTCATGGTGCTGGCAATACCGACGCACAGATTCCTTCTGACTCTCCAGGAGGCTGAAGTCCACAGTACCTCCATGTCAAAGACAGTGCACCTCAAGGTTTTTAAGGAAGCCACAGAGCCTTCTGGATGCATCAGTGACACTGAGGCTGAATGTAGCAGCAAAATAAGGCAGAGACTGAGGTCGCACGGACACTGCCAGTACCTTGTGCTGTGAGGAATCACATTTATTAAGGTTCAGCACACGGAAGAAGTCCTTGGTGTTCTGTTGAGAATCTTGGACTCCTTCCTCTGTGATCACACAACTGTCACACACCAGGCAGTCACTCAGAAATATCCTGGCATCGGCCACCTTATGGAATTCTCCCTTCTCTCCATCCTCCTGAGCCGGACTCTGGCCGTTGACTGCGGCATTCTCTTGGTCATGGGTTTTTGTTTTTTATTACATTCCTTCCCTGTGCAGTGCTCACCCTTCATCTGGAGCGGGGTGGGCGGGGGCCAGCTCGAGTGACCTGGAGGAAGCAGGGGAGAGCAATCACCTCTGGTTGCCCCTGGCACTGCTGGTGGTTTCCTTTCTCCTTGCAGAGCATCTAGGGAGGGAAAGTGGCCGCAGTGCCCGAGGCCGAGTTCCAGGAGGCTGGCAGCGCTGTTGGGATCATGCTGGTGGTACTGGTCCGTTGGTGCCTGACCTGTTCTCTGGAGATTGAACCTGCAGGACTACTAAGGGAGCCAGTCCCCAGTTCCGCCCTGCCACCACCACCTACTGATTGGAGTCTGAGGGCCGGGAGGAGGGACCAAGAGGTTTGCCTTCTGCCCACTTGCCAGTCCCCGCCATGCCACTCACCCTGGTTCCCCTGTTAGCCATCCCCTGATCAATTGGAGCCTGAAGGCCGGGGGAATGGACCGAGAGGTGCTCAATGCACCTCATGGTGACTGGTCCTTTGGTTGCCCTGGTCGTCATGGACACTGGCTTTATATATAGATATAGATATATAGATATATAGATAGTGTTGTAATGAATACCCAGAACATACACAATTTTATTACATCTATATTTATTTCCTTGTATTTTAAAGACATGAAATTGCCAAACCAAAGATAATTCTTAAGACTCTTTCTGTACTTGATACATATTTTCACATTGATCATAAATTTAATAATTTTCACATTTACTAGTAGTATATGGAAGTTTGTTATATCCTATGCTCAAAAAGTTGAGTGATATATGTTCAACATTTTTGCTAATTTGGTAGTGGATGAAAACTAGTGTTGCTAAATTTGGATTTCTTATGGGATTATATGTTTAAAAATATAGTCATTGGTCATTTGAAATTCATATTTTATAAGTTAAACCTCAGGTCCTTTTCTCTTTTATATCAAGGATGAAATTTTTGTTACCAACTCATACAACCTTTGTGTCAAATATTTTGTACTCATAAATTGTTTGCCTTTGAATTAAGAAAAGATTTTCATATACAGACATTTAAAAATTTGTGTTTGTATTCCTTAGAAAGTCATTCCTCACTTGCAAAGTAAATACTCTTCACCCACACTTTCTTCCAGTATTATTATTATTACTAGTGGCCCGGTGCATATAATTTATGCATGGTGGGGGGAGGGGGTAGTGTCCCTCAGCCTGGCCTGCACCCTCTCCAATCTGGGACCCCTTGGGGTATGTCTGACTGCCGGTTTAGGCCTAAACTGGCAGTCGGACATCCCTCTCGCAATCCGGGACCTCTGGCTCCTAACTGCTCACCTGCCTGCCTGCCTGATCACCCCTAACCATTCTGCCGGCCTGATCACCCCCAAATGCTCCCCCTTCCGGCCTGATCACCCCTAACTGACCCCCCGTGCCAGCCTGATTGCCCCTAACAGCCCCCTCCCCCCCCCCCCCCCCGCTGGCCTGATCGCCCACAACTGTCCCTCCTGCTGGCCTGATCGCCCCCAACTGCCACCCCCTGCTGGCCTGCTCGCCCCCAACTGCCCCCCCCCCCCCCCGCCAACCTGCTCACTCCCAAATGCTCCTTCTGTCAGCCTGATCGCCCCCAACTGCCCTCCCCTGCTGGCCTGATCGTCCCTAACTGCCTCTGCCTCGGCCCTGCCTCCATGGCTTTGTCCGGAAGGATGTCTGGAAGGTCTCCCAGTCTAATTAGCATATTACCCTTTTATTAGTATAGGTTATTATTTTTTGTTTGATTTTATTTCAGTGAAATCTGCCATCTACTTGAATTTATTTGGGATAAATTGTGGCGTGCTGACCTAGCTTTTACATTTTTCAGTAATGTTTTCTTCTACCATTTATTCAGAATCCTTCCTTCCCCCATTGATTTGAAAGTCACTTTTTTTAAAATTTTCTACTAATTTTTACATATCTCCTCATTGGTTAAAAAAGTTCTTACTCTTTTCTCTACTTTTTCCCCTCTCAGCTTAAATTTAATTTATCTTTGCACATTGTGAGAATGTACTGTCTGCAAGTGACAGAATGCTCACCTCGAGTGGGTTAAATAATGTGAAAAACTCAACATCACATAAAAAGCGGCTGTTGGCTCTGGTGGCTCCGGGTCGGCAGTGCAGAGGTTCAGGGCCCAGGGCCAAGGCTCTGGTCTGTCTCCTCGTCTTACTCGGCCTTCTCAGGGCGCTGTCAGAGCTGGCTCCGCTCCACGGGGGCCGAGCAGTTCCCCTGCGGTGCCCGAAAGACAGCAGCACGTGGAAGAAAAGGTTGATTCCTCTCTGTGTCTCCTCTTTGCAAACGGGGTGACTGTCCCAGGAGCCGACCCTGGCTTCTCGTTTTCATGGAGTGGCCATTTGCTTTGCTGTTGTTGCCGTTGGCATTGAGGTCCCCCCCTACGTGGCAGGGCCCTGGAGTTTCTGTCTGTGACACCTGGTCATAACACGCACAGACAGAGCCGTTGACAATCGGACAGAATTCAATGTAAAATTACTGGCTTGTGGTTGGTCTCAGGGCTATTACTTTGATATCTTGGAAACTTTCCTTCCTGATTTTTACAGTCCCTTGAATCATTTTAGTAATCTACAGAAAAGCTTGCATATCATTGGCACTTTCAAATTCATTGTTAATCTGCATCTGTTGTTAGTAAATAATGAAAAAAATCTCTCTTTTCACCATACTATTGTGCATTTGTGTTGTCTCCCTCTATTTCACCCTTGGCTTCACAGGTTTTTTTATTGATTGATAAAAGCTAGGTCTAATTGGTTTAATCAGTTCTGTTGTGTGTCACTCTAATTAACGGATTGTTTTCCTTCCTGTATCCCTACTGCCTAGTTATTGTTCATTTTAAACCTTTTATTTTAATTTAAAACCTATTCTATGAGATGTTAAATAATTTATTTTTATTCTTTCTAATTTTGGAATGCTACTTTGGATAGACTTGTGGCTGAATCCTAGTAGTTTTTCTAATATAATTTGAAGTGTAACACTCATACCCAAGAGCCTAAATCGTGAGTAAATCACAAGAATAACTTTTCCAGAAAGTGATCACATCCCTGCTATCAGCAGCATGGAGCACAGCCCAGCGCCCCAGGTCTCTCTGGCGCCCCCTCTAGTCATTACAATCACAGGAACTTCCTGGACTCTAAAGCACTGCTGCTCCCCCTCTGATGGCATCCTGTGCTCAGCACCTCTGTGAGGTTCATTGTGATCATTGCATGTACCTTTAGCTCACTCATGCTCCCTGCATTTTAAAGATCATTTTCATCATGATCCAGGGATGGTGAAGCCATGAGATCAGGAGATCCTGCCACTGGGAGGTGGTTTGTAACAGTTCCTAGGAGGAGGGTGCCTGCCCCACCACACGGACCCAACACACAGGGCCCATCACACAGGGCCCATCACACAGGCCCATCACACAGACCCATCACACAGGGCCCATCACACAGCCCATTACACAGACCCATCACACAGGCCCATCACACAGACCCATCACACAGGCCCATCACATAGACCCATCACACAGCCCATCACACAGGGCCCATCACACAGACCCATCACACAGGCCCATCACACAGCCCATCACACAGCCCATCACACAGGCCCATCACACAGCCCATCACACAGGCCCATCACACAGACCCATCACACAGACCCATCACACAGCCCATCACACAGGGCCCATCACACAGCCCATTACACAGACCCATCACACAGGCCCATCACACAGACCCATCACACAGGCCCATCACACAGACCCATCACACAGCCCATCACACAGGGCCCATCACACAGACCCATCACACAGGCCCATCACACAGACCCATCACACAGGGCCCATCACACAGACCCATAACACAGGCCCATCACACAGACCCATCACACAGGCCCATCACACAGGCCCATCACACAGACCCATCACACAGGCCCATCACACAGACCCATCACACAGACCCATCACACAGCCCATCACACAGCCCATCACACAGGCCCATCACACAGACCCATCACACAGACCCATCACACAGGCCCATCACACAGACCCATCACACAGCCCATCACACAGCCCATCACACAGGCCCATCACACAAGCCCATCACACAGCCCATCACACAGACCCATCACACAGACCCATCACACAGCCCATCACACAGGCCCATCACAGCCATCACACAGCCCATCACACAGACCCATCACACAGACCCATCACACAGGCCCATCACACAGCCCATCACACAGACCCATCACACAGACCCATCACACAGCCCATCACACAGGCCCATCACACAGGGCCCATCACACAGACCCATCACACAGACCCATCACACAGACCCATCACACAGCCCATCACACAGGCCCATCACACAGGGCCCATCACACAGACCCATCACACAGACCCATCACACAGCCCATCACACAGGCCCATCACACAGCCCATCACACAGGCCCATCACACAGCCCATCACACAGACCCATCACACAGCCCATCACACAGGGCCCATCACACAGACCCATCACACAGACCCATCACACAGCCCATCACACAGGCCCATCACACAGGCCCATCACACAGACCCATCACACAGCCATCACACAGCCCATCACATAGGCCCATCACACAGCCCATCACACAGGCCCATCACACAGACCCATCACACAGACCCATCACACAGACCCATCACACAGACCCATCACACAGCCCATCACACAGGCCCATCACACAGCCCATCACACAGACCCATCACACAGACCCATCACACAGCCCATCACACAGGCCCATCACACAGGCCCATCACACAGACCCATCACACAGACCCATCACACAGCCCATCACACAGGCCCATCACACAGACCCATCACACAGACCCATCACACAGACCCATCACACAGCCCATCACACAGGCCCATCACACAGGCCCATCACACAGACCCATCACACAGACCCATCACACAGCCCATCACACAGGCCCATCACACAGACCCATCACACAGGCCCATCACACAGACCCATCACACAGCCCATCACACAGGGCCCATCACACAGCCCATCACACAGACCCATCACACAGCCCATCACACAGGCCCATCACACAGCCCATCACACAGCCCATTACACAGCCCATCACACAGACCCATCACACAGGCCCATCACACAGACCCATCACACAGCCCATCACACAGCCCATCACACAGGCCCATCACACAGCCCATCACACAGACCCATCACACAGGCCCATCACACAGGGCCCATCACACAGCCCATCACACAGACCCATCACACAGCCCATCACACAGACCCATCACACAGACCCATCACACAGACCCATCACACAGCCCATCACACAGGCCCATCACACAGCCCATCACACAGGCCCATCACACAGCCCATCACACAGGACCCATCACACAGCCCATCACACAGCCCATCACACAGGGCCCATCACACAGCCCATTACACAGGCCCATCACACAGGGCCCATCACACAGCCCATTACACAGGCCCATCACACAGGGCCCATCACACAGGCCCATCACACAGGCCCATCACACAGACCCATCACACAGACCCATCACACAGGCCCATCACACAGGCCCATCACACAGCCCATCACACAGGGCCCATCACACAGCCCATTACACAGACCCATCACACAGGCCCATCACATAGACCCATCACACAGCCCATCACACAGGGCCCATCACACAGGCCCATCACACAGCCCATTACACAGACCCATCACACAGGCCCATCACACAGACCCATTACACAGGCCCATCACATAGACCCATCACACAGCCCATCACACAGGGCCCATCACACAGACCCATCACACAGGCCATCAGACAGCCCATCACACAGGGCCCATCACACAGACCCATCACACAGGCCCATCACACAGCCCATCACACAGGGCCCATCACACAGCCCATCACACAGGCCCATCACACAGGGCCCATCACACAGGCCCATCACACAGACCCATCACACAGGCCCATCACACAGACCCATCACACAGCCCATCACACAGACCCATCACACAGGCCCATCACACAGACCCATCACACAGGACCCATCACAAAGCCCATTACACAGACCCATCACACAGACCCATCACACAGACCCATCACACAGCCCATCACACAGGCCCATCACACAGCCCATCACACAGGCCCATCACACAGCCCATCACACAGGACCCATCACACAGACCCATCACACAGGACCCATCACACAGCCCATTACACAGACCCATCACACAGGGCCCATCACACAGCCCATCACACAGGCCCATCACACAGACCCATCACACAGCCCATCACACAGGGCCCATCACACAGCCCATTACACAGACCCATCACACAGGCCCATCACACAGACCCATCACACAGGCCCATCACACAGACCCATCACACAGCCCATCACACAGGGCTCATCACACAGACCCATCACACAGGCCCATCACACAGACCCATCACACAGGGCCCATCACACAGACCCATCACACAGGCCCATCACACAGACCCATCACACAGGCCCATCACACAGGCCCATCACACAGACCCATCACACAGGCCCATCACACAGACCCATCACACAGACCCATCACACAGCCCATCACACAGCCCATCACACAGGCCCATCACACAGACCCATCACACAGACCCATCACACAGGCCCATCACACAGGCCCATCACACAGACCCATCACACAGCCCATCACACAGCCATCACACAGGCCATCACACAGGCCCATCACACAGCCCATCACACAGACCCATAACACAGACCCATCACACAGCCCATCACACAGGCCCATCACACAGCCCATCACACAGACCCATCACACAGACCCATCACACAGGCCCATCACACAGCCCATCACACAGACCCATCACACAGACCCATCACACAGCCCATCACACAGGCCCATCACACAGGGCCCATCACACAGACCCATCACACAGACCCATCACACAGACCCATCACACAGCCCATCACACAGGCCCATCACACAGGGCCCATCACACAGACCCATCACACAGACCCATCACACAGCCCATCACACAGGCCCATCACACAGACCCATCACACAGGCCCATCACACAGACCCATCACACAGCCCATCACACAGGGCCCATCACACAGCCCATCACACAGACCCATCACACAGCCCATCACACAGGCCCATCACACAGCCCATCACACAGCCCATTACACAGCCCATCACACAGACCCATCACACAGGCCCATCACACAGACCCATCATACAGCCCATCACACAGCCCATCACACAGGCCCATCACACAGCCCATCACACAGACCCATCACACAGGCCCATCACACAGGGCCCATCACACAGCCCATCACACAGACCCATCACACAGCCCATCACACAGACCCATCACACAGACCCATCACACAGACCCATCACACAGCCCATCACACAGGCCCATCACACAGCCCATCACACAGGCCCATCACACAGCCCATCACACAGGACCCATCACACAGCCCATCACACAGGGCCCATCACACAGCCCATTACACAGGCCCATCACACAGGGCCCATCACACAGCCCATTACACAGGCCCATCACACAGGGCCCATCACACAGGCCCATCACACAGGCCATCACACAGACCCATCACACAGACCCATCACACAGGCCCATCACACAGGCCCATCACACAGCCCATCACACAGGGCCCATCACACAGCCCATTACACAGACCCATCACACAGGCCCATCACATAGACCCATCACACAGCCCATCACACAGGGCCCATCACACAGGCCCATCACACAGCCCATTACACAGACCCATCACACAGGCCCATCACACAGACCCATTACACAGGCCCATCACATAGACCCATCACACAGCCCATCACACAGGGCCCATAACACAGACCCATCACACAGGACCATCACACAGCCCATCACACAGGGCCCATCACACAGACCCATCACACAGGCCCATCACACAGCCCATCACACAGGGCCCATCACACAGCCCATCACACAGGCCCATCACACAGGGCCCATCACACAGGCCCATCACACAGACCCATCACACAGGCCCATCACACAGACCCATCACACAGCCCATCACACAGACCCATCACACAGGCCCATCACACAGACCCATCACACAGACCCATCACACAGCCCATCACACAGGCCCATCACACAGCCCATCACACAGGCCCATCACACAGCCCATCACACAGGACCCATCACACAGACCCATCACACAGGACCCATCACACAGGCCCATTACACAGACCATCACCAGACAAGCCCATCACACAGACCCATCACACAGACCCATCACACAGGCCCATCACACAGCCCCATCACACAGGCCCATCACACAGACCCATCACACAGGCCCATCACACAGACCCATCACACAGGCCCATCACACAGACCCATCACACAGCCCATCACACAGACCCATCACACAGACCCATCACACAGGCCCATCACACAGACCCATCACACAGGGCCCATCACACAGACCCATCACACAGGCCCATCACACAGACCATCACACAGGCCCATCACACAGGCCCATCACACAGACCCATCACACAGGCCCATCACACAGACCCATCACACAGACCCATCACACAGGCCCATCACACAGACCCATCACACGACCCATCACACGGCCCATCACACAGCCCATCACACAGGCCCATCACACAGCCCATCACACAGGCCATCACACAGCCATCACACAGCCCATACACAGACCCATTACACAGACCCATCACACAGCCCTCACACAGCCCATCACACAGCCCATCACACAGCCCATCACACAGGCCCATCACACAGCCCATCACAGGCCCATCACACCAGACCCATCACACAGACCCATCACACAGCCCATCACAACAGGCCCATCACACAGGCCCATCACACAGGGCCCCATCACACAGGCCCATCACACAGACCCATCACACAGGCCCATCAAACAGCCCATCACACAGGCCCATCACACAGAGCCCATCACACAGACCCATCACACAGACCCATCACACAGCCCTCAACGACATGCCCTCAACAGGCCCATCACACAGGCCCATCACACCAGCCCATCACACAGCCATCACACAGCCATTAACACAGACCCATCGCACAGGCCCATCACACAGACCCATCACACAGCCCAACAACACAGCCCATCACACAGACCCATCACACAGCCCATCACACAGGCCCATCACACAGACCCATCACACAGACCCATCACACAGGCCCATCACACAGCCCATCACACAGACCATCACACAGACCCATCACACAGCCCATCACACAGGCCCATCACACAGGCCCATCCACACAGACCCATCACACAGCCCATCACACAGGCCCATCACACAGCCCATCACACAGGCCCATCACACAGGACCCATCACACAGACCCATCACACTAGACCCATCACACAGACCCATCACACAGCCCATCACACAGCCCATCACACAGGCCCATCACACAGCCCCATCACACAGCCCATCACACAGACCCATCACACAGCCCATCACACAGGCCCCATCACACAGGCCCATCACACAGCCCATCACACCGACCCATCACACAGACCCATCACACAGGCCCATCACACAGACCCATCACACAGACCCATCACACAGACCATCACACAGGCCCATCACACAGGCCCATCACACAGGCCCATCACACAGCCCATCACACAGGCCCATCACACAGCCCATCTCACAGCCCATCACACAGCCCATCACACAGACCCATTCACACAGCCCATCACACAGACCCATCACACAGACCCATCACACAGACCCATCACACAGCCCATCACACAGCCCATCACACAGGCCCATCACACAGCCCATCACACAGACCCATCACACAGCCCATCACACAGCCCATCACACAGGCCCATCACACAGGCCCATCACACAGACCCATCACACAGACCCATCACACAGACCCATCACACAGGCCCATCACACAGGCCCATCACACAGGCCCATCACACAGACCCATCACACAGACCCATCACACAGGCCCATCACACAGCCCATCACACAGCCCATCACACAGCCCCATCACACAGCCCATCACACAGGCCCATCACACAGCCCATCACACAGCCCATCACACAGCCCATCACACAGGACCCATCACACAGGCCCATCACACAGACCCATCACACAGCCCATCACACAGCCCATCACACAGACCCATCACACAGCCCATCACACAGGGCCCATCACACAGACCCATCACACAGACCCATCACACAGCCCATCACACAGGCCCATCACACAGGCCCATCACACAGACCCATCACACAGCCCATCACACAGCCCATCACACAGGCCCATCACACAGCCCATCACACAGGCCCATCACACAGACCCATCACACAGACCCATCACACAGACCCATCACACAGACCCATCACACAGCCCATCACACAGGCCCATCACACAGCCCATCACACAGACCCATCACACAGACCATCACACAGCCCATCACACAGGCCCATCACACAGGCCCATCACACAGACCCATCACACAGACCCATCACACAGCCCATCACACAGGCCCATCACACAGACCCATCACACAGACCCATCACACAGACCCATCACACAGCCCATCACACAGGCCCATCACACAGGCCCATCACACAGACCCATCACACAGACCCCATCACACAGCCCATCACACAGGCCCATCACACAGACCCATCACACAGGCCCATCACACAGACCCATCACACAGCCCATCACACAGGGCCCATCACACAGCCCATCACACAGACCCATCACACAGCCCATCACACAGGCCCATCACACAGCCCATCACACAGCCCATTACACAGCCCATCACACAGACCCATCACACAGGCCCATCACACAGACCCATCATACAGCCCATCACACAGCCCATCACACAGGCCCATCACACAGCCCATCACACAGACCCATCACACAGGCCCATCACACAGGGCCCATCACACAGCCCATCACACAGACCCATCACACAGCCCATCACACAGACCCATCACACAGACCCATCACACAGACCCATCACACAGCCCATCACACAGGCCCATCACACAGCCCATCACACAGGCCCATCACACAGCCCATCACACAGGACCCATCACACAGCCCATCACACAGGGCCCATCACACAGCCCATTACACAGGCCCATCACACAGGGCCCATCACACAGCCCATTACACAGGCCCATCACACAGGGCCCATCACACAGGCCCATCACACAGGCCCATCACACAGACCCATCACACAGACCCATCACACAGGCCCATCACACAGGCCCATCACACAGCCCATCACACAGGGCCCATCACACAGCCCATTACACAGACCCATCACACAGGCCCATCACATAGACCCATCACACAGCCCATCACACAGGGCCCATCACACAGGCCCATCACACAGCCCATTACACAGACCCATCACACAGGCCCATCACACAGACCCATTACACAGGCCCATCACATAGACCCATCACACAGCCCATCACACAGGGCCCATAACACAGACCCATCACACAGGCCATCACACAGCCCATCACACAGGGCCCATCACACAGACCCATCACACAGGCCCATCACACAGCCCATCACACAGGGCCCATCACACAGCCCATCACACAGGCCCATCACACAGGGCCCATCACACAGGCCCATCACACAGACCCATCACACAGGCCCATCACACAGACCCATCACACAGCCCATCACACAGACCCATCACACAGGCCCATCACACAGACCCATCACACAGACCCATCACACAGCCCATCACACAGGCCCATCACACAGCCCATCACACAGGCCCATCACACAGCCCATCACACAGGACCCATCACACAGACCCATCACACAGGACCCATCACACAGCCCATTACACAGACCCATCACACAGGGCCCATCACACAGCCCATCACACAGGCCCATCACACAGACCCATCACACAGCCCATCACACAGGGCCCATCACACAGCCCATTACACAGACCCATCACACAGGCCCATCACACAGACCCATCACACAGGCCCATCACACAGACCCATCACACAGCCCATCACACAGGGCTCATCACACAGACCCATCACACAGGCCCATCACACAGACCCATCACACAGGGCCCATCACACAGACCCATCACACAGGCCCATCACACAGACCCATCACACAGGCCCATCACACAGGCCCATCACACAGACCCATCACACAGGCCCATCACACAGACCCATCACACAGACCCATCACACAGCCCATCACACAGCCCATCACACAGGCCCATCACACAGACCCATCACACAGACCCATCACACAGGCACATCACACAGGCCCATCACACAGACCCATCACACAGCCCATCACACAGCCCATCACACAGGCCCATCACACAGGCCCATCACACAGCCCATCACACAGACCCATAACACAGACCCATCACACAGCCCATCACACAGGCCCATCACACAGCCATCACACAGACCCATCACACAGACCCATCACACAGGCCCATCACACAGCCCATCACACAGACCCATCACACAGCCCCATCACACAGCCCATCACACAGGCCCATCACACAGGGCCCATCACACAGACCCATCACACAGACCCATCACACAGACCCATCACACAGCCCATCACACAGGCCCATCACACAGGGCCCATCACACAGACCCATCACACAGACCCATCACACAGCCCATCACACAGGCCCATCACACAGCCCATCACACAGGCCCATCACACAGCCCATCACACAGGCCCATCACACAGCCCATTACACATACCCATCACACAGGCCCATCACACAGACCCATCACACAGGCCCATCACACAGCCCATCACACAGACCCATCACACAGCCCATCACACAGGGCCCATCACACAGACCCATCACACAGACCCATCACACAGCCCATCACACAGGCCCATCACACAGGCCCATCACACAGACCCATCACACAGCCCATCACACAGCCCATCACACAGGCCCATCACACAGCCCATCACACAGGCCCATCACACAGACCCATCACACAGACCCATCACACAGACCCATCACACAGACCCATCACACAGCCCATCACACAGGCCCATCACACAGGCCCATCACACAGCCCATCACACAGACCCATCACACAGACCCATCACACAGCCCATCACACAGGCCCATCACACAGGCCCATCACACAGCCCATCACACCGACCCATCACACAGACCCATCACACAGCCCATCACACAGGCCCATCACACAGGCCCATCACACAGACCCATCACACAGGCCCATCACACAGACCCATCACACAGCCCATCACACAGGGCCCATCACACAGCCCATCACACAGACCCATCACACAGCCCATCACACAGGCCCATCACACAGCCCCATCACACAGCCCATTACACAGCCCATCACACAGACCCATCACACAGGCCCATCACACAGACCCATCACACAGCCCATCACACAGCCCATCACACAGGCCCATCACACAGCCCATCACACAGACCCATCACACAGACCCATCACACAGGCCCATCACACAGCCCATCACACAGGCCCATCACACAGACCCATCACACAGGCCCATCACACAGCCCATCACACAGGGCCCATCACACAGCCCATTACACAGACCCATCACACAGGCCCATCACACAGACCCATCACACAGGCCCATCACACAGGGCCCATCACACAGCCCATCACACAGACCCATCACACAGCCCATCACACAGACCCATCACACAGACCCATCACACAGACCCATCACACAGCCCATCACACAGGCCCATCACACAGCCCATCACACAGGCCCATCACACAGCCCATCACACAGGACCCATCACACAGCCCATCACACAGCCCATCACACAGGGCCCATCACACAGCCCATTACACAGGCCCATCACACAGGGCCCATCACACAGCCCATTACACAGGCCCATCACACAGGGCCCATCACACAGGCCCATCACACAGGCCCATCACACAGACCCATCACACAGACCCATCACACAGGCCCATCACACAGGCCCATCACACAGCCCATCACACAGGGCCCATCACACAGCCCATTACACAGACCCATCACACAGGCCCATCACATAGACCCATCACACAGCCCATCACACAGGGCCCATCACACAGGCCCATCACACAGCCCATTACACAGACCCATCACACAGACCCATCACACAAACCCATTACACAGGCCCATCACATAGACCCATCACACAGCCCATCACACAGGGCCCATCACACAGACCCATCATACAGGCCCATCACACAGCCCATCACACAGGGCCCATCACACAGACCCATCACACAGGCCCATCACACAGCCCATCACACAGGGCCCATCACACAGCCCATTACACAGGCCCATCACACAGGCCCATCACACAGGGCCCATCACACAGGCCCATCACACAGACCCATCACACAGGCCCATCACACAGACCCATCACACAGCCCATCACACAGACCCATCACACAGGCCCATCACACAGACCCATCACACAGGACCCATCACACAGCCCATTACACAGACCCATCACACAGGCCCATCACACAGACCCATCACACAGGCCCATCACACAGACCCATCACACAGACCCATCACACAGCCCATCACACAGACCCATCACACAGGCCCATCACACAGACCCATCACACAGGACCCATCACACAGCCCATTACACAGACCCATCACACAGGCCCATCACACAGACCCATCACACAGGCCCATCACACAAGCCTATCACACAGACCCATCACACAGGCCCATCACACAGCCCATCACACAGGGCCCATCACACAGGCCCATCACACAGACCCATCACACAGGCCCATCACACAGGCCCATCACACAGCCCATCACACAGCCCATCACACAGCCCATCACACAGGGCCCATCACACAGACCCATCACACGGACCCATCACACAGACCCATCACACAGGGCCCATCACACAGACCCATCACACAGGGCCCATCACACAGGCCAATCACACAGGCCCATCACACAGGCCCATCACACAGACCCATCACACAGGCCCATCACACAGGACCCATCACACAGACCCATCACACAGGCCCATCACACAAGCCTATCACACAGACCCATCACACAGGCCCATCACACAGCCCATCACACAGGGCCCATCACACACGCCCATCACACAGACCCATCACACAGGCCCATCACACAGGCCCATCACACAGCCCATCACACAGCCCATCACACAGCCCATCACACAGGGCCCATCACACAGACCCATCACACGGACCCATCACACAGACCCATCACACGGACCCATCACACAGACCCATCACACAGGGCCCATCACACAGGCCAATCACACAGGCCCATCACACAGGCCCATCACACAGACCCATCACACAGGCCCATCACACAGGACCCATCACACAGACCCATCACACAGCCCATCACACAGGGCTCCACTGGAAAACATGGGACGTAGGAGGCAGAGGGAACGGGGGAATGTGCGCAGGATAGTATCTTGTATTTTATTCTAAATGTTTTCTTGTTTTACACATCACATTATTTGCATTACGTCTGGGATTTATCTTCGTTACACATGGGATTGACCTCTGGGCATGGTATGAGTAGACGTGAGATACGTGAGAAAAATGCAGATGGCCGTTGCCTCAATCCCGCGCACTGAAAGAGCCCCCACAGCTCTGACCCCTCCGCTGTGCATGCTCCCTCGCTCCCAAGCCAGGCCACTTACATGTGGGTCGGCCTCTGGTCTCACGCTGCCATTCCCTTTGGCCATTCAGCTCCGTGTGCACCATCGTGATGCTGGCTGAGTGATCGGGTTCACACTCGTTCTTGATCTCTGGGTGGAAGTCCTCCAGCTCTTTCCTTTTCTTGAAGATGGACTTAGCTATTCTTAGCCCTTTGCATTATCTTATACATTTTAACATTAAATTTTATTTTCCACAAAAAAACTGGGAATTTGATTGATTTCCTGGACTCCAGCTCAGCTTAGGAAGAATTAACATCTTACCGATATTGAGTGATCTAATGCATGAGCATAGTATACACCTCAATTTAGTTAGGTCTTCTTTGGTTTCTCAGGAAAGTTTTGTTGCTTTCTCTGTCGAGATCTTGAATAACTTTTGTTTAATTTTCTCCAGATATTGATGTTTATGATGATATTATATGTAGAATATATTCAAATGTATTTTATACTTATTTTTAAAGTACATATACAAATTAATTGATTTTGTATGGTAAACCTGTTCCTAGTGAACTAACCATATTTGTTGATTTATTCTAATTTACCTGTAGAGTCTTTAAAATTTTCTATATGCACAATCCCATCATCTATGAAAAATAAGTTTTATTTTTCTTTCCAATTTTTATGCTCTTATTTATTTTTCTTTTCTATTACAGTACTTAGGGTCTTTAATTCACATTTAATTGATGTAGTGATGTGAGTTGCAGTGATGTGAGCAGCGTTGATCTCAGAGGATAGTTTTTGATAATGCACAATTTTATCTTATGTTTACTATATTTTTTTGGTTGGTGTTCTTTTCTCATATTGAGAAAATTTCATTTACTTCCTAGATTACTAACAGTTTTGTCAAGAATGCATATTACATTCCGTCAAAATCTCATTTACATCTGTTCAGATAATTATATAATTTATATTCTCACTTTTTTCTATTAATGTGGTAAATCACATTGATTTTTTTCTTTTTGATGCTGTTCATTCCTTTTTTTACATGAATACTATACCTGTTTTATTATTATTTTATACTATGTGACAATATTTGGAAATGTTGGTACCTTCTAATTTCTCTTCCTTTTCTGAATTTTTTAAAATGAAACTTTTATTTTGAGGTGAACATGGATTTGTATTCAGTTGTAGTAAATTGTACAGAGAGGCCCTGAGATCTGGCACACCTGTTGTTAAGTTTCTCCCAGTGATAACATCTTGTTACGCTGCAGTACAATAGCACAGCCAGGGGAGTGACGTTACTGCAATCGGTGCATCTGATTCAGTTTCAGATTTCCTGTGTTAGCTGGACTCGCGTGTGTGTGTGCATGTGCGTGCATGTGTGTGTGCGCGTGTGTGCGTGCGTGCATGTGCGTGTGTGCGTGCGTGTGCGTGTGGGTGTGTGTGCATGTGGGTGTGGGTG
This sequence comes from Myotis myotis, assembly GCF_014108235.1. Classification (NCBI taxonomy): domain Eukaryota; kingdom Metazoa; phylum Chordata; class Mammalia; order Chiroptera; family Vespertilionidae; genus Myotis; species Myotis myotis. The sequence goes on along the minus strand of NW_023416329.1, from coordinate 1,442,937 downwards.
TGTGCGTGTGTGCGTGTGTGTGTGTGTGTGTGTGTGTGCGCGCGTGCACACGATCTGGGAGTAAGTTACACAATACACCTGTGTAACTTATCCAGTCTGCTGGCATCAACATTTTACTATTTAAAATGTCATGGGAACCTTTTACTTCCATTCAGGTCTGTTTTCCTCCTTCTCATTGTCTTGAGTATCAGCTGATGTGATAATTTCTGTTAAAATCATCAAATGTGACTTCTAACACTAATGAGGAGGACAGTCTACTATATATACTCATATTTCTGCTCTTTCTTTCTTCCTTTCAATGGTCCAGGAATGCTTTTATCATTTAACTTTCTGCTTAATAAACTTCCTTTAGCCCATCTTTAAGGATTGGCCTGCTAGCCACAAATTTTTTTCATTTTCCTTCACCTGATAATGTCTTTATTTCCTCTTCATTCCTAAAGGATAGTTTTGCCAGATACAAGATTTATGCTTGAGAGCTTGTTTCTTTGGCCTGGAAAAGTGTGCCGTTTTCTACTGACCTCCATGGTTTCAGTTTAGCAACCCACGGGCACTTAAATCAATTTTCTCCTGGGTAATTTCTATCAGGATGCTCCCAAGATTAGTTTTCTCATCTTTCGTTTTCAGAAATGTTATTATGATGTCTTGATGTGTATTTCTTTGAATTTATCCTGCTTGAGGCTCCTATATTCTTTTTAAATATGTTTTTATTGATTTTAGAGAGAGAGAGGAAGGGAGAGGGAGAGACCGAAACGTCAATGTGAAAGCGAAACATCCATCAGCTGCCTCCTGCCGACACCCTGCCAGGGATTGAGCCCGTAACCCAGTCATGTGCTCTGATGGGGAATCAAACTGTCAAAACTTCCGTGTACTGGAGGACGCCCAGCCAACCAGCTAAGCCACACCGGCCAGGACTTACATTATTTCTTGAGTCCATTTTTTAGTTGTGACTTTTTAAGGATTTTGCCCATTAAATGGTCAAATATAATGGCACAGCATATATTATCCTTTTTATTCTGGATTTTTAAAATTTATTGATTTTAGAGAGAGAGGAATAAAGAGAGAGATTTGTTGTTCCACTTATTTATGCATTCATTGCTTGCTTCTTGTGTGTGCCCTGACGAGGGATGGAACCTGCAAACATGACTTACCAGGCAACATGCTAACCAAATGAGCTACCCAGCCAGAGTCAGATTCTTGATTTTAGGTATTAGCATTTTGTCTTTTTATTTTTTGAAAAAAGCAAATTTTGACTTGTTTATTAAAATGTTTTATTGATGTATGTTCTCTTATTTTCTAATTTATTTCACTATAATCTGCTATTTTTAATGGCTTTTTGATATGCATGGTTAGATAATTTATGTTTTGTTTCTCCTCTTTTCATTTATAGGTGTGAATGTCCTTCTTAGTACTGTTTTAGCTACACCCCACACATTGACACATTATACCAATATTGCCTGGCTCAAGCATTAGTTGATTTCCATTTAATTTTTTTGACCCATGGTTTTATTTAGAAGAATATGACTTATTTTCCAAGGGGAGGAGACTTCCTAGCCGTCTTTTAAGAGTGGTTTCTGACCTGTTTCCTTCATGATCAGAGAACTGATGGGTGGCCTTTGCTCTTTGGAAGCCGGGGCCTGACTTTCTGACCGTCCTGTGTCTGCACGGGCAAGCATTCCCCGAGTCCTTGAAAAGACTGTGCTCTCTCGTATCGTCTCCTATTGAGACTGTGGGTTTGTCTGTTTCTCCTTTTATTTGGGTTTAGTTTCGAGTGATAGGTTTTGAAGCTATGTTATTGGGAACCTACAGATTTAGAATTTTGATGTTTTATTTGTGGACTGATCTTTTATCATATGTGTACTAATGTTTCTTGCCATAAAAATCTCTTTGTTTTATAATATAGCTGGCATATTTGACCTATTATGTGTACTGTTTATTGGTCGATCATTTCTATTATTTTATTTCTAAACATTTTCCTCACATCGAAAAGATGTTTCATTTAAGCAGCATGTAATTGTTCATTTTATTTTAACAGTTGACATTCAATATTATTTTGTATTAGTTTCAGATGTACAGCATGGTGATTAGACAATTATATAATTTGCTAAGTGATCCCTCTAATAAGTCTAGTACCCACCTGGTACCACACATAGTTATTAGAATACTAGAGGCCCAGTGCATGAAATTTTTGCACAGGTGGGGTCCCTAGGCCTGGCCAGCGATCAGGGCCGATCAGGGCCTTCCGGCTGCCTGCCAGGCCTCCCTTTGTTCAATGCCGTCCGCTAGTGGTCAGCACATGTCATAGTGAGCAATGAACTCCCAGTCTCCCAGTCAAACTCTAGAGGGGGACACTGCATATTAGTCTTTTATATATATATAGACTAGAGGCCTGGTGCACGAAATTCTGCACAGGGGGGTGGGGTGGTTGTCCCTCAGCCCGACCTGCACCCTCTCCAATCCAGGACCCCTTGGGGGGTGTCTGACTGCTGGTTTAGGCCCCATCAACGGTGCCTAAACCGGCAATCAGACATCCCTCTCACAATCCAGGACTGCTGGCTCCTAACTGCTAACCTGCCTGCCTGCCTGCTCACCCCTAACCACTCTACCTGCCTGCTTGATTGCCCCCTAACTGCCCCCCTTCTGGCCTGGTCACCCCCTAACTGCCCCCCTTCTGGCCTGATCACCCCCTAACTGCCCCCCTTCTGGCCTAGTCACTCCCTAACTGCCCCCCTGTCAGCCTGGTCATCCCCTAACTGCTCCCCTAACTGCTCCCCTGCCGACCTAGTCCCCCCCTAAATACTCGCCTGCTGGCCTGGTCATCCCCTAACTGCCCTCCTGCTGGCCTGGTCACCCCCTAACTGTCCGGAAGGAAGCGGATGTCCAGAAGATGTCTGGTCGACCCAGTCTAATTAACATATTACCCTTTTATTAGTATAGATTGCTGACTATATGCCCTATGATGTAGTTTACCTCCCCTTGACTATTCTGTTACTACCAATTTGTACTTCTTAATCCCTTCACCTTTTTCACACAACCCCCTACCACCATCCCTTGCACCCTCTAATTATTGATTTTTTAAATTTACTCTGACAATTCTAGACTCCTGATTGGGGTTTTTGTCTGTTTACAGTCAAAGTAACAGCTAATTTACTTGGGCTTATGGTCATCACTTTCCTATTTGTTTTCTATTTGATCCATATACTTCATATTGTTTTTCTCTTCTCTCTTGCCTTGATGTAAATTATTTTAAACATTTTATTTTCTTTCTCATAACTGTGAATCTACATATATTTTGAATCCCCACAAGTTATTACTGTTTGATTTATACAATCAGTGTTGTATTATACACATGTTCCCTCCTCCTCTATATCTGGAAGAGTTTGTATAAAGTGATATTATTCTTCCTGAAATGTTTGGTTGATTTCACCAATGAAACCTTTTTTGTTCCTGAAGTTTTCTTTTTTGAAAGATTATTTTTTAGCTGCAAATTAAATATCCTTAATAGATAATGGGATAGCTTATTAATTTCTTCACAAGTGGATTATGATAGTTCCTATCTTTCAAGGAACTGGTTGTTTTAATCTAAGTTGTTCAATTTATGAGAGTATAATTATTTATAGTGTTTCCTTATTATTTTTTGAAGTCTGTGCTGATGTCCCATTTTCATTTCAGATTTTGGTAATTTCTGTCATTTCTTGGTCAATCTGGCAAGAGATGCAGTCTCTGAGCACTGCAGGAGCCAGCATTGGTTCATCACTTTCTCTATTGCTTTACTCTTTCCAAATTTGATGACAGCTTGTTTCTCTTATCTTTATTTTCCCCTCCTTTGTTTGTTTTGGGTTTAATTTGCTATTTTTTTCTCAAATTACTTAAGGTGGGAATTTAAGTTACTTGTTTTAGATCTTTATTCTCTATGTAATACTAGAGGCCCAGTGCACAAAAATTCATGCACTGGGGGGGAGGGCTCAGCTCGGCCTGTGCCCTCTCTCATTCTGGGACCACTCAGGGGATGTCTACTGCCAGTTTAGGCCCACTCCCTGGGGGATTGGGCCTAAGCTGGCCATCAGACATCCCTCTGCCAGCCTGGGAGCCCTCAGGGGATGTCCACCTGCCAGCTTAGGGCCGCTCCCGGGGAATGGGTTGAAACCGCAGTCGGACATCCTTAGCGCTGCTGAGGAGGTGGGAGAGGCTTCCAGCACTGTAGCCATCAGCCCGGCTTGTGGCTAAGCGGCACTCCCGTTGTGGGAACACACTGACCACCAGGGGGCAGCTCCTGCATTAAGCATCTGCCACCTGGTGGTCAGTGTGTGTCATAACTACCGGTTGTTCTGCCCTTAGGGTCAATTTGCATATTACCCTTTTATTATATAGGATAAGCATTTGGTTCTACAAAGCAGTGCATGCTGCTTCAGCCCAGTTGGCAGAGCTTGGTAAGTTGGGTCATTATTTTCATCCTGTCTGGCATTGATGTCTGAATTGTGACTTTCATTGGCATCTAATAGCAGGGCATTGATTTTTTTCCCATTCTGTCAATATCTACCATTTCATTGAAGTGTGTAGCCAGCAGTCGCCAACCAGTGGTCTGCGGACAACTGGTGGTCTGTGAGGTCCGTAAGGTTGGGGACCACTGGTCTAGACCATAACTATTTGAGCTAATTATTGAATGTTGGCCTATAATTAGTTATTTATTCTATTTGTTCTCTTCTCATCTTGGTACTCTGTGCCTGCTTTTTAGCCTTCTTTTGGATTATTTGAATATTTTTAATGTTCTGTTTTATTTTATTTTACTTTATTTTAGGGTTTATTTTTTTGTATCAATATTTAAAGTCTTATTTAGGATATATTGCTCTGTATCAGTCCATATGTTTATATCTCTATATATCTATACTTTCACAGTTTACTTAGATTTAATATTGTACTACTTTACATAAAATGTAGAAACTTGTAACATAAATCTCCCTCTTTATCCTTGTTATTTGGTGTTATAGGTGTCATATATATCTGCATATACTGGAAACCATTCAACAAAATAGAATGACTTTTTATTTCAACAGTCATACACAATTAAAAGTGTATTGACATTGTATTCTATGACCTTGTTAAATCATGTATTAGACATAGCTTTTTCCTGAATTTCTTTGGATTTTCTATCTGCTTTAAAAAAAAAAAAAACGTTGGTCAGCCCCCTCCCTCCCTCTCTCCTGTCCTCACTTCCTCCCTTTCTCCCTTCCTCCCTCTCTCCCTTTCTCCCTCCCTCCCTCCCTCCCTTCCTCCTCCCTCCCTCCCTCTCTCCTGTCCTCACTTCCTCCCTTTCTCCCTTCCTCCCTCCCTCCCTTCCTCCTCCCTCTCTCCCTCTCTCCCTCCCTCCCTCCCTCCTTTTCTCTCTCCATTCCTCCCTCCCTCCCTCCCTCCCTCCCTCCCTCCCTCCCTCCCTCCCTCCCTACTTCATTTCACCCCATTTTTTCTCTGTACACTTTGTCCTTTTGTACCTCTAATAAGATGTTGAAAAGATGTGGTGGGAGCTTATATCTTGTTTTATCCAGTCTTAGGCGAGAATATACAGACTTTAGAGCTAAGGAAGATGGAAAATGAAGGTTTTGAACATGCTCTTTATCCACTTCCTGCTTTGTTGAGACTTTTATCAAATAGAAAAGCAGTTTTTATTGATATTTTTAATAATACATTTTGAGCATCACTGATTTTTCTATTTTTTCAATTTTAGATATTTCATCTTTTTAGTATTTTCTTAATTCTACCTGCTTTGTATTAATTTCTCTTCTTTTTAGCCCCTTAATCAAAACCTTGGGTTGGTAATTTTATACCTCTTTGTTGAGCTCTTAGTGTAAGCAAATGCATCTATTGTAACTATTTTTTTATTAATGTGTTGTTTTCTTCTGTTAATGTGGTGAGTTATATTGATTGCACTTTTAGGTTATCCCCTTAGGTCATGGTACTATATCCTTTTTATACATTGGTAGATTGAATTTATTATTATGAAGAATAATGATCTATAATTTTTCTTTCTTACAACGCCTTTAGTTTTAGAATGAGGACAAACCTGGCCATATAAAATGAGCTGGGAAATGTTCTTCTTTTGTCTCAAATTGCTGTTGTTTCTTCCTTACATAATTGTTTGAGTAAAGCCATTGAGACCCACAGTTTTTCTTGTGTAGCTTTCAAATTATGAATTGAGTTTCTTTAGTAGCTATAGGTCTATTATAATTCTAATTTCTTCTAGTGTCAGTTTTGGTCATTTGAACCTCAAAGTATTTTTTTCCATTTTATTTCATTTATCAAATTAATTGCCGTATTTTCACTTATAATTGTCCGCTAATTACCATTTTCATGTCTATAGAATCCATAGTAATGTTCCTCCTTTCTCTCCCCGTACCAGTAATTTATGTTTTTCTGTTTTCTCCCTTTTTTCAATTTAAGTAGGGTTTTTTTCAGTTTTCAGTGATACATTTAATAATACATTTTTGGCATCACTGATTTTTCAATTTTAGTATTTCATCTTTTTAGTATTTTCTTAATTCTACCTGCTTTGTGGTAGTATGTACTTTTTGTTCAATTAAAATATTTTTACCAGAATATGTCTAGATTTATTTAAAATAATTTTTCTTGGAGCATTTTAATTCCTTTTGATTAGCAGTTGTTTATCGTGTCTGCTTTGCTTCTGCTGACGTGTCTGTGTGCCTGCAGGTTTATGCAGCATTTCCCAAGAACCTCCTGCAATTCTGCCCTGGCACCCTTTCCGTCCTCTCCATGCCTTCCCCTGGCCTGGCCACTGTGTCCTGCCTCCCTTGGCCACTGCGTCCTGCCCCCCCCCCCCCCGGCCACTGCATCCTGCCCCCCTCTGGTCACTGCAACCTGCCACCCTCTGGTTACTGCGTCCTGCCCCCCTGGTCACTGTGTCCTGCCACCCTGGTCACTGGGTCCTGACACCCCTCCCCCTGCCACTGCGTCCTGCCCCCCTGGTCACTACATCCTGCATCTCTGGCGCTGCCAGGAAGAGGAGGTGCTGCCTGGGACAGAGGGGAATTTCACAGTCAGCCTCTCTTCTTTGGTTCCAGTGTGGACTTGAATGTGACAGTTAGGAGTCTGGTTTTTTGCGACCCTCCTTCCTCATCTCACTCATCCTCTTTCAAGCTCAGCTTATCTTCCGTTCTCTCCTGTGACTCCCTGTCCTCCCGCTTCCTTTCTTTAGTTCTTTGTGATGGTTTCATAACAAAACGCCCCGAGAATGATGCTGCAGGCCTGCTTGCTGACCCTCCCCCTGCAGCCACTTCCCATCACGAGGCGAGCGGGCAGGCTACCTCCCAGTCCCGCTCAACCACTAGTGCCCACTCCCAGGCGTGAATGTGGCCTCGCCTCCCCTTTCTTCTTCCCTCTTGCTGATGGTTCTCTGGAAATTGTTTTTCCTGAATGGATTTAGAGCATTTTTTGAAAATATGTTTCCAGCAACAGTATTTCTTCCCAGGGCGAGGGAGGGTGCGGAGGGCTCCGCGCAGCCTGGGAGGTGGGTGTGGGCGGAGGAGGCATGGCAGACGGGATGGCCCTGCAGTGACAAGGGCTGACTGAGAGCTCGGTGACTGTCCGCCCCACCCCTGTTCTCCGTCTCTGGGTACACACCCACCAAGCCACCAAGTGGGGTGCTGCCCCCCCCCCCCGGCCATATGCGCCTGACCTGCCAGGGGAGCCAGTGACCCAGGTGTCCTGTCTGTCCTGACGGGGCCCTCCCCGGTCAGCCCGTGTCCTTCGACCCCGCCGACCCCCGACCTGTCCCGCGTGCAGTGCCTCAGGCGCAGGCCCTGCTTGCTTCCTGCTGTGACCCCTTTTCAAGGCCTGAACCGGCCCTGGATGGAGAGCCAGGCCCCCTGGGACAGTTGCCTGGGAGCAAACCACTGGGGCTTGTTGAGCCAGTGTCATTTCATGTGACCATCCTGCTCAGCCTGCATTCCCTGAGCTGCTGGTGCTGCCGGGATGGGCGAGGTGCCAGGTCCCGGGGCAGGAGGAGACGCAGCCTTGCCTCCCACATTTGGAGTGCCCCCCCCCCCCCCCCGCCCCAGACACTTTGGTGCTGCTCTGAGACTGGCTGGGGAGGCTGGGGTCCCCACCTGGCAGGGGTGGCCTCAGGAGAAGCTTCCCACAGGCAGCAGCAAGGGGACCCGGAGCAGAGTTGGGTGAGGGAGAGGGAGGCAGCCTGGCCCTGCAGTTGAGAGGGCAGCGGGGCCCAGGGGCGCGAGAAGAGGACATGCGGTCCAAGCCGGTGGGGGGGGGGGGGGTGAAGTGGGAGGGGCAGGGCCGTGGCTCCAGCATGCGCTGTGCCTGTGCTCGGGCTGTATCCCAGCCATAGTTACTCTGCCACACGGGGTGTTAGGGCCCCTGGAGGTGATGGTGCCCCCTCCCCCCCACCTGCCTCCCTACTGGGCCAGGAGGCCCTGAGGTGGTGGTGCCGCGGGGACCGGCTCCCACAGGCAGGTCTGGAGTCAGCTGGTTGTCAGCTGTGTTCTGAAACTTGCTGCTTTAAATGTGGCCGAGACGCCGCGAGGTCTTGGGCCCCCATGGAAGCCCGCCTGGGCGGGCGGGCTGTTGATATTGGAACCACACGCTGTTGCAGACACGCACCAGGGCCTGCGGTCCCTCCACGGGAGCTCCCGCCTCCCGGGCCCCGGCTGGCCTCCGCTGGCACCCGAGCAGGCCGGCTCTGTGGCTGTCTGCGGGCCGGTGTCTCGGTCCTGAGCCAGCTCTGTGGTTCCTGCTTACACAGTCCGAATCCTGAAATTCAAAAATAGGTCATAAGTAGACGTGGGGCTGACCTAAATCCACGGGGAGCGAGTGTTTGCTCTGTGTGTTTATTTCTGTCCCGCCTCTTCGGAAAGGGTTAGAGCAGGGGTGGGCAAACTTTTTGACTCGAGGGCCACAATGGGTTCTTAAACTGGACCAGAGGGCCGGAACAAAAGCATGGATGGAGTGTTTGTGTGAACTAATATAAATTCAAAGTAAACATCATTACATAAAAGGGTACGGTCTTTTTTTTTTTTTTTTTTAGTTTTATTTGTTTCAAACAGCCGGATCCAGCCTGCGGGCCGTAGTTTGCCCACGGCTGGGTTAGTGGCAGCTACAGAAGCACTTTGTGTGCAGTTGGAGGTTTTCTGTTTTGTCACCTAGTCAGGAGGTGGAGGGAAAGCGAGGGGGAGGGGGGTGCAGCAGGAAGCCCTGGAGAGGCCGGTGCGTGGACGGCCGCTCCCGCCCTGCGCTCGCCCGCGCGCTCTCGCCCAGCTGTCTTTCCCAGCGAGGCCCGGTGCGTGTTGGCAACAGCATTGGTTCCAATATCAGTCCCCCCGGCGGGTGCAGGGGTGCCGGCCAGCGGCTGGGCGGCTAAGAACTCAGCCAGATGCTGGCAGCTCTCAGGCTCCCAGGTGCTGGGCTCCTGCTGGCCACAGGGAGAAGGAACAGATGCTCAGTGTTAGGCTTTCCCGGCGCCCGGGAGCCGAGCCCGCCCAGACCCTCAGGACGGAGGAAATCTTCAGCTAATGATCTGTGTCAAGAAACATTGTGTTTGCCTTTCACCAGAGACAGGATTCATGGGGCCAGGACCCGCCTCTGAGCGATGCCGCGAGGTGCTGCCACGGGACCACAGGGGGATGGCCTTGGAGGAGTGCCCTGTGCATACGGAGGGTCGGGGAGATGCTGAGGAGACAGGAAGGCTCGATGGGCGGCAGCGCTGGTGGCAGGAAATGCCCTTTCTGTGGGAGTAATGTGCAAACGGAAACCTAAGCAGGAGCAGAGAAAGCCACACACAGGCCTGGGCTCCCTGCAGGCCGAGGCCAGGACGGCAGAGGCAGCAGGTGTGACAGACCCTGGAGAGCTCTGGGATGGGCAGCGGGCAGTGCAGCTCATCACGATGGACGCACGGAGGCTTCCCCTGCTCCTGGGCTCCGCTGCGCCCCCTGAGGCCAGTGCAGGTGCCAGGACCGGCCCTGGTGCGTTGGTTGTGGCCGGGAGGGCCGGCAGGTGTGCCTCTTACAGGCAGGCGATGAGAGGGGCGGAGCTGGAGTGGGGCTGCGTGCCTGAGGGCTGGGGCTGAGGCCTGGAGGCCAGACCGAGGGACATGGCTGAGGTTTCCAGGGAAAGAACCTGATGCTAGGGCCCTCCAGTCATGGCTTCAGCTTACCCATCACTGGGAAAGGCCTGGTCCCCAGAACAGAGGCTGGAGGCGAACAGGACTGCACTCAGGACATGGGAGACAGTGCCCTGGCCTGCTCCCGCCAGCGAGATCTGCCTGTGGGCACTCCACGGCCCCCGGGGGCTGGGCAGGTCTGCCCTGCCTCCTCCTGTCAGACATGGGCTCTGAGAGAGCAACAGGCTGGGAGGTGACAGTGGAGAGGCTGCCTCGGCTGGGACCTGCCTGGGAGGCAGGGCTTTCCTGTGAGTGGCTCCGAGCCCAGGTGGTTGGGGTGTGGCAGAGCCAGCCTTCAGACATGTGCCAGCGGGGGCAGGCCAGGTGGCAGCGTTGCCACCGTCTGGGTCACGGATGCGCCTGTACCTTGGTTCTCTCTCTAGAGCAGTGGTTCTCAACCTGTGGGTCACAACCCCTTTGGCGGTCGAATGACCCTTTCACAGGGGTCGCCTAAGACCATCCTGCATATCAGATATTTACATTACGATTCATAACAGTAGCAACATTACAGTTATGAAGTAGCAACGAAAATAATTTTATGGTTGGGTCACAACATGAGGAACTGTATTTAAAGGGCACGAAGGTTGAGAATCACTGCTCTACAGGCAGGGCCAAGGCAGCCTTCCAGCCTGAAAACAAGATCTGGGCTGGCCGCGACCTGCAGGTGCTCAGAGAAGCATTTCCTCGGACTCAGCGTCTCTTGGTGAACGCAGGGAGGGGGCGATGACCTAGCACCCTGCCGAGCAGAGCGAGCTGTCCAGGCCAGGGCTGCCCACCTTCGCAGGAGTGCTGCCAGGGGAGCAAACCCCTGGGATCAGACCGGCTGGTGTGCGGACACGGACTCTCACCAAGCTCCGTACCACGGTTTTCAGCGCCTTGGGGCTCCATTCAAACGTTACTTCAGGTGTCTCCGCAGGGGGAATGGGGCTGTGTCTGCAGCCTCCGCCTATGTCCCCCTTCCCCGCCCTCCCGGGCCTGTCACTGCCCAGCAGCCCAGCAGCCCAGCAGCCCAGCAGCCCAGAGGCCCAGCGCCTGCCTTCCTGGCCGGGCTCCCTGCGCCCCCGGGCCAGGCCCCTCGAGAAGGAGCACATCAGAGTCACAGGCTGGCAGCTTTGAGGCGTTGGCGCTCTCAAGTTTCCATTCATCCGTCAGCTCGTAATTGGTGTCTGCTGTGTCAGACACTCCGCTCGGGGGTGATTAAAAGCAAAATGATTTTTTATGAAGTTTTATAGCCCCCTGAGGGTGACCGATGAGAGAGCAGATACTGATGATGTGGTGAGTGTTTTGCAGGGGTAATCGGAGACAAGAGCCGGTGTGAGCTGGGGCGGCCCTGGGCGTGATGTTGGAGTAGGCTCTGTGAGCCCTGTGGGTGCTTCTCACATCCAGAAGCCACTGCAGTGGGCAGCCTGGCAGCAGGGCCTTGGCCACCGATGCCAGCGGCCGGAGCAGCCAGGGAAGGCCTGGCGGCAACTTGCTTACTCAGGATGGTCTGGCCTGGGAGACAGTGGAGGTCCTGGTGGGACAGTGTGCTCGCTGGTTCAGACAGGCGGGAGGTCCCGGGTGTGGGAGGGAGGTCCCGGGTGTGGGAGGGAGGTCCCAGGGTCCAGGGGGGAGGTCCCGGGTGTGGGCGGGAGGTCCCGGGTGTGGGAGAGAGGTCCCAGGGTCCAGGAGGGAGGTCCCGGGTGTGGGCGGGAGGTCCCGGGTGTGGGAGAGAGGTCCCAGGATCCAGGAGGGAGGTCCCGGGTGTGGGAGGGAGATCCCGGGTGTGGGAGGGAGGTCCCGGGTGTGGGAGAGAGGTCCCGGGTGTGGGAGGGAGGTCCTGGGTGTGGGCGGGAGGTCCCGGGTGTGGGAGAGAGGTCCCAGGGTCCAGGAGGGAGGTCCCGGGTGTGGGCGGGAGGTCCCGGGTGTGGGAGAGAGGTCCCAGGATCCAGGAGGGAGGTCCCGGGTGTGGGAGGGAGGTCCCAGGGTCCAGGAGGGAGGTCCCGGGGTCCAGGAGGGAGGTCCCGGGGTCCAGGAGGGAGGTCCCGGGTGTGGGAGGGAGGTCCCGGGGTCCAGGAGGGAGGTCCCAGGTGTAGGAGGGAGGTCCCGGGTGTGGGCGGGAGGTCCCGGGTGTGGGAGAGAGGTCCCAGGGTCCAGGAGGGAGGTCCCAGGGTCCAGGAGGGAGGTCCTGGGTATGGGAGGGAGGTCCGGGGTCCAGGAGGGAGGTCCCGGGTGTGGGCGGGAGGTCCCGGGTGTGGGAGAGAGGTCCCAGGGTCCAGGAGGGAGGTCCTGGGTATGGGAGGGAGGTCCCGGGGTCCAGGAGGGAGGTCCGGGGTCCAGGAGGGAGGTCCTGGAGTCCAGGAGGGAGGTCCGGGGTCCAGGAGGGAGGTCCCGGGGTCCAGGAGGGAGGTCCGGGGTCCAGGAGGGAGGTCCTGGGGTCCAGGAGGGAGGTCCGGGGTCCAGGAGGGAGGTCCTGGGGTCCAGGAGGGAGGTCCGGGGTCCAGTTGGTGGTCAGGCTCTGAGGAGGGAGACAGGGCTGGTAGGGCAGGAGGCATCCATGACATCAGCACCCGGTACCGCCCCAGGATTCAGCGTGGGGCCGCTTCCCTTCCTGTGTAGAGGCTACCCAGAGGGACGGAGGTTGCAGGAGGTGGTGCTCAGTCTGCACTTCAGCCAGGAGCCACTCGGGGGCCTTGCTCCTGGGCCTGGTGTTCATGGCCAGACAGACAGCAGTGCTGACTCGGGCGATGCTGAGCTCAGGGACCTGGCAGCCGAGGGCCGGCCGGCCCCCGCGGGCAGCGCTGCTCAGGGTGGGCTGGGTGAGGACAGAGGGTGGGCTGGGTGAAGATGGAGCCCTGCAGGCCTCTGCGGTGGGTGTGGCTGGCAGGGCGGGGCGGGGACAGTCCCATTGCTGACCTTCCCCATGCCTGGGTGGGAATGGCCCGCTGCCAAGGAGGGCCGGGGGGGGGGGGGTTAGGGGGGTGCAAAGGCTGGTCCGGGTGAGTGTCAGGTGTCCTTGGCAGAGGCTGTGCTCCAGGCAGCCCCAAGGCCAGTGGGTGGGAGGAGGGAGCAGAGAGGACAGGGCAAGTCTCTGGATGGCAGTCCTGGGCCCTGAGGCTGGGCCAGCGGGCAGGCTGCGGAGGCCCTTCTCTGATGTGGAAAGCTCCTCCCTCCCGCACCTCAGCTGCCCTGCCTGGCAGCCTGAGCCCAGGGAGTGTGCCACCCTATCTGCCTCCCCTCTGGGACTACTGTCACCTATAGCAGCAGTTACAGACCATTTTATTCCAGTGCCCTTGTGAGGGGGATATGCACTCCGGGGGCTGCCACGCGGAATAAGCCCCAGATGAGGAGGCCAGTGGTGGGGGGATGCTGCCCGAAGCCTGGCGCCGCCTTTGCCCCCCCTGCACCCCCTGCTGCCCTCTTACCAGGACCCCCGCTCCCCTGCACTTCAGCGCCTGTGGCAGGCAGGAGCCTGGGGAAGAGGCAGGACTGCCCCATCCACTCAGGGTGGAGTGACTCCCCAGGGAGGAGTCCCCTTGCACCCGAGAGCAGAGCCACCACTGGCTACAGCCCGAGAGGCGGCCCCTGGCACCTGGCTCCACACGCAGGCCCTCTGCTGCCTGGGTGGCACTGGCACAGGGGGGGGTCCGCTGTGCGCTTGGCGAGTGACATGAAAGAGCCTCAAGGAAATATTGTGTCACGGAGAGGCCGTCGATCTGGGCAGCTTCCTGTCCAGGAGCCGATCCACCGGCTTCGCAGGCTGGGAGCGCGTGGCCACTGGGGTAACTGGCCTTATTGCACTGGGGTAACTGGCTTTATTGCACTGGGGTAACTGGCCTTATTGCACTGGGGTAACTGGCCTTATTGCACTGGGGTAACTGGCCTTATTGCACTGGGGTAACTGGCCTTATTGCACTGCGTGGTGGGGGCCGAGACGGTGGTGTGGAGAGTGGGCTCTGCTGTCGCGTCCAGCGGGCTTTCTTTCCTGGCACACTGGCTGCAGGGAGCGAGGAGAAGGAAGCTCCCTCCCTGGCCGTGGAGGCGGGAGAGACCTGATTTCATTCCGCCGCAAGCTTCGGGCTTGGAGGCCTCGCTGTGCCGATATGGGAGAGGGGCCGGCATGAGCAGGTGGGCTGAGGGCCGCGTTGTGTGGCAGGGATGCCTCTTGCAAACCCTAATAGATGGGCACGCGAGGAGGCCGTGAGCAGGCAGCGGCAGGCTTTCGGGATCGTGAGCTGGGAGACTCCTGGTCAGTGAACCCCGGCACCATGCTCCGGGGAGAAGAGCCGTGTCTCCCCGGCCTCCCGAAGTGCCCGCTGCCCGGGCCCAGGTTCCGCTCCTTCTCATCTGCAGCAGGTTGTGGAAGGTTGGTGTGCGGGGAGCTCCGTGGCAGCCCCGCAGGAAACCCTGTGAACACCCCGTGTCCCGTGTGCAAGGCCTCGCTCCTGGGATGCGGGCACCAGGGCTCCCCGACCAGCCTCCCGTGGCCCCTGCTGCGGGGGTGGCCGTCCTGTCTCAGAGGCCCAGTTGGCTGGGTGTCCTTGGGACAGTGTCGTTTGGCGCACCATGGCCCGTGGTGCCTGCACGTCTTTCCAGAGTGAGGCAGCTCTGGCCTCGCGGACGGAAGGGCACCGGGCCCCTCGCTGGCTGCCCGCTCTGCGCCGAGGCAGGGCTCGGGCGGCTCGGCCTTCCAGCATCACCCCACTTGCCTAGTGACCCAGCGGGCAAGCCCCTGTGGGTCCTGTGGCCTCTGTACAAGGAGGTCTCTCCTCAGCTCTGCTCTGCCCTGTCTCAGAGGGGCCCGCAGCTGTGGTCAGGACCCCCCGTGCCGGGCAGCACCCGCCTTCCTGTCCACGGCCAGCCTCAGGCAGTCTCAGTGCGGGCACGGCCTCCCCTCCCTTGATACCCTCGCTGGGTCAGTCCGTGTGTGTGTGGGTGGAACCCTCATGTCCTCCCTCCCTCCCTGGACCCTTCTCAGAGCTGCTTTGTGTGCCTTGCTCTTCGGCACCTAAAAACCACATCTGGGAAGCTCCACCCACAGCCTGCAAGGATGCTGCTGAGGTGCGGGGGCCGCTCTGTCCCACAGCGTCCGGGTCCACCATCTCCCAGGGGCGGTCTCCTGAGGGCAGCGCCGGCACCGCTGTGGCCCGAGCACTGTGGGCGGGGGTCTGAGGGACCCGAGGAATTAGGGACTCGCAGCCTCCCTTTGTGCCGACTCCTCGGAGGCCGAGAGCAGAGCTGAGGC
Organism: Myotis myotis; assembly: GCF_014108235.1. Classification (NCBI taxonomy): domain Eukaryota; kingdom Metazoa; phylum Chordata; class Mammalia; order Chiroptera; family Vespertilionidae; genus Myotis; species Myotis myotis. The sequence continues at coordinate 1,427,533 of NW_023416329.1, read as the reverse complement.
CCGCGGGTCGGAGGTGTGGAGAGCGCCGCTGACTTCCTGTGAGGCCCTGGCCCAGCTTATTTCTGTTTAGTTATTGTCTTTCTTCTTTTGATCCCATATCTATGTATGTTACTTTATTGCAATTGACTTTATAAGCTGCCTCCAGTCCCTCTTGGAAAGAAGGTTCATACGTGCACATACACACACTGGCTCAGATGGGCACATACACACACTGGCTCAGATGTGGACATGCACACACCTGCTCAGACGTGCACATACACACACAGGCTGATGGGCACATACACACACTGGCTCAGATGGGCTCATACACACACCCGCTCAGACGTGCACATACACACACTGGTTCAGATGGGCACATACACACACTGGTTCAGATGCGGGCATGCACACACCTGCTCAGATGTGCACATACACACACTGGCTCAGACGTGAATCTCCTCTAGAATAGACCCAAGGCCAATGTGCCCTGTCTCCCCGCCTCCTGCCCCCCTGCAGCTGCGCGGGCCTCCTGGCTGCTCATTTTCTTGACCAGACATGCACCTCAGGGCCTTTGCATTGCTATTCCATGGGCCTGAAGTGCTCTTCTTCCCAGTACTCTTTGGGCTCACTTCCTCACAGTGTTCAGTTTTTACTCAAATACCTTTTTTTCAATGAGGCTTTTTGTCCACTTTAATTAAAATTTCAATACCCAAACATTCCCCCTCCCTCTTCTCATATAACCGTTTGTATCAGTCTGCTAGGGCTCGCCAGAGAAACAGAAGATGATAGATAGGGAGATAGATAGATGATAGATAGATAATAGGTAGGTAGATGATAGATGATAGCTGGATAGCTAGATATATAGATTGATTGATAGATGATAGATAGATGCCAGATATAGGTAGATAGATTGATTGATTGATAATAGATAGATGATAGATAGATTGATTGGTTGATAGATGATAGATAGATAGATTATAGATAGATAATAGGTAGGTAGATGATAGATGATAGCTAGCTAACTAGACAGATTGATTGATAGATGATAGATAAATAGATAGATAGATAGATGCCAGATAGATGCCAGATAAATGATACATAAGTAGATAGATTGATTGATTGGTAATAGATAGATGATAGATAGATTGATTGATTGGTTGATAGATGATAGATAGATAGATAGGTAGATGATAGGTAAATAGGTAGATAGATGATAGATAGACGATAGGTAGCTAGATGATAGATGATAGCTAGATAGATAGATAGGCGGATTGATAGATGATTGATAGATAGATAGATGAGAGATAAATGAGAGATAAATGATAGATAGGTAGATAAGATTGACTGATTGATAGACAATAGATGATAGATAGATTGATCAATTGGTTGATAGATGATAGATAGACAGGTAGATAGACAGTCAGACAGGCAGGCAGGCAGATGTGATGGTTAAGGCTGACACGCCCCCGGGTCTGCAGGGCCAGTTGCCCAGCAGATGAGACTCAGGAGACGGAGGTGCAGTGCAGTCCTAGGCCCGCAGGCTAAGACCCGGGAGGAGCTGATGTGTTAGTTGAAGCTCAGAGCCAGGAGAGAGCCAGGGTTCCGCCCGAAGGCGAAGGCCATGATAGGCAGGCAGGAGAAATGCCCTCCTAGTCCGAGAGGGGAGCTTGTTTCGGGCCCTCCCCCGCCCGAGGCCCGCCCACAGTGGGGGGCAGTCTGCTTCACTCAGGCTACTGGTTGAAATGTCAGCCTCACTCAAACCCCCAGAATCATGTCTGAACACCCCGAGGCCCTGTCAAGTTGACACAGAACATTAATGTCTTACTAACTGTAACACCTTTCTTTTGCCTTGTTTTCCCTTTTGTCTGTGTCCCTCCACTAGACGGTAGCATATAGGGCAGTTGTCGTTCTTGCTTGTTTATTTATTTCTGGCCCCCCAAGATTTAAAACAAGGCCTGGGATGCTAAGTCAACATTTGTCGGATGAAGAAATTCTGTTTTCAAGTCATCAATAGACAGGGATCCTGTGAAATTCATTGACTGTCTACAATTCAAGCATTTCCTTGGCCAGATGTTATGCTATAGATTTCAGACTATTCTGTATGTGTGTGTGCGTGTGTGTGTGTTTTGTTTGCGTGTGTGTTATGTGTGTGTGCTATGTGTGTGTGTGTGCTATGTGTGTGTGTGTGTTATGTGTGTGTATGTGTGTGTGTGTGTGTGTGTGTGCGCACACCTCTGGGCGGGTTCATCGGGAAGAGCTGTAATAATTTTGTTCTGACTGTAGTGGCTCCCAGACCTGTCTGGATTTTCCATTTAGAATGTCATGAAATTCTTAAAAGAGTATTAACTTGGATTTATTTTAATTGAACTTTTAATTTATGCCTTGAGGAAAGTTAATTTTGAAACAAACGAGTAACAAAAATAGGTCAAACCAATGCTAAGCTATTGAGGATGCCTGGCGCCCTGACTCACCAGCAAGGTCTGTGAGACGGGCCAGGGCCCCGGGCTTCTGAGACCAGGCATTTTGCATTCAAATTCACGCCCAACCAGTTACTGGCCAGGAGGAAACTAGTTTGAACTCATTATTTTATGCACAAAAAATCTTTGTCTTTGCTGAAAAATGAGAACAATGGTATTTACCTCACATACTTATTAAGTATGATCATTTGTATAAAATGCTTGCCAAGGCAGCGCATAGTGGGTCAGCGCATAGTAGGTGCTCATTAAATGCAGGCGGTACCTCAGAGGCTTCAAGGATGCATGGGCAGCTCTGGAGCCAAGCCCTCAAGGACCTCCTTTCACTCCATCAGACCTGAGCTTTCTCATTGCAGGTCCATGTCTACACGGCCGACCACCACCAGGTCGCAGCCACACCACCAACAAGGCTGCACTGCATGGCAAGATGCCCCGCGTGTCGGACACGCCATGAAAGCACGTGGGTTTCCGAGGACAGATCATGAACTTCTGGTGACGCTGGGCATTGCCGCTGGCTTTGAAGGGACTGTTCTTCCCCAAATGATATCATGACTCAGGAGTCAGGGCCTAGCTTGTGTCTTTCCAGTAGAGAAAGAGTTAGCCTTGATTTGATGTTGATTTTAAATGTGTGTTCTCTGCCTTCACACTCACTGAGAGCAGAGTCAGGAGCTGGCTTTCCATCGAGAGCACCTACTCTCCCCTCACCCCCTTCCGGTTGGGGAGCCAGGAGGAGGCTCAGTGCTTGTCTGCGGGGAGCGGGGGACCTTCCTGGGACGCAGAGAACCACTCCCTCCCCCCATTGTCAGAGCAGGACCCACCCCACCCCCACCCCGCCCCGCCCAGCAGGACCCCTCCCCCGCCCAGCAGGACCCACTCCCCCTCCAAGCAGGACCCCTCCCCCCCAAGCAGGACCCCCGCCAAGCAGGACCCCTCCCCCACCAAGCAGAACCCCTCCCCCCAAGCAGAACCCCTCCCCCGCCAAGCAGGACCCCCTCCCCCGCCAAGCAGGACCCCCCTCCCCCTCCAAGCAGGACCCCCTCCCCCTCCAAGCAGGACCTCCCCCCGCCCAGCAGGACCCCTCCCCCCAAGCAGAACCCCTCCCCCGCCAAGCAGGACCCCCTCCCCCTCCAAGCAGGACCTCCCCCCGCCCAGCAGGACCCCTCCCCCCAAGCAGAACCCCTCCCCCGCCAAGCAGGACCCCCTCCCCCTCCAAGCAGGACCTCCCCCCGCCCAGCAGGACCCCTCCCCCCAAGCAGAACCCCTCCCCCACCAAGCAGGACCCCCTCCCCCTCCAAGCAGGACCTCTCCCCGGCCAAGCAGGACCTACATCTCTTGACAAGGCCGTGGGGCCTGGAGGTTCCAATGGCGGCGGAGCTTTCAGGGATGTGGCGCTCGGCAGCCCTGCTCCTTTTGCTCTCTCCCTTTGGGTTGGCGCCCCCTGGCCTGTGAAGGGGCACTAGCTAGTGCCGTGGAGAGTAGGCAAATGCGCGCCAAGACCACACCTGCCCTGGCTGCTCCCCTTCCGGTCCCCTGACGGGCATCTTGCCATCGTCCCGCAGCCTAATGTGCAAGGCCAAGCAGGTCCCTGGCAGAGGCCCACCTCCTGACATCGCGGCGTCAGCAAAGCCGCCCGCCCGCCCCATCCACTGCCCTGCGCCTCCCAGAGCATCTGCAGCTGCGAGTGCTGCCGGGTTTGGCGGCTGGGGTTCCCGACAGCAGCTCGGGGGACACAGGGCGCAGAGCTGCCTTCAGGGGCACTTAGGGCATCCTCAGCCGACACTCAGGGTGCTCTGTTGGCCGTGTCCGTGACGGAGAGTGATGAGGCCGCAGCGCGCTGCCCAACCTCTCGGGTGCCCCTCATGCTTCTTCCAAGCAGAGAAGCAGGGCTGGGCCTGTCCTTTGGGTTTGCAGAGGAGTCCCCTGGCCTGCCGGTCTGTTTTCCTGAAACCTCTGGGAGGGTGCCAGGAGCAGGGGCGGACAGAGCAGGTGCCTGACCGTGGCCGTGGCAGAGCCGCCCCGCAGGTGCACGAGTGCAGCCAAGAGAAAGATTTCTCACCCCAGCAGCTGTGCTTTTCCAGCAGAGGGAGGCGGGGAGCAGAAATCGGGCCTTGTTTCCTATGCTGTGTTTTCTGAGATAACCTGGAGGCCTTCATGGAGGCGGCAACGCCAGCCCCGAGCCCAGGCTGCCCTGGGCAGGCCGTGTTGCCGGCGCCCTCGGGGGAACGTGCGCATTTCCCACCCGTTTCTCCCCAACAGCAGTGTGGTGATGCGCACAGGCGGAGAGGCAGGTCTTTTGCGTCACTGAAAATATTTTGGAAAATTACAACTTAAAACATCTTGGACTCTGTTTCCCAGTGGGCTCCTGCTCAGCCCTCGGTGCTTCCCTCCCCCTCACGTCTGGATGTGCTGCCCCGGGTGCACCGCTTGTCTCAGCCACTGGTGGGTCAGCGGGGAGTGCCTTCGTGTCCGTCAGTCACCCGGGTCTTCCTGAAGTTCCTTGCTGAGGTCTTTTTTTCCTGCTGGGCATCCTCGGGTCCCATTGACTGTCAGTTAAAACCCCGAACCTCGGCGCAGCCCGTGGTGCACCTGTGCCCGAGCCCGAGGCCCCCTCTCCCGGGCCCTCTCACCCATGGGCAGGCGCCTCCAGGGCGGGAGCCACACCTGCTTGCTCATCACAGCATCCCAAGTCGCTATGGTGCCAAGCAGAGAGGAGAGCCCGGGGTGTGTGTGTGTGAGTGTGTGTAGCCCGGGGTGTGTGTGTGTGAGTGTGTGTGTGTGTGTGTGTGTGTGTAGACCATGCAGTTCTTGACAGCCTGGGCCTGGAGTCACCTGGCCAGGGGTCATCCTGCACCCCAACCCCTGACCTCATACAGCTACCTGCTCGCCCCTGTCACTCCCGGCCCTGCCTCCCGCCTCACAGCTGGGCTCCTCCCGAGCCCGAGCTCACAGCTGCCCTCGTAGCTCCTGCCAGGCTGGGTGCCCCGTCCTCGGAGCCTTAGCGGCTGTGTCCTGCTCCTGCCTCTGTCTGCCCATCTTGACATTCCGTGGGGTGGCCGCTTCCCGTCGATCCCGTGGGCAACATGGAGCCCGGCCCTTAGACTCCGGGACTGGTGAGATGAGTGAGCCCAGAGGCATGGCGGTGGAAGCGTGCTTGGGGTGTGGACGCAGTCTTGCCTCAGTGTCTTCCTCATCATATGAGTTAGGGGTGAGCTTCTGCACCGACTGTCTTGCGAGGCCCCGCCGAGCGAGGGGCGTCCTGAGCGCTGGTGACTGACCCTCCTGATTTGCCTGGGACCCAGGGGCTTCTCGGGGGGCAGGACTGTCACCGCTCAGCCCGGGGGGCTGTCTCCCCACCGGGGCCTGGGACCACGGGAGGTCTGTGGTGGGTGAGGGAGTAACTGGGTACTAGCAGCTGTAAGGATCCCGCAGCCTTTTCCATTGGGCTATAATCTCCCGAAGATGGACGAGGAGAACGTCAGAGGGAAAGTCAGACAGCAGTAAGAGCAAGTCCCCGGGAACGCCCCCTCCAGGAGCCCAGGTCCCCTCTCCCATGCACCCCGCCCATCCTCAGCCTGGGGGTGGGAGCCACGTCCCTTCCTTTAAAAGCCCAAGGACTGGTAGTGCTGGCAGAGTTTGGGGCCGATGCTGTGACAGATGCAGCGCTTCCCGGGCTGGCATGAAGCATCTGTGGGTGGAGGTCAGAGTGGGGAAACCCGGGGCCAGGATTACTGCTGGGCTGGGAGCAGCGAGGGGCGGAGCAGAGGGAGCTGGTCGCTGCCCTCGCCTGGGCATCTGCCTCCCTGGGCTCCCGCTGCTCCAGGCTGGCAGAGCTGAGGGGCGAGGAGAGGCAGCGCCTGCCAGGTGCTGTGCTGAGGGCCAGACAGTGGCGCTACACAGGCCCTGGGGGCCACAGGGGACGGGGTGAAATTTACTGACACAGGGTGTCAAGTGTGTTTGTTTCTATCCAGATTTTAGCTCCCTGCACCCCGACCTAGTAGCTAAAGGAGACAAATGTGCTTTCTCCACGGGGGTGCACCGTGCTGGCTCTCCTCCCCCTGCCCCTGGAGCTCCTGAGCAGCCGCACGGGGACCAGGGCTTGGCAGTGCACCCGAGATGCAGGGCCCTGCCCAGCGCTCTGCTGGCCTCGTCCTGCCTCCTCCTCTGCCCAGTCTGGCTTCCAGTTCACGGAGCCTTGGACCTGGCAGGCCCACCTGCTCTGCTTTGGGAGGCCCGTGGGCACTGCTCACCTGCAGACCTGGCTCGTTTGCATGCAGGGACCCAGTACGCGGCCTGAGGCGGGGCTGTGGCTGCTCCATGAAGGCCTCCTGGGGTCTGGCTTCCAGGCCTTGGCCTCAGCCACCTGCTGTGTGTGTCCCCCGCACAGGCCTCGCAGCTCTGCCCCAGGGCCTGGCTCTGGGGTGGAGTTGTGCATTTCTATTTTCCTCATACATGGGGGGGGGGGGCATTTCTTATTTATTTATTGACCTTTTATATTTTATCTTCTTTCACTTGTCTGTTCCATGTCTTCTATTGAAGAAATCATGAATTGATCTTGGCCTCACTTTTCTTGTGTATAAGACAGGATTGCTTGAGGAATAATTTTACTTCATACACACACATCAAGTGCTCATTCTTGGACCTATAGCATCAAGAACTGCTTGCTAAAATGTACAGCCTTCCCTTAGAGCTGCAAAGGCCTCACCACAGTTTCCGCCACATGCCAGGCCCATGGGAGTCAAACGATTGGGACGGAAATGTGACGGTTAGTGTCAAGGCCAGGAGGCCACACCTTTCGGCCCTTGGCTTCTGAGTGGGCACCTTGCTGACAGTACCCCCACCGAAAGCATTCGACTGTTTTTCTGATGTTATGGAACTCGGGCAAGTATTATTTTAAAATTCATTAGGCTAGACTTCTTTAATTGGCAAGCTATTTGATGACATAATATATTCATCGTTAAAAAATGTTAAGTATGAATGAAGTACATAGTGAATATTCTCCCCTCCGCCCCTCCCACGGAGATGGGAGCGCCTGGGCGTTTAATTCTTGCTTCTTGCATATCACCCTTCATGCCACCGGCACACAGATACGAACTGCAGGCCTGACCCCGTGTCCCTCCCGGCTGTTATTCTTGCCGCTGTTTTCACATCAGGTAGGACTCCTTGATTCCTTTCACAGCTGCATTGCTGTCGTTTTGGCCGCCAGCTGTCCCCGCACCATTCATTGAATAATTCATGTTTTCTGTACTTTCCTGGGTTTGGTCCAGGGGAAATATTCTCCCCTTTCCTCCCGACTTAGCGGATCTGACCTGAGGTTCCCAAGGAGGTGCTGGGCCTCCGTCCAGGCGCTGGTGTGTGCAGCCTGTTCTGTTGGGTATTATTCTGCACTTCTTAACCCGTCACCTGCTTTCCAGGTCTTTGCGTGACTTCCCTGGGCAGCAGGGTTCTCCTACAAAAAGCCACTAACGGCCGTGCGTCTGGTGCCTTCACGGTGGCTGCACTCACAGCCCCCGCGCAGCCACTGGCAGCCAGAGCTCCACCAGCAGCTGGGAGCCTGCTGCTCTGGCGGGGCCTGCGTGGGCTGGAGCGGCTGCCAGGGGCACAGGGCCACCCTGGGAGGAGAGCGTCGGGCAGCCCAGCCCGTGGAGTTCCTGGGAGGCAGCCCTCCTTCCCTGGGCCCTCCCCCCTCTGCCATCCCTCCCAGCAAATCCTCCAGTGGGAATATTAGCAACAACCCGAAAACTCCACAGCATGGGAACAACTCAGGCCCTCTGGGTCCTGTTTGCAGTTTTATGTAAAGTTTATTTCCCCTTATAGAGGTAAGCATGCTTGTATAGTCATAGGCTTCTTAATGTATTTGCATTTTTGATGAATCTGATTCAATAAAGACTTTGAAGCAGCTAAAGGCACCAAGAATGATTTAAAAACTACCTGTTGGAATTAGAGTCTAGATAATGAAGGACGAGAAATTAATCTGGGAGGAGGACCGGGAGTGTGAGTGCGATTTAGTGAAATTGCACACACACGGGCCCCACATTTCCTAGAGGGCAGAGTGGAGCAGGGATCCTCAGTTACAACTTCTACAATAAGTTGAAGGCCCCCCATCCTGGGCCAGAGCTCCTGGTAGGGAAACTGCAGGGAGGGCCTGACTGCAGGAAGCGAGGGGCGTGGCCTCCCTGGCCAGGAGAAGGGCCTTGGGCTTGGCAGGAGGGCCCAGGCTGAGAGAGATTGGGGGGTGGCGTGAGGGCAATCGCAGGGGACTTTTAAAAGAAAGAAGATGAACGTGTGAGTGTAAAATCAGGCATGAAAGTGAATATTTACTTACTGATAATATAAAGCATAAAACAAATCAATAAATGGAAATTTCCAAAAAATATATGGAAATGCTGACCAATAGAACGTCGTGCACACACATCTGCCACGTCCACACGGTTCTGTGACACCCTCGCCCCATCTTTCTTTGGCTACTGTTCAGTCTTCTTTCACATGGTGACCTTTTTGAATTGTGTTTTCTATAGTGAGACTAGAAAGATAACTAAATCTTTCCTTTGGCGTGGTTAATTAAAAGTTTTTTGATTAGTAGCTGTTAGAAAAGTTTTATTCAGCTTCTCATCGTTGCTAAGGTCTTGTAAATTTAAGATTATTGTCAAATTTGGGCTTGTCTATGTGAGTTGTAAGATTGGGAAGATTTTCCATGGCTGGCTTCTGACCTGGCTTATTTTATTTTATCATTTTTAAAAATCTTTATTGTTGAAAGCACTACATATGTCTCCTTCCCCCCATTGTCCTTTTCCATCCCGCCACCGACCCCCACCCAAGCCTTCACCACCTTATTGTCTGTGTCCGTGAGTTATGCATATTTGGTTGATTACCTCCCACCCACCACCGACCCTCCCTCGCCTTCCCTCTGAGTATCCTTCTCAGTCTCTGGATCTGTTTTGTTCATCAGTTTATATTGTTCATCAGATTGCACATGCAGGTGAGACCATGTGGTATTTGTCTGTCTCTGACTGGCTAATTCCACTCAGCATAATACCCGCCAGTTTCCAACACGCTGTCTCAAAGGGTAAGAGATCCTTCTTGACTTGGTTTATTTTAAATCTTGTTCCACGTATTCCAGTGCCAGGGGCTGCAGGACACATATTGCCAGACAGAACCTCACCTGTGCACTTGGTGGCGTGAGGCCAGGTGGTTAAGAGGAATCCTGGGTGGCCCCCGGGGTAGCTGGCAAGAAGTTGACTATGCACAGAAGTGAGTGACATTGGACCAAAGTAACGGGTCCCACTAAACTCAAAACAAACATAGGAAACGTAGCCTCCCAGATTTCTAGTAGCTGTTCCCACAGCAACAGATGTAAGAGAAGGTGCGGCTAGAGGGACTTTGAATGGAACATTGGGCTTAATTGATTTCAGTTTAGTTTCTCACTTTTGCAAATTTTACAAAATCAAAGGAATCTGAGAGCCATAGCTTAGGGCCCCTTGTTAGCACTTGGTTGGGCTAGAGCAGCGGCCAGCAAACCACGGCTCGCGAGCCACATGTGGTTCTTTGGCCCCTTGAGTGTGGCTCTTCCACATACAGTGCAATTGAAACTTCGTGGCCCATGCGCAAAGTCGGTTTTCGGCCTGGGCGAGTCTATTTTGAAGAAGTGGCGTTAGAAGAAGTGGGGGGTGTCGGTTGGTCGGGTGACGGGAGACGCGGCACAGGCAGGCCGCCGGATTAGCAGCGCGGGGGAGGCTCGCGCTATTCATGCACGGGTTGAGTGAGCCAGTCAGTCAGCAGTCTCATGTGCAGTGGTTAGTGCTAGTCGCGTCCGCAAATCGCGGACAAAAGTACCTACTCGAAGCATAAAGTTACCTATATTTTTCCAACCAGCTGCAAATCCTACAGGTATTTTTGTCATCAATTTAAGAATTGTAATTCTTTTTTGTTGGTAGCTTTATTATTATTTTAGCAAAGGCCAGCTTAGGAGTACCCTCATTAAGTTAATAACAATGTACCTACCTATATAGTTTAAGTTTAAAAAATTTGGCTCTCAAAAGAAATTTCAGTTGTTGTACTGTTGATATTTGGCTCTGTTGACTAATGAGTTTGCCGACCACTGGGCTAGAGCAGTGGTACTCAACCTTTTGGCCCTTTAAATATAGTTCCTCATGTTGTGACCCAACCATAAAATTATTTTTGTTGCTACTTCATAACTGTAATGTTGCTACTGTTATGAATCGTCATGTAAATATCTGATATGCAGGATGGTCTTAGGCGACCCCTGTGAAAGGGTCGTTCGACCGCCAAAGGGGTCGCGACCCACAGGTTGAGAACCGCTGGGCTAGAGCAACAGAGGGCCTAAGCCCAACTCACTCCCTTGGCTAAGGCTTCCACCAGGGGGTGGCCAATGACTCCGCCCTCCTGGGGTTGCACAGTGATTTGGAGGCTGGCACCAGCTCCCATTTTATTGGGACGTGACCCTGATCAGATTGCTTAACATCTGAGCCGCAGATGCCCAGCTTGAAGATAAAGGGCATCATGATAGCACACAGGCAGGGTTTCCTGAGAACTGAGTGGCACGTGCCAGTTCTTGGTGCAGCTCCTGGAGTGTCAGGCTGTAAATGAATGGCGGGCACAGCGATGCCTGGGCCGTCCTGCAAGCGGCCCTCAGCCACCTGCTCTGTCCCCACTGACCAAGAAAACCTCCCCCGCCTTTTAACCACCACCCCTCACAGCTCAGAACCATGAAGGCTACTGGGCCTGTCCCGGGCACTAGTTTGCTCTGGACCCTCGGGTCCGGGGGACCTTGCAGCCGCCCGGGTGGCCCAGAGGCTGCTCTGAAGGGGTGGGAAGGCTTTTCCCCTGGGCTTCCTGGGCTGCCTGTAGGGTGTAAGGAGGGCTGTGAGTGCTTTCCCGGGGGTGGGAGAGCGCCCGGGCTAACCCGGCGGACTCTGCTGCCCTCCCACAGACGCCGCTTGGTGGGAGCGCCAGCAGGGCAGGGCCCGGGCCTCCCACGGCTGCACTGGCCGCCCTTTGCCTGGGAAGCATCCACCGAGTGTCCATCACCTCTGGTCACCCTCCGGGAAAGCTCTCCTGTCAGGGGCGCGTCGCCCTGCTCCTGGGCCTGGCTGTGCCGGCAGAGGACCTGCGTCTGACCTGACTGGGAGCTCCGGGGAGCCTCCGCAGGGCCGGGCTTCTCCGGCTCCCCTGTGAGGTGCGTGGTACTCGGTCCAAGTGCGTCTCCCTGGGATGGCGCCTGTGTCCTCATCTGCCGCCCACACAGAGATGACTCCCTGAGCGGCTCAGATCACGGGAGGGTCCCCAGGGGAGCGGAGAGGCAGCGCTGTGTGTGTGAGCACAAGAGGACCGCTTACCCTGCCCGTAGTAACACCACTAACCCGAAACGCAGAGCGACTGCTCCACCAGCGAATGGAGGACAGTCAGTCCTGAATTCCCACGGTTCCAGAGGCGCAGAGGTGCTGTGCAGAACTGCGGGGGCCAAATCCTCCCGAATGCCCGTGGGTCCGTTTCCAGTGAGGACGGTAAACGGCATTGTAAGTAAGCCCCACGCTGGTGATGTCTGTGGGTTTGGTCACTTAGAGTTTGCTCCACGAGATGCGCTGGGACGGCCCTGGGACACTGACCTGGCACCTGGGAAGGCTCTGTGAGGCAGGCGGCGGGGCGTGGGTCAGAGGTGGGGTGCTGGCCTGCCGTCGGGCACGATGCTGATCGCCTGCCTCATTAGCCTTTATTGGAATTTGTCTTTAGCTGCAATCAGTGGGGTGAGTAACCTTGGGAGGACACATATGTTTACATTGCCCTCTAGGCAGGGCGCCCAGGGATTGCGCATAAGGATTCCAGTAAGCACCTGGGGTCTGCACTGCACAGACTTGTGGGAAAGGTCAGGGAATAATCAGGGGCGCTGCCTTCAGCACTCCCCAGTCTCCCCTGAGCCGGAATTCTGGTACACAGGGCAGGCAGCCTTCCACACACTCCCCTTTTCTCAGAAGGTCCTCCTGACACTTTCCAGCCAAGCCTCATGCTTCCCACAGCGGGAAATGCAGCATCAGGCCTCGGTATGAGGAGCCTGCTGAGGGGGAGGCAGAAGGCCTCCGGCCCTCCCTCTCACAGCCTCGCAAAGAAATTTATTCCGAGTCTCCTCTTCGTAAGAGGATGTGCGGCTGGGAATGTGATCTCCGTGGGCACCGTTGGGCAGTTGGCCAAAGCATCCTTTCTTTCAAGGACGACCCCAGAGCGCGGAGCAGGAGCCCAGAGGCACGGGGTCAGGCTGCAGGCAGCCACTGGCTCAGTCGCTGACCAGGGACCAGCCCTGCAGGGCCCCTGCCTCCTGTGGGGTGTGCAACTTTCCCTAGGCTTCCAGAGGTCCTGTGTTAGAGGGGGCGGCCTCGTTGTCCCCTGGCTCAGCCTGTGAATCAGGGACTAAAGCATGTTAGGCACCTGGGAACTCACCTGTACATACAGCCACGCCTCCCCCACACGCCGCCTCCCCGCCCCATCCTGACTGTCCTGCACTTCATCACAGCCCTCCCGCTCCCTCCCCTGTGCCCTGGCAGAGCCAGCACCATTTATTTGGGTCAGCAGGAAGGGAGCAAGCATCTGTCCTGCTGGCTCCTGGTGCGTGGAGGAGTCCAGGCCTCAGCTGGGAAGGAGGGAGTCCTGGAGGTGGGTCTGGAGGCCCCTGTCCAGGCAGATGGGGCGTGGCCGACTCAGGTAGCTAGTGGTCACCCCAGGAGAGTTCTAATTCAGCGGGACTTTCCCAGCCAATGGCTGTGACAGAGGAAGGCTATATTGAAGTGTGCACTAGGGACTGTGTAATTGGAAGTTACCTTCTCTGAAATCTCATTGAGACCCAGGAAACAGACTGTGCTTGGAAGGCCCTGAGGATGAGCCCTTTCAGAACAGTGGAGAGTCAGAGGTCACCTGGAGAAGTAATTATGCCAAATCCAATTAGCACGCACGGCATTTGGGCACCGCACCGCAGAGCGCGTGGGAAAGACGGCCCAGCCCGCGCCCTCCACTGAGGAACATGCTGCCGCCGCCAAGCTGTACATGTAACTGAGCAGCGCTTAACGCGCGCTGGCTGGCGGCAGAGTGTGGGTGGAGCGAGTGGGGGGCGTTTGGCTCGCTCAGCAGATGTGCGAGATATTTGGAAAGGCTTTCAAGTGTTTTCAACATGTTGGAGAGGAACAAACCACATTGCAAGTGGCTGAAGCGTGCTTCCCTGTCCTAGGCATTGCCTGTGCTCCCTGCTCTCTGAGCTCAGCCCTCTGCAGCCCTCCAGTGAGCTGCTGAGTGGGACTCTTAGGGAGGAGCAGGGGGAGCAGGGGGAGCATGGGAGCATTGGGGGAGCAGGGGAAGCACAGGGGGAGCTGGGGAAGCACAGGGGGAGCAGGGGGAGCACCGGAGGAGCAGGGGGAGCATCGGGGGAGCAGGGGGAGCATCGGGGGAGCAGGGGGAGCACCGGGGGAGCAGGGGGAGCAGGGGAAGCAGGGGAAGCACCGGGGGAGCAGGGGAAGCACAGGGGGAGCAGGGGGAGCACCGGGAGAGCAGGGGGAGCACCGGGGGAGCAGGGAGAGCATGGGGAAGCAGGGGAAGCACAGGGGGAGCAGGGGGAGCACCGGGAGAATGCCGTGATCAGTAGGACGGGGCAGAACCGATGCTGAGGCAGCTCTGGAGTCAATCCTCCAGGGACAGGAGCAGAGGGAGCCTGTGAGGAGTTGCTGCGAGGTCCTCCCCCACCGTCGTGGCCCCTGACTCTCAGGGGAGGCTGTCCCAAGACTTTCCTGGCTCCCGGAGAGCGATGAGGCATCAGGGCTGGCTGCAGGCTGTGCAGCTGTCTAACTAATCGGCTGAAGCCTAGAACCGGCCCCCCGCCGCAGGCCGCCCACCCTCGGGGTTACAGCGCCAGGCCCTTCTGTTCCAGGGTCACCACGTGTGGTGTCGGGGAACTCCCGCATCTCACAGCTCTCCTCTCTGCCTACGCGAGTACTGAGACGGTCTGACCCTACGCGGCTTGTGGTCCCTCCCCAGCCTGATCGCGGGCCTGGGCCCGCTGTGCCTGTTGCCCAGCAGCCCCTTCTCACCCCGCAGAGCCTCCCCACTGTCCAGAGGAAAGGACGACCTGCTTTCACTTTCCACCACTTTCAGAAGCACAAAAACATGAATTTCTAAAAAAGATAAAATGAAATAAAAGGCACACAAGATAGAAGTTCCTCCCTCCTTTAGATTACAGTGTAACCTGTCCAGTTGCTAGATGCTTATAAACACTTGATCTCTGCTTATCTCATGAGGACGGAGCCAGCCTGAGGCACCGGGCAGCCCCGGAAGAGCGGGGCTTCAGAGCCAGGTGGTTTGCCTGCGTGCCCACGTTCCTATTTGATTTCAATAAACTGTCATGTACCCTAACTCATATTTGCCCATTATGGGATTCATGGTAATGCTGAGTTTTAAAAACAGCTGAGTTACCTGTTAATAATTCACAATAAAATAAGACAAACACAGCTGAGCATGTGAGAATGGAGTGGTACACGGTAAAAACAATGGCAGTGTGTTCTGACCTCACAGGAAGTCGGTTAAAAATGCCAAGATATTAATCAAACTATGAGATATCACATTCAGTTTATAGTGGTTAAGTGTATATTTGGTCTTGAAATGTTCCCTAATGATAATCAGATCTGTCGAGTCTGGCAAGACATGAAGAGTAATTTACGGTGGCCGTATCTCCACTTGTAAACTGCCGCCCGTGCAGCACATTAGTGCACACGCAGGTCACGCGTGAGCAAGCGTTCAGATAGTGTCCTGCGGGTAACAGCCTGTGCTGAAGGACTGGGCCCAGGCAGGGTGGCCACCGGGCACAGTCACCCCCAAGGCTTTGTGACCTTGGAGAAAGAGCCAGGCACATCTGGACCTTTGCCCTGTAGGTGCAGGTCAGGATGCGGGGACTCGGTGCAGCTGAGCGTGAGCCGCGCAGGCCAGGGATGGGCCCCAGCAAGTCCAGTCGGAGAGGCCTGGGCTGGGCTGTGTGTGCTGCGGCCTTGGACAGATGACAAGGATCGGAAAGATACACTCAGCCCTGCTGGTTTGGCTTAGTGGAATG
This sequence comes from Myotis myotis, assembly GCF_014108235.1. Taxonomy (NCBI): domain Eukaryota; kingdom Metazoa; phylum Chordata; class Mammalia; order Chiroptera; family Vespertilionidae; genus Myotis; species Myotis myotis. The sequence continues at coordinate 1,411,984 of NW_023416329.1, read as the reverse complement.
AGCATCGGACTGAAGGGTCCTGGGTTTGATTCCAGTCCAGGGCACAAGCCTGGGTTGCAGACTCTGTCCCCAGTAGGGGGCGTGCAGGAGGCAGCTGGTCAGTGATTCTCATCATTGATGTTTCTCTCTTCCTCTCCCTTCCTCTCTGACATCAATTTAAAAATACATTTTAAAAAAGTTACACTCCAGGCGCGCATTGACTCTCTCTCGTTTGTTTATTCCGAGCCTCATTACGCCTGTGGGTTAGAGAGCGGCCGCCGTGGGAAGGCCGGGGCCGGAGCGGGAGGGCGGCAGAGTGGGCCGGAGCGGGAGGGCTGCGGCTGCCTTCAGCGGGCCGCAGGCCGCGCCCTGGGCCTCTCAGCCAGGACCACACCTTCCTGTGAAAAGCAGGGCTCCTCACACGTAGTTTATTTTTCTCGTAGAAGCGAGCCAGCTCATTGTGCAGAGTGTTTGGCTGCATCACGCTCTGTCTTGTACCTGGAAGTTTGCACTTACCCCTTCACCCTTTCACACGTGCCCCGGCCCCTTCTCTCTGGCACCTGTCAGTTTCTTCCATTTCTCGGTCTGGCCATGTTCGTTTGGTTTGGCTTTTCTTTAGATTACGTGCATATGAAAGCACACCGTCTTTGTCTTTCTCATCTGACTTATTTAGCCCAATACCCTCTAGGTCCATCCATGCTGTCACAAATGGTAAGATGTCATTCATTTTTAATGCTGCATAATATTCCATTATATTCACATCTTTTTAAAAATCCATTTAGCTATCAATGGATACCTAGGTTGTTTCCGTATTTTAACTATCCTATATAATAAAACCCTAATATGCAAGTCAACCAAACAGCGGAAGGACAGGTCACTATGATGTGCACTGATCACTGGGGGGCAGACACTCAACACAGGAGCTGCCCCCTGGTGGTCAGTGTGCTCCCACAGGGGGAGTGCTGCTCAGCCAGAAGCTGGGCTCATGGCTGGTGAGCACAGTGGCAGTGGCTGGAGTCTCTCTTGCCTCTGTGGCAGCGCTAAGGACCCCTCAGGGGATGTCTGCCTGTGGGGAGCGGGCCTAAGCTGGCAGGCGGACATCCCCTGAGGGGTCCCAGACTGTGAGAGGGCACAGGTCAGGCTGAGTGACTCGCCCCCCCCAGTGCACGAATGTCATTCACCAGGCCTCTAGTTACAAATAATGCTGTAATGAACGTGGGGGCCAACTATGCCTTAATAAGAAAATTTTAAAACTGTATTGAATTCTAAAGAAAAAATTTCCGCAATAATTTCATTCCTTAAAGAAATTATTATTAACTTTTGTATCTATTGTATATCCCCATATTACATAACATATGTATATATAGTATTAAATAAATGTGGTTGTAGTAAGAATATGTATTTATCATTTGTCTTTTCTGTTTCTTTTTAAAATCATGGAATCTCAGTTCCTCACCTTTTACCTGTGCTGGCCCAGGCCCTGAGGAGGCTGAGCAGCACCACGTTGGAGCTGAGGTTCCCTCTGCCTGTGCAAGGCACCCACTGCTCAGTGAGGGCTGGGCCTCAGGCAGGACGGCTGTGCAAGCTTCTTGTTTTGTCACCTTTGTCTCCTGCATAAGCCCTTCCCCATTCTCCCCAGACCTGCCCAGGGAGAGCCTGCTAGAGCTCGGCTCCTCCCTCATAGCTGTGGACTTCATTTGCATGGGGCTTGGCCCATTTATAACTCCATTACCAGGAGCAGGAGGCCTGTAACCAGGGCAACCAGAAGGGATGCTTCTGCAGTTCAGACTCAGCCAGACTTCTGCTCCGTTTAGCTGGGCTCGGGTCTATTCTCAGCTCCCTTCTCTCTGGCAGCTGTCAGAATGTGGACGCCCAGAACCTGCCCCTCCTGTCCTTTGCCCCAGGCCCCCTCAGCTGCTCTGCGGACCAAACAGCACAGTCCTTCCCTCGTAATGATTACTGCCGAGCACGGAGAGGCATGGGATTTTCACATGTGTTTATGATCTCCAGGGATAACTTTAATGCTGCATAATATTGTATCGTGTAAGTAACAATTCTCTATAATTGGATATTAAAGTATCGTTCTTTGTACCATTATACTTAGTTCCCTGATGATCATCTTTGTGGATAAGTTTTGTCACTAATATGCAAATTCCTTTCCCATGAAAGTCTTGGCCGTGAAATGGCCAGGACGTGTGGTTGTGCCGTGGCCGGGTGGCTCAGTGGCTGCAGTGTCATCGGGATATGCCAGGGTTCCGGCTTCCATCCCAGCCAGGGCACAGGCAAGAACCAACCAATGAGCGCGTGAATAAGTGGAACAACAGATTGATCTCTCTCTGTCCCCCCCACCTTTTCCCACCCCCCTCAAATCAACAAATACAACATAAAAAGAAAGCGGTGTGGTTGGTAGCAGGCGATGCGGGCTGCCGCGAGCCCCCCGTGGGTCTGCTTGTTCTCCTTTAACTGTACCATCGCTGGGTGTGTCACCTTCATCAGCCATTTTTATAGGTGACACGGCAGCAGTGTGGTTATGGCGGGGCAGGGGTGGGTGGAGGTGGAAGAGGGTATGGGGGTAAATGGTAAATGGTGATGGAAATGGTAAAATAAAGGGGGAAAAGTAACATCTTTCAGCCAGTCATGACAGATGATCAGCTGCCCAGTTTCTTAAGTGAAAATGGGCCGGAAGAGTCTTGTGCTTCTCAGCTCGCCGTTCTCTGGGTTCTGGGTGAGGGACAGCTCCACACGAGCTCCCACTGGGACTCCTCCAGGTCCACGCCAGCCCCCTGCCTGCACTGACAGGTGCTCCTGGTGGAATTCAGCTATAGAGATAGGCGTGCGTATGCGCGTTATTTGCTATAATAAGAGTCATAATCACTAGCTTCTACCGAGTGCCCGCTCTGCGGCAGGCATTTTAATAAGAGCTCGGGGTACTGCTGAAAATGGGTCACACAGTTCTGTCCTTACGCAGCACATATTCTAGTGAGGGGAGACAAACTCACATTTATAAAAATGTTAGCAATTATATAGAATAAGTCGGATAAGTTCATGTAGTCATTACACTGTTTATAAACGAAGCAGGAGAATACGATGGAGGGGACTTAGGGAGCCTGCTTGGAGCATGGGCACGGTTCCCTCTGGAGGAAGCAGACACGTCGGTGCAGATTGCTTCCAGGGACAATATTTCTAGAGGAAAAACATGCACAAAGACTCTCAAGTAGGAACCGTGTTGGAATGTTGTGGAAGCAGCGAGGAGGCCGGCGGCTGTTTTAGAGAGCCAGGAGGAGGGGGAGGCGCTCTTAGCGAACAGAGCAGGTCTGGCCACGGGGACACTGTAGGCCATGCTAGGACTGTGCTCTTATTCACTCGGGAGCCAGGGGAGCCTTTCCAATAAGGAGGCTGTGAGGTAACTTCTGTTTCTGGGTGTCGCTCCCTGCGTGTGAGGGAGGGCTGTGGGCAGGATAAAGCAGCCTGTGCTATTGTCAGACTCCAGTCAATACGAGTTTATTTCTGGTTCATGCAAAGTCCGTGGCTTCAGCAGACTTCAGTGTTGTCCTTGACTCACCTGCCCCTAAAAGCCGTGCGCGGGGAAGGAGATCAGCACCTGCGTTCTAACAGGGGGAATGTTTGCAAAAGCAGCTCTTTGATTCCGAGTGCACTCAGGTCTGTGCTGATCCTCCCATCTCCTCTGCAGTGCCCTGGAGGCCACGTGTTTACAGGTGTAACCAAAAGCAGATGTGGCCTGATCCCTGAGTCACTGCACGAAGAGGAGAGCGCCTAGCGGTGACCCCAACATTACCAAGTTGAGGCTGAGAAATTGAAGGGAACATATTGATATTTGATGGACAGTAACTGTCTGGTTATATGAGGCTGGCATGGAAATAGTAATAATCAGGATATCAATTACAAGGCAGTTTCAAGGATCTTACTGGGAATGGTGGCTGTCATTGGGCAGGCACAGTAGCCATGGCTCAGTGTCAGGATGCATTTCAGAGCTGTGTAGAACCCGAAGCAGGTGCTTTATGTGGGTGGTGAAGACAAGGATGACTAGCATCTTTGACTCAACCACCCGGGTGAACCATGATGTTTGTAACTGAGATGAGGAAGAAAATGAAAGATATTGCATTTTGTGTATTTATAGAGTTTAGGGGTCAAAGGTCACCTTTTGGAGATTTTTGACTCTGAGTTGTCTGTTTGGTATTCAAATGGAGATGTCAACCTGAAACCTGAATATTGGAATCTGGAGCCCAGGGAAGAAATCAGATCTAGGAATATAAATTTGAAAGAGATGATAACACTGGTGGATTTTAAAACTCACAAGAATTTGCCAGCAATACTATTATTGTCCCCATTTTATTTTATTTTATTTTAATTTTATTTTTATTTATTTTATTTTATTTTATTTTATTAATATTTTCCCCATTTTAAAGAAGCAAACTTTGAGGCTATAAAGCTTGCTCAAGGTCATAATTATCATGTCATTGAGATAGGGTTCAAATTCAAGTCTGTCCACTCATTTTGCCAAAGATAACGATTGCTCTAGTGTTAGCAACATAACATCAACCTTTTGTTTCCTTTTATAGCTCTCAACCCTCTTTTTTTCATATATGGTTTCACCAGTGGAGAGGGTATATAAAAAATTCCTACCTTCAATTTTCGGGTGATGACTATGAGACATAGGATATTCAAATTAATTGACTAAGGTAGTATGATATTTCTCAGGCAACCTTATTCTTGATTTGCAGGTTTTTCAACCATACCGCATTACACTGTACTGCACTGCCTCAGTAAAAGGGGTCGCAGGAACACTTTACTCCATCTCACTCACTCAGTCCAGGTACAAATGTCCTTCCTGAGTATTTTCTCTGAGCCCAGGGCTTTGGAGGCTAGCAAGAGGCAGGTACTCCCAGCTGCCACCTTCATTTTTAAATTTTTTATTATATTTTATTTTTTAAAATATATATTTTATTGATTTTAGAGAGGAAGGGAGAGGAGAGAGAGAAACATCAATGATGAGAGAGAATCATTGATTAGCTGCCTTCTGCAGGCCCCCTATTGGGGATCGAGCCTGCAACCCGGGCATGTGCCCTTGACTGGAATCAGACCCGGGACCTTTCAGTCCACAGGGCAATGCTACCCACTGAGCAAAACCAGCTAAGACTCAGCTGCCACTTTTAGATGCATAGTCCAGATGGCCAGATGTTCCTGATTCCTCAGCCTTGTTTCTGGCACACAGCCTTAGCTCGTCAGCGGCAGAGCCCTCTGCATCTCTCACCCGCAGTGTCTTGATCACTCTTGTTTTTACTGTTGTGGAAATAACGAAGCTTTATTTGCATTACCTTCAGATTTGAGTTACATGTGTAGTCTAAAGAAGAATCACTGGTCCTGGAAGCAAATGCCATTTACCTTCTAGTGATGAACTATGAAAGGGAAAATTAGAAATGAGAAGAACCATTTCTTCTCCTACGCTGTCTCCATAGCCAGATCAAGGTATCTACTATCCCAGGTAACGTTTTCCAAACTCTTCCTCTTGGTTCCCATTTCCCCATCTCACTCCTAAGTTATATATGCAGGGGTAAATTTTTAATTCTTTCATTGTCACTTCTGCAATACATTTTCAGGGCAATATTAGTTGTTTGACTCCAGTGCTGAGGGGAACAAGGGTCATTTGTCTTCTTGCAGTTGGAGGAACCTCTGAAGTGCAGGCCAGGAAGAGGGGTGGGAGGAGGAGGGGTGAAACTGTGTGGTTCCCACCCTGCGCCAGCAGAGTGAGGACCTCGCTCCCAGGAGGTGCATGGAACTTTGGGGGATGGAGAATGCCGACCTCAGGAATGTGTCTGGGTTCTGCCCCTCATCAGTAGCCTCAGAGTCTAAATGAACATTCGTCCTTTCTTTCTTCCTTCATGAAATAAGGAAATGCTTATGCAGGCCCGACTATGCGCAGAGGAAAATTTTAGGGGGAAAGTCCCATGGTCTTGGATTTAGAAGTCTTGAGTTTACTGCATCCCTAAAATATTAGGTAGACATGCAAGTCTGAGCCTTAGTTTCTCCACTGGCAAAGGTGAGGATAATAATTCCCGTTCTGCTTTACTCACAAAGAGTTGGTGGCAGTCAGAGGAGATGTGGGTGTGGCCCTGCTTTGTAGAGGAAAACCAAGTCCCCCTACTGTCCGGAAGGCATTCTTTTAGATGCCTTGAGGACACAGAGAGGAATGAATCAGCCCCTTCCTTTAAGATGAGCACAAGGATAAATGCATAGGAAACTTACTGCTGCATAACAAACTATCCCAAAATTTAGTGGCTTCCAACAGAAACCACTGTATTACATTTTATAGACGCTGCAGGTCAGGACCGTGAGCAGGGCTTGGCTGGGTGATCTTTTGCTTCTCCTGACATCACTTACTTGCACTCAGCTGGCAGATTGGCGATCGGTGAGTTAAGAGCTTTCTTGGTGTATGGAGCACCTTGGGTGATGGATAGAAGCCGGAGCCCACGTGGAGCTCTCTGCAGGGCACCTCATGCGGCCTCGCCAGCATGGTGTCTCTGGGCTATTGGATACACTACATGAGCAGCTGTCACAAGACAGCCCAGTGGATATAGCCTGAGAAATCGCAGAGTTGTTTTCACCATAATTTATAAATTATAAATTCCAAGTGAAGACAGTCAAAATTCAAGGGGAAGAAGAGGGTTAGGCTCTACATGTTGCTGGGGGTGTGGCAAAACTACATTCCAGAAGCACATATGAGACAGATGGTGTTGTTCCAACCTTTGGACCACCCAGTCGGCTGTAGCTCTTCCTCTGGGCTAGATCCACACCCTCCCAAATGAAAACCATTCTCTCACCTTCCCTCAAGGGCCCCAGAGTCTCACTGTGATGACATCACATCAAAGTCCAGAATCTCAACATCCAAATAAGGTCAAGGTGAGAATAAAGCTCTTGGGTGCAGATTCTTGGATTCAGCTCTCCCAGTGGAGTTGTTCTCAATCTGAAGACCTCAGTGTAAAAAAAAAACCAAAAAACAACACCTGAATAGACACCTCTCCAAAGTGGACATACAAATGGCCAAGAGACATATAAAAAAATGCTCAACATCACTCATCATCAGGGAGATGCAAATTAAAATGACAACGAGGTATCACCTCACACCTGTCCGAATGGCTACCATCAACAAATCAACAAATGACAAGTGCTGGTGAGGATGCAGAGAAAAGGGAACCCTAGTACACTGCTGGTGGGAATGCAGACTGGTGCAGACACTGGAAAATACAGGGCGTTTCCTCAAAATATTAAAAATGGAACTACAGTTTGACCCAGTGTTCCCACTTCTGGGACTATATCCTAAAAAACCCCAAATACCAATAAGAAAGAATGTATGCACCCCATGTTCATAGCAGCATTATTTATAATAGCTGAGATCTGGAAACAGCCCACGTGCCCATCCGTAGACAAGTGGATAAAAAAGCTGTGGTACATTTACACCATGGAATACTATGCAGCAGTAAAGAAGAAGTATCTCTTTCCCTTTGAGATGGCATGGAGGGACCTGGGGAGTATCATGCTAAGTGAAATAAGTCAATCAGAGAAAGACAAGTACCACATGATCTCACTCACATGTGGAGTCTAATGAACAAAATAAACTGATGAACAAAATAGATTCAGAGACATAGAAGTAGGAACAGACTGAGGAATCTCAGAGGGAAGGGAGAGGGTGTGGGTGGGAAGAGATTAACCTGGGAATCATATGCATATATGCACAGCTCATGGACACAGACAGTGGTTTGGTGAAGGCCTGGCAGGGTGTGGGTGTGGGGTGGAGGGGATCATTGGGGTGAAAACACGAGGACATCTGTAATACTTTCAACAATAAAGATAAATATTACAAAAAGGAGGAGAATTTTAATGGAAAACAAAAGACAGACTACTGACCTCCTATGTTGAATATAGCGTGGGAGGCGCTGCCAGGGTACCAGCAGTAGCAGCACCACCGTGCGGGGAGAGGTGCCAGGAGGCACCCGATGCTGGCCACTGCGAGGCTGAGAGCCCTCCGGGCCTGTTATGAGCATCTCCATTAGATCCTGCAGGCTTCCCGGGCTGGCTCGGCACTGACCCGCCCTCTGGGCTCTGGGTGTGCCTGCTAAGGCATCCTCACATTTCCCTAAGGCCCAGTCCTCACAGCAGAGCGGCGCAGGGATGTAACCGTCTCCTCTTCTTTTCTCATTCTTTCTGTCCCATTGTGTCTGAGCTGGCTCTGCTGGTCATTACGGTTCTTCCTAAAAGTGTGTGGTTTCTTATGAAGTTCATTCTTGTTCATTACCAAGCTGAAGACGCAGTGCAGACTTGGGGGACAGGTGTCCTCTGGCAGAGCTCCCTGACAGGCTGCCCAGAGCATTAGCAGCTCTGCTGTGCGACCAGAGGGCCTGGGCCCCACTGGGGGTGGGGGTGGGGGTGGGGAGGCATGGGAACCAGCGCCCGCGCGCTCACTGTGGCGTCTTCGCTGAGTGTGTCCGTTGTGCTTGCTTCCTGGTTCACATTTCTGTGTCACCTGTGAGATTGTTCTTTGCATCAGGAACTTGATTATTTTGGAATTTTCTGCTAGAAGAGACCGCAGATAACCAATAGTTTTATTGTTGAATTCAACAAATCATGGCTTCGATGTATTGTCTTAGAATTGTAAAACAAGAGTCCTTGTTCAGTCTGAGTGCTCTCTCATCGCCGCTTCCATTCTCCACAGCGACGAGGACACAGGGTGCCTCCATGTTCTCCTGGTACTTTCTGAGCCAGACCCGCCAGTGTGTTACGTAGACTTTCTAATTTCCATGTTTCTGCTGGTGGTAGCTTTGCTAAGTTTCCTGTCACCACATAACAAGGGTGCCCTTTCCTCTGGCTTCTGATCGCGCTTTCCTCTCTCTCCTCTGAACGCCCACAGCCTGTCTCCCTGGGGCCCCCTTTGCTTCCACTAAGTTTCTTTAAGGTCCTTCTGGGTTCCTCCTGCGACACGGCCCAAAGCCAATTCCACAGGCTTCGTATGTTCTCTATGGCGCCCTCTACTTCCAGGGGTCACATGCTGTTCAAGCTACTCTTACTGCAGGACAAATGTCCCAAACTTGCTGTTGTACACAGAATTATTTTTAGATCCTAAGTATTCTGCATGTCAGAAGTTCGGTCAGGGCTTGGCTTGGTGATTCTTTTAATGAACTGAGGTCACTAGATGGTTCTCGCTGGCTGACGGGCCGATCCTCACATGCCCAGCTTTACTTGCATGCCCAGCGAGTCATCGGCGGCAGGAGGGCTGGAGTCCTCGGGGACTGTGGCCAGCACAGCTGACCACACGTAGTTTTCCAGCATGGTGGTCTCAGGGCTGCTGTTTTTTCCAAGGCAGCTGGCTTCTCCTTGGTGGTTTTAAGTGGGAGGTGATTCTGTCTCCTAAGGGATACTTGGCAACATCTGGATATATTTTTGGTTGTCATAATAGGAGATAGAATGCTTTCGGCATCTAATGGGTAGAGGTAAGGATGCTATTAACATTCTAAAAAGCATAGGACAGCCCCCTCAACAAAGAAAGATGTGGCCCAAAATGCCACTCTCATCCGCTCCTCCATCACGCCTCTGCGGGGCCCAGGCTGAAAGCCCTTCCCACGGCCAGCCTCCCGGCCAGGCAGCAGCTCGTGGCGATGTCCGACCTGGCTGGCCGTGCAGCACCGGACTCTAACCAGCTTTTGAGAGCGGGTTACCTCCTGCTTAGGGAGCAGGTGGAGTCACTCCTGGAGCAGCATGTGGGCTGGGAAATGTGGTCATAGCGCCTGTGGACAGTACACCCCGCGGCACGGCCCTGCGGGGATGTGCAACCATGGTCTGTGCAACAGGGCGGCGCAGTGCGTTTGGGGCGAGCCAGGTCTGTCCCTTCTGGTTACGGGGTAAAGTGGGGCTTTCTGAAAACATGGCAGAAAACAATTTTTAAAAGTGATAAATTAAATCTGAAAGGATAGTGTTTTGAAAAGTTCAATCGGAGGTAGAATATTCTAGGTGGAGGGAAGAATAGAATAAAGATGCCAGCTACTAGGGATCAGGAAAACGGGGCCTTTGGGCGAAATCAGCCTGCCAGAGGTAGAATATTCTAGATGGAGGGAAGAATAGAATAAAGATGCCAGCTACTAGGGATCAGGAAAGCAGGGCCTTTGGGTGAAATTAGCTTAGTTTGTAAGTGATTCTAATGTGCAGCCAAGGTTGAGAACCACTGTACTAGAGGCTCAATGCACGAAATTCATGCAAGAGTAGGCCTTCCTTCCCCCGGCTGCCGGCACCGGCTTCCCTCTGGCACCCAGGACCCGGGCTTCCCTCGCAGCTCTGGCTTCGTCTGGAAGGTCATCTGGAAGGATGTCTGGTCTAATTAGCATATTAGACTTTTATTATTATAGATTTTATAACAGTTTATAGCAAAACGATGTTCTCCTTTGAATAGCCTTTCAACATGGTAGGCAGGGAAGGCCTTTTTATTCCATGTTCTAGATATGAGAGTGGAATTTCAGTGAAGTTACAGAGGTGCTGGCTGCGGCGTTCAGGTAAGTGGTGGGACCCAGAATAAGGTCTGCTGGCTCACAGACTGCCCGTCCCACACCTCCAAGGCCCCGTCTTCTTCCACGCTCTGTAGTGGGTACAGGGCACGTGATCTTTAAGAGACATGGCATCCAGGCAGGATGGAAACAGGAGATGGGAGCAGCGAGGCACTCGGGGTTCCGCAGCCTGGGGCTCGCGGCTTTGGCCAAGTTCAAAGTACTGAGACTCTCGAGTTTCAGAATCAGGGCTGGACCCCAGGGCACGGGGTGAGAAGCCGGGAGCACCGCTGGGTCACAGGAGGGCCAGAGGGATGACACGGGGTCATTTCCGCTGCAGCTTCGCTGGGTGGAAGCTGGCTGAGCTCTGTGAGCTGTGGGAACAGACCCCACTCATGGAACCATGACAGGGGACCTGGGGTGGGCTGTGTGCACGGTGTGGACACCCCCACCACTTCCCTGTAAATCAAACACGTTCTAAAGTGAAAACTTTAAAAATAAGTAAGAGTTTACTGGGCTCGGCTGAAGAGAAACAGCACTTCAGGCAAAGGGGCTGGATGCAATGCGCCAGGAGGGAACGTGACGTGCGTGGACATCCGAGGGGCTTGGCGGCGGGGGCGGGGGGTGCATGTGGCTGTGAACACTGCAGTGAAGCTGAGAGTCAAGGTTGGGTCTGCATTAGGAAGGCCTTCCTTTTAGGCCAAGCTTAAAAGCCTTAGGATTTATCCTGTAGAAAACGGGAAGTCATTGGAAAAATTTAATTAGCACAGTCATGTTTGAGTTTGTTGTAAAGGTACCTGTCCCCACCTGGGAGGGGCTGGGAGAGAGGGCGTTGGGATGATGAGACCAACGGGAGGCAGTGCAATCCCTGGGACAGAGTGCAGCTGCCCTGCGCCCGGCAGTGGCTGGAGGCCCAGGGGCGTGGACAGGCCCCGAGGGGCAGTCCGTGGAGCGGAGCGGAAACCCAGAGGATCTCACTTCATCCCACTGCTTCTCCCAGCCCCATTCTGCATTCCACGGCTGGTCGCAATCCCAGTGGAGACACCAGTGGAGCTGGCTGATCAAGGACACGCAGAGCCCATCGCAGGCCCTCACCCACGCCAGGCATCACGGGTCGGAGAGCTGCCTTCACCCAGGCCAGGGGGTTCGGCAGCAGGTGTTAGAAATGCCAGTCCCGGTGCCGGGCAGAGTGCCCTCTCTGGAATGGGTCTATCACCACGAGGACAAGCTTGCCTCCAGGATGTCTCTGCGGGGGTCCAGCCCTCGGCCCAGGAGGTGCAGCAGACTGTGCCTTGGGGTTCAGCGGCCCCAAGGCCTGTGCGCCATCGTGGAGAGCAGGTGTGGCGGCCCGCGTGCACACAGGGCCCTGCGGTCATGTGAGAAGCTGGGCCAGTGCTGTGGCCCTTTAGGCTGAGTGTGTGCTCTTCCTCTGAGCAGGTTTGAATCCGCTGCAGGACTGCTCCGGGCCCAGCGCCATTCCCGAGACCAGGGGAGACACAGCATGCGGTCTCCTCACTGCGCCAGTCCCAGAGCTTGGTGTCTCTGGGGTTCCTGAAAGGGAGTATTGGGTAGATCTTCACTGTGTTCTTCCCTGCAGTGCTCCTAATATCAGTCTGTGGTCTGGGGAGCTCCTCAGAGCAGCCCCACTCTTGCCCGAGCAGCTGGTCCTCACAGCGGGGCAGCCTGTAGTCGGGAGTGTGGGCCTTCGTGGGCGTCAGGCCGGAGTGACAGCAGGAGTTTCCAGGTTCCTTTTAGCTGGTTCCGGAGCATGTGCGTCATCTGCTGTGCCTGCCCTAGGCCTCCGGGTGCAGCAGTTGGGGGGGAACGGCTTTCCACTCAGTAGCAGGCAAAAATATATGCAAATCTTTAGGTTTGGGGAAGTGCTTTTGGCTACTCCAGCAGGCAGTAGTAAGTATCTTCAGCCTGCTGAGGCCTCAAGGTTCCCTCAGCCTCTTGATGAACTTCTCGCATTTAGGACCTGCTGGAATTAGCCTCCAGCAGTGGGGAATCACTGGTGAGACCGAGGGTACGGGAAGGGGAAGCCATTCTGAGAACAGCTGTTTCCTTTTGCCTCTGAGCCAAGACAGGGCCCCACGAGCACCCAGAAACATGTCAGGACGCTGCAGGCTCGGGCGCAGCAGGCCTGGCACGGGATTCCGGCCTCCGTGTGCACACCCGGGAAACGACGGACACGCGTGCAGGCAGGCGTGAGCGCTGGGCCTGCCGCAGGCCCCGGGGGGACAGGCTACACCCTGTCACCTGCTTCTGCGAAGGGCCATCCTGCGCCGCTGGCGGTGGCCGTTTGAACGCCAGGGCCCTCTGGCCTGGGAGAGTCAGAGGAATAACTAAAGGGAGAGGCGCTCTGTGGGCGACATGGTGACAGGGCTTCGGCCAGCGGACAGGATGCAGCGGCACAGACGTTCACTCCAGAGACAGGTTTCGACAGTTGGTTTCACTGGAAGAACGGGGCAAGCCCTCGGGCAGCCTCGTCTGACACTCTTGTCCCTGAGGGCAGCCCCGGGTCTCTGAGGCGCCCCGGGTCAGTGCACCTGCCGTGCCTTGGCCGGTGAAGGCAGCAGCCGCGGGCTGTGCACAGGCGCCATCGGCCCTCACACGCTCCCTCTTTCCTTCACAGCTGGCCACGTGGGACTCGGAGAAGGGCCTGAACGGCAGCCTGCAGGAGAGGCCCATGGGCAGCCGTCTCCAGGGACTGACTCTCAAAGTGGTGACTGTCTTGGTAGGCTCCTGGGCTCCTGGGCTCCTGGGCACCTGGGCTCCTGGGCCCGAGGGGAGGGGAGTGGGGGAGGGTGGGCTCCTCCGGCTTCTGAGGTGGAGGTGTGTCTGGTTTCAGGCTGGGTTTGGAGAGACGGGATCTTCCGTGGTGGCCTGAGCTCCCACAGGACCGTTCGCGCCATAGTCAAGGTGGCGAGGACGGAAGAGCACGGCCTCTGCCTCCCAGGCGTGCAGAGCAGTGGGTGCGAGGGGACGTTTCTCGGCATTCAGCACCCCTGACGGGCCACGTGACACAGGCTTCGTAATGAAGACTATTTGTGGCAGTTTTTCTGCACAATTGTCCCGGAATCAGCGCTCTCTGTACGCACACCACAGAGAAGCAGCGCATCCCTTTCCCTCAAAAACCTTTACATTAATGAGATATGTTCCTGGGGCTGTTTGCCAGAGGCTGCCCCTTGTTCAGGGCCACAGGGCGGGTGGCAGCACCCGGGCGTTTGCCAGACGCCACGTCCCTGCAGGAGCACGTGGCTGTGTGCAGGGCGTGGCTTGGGAGTGGGATTCAGTCCTCTCCTCTCCTGTCCTCTCCTCTCCTGTCCTTTGACTTATGATATGCTCATGGCCCGTGAATCAGCATCCATTCCCTAGTGCAGCCTGGTAGATGCTACACTTCTCTCAGCCCAGCATTGCAGACCTTCATTGTCGTTAAGCTCCTGGATGAGAAATATCCACGCCTCTTAGCTGGGTCCTGAGGAATGACGACATTTCCTAAGGGCAGAGCTCGGGCTGTCACAGGTGAAGGAGTGGAAGGAGCCGTGTGACCTGGGAGACGGGTCTGGGCAGAGCCGGGACTGTGCCCATGGCATGCTGGCCACAGGGCCTTCCAGCATGACCGAGTGCCTCGGCACCTGGGCGTGTGGCTGCTGGCCTGGTAGGTGTTGATGCTGCTCATTCTGTGGCCTCAGGAGGAGCCCTTTGTGATGGTGGCCGAGAACATCCTCGGGCAGCCCAAGCGCTACAAAGGCTTCTCCGTGGACGTCCTGGATGCGCTGGCCAAGGCCCTGGGCTTCAAGTATGAGATCTACCAGGCCCCCGACGGCGGGTATGGCCACCAGCTCCACAACACCTCCTGGAACGGGATGATCGGGGAGCTCATCAGCAAGGTAAGTCCCCGAGCAGGTCCCCGGAGGCACCCCGCCTGCCTGGGGGGGTACCCAAATGAGGCCCATTGAGCAGCAGGTCCCTGGGGGCACCCCGCCTGCCTGGTGGGGGTACCCAAATGAGGCCCATTGAGCAGCTGGAACCTTGGGACCACAGTTACCACTTTCACACATAAGCGCTCTTTCTCCACAATTGTCTCCCCACCATCCCCCATTTCCTGCTCCTTTGCTCAGTCCCTGGCTCTCTCTGTTTTCCTTCTGTGCCCATTGCTCTGCTTCCTGAGAAGCCTGTCCCTGTGCCTGCTCTGTAATGTACCCCAGGAAGCCCACCCCCACATGTGTGCTGAGGGGGGAAACTCGTTCTCAACGGGAGCACTGCTGATGCCAGTTCTCCTCCCTCACATGGCCCATCAGTGAGGTGCATGTGTGTGTACGTGCATGCGTGTGTGTGTGTGTGCATGCGTGTGTGTGTCTGCATTGCTTGCACTGTGTGTGCAGCTGGCATGGCATTCCTCAGCCAGTTCCAGTTCGTCCACCAATATAGAACCATTACTCCTCTCCCTGCTGTGGAACCCAAGACTGAACTGAGACTCACACATGAGGCCAAGTCACCGTGTCCCCATTCCTGCCCCTGTCATCTCAGGAGCTCTGGCCATTTCCTCACAATCATTTAGGATGGTGGCCTATGATGCAAGCCCACCCTCTCCACGGTCACTGTCACCCTGTCACCACCCACCCAGAGGTTTCTGCAGTGCCTGTGGACAGCTGTGGGTCACAGTGCTTTGAACTTCTCACCACCAGTGACTTTCGCTAGTTCCTCACTCAGCACCCACATCCATGTATCTTTTAAATATATATACATTTAAAATATATATCCTATATAATAAAAGCCTAATATGATAAGTGTCTAGTCAACTGGTCGGCCATTCAACCAACCAAAGTGTAATATGCTAAGGATGCTCAACTGCTCGCTATGACTTGCACTGACCACCAAGGGGCAGGCGCTCTGGTAGGTTAGCTTGCTGCTGGGGTCCGGCCAATTGGTACTCAGTGAGATAGGCTGGACACGCCCTGGAGCCCTCCCGCAGTCACTCCCCAGCTGGCCAACCTCCCACATCCCTCTCCAGCCCTGATTGTGCATCGATGGGGTCCCTTGGCCTGGCCTGCACCCTCTCACAATCCGGGACTCCTTGGGGGGATGTCGGAGAGCTGATTTTGACCCCATCTCACAGGGGGAGCCCTGCTCAGCCAGAAGCCGGGCTCAGGGATGACAAGCACAGTGACAGTGGTGGGAGCCTCTCCTGCCTCTGCGGCAGCGCTAAGGATGTCTGACTGATGGCTTAGGCCCCTAGGGCTCCTGGGCTGGGAGAGGGCGGAGACTAGGCTGAGGGGCACCCACCCCACCTTCCCACTTCCCACCGTCCTGCGTGCACAAATTTCATGCACTGGGCCTCTAAAATATATATATATATATATATATATATATATATATATATATATATATATTTCAGAGAAGAATGGAGAGAGAGAGAGAGAGAGAGAGAGAGAGAGAGAGAGAGAGAGAGAGAGAGAAACATCGCCCTAACTGGTTTGGCTCGGTGTATAGAGCGTTGGCCTGCAGACTCAAGGGTCCCAGGTTCGATTCTGGTCAAGGACATGTACCTTGGTTGTGGGCACATACACAGTAGGGGTGTGCAGGAGGCAACTGATCGATGTTTCTCTCTGATCGATGTTCCTAACTCTCTATCCCTCTCCTTTCCTCTCTGTAAAAAAAATCAATAAAATATATTTTTAAAAAAGAGAGAGAGAGAAACATCAATGATGAGAGAGAATCATTCATCAGCTGCCTCCTGCACACCCCTCACTGGGGATTGAGCCTGCAACCTGGGTATGTGCCTTGACCGGTAATTGAACCATGACCTCCTGATTCACAGATCAATGCTCAGCCACTGAGCCATGCTGGCGGGGCACATTCATGCATCTCTTAGCACTCTCCGTGTTGCTGTCACTGTCACATGTCTTGACTACCACCTATTGTACTTCTGGGTCTTTCGTGGCTTTGCTCCTAACACACAGCTCCTTTGCTTTATAAACCCTTAAAGGCAGACCCGGGGCCCGTTGCTATGCAGTTTCCCCAGACGTTAAATAAACCTCATTGTAGTATACCTTACATGCCATAAAATTCACCCATTTCAAATGTACGGTTCAGTGATTTTTAGAAAACCTGCAGAGTTGTGCAGCCATCTCCATAACATAGTTTTAGAATATATCCACCACCCGGCGAGCTCTCTCACTCATCCACAGTTACTTCCATTCTCACCCAGCACGGGCAGTCACCCATCTCCTGGCTATCTCCATAGGTTTGCCTTCATGAACATTCACTATAATATGTGTGATCTTTTGTGTCTGGCCCTTCCCACTCCACATCTGGGTTTGAGGTTCATCCTTCCCCAAGGTTTCTGTGCTGTTCGTATCCTTCCTCTTCTCCTGCCTGCTGGGCCTCCGTGGTTGATTCTCCATGTTTTGTGATTCTCAATGTTTTTGATTTCTTCTTGCCCCCCCCCAACCCTGACTTGATGCTATTATCTGTCCTCCGACCCTGACGTTCAGGTGGCTGCATACAGGTGGGGGAATCCCAGGTGTCCCTAGGTGGGCACATGGCACTGTGGCTCCGCCCCAGCAGGGCCTCGGGGCAGCCTGAGCTCCTTGCCTTGTCCTTGGTCGGGTCCTTCGGCGGCATTCCTTAGAGGTTTCAAAAGTTGACCTTTCTCGTCGGCAACCTAATAATCTGTCCTCGAAAACGAAACCAAAGAAAGATTGTGCTCCCACCTTGTTGGAACAACGTGAAGATGGTTGGGCATGGAATTCTACGTCAGTTTCCTATGATATTCACATCTGTAGACAAGGGCATCCCAGGAGGGGTATTGCCTCCGGCCCCCAGGCCACCCTCCACCAGTGTCTGCTCCCTTGGCTCCTCTGCACCTGGCGCCATATAGTCTGCCTCCATCCTGTGCGGCAAACGTGTCCTTCACCCCCAGGCCCTTTTCTCAGTCAGCTTTGCTCCAACTTGTCTAGATCCTCAAGCATGCAGACAGAACCCCTGGGTCTGGGGTTGGTGATAAGACAGCCAAAGGCGAAGGCCAGAGATGCAAACATGAAAGTGTAGGAGGAGAGCCAACACCATCACCCCAGTATTTCTCCTGCTCTTGGTGTGTTGTTGGGTTTCAGTTCAGAACATCAGCACGTCTGACCCTCCAGCTCACACACTAAGCCTGATAAAATCTATGCATGTTCTCCCAATTTGAATACATAGGTTAGATCTGTTGTTATGATTGGTCATTTAAACTAAACCTAATTCTGAGGATGCCTCTGACCTCAAGGCTCAAGAGCCAAGATCCAGATGACCACTGGCCACCGTAGTGGCCTGGGGCTTGAGGCGGGCCCTCCAGCCTGGGACTGCCTGCCAGCGTCCCTCTAGGCACAAGGACCCTAACCTCCACCAGTTGGCACACTCTCACGGTCTGCTTCCATCCTAATGGGGGTCTTTGATTCTTTTAAAAATGAAGCCCATCTTAGAAAGCAGAAGTCCTGAGAGGTGTGTTTCAGGTCACAGTGCAGCTCGCCCACGAGTCCCCTCCTGGCGCGGTGGTCCTGCGAAGAGGCAGCCCCGGCATGCAGGCCCCGGCAGAGGGAGGTGGGACAAGGGAAGCGGGGCCCTTTTCTTGGTGGATGGTACTCTCTGGCATAGTCTCTGCATATAAAACAATCATTAATGAGCAATCATTACTAATACATTAATGAGCTTCAAGGTAGTTGCAAAGCTCACCATACAACTTCCAAAATATTTTAGAAACGAAATCTGTTAGGGTGTGGCAGGCTGGGGGCCCGGGAGGCTTGACAGGAAAGTGGAGGGTCTGTGCTCCCAGTCTAGGGAGGACCCAGACAAGCTGGAAGACACAGGGCTTCGTGGTGTGTGGGTCCGAGGGACAGGCCAGCCTGAGAAAGGAGGAAGCTGCTGGGCAGCAGGGAGGAGCTGGAGAAAACCACACGTCACACAGGAGGCAGATGCTTTCCAGCCTCTCGTCTCCAGCCGCAGTTTCCAGGAGCTGTTAGGTTTGGGAAAGAAGTGTACCAGGTAAAGGAGGTAAGATCAGACCACTTAGTGCTGGATTTGCCTTAAAACATGCAAGGTCACAGGGTGTCACCTGGAGAATCCCGTCTTCTCTGGACAGAGCAGTGTCCATTGCGGTGTCCAGAGCAGGGTCAGCCGCGACGCCCTCTGATGAGACCTTTTGCCTTTCAGAGAGCAGACTTGGCCATCTCTGCCATCACCATCACCCCGGAGAGGGAGAGTGTGGTGGACTTCAGCAAGCGGTACATGGACTACTCGGTGGGGATCCTACTCAAGAAGCCCGAGGAGAAGATCAGCATCTTCTCTCTCTTTGCTCCGTTTGACTTTGCGGTCTGGGCCTGCATCGCGGCAGCCATCCCTGTGGTGGGCGTGCTGATATTCGTGTTGAACCGGATGCAGGCCGTGACGGCTCAGACTGCTGCCCAGCCTCGGCCATCCGCGTCTGCCACCTTGCACAGTGCCATCTGGATCGTCTACGGAGCCTTCGTACAACAAGGTACCTTCCTGGGTTCCTGGTGCTGGGATCGCCTGGAAGAACTTACCTGTTGGCAAAGTTCAAATCCCGGTTCTCCACTTTAGACAGAGTGGGCTGTGGCGTTCCGCCTGGCACTGTCCCCTCCCATGCCAGAATGATTCTATGCTCGCGGGGCTGCCAAACCAAAGGAATCTTGCTTCAATTTGAAGCTTTAGTGGGAAAACACGACAACTGCTTGGCAATGACCTAAGAGCACTGCAGCCCGCGGGACACAGCCGCGTCGGACATAGCAGGTCTCCCGCCCGAGACATCTGGGCAGTGCCTGGGGAGTGCCAGGACTGCAGTTTTCACCAGAAACAGGGAGTGGGAAGTCCCTTACCTGAGTGTTGGCTCAGTTTGCACCGTAGCACAGCGTGCCCGTGGGGTTGTGTAAGGACAGGCAGTCAGAAGCTCTTCCTGCTGCCACGAAGGAGCCGGAGAGCACTGGCTCACAGAGGCAGCCCCTCTGAAAGCCGGGGAGAGCCGTGCAGGGAGGGATGCGTGTGAGTAAGGTGCCAGGCAGCCCTCCTGCTGAGGTCGAAGGACGCCCGGACCCCCGGGTAGGAGGTAGTTCCTGTCTGTAGAATGCCCGATGAGGCTCCACATGACCTTGAAAGGGACTGGCCTGCCCTCAGCCAGGTGGCCGCCAGCACATCCTCACAGGGGGCGGAGCCTGCTAACTGGGAGAGTTGGGTGGTAGGGCTTAATCCTTAGTGTTTTGACAGATACCACGTCAGAAAAAGGCCAATCCTGGCTCCTCCGTGTCCTCTGGTCCTCCATCCCTCCCCCAGACTGGTGTCTTAGGGTCTTTCCCGGACTGGCACAGTCGCCCCCGCTAAGCTGGCAGCCACTTCTCTGGTCCCCAGCCCATCACCGTGGAGGCTCCCTGCCCAGAGCAGGTCCATGGGCGGGTGGGAGCAGCCGCAGCCAATCCCTCTGCTCCGCCCCTCCCGCAGGTGGCGAGTCCTCCGTGAACTCCGTGGCCATGCGCATCGTGATGGGCAGCTGGTGGCTCTTCACCCTGATCGTGTGCTCCTCCTACACGGCCAACCTGGCCGCCTTCCTCACGGTGTCCAGGATGGACAGCCCCATAAGGTAAGACCACCCCCTCCAGAGCTGCGGCCAGCCAGCTGGGAGGCTGCACAGAGAGGGCGGGAACTTGCCTGGTGGGCGGGGCCCCCAGTCAGTGGCCGGCTTGCTCCCAGACCTACAGAAGAGCTTCGCTCCTGTGGTACTTCACATTTTACACAGTTAAGTAAATGTGTAAACCCGTTCATATTTCTCTGAGCATTTACATTTTTCTTAGACTAATCAGGACATTAAAAATTAACCAATTAAATTGTTCTCATTTAAACATTGATTACAAACTGATTTAATCAAAAGTTTCTAAACATTCCATTAAAAATAATTAAAACCAAAGGTCTAATATATTTTCCAAAACTTCAAACACCTTAAAATTATTTTTAAGAACATGTTAATTATCTTAGTGATTAGAAAACTTATTTAACTTGTATTTATGAAATTATAAAAATATTGAAACTAGGGACTAAAATATTTCTTCATTTTACCAAAATGTTAAAAAATGGTATAAAAGACTTAGTTGAACATGATGAAATAACTTGGAAAGGTCTTCACAGAGAAAAATTTTAATTTTTATGAGGTCCAATTTATAAGTTTATTCTTTTGTGGGTCCTGCTTTGGCATGAATTTAACTACTTGCCCAGCCCTAGACCCTGAAGACATCCTCCTGTTTTGGGGGTTCTTTTTCCGCAAAGGTTTTGTAGTTTTATATTTCAGTCTACACTTCTTTTGGGTTGATTTTTGTATAAGGTTTAGGTTGCGTTCTATTTAATCCTTTATTTTTTTTTTGTCTATGGGTGCTCACTTGATCAGCACCATGTATAAAAAAGGCTATCCTTCCTTTATTTAGTAATTTGTCAGAAATCAGTTGGACCTATTTGTGGGGTTCTATTTCTGAGTTTTCTGTTGAGTCACATTGGTCTGTGTGCCCTCCCCTTTGCCAACAGCCCACTGTCTTTATTACCATAGCACAGAGTCAGCCTGGATACTGGGCAGAGTGGTTCCTCCCATTTTATTCTTCTCCGTCAAGATTGCTTTAACTATTCTAGGGTCTGCACCTTTATATATAAATTTTGGACTAAGCTTGTCTATGTCTATAAAACCATTTTGGGGGTTATAATAGGAATTGTATTCATTACAGTTGTAATTGCATTAAACCAATTGGCTATCACTTGGTGTGAATGTTTATTGTGAATGAGTATTGAATTTTGTCAAATGTTTTCTTGACAGTACTTGACATGATGATATGATTTTTCTTTTTTAGCTTATAAATACAATAGATTACCATAGCTTATAAATACCATTGATTGTTTTGCAAATATTCTACTCCTTGAATGAATCTCATGTGGTCATGGTTTATGAGTCTGTCATACATTGTTGGATTTCGCTGGTATTCTGGCTGAGAATTTTTGCATCTTCATTGATTAGAATATTGGTTTGTGCTTTTATTTCTTGTGCTGTTTTTGGTTGATTTTGATATCGAGGTAGCGCAGCTATTTCCCTTTCAGTATCAAGAGTGAGACCATTTGGTTATATTTCTTCCCGTGAAAGATGATACTAGAACACCTTTATTTCCTTTTCTCTTCCCACTTCGTTGTTTTTTGTTATAGGTTCTAAGACTTTAGACCCAGTTTACTATGGTCCTTTCTTTTCTTCTTATTTAAAAGAAATTTAATGGTTTCTCTGAGATTTTCATTTGGCATTTTTATTCTTTTGTTTTATCCCATCCATATTTGTAGTCATTATTTGCTCTGAATTCTGGTTCAATGCTTGTTGGCTGTTTCTTTATTCCATGATCTAGTCATTATTCATATCTTTATTTTGCTGAATTTTTGTTCAGCTAGAGTAGCCCTGTGAGCAATATATTACAGCAGTGATATACTTTCTGAGATAACATATCGGAGAATGTTTTTAGTTGCAGATACACACAAATGACCCTTCTCTGGGTCCCGTATTCTGGTGGCACAGCGCTCGTCTGTGTAACTTGTTCTATCGCCTGGATTGTGTAGAATTTGCCCCATTGCTCTTCCTATATGAATGCTACAGAGAACCCGAGATGATCCCACTTACCTCTTCCTTCTCCTGTCCTCTTTCCTTTCCTCGCTTCTATTCCCACTATTTTCTTTATCCTCCCCCTTTTACTCCATCTCTTTTCTATCCCCCATCCCCCTCTTCGCTTCCCCCTCTCCTTCCCTTCCTCTCCTTGTCTTCCTGTCTCCCTCTCCCCCTTCTTTCTGCTCATTCTCTTCTTCCATTTATTTATTTATTCCCTTGTGCTCCTCCTCTGCCCTCCATTCCTCTCCCCTCCTCTCTTCTTCCCTCTTCATCTTCCCCTTTTCTTCCTTCTCCTTCTCTCTCTCTCTCTCTCTCTCTCTCTCTCTCTCTCTCTCTCTCTCTCTTCTACCTTTCACCTTTCTCCCCCTCCTCCATGGCTTCCTCCCCTCATTTTCCAGTTTTTCCTTGTCTCACATCACTCTCTCCTCCTCCCCCCCTTCTCCCTTCTTATGATTCCTTTTCTCCATCATCTTTATCCTTCCCTCCTTCCTTTTACTCTTCCTCCTCCACTTCTTTCCCTCTCATGTGCTTTCTCCTTTATTATTAACCCTTCTAATACCTTTGAATTTTAAACATCCATCACTATTTAATAGAGTCAACCTACATGTGATTAACCATGCGTAGAATTTCCCTTTTATTCTGGGAGAGTTCTTCAGCATGTCCTCCACACTCCTGATTAGATTTTCTCCAGTGTTCAGATGATTTTCCACTATGCTAATGAGTATGTAAATTATGTTCCTGTGTTTTATCTCCACGTATCCTTTCTTCCTCTCCCTCTGTTAGTATCTCCTTTATTTCTCAGTCACTGTTTACGGCAAGAGTCCTTACATAATGAATTATAGCTATAGAGAAACAAATATTTAAGACATTTTACTTCATTTTATTAACGTATGTTTTCTAATTATGTGTTTGGAATATTTAATGCAGTGTAGTTTAAGTGCATTTATACATTATTTTAAAGTGCTGAATCCTTTCTTTATGCCTTCATGCTGTTATTCTTGATGTTCAGTTTGCTTTTTCTTGATTCTGAGCTCTTTCCAGAAACAGGCAGATAGGGTCCCCTTAAGTCACCCAGTAGTAGACTGGCTCCAGGTTGACACATCCTCCTGGGATGGAGGCGTGGCTTAGGTGTTTGGGCAGAGGCCTAGTGGTAGCTGCAATGCCAGCCTGGCCTCAGTGGGAAACTTTCCCTTTGGAGTTTTGTCCTAGGGACAGAATTTCTGTGTCTAGAATTATGATTGATGCAGCCTTTCAGTAGTAAGAACAGCCATAGTGAAGCTGTGTTACCCCTTTCTGCATTTCTATTTTCTGTATCAGAGACAAATGCCAGTGACTGGGGTTTGTGTCCACTATTCCCTGCAGAGCCCAGAGGAAACTAGGTGCCCCCCGTTATTGCGACTGTGAGCTGCTCTTCTTATGTAGGAAAAAATATATAATCCACTGAGATGACGCACCTTCAGAAAACATGATACCCCTTGCTGGTGTGGTGCGTGGGCTGGAGCATCATCCTGCACACTGAAAGGTTGCACGTTCGATTCCCACTCAGGCCATATACCTAGGCTATGGATTCAGTAGGTTTCTGGAAAGATGAATGGTGGGTCTTTGTCTTCCAGTGACGTATCTTTCTTATTAATTCAAATTATCTTCAACCTATACATTCTCATACTAACAGAAAACTATTCAATAATAATTGTAACTCCCCCTTTAAAATACTAATAGTTGCCCTAACCAGTTTGGCTCAGTGGATACAGCGTCGGCCTGTGGACTCAAGGGTTCCGGGTTCGATTCCGGTTAAGGGCATGTACCTTGGTTGCGGGCACATACCCAGTAGGGAGTGTGCAGCTGATCGGTGTTTCTCTCTCATTGATGTTTCTAACTCTCTATCTCTCTCCCTTCCTCTCTGTAAAAAATCAATAAAATATATTTCAAAAAAAAATATTAATAGTTACTTTGCATCTAAATATTTTATTCTTTATTTTGTTAATGTGATGTATTTCACTGGTGGATTTACAGATGTTAAACGATCTTTGCATCTCTAAGATAAATCTCACTAGGACATGGTGTATAATCCTTTTAATGTATTGTCAAATCTGGTTGCTAACATTTTGTTGATAGTTTTTGCATCTATATTCATCAAGGATATTGGCCTATAATTTTCCTTTCCTTTTTATAATGTCTTTGATTTTGCTATCAGGAAAATACTGGCTTTGTAGAGTGAGTTTATAGTCATTCTTCCCTCTTTGATTATTTGAAAGGAGCTTTTTCTTGTGCACACACATCTACACATTTTCAGAGGAGAACATAAAATAAAAAAACTGAACTCACCGGTAGTCTAATTTATCCCAAGTTATTTTTCCTTTCAATCATCTTGATGTAAAGAAATAACCACTATTCCATAAAACTTGCTTTAAACTTTTTATAAAGTGATGTTTCATTTTTTTTGCAGTTTTATGATGAATAAAAAATCTAGATGACCTTGGGTTTGGTGATGACTTCTTAGATTCAACATCAAAAGAACAATCAATAATAAATTGGTAAGTTAGACTTCATTACAATAAAAACAATTCTGTGAGAAAGACACTTAAGCAAATTAGAAGACAAGTCACAGATTGTGAGAAAAATCTTTGCAAAATACTTATTAGGTAAAAGATGATATCCAAAATATATAAAGAACTATTTATTATTTTTTTAAATATATTTTATTGATTTTTTACAGAGAGGAAGGGAGAGGGATAGAGAGCTAGAAACATCCATGAGAGAGAAACATCAATCAGCTGCCTCCTGCACATCTCCCACTGGGGATATGCCCGCAACCCAGGTACATGCCCTTGACCGGAATCGAACCTGGGACCTTTCAGTCCGCAGGCCGACGCTCTATCCACTGAGCCAAACCGGTTTCGGCAAGAACTATTTAAATAGTAATGAAGAAAACAACCTATTTTTTTTAAATGAGCAAAAAAAAAAAAAAAATCAACACACACCTTACCAAAGAAGACATACATATGGCAAAAAAAAACAGATGAAAAGGTGCTCAATAGCATGTAACATTAGGGAATGGAAAATAAAACAAAAATGAGATACCGCTACATACCTGTTAGTATGGCCACAATGCAGAACACTGACACCACCAAATGCTGGTGAGATTGGGAAGCAGCAGAAACTCTCTTTTATTGCTGGTGGGAATTCAAAATGGTATAGTCGCTTTAGAAGAAAGTTTAACAGTTTCTTGGAAAACTAAATGAACTCATACTCTGTAGCCCAGTAGTCATGCTCCTTGGTATTTATATAAATGAATTGAAAACACATATGAACACAAAAACATTCACATAAATCTTCATAGCAGCTTTATTTAGCAAAATGTGGAGGCAACCAAGATGTCCTTTAGTATACATGAAAGAGAGAAATACGTTGTTTTTTAATGAGATGTCAATTTTAAGATAAATTTGTGGATAAAATGGGGGAAAATATGAGCTGGGCAGGGCTAGGATAAATCAAGTAGGACAAATAAAGCCAAATTAATAACTTTTAATTGATCATGCTATTGATGTTATATCAAAAAAATCATAGACAAACTAAAGCTGGATTAATAGCTCTTTTTTAAAATCACTTTTTATTTTTTCAATTACATTTGACATACAATATTATGTTATTTTCAGGTGTACACCCTAGTTATTAGAAATTATAAAACTTATTAAGTGATTATCTCAAAAAATCTCATACTCATCTGACACCATAAAGAGTTATTAGAATATAATTGACTATATTCCCTATGCTGTATTCTACACTCCCTTGACTACACTGTAACTACTAATTTGTACTTCTAAATCACTTCACCTTTTCCACTCCCTCCCTCTCATCTGGCAACCGTCAAAACGTTTTATGTATCTATGAGTCCGTTTCTGTTCTGTTTATTTTGATTTTTAGATTCAGTTGTTCATAGATATGTATTTATTGCCATTTTATTGTTCATATTTTTTATCTTTTCTTTTGCTTCTTCTTAAAGAAGACCCTTTAGCATTTCATGTAATTCTGGTTTGGTGGTGATGATTTTTTTTAGCTGTTTCATGTCTGTGAAGCTCTTTACCTGACCTTCAATTCTAAATGATAGCTTTGCTATGTAGCATGATCTTGATTGTAGGTCCTTGCTTTTCATCACTTTGACTATTTCTTACCACTCCTTTCTGGCCTGCAAACTTTCTGTTGAGAAATCAGCTGACAGTCTTATGGGCACTCCCTTGTAGGTAACTAACTGCTTTTCTATTGCTGCTTTTTAAAATTCTCTCTTTGTCTTTAACTGTTGGCATTTTAATTATGATGTGTTGTGATATGTGCCTGTTTGGGTTGATCTTGTTTGGAATTCTCTAGGCTTCCTTGACTTGTATGCTTATTTCTTTCACCTGGTAAGGGACATTTTCTGTTATTTTTCCAAAAAGGTTTTCAATTCTTTGTTCCCTCTCTTCTCCTTCCAACATCCCCATGATACAAATGTTGGTACATTTGAAATTATCTCAGAGGCTCCTTACACTATCTTCATGTTTTTGGACTCTTTTTTCTTTCTTCTGTTCTGATTGGGTGTTTTTTTGCTTCCATATATTCCAAATAGCTCATTTGATTCTTGGTGTCCACTACTCTACTATTGATTCCTTGTAGTAAATTATTCTTTATTTCAGTTAGTATATCCTTAATTTATGACTGGTTCTTTATTATATTGTTGATGGTTCATTAAGTTCCTTGAAGTTCTCAGTAAGTTCCTTGAGCATCCTTATAACCAGTGTTTTGAACTCTGTATCTGGTAGTTTGCACGCTCCATTTCATTTAGTTATTTTTCTGGAGATTTCTTCCATTCTTTCATTTCCAACATATTTCTTTGTCTCTGCATTTTGGCTGCTTCACTGTGTTTGTTTTATGTCTTAGGTAGAGCTGCTATGTCTCCCAGACTTGGTAGAGGGCTTTGTGTAGTAGGTGTCCTGCAGGGCCCAGTGACTCAGCCTCCCCAGTCACCCGAGCTGGGCACTCCAGGCATGCCCCTGTGTTGGTTGTGTGTGCTGTCCTGTTGAGCCTTGATTGCTGTTGGCATCGCTGGGAGGGATTGACCTCCAGGCCAATCAGCTGTAAGGACCAGCTGCAGCTACAGCGGAAGAGCTGCTGTGCAGGAGACACCCCTGTGGAGCAGGACTTGCTTCAGTGGGGCTTTGGTGCTCGCTGAGTCTGCCCCTTGAGTGTGTCACTCGTGGATGTGCTAGGGTTGTAATCTGGCATAGTCTGAAGCTGACCATTGGGTGCACTGCCTCTGGGGCCTCCAGGAGGTACAAAGTCAGCCACTGCCTGTGCCCTTTCTGGGGCCACCCAGCATAAGCTACAGAGCAATCTGCCAATGGCTGGCACTTTTATTAGCTCAGAGGGGCCAGGAAGAGCCAAGCTGTGAACCAAGGTGGGATGCCACTAGTACTGGGCATGTGGCCAGTTTTTGAGAGGTATGGGGCATGCCGAGGCCAGCTGCTACTTGTTTGAGGGATTTTAGGGAGACCAAAGCATGAGGCAAGAGAAGCCAGTGGTGTGGGAAAGCCCCCGGAAATGGCTTGGATGAGCCTGCAAGTTGGTTGGGGTGCGGTGTCAGGGAATCACCAGGTGGGGCAAAAATTATGAGCCAGGTTGATGGAAACTCAGATATGATGCCTGCCAGTCAGTTCTGTGGGGGAGGTCTCATCAAAGGAACCCTAGCCTCTGCCAACACTTCTGTCTGGGAGAAAGCTGTCCCCAGCTCTTGCCCTGATGCCAGATAAGTTAGTTCCTCCTTGTATGTCCCTGGATCCTTTCAAGCTGCTGCCCCAGAGCTGGAGCTCTGAGGGAGTGATTCCAAATAAGTCCCTGTGCAGGCCCTTTAAGAGGAATGCTGGAGACTCCAGCAGCCTCCCTGTCACTCAGTCACAAACTCCACTGTTTTTATACCTGGAAGACTGAAGTTATGGGAACTTCAGACTAGATAGGCACATTCCACAATGATAAAAGGCTCAGACCCTTTAGCATGTTTTTGTTGTGTTTTTTTAACCGGAAGAGATATCTTAGCTATGGAGGTCACTCTTGAGGAGCAGGGGGACCAAGGCCCACACCAGACCCTTTAGCCCCAGACTAGATAGCATGTTTTAAAAATACTTGAGGCACACCGAAAATTGTTGCCATAGAGTATTATACGGCATAAAGAGGCACATTCCACAATGATAAAAGGCTCAATTTCACTGGAAAGACAGCACTTCTAAATATGTATGCATCTAATAATGAAGTGTCAACATTTATGAGGGGAAATCTGACAAATCTAATGGGAGACATAGTCAAATCTAAAATAGTAAAAAAATTAACTTTATTTTCTTAGAAATTGACATAAACTAAAGAGCAGTAAAGCTATAGATGTAAACGACACTGTCAACTAACTTGACATAATCGACATTTCTAGAACACTGCACAACTTATAAAATCCAATTTAAGAAGAGATCTGAATATTTATATATCTCTTGATGACATTGGATTTACAGTGGGGCCTTGACTTACGAGTTTAATTCGTTCTATGACGGAACTCGTAACTCAAATTACTCGTATGTCAAATCAAGAAGTGAACGAGTGAGACACGTGATGCTGGGCTGATGCTGTGGCATTCACTGTGACGTTTACTGCGCCAACTAGCGGTGGGGTATCTGAAGCTGGCTCGTAACCTGAATTTTAGCTCGCAACTCAAAGCAAAAAATCGGCCGAGAGACGGCTCGTATCTTGAAAAACTCGTTATTCGGGACACTCATAAGTCAAGGCCCCACTGTATAGGTCTTACTACAAGTGAAGTTCCAGGCCCAAGTGCTGTCGCTGTTCTCCAGCATTTAATGGAAAACACTGGTTGTAAATTCTTTCAGAAAATAGAGACAAAAATGTTTTAAATTAATTTAATGAAATTGGCATAACCCTGATAACAAAAACTGAAAAAGATATTACAAGAAAATAAAGTTACTGATCAATATTCCCAGTGAACTTAGATGCAAATATCCCAAACTAAATAGTAGCAGATTGAATCTAGCAATATGTAAAAATACATCATATTCAAGTAGATTTTTATCCCCAGGATAAAAGCTTATTTGAATACACGAAAACCAATCAATGTGATTCACTACATTAACAAAATAAAGGAAAACAATTATATAATCATCTCAATTGCTAAAAAAAAGCATTTGACAAAATTCAATACCCATTTATAATTAAAAATCTCTACATATAAAAGGCTAATATGCTAAGTGTCTGACCGTCTGGGTAATGATGTCACGTAGCAATGCCCGGCTTCCTCTCCCTGGTGACTAGCCTCCTTGCAGTTTCTTCAGCCCAGGAACATGTCTTGCTCTATAGCTTGGGTGGAAACATTTTACACTTTAACCAAATGTCTGTGAAGTCCTGGAGTAGGTAGCTAGGAGACTCGGTGGAATCCTATTTTCTTTTCATTAGCTGGAAAATGGAGATTTAGAAAGCTTAGAAACTTGACCCGACTGAAAAGAAGAAAGAAATGGTGGACCTTGAAAATGACTTCATGTTTTCTCACTGCGCAGAATAGAGTCAAACACTGCTGCAGTTAAATATTTTACCCGTTGTTCTCCCTGCATGATCTACAATAATCTGCTTCGTGTTGATATTTACTGCTGTGTTGCTGACAGTTACCTGAAAGAGAAGTTGGGTTGCTTCACTGGGCTGGAAAAAGTTTAGTTACATCAGAAAGCAGGTCTAATTAGGAAAGTTTATTCTATATATATAAAAGACTAAGTTGACTCATGCATGCATGATACATATAAAACTCTCGCTGGCGCCAATCACACCCGTGTGTTTCAATCTGTCATTGTCGATCATGAATTTGGTTGACACTTCTATTATAAAGGGCAAATAGCGATATTAAAATATTTCTTCTAATTAATTTACTTTCCATGTGCACAAATCCATGCACCGGGCCACTAGTAAGAAAATAAAAAACTTTCACGACCTGATAATGGGCACAGAGAACTGTCTGCTGGGAATGTGGTTAATGATGACATCTGGGCTGCTTCTCCCCAGCCAGCAATAGCGCTGCTCTGCAGGCCACGGCTGCGCAACAAACAGGAAAAGACATAAAAGGCAAGAAGTTTGAAAGGGACACGTAAAACTGTCTTTATTTCCTGATAACATGGTGGTCTTTGTAGAAAATCTTAACAATGTTGTAATAAATTTAAATCTAATAAATCTTCACAGGTTTCAGGAAAGGAGTGACTATGCAGAAATCAATGGTTATCTTTATACACTAACAACCAACACCTGAGACCACATTAAAATACAGTTACAACAGCATCCAAAGTATGCAGTTGTTAGGAATACATTTTTAAAAGATGTATAAGAATTATATTCTTAGTGGAAAACTTAGTGGAAAATATTTCCAAGAGAAATTGAAGAAGATATAAATAAATGTAGAGATATCCAACATTCATGGATTGAAAGACTCAATATGTTGAGATGGCAAATCTCCCTAATTGAGATATAGATTCAATGATGCAATCCTCATCAAAATCCCAGCAGACTTTTTAAAAAAGGTAAAATTGAACAAGGTTGTTCTAAAATAAATGGATATCGAATGGAGAAATTATTTTGAAAAAGAAGAATAGAGTTGGGAGACTAACACTGCTTGATTTCAAGACTTCCTACGGAGCTGTGAAGGCCTCTCGTTTCTCAGTACTCCGGTGCTCCCTGGCTTCTGTGTGCGTCTCAGAATCACAGGTGGTTTTCTGCTCTGTAGCCTTTACCAAGATTAGTCCACATTTTTGGACCATCTCTGCTTTTATCTAGGTCACAGCACCTCATCCTTCTAGTTTCTGCGGGATGTCTCCTCCTCACAGTAGCTTCCTGGATGCTCCTGAAGTTAAATCACCCTTTTCTATTTCTCTTTCTTAGACTCCACTATGTTTCTTTCTTAGCAATGATCACACTGCATAACTATGGATTGACGTGTTCACTTTTGCTTAATATGCATCCATCCTTCCAGATAATAAGCTCCATGGATCTGGGGACTGAGTTTGTCCCCCGTCATATAATTATGCTCAATACAATGCCTGACACAGCTCAGCCACCACACTAAACCCTGCAGGCTGGGAGCATAAGCAGCAGTGCTCTTCCTCACAGCTCCTGGGGCTGGAAGTCTGAGGTCTGTGTGCTTGCAGGTTTGGCTCCTGGTGAGAGCCCTCCTCCTGGCTGGCAGACGTCACCTTCAGCCTGCTGTGTCCTCACATGGTACAGAGAGAGGGAGCTCTCGTTTCTCTTATAAGGTCACTAATCCTTTCATGACCTCATCTAAACCTAATTCCCTGCCCACCTCTAAGCACCATAACACATGGGCAAGGACTTTGACATGTGAATTTGGGGGAGATACAAACATTAGGTCCATAGCACACAGTGTGCATCCCCAATACATACATTAAATGGATGAATTAACTATTGAAGGTAGATTTGTTCATTTTGGTTTGTATGTAGAGAATTAGGAACTTGGTATAGGACAATTCAATATTGGGATTACCTAGGGACAGAAAGAGGGCTTCTTGGATCGGCCCTGTCTGCAGTCCAGCATACACTCGTTGGGGGTAGAGAACGGCTCACCCGGAGGCGCCGGCAGGGGCTGGGGATGCTGACCGTCTCCCGAATCCTGCATTCCCGTGCTGAGTACTGTGTTTTGGGCCACATTCCATGTACATCTCTGCAAGGAAGGAGCTGGCTTTGGTGTTTTGTTTTTCTCTAGGTGTTTATTTTTATCTTGAGAGCCAATATTTATGTTGGATCTCCATATTGATTTGCTGGGCAAAGAGTTGACAGAACACCTTTTTCTAAAGGTCAAATTGGAGATTTTTCACATCTTTTTATTTTTCTCCCTTTTTATTCTTCTATTGCTCCTGTCTTCTTGGCTCCACAGTCTGAAATGCAATTTTCAGCCTACATACTGCTTCACATTTGAGTCATGAGATTCATGAACTGAAAAGCTCCAGGTTTCATAGCTGTGATAAGTCATCCGTATGCACAAACCAGCTATAGACTCCGTACTCATGCTCAGGCTTAAGAATGCGCAACACGTTAGCAAGAGCTGTAGGATCCAGGACAGCGAATCCAGGGGCGAATCCGGTGTGCAGCTCCTGTGATGGTGCACAGCCTCCTCTCTCCGCCACCCGCTGCGAGCACACTATGATACTATTTGAAAATGGGAATGGCATCAGAATAGTGGACATGGTTAAATAGCTGTTTTAAAAAACAGTTGAATTATTGAATTTTTTATTTGATATGGTAATAGATTTGATGTTCAGCTATGGCCAGATTTATAAATGATTTATTTGAAAGGAGGTTAGTGAATGCTTAGAAAGGAAAAAGGGATCCCTAGGAGGCAGTACCAGCTCCCCAGGAGCAAGTCTCAGTGGCTTAGGCTACCATCTCTCCGCTTGTGTTTCTTCAACTGGCGAGGACAATAACTCGGTAGGAACAGTATATCTTGATTTTAGCAGTGCTTTTCATGGTCTTACATAGTAATCTGTGGATAAGATAGAAAATGTGGTTTAAAATTAAATGTATTTGCAATTGGTAACAAAAAGCAGCTGTCCCATAGCATGAATACAGTAACACTTGGTTTAATTTGACAGATAGGCACCTCGTCAAGTGGCATAGAGTTCTGACCTTGGAACCATTGTGTTCAATGATCATCAAAGACTTACACTAAAATAGCAAAGCACACTGATCAGTTTCATAGATTTTGCAAAATGTAAAGGATGTATGATATGTTTATGATAAAAGTACTAGTGGCCCGGTGCACGAATTTCATGCGGGGGGGGGGGGGCAGTGTCCCTCAGCCTGCCTACACCCTCTCCAACCTGGGACCCCTCAGGGGATGTCCGACTGCCGGTTTAGGCCCAATCCCTGTGGGACATCCCTCTCGCAATCTGGGACCGCTGGCTCCTAACCGCTCACCTTCCTGCCTGCCTGATCTCCCCTAACCACTCTGTCTGCCAGCCTGCTCGTCCTCAACTGCCTCCCCCCCACCTGCCTGCCCACCCTGCCAGGGCTCTGTGATCAATGCTGCACAGAGGGAGGCCCTGGTCACTCGGCTGGGGCTCTGGGATCACCCACCTGGTCACCCACCTGGTCTGGCCTCTGCCATTAATCCCCACTCACAAGGAGGCCCTGCCCACCCTGCGATCAATCACTGCCCACAGGGAGGCCCTGCCTGCTCTGCCCACCCTGCCAGGGCTCTGTGATCAATGCTGCGCAGAGGGAGGCCCTGCCCACCCTCCCAGCTGGGGCTCTGCGATGGGCCCTCCCAGCCTTGGCGGCTTGCCTCTGCCTTCCCAGCCATGGCTTTGTCCGGAAGGAGGTCTGGAAGGTCGTCTGGAAGGTCTCCCGATCTAATTAGCACATTACCCTTTTATTAGTATAGATATGCTGATTAAAGACAATTAAGTATAAAAATACAAGAATGTATATTTCAATATATAATTATTTTATTGCAGATTTAATTCCTGGTACATTCATACAGGTATGGCTTATTAAAATTTTTCTCCTTAAGGTAATTTTGATAAGCTGTGTGTGCTGATAATTTTTTTAAATCCTGAAAATCATTTCATACAGTTTTCCTGTGTCGGCTCTGACTAGCAGTCTAACTCCTGATGAGTGCAGTGCGCTGCAGCCACAGCACAGACGCCTTTTCTCCTCTGAAGGCCTTCGTCTCTGCAGCTGTGCTTCCCTTCTGGTGTTCCGTGTGGAGGGCACTTGTTGGCCCAGGTTTCTGACGTCCGGCATGCAGGTTCCCCAGGAGGTGAATGCCCAGCCATATTCTCCTGCCTCTCACCTGCCACCCCTTTGTTAGGGCTTGCATTCCTGCAGGGCACTTCTGACAGATTTTTGTTAGTGTGTGTACTAGTAGTACATGTTTCATTTCATCGGATTTCCCTCCTCTCAATTTCCGTGTTCCTATGTCACATGGTTTTATTGTATTAGAGGATATTTTTCTTCCATTATAACTCATTAGTAATTACTTACAGAGTAGTTCACATATGTCTCAGCCACTCCTGCTTTCCAAGGGGGCTCTGGTCTCTGACTCTCTTCTCTGTATTTTCACTTTCCTCCCATTTCTTTGCTCTCTCACTCTGGATTCAGAGGCACCTTCTGAAGTGTGTCCTTCGAGTAATCTGTTCTGTGTTCTCAATCCTCAGTGTGGGTCCCATCTGAGAGGTTACAGTTTCCCCTGCAGTTTACTTTACAGACCATTTTCCTTGACATCTCATCCTGTTGACTTTTCTCTTCTGGCTCTCTTCTTCGTAGCCTATCTGCACCAGTTCCAAAAATGTTTGTAAAGAAATGGCACACTCGGTATTTTATACAGTTGTAATTTTTTACTGATTGTGTGGCAGCCCAACTGCAAAGTCTTGGATGGCTCTCTGTGGACTGATAGAATTAAGACTCTAAATGTTATCAACAAGATGAAACAAAGTGCTGAAATGAACAAGATGGGTAAATGCAAGCTGACAGGCTGCCTAAAAACAATCAGCCACTAAGTACAGGGCAGGATTGGGGTGCCCAAACTCGTACATTGCCAGGCTTACCCATGCTGCCACTCTCCTGCCCTTCCCGGCAGTCTCTGCAGCTCACTTACCACCAAATGCTGCAGCGGCAGCATCTGGGGCCATGGCCAGGCCAGGCACCTCAGAACAGCTTATTTAACACCGAGCTCATTATCTGGACCCCAAATCATTCACCAAAATTATTCATTAGTTCAAGAGCATCCCCATCTCTCTGCCGGGTCACTCGCTCATCCTTAGCCCAGCCTGCTCCTGTTTCCCACCTAGAGACCCAGTCAGCCTCAGAAAATGTTCCCTCTTCGCTGAGCTTCTGGAGCAGGTGCTCATACACCTGCACGACCTCCTCCCTGCACTTGGAGGCATTTAAATTTTTTCTGCTTTCCTTTCATTCAGTTCCTCCTGAGTACTCTTTTAAAAGACAAATTTGATCATGTTCTTTCCTTGCACCACCCATCTCCAAGGAAAACTTGCCAATGGTTCTCTGCTAGAAGTGTAAGGTGTTTCAGAAACCACTGAAGGTAACATTACAACCTGCACCTGCCTCTGCAGCCTCACCTTTCTCCATTCCTCCCAGGCCCTGAGATATACAGTTATTGATTGTTGACACTATTACAGAAACAGATGTCCTCCATTGACCCCCTCCTCTCAGCGTCTCTCCGCCTCTGCCTTCACCACATTGATGTCGTGTCCCTGGGCTGTGATACACCCACATGTGTTCTTTGGCTAATTTCTTCTAGTCATGCCCACCCCCTTTCACACCCCGACATTTTAATCAGGACAAGGCGCCTCATTTCTGTGCTTTTGCTTCTCTTTTCCACCCTGTAATGCTCTTCCCCTCCCGTCTTCCTGGAAGCCTCATCACTTTCCATTGGAGAATCTGCTTGAGTGCTCCATCCTCTGCACCCTTTGAGATCTGCCCGCCGCCGAGGTCAGTCTCACCGTCTGTGCTTCCCCAGATCTTTCCGCAGACAAGTACGGCCA
This sequence comes from Myotis myotis, assembly GCF_014108235.1. NCBI lineage: Eukaryota > Metazoa > Chordata > Mammalia > Chiroptera > Vespertilionidae > Myotis > Myotis myotis. Next base: position 1,376,207 of record NW_023416329.1, on the reverse strand, counting down.
GACCCTTTGTTGAATATGTGTCATTAGTATGTACTATAGGCCACAGAGCCAGGCCCCAAACTCCAGGGAAACAGATTCCTCTGTTCAGGATGTTGCCCCGTGTCTTCATCCTGCTGTTGGGATCCAAAATAACAGCGGAGTAAGTGGAAGCCACACTGACCTGCTCCCAGAACCAAACTGGAAATACAACTAAAATACAGAAGAACCACCCTGAACAGTGAACCGAGGACCAGCTAGAGAGAACCCGATAACCGAGGACGGAAAGCGGAGATGCACAGAGACTGGTAGGAGGCGGGAGGCGTGAAAGGGCCGGCTGGGCTCCCACAGCCAGCAGCGGAAGTCCCAGAGGGCTGTCTCAGCTGTGGGGGTTCCCACTGAGAACTCTGGGGTCTGACCCCCAAGCTGGGCTCCCCAGCAGAGAGCACCAGCACTGAGAGAGGTGCCCACAAAACATCTGGCTATAGAAAGCAGCAGTGTTCTGTCTGCTAGCCAGAGACTGCTGGAAATGTAGGTACCCTCTTAAAGGGCCAACACACATTTCATGTGCAGCCACTCACCTTGGTCTCCGACAGAGGGAGGGCAGAATAGACTGGAGCTGTGTGAGCAGAAGCCAGGATTGGGGCTCTGGGGCTGAACTCAGAGGGCAGCGATCTCTGTTTCTTACACTGAGTAATTCCTTCCCACTGTGGAGGACATCTTTCTCCAGAGGACCTGTGCTATCCAGGAGGTTTTTGCCTTGGGGGGAGGAGGACAACGCAGTTGTCACCCCTGTTGGAAGACCTGCCACCCACCCTGTGGTTGATAGTCTGAGGCTAATCAAGAGGCAGGTCTCTGCAGGCTTGGAGTCTTTGCCTGATCTAATACAGGGCCTGGGGCTAGGAAAGGCACACCCTGCTGAACATCTTGCTCCTTTCCAAAGGCACCCAGCTCCAGCAGAGGAAGCCACAGCAGTGGATTTCTGATAGCTCCACACAGGGTCCTCAGGACTAGTCATAAACAGGGTCTGACATTGTCCTACATTAGAGATTGGGAGTTGTAGAAGATCTACCTAACACACAGACACAAATACAAACATGCTGCCAAAACGGGGAGATAAAAACACAAGCCCCAAATGAAAGAATAGGGTATTCTTCAGAAGAAGAGCTAAATGAAATGGAGATAAGAACATTATTACACATAGAATTCAGAATAATGATGGCAGAGATGCTCAACAGCATGAGAAAAGATAAAGTAACTATGAAGAATGACATAGCACTAATAAAGAATACAGTGGGAGGAACACACAGCAGATAAGGGGAAGCAGAGGATTGGACCAGTGAATTAGAAGATAGGGTAGAAAAAAATCACTCAGTCAGAGAATCAAAAAGAAAAAACAATTAAAAAACAGAAGGGCAGCTTAAGGGAGCTGTGAGATGACATGAAATGCAACAATATTCACATAATAGAAGAGTCAGAAGAGGAAGAAAGTGAGCAAGAGGTAGAGGATGTTTTGAAGAAATAATGGCAGAAAACTTCCCTAACCTGGTGAAGGAAAAAGTCACACAAGTTCAGAAGGCACAGAGAACCCCTACCAAGAAGAACCCAAACAGGCCCACTCCCAGACACATCATTATTAAAATGACAAAAATTAAAGACAAGGAGAGAATCTTAAAGGCAGCAAGAGAAAAGCAAGTTGTTCCCTATAAAGGAGCTCTCATGAGGCTGACACCTGATTTGTCATCAAAACTCTACAGACCAGAAGGGAATGCCATGAAGCACTCAAGGTAATAAAAAGCAGGAATCTGAAACCAAGATTACTATATCCGACAAGGATATCATTCAAAATAGATGGTGAAATAAAGAGCTTCCCAGAAAAAAAAAAAAAAGGCTAAAGTAGTTTATCACCACCAAACCAGCACTATAAGAAATGCTAAAGAGATTGCTGTAATGAGAAGAAATAGATAGAGAAACCTAGGCATAAAGAATTAAAATGGCAAAAATAAGTGCATATCAATAATAACCTTAAATGTAAATGGATTAAATGCTCCAATCAAAAGACATAGGGTAGCTGAATGGATACAAAAAAATGACCTAAATATAGTCAGTCTACAAGAGACACATCACAGGACAAAAGACTCACAAAGGATGATAGTAAAGGGATGGAAAATATTTTCATGCAAATGAAAATGACAAAAAACCCTGAGGTAGCAATACTCATATCTGAAAAAATAGACTTCAAAATGAAGACCATCATAAGAAACAATTAAGGACACAACATAATACTAAAGGAATCAATCCAATAGGCAGATATAACCCTGATAAATATATATGCACCCAATATAGGGATATAGGGATATATATATATATACTTCTGGAGGACTTTAAGGGAGAGATCTACAGCAATACAGTCATAGTAGGGGACTTTAACACCTTGCTGACTTCACTGGATAGAACTTCCTGACAAAAAATTAACAAGGAAACAATGACTCTAAATGACACACTGGATCAGATGAATTTAACTGACATTTACAGAACATTTCACACAAAAGCTGCAGAATATACATTCTTCTCAAGTGTGCATGGGTCAATCTCAAAGATAGATCACTTGTTAGGACAAAAAAGAAGTCTCTACAAGTTCATGAATATTGAAATCATATCAAGCATCTTCTCAGACAACAATGGAATAAGATTAGAAACCAAATACAGTGGAATATGCTCAAAAACATTCAAACACATGGAGGCTAAATAGCATGTTATTAAACAATAAATGGGTTACTAATGAGATCAATAAAGAAATAAAAAAAAAGCAACGGCATGGATGGAACTGGAGAGCATTATGCTAAGTGAAATAAGTCAGTCAATGAAGGAGAAATACCACATGATCTCACTCATTCATGGATAATAGAGACCATTATAAACTTTTGAACAATAATAGATACAGAGGCAGAGCTGCCTCAAACAGATTGTCAAACTGCAGTGGGAAGGCCGGGGAGGGTTGGGGGGCAGGAGGGAGGGGGGTAAGTGATCAACCAAAGGACTTGTATGCGTGCATATAAGCGTAACCAATGGACATAAGACACTGGGGGGTAGGGGAGGCCAGGGGATTGTCAAGGGCGGGGGGGGAAAAAAAGGACACATATGTAATACCCTTTGTAATACTTTAAGCAATAAAAAAATAAATAAAAACATATTATTTCAAAAAAAAAAAAAGAAATAAAAAAAAAAATCCTGGAAACAAATGAAAGTGAGCATACAACAACCCAAAATCTATGGGAAACAGCAAATACAGTCCTAGGGAAGTTCATAGCACTACAGACCTACCTCAAAAAACAAGAAAAATTAATAAACTATTTAACCCTACAACTTAAAGAATTAGAAAAAGAACCATAAGAAAAGCCCAGAGTATGTATAAGGAAGGAAATAATAAAGATCAGAAGGGAAAATAAATGACATAGAGACTAAAAAAAAATACAAAAGGTCAATGAAACTAAGAGCTGGGTCTTTGAAAAGATAAACAAGGTTGATGAACTGTTAGCCCAACTCATAAAGAAACAAGAAGAGAGGACCCAAATGAATAAAATCAGAAATGAAAGCAGAGAAGTAACAGTTGACATCACAGAAATACAAAGGATGATAAGAAAATACTATGCTCAATCCCAGCAACAACACAGCACTGGTAACTCTTACGCAGCCAGCTCTGGGCAGTGAACTTCCACTGGACAGAGAGGCCCTGTAGCCTCAGAGGCCAACCCCAGAACACTGCCACCCAGAGGCTGACCCACAAACTGACTCTTTGCTAAACACAAAATAAGGCAGTCTGGGAAACAAATGCGGCTTGCTTTAAAATAAGGACTGTGGTTTACAACACAGAGGAACAGTGTATCGCAGGGAAACTCAACACTCTCCTGAATACCTGGCAGGTCTAAGGCGAGCCACACTGAAGAATAGAAGAACCGAAGGACCTTCACTACTGCAATTTTTTTTTTTTCTTTTTTCACCTTTTAACTAAGAAACCAATTTTTTTTCTTTTTTTTCTTTTTTTTTTCTTTTCCTCTTCTTCTTTTTTTTTCTTATTTTTTCCATCACCTGATTTTACCCTTTTAATTACTACCTTCTTATTTTTAACCAGTATTATTACTGCTACCATTTTACCATTTTTTTTTTAAAGTGCCATTTTATTTTCTCTTTATTTTATTTTGGGACTAGTGTTCTCCATTTTATTTTCATCGTTATATTATTGGTTGTTTCTAGTTTGCATTCATCTCCAGGGAGCTGTTGCTGGAATTTGTTAGGATTAATGGCTGTTCTATAGGAGTATTCTCCTCATATAAAAAAGTCTCTTCCCCTCTTCCACTTCATTCTCTCTTTTCGCTCTTTTTTTTTCTTTTCCTTTCTTTTCTCGCTTTTACTTTCCCCCCTCCTTTTTCCCAATTTCATTTTTGCACTCCTTTTTTTGGTCCCTAATTTTCTTTTCTTTTTTCTCTTTTCTCTTTTTCTCTTCCTTCTTCCTTATCCCCTAATTCTCTTAATTCAGGTGGTCACCTTTATTCGGGGTTATTAATATCATGAATATATTTGTGTATAGTGCCTGGTACGTGGTGCCTTGTTGTGTTGTATTTTGTGCCTTTAAATCAACACAGCAGATCCAAGCAACAGCAACCTCCTGAGCACCACACCCTCTGCTGAGGAACAGCAGCTGTACGTGAAACCTCGCCCCACCAGCCAGAAGAGCCACCACAGCTGTGAACAGCACCCACCAGAGGAGTTGCTGCCAACTGAAGAGCAGCTGCTACCGCAACCGCCCGAAGAGCAACCGCAGACCAAGGAGTCACTGCCACCAAGGGAGCAGCCACTGAACGACTCAACATCTAGGTATGTCAGTGAGATCAAACATGGATAGACAAAGAAACCCCCAAAGGAAAGAGAAGGAGGACTCTCCAGAAAAGCAGCTAAGTAATACAGAGGCATGCAACATGACAGAAAAAGAATTCAGAATAAGGGTCCTAGAGTGCATAAACCGGATGGAGGAAAAAATCGACAACCTCAGCAAGAAGCTAGAAGAAACAGATGAAAAAATCAACAACTTAAGTAAGACCCAAGTAGAAATGAAGAGTGATATAGCTGCAATAAAAAACTCCATTGAAAGTATCAACAGTAGACTAGGAGAAGCGGAGGACCGAATTAGTGATTTAGAAGACAAGGAAGCAAAACACACCTAAAACGTACTGCAATTGGAGAAAAAAATGAAAAGACAGGAGGAGAGCCTAAGGGAGCTTTGGGACAACATGAAACGAAACAACATACGAATAATAGGGGTACCAGAACAACAGAAGGATGAACAAGGATTAGAAAACCTATTAGAAGAAATAATATCAGAAAACTTCCCTGAGGTGGGGAAGAAAAAAGTCACACAAGCCCAGAGAGTCCCAAACAAGGTGAACCCAAAAAGACCCACACCAAGACACATCATAATTACCATGGCAAATGTTCAGGACAAAGAGAGAATCTTACAGGCTGCAAGAGAGAGACGGAAAGTTACATACAAGGGATCTCCCATTAGATTGTCAAATGATTTCTCAACAGAAACACATCAGGCCAGAAAAGAATGGACGGAAATTTACAAAGTGATGCAAAGCAAAGGACTGAATCCAAGAATACTCTATCCAGCAAGGCTATCATTCAAACTTGAAGGGGAAATAAGAAGCTTCACAGACAAAAAAAGGATAAGGGAGTTTATCACCACCAAGCCAGCAATGCAAGGAATGCTAAAGGGACTGGTATAAAAATAAGAAATAAAAAGCTCAGAAAGAAAACAGCCACACAAAAACAGAAATGCCTACAAACAAGTACCTTTCAATAATAACTTTAAACGTAAACGGACTAAATGCTCCAAACAAAAGACATTGAGTGGCTGAATGGATAAAAAAACATGACCCATACATCTGCTGTCTACAAGAAACCCACCTCATTAGAAGGGACTCACACAGACTGAAAGTGAAAGGATGGAAAAATATCTTTCAGGCAAATGGATCAGCAATACTTATATCGGACAAAATAGACCTCAAAGTGAAGGCCATAACAAGAGATAAGGAAGGCCACTTCATAATACTAAAGGGATCAATACAACAAGAAGATATAATCCTGGTAAACATATATGCACCCAATGCAGGAGCACCCAAATTCATAAAAAAAACTCCTGGAAGATATCAAAGGAGACATCGACAACAATACAATCATAGTAGGGGACTTTAATACACCACTGACAGCACTGGATAAGTCCTCTAGACAAATAATCAGCAAATATACAGCAATCCTAAATGACTCACTAGATCAGATGGACTTAATAGACATCTTCAGAACACTTCACCCGAAAGCCAGGGAATATACATTCTACTCAAATGCTCATAGGACATATTCAAAAATAGACCATATATTGGGTCACAAGCAAAGTATCCCCAAATTCAAGAAAATTGAAATCATAAAAAGCGTTTTTGCAGACCACGATGGCATAATATTAGAAATAAACTACAATAAAAACAACCCAAAATACTCAAACACCTGGAAGCTGAATAGCATGCTATTAAATATTGATTGGGTTACCAATGAAATCAAAGAAGAAATTCGAAACATCCTGGAAACTAATGACAATGAAAACACAACAATCCAAAACCTATGGGACACAATGAAAGCAGTCCTGAGAGGGAAGTTTATAGCTCTACAGGCCTATCTCAACAAACAAGAAAAAATGGTAGTAAATCATCTAACTCTACAACTCAAAGAATTAGAAAGAGAGCAACAAGAAAACCCCAGAGTGAGCAGAAGGAAGGAGATAATAAAGATTAGAGCAGAAATAAATGACATAGAGACCAAAAAAACAATACAGAAAATCAATGAAACCAAGAGCTGGTTCTTTGAAAGGATAAACAAGATTGACAAACCTCTAGCCAGACTCACCAAGAAGCAAAGAGAGAGGACCCAAATAAACAAAATCAGAAACGATAGAGGTGAAATAACAACAGACCCCACAGAAATACAAATGATTGTTAAAAAATACTATGGACAGCTCTACTCCAACAAACTAGACAACCTGGAGGAAATGGACAAATTCCTAGAAAAATACAACATTCCAAAACTCAATCAGGAAGAATCTAAAAATCTCAACAGGCCAATAACTATGGAAGAAATTGAAGCAGTCATCAAAAAGCTTCCAGCAAACAAAAGCCCAGGACCAGACGGCTTCACAGGGGAGTTTTACCAAACATTCAAGGAAGAACTAAAACCTATCCTCCTCAGACTACTACAAAAAATTCAAGAGGAAGGAACACTTCCAAGCTCATTCTATGAAACCAGCATCACCCTAATACCAAAACCAGGTAAAGACAACACAATGAAAGAGAATTACAGGCCAATATCCCTCATGAACATAGATGCCAAAATCCTCAACAAAATCTTAGCAAATCGGATCCAGCAGTACATCAGAAAGAACATACACCATGACCAAGTAGGATTTATCCCAGGGATGCAAGGATGGTACAATATCCGCAAATCAATAAACGTGATACATCACATAAACAAATTGAAAGAAAAAAACCACATGGTCATATCAATTGATGCAGAAAAAGCATTTGACAAAATTCAACACCCATTTTTGATAAAAGCTCTCAGCAAGGTGGGAGTAGAAGGATCATACCTCAACATAATAAAAGCCATATATGACAGGCCCACAGCCAACATCATACTCAATGGACAAAAACTAACACCATTTCCCCTAAGAACAGGAACAAGACAGGGATGCCCCCTCTCACCACTCCTGTTCAACATAGTACTGGAAGTGTTAGCCATTGCAATTCGGCAAGAAGAAGAAATAAAAGGCATCCAAATTGGAAAAGAGGAAGTAAAACTGTCCTTATTTGCAGACGACATGATATTATACATACAAAACCCTAGAGACTCCATCAAAAAGCTACTGGACTTAATACATGAATTTGGCAATGTAGCAGGATACAAAATTAACCCCAAGAAATCCGAGGCATTTCTATACACCAATAGTGAACTTTCAGAAAGAGAGATTATAAAAACAATCCCGTTTACCATCGCACCAAAAAAATTAAGCTACCTAGGAATAAACTTAACTAAAGAGGTAAAAGACCTCTACTCAGAAAACTACAGGACGTTGAAAAAAGATATAGAGGAAGACATAAACAGATGGAAGAACATACCGTGTTCATGGATTGGTAGAATCAACATCATTAAAATGTCCATACTACCCAAAGCAATCTATAAATTCAACGCACTTCCCATTAAAATACCAACGGCATACTTCAGAGATCTAGAACGAACTCTCCAAAAATTCATCTGGAATAAAAAAAGACCCCGAATAGCTGCAGCAATCCTGAAAAAGACCAAAGTAGGTGGGATCTCAATACCAGATATCAAGATGTATTACAAAGCCACTGTTCTCAAAACTGCCTGGTACTGGCACAAGAATAGGCATATAGATCAATGGAATAGAATAGAGAGCCCAGAAATCGGCCCGAACCAATATGCTCAATTAATATTTGACAGAGGAGGCAAGAACATACAATGGAGCCAAGATAGTCTCTTCAATAAATGGTGCTGGGAAAATTGGACAGATATATGCAAGAAAATGAAACTAGACCACCAACTTACACCATACACAAAAATAAACTCAAAATGGATAAAGGACTTAAATGTACGACAGGAAACCATAAAAATTCTAGAAGAATCCAAAGGCAACAAAATCTCAGACATATGCCGAAGCAATTTCTTCACTGATACAGCTCCTAGGGCACTTGAAACGAAAGAGAAAATGAACAAATGGGACTACATCAAAATAAAAAGCTTCTGCACAGCAAAAGAAACCATGAACAAAACAATGAGAAAACCCACTGTGTGGGAAAACATATTTGCCAATGTCATATCTGATAAGGGCCTAATCTCCAAAATTTATAGGGAACTCATACAACTTAACAAAAGGAAGATAAACAATCCAATCAAAAAATGGGCAAAGGACCTAAATAGACACCTTTCAAAAGAGGACATTCAGAAAGCCAAGAGACATATGAAAACATGCTCAAAGTCACTAATCATCCGAGAGATGCAAATCAAAACAACAATGAGGTACCATCTCACACCTGTCAGACTGGCTATCATCAACAAATCAACAAACGACAAGTGCTGGAGAGGATGTGGAGAAAAAGGAACACTTGTGCACTGCTGGTGGGAATGCAGACTGGTGCAGCCACTATGGAAGACAGTATGGAGTTTCCTTAAAAAACTGAAAATGGAACTCCCATTTGACCCTGTGATCCCACTTCTAGGAATATATCCCAAGAAACCAGAAACACCAATCAGAAAGGATATATGCACCCCTATGTTCATAGCAGCACAATTCACCATAGCTAAGATCTGGAAACAGCCTAAGTGCCCATCAGTAGATGAATGGATTAGAAAACTGTGGTACATCTACACGATGGAATACTATGCTGCTCTAAAAAGGAAGGAACTCTTACCATTTGCAACGTCATGGATGGAACTGGAGAGCATTATGCTAAGTGAAATAAGCCAGTCAATGAAGGAAAAATACCACATGATCTCACTCATTCATGGATAATAGAGACCATTATAAACTTTTGAACAATAATAGATACAGAGGCAGAGCTGCCTCGAACAGATTGTCAAACTGCAGCAGGAAGGCCGGGGAGGGTTGCGGGGCAGGAGGTAGGGGGGTAAGAGATCAACTAAAGGACTTGTATGCATGCATAGAAGCATAACCAGTGGACATAAGACATTGGGGGATAGGGGAGGCTAGGGGACTGTCTAGGGCGGGGGGATAAAATGGACACATTTGTAATACCCTTTGTAATACTTTAAGCAATAAAAAAAAAAAAAAGAAAATACTATGAATAACTATGCCAACAAGCTGGACAATGTCGGTGACATGTACAAATTCCTAGAAAAATACAATCCCCCAAAACTGAATCAGAAAACCTGAGTAGGCCAATAACAACTGATGAAACAGAAGCAGCAATAAAAAAAGAAACAAAAAAAAAAACCTCCCAGCAAACAAAAGCCCAGTCCAGAAGGCTTCACAGGGAGTTTTACCAAAATTCAAAGAACTAACACCTATACTCCTCAAACTATTCCAAAAAATCTAAGAGGAAGGAACACTTCCAAGCTCTTTTTATGAGGCCAGCATTATCCTAATTGCAAAACCAGATAAAGACAGTACAAAGAAAGAGAATTATAGGCCAATATCCCCAATGAACACAGATGCTAAAATCCTCAACAAAATATTAGCAAATCAGATCAGAAATATATGGAAAAGATCATACACCATAACCAAGTGGGATTTATTCCAGGGATGCAAAGCTGGTACAATGTCCACAAATCAATAAATGTGATACATCGCATAAATAAATAGAAAGACAAAAATCACATGATCGCATCAATAGACACAGGAAAAAGCATTCAATAAACCCAACACCCATTTTTGATAAAAACTCTCAACAACATGGGAATAGAAGGAACATATCTCAACATAATAAAGGCCATGTATGACAAACCTACAGCCAACATCATACTCAATGGGCAAAAGTTAAAACCTTTTTCCCAAGAACAGGAACAAGAGAGGGATATCCACTTTCACCACCCATTTTCAACATAGTACTGGAAGTCGTAGCTACTGCGATCAGACAAGAAGAAAAAATGAAAGGCATCCACATTGGAAAGGAGTATTATCAGGTGATGAGATGATGTTGACGAGATGATGTTGACTCCTGGTGGGTTGATCTGACCATGCTTATCGGTTCTGTTTGCTAGATTCACAGCTGAGTCACCTCCCTAATTACTTCGCACAGGCCTTGAAAAGAAAATTTTAAGAAAAACTTAACCCCCTACTCACATATAAGTGTACTAGAGGTCCAATGCATGAAATTTGTGCAAGGGGCTCGGCCCTCACAACCATGGTGGCTTGCCTTGGCCCTCGCAGCCTCAGCTTCATCCGGAAGGTTGTCCGGAAGGATGTCCAGAAGGTTGGTCAGCTGTTTGGTCTAATTAGCATATTATGCTTTTAATATTATAGAAAGATATGTTCTAAGATTTAAAATAATATGATTACTTTTCAGATTAATTCAGGTGCTCTGTCTATCAGATTTATTATTCAGTATACTTATAATTCCTTTTAAGATTTCTCTTTATAAACCTTCTATGACTTTTATAAACATTCTTATAACTTTCACAATTATTCTTAAGTATTCCTTCTCTAATTTCCTTTCTTCCTGTTATATTCCTTTCTTTATATCTCTTCTTACAATTTTTACTCCCTCAAGTCTAGTTCTTCTTTACTTGTATAGACCTTCTGTAACTTATACATATCTTTTAGAATTTACATATACCTTCTGCAACTTACAAATACCTTCTGTAGCTTACACATACTCTTTCAGTTTGCCTACTTTACTTTCTTTTTCCTTTATCTCTGTACCTTCTATTATACGAAAACTATAAATTCCTTCTAATTAGTTATGATTAAAGGTTAGTTTTACACAGGTTCCTCTATTCCCAGCTTCAGAGCAGTTGGAGTGGTGAGAAGTATGTCTTAGAGTCTATCTCTCTTTAGTTGGCCCATTATCCTTGCTCTGCTCATGTCTGTCTAACTGCTTACTACATCCCCCTCAAGGATCTTGGCTCTGAGTTCTTACAGGGAAAGGGGACACCAGTTTCTTCTGAAACTGCTTCATGCTGATGAGGGCTGGAGGTTTCTCTCAGAGCCAAGAGATCCTTGCTCTCTGTCAGAGGGACGATGATGCCTGGGCACAAAGGAGGTGGAAATGGTGCCTAGAGGTGGTATTCTCTAGGTGTAAGTAGGGCTTGTAATTGGGTGGGGACAGACTGTGTTATTAAATTTAGTATTATTGGGCAAAAGGTAGAACAGTTTCTAATAATTTCCTGTTGAAACACTTTTTCTCCCTATAATCACCTCATTTTTATTAAAGGCTAATTTACTTTCTGTATTAAGTCTAGTTATAATTTGGCCTGATTGTTTGCATGAGCACAACAAGAATAACAGTTGATTACATCGGCTATTTAAAAAAAAAATGTGCTTTGCTGGAATCTCATGACAAAGTTTACCCCCAGGGAAAAGAAGCCAAGCCACACAGTTGCTATCAGGCTTTGCCTGCAGTACCTACAGAATTGGGGTGCATTCCTTAAGGTGAGGTCCCTACCAGTATATTGAGGTTTCTTTCATGCCATTTCTCAGGAAAGCAACCTTCGTTCCTTTCCTGGAAAGACTGCCATGAACCAGGTGACCAAGCAAGGTACCAGGCCATTTATCCAAGGGGCTTATCAGCTTCAAGGTCAGTCTTCATTCCTTAGAGCTTTCTGGTGACATCCAGAGTCCTGGCCTGTCTCTTTCAGACATGACATTCCAGTAAAGTTTTGGTTAATAAAACTATAATTGGAAACTGACTCATGTCCTGTTGTGAAGAAATCAGATTCTTATTGGATTCATGTAAAAAAACACATTGCCATAAGAACAATAATTACCAAAACTATAATTATTTTTAGTTCATTTAGTTCTATAATCAAATTTTTTTCTCCTGATTTTTCTTGCAAGTATTTCTACAAATCCAGATATTTTATAGAGTAATATAAATGACATGGAATCTTGTCCTTTTTGCAAAACACAATATTCCACACTATTTTAACTTATAACAATTAGTTAGAAATGCAAGCATATTTGAATCTATTTAATATGTACATATAAATAGAATATAATTATTACTTCCTTATTTGACAGAGCTTCCCATAGACCATTAGTATAAAATTTCCTTCATAAGCAGAGAAAGCAAATCTTAAAATTTAAACCCTGGGAAGATCGTCAAATACATTAAACTAAAAGATTATATATTATTATTATTAAACAGTATTAAGCAATCTATTGATTTAAAGTATCAACTTACTGATTAACATAACATAATCATTTTAATAATATACGTAAAACCTTTGTTTCCTAGGCAAATACAGGAAAAACCTTTTTTCCTTTCAGAAATAGGCTTATTTTCCCAATGGAAAATATATTCACATTCTTTTAAAAAATATATATTTCATTATTATTATTTTTTTACAGAGGGGAAGGGAGAGGGATAGAGAGTTAGAAACATAGATCAGCTGCCTCCTGTACACCCCCTACTGGGGATGTGCCCGCAACCAAGATACATGCCCTTGACTGGAATCGAACCTGGGACCCTTGAGTCTGCAGGCTGACGCTCTATCCACTGAGCCAAACCAGCTAGGGCTATCCTCACATTCTTAAGAAGCATCACAGAGATAGTAAATTCCTTAGGTAAGGAACAATTCCCTCGAACTTGGAAGTCCCAAGCAGGCTCTGATGACTTACTGCACAGTTACCTTCATTTTCTTGCTCTTTGTTTGTGAGGGTTCTATCACGTTTCGTTGTATTCCTGGGTCCTCACATGGGGCACCACTTGCCGGGACTGACCAGTAGACCCTGAGTGACAGAGGAATTGATTACTCTGACACACGTTTCTGTGAAAGAGAGGCTAAGGGTCTTCCTGGCTAAAGGAACCAGACAGCCCTGTTCGCCTGCCTCCTTAGGCTTTTATTATAAGAACAGCTTGAACTAAAATTAACTTCTATAGGGTGTCCCAAAATTCACGCAAGAAGTAATTTTGATAGAAAACACAGGTTTATAATTAAAAATTGTAAATTGTTTATTGATTCATAATGTATACAGTATAGGGTTATGTATGGAATAGCACATCGGGTAAATGGCCTCCACGGCTTTGCTGGCACATACACAAAGCCATGGTCTTCATTGGTCTTTATTGTCCCTGCTCCTGGGCCATAATTGGTACTTGGTAATGCTTATCAAATTGAAGGGATTGAAATCAAAGGGCAACAGATGTTAGAATCTGATTCAATAAACCAAGTAAAATTAGGCTTTTATTTTTTGTTGTTGTTGTTATTGCTCACGCAAAATTCAAATCTTGCATGAATTTTGGGACACCCTATAGATACAATCAGCAGGGTAAGCATCCTTAAGAAGACACATACATCTATAGTGTCCTTAAAGCAAGAACATTTTGAAGTCTAATATAAAGATTCCAGTAAAACACCCGGGGGCTCAGACTTGTTTAGAAAAGTCAAGGCAGGGTCTGCCACCTTTGGCAAGGTATGCTTAGTTGCCCCTGACCTTTCGGAGATTCCTCCTCACAGACTTTCCAACCAAGTCCCATGCTTCCCCAAAAAGGAGGAAGTAAAACTCTCATTATTCTCAGATGACATGATGTTGTTACCTAGAAAATCCTAAAGATCCCACCAAAAAACTACTAGATTTAATAAAGGAATTCGACGATGTAGCAGGATGCAAAATCAATACCCCAAAATCAATGGCTTTTTTTACACACCACTAATGAATCCTCAGAAAGAGAAACTAAGCAAATAATCCCATTTACCATTGCAACATAAAAATAAGATACTAGTACTTAGGAATAAACTTAAACAAGGAGATAAAAGACTTGTACTTAGAAAACTACAGGACTTTGAAAAAAGGCACAGGAAGATATAAACAAGTGGAAGAATATACTGTGTTCATGGATTGGTGGAATCAACATCATTAAAATGTCCATACTACCCAAGGCAGTCTGCAGATTCAATGCAATCCCTATTAAAATACCAACAGCATAGTTCTCAGATCTGGAACAAATGCTCCAAAAATTTATATGGAACCAGAAAAGATCCTGGATAGCTGCAGCAATCTTGAGAAAGAAGATCAAAGTTGGAGGAATCACAATACCAGATTTCAAGTTATACCACAAAGCCACTGTCATCAAAACAGCCTGGTACTGGCACAAGAACAGGCATATAGATCAATGGAACATAACAGAGAACCTAGAAATTGACCCAAGCCATTATACTCAATTAATATTAGACAAAGGAGCAAGAGCATACAATGGAGTCAAGACAGTCTCTTCCTCAAATGGTGTTGGGAAAATTGGACAGATACATGCAAAAAAAGAAAGAAACTACACCACCAACTTACACCATACACAAGAATAAACTCAAAATGGATAAGACTTAAATGTAAGTTGTGAAACCATAATAATCCTAGAAGAAACCATAGGCAGCAAAATCTGTCCTCTCTTATAGCAATACTAGAGACTCGGTGCACAAAATGCATGCACTGGGGCGGGGGTCCCTCAGCCCGGCCTGTGTGCTGTCGCAGTCCAGGACCCCTCTCTCCTTACTGCCCACTTGCTTGCTGCTCCCTACTGCTTGGCTTGCTGCTCCTTAGTGCTGCCGCAGAGGAGGGAGAGGCTCCCGCCACTGCCTCTTCACTCGCCAGCCGTGAGCCCGGCTTCTGGCTGAGCAGTGCTCCTCCTTTGGGAGCACACTGACTACCAGGGGGCAGCTCCTGCATTGAGTGTCTGCGCCCTGGTGGTCAGTGCGCATCATAGTGACCAGTTGTTTTGTCATTCTGTCAAAAGTCACTAGGGCTTTTATCATATAGACAAGAGGCCCGCTGCAAGAAGAGATTCGTGCAATAGGCCTTCCCTCCCCCTGGCTGCCGGCACCGGTGTTCCTGGGTCCTTTCCCGGGACCCAGGCCTTTACTCCGGCCGAGCCTTCAGTCTTCGCTCCACCGCTTTGCCCCATGTATGCAAATTAACCTCCATCTTGGTTGGGTTAATTTGCATACTCTCCTGATTGGCTGGTGAGCGTAGCAGAGGGACAGTTAATTTACATGTTTGTCTATTATTAGGTATGATGTTTATAGATACATTTCCTAGGGCAAAGTAAGGAGAAAATAAACAAATGGATGACATCAAAATTAAAAGCTTCTGCACAACATAAGAAATCATCAACAAAATGAAAAGAGAGCCCACTGTATGGGAGAACATATTTGGCAATGATACATCTGATAAAGTTTTAATATCCAAAATATATAAGAAAGTCATGTAACTTAACAAAAGGAAGACAAACCATCCAATTAAAACAGGGACCACTTCTCCAGAGCATACATACAGATGCCCAAGAGACATATGAAAAAATGCTCAAAGTCACTGATCATCAAATTAAAACAACAATGGGGTATCACACCTGCCAGAATGGCTACCATCAACAAATCAACAAATGACAAGTGCCAGCAAGAGGAGGGCAGGGGGAGCTACAGGAGAGAGCAGGGCAATAAGCTATGAGGGGTGGGGCGGGGGGAGCTACAGGAGGGTGGGGCAGTGGGCAGAGAGCTACAGGAGGGTGGCAGCGACTTACTGGCTACAAGCAGGCTGCACAGAGCTACAGGATGGGGCAGGGCAGCAAGCAAGTGGGAGGCAGAGAGCTACAGGAGAGGGCAGGGCCACAAGCTAAGAGGGGTGGGGCAGGGGGAGCTACGGGAGCGCGGCAGCGACCTACTGGCACATGGATTGGTGTGCAGAGCTACTAGTATTGTAATAACCATGCATGGTACCAAGTGGGTATTGAAAATATTGGAAACACTTTATAAAGTATACTAGAGGCCCAGTGCACAAAAATTTGTGCACTTGGGGGTGGGGGTGGGGAGGGGGGTTTCCTCAGCCCCGCTTGTGCACTCTCACAGTCTGGGACCTCTCGGGAGATAACGACCTGTGGGCTTAGGCCTGCTCTCAGGTGGCAGAGGGCAGGCCTAATCCCTAGGTGCAGCCCCTGGTCGGGCTCAGAGCAGGGCTGATTGGGGAGTTGGGGCGCCGCCCCCTGTCATGCACAGAGCAAGGCGGATCGGGAGGTTGCGATGCCACCCTCAGTCACGCTCAGGGTAGGGCCGATTGGAGGGTTGGGGCACCGCCCCCTGTCACACTCAAGGCAGGGCTGATGGGGAGGTTGCGGCGCCACCCCTTGTCACGCACAGAGCAGGGCCAATCAGGGGGTTGGGGCACTGCCCCCGTCACTCACAGAGCAGGGCCCATCGGGGGGTTGGGGCTCCATACCCTGTCACGCACAGAGCAGGGCCGATCAGGGGGTTGGGGAGATCCCCCCTGTCATGCACAGAGTAGGGCCGATCAGGGGGTTGAGGAGCTCCCCACTGTCACACACAGAGCAGGGCGGATCAGGGGGTTGGGGTGCCGCACCCTGTCACACTCAGGGCAGGGCTGATGGGGAGGTTATGGCTCTACCCCGTCACACACAGAGGAGGGCCCGTGGGGGGGTTGGGGCGCTGCACCCTGTCACACACAGAGCCGCAGGGTGATCAGGGGGTTGGGGAGCTCACCCCTATCAGGCACAGAGCAGGGCTGATCAGGGGGTTGGGGCGCCTTCCCCTGTCATGAACAGAGCAGGGCGGATAGGGAGGTTGTGGCCCCATCCCCTGTCACACACAGACCCGCAGGGCGATCAGGGGGTTTGGGCGCTGCCCCCTGTCACGCTGATCCCAGTGCCGGGAGGCCTCGCGGCTCCGCTGATCCCGGTGCTGGGAGGCATATTACCCTTTTACTATATAGGATAGAGGCCTGGTGCACGTGTGGCGGCCAGCTGGTTTGCCCTGAAGGGTGTCCTGGATCAGGGTGGGGATCCGCTTGGGTGCCCGGCCAGCCTGAATGAGGGGCTGATGGCTGTTTGCAGCTGGTCACACCCCCTTCGGGGTGGGGGTCCCCACTGGGGTGCCTGGCCAGTCTGAGTGAAGGGCTGAGGGCTGTTTTCAGGCTGGTGGGTGACTGAAGCTCCCAACCGCTCCTTTTTTTCTTTTTTCTTTTTTTATTCTGGGCCAGCTTTAGCTCTGAGTCTTGGCTCCAGCTCTGAGGCCTCGGCTGCTGAAAGCAGGTATCTGGTTTGTTTAGGTTCTGTAATCGAAACACTGTGTCAACTCCAGCTCTGAGATCCTGGCTGGCTGAAAGCAGGTCTGGAGTTTGTTTAGATTCTATATTTGTAACAATGTTTCAAACTGCTAGCTCAGAGGCCGGCAGCGGCAGGCGGGAACGTTGGCTTCCTCCGTCACTGAAGCAAGAAAGCCTCATGTTCGCTTCAAGCTGCCTGGCTGCCGGCTGCCACCTTGGCTCGCAATTAATTTGCATATCGCCTTGATTAGCCAATGGGAAGGGTAGCAGAGGTACAGCCAATTACCATGTTTCTCTTTTATTAGATAGGATGATTGTCAAACCACTCTGCTGTTCACATGAAACTAATGCAAAATAATTTTGAATGTAAACTGTAATTTAAAAATAAATTAAAACATAAATCTTAATTCTTTTTAAAAAGTACTATATTTGTCACCATTTCAAATACAGTTTATTGCTGTCTCAACCCCTCATCCCAGGTAAGTGCCCCCATTCCCTCCCACACTGTCCTGCTTCCCCACGGCACTCCCTGCCTCAGCTGCTCCAGGCTGCTCTCTGAATTTTTCTTGAACTTCTCCAGTTTCATTTCTGTTTCTTCTTTAAAATTTCTTAACATATAAGGTCTGTTTCTAGCATGTTGTATTCTTTTAAAATATATTTTATTGATTTTTTACAGAGAGGAAGGAAGAGGGCTAGAGCATCAGAAATACTGATGAGAGAGAAACATCGATCAGCTGCCTCCTGCACACTCCCTACTGGGGATGTGCCTGCAACCAAGGTACATGCCCTTGGCCAGAATCAAACCCAGGACCCTTGAGTCGCAGGCTGATGCTCTATCCACTGAGCGAAACTGGCCAGGGCTAGCATGTTGTATTTTATTCTCATTGCTTTATGAGTCTTAAAATAACAGTTGTATTTTTAATAAATATATATATATTTAAAAATATTTTTTATTGATTTCAGAGAGGAAGGGAGAGGGAGTAGAGATAGAAACATCAATGATGAGAATCATTGATTGACTGCCTCATGCATGCCCTCCCCTCCCCGACCCCCCCGGGATCAAACCTGCAACCCAAGCATGTTCCCTGACCAGAATCAAATCCAGGACCTTCCAGTCCACAGGCTGACACTCTATCCACTGAGCCAAACCAGCTAGGGCTATATTTTTTTATTTTTACTATAAAAACTAAAAGCAAAATAAATAACAATCACCAAAATTTTTCTCCTCTCTAAATAATCAACCCTTATATTTGAAAGAAGATCATTTTAGGTGTGTGGCTCTGTATATTTATGGATAGACATGGAGAAGTAATCTAGGAAAAAATGAGATCATATGTTTAAACCGAATTTTACTAAAATCATTACATTTACTAGAGGCCCGGTGCACGAATTTGTGTATGGGTGGGGTCCCTTGGCCTGGCCAGTGATCACTTAGGCTTTTATATAGAGAGATTTTTACTTGACTTTGATGAAAAATGAATATAAGTAAAACTTACCAAGGCATTACTGGAATTTGATGGATATCTCTTCATTACAAGAATTATTACTTATTAAGTTACCTCCCATGATTATAAAATCAAATCTGAAAAACTGAAGAAATTTGAGTACTTTTTAACTACTTGCTTCAATTATTTGAATCTCTCGTATGGAAGAAAAAGAAATGATCATAAACAGATGTACTCTCATTTCCCTAAGCATTACTTTTAAATTTTTTGCTAGTTTTTATATTTACATTTTTAAAAATTATGACATTTGCATTTCTTTTCTGTAACCACAATAACCCAGAACTACAAATGTTCGTTCTGTAAGGGAATGACTATAGGGCTTGCTTAGTACTTGCATTTTTATTATAGGTCACATCTCATGAGTTATCTTGGTTTTTGTACAGAACATTTAAACATCTGAAATTAAAAAATATATATATAACAAACACTTATGCCCTGCCCACTCACGTGTAAAAAAAATGTAACTTAAGCACTTTGCTTCAAATTATTTTTTGAAATAAAATCTTATAGATACACATTAGAGCCTGGCCCCACCCCCTTTTGTTTTCTTTTTGTCCTACCTACAGGCATTTACTGATGTGAATGCGGAGTGTTGAGCATACATATCATTATTTTAACATATTTAATATCTATTTAAAACTATAAATATACTTATATATTTATATCTTTAATATATTCAGTATAATATTCTTCCTATTTTTAAATAAATTATTTGTACTTAACCTACATAAAGTAGAAAATCTATATAATGCCCTTTATAATCAATATTTTATACATATAGTTCTAGTTCATTTATTTAGGTACCACAACAGGGTATATTTTGTTTTTAATATATTTTATTGATTTTTTTACAGAGAAGAAGGGAGAGGGATAGAGATTTAGAAACATCAATGAGAGAGAAACATCAAGCAGCTGCCTCCTGCACACTCCCCACTGGGGACGTGCCCACAACCAAGGTACATGCCCTTGACTGGAATCAAACCTGGGACCCTTGAGTCCACAGGCTGATGCTCTATCCACTGAGCCAAACTGACTAGGGCATAACAGGGTATATTTTAACTCTACAATCATATACATTTACCTTTCTCTCTACAGATAACTTGGATTGTTTCCAATATTTTGCCAGTATTGATAGGACTGCAGATGCATTTCTGTGGTCTTGTGAGTACGTGGGTGTCATTGCTGGCTCATTGGTCTAAGCCTGCCTAATTGTATTGGGCATTGACACATGGCTCTCTAATGTGCTTCTGCAAGTTTGTGTTCTCAAAAGCTGGGTCAGAGTGCTCATTGTTTATCAACACTGAATATATTTAATGAATGTTGGGTGACTTCACACTTTTCCCCTTGTAAAATCTGATGGGTATAACATACTATTTTATGACTATGTTAATATCCAGTGTGCTAAGCATTTTTCCTAAGTTTATTATGAGCTTCTTCTGCACATTTCCTATTCACATTTTTTGCTTTTGTTCAATTGGATAATGTTAATTTTATCAAACTTAAACTTACATTCATGTGTAAAGTATTTTCTTTCTGTCTGCGGCTTATATTTTCTCTTCATTGTCTTTTATTGTGAAGAAGATTTTAATCCTATATAATAAGGAGGTGATATGCAAATTGACCCTCACCCCCTCACAAGATGGCTGCCTAGGTCGGCAGGGGGATTAGTGAGGGATGACCAAATGACTGAACAAGCAGGCTGTGTGGGGCGACTAGGCTGGCGGAGAGGGGGGTGGTTGAGGGTGACTAGGCCGTTGGGGAGGGTGCAGTTGGGAGCAACCAGGCCAGTAGGGGGGGACAGTTGGGGGCAATTAGGTTGGCACAAGGGGCAGTGAGGGGTGACCAGGCTGGTGGGGGGGGGGGGCAGTTAGGGATGACCAGGCTGGCAGGGGGGGTTAGGGGCAATCAGGCCGGCACGGGGGGGCAGTTAGGGGTAACCAGGCAGGCAGGCAGGTGAGCGATTAGGAGCCAGCGATCCAAAATTGTGAAAGGGATGTCCAACTGCCAGTTTAGGCCCTATCCCCAGGATCGGGCCTAAACTGGCAGTCGGACATCCCTCAAGGGGTCCTGGATTGGAGAAGGTGCAGGCTTGCCTGAGAGGAGCCCTGCCCCCTATGCATGAATTTCATGCACTGGGCCTCTAGTATTAATATAGTTAACTTTAGCAATTTTTCCCTTTAGGGTTGTTATATTTGTGTGCTATTTAAATCTATCATCCTTAACTTCAAGTGGTATAATTTGTTTTAAAAAGTATGCAGTATCGATTTTCTACATACTAGCCTTTTATCCATCTTGAATTTATTTTGGAGAATATCATTTAAGCAATATGAATAATTTTTACAGCACCATTTATTTATTTATCTTTAAATATATTTTTATTGATTTCAAAGAGGAAGGGAGAGGGAGAGATAGAAACATCAATGATGACAGAGAATCATTGATAGGCTGCCTCCTGCATGCCCCCTACTGGCGAATGAGCCCACAAGTCCAGGCATGTTCCCTTGACCGGAATTGAACCCGGGGCCCTTCAGTCAGCAGGCCGACACTCTATCCACTGAGTCAAACCAGCCAGGGCCAGCACCAATAACTGACAAGTCCATGCTTTACCCTCTGAATCTTTTGAATAAACATTTCATTTAGAATAGTTTATATTTACAGAAATGGTGCACAAATGATATAGAGAATGCTTGTTTACTCCTCACCAAGTTGCCCATGTTATTAACATGTTACACACAGTAGTATAATTTGCCACTACCATATTCAATGTTAACGTGGATGCACTCACTAAACGCCACCATTTACTGGGCTCCCCCAGTTCTCCTGCTGGGTCCATCTTCTCTGATCGGTGACAGTTTTTTCAGACTGTCCTTATTTTTTTATGGAATGGGTAGTTTTGAGGAGTGCTGGTCAGGTATTCTGTAGAATGTCCCTCAATTTGGGTTTGCCTGATTTTTTTATGAGTTTTTGGGAGGAAGATCAAAAGGAAGAAATGCTTTTTCAACATCACAGAAGCTTTATGTTCTACTAGAGCAGCCGTGGGCAAACTACGGCCCATGGGCCAGATCCGGCCTGTTTGAAATGAATAAAACTATTGAAATAAAAGACAGTACCCTTTTATGTAATGATGTTTACTTTGAATTTATATTAGTTCACACAAACACTCCATCCATGCTTTTGTTCCAGCCCTCCGGTCCAGTTTAAGAACCCATTGTGGTCCTCGAGTCAAAAAGTTTGCCCACCCCTGTACTAGAGGGTTGGTGCACGAAATTCATGCACTTGGGGGGGGGGTCCGACTGATGGCTTAGGCCCGCTTCCGGTGGGGAGCAGGCCTAAGCTGGCAGTGGAACATCCTTAGTGCTGCTGCGGAGGCGGGAGAGACTCCTGCCACCGCTGCTGCGCTCATCATCCGTGAGCCTGGCTTCTGGCTGAGCAGCGCTCCTCCTGTGGGAACCTACTGATCACTGAGGGCAGCTCCTGCATTGAGCATCTGCCCCCTGGTAGTCAGTGCACACTATAGTGATTGGTTGTTCCACCATTAGGCTGAAACCAGCTCTCCGACATCCCCCGAGGGGTCCCGGATTGTGAAAGGGTGCAGGCCAGGCCAAGGGACCCCATTAGTGCATGCTTGGTGCTGGGGAGGGATGTAGAAGGTTGGCCAGCAGAGGAGGGACCACGGGGGGGCTCCAGGGCATGTTCGACCCATCTCTCTCAGTCCCGATTGGCTCGACCCCAGCAGCAAGCTAACCTACCTGTTGGAGCATCTGCCCCCTGGTGGTCAGTGCATGTCATAGCGACTGGTCGACCAGT
The DNA here is from genome assembly GCF_014108235.1 of Myotis myotis. Classification (NCBI taxonomy): domain Eukaryota; kingdom Metazoa; phylum Chordata; class Mammalia; order Chiroptera; family Vespertilionidae; genus Myotis; species Myotis myotis. The sequence continues at coordinate 1,353,068 of NW_023416329.1, read as the reverse complement.
TGACTGTCTTCCCCCTGGTGGTCAGTGCACATCATAGCAAGTAGTTGAGCAGCCTTAGCATATCATTAGCATATTATGCTTTGGTTGGTTGAATGGCTGACTGGACGACTGGACACTTAGCATATTAAGCTTTTATTATATAGGAATGGAGATTCCTTCCTACTGGTGATGTGAGCCTTTTTCACTGGGCAAAGGTAATGTTTGCCAGATTTTCCCAATGTGAAGTTCCTTTTTCTTCTTTTCATCCTACATCCTTTAGGACAAGCCATTTACCCAGTGAACACTCCAGTGGAGGGGATCTGAGATCTGGAATTTTTCTCTAAGGGGGGGTTCATCCCTTCTCTCCCCATTTACTTATTTACTCAGTCACTCATTTATATTAGTACTAGAGGCCCGGTGCACAAAAATTTGTGCACTCAGGGGGGGGGGGGGCGGTGGTCCCTCAGCCTGGCCTGTGCCCTCTCACAGTCTGGGACTCCTCGGGGGATGACCATCTGCTGGCTGAGGCCTGCTCCCCAGGGGATTGGGCCTAAGTTGGCAATCAGACATCCCTCTGGCAGCCTGGCAGCCCTCGGGGGATGTCCACTTGCCAGCGGGGACCAGGCCTAAGCTGCAATCAGACATCCTTAGTGCTGCTGAGGAGGCAGGACAGGTTCCCACCACCACTGCTGTACTGGCAGCCATCAGCCTGACTTGTGGCTGAGCAGAGCTCCTCCATGTGGGAGCGCACTGACCACCAGGAGGCAGCTCCTGCATTGAGCATCTGCACCCTGATAGTCAGTGTGTGTTATAGTGACCAGTCATTCCCAGTCTTTCTGCTGTTATATATTACCCTTTTATTATATAGGATAGAGGCCTGGTGTATGGGTGGGGGCTGACTGGTTTGTCCTGAATGGTGTCCTGGATCAGGGTGGGGGTCCCGCTTGGGTGCCTGGTCAGCCTGGGTGAGGGGATGATGGCTGTTTTCAGGTGGGCCAAGCCTGCAACTGAAGTTCCCAGTCTCTCCTTTTTTTCTTCTTTTTTTTTTATTCTGGGATTTATTTACCTTCTGTAACTGAAACTTTGTTGCAGCTCCACCTCAGATGCCGGGCTGTCTGAAAGCAGGTCTCTGGGGTTTGTTTCGCTTCTATAATTGAAACATAGTTGCATTTCGGAGCTGTTGCTTTCTGGCTCATAGCCAGGTGCAGCAGGCAGGGAACCTTGGCTTCCTCCATTGCCAGGGCAACCAAGCCTCATGTTCACTTCAGCTGCGTGGCTGCCAGCCACCATCTTGGTTGGCAGTTAATTTGCATATCACCCTGATTAGCCAATGGGAAGCGTAGCGGAGGTATGGTTAATTACCATGTTTGTCTATTATTAGATAGGATGAGCTAATATTTTATTATTCAAATCATAATCTAGCACTGCTGTATTTATTTTGTTTCTCAAATGATCTCAGCTTTGGCCATTGGGAGCTCTCTCAGGTTGGCTCCTGTGTCCCTTGGGCACCCCATGTCTTTCATTTGTGTGTGTGTGTGTGTGTGTGTGTGTGTGTGTGTGTGTGTGTGTGTGTGTTTTAAGCATCCCTTGCATTCTGGCATTAAGGAATGCTGCATGGTTATCTTGTATATTCCTTGCTTCAGCCAATAAGTCATTTCTCCCAAGAGTCTGGTTCCTTTTGTTTTGAAATCATAGAATGTAAGATGTGGGCTTCAGGTGTGCTCGTTGCTACTGGGTGTCACTATTTCTAGACTTTTCCAGCACTCCCAGCAGTCCGACCCAGAAAACATCTGTACATATGCTCACTGGTAACTGTAATTGCTTCTTTGTCTATTCAGCAGTCCCTTTACTATGCTAAATGTGAGCACATACCTGTCTCTGAGTCTAATCCAGTAGCTCATGCTTATTTTAGTTTCTCCCCTTGCTTATCTGTAATTTTCCTCTCCAGCAGTCAGAAACCTGATCTCACACTCACTAGTCATTTATTTGTTCAAGCCCAGTGTCTATGCACAGCAGTTTCAGAATTAACTCTGTTCTGTGAGAGACAAACTTAACAACTAGAGCACATGGTCCATGGGCACTTTCTCTTATCTTGAGGCTTAGCTCCTGCCCAACACCATGTTCTGAAGTGACTTAGGTTAGCCTCTTCTTCCCACACCTGCCAGAGGTATGGCAGACGTTTGTGTTACAGTTAGATTCCTGTCACCATTTATATCCTCTCCGGAGCTCCCTTGAAGTCCTGGTCAATTTTTAAAAATGTGTAGACATTGAAGTTCTCTTTCTGCTCTAATGTTCTCTGGTTTCACAAGCTCCCCTGGCTCCCAGTGCCTCTTCTATTACATGAGCAGACTTGCTTTCCTCGCGCCTCTGTCCACCTTGCTTTGCTCTTCCAGGGATCTCTGTGCCTGCCCTACGCACGGTAGTACTTGTGTAACTGCCACTCTCACTTTTGGCTTTCTTTTCCAGAATTGCCTTTGAAGCATTACTGTTTTTAATGCATTTTTAAATAGGCGTCTTAGATTTTACAAGAACAAAATCATGATATGTTTGTAGATAAATTTTGGGATAATTGGCATCTTTCTGACACGAGTCTTTCTATTCATGAACATAGTATATTCTACCTCCCTTCCTCCTTCTTTCTTCATATTGAATTTTCCAAACCATGTAAATGGTAATCTCTATTTATTCAAGCATTCTTTCTCTCACTTTTAATTTATCTCAATAATGTTTTGCCATAAATACATAAATATCTTTGGTAGATATATTACTTGGTACTTGAAATTTTCATGGTATTTTAAATGTTATCTATAATTTTAAAGTTTATTTTAAATATTCATGTTACTGGTATATAGGGCAATTATTTTGTATATTGATTTTAGATCTAGTTACTTTTCAGAAATGTCTGTTCATTCTAATAATTTAATTACAGATTCTCTTGGGATTTCTATGTATATAATTATATCATTTGTGAAAACTCAGGATTTTATTTACTTTTTCCATTCCTTAGAGTTTCATCCCCTCCCCCTTTAATGTACTAAATAAAATGCTGAATAAAAGCAATGTTAGTGGGGGCTGCATTGTATCTGCCCCACATCCATAGGTTGAAGCCCTAACTTTCAGTAGGACTGTTCCTGGAGCTATAGTCTCTAAGAGGCAACTAGGTTAAATGAGGGCATAAGGTTGGGCCCTAATCTCATAGGACCGTGGCCTTCTGAGGAGAGGAGGAGAGATCTCTCTCCATCTCTCTGGCAGTTGAGGGCACAGTGAGGAGGTGCCATCTGCAAGCCAGCACGTGACCATTGGGGCTCCCAGCCTCCTGGACTTGGAGAGCATGAATGTCTGTTTTCCAAGCCGCCAGGCCGCGGTATTTTGTGTGGTAGTTTGGACTGACGCTGCAGATGCCGGTGCTGTGTGACACATGGAGCTGCGTGATGGCGGGATGGGAGGAGCTGCGAGGTGCAGGCTGGAGGCGGGTGCTCAGGGAAGTTCTGGGTGGTCTTGAGAACAGGAATATGCATTGGGAACTAAAAAGACAGTCCTTGCTATGAAGTGGCAAAGCATCACTCTACCATGCTGCAGTGCTTCGAGGAAGTTAGAACTTATGAACAGGAAATTCAATATTTATTTGACGGGATGTCTAAGCCACGTGCTGAGGAGCAGCACGGTTCCTCCTGACTGATTATAGTGAAACTAGAGGCCCGATGCACGGAATTCGTGCAAGAGTAGGCCTTCATTCACCCGGCTGCTGGCACTGGCTTCCCTCTGGCACCAAGGACCCGGGCTTCCCTCCGGCCCTGGCTTCATCTGGAATGATATCCGGCCTAATTAGCATATTATGCTTTTATTATTATAGATAGGAAAGGAGAGAGGAATTGAGGAAGGGATACTTAAGTGAAAAGAAACCGGAACCTGAAGGTTTGGAAGATTCTCAGCTTATCCACAATGCAAAAGCGGAGAAACCTTGTTCCAAAGAGCGCTCTGCGCATGAGGCTGGACAAGCATTTAATGGCGAGATCACAGGTGGGGCAGGGCCTTCGTTAGCTGCCTCAGCGAAAGCCACATGCACTTCTCAGCTTCTACGAGACTGGCCATCGATTTCCGTGGCTGTGAATGGGCACTATTCTTCAAGGACAGGGTGTCACCTGAAGGTGACCGGAGGTTCTCAGGCTGTCACTCCTCCCACAGGCCCAGGGGCAAGGAGTTTCAAAGGGTGAGGCTGCCTCTCTCTTTCAGTGAGCTGGTCTCATCTGTTGGTGCCTGGGGGTGGATCCACCCTCAGAGAGCCGGCAGGACAGAGCCCTCCCGGAGCTGAGGCTGTGTGGCCTGCAGAGCCTGTAGGGTGGAGAGTGAGAGTCAGAGGAACTAAAGAGGATGCTTCTTCAGCCTTAAGGTCTAATGGAGCTTACCTTTGCTAGGTTTTGAACCTGCCTGGGACCCGTTTTCTCTCCCAGTTTCTTTCTTTAAAACGGGACTATCTGTTCCTCTCCGAGGTCTGAGGTCACCTCTTCCGTCGGTTTTGCATGGTTTTGCATATTGCAGTTGAGAAAGACTTGCGCCTCCCTACCTGCTTCCACACTCACCCCCCTCAGGGTGTCTGCAGAAGATCACTCCGCTGCTGTCCAGTGGAATTTTATCTTCCTGTTTTTCTTTTGCATGTCTGCCATAGGCCTCTAGAATTTTCTATAAAGTGCCGTCTCTCAAGTTGAGTAGGTTTCAGGCAGAGATAGAAAGACTAGCTGTTGGAATCACAGTTTATTGGGGAGTGCTGGTGAGCTGGGTGTGAGGGCTCACGGCTGAAAGGCTGTCCAGCCCTGAGCCATCCTTCCTGGGGAGGGTGCGAGAAGGAGGCTCTTCTTGAGCGTTTGAAGGGAATTATCGGAACAGGCAACGCTGTCATTCTTCCCAGGCACCTCTACTCGGTGAGCTTGGCTGCACCCCAGACACAGGCGCTCACCAGGCGCGTTGCTGGTCCATGCAGGCACACTGGAGGACGTCTCGGCCACCTATTCACGCCCAAATTGGAAGTCACCATTTTTGTTTCTTTTTCCACCCAGTAAAGATGTCTGTGTGTTCCAGGGAGGTGGAGAGAGTGGCAAATGGAATTCATATTTTTGTGAGCCATAAGCATGAGTGTGCTGGAGTCAACTAGTCCAGTGACATCACGTTGTAGCTTAGGATTGGCCGTGGTGGGAGTAACATGCCATAGAGATTTCCATACTCTATAGTTCAGGGCTTTTTATATAGTTAGTTAGTTGTTTTTAAGTGTGTAGACATAGATAGATATAGATATAGATATATAGATATATAGATATATAGATATATAGATATATAGATATATAGATATATAGATATTTACTTCAGAGAGGAATGGAGAGGGAGAGAGAGAAATATCGATGATGAGAGAGAATATTTAATCAGCTACCTGCTGCACGCCCCGTACTGGGGATTGGGCCTGCAACCCAGGCATGTGTCCTGACCGGGAATCCAACCATGACCTCCTGGTTCATAGGTCGATGCTCAACCACTGAGCCACACCAGCTGGACAGTTAGTTGTTTGTTGAGGTGTGTTATTGAACAGTCACTCCACGGACCATACACCATAACTGTACAATCACCATGTCTAGACTTGCTAAATGTCTTAAGACAATGTTTTTATATCTCACAATTTCATCATCATTCCAAGTCTGTGGGGGGGGGTGCCATGTTATTCCCACTTCCCCGAGGAGGAAGCAGTGGATCTGGGGAAGTAGAGATGGCTCTCGGACGCCCTGGCCCTGCGACGTGCCGCTCATTCTTCTCATACTGGCTCAGAGCTTCCCCTCCACCCTCACAGCCTCGTTTGGGACCCTTGTCTCGTGCCACAGAGCAGCCCACTGGTCCTGAGAGGAAGCCCGTCTCCCTGTCCTCTCCACCCAGGCCTCTGCCGCTCCTGCTCGGCCTGGGAAGGAAGGCTCCAGGCCATGACGCGGGAGGCAGGGATTGCCTGTGTTTGCTGGTGTGTCGGCTCCGCCAGCGACTTCACTGAGGGCATGGTTTTGAATCAGTTGCCTTGGGTGCCCTGACATCTATTCAGCTGTGGCAGAGCCTCGCTCTGTGTGGACTCGGCCGAGCCTGTGTCAGGCGAGCGGGCACAGACTGTCCTGTGTAGAGAAGCCTCCGCCAGGGGAGCTGCTGGACGTGGAGGGCAGACATCTGGCCGGGCAGGTGAGTGATGTCGGAGCGGCCGCAGGCAGGGCAGGAAAGGAGCACCCTCAGCCGGGGGGGCAGGAAACGCTGGCGTGAAGGACGGGTGAGATTTAGAAAGTGATGGTGAGCAGCAGGGCGCTCCAGAGTGAGAGGCAATGCATGCTGGGTAAGAGCAGAGGTGGGGAGCCACGGTGCATTCTGGGGGGCCTCAGGTTGGAGTGACAGGAGACTGTGAGACACAAGTCTGAGTCCACACCCTGGAAATTAACAAATCGTGTGCAGCTTCACTCTTCTGACCCTGCTTCCCCCAGAAAGAAGTGAAACCTTGAGCTGCTCACATGTTCGAGGTGCTGGATGCAGTGGGGGACACAGGAAGTGGCCTGAGGACTCTGAGTGCTTCTTTCTCTTTGCCTGTGTTCAGAGCAGATGGAGGACAGGGGTCTTAGGGGAGCCAGGAGGACAAACTCGGGCCTGAGGCCGGGCCGGGGTCCGAGGGAGGGCCTTCCCCATGAGGTCAAGTATTGCTGTGGCTAATGACTTCCGGGGAAAGGACTTCGGGCCGGCCTCGAGCATGGTGATGCGTCGGGAGAGGTGTTTGTATGAAGGTGCTGGTGGGAAGCGGTGACCTCCTGGGCTTGGGCAGGGGTGAGGGGATGGCTTCAGGGCAGCCCTAGGGGAGGAGATGGAGGAGAGGGGCCTGATGCTGCTGGGCGTGGCCTGGGAAGAATTGGGTGAAGGGTATTAAGTTCGGTCTTTCCAGATAAGCTGCTGCCTAGCTCCACTGCCACATTCTGCACTGCCCTCCGCTGACCGTACACTGACCCCACATTCGCCCTTCAGGGTCAGAGCCCAGCACCTCATGGACTGGCTGGAGGAGCGCCTTGGGCAGAGGAAGCAGGAACAGGTCCGTGGTGCAGGCCCCGCCTGGCCTGACATGGTCAGGTTCCCAGCAGATGCAGTGGAGCCCAGGATGCCCTCCTGGGGCTGTACTTGTCTGTGAACATTTTGGGAAGAGGCTGGTGGAGGTGCAGAGTGAGGCAGTCCAGGCAGCCTTTAGGACATCGACGCCTCTGTTGGGCCATCCCAGCTGAGCTTTCTAGTGGGCATCTTGTCCAGGAGGAAGGTGGTGGCAGCTCTTGGCGCCCAGCACAGGCTCGAGCCCCTCCCCCGCTGAGGCCTCACTGAGAGTCATTAGTGAAGAGTCTAAACTTGCTAGCTGGCCTTGCCTCAGCTCTGGACTGTGGGCCGGGCCTGCGTGCTGAGGGATGGGCTCTGGGTCCCTGAGCGCCAGGTAGCAATGGATGAGAAGCAGCACCTGCTCCACACGTCCCACTCCCACGCCCCCGCAGCTCGGCGCCCTGTCTGTGGAGGAGCCGCCTGGTCCGTGTGGGTGTGCCGTCCGCTCCTGTCCGCAGCCTGGGCAGCAGGGGCTCCCTGGGGACTGCGTCTTCCTTTGGGTGTGCTTGTCCCCCACGCTCCAGGCCTCTGGCCTCTAGTGGGGACCCACACATGCAGCCTGAGCCGAGGATTGTGGCACAAATGGCTTAGGGGCTGGCGGGGAAGGGAGGACACCAGGAGAAGCAGCAAGAAGGAATAGAGTGAGGTGGGGACGCTGCTCAGCCAGGACGCACTGGCTGAGAGCTGGCTGCAGAGCGACCAAGCGTGCGCGGGGGGACAGAGAGGGTGACCTTCAGGGAGGCAGCCCCTGGGCTGAGGGTAGTGCTCCTGTGTGTCGGTCTGCGGACAGCACTCCCGAGGGCAGGGCGCGTCCTCTCAAGGGCGGATTTAGGAAGGGCACCACGGGGTCCTCTATGGGCCGGCTGAGCCCCTTCCTTGAGCAGGGATTGGGATAGGCCTCTGAAGCTCACCCCGCGACCCTGCGCATCCTCCTTAGTACCGCCACCTGGGACAGGCAGGGAGGAGGCGCAATTGGCTCTCTGCCCTTGGGCCCAGCCTGAGAGCTGACCTGGGCCTGATTGGGGACCTTGACTTCCCTCCCTCTCACGCTTCCCCCGAAGGCCCGCCCTCACCGGGGCCTGGACCTCAAGGTGCTGCCGTGGTCCCCGACCTGCTCCACCACCCCAAGCCCCACCCTGTCCCTCTCAGGGGACAGTCACACTGACACGGCCACAGCGTGGCTGCACCGGGACCGGCTGGGCCCTGGACAGGCGCTGCTCCCTGTGCCTGGCGTGCAGGCTGACTTCCTGTGCTTCTGGTCTCCCTCCGCTTGGGAGCGAGGCAGCCCCTTTCCAGGACACACACGTTAATTGCCTTGCTGTCGTTGCTCAGACGCCTCCCCGAGGGACCGTGAGCCATGTCTGCAGGAGGGATCAGAGAGCCCACAAGTGGCACACAGTGTGGCTCTCAGGTGCCTTCCGCGGCAGGCAGTGGTCCCGCTCGGGCAGGCCGCCGGCAGCATTTGTCCCGGGTGGATCCACACTGTCCCGACCTGGAGGAACGGGTTGGGGGGGCATTGAAGGGGGCACCTGGGTTCCAGACTGCCCTACAGGGCGACTGCGCTCAGCCTGGCCGCCCCTCTGAGTGCTCCCAGGGGGCCACCACCAAGAGGCACTGCTGGGCCCTCTCGCAGGGGAGTGTCTCTGAGAGCTTTTCCTGAGACAGGGTTCTGTTTTGGGGCAGTTTGCCTCAGAGGAGCCCACACAGACCAGCAGCACTGAGCCTGGGAGACGGTCCTCATCGCTCCTGAAACAGCCAGTGATGAGCCCCAAGCTCAATGCAGACGCCACAGTGTAACACCACTGCTCCTTCCGGAGCGCCGCCTGGCTTTGCCCCGTGGGCCATCTCAGTCTGAACCTCCCTCCACGTGTGTGGGAGTCACTGCTCCTGTGCTAATGGGGGTGCAGGGGCAGCGCCCGCACAGCACAGCTCTGAGGTTTTGAATGGCCCACCTCTGCGGCCTTCACCTCCTCCTCATCCGAATGGGATGAAGGACTGCACTTGAGCTCATGGCACAGCCTCAAATCCGTGCACCCTGCCTGCTGCTTCCGGGGGTTGTCACGTGTCCTCTGAGCTTGCACCTGGGAGCTGTTATGTCGCCCGAGGTCTGGCAGGGCCCTCCTCCGAGCCCTTCTCGCACTCTGCACCGGGAACAGGAGCTCCTCGTCTTTAGGCTCCTCACACGCCCTGGTCCTGGCTGCCCTCCGGGCGCGGCATCTGCGGGGGCAGAGCCAGGCAGAGAAGGGCCAGCGTTCATTCCCTGAACGCGCATGAAGGACAGAGCAGCTCCCCGCGTGTGACTGCGGTGAGTCATATGCTGAGGCCGGAGAAGAGCCCCAAAGAGAGGGCATCTGTCTGGAAGGATGGCTACAGGGAGCGGAAAGGAAGCCACTCAGAAGGAGGGGAGGCCAGTGGGATGGGCAGTGCTGAGGGGAGGGAGCAAACAGCCTTCCCTGTAGCTGGGTTAGAGGACGCTCTGCTCTGTGAGTGAGAGGCGATGGGCCTGGAGGCCTGAGATGGAGGAAGGGGAGCAGCAGTCAGTCGCCCTCTGTAGGTTACACAGGAGAAGCTATGGAATCAGGCTGTGTGCTGGGGGGCTGGGAGGATGGCAGTGTCCTCACAGGAAATGAGAAATCAGAGGACGGGCTGGCTTGGCAGCAGGAGGGGTGAGTGACAGGAGGCGCTGCTGCGGCCTGTGAGCCAGGCCCGAGGGACCAGGGAGAGCAGCAAACATCTGTCTGTCGGTGGCGGAGGGGAGACACAGACGGGAGAGGTGACCCGCGTCTGAGGTGGGGATGGAAGAGCAAGGCGCGCCCGCGAGTGCGAGTGATCAAGCCGGACATCAGGGATTAGGCATTTCCAGGAGGCGCCCCCCCAAGCCCTCGGGTGCTGGGGTCCCACTGACGGGGAGGGGGCAGGAGGTGGGGATGCAGGCCTGGGGCTTCACAGGTGCTTTCCGTGCTCGCGGTGCTCAGTGTGGTCTGTGGACCCGAAGCCATGGCCTCCGATTCTCCTGGGCCAGGGCCCTTTAACCTCGTGATGCGCTAGAAAAGGGACTGCGTGTTCTGGGCCTCATTTTCTTGGTCCGTAAATGGCGGTCGCTTTGCAAGGTTTCTAAGTTTCACCCCCACCCCCAGAGTTGGTACGTTTATCAACAACGTGGCTCCACTCTGGTCTTACAAAGTGGTCTCCACGGAACCTCTGGGAAGTGGCTTCTCCGGCTCAGCACTCCGAGAGGAGCGGCCCCCTGGGCGGCCACGGGCAGACCGGCTTTCCCTCTGCTGCAGACTCCCCATGGGGGGGACACATGTCAGCCACAGGGACCCACGGAGGTGGCCACACACACAAATACAGTCACATGCATGTGCACACATGTACACACATGAACACAGAGACACATGCGCACACATGTACAAGTGCATGCAGATGCACACAGCCACACATGCTCACACAGAGACACATGTATATAGATGTACACACATGGGCAAAGGCACACACACATGCACATGCACACATGCACACAGCCACACATGCAGGCATGCACACAGTGTCACAGCTCCCACTCTGCTGCGCACACGGAAGGAGCCTGACCTCTGTGCATGGCCTTCTGTGCTGGAGGGCGGGGCCAGAGCTGCCCTTTTGGTGCCGGCGTCTCCCCTGCAGCCCCTGGAGCTTTCGGGTGCTCAGCTGGCGGGTGTGGGAGGTGTGTGCGTGCCCGGTGCCCTCACAGGGCCACGCTGCCTCCTATCAGAATAGCGATGGTCAGAACACACGGCCGGTCAGCACGGGCTTTTCCTCTGAGTGTGGGGAGCACTCAGCTGGCCAGGCGGGGTGATCTGCAAGGCCGGCTTTCTCTTGGGGCCGGGGGCATGTGGGAGCAGTGGGTGCTGCCCAGTGGGAGCGCTGGCTTAGCGGGGTCAGTGGGGGCGTGGAGAAGGAGGCGGTGCCGTTTCTCATGGGGGATAGCTGGGTCCCACAGCAGGGCCTGGGCAGAGTCTCACTGAACTGTCCCCAGGGCTCAGCCAGGGTGTGCTCTGCCACAGGACAAGCGGGCTCGCCCCTCACCACCTCTTTGCTGGTTGTTTACTGTCACAGGCGTCGTGTCAGTCCTGGGACACCCTGTGGAATATGTCTGACCAATGGGTAATTCCATGGAGCGTCAAGCATGACAGTGCTGCTGGGAGTGCGGCGAGGGGGCCCATGTCCCGGACCCAGGACCTAATGGGTGTGACTGAGCACATTAACCTTCGGGCCCAGATCCCTATTCTGTGGGTGGAGACGAAGAGTAGCCCCCCTAAAGAGTGGCTCTGCAACCCCCAGGACAGTGCTCTCCACTGAGCACTTGCAGTTCATCTTCTCCTATTTGTCTTTCTTTTTAAAAAATGACAGCTTGTTGGGGGGACAAGTAAGCAAATGTGAGTCATAGAACACATGTAAGACTTTGGCTAAAGGAGACGTGCCAGGGGTGGCGTCCGCTCTTCTCTGTTACTAATGAGACTCAGCTCTCCTCTCTCTCTGCTCCTCTCTGCTCTGCTTCCTTCTCATCTCCTGCAGCCCAGTGAGCACGCTCTGCGCGTCCCGGAACTAGGGCATGGGCACCATGGCGGGGGAGGAGATCTGAGGACACTCAGAGGTCAGCCTGAGCACCCCCGTGGGATGTGACAGATGCAGAAGGACTGAGCGAGGGGCAGGGCAGCCCCGGGCCCGGGAGCGGGTGGTGCTGACTTGACCGGAGGCGTGTAGGGAGTGCACTGGGATGGGCACCAGGAGGTCCAGCTGGGACCAGATTCGTTTTAGATGCTTATGGATGCCCAGGTGGAGATGCCCAGCAGGTAATGACTGGAAGGAAGCTCAGGATGAGCTGAGGTCGTGGCCCCTGTAGTGTGTGAAATCATTCAGTCTTACTGACTGCAATGAAATTGACCTACATAAAAGATACAAACATGAGAGTCTCTGAAACCACCCACCGTCTCCTCAAGCCTTACAGGTTAACCCAATTAAGTCTCAGCCGGCTGGCCAGCCCCTGTCCTCCCCGGGGCAGGCAGCTCCTGGCTGGGAGGGGCAGCAGGACGCACTGGCCTGGCAGGGAGCCCTGACCCGCGGGCACCGGCCACCAGGAGAACTGCCCAGGACTGCTGGCTGGGACAGAACCTGTTCATTCTGCCCTGGCCTCCAGGCCTCCTGCTTCATCAGAGCACATGGGCAGGTGGTCTTAGGTCGACATGGATCTGAATTGCGGCTGAATTAAAAACCCAGCTGTCCTCCAGGCCAGATCAGGATACATTTATAAAAGTGCTGGCCTAGTTCTTTGCAAAAGGGCTGGGGGCAGGTAGTCACTCTTGGTCTAGTTTTTTTGTCTGGTTTTAGGAGGCCAGACCAGAGCCGTGACCTTCAAGGGTGAGCTGGACACTGTCCCCTCCCCTCTGTGGTGGGACTAAGCTGATCCTGCCTGGCACACGCCTCCCTCCCCGAGAGCCCGGTCCTGCCATCCCTGGTGTCACTGTAATTAATACACGCCTGTGTGCTGGGTGACAAAATTAGGCTGCAGGGGTGGCTGGCATTTATATCCCGAAGGGAGAGAAAAAGGTGTTTTGTACCGTTTTCCTTCTTGAGCTCCGTTATTAATCTTTGCAATCAATACCATGTTATTTTTGGCTCGAGGATTTGGTGGAGAGGAGTCAGGCTGCCAGGCTTTAGGCGACATCTGCATGAGCAGTAGAGATGGCCTGGCCCTCCACTCTCGGTGAGAAGGCGGTCCCTGCCCAGGAGATGCCTGTGCCGACTTTATGATATGTTTGATTTAGGTAAAGTGCCCGGAGCCTGCTGGGACCAGGCTGTTATTAAACACCATCTGCAGTTTTCACTTTTATTAATATCATAAGAATTGGAATCAGCTTTCATCCCGTATTAACCCTTTACAACCTTGGGAGGAGGGGAGAGCAGGGG